>NC_091065.1:165919589-168319589 GCF_000393655.2 Nicotiana sylvestris
TTCACCAAAACCTTTTTTTCAAAATTATGCACTCTCACTTACTCTTAGATTAATAAGTCCTGCCCCTCTGGTACGTGTACTGCTTAGAGACCTTTGAGATCTCTCTGAACTCTGGCTTATCAGGGCTGGCTCTTCCACTCTGCACATAAATCAGTCCTTATTTGAGAAAGGTCTGGATGTGAGCACTGCCCAAGATCCTTGAGGTCCTTAGGGAACTTTGACACACCTGGACATAAAATTGGCTATGAAACTTTGGGCATTTGAGACTACTGAAGGTTTGCTATATCAGGATTTGCTTTGGGCCTACTTCAGGCTCCCTATAGCTTAATTTCTATTCTATTTATGTATTTTTTATTCAATCATTGGTCTGTAATAATTTATTGTAAAAAGATATTGGGGTGACTAGTGAAAATAGAGGGTAATTATATGGCATTGTGGGTAAAACTAGGTAGATAACATACCTATAGAGTTTATTTTGGTTTACATGTGCTGAGTAGATAACATGTCTATAGGGTTTATTTTGGTTTACTTGTGCTGAGTAGATAACATGTTTATAGGGTTTATTTTGGTTTATATGTGCTGTGTAGACAACCTGCCTATAGGGTTTGCTTTGGTTGAAATAAGTTCTGCTTACATTACTTTACATGATTAGACACCATGCCTATATGGAATACAATAACTAAGGTTCAGTTTACATTACAACATAGATTCAAATTTATCTCTTTAGAAATCACGCCTATAGGATCTAAAATCAACTTTAATTATAAAAAGCATGCCTATAGGATCTAAAATCAGTTTTAATTAGAACTCACACCTATAGGTTTTGAATTAGTTTAATTAATTATCCTACTAATTTTTTAATAAGTCTTCAATGTTGTGTTAAGTAATATCACTAGAAAGTATGCCTATAGGATAAAGGACTTCAAAATGCTTCCCAGAATTGTGACTGCATATATGCACTTAGGCAAGCCTTAGGGCGTTAAATAATTGTGAAATCAGTTTTGTTTATATGTGAGATTATCCAGGTTCAAACAAGTTGTAAAACCAGTAGGCAAACTGGTTAGGATCCTGCCACTCACCTAAAAAAACAAATGATGCATGTTCTATTTTTATGATGTTCATCTAGATATCATGCTCTTAGGATTTCTGAACTTCTTTTGAAAATCTGTGTTTTAGACGTGTTGTTTGATTGCCTATCTACATACGGAGGTATATATGAGCTTTCTAACTTTTGTCCTTATTTACTTGTCCTACATGTTATTTGCCTATCGCCTAGATTTTACCTTTTAAAACCTTAGGTCATCTAGAACTTTCCAGATTTAGAGGTCCCAAATTCCTCCAGGACCATAAGGAAGGGACAAGTAGCAGCACACTTAGAGGTCATTAACTAAAATCGATTATAACCACTATGGGGGGAGGGGTAATGGGTAGTAAAGGGATATGACGACCTACGCGCTAATGTCACGTGTAGCCCCTCATTGAGGAGTGATTACCGGGCATTGCATGGGTATGATCGTGTAGTCTAATCAACTTACAACTTCCCTTTCCTAACTCCCCTATGTGTTTAAATTTTTTAAACATCCTTTTCTTTACATATACATGTGCAAGTTGTTCAAACCTCTCTTTTGCTTAAGTTACCTTAATCATACATGTATTTAGAATGTGAAAACATGACTTTATTTACAAATATGTTTACTTGTTAAAATGACTAATTCACATAGTTTATGTTCGTCCGGAACCCACCCTTGTGTACCGTGAGGGATGTCTAACACCTTCCCTCAAGGTTATTTCGAGCCCTTACCCTAATCTCTGGTAATGCAAACTAGTTACATGAGTTAATCGCTCTAGGTGCCCTAACCCACCATAATTCGTTAGGTGGCGACTCTTCAAGTACCTAATTACCAAAAGGAAACGAGTTGTTCCCCCATGAATATCAAAACCCGGACCTCCCGCGAGGGAAAAAGGGGGCGCGATAGTCATCATGGAGGAAACTGAATGGCTGCAAAAGTGCTTGAATGTGGCTACTATTGGCCATCAATCTACCAAGACGCAAATCAAATTGTCAAGGCATGCGATCAATGTTAAAGACAAGGGTCAATATCTAAAAGACATGAGATGCCTATAAATTTTGTAATATAGGTCGAGATCTTTGATATGTGGGGGATAGACTTCATGGGCCCTTTCTTGATCTCTTACGGCATGACATATATCTTGGTGGTTGTGGACTACGTCTCTAAATGGGTCGAGGCAAGTGACTTTCCCAACAATGAAGCAAGGAGTGTGACCGCATTCTAGAAGAAGAACATATTCACACGGTTTGGAACCCCTAGAGCTATCCTTAGTAATGGTGGTTCTCACTTTTGCAACAAGGCTTTCACCGGGCTGCTTGAAAAGTATGGTGTAAAGCACAAGGTGGCCACACCTTATCATCCTCAGTCGAGTGGTCAGGTTGAAGTCTCCAACAGGGAAATCAAAAATATCCTAGCAAAAACTATCAATGCAAATAGGACTAACTGGTTGTCACACCCCGAACTTGGGGGCGAGACCGGCACCCGGTGCCTCACCATCGTACCAACTTGCGACTAAGGGATTCTGAGCATATAATGTCATACTTTGGCCATGGGCCACATTGGAAGACAACTGCGAATGCTGACTAAATATCAATATAAAGTTGGGCCGACAAGGCAGTCATCATTACTATAGCTGACAGACAAACCAAATATACATACAAGGCCTACAATCCTAACATATTGCACTAACTGACAGGATATGTCTACAAGCCTCTACTGATGGATATACTGTCATCGGGACAACTCCTTGACCTACTCATAACATATATACATATATACACAATATATACATAAAGCTCTATACCCGGCAACTCCGAAAGGCATGAAGCTTACTAATCGAGCTGAACTCGGGAAACACTTGATGAGGAGGTCTACCCGTTTGTTTGTCTGAGCCTGCACACATGAAATGCAGCACCCCCAAAAAAACGGACGTTAGTACGAAATAATATACTGAATATGTAAGGCAATATACAGAAAGCTGAAACTAAACTGATAATATAATAACTATAAGTAGTTGGAAGTCAAAGTTAATCTGAAGATATGCTTACCTGCTGATATTGACTCAACTCTCTTGATATAGTAAGTAAAATAGCTGTCCGACCCTATAAGGCTCTGTGACGATCCGACCAGTCTTCTTATGAGTTATCGCTCTGTTTTCCCCATTTCTTCTTTTTTATGATTCGTTATCCATTTTTTGTGGTATCGGGTTGGTCGGATCGAGTCCGAAATGGTTTTGGTAATGTTTGAGACACTTAATCTCTTTTAAGGAAGTTTAAGTTGGAAAAGTCAACCGGATATTGACTTATGTGTTAGAGGGCTTGGATGTGAGTTTCGATGGTTCAGTTAACTTCGGGAGGTGATTTGTGACTTAGGAGTGTGATCGGAATGGGTTTAGGAGGTTTGGAGTAGATATAGGCTTGAATTGGCGAAGTTGATATTTTGGCAATTTCCGGTTGATAGGCGAGATTTTGATATAGGGGTCGGAACGGAATTCCAAGAGTTGTAATAGCTTTGTTTTGTTATTTTGGACGTGTGTGCAAACTTTCAGGTCATTCGGACGTCGTTTGGTTGGGTTTTTGATCAAAAGCGTAGTTCGGAAGATTTTAAAAATTTAAGCTTGTATCCAATTTGATTTGGTAGATTTGATGTTGTTTCAGGTGTTTTGATGATTGGAACAAGTTTTAATAAGGCATTGGGTTATGTTCATGCTTATGGTTGAGGTCCCAGCGGCCTCGATGTGATTTCAGATAGTTAATGGGAAGATTTGAGACTTTAGTGATTGCAGAAAATTTACTGCTTATGGTGTTTTCGAACTTGTGGTTTGGGGGCCGCAGGTGCGGCTCCGCATATACGAGAGAAGGACCGCAGAAGCGGATTATGGGAAGGATGTCTGGAAACGTAGATGCTGTATAGGGACCACACCTGCGGAGCCGCTGATGCGGCAATTGGACCGCAGATGCGGTTTAGGCTGGTTAATGAATTTCCGTAGAAGCGGAGGGTTTGACCGCAAATGCGGTACCGCATAAGAGGTTGGTGAGTCGCAGATGCAACAATGTCTGGGCAGAATGTATATAAGCTTGCCTTTCGCGAATTTTGGGTTATTTCACCATTTTTTAATTCGGCTTGAGAGCTTTTGGACGATTTGGAAGAGGGATTTCAAGAGAACTTCGTTAAGGTAAGGATTTTGGACCTGAAACACACTTCTATGGTAATATTTCATGGATTAAGACTGAAATTAAAGGGACTAAAGGGCTAAAAATGGAGGATTAGGGCTCGAGTTTAAGAGGGCTTAATATGAGGATTTGAGGGGTCATTTGAACTCTGATATTTGTAATCTTGATATGAATGAACTCGTGGGGAGTTGAGGAACCTAATGATGTGAATATTTCAGAGTTTCGAGAAGTGGGCCCAGAGCTTGGGTTTTGGGAATTTCAAGATTTGCACCCTTTATTGATTGTTTTCCCTTGGGCTTTGTTCCCTTAGCATATTTTGACATCCTCGTTCTGATTTTGGATAGATTCGATGCGCGTGGAGGACGATTCGAGGGGAAAAGGAATCGCGAGCTAGAGATTTAGCCGGTTCAAGGTGAGTAATGATTGTAAATGAAATCCTGAGGGCTTGAAACCCCGGATTGCACATCGTAGTGCTATATTGAGGTGAGGCACACGCTTGATGACGAGCGTAGGGTCGTGCCCTATTGGGGATTGTGACTTGATCCATCCCGATTGATGATGGTACCATATATTTGATTGAAAAATATTTGCTATCATCATTATTTGGACTGAATGCCATATTTGGGCCTAGTGCCAACTATTTGAACCCTTCGAGGCTTTTTATCAATATTTCCTCACTGGTTTGACTCTATACTTGAACTCAGTAATGTTATTTTTCACTGTTTCACTACTCAACCATGTTTACTCAGTTTTAAGACTTAAATGATATTTTAAATGATGTTTGGGCTGAGAAATACTGTTTTACTATTGCCCTAGGGGCTTGTGATGATTTTTGCACTGAGTAAGGCCAAGGGCCTATATTGTGAGGAAACACTGATACTGATTTGAGGCCGAGGACCTGAGATATGTATGCCATGAGGTGGCTTAATTGATATGAGGCCGAGGGCCTAGTTTTGATGCCACAAGATGGCTTGTTATTGCGCTTGGGCCGTAAGGGGCCCCTCCCAGAGTCTGTACACCCCTAGTGTGTGCGGATACCCATTGTGATGTGAGATTGAGCCCGAGGGGATGGTTCTGTTCTGAGATATTGCCCGAGGAGTGGAGTTGTTGATACTGTGCCCGAGGGGCGAACTCTATTTGTTTACTTTACCTTAATTACATGTCAATTACTTGTTTAATTGTTTAAAGAGGATTTCACTTGACTTTTACTGGTTTTACCATTTTCTAAATGATATTACTGCTTCATTATAGCATGCCTTGTACTTTACGTGTTTTCTTACTTTCAGTGGTTATTTACATTGTTACTCACTGAATTGGAGTACTCACTTTACTCCCTACACCCTGTGTGTAGATTCAGGCATTGCTGGTTCCGCTCCTAAGTGCTGATTCCTCCAGTTCCAGGCGGTCTTCAGAGATTACGAGGTAGCTGCTGACGTCCGCAGCCCCGTTTCTATACTATCTTGTCATTTCTATGTCCTTCAAACATTTGTAATAGATATTGGATTTAGCAGACTTGTATCATGGTCTATAGATGCTCGTGACTTGTGACACCCCGGTTAGGGCTATGTCGGGTGGCATTTCCGCATTGTTATCGATATTTTTCCATTGTCTAGTATATTATTAAATCACGATTTAGACTATTTTTATGTTGATTAACTGTTAAAATATGATTTGGGTTAAACTGGCTGGCCTTGTCTTCACGAGAGGCGCCATCATGACTGGGTTCGGGGTTAGGGTCGTGACAAGTTGGTATTAGAGCCTAGGTTACATAGGTCTCACAAGTCATGAGCAGGTTTAGTAAAGTGTCGTGGATAGGTACAGAGATGTCTGTATTTATCCTCGAGAGGCTGCAAAACCTTTAGAAAAAACTTCATATTATTGAAATTCTTGTCGTGCGAGCTTGCTAATCCAAGTACTAAACTTCTATTCTTCTATTCTCTCATAGATAGTGAGAACACGCGCTACTGGACAGGGTGAACGACCACCAGTTCCACAAGCTGAGGCCACCAAAGGCCGTGGATGCGGTCGTGGTCGTGGTAGAGGTAGAGTAGCGAGGGCAGCACTTGTGGATCCACCAGCTGCCCTAGCTCAGGATCAGGCTCCAGCTTGGATTCTCTAGTAGCACCAGTTCAGACACCAGTTATGCCCATTGTGATTTCGGGTCTTCAGGATGCCTTGGCTCAGATCTTTTTAGTTTGCACTGGCCTAGCAGGCAGTTTCAGCCACTACAGCTGCAGCTAGTTCTCAGGTAGAGGGAGGCATTTAGACTCCCGTCGCTCGCACACCTGAGCAGGTCATGCAGGGACTTCAGATGCCGGGGGTACATCCAGCCCAACCGGTTGTAGATGCTCAGGACTATGTAGTTCCTGCTATGCTAGAGGATGATCAGCGTAGGTTGGAGAGGTTTATTAGGCTGCAGCCTCCGACCTTCAGTGGTGCAGAGGGCGAGGATGCCTAGGGTTTCTTAGACAAGTGTTAGAGGATGCTTCGTACAATGACTATTCTGGAGATCAGCGGGGTCACTTTCACTACTAATAAGTTTTCTGGAGCAGCCTTCACTTGGTGGGAGGCTTTTGAGAGGCGTAGGCCTATTGGTGTAGCACCCCTTACCTGGCAGCACTTCTCCGTTCTCTTTCTGGAGAAGTATGTGCCACAGTCCCGCATAGAGGAGCTGTGTAGGGAGTTTGAGTGGTTACGTCAGGGAGAGATGACTGTGACGCAGTACGAGATGAGGTTCTCTAAGTTAGCTCATCCTGCTATTTGGATGGTTCCGACAAATAGGCAGATGATTAGGAGGTTTGTTGTTGGCCTCTCTTATCAGCTTTGTATTCTCATGACCAGGGAGAGGGTGATTGGTTCTACTTTCTAGGAGGTTGTGGATATTGCCCATAAGATCTAGTCTGTTCGTCGCTAGGAGCGAGAGGAGAGTGAGGCCAAGATGCCTCGAGGATCTGGTAGTTATAGTGGTGCTCCATCGAGAGGTCAGTTTCAGCACGGCAGAGACCATCCGTTCAGGTATGCTCAGCCAGCTCACCCAGGTTATTGTGGGGTGTCATCGGGTTAGGGTTCTCACAGTTCTCATCAGGGCCAGTCATCACTTAGTGCCCTTCCAACTCAGAGTTTGTCCCGTGCTCCATCAGCTTAGGGCTCGTCTATGCCGAGTGCATCTCCTAGTCACTCCGGTGCGAGGTTGATAGGCGAGATTTTGATATAGGGGTCGAAATGGAATTCTGAGTGTTGCAATAGCTTTGTTGTGTCATTTGGGATGTGTGTGCAAAATTTCAGTTTATTTGGATGTGGTTTGGTTGGGTTTTTGATCAAAAGCGTAGTTCGAAAGATTTTAGAAATTTAGGCTTGAATCCGACGTGATTTTGTAGATTTGATGTTGTTTGAGGTGTTTTGATGATTGTAACAAGTTTGAATAAGGCATTGGGTTATGTTCGTGCTTTTGGTTGAGGTCCCGGGAGCCTCGGGGTGATTTCGGATGGTTAACGGGAAGATTTGAGACTTCAGTGATTGCAGAAAATTTGTTGTTTCTGATGTTTTCGCACTTGCGGTTTGGGGGCCGCAGCTGCGGCGCCGCATATGCGAGAGAAGGACCACATAAGCGGATTATGGGAAGAATGTCTGGAACCGCAAATGCGGTATGTGGATCGTGCCTACGGAGCCGCAGATGCAGTTTAGGCTGGTTAATGAATTTTCGCAGAAGCGGAGGGTTTGACTGCAAATGCGGTACCGCAGAAGTGGTTGGTGAGTCGCAGATACGACAATGTCTGGGCATAATATATATAAGCTTGCCTTCCACGAATTTTGGGTTATTCCACCATTTTTTAATTCGGCTTGAGAGCTTTTGGACGATTTGGAAGAGGGATTTCAAGAGAACTTCATTAAGGTAAGGATTTTGGAGCTAAAACACATTTCTATGGTTATTTTCGTGGATTAAGACTGAAATTAAAGGGATTAAAGGGCTAAAAATAGAGGATTAGGGCTTGAGTTTAAGTGGGCTTAAAATGAGGATTTGAGGGGTCATTTGAACTCCGATATTTGTATTCTTGATATGAATGAACCCGTGGAGAGACGAGGAACCTAATGATGTGAAAATTTTTGAGTTTCGAGAAGTGGGCCTGGGGCTCGAGTTTTGGGAATTTCAGGATTTGCGCCCTTTATTGATTATTTTCGCTTGGGCTTTGTTCCCTTAGCATATTTTGACATCCTCGTTCTGATTTTGGATAGATTCTACGCGCATGGAGGCCGATTCGAGGGTCAAAGGCAGCGCAAGCTAGAGATTTAGCCAGTTCGAGGGGAGTAATGATTGTAAATGAAGTCGTGAGGGCTTGAAACCCCGGATTGCACATCGTAGTGCTATATTGAGGTGAGGCACACGCTTGATGACGAGCGTGGGGTCATGCACTATTGGGGATTGTGACTTGGCCCAACCCGATTGATGATTTTACCACGTATTTGATTGAAAACTATTTGCTATCATCATTATTTGGGCTGAATGCCATATTTAGGCCTAGTGCCAACTATTTGAACCCTTCGGGGCTTTTTGTCGATATTTCCTCATTGTTTTGACTCTATACTTGAACTTAATAATGTTATTTTTCACTGTTTCACTACTCAGCCATGTTTACTCAGTTTTATGACTCAAATGATGTTTGAGCTGAGAAATATTGTTTTACTATTGCCCTAGGGGATTGTGATGATTTATGGACTGAGTAAGGTCGTGGGCCTATATTGTGAGGAAACATTGATACTGATTTGAGGCCAAGGGCCTGAGATATATACGCCATGAGATGGCTTGATTTATATATGGTTGAGGGCCTAGTTTTTATGCTATGAGATGGCTTGTTATTGCACTTGGGCCGTAAGGGGCCTCTCCCGGAGTCTGTACACTCCCAGTGAGCGTGGGTACCCATTGTGATGTGAGATTGAGCACGAGGGGTTGGTTCTTTTCTGAGATATTGCTCGAGGGGCGGAGTTGATATTGTGCCTGAGGGGCGAACTCTATTTGTTTACTTTACCTTAACTACCTGTCAATTACTTGTTTAATTGTTGAAAGAGGATTTCACTTGACTTTTACTGGTTTTACCATTTTCTAAATTATTTTACTGCTTCATTATAGCATGCCTTGTACTTTACGTGTTTTTTTACATTCAGTCGTTATTTACATTTGTTACTCACTGAGTTGGAGTACTCATTTTACTCCTTGCACCTTGTGTGCAGATTCAGGCGTTGCTGGTTCCGCTCCTGAGTGTTGATTCCTCCAGTTCCAGGCGGTCTTCGGAGATTATGAGGTAGTTGCTAACGTCCGCATCCCCGTATCTCTACTATCATGTCATTTATATGTCCTTCAAACATTTGTACTGGATATTGGATTTAGCAGACTTTTATGATGGTCTATAGATGCTCGTGACTTGTGACACCCGGGTTAGGGCTATGTTGGGTGTCATTTCCGCATTGTTATCGATATTTTTCCGCTCTCTAGTATATTATTAAACACTGATTTAGGCTATTTTTGTGTTGATTAACTGTTAAATGATGATTTGGGTTAAACTGGCTGGCCTTGTCTTCACGAGAGACACCATCACGATCGGGTCGTGACAGGCTTGGTATATATATAACTATTATGCCGTAGTAGGCTCTCTCATAGGCACTTGGCCATACTAGGCTCTGTATCTCGACAAAATGGGCTCGCTCATAAGCGCTCGGCCATAGTAGGCTCGGTATATAACTTACCATCTTATCAGAGATTTGGGATAATTGAGGCGTGCCCATCGATTATAGCTCGATGGTAATGAAAATTCTTTTAATACTGTATATATGTAAACTCTTTGATCTTTTGACCGGAAGAAGAAAATACTCAACTGAATATGTAGTCCCGATAAGAAGAATATGGTAACTTACAAAACTAGGAAAATAAATGTAATTTGCGAGACTAGCAAAATATACGTAAATTCCGGGATACTTATTTTTCTTTATGCCTCGTTATCAAACTTGTGTAATGACGAGATCATGCCAAAATGAAGGAAGAGCTTAGCCTTAAAATATCTGTCCCTTGAATTATTTGATCGAAGTGAAGGTCCTTCTTATGTGAAATATGTTGAAACGAACAAATGAAGCTTCTGCTTCTGAATTTGAATGAAATTTGCCCATAAAGCTTCTGATTCTAATATTTTTTATGTATGAAATTTGCTTCTGACTTCTAACATGTTCTGATTTCTAACCCTTTAAATTAAGAAGGAAATCCTTCTTGAATTCTAAGACTTGTACATGGCAGGGAGGATAATTATCAAATATTGAATTCAAAGAACACAAAAGTGATGTTCTTGAATTCTAAGAATTGTGTGTTCTTTGAATTCTAAGACTTGTTCATGCATTATCATTTCCTAGATTGCCACCTAGGTTATTTTAATACTTAGTCACTTAGTGTGTTGCCAAATGTCTTTTAAAGTATAATTAGTTAAGTTTTATTTACTTATTAGTTAACCGGATAATGTCTTGTTACCCGGTAATTAATCAATTACTCGCATAATTTAAAAATTACCATAACTTACTGAAAATTCTATTTATTTTTAAAATACTTCATATATACTTTATATATTATATTACCGTGATCATATGGTATTTTGTATGGTACTAGTTCATAATTATCTGGTATTATCCCTAGACCCGTATTTCATTCCAAATTGGCCACTTTCAACGAAATTTATTTTCTTTGACTTGCTTCCCCTCTCACCATCACGAATTTACTAATCACTTGTGAAATAGCATAATCCTTATAACCTCCAAATAATATTTTACTTGGACTGATGTCAATTACCTTACGACAAATTCCACGTACAATACTTCAGGGTGCAACAGCGTCGTAACTTAATACTGCAAAGCGTGACATCACTGTAATGTAATACTGCAGAACGTGATATCGACGTAATATTGCGGGGCGTAACATTATTCCCCCATTTGGAACATTCGTCCTCGAATGTTGACTGATGCACTTATTATTTTCATAAATTATTTCTTCCGAATACTTTATAACTTCCGTTTCCATCTAGGCGACTGTTCTGTGAATAAGTCCAATGTCCAGGGCATTCCCCCCTTAGGCCTCCTTCTCACACCACAACTTGTAGTCGGAATCCTTCCAATCTCATAATTGTTGCTACCTTTCATCATGCAGCCTGTACGATTTTGACCTTGTAAGGGTGCCCAATCTTTAGGCTTCGTATGTAGAGCTTGATAAGATGTCCCATTTGGGCATCTATGAGTATACTGAAGTTCTTTGCTCGGTATCTTGTTGAATTCACGAATATTTATCTCATCGCATAGGTCCATTTAGCCATCCGTATGAATCTACTGCCATAACTCATACTTTAATTTATCGTTGCTGAGGTCTGCTACCAAATCCCAGCTTACTCTCGTTGCTTACTCCACATGTATAAATTTAAGTCCTTTAATGCTTCCTCATTACTGCTCATCTTTAGAATGACGGCCTAATCTCATTTCATACTTTGTGACTTTTGTCCATCCATTGTTGATTCACCTCAATATTGATCTACAATACACCACTAATAACTTGAAATTTCTTACGTAATACTTTTCCCTTAGGACTTACGTTACGTCAAGGAATATTTGAAGTAATTTTTCTGATCCATTTAGTGGCGATACTGTACTTCAATAACCGTATTCTATATCATCCCAAGGTGATTCTCTTACATAAGTATTTTGATCCCATACAATTCATCAATCCCTTTTCTCTTTTTTTTTTAAAAATTATTACTCAATCGAAGGCCCAAACGTCATCCTTTATTTATCACAATTACACCCTTATCCTACTATTAGGGCATCATTCCATCTTTTATAAATGCTACTTATGAAGAGTAACTCCTTCGAGTCCATTCAGGCTATACTGAGCCTACTATAACATAGAGAAGCCATTAGTTCCCTTGTTTTCATGGGCTTAATCCTTAAAATTAATCAATTCTCATCATCTTTCTCACTACCCTTTCTTATTCGTCGTATGAACTATTTATGATCTTCTACCTTTGAGTATCTCGTACGTTGTTCACCTTTACCTTACTTACCTTAAAATCTCGCATCGTATCTTCTATCTCTCTCATGACTTCCCTTCCACATAGGTATAATTCATGTCCATAACTTGAAGCTCTATTATAATACTTGTACCTCTGGTACATACACAATCCCGTAAGAGTTTCATATTGACTTCTTATGAGACTGGTACCCTTCTAACTGGCTTTATTATAGAGCCGTTATAGAATATAGTCGTTGCGCTATCTCTCTTGCACCTCTAATATTTAGAGTTATTATGCTATGTTCTCAATCATGATTCCTATAACTTCTGGGTCCAATAATCAGATTCCTGATTTACTTTGTTGATGTAACTCTTTAGTTTCATTCTTTTTCTTATCAACCTTTATACTGGCTTAAGTTATCTTCCAATCTGCGGCTCATGGTATTAGTTATTACTTTATCCCTCCATGGACGCTATGGAATATCCATGACACAATCTTCTAACAATTCATTCCTTTGTCTATGACCTGGGCTCAATTCTTTCTTTTAACTTATACCAGAATCTTTTACAGCTATATCATTGTCAATGTATATGCTGCATGTATAAAAATCCAAACTCTTAAGTGCGTTCATAACGTCACCAACTAGGGATCATTGATCAAATAATTCCTTTCGTCCTTCTCAGCTTTCCTTTAACGTAAGTTATTACCTTTCCTGATCTTTCTTCCCCCTTATTGCGTGCATACTTAGATTATCTTAGTTCCCACGCATGACGGATTTTCTGTACAACTCATATGGTCATCGAATATTTCTTTTGATTTTTACTTCCCATTCACTAGCCAGAGTAGATTTCTCTTTCTTATGGAGGACGTACAATGTTGTTGTGAAACTGTTGTTACAAGACCATTTCCTATTTAGATCATTGTGCTTAGGTCGAAGCCTTCTTCCTCATTTCCTCAGCTAGTCCTTTATTGTAGTACTTAGGGAGGATCCTCTGACTCTTGTAAGATGCGAGCTTATTATACTGTATTCCCGATAGAATTTTTGATGTTCGTGCTCACTTGTAATTATCATTAGTTACTTACCTCAACACTCATTTGCTCGTACGGCTGCTTCTGAACTGAAGTTTTGACTATCTTCCCAGTGGAACTATCTTTTATATCTGTAACACTCATACGGTACCTTCAATTACCCTAACTTCTATTTGAATATTTCTCAAGTATTACAATGTCATAACTATGGGGCTAAATTCACTATATTGGGTTGTACTATCTTTATCTTGCATGACCTGTTGTCTTGTCCTGTATTTTCTTGATTAGCCATAGCTAGGCTCTTCCTGAATCAACTACTAACTACTCGTTGGCCCATCATTATGTCAATATTCTGCGAAATCTTTCTTGGGTTATTTCCTTGGTCTTAACTTACGTCTAGCACAGACTCCTTAATTATCAATAACATCTCGGGCAGGAACCCTTACTTCTTCTCCTTGATGTCGTGTTTGCATAATGCTCTAAAATCGTAGCATATCTGCAACATTTGGATAAGTGCAATCGCATCCCTTTCTCATTTTTATCGCATTCTTCCTTTTATTATTCCATATTCCCCCCCCCCCCTTAGGGGAGTACTAAAACTTGGAGCTACGACGACCTGCCTATAGATGTTTTTCTTATTCTTCTTTGGCGTCCTTTCACATCATCAATGACCCTTACTCACTCGCAGAAATCTTTTTGTACCAAGGATAACAAAGTTCCTCACTCGCGATGGTGACATTTAGTGTAACTGGCACATATGATCCCTTAAGCTTAACTTTGCTCACATTGCTTGCTTTAGGGAAGTGTTTTCCTGAACGACCATCCTCTGAATTCATCATGGATCTTCTTCTGTTGTCCATTCTATTATTGCCGGAACGTAATCTGAAATTCTCATGATGATGACTATTATCAAATCACCCAGTCCCTAATTCATGTTTAGTTTATCTTGCTCACCAGTCCATATTTATTTCTATTAATCTAGGTATTAACTCTCTTTTTTGGTAGTCGCGTTAGAGTCACGAGCTTATTTCTCGAAATGAGGATATAACCTTATGGCCTATTCTCTTTTTTTGTCTTAAGACCCATCACCTTTCGTCTCTTTCTTCATTCGACTAAAGGTTCTGTAACACTCTACCATTTCCATCCATGTCTCACACCTTATTCATAATGATTCCGTATCTCTCTTCTCATTACTCTGCTAATATTTCTGCATATCCCTTTTCTTGTGAAAATTTCAATACGACATTTTTTCGCTTTTTGCTTTCCTTTGCTGCATCTAGTGGCTCTTCAAGTTTCTTAACGTTCTCGCTTTACTAGGGGAGTGAGCCACACTAAGGTAATATTTATCACTTCAAGGCTTATAGTGCATGTCTTTATAGTACTCATATCTGGCCGCACTATTTTAGAGTGCACCATCTAGGTGTCTCATAAATAGATCTATTAGCACATTTGCAATATCCTTTGGAAATGTTAACTGACGCAATCAATTCATCCATCATATCTTCTTATACTACTTTTGTTAACCCCCATAGGGCATATCTAGAATGGGTGCGACCAATTGTATATACCTCTGTTACTATTGAATATAACTCAAAAAGCTTATGTTCCTCTGCCTCAATTATAAACGCCATTAACCTTCATTAATTGGGCGCCTCATACCCTTCTTCATCTTGCTTCCTTTGTTTGTTGAAACTTGTATTTATCTTCTTAATCTCTCATTATCTTTCACCATAAATATGGATAAACATTCTTACCCTAAGGCGTCTTATCAGGAAGCTTACACTTTTCAGTATACCCATGATATGCTAAAGACCTCACATTTACTTATCATAAGCATCATACAAAATCCAATTCCCCTCACTCAGCTCTTCTACAACTATCTCTCTTTCCAATCCTTCTTTCTGGATGTAGGTATCGTCTTATTATGAATAAAAAAAGAATTTCAGAATTTGAATTCTTATAAGTGAGATCTACCACACGATCTAGAGTAAGAAGAAAGAGTGACAATCCTGAATGCCCTGTAGCATCATGCTTATAAGTGTGGTGTACGACACACCCATAAACAACACTCTACTAGACACGACTTGTAGACCCCCTAGGATAGAACTACTCTGATACTACTTTTGTCACGCCCCGAACTTGGAGGCGAGACCGGCACCCGGTACCTCACCATCGTACCAACGTGCAACTAAGGGATTCTGAGCATATAATGTCATACTTTGGCCATGGGCCACATTGCAAGACAACTGCGTATGCTGACTAAATATCAATATAAAGTTGGGCCGACAAGCCCGTCATCATTACTACAGTTGACAAACTAACCAAATATACATACAAGGCCTACAAGCCTAACATGCTGCACTAACTGACAGGATATGTCTACAAGCCTCTACTGATAGACACACTGTGATCAGGACAACTCCCTGACCTACTCATAACATATATACATATATACACAAGATATACATAAAGCTCTAGACCTGGCAACTCCGAAAGGCATGGAACTTACCGATCAAGCTAAACTCGGGAAATACTTGATTAGGAGGTCTACCCGTCTGTCTGTCTGAACCTGCACGCATGAAATGCAGCACCCTCAGAAAAGGAACGTTAGTACAGAATAATGTACTGAGTATGTAAGGCAATATACTGAAAGCATAAACTGAACTGATAATATAATAACTGCAAGTAGCTGGAAGTCAAAGATAATCTGAAGATATGCTTACCTGCTGATACTGACTCAACTCTCTTGATATAGCAAGTAAAATAGTTGTCCGGCTTTATAAGACTCGATATATATAACTGCTCTGCCTTAGTCGGCTCGCTCATAGGCGCTCGACCATAGTAGACTTTGTATCTCGACCAACTGGGCTAGCTCATAAGCGCTCGAACATAGTAGGCTCGGTATAAAACTTACCATCTGATCAAAGGTTGCCCAATAGAGGCCTGCCCATTGATTATAGCTCGATGGTAATTAAATACTTTTAATACTGTATATATGTAAACTCTTTGCTCTTTTGACCGGAAGAAGGAAATACTCAATAGAATATGCAGTCCCAATAAGAAGAATATGGTAACTTACAAAACAAAAAAAAATAAATGTAATTTGCGAGACTAGCAAAATATACATAAATTTCGGGATACGTGTTTTTCTTTATGCCTCTTTATCAAACTTGTGTAATGACGAGATCATGCCAAAATGAAGGAAGATCTTAACCTTAACATACATGTCCCTTGAATTATTTGATCTAAGTGAAGCTCCTGGTTTTGTGAAATATGTTGAAACGAAGGAATGATGCTTCTGCTTCTAAATTTTAACGAAATTTACCCATAAAGCTTCTGATTCTAACGTTTTTTATGTATGAAATTTTCTTCAGATTTATAACATTTTCTGATTTCTAACCTTTTAATTTAAGAAGGAAATCCTTCTTGAATTCTAAGACTTGTACATGGAAGGGAGGATAATTATCAATTATTGAATTCAAAGAACACAAAGTGACGTTCTTGAATTCTAAGACTTGTGTGTTCTTTGAATTCTAAGACTTATACATGCATTATCATTTCTTAGGTTACCACCTAAGTTATTTTAATGCTTAGTCACTTCATGTGTTGCCACATGTCTTTTGGAGTATAATTAATTAAATTTTATCCACTTATTAGTTAATCAGATAATGTCTTATTACCCTGTAATTAATCAATTACTCGCATAATTTAAAAATTATCATAAATTACTTAAAATTCTATTTATTTTTAAAATACTTCATATATACTTTATATAGTATACTACCGTGATCATATGGTACCTTTCATGGTACTAGTTCATAATTATCGGGTATTATCGCTCGACCCGTATTTTATTCCAAATTGACCAGTTTCAACGAAATTTATTTTTTTCGACTTGCTTCCCCTCTCACCTTCACGAATTTACTAATCACTCGTAAAACAACATAATCCTTATAACCTCCAAATAATCTTTTACTTGGACTGATGTCAATTACCTTACGACAAATTCCACGCACAATACTTCAACATCGTCGTAACTTAATACTATGAAGTGTGACATCACCGTAATGTAATACTGCGGAACGTGATATCGATGTAATATTACGGGTCATAACATTCGTCAAGGAAGCTAGATGATGCATTGTGGGCATATCGCACATCATTTAAGACTGCCAATGGCACCTTATCATACCGGATGGTTTTTGGTAAGGTGTGTCACTTGCCAGTGGAGCTTGAACACAAAGCCATGTGGGCTTTAAAAAAATTGAATCTTGACTAGGCCGAAGCTGCTAACCTGAGAATGACACAACTCAATGAAATGGAAGAATTCTGTCTTATGCCTATGAGAGTGCAACCATGTATAAGGAGAGAATGAAGTTTGTCCATGACAAGAAGATCTTGAAGCGGGAATTCAATTTCGGTGACTTGGTCTTACTCTTAAACTAAATACTCAAGTTATTTCCAGGAAAACTCAAGTCCAAATGGTCTGGCCCGTTCAAAGTTGTGAGTGTGTCCCCCTATGGTGATATTGAATTGTAGTCGGAGGATGGAACTCGAACTTTCAAAGTTAATGGACAACGAGTCAAGCATTACTCCGGCACCATAGGATAAAGTCATTTGATAGAACAAATTGCTCTAAAGGATAGTCCAACAACAACCCCCACTACTGAATATCCCAAATGGGGTCAACATCGTCGTTCCACGATGTTAAATCAAGCGCTTCTTGGGAGGCAACCCATGTATGGTAATAGTATTTTGTTAGTTTTTCATTCATTTAGGTTTAGTTGATAGCGTTGAGTAGGTTGACATGTGTGTTAGAATGCAGATAGTCCAAAATACCATGAACATGGTGCACGTGCTAAGGTAAATAAAGGAAAGAAGGGTCTGTGGTTTGCGGAAACTATGCAGTCGCATAATGACTTTGCGAACTACATAGTCGTCGCAGACATAGTAAGAGAAAATGGCAAATTAAGTCCTCCAAAATGCGGTAAGATTTCAACTACTGCAGCCCGCATAATAATTTTGCGAACGCAGCACACGTTGCAAAGTAAGGTTGGGCAACCCAGTGATTAATCTATCGCACAACACATATGCAACCGCATAATGTGTTATGTGATGGACTTGCCCGCCGCAAAACGCACACGTACAAAACCCTAAAACCCTTTGCATAACTAGTTGCACCCTCACTCTCACTCACACATAAGCACTGCATAACACGATCAAAATCAAAAACAAACAAAAAAAAAGCAAAAAAGGAGAAGAAAAGAGAAAACACCAAAAACAACACACACAATCACACAAAGAGGACCAGACTAGCATCAATAACTCACCTCGTTCACATTATCTTGCTCAAATATCTGATATGATTCTCTTCACTCTCTCTTGTGGTTGTGTTGCATGCTTCTTCCTTATTTATGATTTCTCATGGTCGTTTCCCCTGATTCCCCATTTACCTATGATTAATATTGATATTAGGGTAAGGAAATTGGTTGAGAGTAGGTAGCTGTGTTGCATAATTGGGAATTGCTTGAACCCTGTTCCTCCCCCTTCCTCTATAACCTATGTTGTGGGATCTGGGTGGGTAATTTGAGGTGAGCATTTTGAGTGAGATGAGCATGTTTAAAACTGAAGAAGACAATCTTTACAGCCCGCATAATTAGTTTGCGGTCCGCAAAGTCATCGCAAGAAGAACCCTAGGTGGTCTGATGCAAAATGGATCTGCGATGAGGTTTGCGATCGCAAACCATTTTCAATGACCGCATACATGCCGCAAATAGGGTCAGTTAAATGGCTCATCTATTGAGCTGAAATGCGACCACTTTGCGGTCGAATAACACAATATGTGGCCTATTTTGCTACCGCATAATTGTTTTTCCTTCTATGTGTTGTAAATATGCGATGATTTTGCGGTTCAAAAAATTATTATAGCATAACCCACCGCACAAGCAGTTTACATCAGTCATTTTCTCTCAATGTGATCCCTAGGCTATGTCAACCACTCACACATTGTTTCATTAATAGGAATGGCACCAAAGATGTCTATTTCAATGCGATCACCGCCTGCTCATGGAAGGAAACAAGCTGCTACTCTGAGCCAACAGGCACAACAGTCCAAACGTCCACGGCCTACGACAAACCGAAGCACTTTTGAGCACTCCTCCCAGTCTGAAGAGGAGGAGGAACATGGTGACCTCAGACCATCCATTGACCTATAGGTTGAGTCACAACTGAAGATTGCGGAGGATCTAAATCTAATATATGGGGTCATAGGTTCCATGAACCTGTACAAAGAAGGGCTAATAAAGAGAAAGATTCTTGAGGAGAAGCAGTTGAGTCTAAACGGTCTGAAAGAGCACTACCTTCACGTGATCGAGAATATTAAGAAGAGGAAATGGGATTTCTTCACTGAAGGCCAGGATGAGTATAATGAGACACTTGTGCGGGAGTTCTATGCTTCTTATGGTGCCTCAGAGAAATACTGAGCAAAATAAGAACATGATATTTGCACAATCTATGCAAGTTCGAGGGGTCCAAGTACTCTGTGATGACGCCACCATCAATGACCTATACTTTGAAAATTTGTCATCACAAACGGCTGAGTATGATGCCAAAGTAGCCAACAAGGAAAGCCAGCGTGCCTGGATTGCATTTGACCTAGCAAAAGGGACACCCTCATGGATTGACCCGCACTAAAATATTTACAAATAGTATCTCACACATGAGGGTTGATATTGACTCAGCTTCGTCTGCTCCCGTCTGATGCCGACTAGGAATGAAACTGACATAAACAGTGACAAGGAATTCCTCACTACATGCATCATGACGGGCATAAAGGTTGATGTGGGACAGATTATATTCAGGGAGTTGGGGATTAGAGAAAACCAAAGACAAACATCACTTCCCTTCACATGCTTGATCACTGCTCTATGTAAAGCTTGAGTGTGCCTAATCTCCCAAAACATGATCGACTTGAGAGAGCTCTCCAAGATATTGACATCACTCGAATCAAAGATGCAGTAAACAAGGAAATGGACAATCAACCAGAGATTTCACTCCCTCATCCAACAGACTCAGCAGCACCTGTTGCCCCCACACTGCCTGACACCTCTCCTGCCCCAGCTACCTCTATAGCCACTCCAAAGACAACTACTACACAACCACAAGTTCCTTTACCAGCTCTCTCAAAGTTGGGTCTACTAGCTCACCACCCCAATGCTAAGGTAGACTAGCTGATAAAAGAAATCCCAAATCTCATCCAGCAAGCATTGATCCCTGTCCAAGCCTCAGTGAGCATTCTTCAACAACAACATCAATTGTATGAGGATCGCCTAATGGACTTTAAAGTACGTCTTGAGAAGGTCGAGTGAGGTGAAGTTGGAGATATGCCTCGGCTCAGGAAAGATGTTGATGAACTGAAATCAGAGCTGCAGAAGATGCAGAACTTGGAGTTTGACTTGACCCCCATTCTCTTGAAGGAAGGCGAGAATGGGAACTGACACCTCCATTCCAGGCTTGGAGTTTGATTTCACAAACATTATGACAACTTCGGAGGCATAGGGTATTGAGACCTCAAAGGCTCCAGCTCCCACTGTACGCATTGACATTCCTTGAGAGGAGGGATCCGTAGAGATAGAAGGGGAGTTTGATAAGGGAGATACTGAAGATGAGGAAACCGATGAGGATACATTAGTATAGGAGACTGCGGGTCATCGGGACAACTAGGGTAAGCAAGTCGCTGCTTCTAAAGATGCACAATATGGAGAAAAAGCATCAGTGGAGACATCAATTGCACATTCTCTTGCAGACATAGTCGCCAAGGCACATCCATCGACCAATCAGCCCTCGCTGGGAGAGGCTAGCAGCTCCCAGGCCCCAGACCCAACCTCAAAGTAGGTGAAGCTTCCTGCTCTAGCCTTGGAGACCACCATATAGTCCAAGGTTCCACCTGTTGCTGCCATAGTGCCATCACTTGACTCCGCAGCTAACCCGGATGCTTCAGCTCCTCCAAGCGCCTAGTGCACCCCAGGAAGTCCCTAAGCTTCACTTTTACATTCTCTATGCATTGGGGACAATGCATGCTTCTTGGTTAGGGGTGGGGTAGTCATTTTTTGTGTAAACATTGTACATAAACTTTTACTCTAGTAGTATAGATTGATAGTTAGCAATGAATTCCCCTTGGTTTTTCTTCGCCGGGTTCTTTTCCAAGGGTGTAATAGTAGAACCGTGGTAGTAGCATGAAATGTTTTGACTTATTCGATGTTGATTGCTCTAGCTTCAAGCATGTAATGAATTGTGTAATTAAATAGTACCCTTCCTTCTTTTGTATATAAAAAAATATGGTAATGGTTAGTCATTCGTGTGAACTTGAGGCTCGCTCTTTGACTTTATTCTTATTCAGAATCTTACATATCTTGAGATGAAAGTGTTTAGCTACCTTGCATTCACTTGAGAGTTGAAACTATGCTGAGTTGAACAGTTCATGCGTTGTGAGTGAGTGACGATTTGCATAAATAATGCATATGCTTAACTTGGGTTGTCTAGAACTTGGGTTAATGATTGGATGCTGAAATGATCTTTGACTCTCTTTGAGAGTACTAGCTAGTTTTGACCAAATTGACCTCCCTAGTACATCAATTACCCTAGTTACCCCCGTTGTGCCTTTAACCTTTTATTAGCTGCCACATTACAAACCTTTACCCCTTTTGTGAAATAATTCCTTGTTTTTGAACCTATCCCTCCTTGAACGGGTAAGAATGAGGCTAATAGCCAAAGTTGGGGGTACTGGTACAAAGTGGAAATTGGTAAGGTTTACTACTGCATGTAGAAAAAAAGAGAAAAGAAGAGAAAAAGAGTGGAGTCTTGTGGAAACTGAAGAAATACTTTAAGGTGGTTCTATGTCGGTAACACGAGGTCAATAAGTGCTATATCGTAAATAAGAAAAATGTATTTAGAGTTCAAGGAGGGTATAGCCAATACATTCCCAAATATTCATCCAACCCATCTGAAGCCTACATTATAACTCGTGAAAAGTCCTTGGTGATCTACAGCCAAACATTCTTGAGATAGCAGCAAGTTATAATAACGGAAAACATATGGACTGATACTTATGGCATGTATATTTCGTTCCGAGTGCAAGAGTATTTTGATTGCATCCCTTGTATATATGTGTGAGTTGGGGATTTTATTTGTTGTGAGTGTGCATGAATTGCATGATTTAGCAGAAGTTAGGTTTTTGAAGTAGAATACAAGTGCACACTTAGCTGTGAGTAGCATTTTGTCATTTTGGTTGAGGCTCGAAGTTCACAAGTTGATTAGTCGAATTGTTAAATGATAGTTGTCCTCCAGGAAGGGTAAATAAAAGATGTTACATGCTTGTTAGCTGTCAGTCAAAACCATTTACAGTCACTAATATTTTGTGACATGTTGGAAATAGAAGTAGTATAGGATAGGATAATTTTGTTTTAGTTGCTTGAGGACAAGCAAGAGATTAAGTTGGGGGTGTTGATGTGCCGTAGAATTTCAGGACATTTGATACCAATTACATAGACTTTAGTTCATCTTTCAATGCATTTGTAGTTAAATCTTATAAAGTTTTGGTGTTTTGTAATGCATAAGACTTGAAGACCCAAACACATGGAAAAGATGTCAAAAAGCCACAAAAAGGTAGGAATGCTGCAAGTATGCGACCGCAAAAGTACTATGCGTATCGCATAACCACCGCAAACTGAAGCATTTATTTTGACCAACTGAAGAGAAAATTGTGCGATCCATTATGCGGTCGCATAACACTTATGCGAGCCACATAATGACTACATAACTAAAAATTGAAGAACCTATGTAGCACATCTGCGATGGAAAATGCGGTCACATAACTGATATGTTGACCTCATAATGGAAATGCGGTGGAATCTGGGCTTGAGGATCTGATGTTCATTGGCGCAACTGTCAACTTTGTGGACTGTATATATGGTTTGCGACCATTATGCGGTCGCATAAGAGCTCTTCAGGGGCATTTTCATCCAATCTTGACCCCGTCTTTTAGTCCACTATAAATATATTTACTAGGGGTTTTGTGGGGCATTAAGTCTGAAAAAGGGACTACATTGAAGGCATTGAATACACCATTAATTTGGAAGCTTGTGAAGAGAGAATATTGCACTTTTGTAAGCTTTATGACTCTATTTATTCCTTTGTTTTTGTAATTTAATATGAGTAGCTAGTTTTAAATACTAAGGTTGTGAACCCTAAATGGGTGTAATATTAATGAGTGTTTAACATTGAATATATATATAATGGTTGGTTGATATTTATTCATTTCTTGTTCTTTATTTATTGTTGGTGGTTACAAACATTAACTTAATCCATTTTACTCTTTCTCTACTTGGAAAAATGGGTTAGAGTTTTGTAGAAGTGAATATGAAGAACTCAAGACTTTAAACCTTGTTTAATAGAATCACTTAGGAATAAGTGGGTTGTACTTGGCATAAATTGATTGTTCATAATTGCAACGCTTTTATATATGAGAAAATCATAAAGAGAAAATACTACCCAACCATTAAAAAATATTGGATAGTCATTTAGAAACCATTTGCATATCAAAGTACCTTCCATTAGAAATATATCATATTAATATCGATAGCATTATATTTCATTGATGGGGACACAACCTTGGTTTCCTTAATCAAATTAATTACACTCTAACAACAAAATAGTTATCTTGTTAAATCACAATTATATCATTCTTTTGTTAAGCTAGAGGAATAGAATTACGACTTAAGTCAAGTTTCACACTACTCAAGTAACCTTTTCACACCTATTCCCTGTGGGATTCGACCCCAACCTTGTTGGGTTATTATATTTGATACCGAATGCCTTACACTATTTATTTATAGTATAATTTGAGCATATCAAGTTTTAGCGCCGTTGTCGGGGAATACGGTTTTGAAATTACTAGTTAGTGTGTGCTTTACTTTATGTCTTCTTCTATTCCATCACAATTTGCTTGTTTTGCTTGGGGTTGATAGGAAAACATGGCCGAGTATGATGAAGAAGAAAATCCCTTTGCGGACATAGATGAGTACATTAAGGATACAAATGTTATTGTACCTTCAAGAGTTGATGCTGCCACTTTCAAGGTGGAATATGTTTTAATCCTAATGCTCAAAACAAAGGGATTTTTTAGAAATTCCGTCGATTATGATCTCACACAACATCTCAGAAACTTCTTGGGTATGTGTGCGATGCACAAGCAGAACAACATCTCAGATGATGCCCTAAGATTGAGGGTGTTCAAGTACTCACTGGTTGGATAGGAAAGGAAATGGATCTAAAATCTATCACCAAATTCCATTCATTCTTGGCTTGAACTCGTCCGAGCTTTACTAGCTAAATGGTTCCTGCAAAGCAAGAAGTCTGAGATCCGGGATAAAATTTTCTTTTTCAAGCGATTACCGAGCGAACATCTACATGAGGCATGGTGGAGCAATAATGGCAGCTAAAGTTCTAAGTTGTTGTTCTTATTGGCCTACTCTCTACAAAGATGCAACTGACTTGGTGAAAATATGTGATAAATTTCAACGGGCCGGTAGAATTTCAAAGAAAAATGAGATGCCTCTAACAACCATTTTGGAGATTGATATATTTGATGTTTAAGGAATTGACTTTATGGGCCATTTTGTAAGTTCTTGTGGAAACACTTACATTTTGGTCGCGGTGGATTATGTATCGAAATGGCTTGTGGTTGTTGCCTTAACCAACAACGAGGATAGAAGTGTTTTGGCTTTTTTGAAGAAGAATATTTGTACACGATTTGGTACTCCTGGTGCAATCATATGCGATTGAGGGTCACATTTTTGCAACAAGAAGTTCGACACTTTACTTAGAAAGTATGGTGTTACTCACAAGGTCACTACTCCATATCACCCACAAGCAAGTGTTCAAGTAGAAGTCTCCAACCAGGAGATAAAGAATCTTGTCTAAAATGGTGAACGCAAATCGGACGAATTGGTCCAAGAACCTTGACGATGCACTATGGGCATATCAGACGGCTTAAAAAATACCTACCAGAATGTCTCCATACTAGTTAGTGATCGGGAAAGCTTGTAATCTTTCGATGGAACTAGAGCACAAGCAATGTGGGCCTTGAAGAAATTGAATCTTGATTGGGATGTAGCCGCTAACTTGCGGGTTACTCGTTTGAATGAAATTGATGAGTTCCGGTATCATGCTTATGAGAGTTCATCCTTGTACAAAGAAAATATGAAATATCTTCATGACAAGTACATTTGGAATAAATAGTTCAAGGTCGACGATCTGGTATTGTTGTTTAACTCAAGGTTGAGGATGTTTCTGATGATAGGCTAGAAATACGATTTTTTTACTATATTACACCTATTATTTGCTATACGTTTTTTTGTGTTTGAGCTAAAATGTGAATAATTTATACTCATTATATATTTTTTTAAGTGTAGGAAAATATTTGAACGAAAATTGGCTAAAAGAAATTAATTTGACAAGAAGTGAATAAGCAATAAAATACCTTCATGCCATTTTAATTAGCTCATGATAATGTGATGAGTGGAAAAAAAATGAAGACAAACGACAAACAAATAATTAATGCAAGACATAAACATGCAAAAGAAGAAAATAAAGAAAAAGGAAAAGATGAACTTACCTGCCAGCAACGAAACAACAAAAGACTTAGTGCGACGCTTTGTGCATTGCATTGTGCGGCATGACAACAGATAATAGCAGCAAAAATTAAATTTGTCAAGGGCTCTGTACATCTCCATTGGTGTGATGCACAGCGCGTCTCCCTGTGCGGCTTGCCTGTGCAATTTTTTGCCCACTTAATTCTATTTCGACTCAGAAAGGGTATTTTAGCCCTGTTCCTCCCATACTCGATATAAATACATTATAAACACAATTTGTGAGGGGGATTCAACCTAGGAGAGTTTTGGAAGGCTACTATGGCTTGAAGACACGAGTTTTCATCAATTCCTTTGCCAACAATCGGTGCCAAATGAGAGTTTTATTGTAAAGTTGTCTTCGATGTATTATATGTTCTTAAACTTTTTCGTAATGACTTTCTCCAAATCTATGGAGAAAGTTCATCCATAGGGTTTTGATGGACATGATGTTTTGAGTGGTGTTTGTTGATTTCACTCTAGTTTAATTGTTTGTATACGTTTATGGAGCTTTGAATTCATTGCAAAACTGTTCACCGATTTTGTCACGGCCCCAAATACCGGTCGTGATGGCACCTATCACATTACTAGACAAGCCAACCCAAACATTTAATCACAACCCTTTTTTATTATAATAAGCCATTTTCTAACACGGATTTAAATACCAATTTTCATAATAAGCGTTCAAGACAACAAAATATATGCGGAAGTCAATAAAAATACAAGACAACACAACCCCAAATATCTGGTGTCACGAGTCTAGAGCCTGTAATACACAACTGACTGTCTAATACATCACAAATCTAGAAAATGCGGAAAAGAACAAGATAGGAAGGAGAATAGCAGGGTTGCGGATGACATGCAACTACCTTGCAATCTCCGACAACCTCTGAAAATGCTGAGGACTCTCACTCCGCTGCTCGGGCACCTAGATCTACACACAAGGTTGTAACGACCCGACCGGTCGTTTTGAGCTTTTGCACTTGATCGCCAGTTCTCGGGCATGACTTGCCCCGTGTAATGTATTATGACTGATATAGATCGTTGGTTTTGGTTTTTAGGAAAAATCGGAATGGATTTGAAAGAACAGTCTAAGATAAAAGCTTTGAATTTGAAAGGTTTAACCAAGAGTTGACTTATTTGTATATGATTTCGAAACAAAATTTTTATGATTTGGTTAGCTTCATTGGATTATTTATGACTTAGGAGCGTGATCGTAAATGGTTTTAGAGGATCGGAGTAGAACTAGGCTTGAGTTGGCGAAGTTGAGATTTTGGCGATTTCCGGTTGGTAGGTGAGATTTTGATCCGGGAGTCGGAATGGAATTCCAAGAGTTGCATTAGATTCGTTATGTCATTCGGGATATGTGTGCAAAATTTCAGATCATTTGGCTATGGTTTGGTTGGGTTTTTGAAGAAAACTTATTTCGGAAGTTTTAGAAAACTTAGGCTTGAATTCGATGTGAATTGATGGATTTGGCGTTGTTTGAGGTGTTTTGATGATTGAAATAAGTTTGAATGAGGTTTTGGGTTGTGTTGGTGCCTTTGGTTGAGGTCCCAGGGGCCTCGGGGTGATTTCGGATGGCTAACGGGTATTTTTGGAACTTAAAAGGTAGCTGATGTCTGCTTCTTTTGGTATTTCCGCACCTGCAGAATTGGGACCGCAGGTGCGATGTCGCAGGTGCGGAAGGAAGGACGCAGATGGGGTTTCGAGGGGCAAGGAAAGAATCGCAGGTGCGGTATAGGAACCACATCTGCAGAGTCGCAGATGCGGCCATTTGACCGCAGATGCGGATTTCGATCCTTAGGTGTAGTTCCACAAATGAGGAGAAGGGCCCGCAGAAGCGGTGCCGCAGGAGCGGGATTTTTGTCTGCAGATGCGAAAAGAACCCCTGGGCAGAATGTTTTAAGTTGTTTTCATCCACGCGCCTAAGTCATTTTTCCACCATTGTTAAGCATTTTGAGAGCTAGTTGGGAGAACTTGAAGAGGGATTCGAAGAGGATCGATTGGAGGTAAATTTTATGAACTAAAAACGTGATTATATTGTGAAATTAACCTAGAAATTCATGGAAAATTTACCTAAAGATGGAAGAACTAGGGCTTGGGATTTTGAGACTTTAAATTTGGATTCGAAGGGCCATTTGAGGTCGGATTTGAATCCTTTGTGGACTTTTATCACTGTTTCCTCACTATTTTAACATACTACTTGAACTTAGTTCTTTTGAATTACACTGCTTTACAAACCCAACCACTTTTACTTGAATTTTAGACTTAAATGATCTTTCAAATGTTGTTTGGGTTGAGCACTACTGTTTTACTGATGCCCAAGGTGCTTGTGATGATTTTTGGAATGAGTGAGGCCGAGGGCCATATGTGAGGACATGCTGAGTGATATGAGATACTTTCTATGCCACGAGGTGGCTTGAGTGATGTGAGGCCGAGTGATGTGAGGCCGAGTGCCGAGTGATGTTGCCATGAAGGGGCTTGATATAGCGCTTGGGTCGTAAGGGGCCCCTCCGCAGTCTGCAAACCCACAGTGAGCGTGGGTACCCATATGATTGAGAATGAGCCCGAGGGGCTGATACTATGCTAAGTGACTGAGAGTGAGCCCGAGGGGCTGATACTATGCTGAGTGACTGAGAGTGACCCCGATGGGCTGATACTATGCGAAGTGACTAAGAGTGAGCCCGAGGGGCTGATACTATGCTGATACTGTACTGAGAGTGAGCCCGAGGGGTTGATACTTTTCTGAGCGATTGATACTGTTCCCGAGGGGCGAATTTCTACTTGATATTTACCTGTTAATTTTTTTTCCTGTTTTACTTGTTTTAAAAGGGATTGCATTCGATTTTTTCACTGATTTTCTCCCTTAAGTGATTTTACTACTTGATCTGGAATTGCTTTGTGTCTTTACGTGTTTTCATACTTTCAGCCATTATTTATAATTATTACTCACTAAGTCGGAGTACGCACATTACTCCCTACACCATGTGTGCAGATTCAGGCATTGCAGAGTCCGCACCTGAGTGCTGATTCTCCTAGTCCAAGCAGTGATTCGGAGATACGAGGTAGCTATTGGCGTTCGCAGTCCCGTGCCTCCCTTATCTTATCATTTTCATATTCTTAGAACTATTGTATCGAATTTAATGTTCAGTAGACTTGTATCCGGATTTCTTAGTTGTTCATGACTTGTGACACCCCGGTTTGGGCTGTATCGGGATGGTTTCTACTATTGATATCATTGAATTCCGCAATTTATGGATATTATATTATGTTTATTACTGTTTATGATAATTAACTACTTAAAGAGGTGTTCTGTTTTGGTCTGACTAGACTTGTCTTCATGAGAGGCGTCATCACGACCGGGTTTGGGAATTGGGTCGTGACAAGTTGGTATCAGAGCCTAGGTTATTTAGGTCTCATGAGTCATGAGCAGGTTTAGTAGAGTCTCGCGGATCGGTACAGAGACGTCTGTATTTATCCTCGAGAGGCTGCAGAACCTTTAGGAAAAACTTCACATTCTTGAATTCTTATCGTGCGTCCTTGATTCAGCTTGAAATGTAACTCTTTGAATTCCTTCCACGTGTTCATATGTGCGCATGAGCGCTCAGTATCAGATGTGCCTTGATGGATTGTGATTCCCTGATCAAGGGGCGAGATATGATCTCTGTGAGTTGATGTTGGGCCAGTCTGGAGGACTTGAGGTCGGATCTTTGCCTATGGGTTGAGCACCGCGGTGCTGATTGTGTGAGCAAGTGTTTTGAACTTATATGTTCGGTATTGTCCCTATTAGTGGGAGTGACGGTTGGGTAACTATGTGATGAGTATGTTAGTACTGCGAGATGTATCTATACGACTTGGAAGTAACGAGGAAGGTCTGCTGGAGGATAGAAGAACTATTAGGTGCTTGATTTCCATCTTGATTTGAGGTATAGCCCCGAGTTATGGGCGTGTGAAGGATCTTTTCACGTTTCCCAATTGAGAGTGAAGTAAATTTCATATTGCGATATGAGTTTAGACTCAAGAAGACTAAGTGACTGCATATAGTTTATGACGGTGGAAGGTATATGGAAATGTTAATTGAAGGCAAAGTAGGTGGATTATATTCGCAAAGTGTTCTGGGCTGGTGAGACCCCTATGTGACTGTTAAAAGATCTCATGTGTAAGTGAAACATATGTGTGAATTTAATTTGGGTCGCTTGAGAGAGTGGGTTTAACTATTGCGAGAATGAGTGTGAGGTTTGCCGAAGATTTAAGTACTAGATGATCTGTGTTTTCGAAAGCTTCAAAAGAATTTGAGTTTTATCTCACTATGGTATTGTGGCATCAATAGAGTATAAATGTTATGAGTTATTGAGTGTATTTTAGTCTATGTCTTCGATCCAAGTGGGGGAGTCTACTATGAGTAGTTGGTTGCATGTTTAGGTGCTATTTTGGTCTCAGTTTAAGGTGTGCGAGTGAATCTGTCTTGGCTTGCGAAAAATTGAGACCGAGGATGGCTCGAGTAAAGGAAAATTTTGACAAAGGTTATATTATGCTTCATGGGGTAAGTAAATCACAAAATATCTTGAGTTGTTAGTGGATGACTTGCGGGAATGGCTCTAATGTGTTCAAAAGTCTTCCTATATCAATTGAGTATTCCAAAGTCGCATATGCGGTTAGAAACTGAGTTTCATTGGAAGATCTTAAGACTTGTGGTATTTCTATATTAATTATGGGATTCTATGTATCAGTATCAGGAAGGCAAATGTAACAGATTTAGATTCGCAGGAAGTTCCTCAGAGTAAAGTGTTCTGGAATGTGGTGTTTCTGGGAGTAATTGAGTGAGTATTCAGCGGCTTATAGGTCTTAGACAGTATGGTTTTATGCTTGGATATCGTGTGGTAAGCCTGGGTTGGGGCATTGTGGTGATACAGTAAGAGGAAATATTCAGTTGAAGATGTATCAGAAGGAAATTCTGATAGATGGAGTAGCTTGATAATAGACCGGACCGGTAGGGTAAGGATATGATTAATTTTGTGTGTGTGTTCGAGGTAATAGGTTCTTGCAGGTATTTTGCAACAATGCTCTTAAGTTTTGATGGCTTGCTTAGCTTGATCGAGTTAGAAGGATTCAGTCCTGACATGTCTGATTTGTGCAAAGGGAACTCAGAGAGTTCTTGATGGTTTTCACCACGGTTTGGAAATGTATATTTTCTATGGGCATGCAGAGCATGGGATGTAGAGTGATTTTTCTTATAGATTGGGACCAATGGAAAATTCTTGACCAATTGAGTACATAGATGTTAATGGCTCAGAAGGAAGATGAAGTTCTCATGTTATCCTGAGATGGTATGGTATATGCGGTAGGTTGTGGAGGATTGACAATTGCGTGTGGAAGGTTACGATTTAGTTATGAATGGGAAGTCATGAATTCTTAGGCAGCACTGGTAGTTTCAGATGATTAAGGAAGAGGTAGTGCTAATTGGGGTGATTTGACAAGGGTATATGTTTCAGAAAAGACAATGTGATTAAGTTGATAGTACTTCGGTAGTGTTGCAGCACTTTCTTGTTAGATCGCCTGGTGATATTCGAGTTTTCTTGGTGGCATAGGGAAATTTTTAAGTATCTATCATAGAATGATTAGGTATTTGAGGTGTAGCATGTATTCGGACGGCGAAATTGGTATCGGATATGGTGATGCATGGGCCGTGTGGATTTGGAGACGGAAGTTCTCATATTTAGGCTATGTTGTGGTTGTGGATCGCGTGTATTGTCACTTTTTAGTTATCGGTATTTGGAGGCTCGAGTGGATTTTCTTTGTTGGTATGTTAGATATTGGATGTGTTGTTGGAGTTCAGACTGGTTGTCTCAGTGTTGGGTTATTATGGACCATTACACTTTGGGCTATGCCGGAAATGCCACGGGTTGAGTGGCGAGGGGCGGCAGATTATGTTCTAGTAGAGTGGTTTATATTTCAAAGACCCAGTGAACGGCTGGGAAGGATTGCCTTTCTTAATTGAGCCTTCATGATGTATGTCAGTGTAGAGGATTCTACCATTGATTCAGTTCCGGTGTTGAGGGATTTTTTGAATGTGTTTCTTGTGTTCGGGCATGGGGCCGGGCAAGGTTGTTGATATCGGTATTGATTTGGTGTCGGGCACCATATCGTATGGCTCTGGTAGAAGTTATAGTAGTGGAAGGAGCAGCTTCGGGCTTCTTTGATAAGGAGTTCGTTGGCAGGCCAATGTGGATGCGTGTTCTAGCTGAGTCAACTTAGTTGGCCCCAAGCTATATTATTAAGGGACAGGTTGATTCGACTGTTATTAAACTTACTAGTGATCTGAGAGATCTATGAGTTTCCTTTCTATGTTGCGAGATGTCATGATTTGTTGGTTATGGGATATATGGTGCGTTTCTATTGGGGTTCATAGTGGAAGTCAAGCGGGAAAAGTAATTGGATGTTGCTCGGTGGATGGCGTATCGGTTACACCCTATCGAGTCTGCGTGGTATATGTTCCTTGTTTTGCCGTGGGTGTAATGAATTTGCTTTGGTTCCAGATATCAAATTGTGCGTGGTTGTTGCTTTTAAGCATAGTGACTTGGGGGTGTTTTATGTGGAACAGTGTTTGGATAGGATCGCGCATTTTGCAACGAAGTTATGTGGAGATATGACCTTGCGGGTTAGATTCAGGTGTTCTATTTCTATGATGTGAGACGGGTCCTCAGTCTCGTACTGTGGTGGTATGGGTGAGCTTGAGGTACAACTCTTTCATTGAGTCATTTTTATGATCTGAGTATGTTAGGACCACTGCGTATTGGTGCGCGTATTATGCCAGTTATGGCTTAGGCCTCTATTGATGCATCATGTCACCATAGTGGTGTGTTGGGTTAGAGGAGATCATTGGAATCATTACAGAATAAGAACAGATTCGACTTCAACATGTTGGAAGGATAAGATCGAGGTTTGGCTCAGAAATTTGCTATGGTATTTCTCAGGGGAGAAGTAACTTCATGAATAGTCGATCTAAGAAATGGTTGTGGTTCAGTGCGTATTTCATTTATCGTTGGAAGTATATGAAAGTGTTGGAATGAGACATTAGTTGATAAGAGGTTTTCTACCAATATTCGGTTGTTGTGGGCAGCTGCTGTGTGTAGAAGTTATCGCTACGAGTGTTTGAGTTATGTGGTATATCATGGGATTGCTCTCGAGGTTGCAGGCATGGGTTATTACAGCTAGTTCGGGTCTATTCAGAGTATAGGTGTGAGGTTTGGATCGTATTGATGGTTTCAGAAATGGAAATGTGATTCTATGGCTTATGGGGTAGACTGGATTGTGTAATTTCAGTTGCAATGTGTTATAGGACCTATATGAGATAAGGTGACGTGGGATCACCCCTGGGTATATGCATGGTAAGGATATCCAGTGATTGGTTGGCTTTTAGAACAACTCTGGGTACATTCAAGGACGAACATGTGTTTAAGTAGGGGAGGATGTAATGACCCGACCGGTCGTTTTGAGCTTTTTCACTTGATCGCCAGTTCTCGGGCATGACTTACCCCGTGTAATGTATTATGACTGATATAGATCGTTGGTTTTGGTTTTTAGAAAAAATCGGAATGTATTTGAAAGAACAGTCTCAGATGAAAGCTTTGAATTTGAAAGGATTGACCAAGAGTTGACTTATTTGTATATGATCTCGAAACGAAATTTTTATGATTTGGTTAGCTTCATTAAGTGATTTATGACTTAGGAGCGTGATCGAAATTGGTTTTGGAGGACCGGAGTAGAACTAGGCTTGAATTGGCGAAGTTGAGATTTTGGCGATTTCCGGTTGGTAGGTGAGATCTTGTTCCGTGTATCGGAATGGAATTGCGAGAGTTGAAGTAGCTTTGTTATGTCATTCGGGATGTGTGTGCAAAATTTCAGATCATTTTGCTATGGTTTGGTTAGGTTTTTGATAGAAAACGTATTTCGGAAGTTTTAGAAAACTTAGGCTTAAATTCGATGTGAATTGATGGATTCGGCATTGTTTGAGGTGTTTTGATGATTAGAACAAGTTTGAATGAGGTTTTGGGTTGTGTTGGTGCCTTTGGTTGAGGTCCCGGGGGCCATGGGGTGATTTCGGATGGCTAACGGGAATTTTTGGAACTTAGAAGGTAGCTGATGTCTGATGCTTCTGGTATTTCCGCACCTGCGGAATTGGGACCGCAAGTGCGGTGTCAGAGGGGGCAAGGCAAGAACTGCAGGTGCGGTATACGAACCGCATCTGCAGAGTCGCAGATGTGACAATTTGACCGCAGATGCAGATTTCGATCCTTAGGTGTAGTTCCGCAAATGCGGAGAAGTGCCCGCAGAAGAGGTGCCGCTGGAGTAGGATTTTCATCCGCAGATGCGAAAAGAACCCCTGGGCAGAATGTTTTAAGTTGTTTTCATCCGCGAGCCTAAGTCATTTTTCCACCATTGTTGAGCATTTTGAGAGCTAGTTGGGAGAAATTGAAGAGGGATTCAAAGAGGATCGATTGGAGGTAAGTTTTATGAACTAAAAACGTGATTATATTTTTAAATTAACCTAGACATTCATGGAAAATTTAGCTAAAGATGGAAGAACTAGGGCTTGGGAATTTGAGACTTTAAATTTGGATTTGAAGGGCCATTTGAGGTCGGATTTGAGAGCTTTTGGTATGTATGAACTCGTGGGGAGATAAGGAGTCTAATGATGTGAAAATTTCTAAGTTTCGAGAAGTGGGCCCAGGGCTCGAGTTTTGCCAATTTCGGGATTTTTGATATTTTTCGATTGTTTTCAATTGGGTATTGTTCCCTTAGCCTATTATGACGTATTCGTTGTGGTTTTGGTTAGATTCGACGCACGAGGAGGCCGATTTGAGAGGCAAGGGCATAGCGAGCTAGAGTTTTGGCCGACTTGAGGTAAGTAATGATTGTAAATGATGTCCTGAGGGTTTGAAACCCCGGATTGCACATCGTAGTGCTATATTAAGGTGAGATACGCGCTGGATGATGAGCGTGGGGTCTTTTACTACTGGGGATTGTGACTTGGTCCGTCCAGATTGATGATTTTACCACATATTTTACTGAAATTTAATTGTTATCATCATGACTTGGGCTTATTGCCATATTTCGGCTTCGTGCCGACTATTTGAATCCTTTGTGGACTTTTGTCACTGTTTCCTAACTATTTGACATACTACTTGATCTCAGTCCTATTGATATACACTGCTTTACAAACTCAGCCACTTTTACTTGAATTTGAGACTTAATTGATCTTTCAAATGTTGTTTGGGTTGAGCACTACTGTTTTACAGATGCCCAAGGGGCTTGTGATGATTTCTGGACTGAGTGAAGCCGAGGGCCATATGTAAGGACATGCTGAGTGATATGAGATACTTTCTATGCCACGAGGTTGCTTGATTGATGTGAGACCTAGTGTCGAGTGATGTTTCCACGATGTGGCTTGATATAGCACTTGGGACGTAAGGGGCCCCTCCGGAGTCTGCACACCCACAGTGAGCGCGGGTACCCGTATGATTGAGAGTGAGCCCGAGGGGCTGATACTATGCTGAGTGACTGAGAGTGAGCCCGAGGGGCTGATACTATACTGATACTGTACTGAGAGTGAAGCCCGAGGGGCTGATACTATGCTGAGTGACTGAGAGTGAGCCCGAGGGGATGATACTATGCTGAGTGACTGAGAGTGAGCCCGAGGGGCTGATACTATGCTGATACTGTACTGAGAGTGAGCCCGAGGGGCTGATACTGTTCTGAGCGATTGATACTGTGCCCGAGGGGCAGATTTCTACTTGATATTTACCTGTTAAATTTTTTTCCCTATTTTAAAAGGGATTTCATTCGATTTCTTCACTGTTTTTCTGCCTTAAGTGATTTTACTGCTTGATATGGAATTGCTTTATGCCTTTACGTGTTTTCATACTTTCAGCCATTATTTATAATTATTACTCTCTGAGTCGGAGTACTCACATTACTCCCTGCACCATGTGGGCAGATTCAGGCATTGCAGAGTCCGCTCTTGAGTGTTGATTCTCCTAGTCCATGCAGTGATTCAGAGACTACGAGGTAGCTGTTGGCGTTCGCAGCCCCGTGCCTCTCTTATCTTATAATTTTCATGTTCCTAGAACTATTGCATCGGATTTAATGTTCAGTAGACTTGTATCCGGATTTCTTAGTTGCTCATGACTTGTGACACCCCAGTTTGGGCTGTGTCGGGATGGTTTCTACTGTTGATATCATTGAATTCAGCAATTTATGGATATCATATTATGTTTATTACTGTTTATGATAATTAATTATTTAAAGAGGTGTTCCGTTTTGGTCTGGCGGGCCTTGTCTTCACGAGAGACATCATCACGACCGAGTTCGGGAATTGGGTCATGACAAAGGTGCAGGGAGTAACGTGAGTACGCTAACTCAGTAAGTAACTAAAGTAAATAAGGTCTGAAAGTAGTGACGAGCAGTTCAAAATCATATGAATGAAAAGAAAACAGGATAGCAGATCAAATTCCATAGTTTAAAACCAGTTTTGTCGAAAAATCATCAATTTCAGTTTAAATACTTGAAATCATATACTTAGCAATTTCTTACAACAGAGGCTTGTTTTAAAAGAAGAGTGAAATTGGTGAAAATATCATAACTGGGGCCCTCGAGCAAGGTATTACTTAGAACATAGCCTCCCGGGTAGCCTCTCAGTCACTTGTGACTCAACTCTTGTCACTCAGTACTCAATCTCAACACTCAAGCTCATTTATATCTCATATTAATTGAAATCATAGTAACCGCTACGACGTGCAACTCGATCCATAGTTTATAGTTGACTACGCTCAATGGGGGTGTAAAGACTCCAGAGGGCTCCTATAGCCCAAGCGTCATATCACTGTGGTGAGCAGCCCGATCCAATATATATATATCATTGCGGCGTGCAGCCCGATCTAGATAAGTATCACTGCGACGTGCAGCCCGATCCATAACTCATACATATCTAAATATCCTCACCATTAAGTTCTCAACCTTTCTTAGTCACTAAACTCACAACCTCTCGAGCGCAACAGTATAAATTAGGGAACTCAGTCCAATAAGTCCTCACATTTAGAAGTGGAGTAGTTTAACCAGTTTTCAAACATTTAAACAAGTAAAACATGACTGAGGTTATGCTTTCAACAAGTAGAGTGAGGAAAAATAGTAAGAATGCCACTAAGGGTCTAAACAGGTCGGCACAAGGCCCCAAACATGACATACAATCCATAATACAGTACAAATGACTAAACTACAGAATAATATAAGATTCCAAATAAAATACACGACTTAATAGTCGCTACAGGATGAACCAAGTCACAATCCCTACCGGTGCACACCCACACGCTCGTCCCCTAGCATGTGCGTCACCGAATTTATCAAAACAAGTCAAATACCGGGGTTTTGTACCCTCAATTCCAGATTTACAATGGTTACTAACCTCAAACCGGTAAAATACTACTCCACGAAGCCTTTTCCCCTCGAATCGGCCTCTACTCGCGTCGAATCTATCCAAAATCAGAATCACGGAGTCCAAATATTCTAAGGGAGCTAAGCCCAAGCGAAAACAATCAAATAATACAAAAAAATCCAAAATTGGCCAAACACGACCCCCGGGCCCACGTCTCGAAAATCTATAAAAATCATATCAATGGAATCCTTATCCTCCCACGAGTCCATACATACCAAGAACATAGAAATTGGAGTCCAAATAACCCCTCAAATTCTCATTTTAAAGTCTCTTAATCTCAAGCCCTAAATCCTCAATTTTAGGCTTAGATTCCATCATTTATTAGGTAGATTTCAAATTAGAATCGAGTTTTAAATCCATAATTCTTACCTACCCTTGAATCCCTCTTCAATACTCTTCAAAAAGCTCCAAAACACGACCAACAATGGAAGAAATAAACCCCAAATTCACGGACAAGACGACTATTTAAGCCTTCTGCCCAGGCCTGAAATCCTTCTTCACAAACAAGGTCAAAGCCTCGCATTCGCAAAGCACAAAATAACCTTCACCAAAATTCCTCTGTTGCAATCGTGATCGCCCCATCGCGAACGCGATGCTTTACTCAGGTAGACCTTCGTGATCGCGTACCCCCTATTGGGAACGCGATGAATAAATCCCCCCTGAAGCTCAACTGCCCATTTCTTCTACGTGAACGCGACAACACTCCCGTGAACGCGATGCACAAATGACCAGCCCTTCGCGAACGCGAATCCTTCCTCGCGAACGTGAAGGCTTAAATTCCAGCTTCCTCAACTGACCCTTCGCGAACGCAAGGACCGTCTCGCGAACGCGAAGGTCATTTTTCTGCAGCATTGATCTGCAATTTTTTGCAGTTCCAAACTTCATGGAATGGCCTGATTGACCACCCGAAACTCATCTGAGGCCCGCGGGACCTCAACCAAAGGCACCAACATATCCCAAAACCTTATTCAAACTTGTACCTATCTTCAAAACACCTCAAATAACATCAAATTAACAAAAACACATCGGATTCAAGCCTAAGTTTCCAAAATCTTCCGAATTCCGCTTTTGATCAAAAACTTAACCAAACCACGTCCGAATGACTTGAAATTTTGCACACACATCCTAAATGACACAACGGAACTACTCCAACTCTCGTAATTCTATTCCGACCCATATATCAAAATCTCACCTACCAACCGGAAATTGCCAAAAATCTAATTTCACCAATTCAAGCCTAAATCTACTCTGGACCTCCAAAACTCATTCCGATCACACTCTTAAGTCCCATATCACCTCACGAAGCTAACCGAACCATCAGAACTCACATCTGAGCCCTCTAACACAAAATCAACATTCGGTTGACTTTTCCAACTTAAGCTTCCTCAAAAGAGACTAAGTGTCTCAATAAGTCATATCCAAACCCTAACCAATCAACCCGATCAAATATAGAACCATTATACAAAGCAATAAGAAGCAGAAATGGGAGAAACGGAGCGGTAACTCATGATATGACTTGCCGGTTCGTCACAACCTCCCCAATTTAAACAAACGTTCGTCCATGAACGAGTCAAGAAACATACCTGAAGCCTCAAATAGGTGAGGATATATGCTACACAGCTCCCGCTCGGTCTCCTAGGTAGCCTCCTCCACGGGCCTACCTCTCCACTGAACTTTCACTAAAGTTATATCCTTTGACCTCAACTTTCGAACCTAACGACCCAAAATAGCTATTGGCTCCACATCATAAGTCAAATCATCATCCAACAAAACCGTGCTGAAATCAAGAACATGAGACGGATCCCCAATATACTTCCGAGCTTAGAAATATGAAATACCGGATGCACACTCGACAAGTTGGGTGGAAAAGCAAGCTCATAAGCCACCTCCCCAATCATCCGAAGCACCTCAAAAGGTCCAATGAACCGCGAACTCAATTTACCTTTCTTCCCAAATCTCATGACACCCTTCATAGGCAAAACCTTCAATAGAACCTTCTCGCCAACCATGTAGGACACATCCCGAACCTTCCTATCAGCATAACTCTTCTGCCTCGACTGCTGTACGAAGCCTCTCCTGAATCACCTTCACCTTTTCTAAAGCATCCTACACCAGGTCTGTCCCCAATAGCCTAGCCTCACAGGGCTCGAACCAACCAACTGGAGATCTACAACGCCTCCCATATAAAGCCTCATATGGAGCCATCTGAATACTCGACTGGTAGTTGTTGTTATAAGCAAACTCTGAAAGCGGTAGAAACTGCTCCCATAACCCTCCGAAATAAATGACACAAGCATGCAACATGTCCTCTAATATCTTAATGGTGCGCTCGGACTGCCTATCCGTTTGAAGGTGAAAAGTTGTGCTCAACTTGACCTGAGTACCCAACTCTCACTGCACACACCTCCAAAACTGCAAAGTAAACTGAGTGACCTTATTTGAAATTATGGAAACTTGGACACCATGCAAACGAACAATCTCCCGGATATATAGGCCACCATATTGGCCTTCCCTCGATTGTACAATATAGTGATATCATAATCCTTAAGCAACTACAACCACCTCCGCTGCCTCAAATTGAGATCCTTCTGTTTGACCAAGTGCTGGAGGCTACGATGATCAGTAAACACCTCACAAGACACACCATACAAGTAATGCCTCCAAATCGTCAATGAGTGAACTGTGGCAGCACACTCCAAATCAAGAATGGGGTAGTTCTTCTCATGGGGCTTCAACTGACGAGAAGCATAAGCAATACTCTACCCTCCTACATCAATACACAACCAATACCAACTCTCGAAGCATCACAATACACGATATATGAACCTGAAGCTGATGGGAAAACTAACACTAGAGCTATGGTCAAAGCTGTCTTGAGCATCTGAAAGCTCTTCTCACACTCATCCGACCATACAAATGAAGTACCATTCTGAGTCAACTTGGTTAAAGGCGATGCAATAGATGAGAATCGCTGAATAAACAGGTGATAATAACCTACCAAACCAAGAAAGATGCAAATCTCTGTGGCTGAGGACGGTCTGGGCCAACTCTGAACTGTCACTCTCTTTTTCGGATCAACCTAAATACCCTCGCTGGACACCACGTGCCCCAAGAAAGCCACTGAACTGAGACAAAACTCACACTTGGAGAATTTTGCATAAAGCTTCTCCTCCCTCAATCTCTGCAACACAACTCTCAAATGATCCGCGTGCTCCTCCTCACTACGCGAATACACCATAATATCATCAATGAAGACTATGACAAACGAATCGAGATAAGGCCAGAACACGCTGTTCATCAAATACATGAAAGCTGCTGGGGTATTGGTCAGCCCAAAAGACATCACCAAGAACTCATAATGAACATATCGGGTTCTAAAAGTTGTCTTATGAATATCCGAGTCCCTGATCTTCAACTGGTGATAACCCGAACGGAGATCAATCTTGGAGAACACTCTCGCCCCTTGAAGCTGGTCAAATAAATCATCAATGCGAGGCAAAAGATACTTGTTCATAACTGTTACTTTGTTCAATTGCTTATAAATAATGCACATCCTCATAGCACCATCCTTCTTCTTCATAAATAGAACTAGCACACCCCAAGGTGACACACTAGGGCGAATGAACCCCTTGTCAATGAGTTCCTGAAGTTGCTCCTTTAACTCTTTCAACTCCACTGGTGCCATACTGTACGGCGGAATAGAAATGGGATGAGTGCCCGGCACCAGGTCAATTCCAAAATCAATGTCCCTGTCCAGTGGCATGCCCGGCAGGTCTGCAGGAAACACATCGAAAAAATCCCTCGCAACTGGAACTGAATCAATACTGGGAGTCTCAACTCCGACATCTCTCACAAAGGGTAGATACGAAAGATATCCCTTCCCTACCAAACACTCGGACTTCAAGAATCATATCACTCTACTAGGAACATAATCAGTCAAACCTCGCCACTCAATCCATGGCACACCCGGTATAGCTAATGTGACTGTCTTGGCATGACAATCCAGAATAGCACGACATGGAGATAGCCAATACATGCCCAAAATGATTTCAAAATCCACCATACACAATAATAAAAGATCCACTCGGGTCTCTAGACCCCCAATAGTCACCACACACTACCGGTACACATGGTCTACAACAACAGTATCGCCTACTGGAGTAGATACATGAACAGGTGAAATAAGAGACTCACAGGGCGTATCCAGATAACGGGCAAAGTATGATAACACAAAAGAAAAGGTGGAACCAGGAACAAATAATACAGAGGCATCTCTGTGGAAGTCTAAAACAATACCTGAAATCACGGCATCTGAAGCAGCATTATCTGGTCTACCCGGGAGGGCATAGAAACGAACCTGACCACCACCTGATCGACCTCCCCCTCTAGGGAGACCCCTAGCTGACTGACATCCACCCCTAGCTGGGTGGGTGGGTGGTGAAGTAACTGGAGCAGAAGTCGATGGTTGACCCCTCTGCTAAGACGGACCATCATGAAGGCGAGGACACTTCCTCCTCATATGTCCAAACTATCCACACTCATAACAACTCCCCGGTCTTGGAGATGGGGACTGAAGGGAACCCTTGGAACCAGAATGACCAGTAGAAGGACCTGGCATGGAAGAACCCTGAACTGATGGAGCACGGGATGCACTCTGGAGCACGGGATGAGTGGACCTGATTAGAACAGTAAGAACCATGACCGATGATGCCCCACGATTACCTGGGCGAGCTGAGTGAGCCTGCCTGAATGGACGACCTCTGCCCTGCTGGAATTAACCCCTCAAAGGAGCATTACTGAAGCTACCAGATCCCCGAGGCCTCTTTCCCTCCCTCTCCTCTTTCTCCTGGAGTTGAACCGACTCAATCTCACAGGCGATGTCACCAACCTCCTCGAAAGTAGCACCTGTCACCCTCTCCCTAGTCATGAGAATCTAAATCTGATATGTGAGGCCATCAACAAACCTCATGATCCTTTCTCGATCTGTGGGAACCAACAAGACCGCATGACAAGCTAACTCAGAGAACCGCATCTCATACTGCATCACAGTCATCTCTCCCTGACGCAACTGCTCGAACTGCCTGCGCAGCTCCTCTCGGCGAGACTATGGCACATATTTCTCTAGAAAGAGAATAGCGAACTTCTACCAGGTAAGGGGCGTTGCACCAATAGGCCTACGCCTCTTATATGCCTCCCACCAAGTGAAGGTAGCCCTAGAAAAATAAAAGGTGGTAATAGCTACACCACTAGTCTCTAGAATACCCGTTGTTAGAAGCACCCTCTAGCACTTATCCAAGAAACCCTGGGCATCCTCGCCCTTTGCACCGCTGAAAGTCGGAGGCTGATGTCTGCCAAACCTCTCTAGTCGACACTGCTCGTTGGCCGGCATAACTAGAACCGCATACTCCTGAGTTGGTGCAATTGGATGGGCTGGAGGTTCCCCCGTGTCTGGAGTCCCTGCACAACCTGCTCAGGTGTTCGAGCAATGGGAGTCCGGGTGCCTCCCCTAGCCTGAGCAGTAGCTGCGACTGTAGTAACTGAAACCGCCTGAGCCAAACCGATACACACTGATAAAATCTGAGATACAACCTCCTAAAGGCCTGGAATCATAATGGGCACAGCTGGTGCCTGAGCTGGTGTTGCTGTAGCATCCACAACTGGCACCTAATCTTGAATTGGGGCAAGTGGTGGATTTGCAGGTGCTTCCCTAGCTGCGTTGCCCCTACCACGGCCTCGACCGCGTCCTCGGCCTCTGGTGGACCCATCTGGTGGTACTGGCGGTCGTCCATCCTTCCCGGTAGCACGTGTCCTCACCATCTGTGAGAGAATGGAATAACAGAAGTTTAGTACTCGGATCAACAGATTCGCATGATAACTGTGATTTCTACATGTTTTATACCAATTCTTACCTAAGCTTTGTGCATTAACTGGCATAAATTAGTCCCAAAATGCTTACAAGTTGCGCTTGATTGCAGGTTTGAGTGACAAGATGACAAATACCAAAGATCGGCTCAAAAAGGAGTGTAATCTGCCAAGTGTCAAAAGACAACTGAAGTGGGGAACAAAATGAGTTGTGTGGTCCGCACTGATGAGTCACGCGGCCGCACAGGAGAGTTCAGAGGCCGGGTTATCTCAAGGTCAACTTGCACGGTCCGCACTGCTTTGCCACGCGGCCATGCAGGATAGTTCAGAGACCATGATATTTCCAAGTCAAGATGCGCAGTCCGTGCTCCTTTCCACGCGGTCCGCACCCAAGAGTGTCAGAGACTTAGTCATTCAAGGCAAAAGCCCACGCGGCCGCACACCTAATCAGTGCGGTCCGCATGGATGAAGTTCACAGAGGGTGGATTTGGACCAAAACACCCTACGCGGCCGTGCGTCACATTTGTGCGGTCCGCGTCTCTAGTGTCAGAAGCAAGATATGAAGACCCAAACCCCTACGCAGCCGCACATCATTTGTGCGCGGTCCGCGCTAGACCCTCAAAGGTATTTTTGTCTGGTTTTTCCTATGTAGTATAAATAGGACATTTTACTTTTTAGAAGGAGTTTTTGTTTTTTGGTTTTTATCAGATAGCAGCTGAACTCGAGACTTCATAGTTTTAGCCTATATTGGGCAATTTCTTCTAGTATTAACGTGGATTTGAGTAGATTAACATTGTAGTTAATTATTATGTCAATTTCATCTACTATTTATTCAATTTCTATTTCTATTATGGCAAGCTAAACCCATTAGCTAGGATTGTGGCTCAACCCTAGTGTGGGTAATTAATGGATGTGATTGTTTAGTGCATGAATGATATTGGGTATTTGTTATTTGGATTAATCTTATGTTTTCATTAAGATTTGGTGGTTGCAAACACTAAGTCTAGCGTAGTGAGTCTTGACACTTTTTGAGAAAGAGAGTCTATGACCCCAAGATTAATTCCAACAAAGAATTGGGATGGACCCATGAGAATGGTAGTCCCAATTAATGGGTTAAACCTCGAGAGAGTAATTATCCAACTTGAACCATAAGTTTCTTGGGCAAATTGGCCTACCCAATTGGTCTCGAGAGAGTCAATTGGGCAAAATCACTCTCTCTACCGAGAGGTGTGAGAGTGGGTGCAAAAGTGCAACGGTTATAGCATAAGTCTCATATTCATCATTCTTGCATTAGGAATCTCTACCCGTTAGTTGACCACCTAGGTACATGCCACGACCCTAGTGACTTTCTCTATATTTCATACAACTTAGAATCAATATCTTAGCCTAACTTAGCTTTAAACTTGTAGTTGATAATCAAAAGAAAAACAAAAAATGTTAGTAGATCAATTAGGAGCTAAAACATAGTCCTAGACCATACAAACACTCAACTCCAAATTGAAGCTCCCTGTGGAAAATTGACCCCGATACCACTATTGGGTAAAAGTATTAGCGGCCACTCTTCCTTAGGTTGAGTCCGCTGCAATCACTTTTGGGCGCCGTTGCCGTGGAGCTTTACGGTGTTTTACTATTTGTTAGCTAGTTTTGTGTTTTGCTTCTTTTTCCTTCTTTCTACTTACTCTATTTGTGTTAATTCACTCAGGTACCAATGGCTTTAAAAGCACAAGATGTTATTAATGTGGGAGTGGAGGAGGTGGAAGACGTAGAACAAGAGGAGGTTTTACCCCAAGCACAAAGACGGGGTAGAAATGCTAATGCAAATGTTAATGCTAATGACAACATACCAGACTCTCCTCCACCTCCACCAAGAGTGGCACCAAGAGTTCTACCCAATCAAGGGTACGCAAGTGCAATAGTTCCTCCCTGAATCCGGGCGGGGAACTTCCAAATCACCAATGTCATGCTCACTTTGCTCAAACAACGAGGATACTTCATAGGCGCCTTGAACCAAAACGCATACAAGCATTTGAAAGGGTTTGTGGATACTTGTTGGGGGAGCAAGCAGACAAATGTTTCGGAAGATTCACTGAGGTTAAGGCTTTTCCCCTTCTCACTTCGGGGGAAGGCGTTGGATTGGTTGGAGAGACTCCCAAATCATTTCATAACTACGTGGGATAAGTTAGCCGATAAATTTATTGCCAAGTTCCTTTCTTCTAGTCATATGGCGGCTTTTCTAGATGAGATTCTAGCCTTTAAGCAAGAGCCGGCGGAGCCTTTACATGATATATGGGAGAGGTTTCGGACAATGATAAAAGAGTGCACCAACAATAATATGAATGATGTTATGATCCAACAGACGTTCTATCGGTGTATAAACACAACAAACCAGTGCATTGTCAATCAGTTGGCCGATGGTAATTTTATGAAGCTTGTGATGTTCTTGATTAAATGGCCGATACTTCTTCGGCATGGCAAAGCCGGGATAATGTTCCTCAAGGTGATCCTAATGTTATACACTTGCATAAGGAGTTGCATGATCACGGCCAAGCCATTTCCGAACTCACAACAACAATGAACCAATTGGCTAAAGCGCAACTTCAACAAGTTCAAAACCCGCGCCAAGTCAATGCCATGGAGGGAGTGAATATGAGGAAAAGAAGGCAAAGAGGGCAACAACAACCTCTAGAAAATTTTGACAACTATGATGATGGTGGTGGATATTCGAATGAAGGTTTTGATGACCAAAGTGAGGAAGTCCAATATGTCAACAACTACCAAGGGAATAGAGGTAGTCAAGGGAATCAACAATGAAGACCCCAAGGTAATTGGGGCAATCAACAAGGTGGAAATTGGAATTACAATAGCAATCAAGGAGGCAATTGGGGGAACAATAATTCGGGAAATCAAGGTAATTGGAACGGGAACAACAATTGGAACAACAACAATGGTGGTCAAGGTGGTTGGAACAACAATGGTGGAAAAGATAATAGGGGTCAAGGCTTTCAAAGGCCCCCAATGTATCAACAACCCAATAACCCGCCTCCGTTTCAATCTTAAGGGTCGAGTTCGTCGGGCAATGACATGGGTCAAATAGAGAACATGTTTGAGCAAATGATGAAGAAGAATCATGACTCTGATGCTCAATTGGCCTCCCATAACACTTCAATCCGTAATTTAGAAGTACAACTCGGGCAAATTTCGCAATCTCTCAACACTCGCCCAAAGGGTGCTCTACCAAGTGATACGGTAGTAAACCCCAAAGGTGGGCATCATAATCATGTGATGGAGGTGACCACGAGAAGCAGAAGAGGCGGTGATGTGCAAGCCTCAATAGGTAATCGAGTTGTGGTTTGCAAAATGATGAGATCCCGTTGCTAGTTGAGGATGTTGTTGAACAAAGCGCAAGTGATGATGTGAGAATTGAAATTGATGAGGGTGAGGAGGAGACTCAAGAGGCCGTGAACCCGTCTAGGGAACATGTTATTGATATGCCTGAACCGATAGTGCCAAAAGCCAAGGCACCCTTGCCTAGACCTTCTCCGCCATATACTCAAAGGTTGGCCAAGCAAAAAGGTGACAACCGGTTTAAAAAATTCATTGATATGATGAAGAGTTTGACTATAAATGTGCCCTTGGTGGAGGCACTTGAACAAATGCCGGGATATGCAAAGTTTATGAAGGACTTGGTTACTAAAAAGAGATCGATGGATTGTGAGACAATCAAGATGACACACCAAGTGAGTTCCATTGTACATTCCATAAGCTAGAGGATCTGGAGCATTCACAATACCATGTACCATTGGAAGTGCCAATTTCGCAAAACCCCTATGTGACTTGGGGGCAAGTATCAATCTCATGCCATATTCGGTCTTCAAGACCCTGGGTATCGGACAACCTCATCCAACTTCTATGAGGCTTCAAATGGAGAACCGGTCAATGAAGCGGCCTTTGGGGATTATTGATGATGTCCTTGTTCGTATTGATAAGTTCATATTGCTGGCCGATTTGGTGATCTTGGATTGCGAAGTGGATTTCGAGGTGCCTATCATTCTTGGAAGGCCCTTCCTAGCTACGGGGAAGGCTTTGGTTGATGTGGAAGCGGGATAATTGACCTTCCGTGTTGGAGATGAAAAGGTGGTGTTCCACGTGTGCGAATCGATGAGGCAACCAAATAGCACCAAGGTATGCTCGTTTGTTGACATTGTCACAGCAGTGATAGTGGATGACACAAGCGCAATGGAAAATGTTGAGGACCCACTTGAGGCCGTGCTATTGAACATGGATGTTGATGATGATGCTGGAAGGGTGGAGTGTGTGAACGCATTACATGGAATAGGCTCGTATTCTTATGAACCGAGGAAGTTATCTCTTGATCTTGAAAATTGCAAAACTCCACCCACCAAGCCATATATTGAGGAGCCACCGGTATTGGAGTTGAAACCACGTCCTCCTCACCTCAGGTATGAATTTCTTGGTCCTAATTTCACTTTGCCGGTTATTCTTTCTTCTTGCTTGACTAACGTGCAGGTTGACGCCACTTTGGCGGTTCTTCAAAAGCGCAAGCGGGCGATTGGATGGACCTTGGCGGATATTCGGTGTATTTTCCCCACGTTTTGCTTGCACAAGATAATATTGGAGGAGGATGCTAGGCCGTCTCTTGAACATAAAAGGATACTCAATGAGGCCATGCAAGAGGTGGTAAAAAAGGAAGTCATCAAGTGGCTTGACGCCGGTGTGGTGTATCCAATTTCTGACAGTTCGTGGACTTCTCCGGTACAATGTGTGCCAAAGAAGGGAGGAATGACGGTGGTGACCAATGACAAAAATGAACTTATTCAGACTCGTACTGTGACGGGTTGGAGGGTATCCATGGACTACTGGAAGTTGAACAAGGTGACTAGAAAGGATCATTTCCCATTGCCGTTCTTGGACCAAATACTTGATCGTCTTGCGGCCCGGGCTTTCTATTGTTTTCTGGATGGGTATTCAGGCTATAACAAAATTCTCATTGCCCCTGAAGACTAAGAAAAGACAACCTTCACATGTCCTTATGGCACATTTGCCTTCTCTCGAATGCCATTTGGATTATGTATTGCACCGGCGACCTTCCAACGATGTATGATGGAAATCTTCACCGACATGGTGAAGGACATATTGGAGATCTTAATGGATGATTTTAGTGTGGTTGGGGACTCATTTTTTGAATGCTTGCAAAACATGGATCGTGTGTTGGCCCGATGCCAAGACACAAACTTGGTTCTCAATTGGGAGAAATGCCATTTTATGGTAGAAGAAGGAATTGTGTTGGGTCACAAAATTTCAAAAAGAGGGATTGAGGTTGATAAGGCGAAAATTGAGGTTATCTCAAGGCTCCCTCTCCCTACTTCTGTCAAAGGGGTGAGGAGTTTTCTTGGACACGCGGGTTTCTACCGAAGATTCATCAAAGTCTTCTCTAAGGTAGTTAATCCGTTGTGTAAATTGCTAGAGAAAGATGCCAAATATGTGTTTGATGCGAGATGTATGGAGGCTTTCGAGCTTCTAAAGCAAAAGTTGACGACTACCCCCATCATTACCGCACCGAATTGGAGCTTTCCCTTTGAGCTCATGTGCGACGCTAGTGATATTGCGGTGGAGGCGGTCTTGGCCCAAAGAATCAACAAAATATTCCATCTAGTGTACTACTCAAGTAAGATAATGAATGAAGCTCAAAGGAACTACACGGTCACCGAGAAGGAATTGCTTGCCATTGTTTTTGCCATGGAGAAGTTTCGCCCATACCTTATGGGGGCCAAAGTAATTATTCATACCGATCACGCCGCCCTTAGGTACTTGATAACGAAGAAAGATTCAAAAGCGAGGTTAATGAGATGGGTGCTTCTTCTTTAAGAATTTGATTTGGAGATTGTTGATAGAAAGGGTAGTGAAAATCAAGTGGCGGACCACTTGTCTCGATTGGAGGAGGAAGGGAGGCCTTTGGACGGCCTTGAGATAAATGATGCTTTTTCAGATGAACAACTCCTCTTGGTATCAATGCTAGACATGCCATGGTTTGCCAACATTGCCAATTATCTTGTTACCGGTGTGGTTCCGTATGAGCTCTCTTCAAACCAAAGGAAGAAGCTCAAGCGGGATTGTTTGGAATACGATTGGGATGAGCCGTATCTTTTCAAAATTTGCACCGATGGTGTAATTCGCCGATGTGTGCCCGAAGAAGAGCAATTGAGTATTGTGGAAGTTTGTCACTCTTCGCCCTATGGTGGCCATCATGGCGGACGGCGTCCAAAGTGTTGAGTTGTGATTTCTATTGGCCTTCTTTGTTCAAAGATGCCGGTGACTTTGTGAAAAGATGTGATGAATGCCAACATGCCGGAGGGATTTCGAAGAAAGATGAGATGCCCCTTAACACAATTCTAGAGGTTGACATTTTTGATGTTTGGGGTATAGACTCTATGGGACCATTCGTAAGTTCTTGTGGCAACACCTACATCTTGGTAGCGATTGATTATGTGTCGAAATGGGTTGAGGCCATAGCTTTTCCGAATAATGAAGCTCAAAGTGTGGTGGCGTTCTTGAAAAGGAGTATCTTCACGAGGTTTGGCACTCCACATGCTATCATCAGTGATGGGGGTTCTCATTTTTGCAACCGGGATTTTGACTCTTTGCTAGCGAAGTATGGGGTAAATCACAAGGTAACCACTCCTTATCATCCTCAAGCGAGTGGCCAAGTTGAGGTGTCCAACCGTGAGATCAAGAGTATTTTGTCCAAGACTGTTAATGCAAATAAGACCAACTGGTTGAAGAAATTGGATGATGCTCTTTAGGCTTATCATACAGTGTTCAAGACTCCGATTGGTATGTCACCGTATCGGTTGGTGTTTGGGAAGGATTGTCATCTTCCGGTAGAATTGGAACATAAGGCTATGTGGGCCCTGAAAAAGTTGAACATAGAATGGGATGTCACTGCAAATCTCCGGGTTGAGCAATTGAATGAACTTGATGAGTTTAGGTTTCATGCTTACTCCAGCTCGTCCTTGAATAAGGACAAGATGAAGTACCTTCACGAGAAGTATGCCCGAGGGAAGGAATTCAAAGTTGTGACATGGTTCTTCTTTTCAACTCCCAGTTAAGATTATTTTCGGGCAAGCTGAAGTCTAAGTGGAGCGGGCCATTTGAAGTGGTTGGTGTAACTCCTTTTGGTGCCATTGATCTCAAAAATAAGAATGGTGAAGTTTTCCGGGTCAATGGGCATCATGTAAAGCACTATTTGGGCAAGATTGATGACAGCCATGTGGTGGCACTCATTCATTTGAAATGACTGTGATGGTAACATGCGTCGTGCCGCGATGTTAAATCAGGCACTTCTTGGGAGGCAACCAATGTCTTTTTCTTTTTCTTTGTTTTTCTGTTGTAGAGTAGGATTTTTGAGTTGATAGTTTATTAAGTATTGCAGGGATAATGTTGAACCAGTGCAGGGCAAAAGTACAAAATGGTCAGTCTCTGAATATTCCCTACGCGGCCGTGCAGCAAAATAGTGCGGTCCGTGTAGGTTTGAGCAGCTGAAGGGTTAAGGCCCAGAAGACCCAGCGCGGCTGCGTGACATTTCTGTGCGGTCCGCGCTGGAGGACCCAGAATTACATGCTCTCTGACAAAGTTCCCACGCGACCGTGCACTAAAGCAGTGTGGTCTGTGCTGGGATAGCTGAAAGTACCAAGTCTTTGAAGACTTCCACGCGGCCGCGCACCAAAACAGTTCGGCTCGCGTGGATTTAACATAATGTGTAGGATGCAAAATCCAGCGCAGTCCGCGTCCCTTTTTGTGCGACCGCACTGGTAGGTAGGTACTGGGTCCCAGGGCTTTTCTATAAATAGAGGCCTTGGGCCTCATTTTATCCTTTTCGCCAAATTTACACTTGAGCTATTGTTTTCACTGTTCATCAAGACTAATTGTGCACATTCATTAATCCCTGGTAACAACTCTCATTCATTTCAATCATAGTCTAATTTTTGTTTCGTTTAATTGCTTTCTCTACTAGTGTAACTTCTTACTTTCGTCTTTTTCTTCTTAGTTTAACGGTTAGCTTAGATTTTTGTGTGTTTTAGTTTAATCATAGGCATGAAATCTTGTTAAATAACTGAGTAGGAACACTTAGGACCCAAAAAGGTGAAAAAAATTGAATTTAATTGATCAAACACCCGGCTTAGTTAAATTAGCCCTACACGGTTGCGTAGCACTTGTGCGCGGTTCGCGTGACTCTGGTTAAGAGATGATGAACCTCTCTGCGTGGTCTGCGTGCCATTTGTGTGCGATCCGCGTGAGCCCAGCACGGCTGCGGTCCAAAACAGTGCGAACCACGTGTGAAGAGTTCAGAGAGGTCAACATTTGGGTATTTCACCTGCGCAGACCGCGTACCATTTCTATGCGGTCCGCGCTGAACCAATGTGGCCGCGGTCCAAATCAGTGCGGACCGAGTCGATTTATTCAGAAAGGTATGTGTGGGTGTCAGTATACTACACGGACCACGTGCCTTTTGGTGCGGTCCGTGCCCCTCTGTTTGTGTCACCGTGTCTACACTCTTTGCATTCAACTGAATTGTCTACTTCACCTTATGTGTTTCTACTAACAATGTTAGACATGTATTCCTTGCAGACAATGGTTCAAAAATGAGCGGGCAAAGAAAAACAACCCGGGAGAGGTGGTTCCTCCCGGGGGGGAAAAGCAAGAGGATTGTGAAACTCACTCGTAAAACCAGGAAATTGATAAAGAAAACCCGGAAGATAATCCAGGAAGCTGATAGAGCTACATCTCATTCCACGGGGAGTGAGTATGCACCTTCACAAAGCATTACCTCGGAGTCTGCCCCCACCCACATGTCCACTTCATTTCAGCTCCTTGATTCCCCTTCCCCGGATCATGGTAATGTAGCCTCCTCCAAGAAGCCAGTTAATGTCATCTCGTACTCGTCTGATGGGTCCGTAGCAAGAGAAGAAGAGAAACACTCCACATCTCCCACAACATCATTATCAGGGGAGAGTGGAGGGTATGCTGAGGGAGGTGAGCCACAGGTCGGGGGGATAGAGCGTACTAGAAAACTAAAGGCATGGGCAGACAGGTTTGTTAGTGAGGTTGCTTTCCACAAATTCCGGGAGTGGTGGCCCAAAAGGAAATTGATTCCGGAGAGGCAGTTCAAAGATGCCGATCTTTTCCCTCTTAACCCTCATGTGCAAGCACAATTCCGCACTAGAGAGGGTTGGGTCTGCTTCAAAGAACGTGTTGAGATGGCGAATGAGCATATGGTGAGGGAGTTCTACAGCAATGTTCACCATATAGTTCGGGACTCAAAAGCAACTAAAGTGAGGGACAAGACAGTTGTGTTTGATGGCAAATCGTTGAATGAATTCCTGGGGTTCGAAGAAGAGGATGAATCGCAATATTTAGAAAAGCTAGCAATGAAAGAGGAGGTTCGTCCTTGGTTGGCCGAGCACTTGGCAGCCCCGGGTATAGTCCCAGTCTGGTTGAAATCACAAGAAAAGATATTTAGGAACAACCCTGAACATTGAAGCCAAAGGGTGGTTGACTTTCGTGTGTAGTTGACTTCACTCGTCTACACATGATCACTCCATTCCCCTTCCTCATGTTGTCTTGGTAGCATCTATCATGGAAGGTTTCCCTCTGAATGTGGTAATATTATGTCGAGAGTGATTTCTACAGTTGGTCAAGAGACCCAAACAAACTACCCCTTCCCAAACACACTCTCTTTGTACTTCAAAGAATTGAAAATGAAGAAAAAGAAATATGATGTCAAGGTACCTCCGGTGGCCCCGTACTCATGGTATAGTCAGTTGGGTCCAGACAACCCGAAGAGGGGCAAGAAGAATGTGGCATCCACTTCCACCGCACCTGGCCAGTCTGAGGAGCCAGCGGTCATTGAGTAGCCCAGTGAGCCTTCCACCATTCCTGCTACTGATGAGGCATTGCCTCCAGGTCCGTCGTCAGCAGCTGGTCCTTCTATTGCAGTTGACCTGGTAGTCCCTTCATCAAAGACTCACCGGTTCACCGCAAACTAGCTCACCCATTCCCTTGCCAATTTGAACAACTGGATGTCAGCTGTGACATCCAAGTTGTCTACATTGACCACTGCTATACAGGCACAGGGAGCACCAGTTACTGTTGAGATTCCTTCCTCCATTGAGGATGCACTGAAGAAGATCCTGGCCAACCAGGAAAAGATAATGGCGACGCAGGATCCTTGACTAACGCGGTTGGGGCACATGGCAAAGCGTTGGAGAAATTGGATCGGGAGCACAAGAAGATGAGGAAGCAGAAGGCTTCCAAGGAGTTAGTGACACAGTTGAGAGTGGATGTGGACAAGCTCATGGCGGATCAGTTTCCAATTGAGCTACTATTTGGGGATCCGACTGTAGAGCTAGTAGTAGCACAGGTACAGGAGGAGGAGCAGAGGCCGAGGAAAAAGAAGAAACTCCCTAACACTAAGGGAGTTGTGATTGAGGTAGCACCGGTTCAGGATAGTCCCTCCACTGCCCCACCAGTTGATGAGCCAGTTCTTGAGTAGGCACCTATCCCAACAGCACAGCAGCAGCAGGTCGGGGACCAGTCTGAGGTCCCCGCCAATATAGAAGACTTAGGAGCCACTAACCAGAACAGGGTGAAGGATGAGGCTTAAGGGGCCTTTCTATATCCTTTCTTTCATTTTGGTGCTTATTTTGATAGTTAGCATTGGGGACAATGCTAGCTTTTATTCGTGGGGTTGTGGCCCTACTATTTTGATTGACTGTTAGATTACTCTCTATATTCTTTTACTTTCAGCACATTCGTAGTTGTAGATGGCTTGTATATAACTGTTCATTCTAGATGCTCTTAAACTCTATGTATATATTCATTTCCCCTAGTTGTATATTCTACTCCCCTTTTGTACATATTAATTCGGTTTTCATTTTGGTTTTCTATTTTTCGTTAAAAAAATTTCGTTTTAGTTGCAAAGTTAGGCTCGTAGCCCTTTTGTTTTGTTTTGGCATTTGCAATAATCCCTTGGTTTTCTTAATGCCATGGTTCTTTCCAAGGGTAGAGTTTTGTGCGAACCGGGTGGCTTTTCCCAATGATAGATGGCGTGACAACCTTCTTAAGGGTTTGAGTCCATTTTTGATTTTTCTTTTTGATTTTCAAGTTTTTGTAGTTAAGGGTACCTCAGGAAAAGCTTCACTTGGGCCTAGCACATTTTCCTTTGATCCTATGGTCAAAGACATCATGTTGTGATTAGGATGGAGAAAGTTGTGGCCTTGAGACTCTCGTATTGACCAAAGAATCATCATGTGGTCATTTTGGGCCATTGTGCGCTTGAATCATATCTAAGGTCGTTGTGGGCCCTCGACTCCGTCTTTGGCAATCCTTGAGTGTGTGTAGTGAGAATTCGAATCGTGAGGCCAAGTACCGAGCAGATGGCCTAGAACTTGCCCTGAATGTTTGTTGAGGCAAAATCATAGGTGGAACTTGACTTGAGACGTGATTTTAGGCTCTCCTTGATCCAAAATGCAAAATTTGAACAATTTCCATGACCTACCAATGAAATAATCCCTAGTTCACCCCTTTTGATCCTTAAACCTTTTTCTTTCATGAACCAAGCTACAAGCCTATAACCGTTCTTAATGAGACCCTCTCTTGGCACCCAAATTTTCCCTTGAGTAAATGGAAAATGTCTATGTTTAGGGGGAGAGACAAGAAAGGCATCAATGTGGTAAAAAGGCACAAAATCAAAAGAAAAGAAAGGCAATGAAAAAGAGAAAAAGACAAAAAGAAAGACAAAAATGAATAAGAGCCAAAAAGGGAATCCAAGGACAACAAAAAAGTGAAAAAGGTGCGAAAAAGTGGTAAAAAGGAGAAAGGGTTTGAATTGCAAAAGAAAGAGTGATAATGTGTCTCTCTAACCCCTTGAAAGAAGTGAATTACTCAATTGAGTCAAGAAAGTGTGCCAAAATAAATCAAAAGAAGTGTTTAAGTGAAGATTGAACCCATTAGAACAAAAACATGTCCTACCTTTACCCAAAGCCTTCACAATGACTCCTCAAAAGCCCTATATGATCTTGAGTTGAGGGAAACCTACATTAGTGGATACTTACATAAGGGGCAAGCATATGGTACTTAGAGCTGGACTTAGGGCCTTTTCTTTGTGAGAGATGAGAGAGAAGTCTATTCACCTCGATTTATGTGCAAATACTCTAAAAAGGTGAGGTTCACTTAGGGAAAGTCGAGGATGTGTGAGTTTGGGTTCCACAATGACCAAAGAAATTGAGAAAGGTTCCTTGATGAAATGTGTCAACTCTTGATGCTCTTGTGTCACACATGATCCACAAGTTTTCAAAGATTAAATGTGTTAATGATGCATTCGCATTGAGGGCAATTGTTAGTCCCAAATGATGCTTATTGAGGTTACTTTAGGATAAATAGGAATTACTTGGGTGTTTTCCATTGAGGGGTAGGTCTCATTTTATTTACTTGAGGACAAGCAAAGGTTTAAGTTTGTGGGAGTTGATAACTGTGATTTCTATATGTTTTATACCAATTCTTACCTAAACTTTGTGCATTAACTGCCATAAATTAGTCCCAAAATGCTTACAAGTTGCTCTTGATTGCAGGTTTGAGCGACAAGATGAGAAATACCAAAGATCGGCTCAAAAAGGAGTGAAATCTGCCAAGTGTCAAAAGACAACTGAAATGGGGAGACCAATGTACCGATCCGCGAGACTCTACTAAACCGGCTCATGACTCGCGAGACCAATGTAACCTAGGCTCTGATACCAACTTGTCACGACCCCAAATACCGGTCTTGATAGAGCCTATCACATTACTAGGCAAGCCAAACCAAATATTTAATCACAACCCTTTTTCCTTATAATAATCCATTTTCTAAAATGGGTTTAAATACCAAATTTTCATAATAAGCGTTCAAGAAAACAAAATATATGCCGAAGTCAATAAAAACATAAGACAACACAGCCCCAAATATCTGGTGTTACGAGTCTAGAGCCTCTAATACACAACTGACTGTCTAATACATCATAAATCTAGAAAATGCAGAAAAGAACAAGATAGGAAGGAGAATAGCAGGGTTGCGGACGCCATGCAGCTACCTTGCAATCTCGTCAACCTCTGAAAATGATGAGGATTATCACTCCGCCGCTCGGGCACCTGGATCTGCACACAAGGTGCATGGAGTAACGTGAGTATGCTAACTCAGTAAGTAACTAAAGTAAATAAGGTCTGAAAGCAGTGACGAGCAGTTAAAAATCATATGAATGAAAAGACAACCGGATAGCAGATCAAATTCCACAGTTTAAAACCAGTTTCATCGAAAAATCATCAATTTCAGTTTAAATACTTGAAATCATTTACTTAGCAATATCTTACAATAGAGTCTTATTTTAAAAGAAGAGTGAAATCGGTGAAAATATCATAACTGGGGCCCTCGGGCAAGGTATCACTCAGAACATGGCCTCTCGGGTAGACTCCGGAGGGGTGTACAGACTCCGGAGGGGCTCCTACAACCCAAGCGTCAAATCGCTGCAGCGCGCATCCCGATCCAATATATATATATCGTTGTGGTGAGCAGCCCAATCCAGATAAGTATCGCTGCGACGTGCAACCTGATCCATAACTCATACATATCTAAATATCCTCACCATTATGTTTTCAACCTTTCTCAGTCACTAAACTCATAGCCTCTCGGGCGCAACAGTAGAAATTAGGGAACTCAGTCCAAACTATCCTCACATTTAGAAATAGAGTGGTAAAACTGATTTTTAAGAATTTAAACAGGTAAAACATGAATAAGGATATGCTTTCAACAAGTAGTGTGAGGAAAAACAGTAAGAATGCCCCTAAGGGTCTCAACCGGTCGGCACAAGGCCCCAAACATGGCATACAGCCCATAATACAGTATAAATGACTAAGTACGGAATAATATAAGATTCCAAATCAAATACACGGCTTAATAGTCTCTACGGGATGGACCAAGTCACAATCCCTACCGGTGCACGCCCACACGCTCGTCACCTAGCATGTGCGTCACCGCATTTATCAAAACAAGTCAAATACCGGGGTTTTGTACCCTTAGTTCCAGATTTACAATGCTTACTTACCTCAAACCGGTGAAACTTTTCGCAATGCCTTTTCCCCTTGAATTGTCCTCCACTTGCATCGAATCTATCCAAAATCAGAATCACGGCGTCAAAATATGCTAAGGGAACGAAGCCCAAGCAAAAACAATCAAATAATACCAAAAAACCCGAAATTGGCCAAACCCGACCCCCGAGCCCACGTCTCGAAACTCGATAAAAATCACATCAACAGAATCCTTATCCTCCCACGAGTCCATACATACCAAGAACACATAAATTGGAGTCCAAATGACCCCTCAATTCTCATTTTAAAGTCTCTTAATCTCAAGCCCCAATTCCTCAATTTTAGGCTTAGATTCCATGATTTATTAGGTAGATTTCACATTATAATCGAGTTTTAAGTCCAAAATTCTTACCTCCAAGTGATTCCCCTTGAATCCCTCTTCAATCCCCTTCAAAAAGCTCCAAAAATGACCAACAATGGAAGAAATAAACCCCAAATTCGCGGACAAGAAGAATATTTAAACCTTTTGCCCAGGCCTGAAATCCTTCATTGCGAACGCGGTCAAAGCCTCACGTTCGCGAAGCACAAAATAACCTTGACCAAAATTCCTCTCTCACGATCGCGACCGACCCATCACGAATGCACTGCTTTATTCAGACAGACCTTTGTGATCATATACCCCTTATTGCAAACGCGATGAATAAAGACCCCCTGAAGATCAGCTGCCCATTTCTTCTACGCGAACGCGACAACACTCCCGCGAACGCGATGCACATATGCCTTGCCCTTCATGAACACGGAGCCTTCCTCACGAAAGCGAAGGCTTAAATTCCATCTTCCTTAACTGACCCTTCACGAACAAAAGGACCCTTTCGCGAACGCAAAGGTCATTTTTCTGCAGTACTGACCTGCAATTTTCTACAGTTCCAAACTTCATGGAATGGCCCGATTGGCCACCTGAAACTCACCCGAGGCCCCCGGGGCCTCAAAAAAAGGCACCAACATATCCCAAAACATTATTCAAACTTGTACCAATCTTCAAAATACCTCAAATCATCAAATCAACCAAAAAACGTCGGATTCAAGCCTAAGTTTCCAAAATCTTCCAAATTCCGCTTTTGATCAAAAACCCAATCAAACCACGTCTGAATGACCTGAAATTTTGCACACTCATCCCAAATGACACAACAGAACTACAACAACTCTCGTAATTTCATTCCGACCCCTATATCAAAATCTCACCTACCAACCAGAAATCTCCAAAAATTCAATTTCACCAATTCAAGCCTAAATCTACTCAGGACCTCCAAAACTTGTTCCGATAGCACTCCTAAGTCCCAAATCACCTCGCAAAGTTAACCGAACCATCAGAACTTACATTCGAGCCCTATAACACATAAGTCAACATCCGGTTGACTTTTCCAACTTAAGCTTCCTCAAAAGAGACTAAGCTAGCGTTTGGCCATAGATTCCAAATTTGTTTTGAAAAATCTGATTTGGGAGTTTGGTTTGAAGATGAAAATGTGTTTGGACATACGTTTTCAAAACATATTTCCCAACTTTATTTTGGAAAAATATGTATATAATTCCCAAGTTTTGAGATTTTGGCCCAAAATCAGCTATTGGGGTGATTTTGGGATTTGGGATTTGGGATCTTGCCAAAATGTGGACAAATTTTATGGCCAAACATGATTTTTGAAAATAAATCTCAAATTTATTTTGGCAAAACTCATGGCCAAACGGGGCCTAAGTGTCTCAAACCTTACCAAGTCCTCTCTGAACCCTAACCAATCAACCTGATCACATATTGAACCATTATACCAAGCAATAAGAAGCAGAAATGAGGGAAACAGAGCGGTAACTCATGAGACGACTAGCCGGGTCGTCACATATTTATTTAATCAAAAGAGCAATATTTTTGTATATATCTTTGCATTATTTGGTTTGGTTTAATTTAGTGATTCTTCTAAGTAATTGAGAGAGCTTCTTGAATTATTAATTAAACTATGTTAGAAGAATATTCGAGAGATGTTTTCCTAGAGACTAGTCTATTAATGTGTTCTTTCATATCTTCACAGAGCTTTGTATTAGTTTATTTTGTTGAATTTGGATTTAATCAAGAGAAGAATATTGACCTTACGTTTAAGCTAATTATCAAGTGAATTCATGAAAATCATTAGAACATTAGAAGTGAATTTAAATAGATTTGCGTCCGGAGGTCAGTACACGTGGGAAGGGCTTGTTAGAGGAGTGATTTGGCTTGAATGTATCTTATCTAAACTTGGTTGAGGTATTAGATGCCTGAATTATTTATGATAACTACGTGATACGGGTGGCGCTTCTGTGTGGGGTTGAGCCCATATGCGTGCACCAAAGTACTATTTCCATGCTCAGGGTAGTGCTTAGGCTACGACAAGCCTTGAAATGATTGATAAGCTTAAAGTTGATATGTTACTCCTATTTGTACTCCTCTGTAACCTGTTTGTATCATGTTTGAGATTTCGTTGAGTTTATTCTTCTATTTGACCAGTAAACTGCTAATTCTTGATAGAAATTATATGTTCTAGTTGTGATAGCACACATTGCATATTCCTACACGGTAGCATATTATTTATACCAATTCAGGCGTATGAAACTTGATATTCATTTATCATTGTACATTTATTCCTGCATATTTGCTTTCTCTATTTTTATGAGCTAGACTGGTAGCCCGTGACCACACTGAGCCGATTGTGATTATTAGCACATGAGTTGTCCGTATAGCACATGAGTTGTCTGTGCGGATCCAGTTATTGATATTATTAGCACGTGAGTTTTCCATGCAGCATGTGAGTTGCCCGTGCGGTTGATTCTATTAGCACGTGAGGTTTCCGTGCAACACGTGAGTTGTCCGTGCAGCATGTGGATATGGATCCATCCCCCTAGGATCACCCTATCATCTTTCTCTCATGATGGTGGACATGCGCTTATTGAGGAAAAAGTGATCAGTAGTTTGGAGCGAGTATGGAAAGGTTGAGAAAAGTCTGGTCAATGTTATATTGGAATTGCATTTCATTGTTACTTGCAATTTCCATGGTTTATTATTTGATTATAAGCATATCATCTTATATGTTGTACCCGTGTATGAACAAAGATTTTAAGTAATTGTACGCACACAGATTGTAACAACCTGATTGGTTGTTTTGAGCTCTAGTGCGTCGTTCGGCGGTTTGAGGTTTTGAGTAGCTTCACTTCAGGTATTATAACTTGTACGTGTGGTCATAACTGAAATTTGTGAAGTTCAGAGTTGATTTGGAAAGAAATTTCTAATTTTAGAAGCTTTAAGTTGGAAGAATTGACTAATGTTTGATTTTTGAGTAAACAACCTCGAAATTAGGATTTTAAGGTTCCAACAAGTTGGTATAATGATTTTGGACTTGGTCATTTGCCTAGATCGACTTTTGGATGACCCGGGAGCGCTTCGACACCTAATGTGGAAAGTTGGCATTTTGAAGAATTTCATAAATTTGGGTTAAAGTGCATTTCAATGTTATCGATGTCTGTTTGGTTTTCCAAATCTGGGAATAGCTCCAAATGGTGATTCTGGTATTGGGAGCACGTCTAGATGTTGATTTGGAGGTTTGTAGGTCATTTGGCGAAAGTTGGAAATTTTAATGTTTTTGAGACGTTTGACCGGGAGTGGACCTTTTGATATCATGGTCGGATTCCCATTCTGGAAGTTGGAGTAAGTCCGTAATGTCGAACATGACTTGTGTGCAAAATTTGAGATTAATCGGGCGTAATTGGTAGGCTTCGGCATCGAATGTAGAAGTTTGAAGTTCTTAAGTTCATTAAGCTTGAATTGGGGTTTGATTCGTGGTTTCAGCATTGTTTGATGTTATTTGAAAGCTCGACTAGGTCTGTATGGTATTTTAGGACATGTTGGTATAACTTGGTTGAGGCCCCGAGGGCCTCAGATGGATTCCAGATGGTCAACAGATCGAGTTTGGACTTGGAAAATGTGCTAAGGCAGCTGATATCTGGTGTCGTCGCAGCTGCGTCAAAAAGGCTACAGGTGCGAGCTCGCAGGTGCTGCTATATGGCTCTTAGAAGCAGAAGGGCCAAGGCTGTTGAGGACCGTAGGAGCAGAAAGAGTTGCGCAGAAGGCAGTGGCCGCAGAAGCGGCAAGGCCACAAGTGCGGAAGAAGTACCGCAGGAGTAGATGCGCAGGAGCAGCCAAAGAGCCCGCATTTGCAGGAGTCGCTGGGCAGAATGCTTAAAAGAACGGGGCTTTGCCGTTTTTGCCATTTCTCCTTATTCTTGGGCGATTTTGGAGTTTCTTGAGGGGAGTATTCACCTAGCAACTTGGAGGTAAGGTAATCCCACCTACTACATATTAAATACTTTGATTATATATAGATTTTTACATGGAAATTCATGGAAAATTTGGAATTTTGGTAAAAACCTAGAAATAGGTATTTTTGAATTTTTACCACGAATTTGGGCATGGATTTGAGAATAAATTATATATTCAAGTTCGTGATGCTATGGGTAACGTTTATCTTCAAAAAATTTCGGACTCCGGGCACGTGGGTTCGAGGGTGATTTTTATCAACTTTTCGAGCAGAGTTGGAAATTGTTATAAATTAGATTATAATGAGTATTAGAGTATATATGTATGGATTTTCACATTCATTGACTAGTTTTGGAGTGTTGGACATCGGTTTGAGTTGTTGGAAGGGCTTGGGAGCCGGTTGTGAAATTTCGGAGCGAGATAAGTCTCTTTTCTAACCTTGTAAGTGGGAATTAACCCCATAGGTGAATTGATTTAATATGTGCTTCTATTTATGGGGGTCTACGTATGTACAAGGTGATGATAGTCTGTGCGTAGCTACTATTATGCTTATCTCCGGGTAGTCTAGGGCCCAAATCATATTATATTTGCGATTTTTGCAATCTACTTGTTAATTTAATTTCCTAATCATATTGAAACATGATAAGGGAATTGTAAAAGGTTGAACTTCATTTTCTTCACTGTTAATGAGAATTGGTATTTCCTTGAATAATTTCCCCTTAATAGATCTTGAATTAATTGTTTTAAATGTATTTTCTCTTTTATGGAGCGAGTCGAACGTCTCGTTAGCTGATAGATACTTCTATGGTTTGTTCCATTCGACCTTGGCAGTGCATAGTTTAAATATTTACGTTTGATCGGGTCGCACGACCTCGAAATGATTTGTGCATGATTGAATTGGTTGCTTTGAAATTTATAATAATTTATATTGCTTCATTGCTCTGAGATACAAAATGGTAAATTGATGAAAAATAAATTTAGAATATTTCCTATTAACAAAAGAATTGTTTACTTACTTCATGTTATTGATTTTACAGTCGTTCTATACAATCCATGCTTAATTATATTATCGGTATTCTATTGTTAGCCCATAGTAAGTGTCGGAGTCGACCCCTCGTTACTGCTTCTTCGAGGTTAGACTTGATACTTACTGGGTACGCGTTGATTTACGTACTCATGCTACACTTGCTACACATTTTTGTGCAGGTACATATATGTTTAGTGACCTTGTGGGAGCAGGGCATGGTTAATATGGGGACCTGGATGAGGTGCATTCCATGTTACGATCCGCAACCAACAGAGTCTCCTTCAGAGTTATTTATATTTTTTACGTCTAATCTGTATACCGGACATATGTTGTATTTTATTTTACTCCCTAGTTGATGCTCATGCACTTGTGACATCGGATTTTGGCGGTACTAATGAGTTGTTCAGGAATGTAGGGGTGAAAACATTATCATTTACTCCGTATTACCTCTTATTATTTAATGGAAGGAAATTATGATTTCAAAAATACTAAAAAGAGTAATTAAGTTAATAATTTATTGTTGGCTTGTCTGACGGCGATGTTAGTTGCCATCACGACCTTTAATGGATTTTGGGTCGTGACATTGATAGTCCTTTTCAGTATCATATACATGTTCACATTATTGTTCTAGAATTGTTGAATTTTATTAAACGATATATGTTATAGCAGGTATCATTTATAATTATTGTTTATTTTACCTCGCCGAGGTAAGTTACGATACTTATTGAGTACATGATGAATGGTGATTTTAACATTTATTTTAGTCTCTTCCCTTTAGTTTTTATATCCATTAATTATGATATGAGGTTGTTTATGGTGTGTATTGCTAGATTTTCAGGTAAATGATACCATTAAGAGAGTTGAATTCAATTGAAGTGGAATTGATCAAACACGAGTAAAACAAGTGCAAATCTCTTCAGTGATTCCACATATGCGGAACACTGCGCGCTTATGCAATCTCGCATCTGCGAGTAAAAGGGCGCATCTGCGGAATTATGCAATTTTCGCTGGGATCGCTTTTGCGTAGCGCTTCTGCGAAGTACCCTATTTCCATCAAATCTCGCTTCTGCAAGCTTCTGTATGCATCTGCGTTGCTGCACCTACAAGGATTATTCTGCAGGTGCAATCAACAGTCTTCAGTTCTGGGCATTTTTGAAAATTCATATTATCTCCGTTCCAAACCCAGAAATACATGACCTAGCTGATTGGAAACATTTCTTTGGCTTATTTTTTAGTTCCTAGACTAGAGAACACAATTTTTTGTGCTAGAGTTCTTGCACACACACTTGGGTCTGAAGATTTGAAGCTTTGATTGAGAATCTCTTACCCATTTATGTTCATTTCTTCATTTCCTTGCTTTGTATTTTGTATCTAAGTGTGTAGTATTTTTTTCAACACTTGAGTCATGTTTATGTAAATGTTCATATTTAAGGTATGGATTAAATACCTTGTTGTGCTTATGTATAGAACAGTTTTTAGTTATATTGAAGTGAGTTATTGTTTTTTTTAATTATTCTTGTTCTTTAATGTTTCCAAAGGGAATAACTAACCCTAGGACTTGCCCATAAACTTCGAACTGATTTTGGGAGAGATAATTTGGGGTTGGGAGAGATTAATTAACAAGAATTTGAGGCTTTAACCGTCACTTTATAGATTCTACATAGGGATAGGATTGAACTACTTGTAGCCGTATTCGGGTGTGCTTAATCTCTTAATTATTTTAGGGATAATTCAATTAAGAAGTACTGTTAGTCTTTGGAAGAAGCTAATATAGAATTATTACCCGAGGCTAATTAACATAAACTCGCTCATATTTATAAAATCGTGAAATACATTGGATCGTTACTTGAGTGTAATTTTCTGTCACGTCCCGAAATTCCCATCGTCGGGATCGTGATGGCGCCTAACAGTTCACTTGTTAGGGAAGCCAAAAATAGAGATTATTAAGCCAAATTCTTAAACCTTTCAGTGATTAACAATAGTTAAGTCATAACAAGTTAAAAAGAGTGTGGAAATTCATAACAATCTTAATATTTATACACAACTACCTAGAATCTGGAGTGACAATCCACGGACTTCTAAGATTTACCTAGAAGTAATTTGTCTGAAGGAAATACAACTATATTTAATACAAATGAAACAATAAAGAGAATGTATAGAAGGGACGTCAAGGCCCGTGGACTCCAACAGGACAAACCTTGGGTCTCCGATCCGATGAAACCAACAGCAAAACTCAGGATCAACTTGGTCTAGTACCAAAATCTACACAGAAAGTGCAAAGTGCAGTATCAGTACAACAGACCCCATGTATGTGTAAGTGTCGAGCCTTACCTCGGCGAAGTAGTGAAGAGGCTAAGATAAGACACACACAAACAAACTTGTGCAGTATAATAATATATATACCAATAACAGCAATAAAAGAAACAAGACAGGTAATATTGTGTCATGACCCCAGGTCGCCCTCCATGAACTATCATGACGGCACCTAGTCTCTACGATTAGGTAAGCCTAACAATGCGGAAAATTAACTAACTTGCAGAATAAATAATCAAAGCTGAACAACTAAAGGAAACAATATTTAAATGTCGCTCAACATATACACATTACTTCTCAAAATCTGATACAATACCCCAAAACCCAGAAACTCACGGATCCACAAGCTGAGAAAAACACAACATATCTCTAAGCTAATACTAAAATGCAGGAATAGAAAGAGACTCCTTGGTTTGAAGACATGGCAGGTATACATTGAAGTCTCTATAGCAGTCGCCTCCCTTAACGATAGTAGGCATGATCAGCGGTACCTGGATCTGCATATGAAAAACATGCGCAGAAGAGGCATGAGTATACTACAATGGTACTTAGTAAGTGCCAAGCTGAACCTCGGTTGGGTAGTGACGAGGAAGGTCAGGGCCCTACTGAGATTAAATAAAGAAGAAGATGACAGGATAAGATAAGCAGTACAATTGAGAATCTACAGTAAGAATCTACGCAGGATAATAAGAGTACAATAATGGAAAACAGAGATAAAGGCAAACACCAGGAAAGTGATCGGGGATCTCTCAGTATCCCGAGGATCTCTTAGTATCCTCAACATGTACTAGGGATCTCTTGGTATCCTCAATATACGCAAGGGATCTCTTGGTATACCGAGGATCTCTTGGTATCCTCAGTATATGCCAGGGATCTCTTGGTATAACAAGGATCTCTTGGTATCCTCAGTATATGCCAGGGATCTCTTGGTATCCTCAATATATGCCAGGGATCTCTTGGTATCCCGACCCTCAGTCCATATCATAAATACGTACAGGGGATCTCCCGGGATGCCGTCCCATAGTCCCAAATTAAAAACACATAGAAGCAACACAAGAATACTCTATTAAATGCTAAATTCATACCGAGTAAACAGTTGATTCTAGCCTAACATGCTTCACGTAATGCAATTAAATCACTTTAAGCAAATAGGCAATTAAGTCAACTAAACATGCTTTTCTAAACTACAACAGGCTAAATTCGCAAGTAGAATAAAACAGGAAAAAAGAACTCAATTAAAATACTTGAAGGAAAAACCGGATTAGCAACAATTAGCTTAAGTACGTGGTCGTCACCTCACGTACAAGGCATTTCAATTATCAGATATAACATATCCTAAGGGGAAGGTCCCCACACAAGGTTAGACAAGCCACTTACCTCGAACCGGCTTAAAATCAACCCGACACCACGTCTTTGCCACGAGTACTCGACTCCAAATGGCCCAGATTTATTCAATTCAATTGCATAATGTAAATAACACTTCAAGTAACTAATTCTACAATTAAATTCTAAGCTAATACGCGAAATTATGTAAAATAACCAAAACACCACTCTGTCCCACGTCTCAGAATCAAGTGAAATTTATATTTTCATAAACCTCGTACTCTCACGAGTCTATACATAACAAGAACACTGAAATCGGACCCCAAATGGCCCCTCAAATCCTCATTTAAAGGTCTCTTAGACTCAAGCCCTAATTACCCATTTTTCCCAAATTTCTCACCACTAATTAGGTCTTTAATCTCATAAGAACGAGCTATGAAGTGAAGGATGTTACCTCCAAGTGATTCCCCTCGAATCTTTCTCCTATCCCCTTCAAAGAGCTCCAAAAACGATTAGAAATGGTGGAAATAAACCCCCAAGTCGCGGAACCCCTTTTAAAATAATGCCCAGCAGTTTCCGCATCTGTAGTCCCGCTTCTGCAGAAAAATGTCGCATCTATGACTTCCCATCTAAAGGGAAAATTCTGCATCTGCGGCCCTTTACCCGCAGACGCGGTACCGCTTCTGCGGAAAATATACTGCATTTGCGGTTCTTGGAGAGATGGACGAATTTCGCTTCTGCGGCTCCGCATCTACGGTTTTGGGACCGCAGATGCGAAAATACCAGAAGAACAGTTGCTGCAGCAGCTTTGTTCAAAAAATATCTTCCGTCAACCATCTAAATTGATCCCGAGGCCCCCGGGACCACAACCAATGGCACAAACATCACCTAATACCTAATTTAAACTTGTAAATATACTTAAAATACCTGAAACAACATCGAAACCTCGAATTAACCAAGGATTTAAGCCCAAGAACTCCAAATTTCCTCAAAATACGCTTTCGATCAAAAAGTCTATCAAACCTCGTCCGAATGACCTGAAATTTTGCACACACATCACATTCAACACTAAGGATCTATTCAAACTTCCGGAATTCCATTTCGACCCTAGGATCAAAATCTCACTATCGGACCGGAACTTTAAAATTTCAACTTCCGGCATTTCAAGCCTAAATTAGCTACGGACCTCCAAAACACAGTCTGAACACGCTCCTAACCCTAGAATCACCCAACGGAGCTAACGAAAACATCGGATTTCCATTATGAGGTTGTCTTTAGATCGTTCTTACTACGTTCCACTTTCCAACACTTAAGTGTCCCAAAACTCTCCGAAAACTTAAAATCAAACATCCCGGTAAATCAAAATAGTAGAATTAAACTTGGGGAAAGCAGTTAATAAGGGATCAGTGCGTTAATTCTTAAGACAACCAGTCGGGTGGTCACATCCTCCTACACTTAAGCATTCATTCATCCTCGAACGAGCATAGATACATACCTGAAGTACTGAAAAGATAAGGGTAACGGCTACGCATATCCTGCTCGGTCTCCCTAGCGCCTCCTCGACCGGCTGGCCTTGCCACTGAACCTTTACCAAAGTAATGTTCTTTGACCTCTGCTTTCTAACTTGCCTGTCCAATATTGCCATTGGCTCCTCAACATAGGATAGATCCTTGTCCAACTGGACTGAACTGAAATCTAGCACGTGTGAAGGATCACTGTGATACCTCCGGAGCATCGAAACATAAAATACGGGATGAAATACGGCCAAGCTGGGAGGTAAGGCAAGCTCATAAGCAACCTCCCCAACACGCCTCAATATCTCAAAAGGGCCAATAAACCTCGGACTCAACTTTCCTTTCTTCCCAAATATCATAACGCCCTTCATAGTCAAAACCCAAAGCAGAACTTGCTCTCCAACCATATAGGAAACATCACGAACCTTCCGATCCGCGTAACTCTTTTGTCTGGACTGGGCTGTACGGAGTCTATCCTGAATCACCTTAACCTTCTCTAAAGCACCCTGAACTAGGTCTGTGCCCAACAATCTAGCCTCGCTGGGCTCAAACCAACCCACCGGGGATCTATACCGTCTCCCATATAAACCCTCATACGGTGCCATCTAAATGTTGGACTGATAGCTGTTGTTGTAAGCAAACTCTGCCAATGGCAAGAACTATTCCCAAGACCCTCCAAATTCAATTACACACGTACGGAACATATCCTCAAGAATATGAATAGTGCGTTCAGACTGTCCGTCCATCTGAGGGTGGAATGTTGTACTCAACTCTACCCGAGTACCTAACTCATGTTGTACGGCCCTCCAGAACCGTTATGTGAACTAAATACCTCTATCTAAAATAATGGAAACTGGAGTACCATGCAGACGAACAATATCCCGGATATAAATCTCCGCCAACTGCTCCTAGGAATAAGTAGTACACACAGGAATAAAGTGAGCGGACTTGGTCAGCCGATCCATAAGCACCCAAATAGCATCGAACTTTCTCAAAGTCCGTAAGAGCGCAACTACAAAGTCCATGGTGATCCGCTCTCACTTCCACTCCGGAATCTTTATCTGCTGAAGCAACCCACCCGGTCTCTAGTGCTCATACTTCACCTATTGACAATTAAGGCACCTAGCTACAAACTCAACTACATCTTCTTCATCTGCCTCAAATCCTGATACATCTTCGTGGCACCCGTATGAATGGAATACCACGAGCTATGGGCCTCCTCCAGAATCAACTCCCGAAGACTATCAACATTGGGTACACAAATCCGACCCTACATCCTCAATACCTCATCATCACCAATTGTCATATCTCTGGCTTCACCGTGCTGAACCTTGTCCTTGAGGACTAGTAAATGAGGGTCATCATACTGTCACTCCCTTATACGATCAAATAAGGAAGACCGAGAAATCACGCAAGCTAGAACCCGACCGTGCACCGAAAGATCCAATCTCACAAATTGGCTGGCTAAGGCCTGAATATCCATCGCCATAGGCCTCTCCGATGCTGGTAAATAAGCCAAACTCCCCAAACTCTTCGTCCGGTGACTCAAAGCATTGGCTACCACATTGGCCTTACATGGGTGATACAAAATAGCGATGTCATATTCCTTCAGCAACTCTAACCATCTCCTCTTGCGCAGATTTAGATCCTTTTTCTTGACCAAGTGCTACAAGCTCCGATGGTTAGTATAAATCTCACAGGGAAACCTGTATAAATAATGGCGCCAAATCTTTAGCGCGTGAACAATGGTAGCTAAGCCAATGTCGTGAACAGGGTAGTTCTTCTCATGTACCTTCAACTGTCTGGACGCGTAGGCAATCACCCTACCGTCCTCTATCAACACCGCTCCGAGGCCAACCCTCGAGGCATCACAATAGACCGTATAAGACCCGAAACCTGTAGGCAGTATCAAAATTGAGGTTGTGGTCAAAGTTGTCTTGAGCTTCTGAAAGCTCGCCTTGCACTCCTCTGTCCACTAGAACGGAGCACCCTTCTGGGTCAACCTTGTCATAGGGGCTAGAATCGATGAAAACCACTCCACAAAACGACGATAGTAGCACGCCAAACCAAGGAAACTACATATCTCGGTAGTTGAGGATGGTCTGGGCCAACTCTGTACAACCTCTATCTTCTTCGGATCCACCTAAATACCCTCACTTGATACCACGTAGCCTTAGAATGCCACTAAATCTAACCAAAACTCACATTTCGAGAACTTAGCATATAACTCCTTCTTTCTCAAAGTCTGAAGCACAGTCGTCAGGTGCTGCTCATGATCTTCCCGTCTCCGGGAATACACCAGAATATCATCAATAAAGACAATGACGAACGAGTCAAGATACGGTCGGAACACACTGTGCATCAAATGCATAAAGGCTGCTGGGGAATTAGTCAGCCGAAATGACATAACAAGGAACTCGTAATGACCATACTGAGTCCTGAAAGCAGTCTTCGGGATATCTGGCTCCTAAGTTTTTAATTGATGGTAACCTGAGCGCAAGTCAATCTTAGAAAAAAACTCATGCGCCCTGAAGCTAGTCAAACAGATCATCAATACGAGGTAAAGGATAACGGTTCTTCACTGTAGCCTTGTTCAACTGGCGATAATCAATACACATACGCATAGAACCATCATTTTTCTTCACAAACAAGATAGGAGCACCCCAAGGTAATACACTGGGCCAAATAAAACCCTTATCAATCAATTCCTGTAGTTGATCCTTCAACTCAGGAGGAGCCATATGATACGGAGGAATAGAAATGGGCTGAGTGCCCGACAACAGATCAATGCCAAATAAATATCTCTATCAGGCGGCATGCCTGAGAGATCAGCTGGAAACACATCGGGAAAATCCCGTACTACTAAGACTGAATCAACTGAAGAGGTATCAATACTAACATATCTCACATAAGCTAAAAACGCGTCACATCCCTTCTCAACCATACACTGAGCTTTAAGAAAAGAAATAACTCTACTGGGAGTGTGATCTAAAGTACCCCTCCACTCAACACGCGGTACACCTGGCATAGCCAATGTCACAGTTTTGGCGTGACAATCAAGAATAGCATAATGGGGTGACAACCAGTCCATGCCTAATATAATATTGAAGTCAACCATACTGAATAACAATAAATCGGCTCTAGTCTCAAAACCACTAAGAGCAACCAAACACGACCGATAAACGCGGTACACAATAAGAGAATCTCTCACAGGAGTAGAAACATAAAGAGGGGAACTCAAGGAATCCCGAGATACACCCAAATACAGAGCAAAATAAGAAGACACATAAGACTAAGTAGAGCCTGGATCGAATAGAACCAATGCATCTCTGTGGAAAACCAATATAATACCTGTGATGACAGAATCGGAGGCAACAGCCTCGGTACAGTCAGGAAGGGCATAGTATCTGGCCTGGCCTCCCCCTCTAAGGCGACCTCTACCTCCCCGACCTCCACCTCTAGCTGGCTGAGCAGGTAGGGTAGCAACTGGAGCTGTAATCATAGGCTGTGAAATTTGTGGGGCACGTTGTGGCTGAGAAGTTTGTGGAGGTGCACTCCTCCCAAGTCTAGGGCAATCCCTCACCATGTGGCATGTGTCACCACACTCAAAACAAGCTCTAGGAGGACGTGGTGGTTGTGACTGGCTCGGGTCAAGTCTATTGGACTAACCCTTGAAAGCACCCTGCGCAGGAGGCGTGCTAGAAATCGGAGGTGCATAATAAGGCTTATGAGGCCTAGGAGGAGTTGGAGCACTGCTGGCTGCTATAAGAGCTGAATTAATAGGGCGACTCATATAACCCCTACCATGACGACCTGCAGTTGGGGTACGAGCACCAGAATAATGGCCCGACTCTCGAGACCTCTTGGCCTCCCTCTCCTCTCTCTCCCTAGCATGTATACCCTCAATCCTCCTAGCAATGTTCACTACCTACTGATAAGAAATATCCATTTCAAACTCACGAGCCATGATAGATTTGATGTTGGGAATAAAGCTCTCAATAAACTGGTGAACCCTCTGGCAGACGATAGAAACCAAGGCCACTGCATGCCTAGCCAGACTGGTGTAACAGACAGCATACTCTGAGACAGTCATAGCACCTTGGCATAAATGCTCAAACTCTGCGCGCCATGCATCCCTAAGGCTCTGAGGAACATACTCTCTCAGGAACAGATCTGAAAACTAAGTTCAAGTCAGTGAAACAGCCTTATCTAGACTGTCTAATTCATAGGTGTGCCATCACTCATAGGCGGCTCCTCAAAGCTGGAAAGTAGTGAAAGAAACCTCGCTCGATCTTGATATACCCATTGTACGGAGAATGCGGTATCACCCATCTAGAAATCCCAGAGCATCCTCCGATGCTAGACTACTAAAAACAGGGGGCTTGTACTTCTTGAACCTTTCAAGCCTCAACTGCTCATCCTCAGAAGTCGCTGCCCTATCCTCGGGCTGAACTGGCATTGCAGGCTATAAAAGAATAATCTCAAGGACCTACTCAACATGCACTCGCTGATCAGGAGTGCGGGCGGCGGGAGTATGTGCTCCTCTCCCGGCCTGATATGTGGTTGCAGCAAGGGGAAGCAACCTAAAGTGGTGTATATTCTCATGAACTATGCCAAAATCTCCTGAAGAGCGGGAGTAGTAGTAGCAATAGGCGTGTCAGGTGCCTGGACTCCGGCTGGAACTGCTGGTGGTACCTCGGAAACAGCTCACATAGGTGCTCTAGCTGCATCACGTGCACGTCCTCGGCCTCTACCCCGGCCCCGGCCTCTGACAGCTGCAATATGACGTGCGGGTGCCTAATCATCTCGAGTAGCACATGTCCTCGCCATCTGTGAGAGAATAGAAGACAAAAGTTTAGAATTGTGATTCCAAAATATCGCACGACAAGGAAATCGAATGAAGTGGAAATTTTCCTAACAGTTACATAGCCTCTCGTAGATAAGTACAGACGTATCCGTACCGATCAGCGAGACTCTAACAAACCGGCTTGTGATCCATAACTCTTATGAACCTAGAGCTCTGATACCAACTTGTCATGACCCCAGTTCTCCCTCCATGAACTATCGTGATGGCACCTAGTCTCTACGACTAGGTAAGCCTAACAATGCGAAAAATGAACTAACTTGCGGAATAAATAATCAAAGCTAAAAAACAACTAAAGGAAACAATATTTAAATACCGCTTGGCATATACACATAACTTCTCAAAATCTGATACAATACCCCAAAACCCGGAAACTCACGAATCCACAAGCTGAGAAAAATGCTACATAGCTCTAATTTCCGGAATGTCTAACAATAACAAAACAACAGAAGGGTTAATACTAAAATGCAAGAATAGGAAGAGACTCCTCGGTCTGCGGATGCGGAAGGTATACCTCAAAGTCTCTACAGCAATCGCCTCCTTCAAGGATAGTAGGCCTGATCAGCGGTACCTGGATCTGCACATGAAAAACATGCACAGAAGGGGCATGAGTACACCACGACGGTACTTAGTAAATGCCAAGCCTAACCTCAGTTGGGTAGTGACGAGGAAGGTCAGGGCTCTACTGAGATTAAATAAAGATAAATATGACAGGATAAGATAAGCAATACAATTGAGAATCTACAGTAAGAATCTACGCATGATAATAAGAGTACAATAATGGAAACAGAGATAAAGGCAAACATTAGGAAAGTGATCTGGGATCTCTCAGTATCCCGAGGATCTCTTAGTATCCTCAACATGTACTAGGGATATCTTGCTATTCGGAGGATCTCTTGGTATCCTCAATATATGCCAGGGATCTCTTGGTATCCCGAGGATCTCTTGGCATCCTCAGTATATGCCAGGGATCTCTTGGTATCCTCAATATATGCTCTTGGTATCTTGACCCTTAGTCCAGATCATAAATACGTATAGGGGATCTCCCGGGATGCCGTCCCGTAGTCTCAAATTAAAAACACATAGAAGCAACACAAGAATACTCAATTAAATGCTAAATTCATACCAAGTAAACAGTAGATTCTAGCCTAACATGCTTCACGTAATGCAATTAAATCTGTTTAAGCAAATAGGCAATTAAGTCAACTAAACATGCTTTTCTAAACTATAATAGGCTGAATTCGCAAGTAGAATAAAACAGGAAAAAGGAACTCAATTGAAATACTTGAAGGAAAAACCGGATTTGCAACAATTAGCTCAAGTACGCGCCCATCACCTTACGTACAAGGCATTTCATTTATCAAATATAACATATCCTAAGGGGAAGGTCCCCCACACAACGTTAGAGAAGCCACTTACCTCGAACCGTTTCAAAATCACCCCGACACCACGTCTTTGCCACAAGTACACGACTCCAAATGGCCCAAATCTATTCAATTCAATTGCATAATGTAAATAACACTTCAAGTAACTGATTCTACAATTAAATTCTAAGCTAATACGCGAAATTATGTAAAATGTCCAAAACGCGCCTTAGGCCCACGTCTCGAAATTGGGTGAAATTTACATTTTCAGAAACCTCGTACTCTCATTATTCTATACATAACAAGAACACTGAAATCGGACCCCAAATGAACCCACAAATCTTCATTTAAAGGTCTCTTAGACTCAAGTCCTAATTACATATTTTTCCCAAATTTCTCACCACTAATTCGGTCTTTAATCATTTAAGAATGAGTTATGGAGTCAAGGATGTTACCTCCAAGTGATTCCACTCGAATCATTCTCCTATCCCCTTTAAGAAGCTCCAAAAATGATTAGTAATGGTGGAAATAAACCCCCAAGTCATGAAACCCCTTTTAAAATAATGCCCAACAGTTTCCGCATCTGCGGTCCCGCTTTTGCGGAAAAAATGTTGCATCTGCGACTTCCCACATAAAGGAAAAATTCCGCATTTATGGCCCTTTACCCGCAGATGTGGTACCGCTTCTGTGAAAAATATACCGCATTTGCGGTTCCTGGAGAGATGGCCAATTTTTGCTTCTGTGGTCCCAAAACCGCAGATGCGAAAATACCAGAAGAACAGTTGTTGCAGCAACTTCGCTCCAAAAATTTCCTCTGCCAACCATCTGAATTCATCTCGAGGCCCCCGAGACAATAACCAAAGGCACAAACATCACCTAATACCTGATTCAAACTTTTACCAATCCTTAAAATACATGAAACAACTTCGAAACCTCGAATTAACCAAGGATTTAATCCCAAGAACTCCAAATTTCCTCAAAATACACTTTCGATCAAAAACTCTATCAAACCTCGTCCGAATGACCTGAAATTTTTCACACACATCTGATTCAACACTATAGATCTACTCAAACTTTCAGAATTCCATTCTGACCCTTCGATCAAAATCTCACTATCGGAACGGAACTTCAAACATTCAACTTCCGGCATTTCAAGCTTAAATTAGCTACGGACCTCCAAAACACAGTCCGAACACGCTCCTAACCCTAGAATCACCCAACGGAGCTAACGGAAACATCGGATTTCCATTATGAGGCAGTCTTCAGACCATTATGACTATGGTCCACTTTCCAACACTTAAGCTCTCATTTAGGGACTAAGTGTCCCAAAACTCTCCGAAAACTTAAAATCGAACATCCCAGTAAATTAGCAGAATTAAACTTGGGGAAAGCAGTTAGTAAGGGATCGGGGCATTAATTCTTAAGATGATCAGTCGGGTCGTCACATATTGGTAGAGGGACATGTTGTGAGGATCACAGGATAAAGAATCAAAGTATTGATAAGGACTTGATCAACCAATATGCCTTAAACCGATAGACACAAGTAAACACGGTAAAGGAAACTGCAGTACGACATCATCCTTAGTGATTTTACTCTTAACCTCACCATATGAAACAATAGAAATGACACGGCATCACCCTTCATGCATTAACTCTCTCATAACATGGCACAACATCACCCTTCGTGCAGTAACACTCTCCCTTACAAAAACAAGGAACAATAACAACAGGGAGATAGAAATATCAAGAACAAGTCTTACTTCAACATTTGGTTTCATAACACCAACCTCAACTTTGAATTAATACCAAAATCCGTAAATATGCTAGGAACGATCAACATAACGATAAACTAGCCTAAGCATGAGTAATATGATCATGGAAAGCTACAAGTTCATGAATAAGACTCATTCGCATGATATGACTCGACAACAACGCATAGGTACTCGTCACCTCACCTATACATTGTACTCAAAATTCAAACACGTAGAAAATAGACAAATAATACCTAATCCCTCAAGCCAGGGTTAACCACGACACTTACTCCAACGGCCAAACTCAAAGCTCAACCACAACTTTTCCCTTTAAACAAGCCTCCGGACCAATAGAATCTAGAAATTACCAACCCAACAATTAAATTTAAGCCTTAGGAACTACCCACGTTTGCAAATGATTTAATTTAGGCCATTTTTTAAAAAGTCAACAAAAGTCAAACCCGGGTCCGCTTGGTCCAAACACAAAATTTGGACCAAAACCCAATTACCAATTTACCCCCGAGCTTGGATATATAATTGATTTTGGAATCTGACCTTAATTTGAGGTCTAAATCCCCAAATTTCGAAATCCCTAGTCTCTACCCAAAAATCCCCAATTCCACCATGAAAACCTTAGATTCTCAGTTGAAATCTTGTAAAATGTAGTGAGAGATTCAAAGAAACTAGCTTAGAATCACTTACCTATGATTTGAGGAAGAAAAGTTCTTTCGAAAATCGCCTCTTGTGTTTTATGTTTTGAAAATTTGAAGAATGGGAGAAAAATCCCGTCTAAGTCATTTTTACACAGTTGTAGATGTCGTAAATGTGAACTGGGCTTCGCAAATGTGAAGCCCGCAAATGCGAGAAAAGCTTCGCAAATGCGAACTCCTTGTATCTCTGTTGCCTTCGCAAATGCGACCAAGTGATCACATTTGCGATCAATGCCACTTCGCTAATGTGAACCCTGGCCTTACCATCAACTCTTCGCAAATGCAATGAGTGGATCGCAATTGCAAACCCAACAGTGGTTGAAAATGCGATGATTGACCTCGCATTTGCGAGGTCTGAGGCCTGCAACAAAAATCTGATGCACCAGCAATTTCACCAAGTCTAATTTCATTCCATAGCCTATCTGAAACTCACTCGAACCCTCAGGGCTCCAAACCAAACATGTACATAAGTCTTAAAACATTATACGAACTTGCTCGCGTGACAAATCGCCAAAATAACACCTAGAACTACGAATTTAGCACCAAATCAAATGAAATTTTCAAAAAACTTTGAAACTTCTAATTTCTCAACCGGACGTCCGAATCACATCAAACAAATTTCGTTTCTCAAAACATTTCACAGATAAGTTATAAATATTACATTGGACCTGTACCGTGCTCCGGACCCAAAATACGGACCAGGTATCAACAAGCCCAAACATCAATCAATTCTTAAAACCATTAAATTTTTAGACTTTTAATTTTCAACAAAAAATCATATCTCGAGCTAGGAACCTCCGAATTTGATTCCGGGAATACGCCCATGTCCCATATTTCCATAACAACCCAATGGGACTGTCAAAATATGGGTCTACGTCCGATTACTCAAAGTGTTGACCGAAGTCAACTAAAATTAAATTTTAAGGTAAAAATGCTTGTTTTTATCAGCTTTTAGCATATAAGCCTTCTGGGTCAATATCCGGGATGTGCACACAAATTGAGAAAGGCTAGAATAAGGTTTTAAAGGCTTCGAAATATAGATTTTGGTTCTAAATCATAAGATAACCTATCGGGTCATCACATTTTCCTTGTATCCATGCTTGTAGACATTGCTCATTTTACTTGCTTTCTAGGTTAGTTTATATTTTCGCATTTGAACATAAATATTTTCTCAAAACATTGCCATGTGTTTGGCTTAGCATAATAAGTGATAATTCTCTTACACTTCTAATCGCCTACATATTGTTCTTTGTGGGATTCGACCCCGTCTCAAAGTTGGGTAAATTATATTGCATGCGTCAGTGTCCATTTACTTTTAGTAGTAGATTTGGACGTCATCAAAATTGGCTCCGTTGCCGAGGAATAATTTAACGTATTTAGGTTGTTTGAGAAATAAGCGTAAGTGCTTTGGTCCAAACTTGTGAATATTGAGTAATTATTTTTCTTTTATTGGTTTATTTTTCATGTTTGTTCTTGTTTATTTTCTTAGTTTTGAAACATGGCATCATGTAATAAAAATTGGTCGGATGGTAGTTGTTCATATTTTGATGAGTGTCCTTATTGTGGAGGGCCACACTCTTGGCAAAATTGTTTAAATTCTCACGGGGTCGGATTGTGCGCACAATCTCAAATACATCAGTGGAGTATTTGTGTTAAGTGTGGTCTTCAAAATGATCATTGGATCATTGTGCTTATTTGTCCTTCCCTTCCCCGAACCCCCACTATGATGATTCTACTTTTTGTGATAACAAGTATAGGGATATGGAAGTGGAAGAAAGTGAGCACGGTTAAAATGAAGAGTTCAAGCTCATGAAGGAATGCGTACTTAAAGGAGGAAATAAAGAGCAAAATGCCTTGGAGGAGCTTTTGAAAAATAGTCTCCAAAATGAATTGGCGCTTGAAAGGCTAAACGTACAAATGGGAGAAATGCTTGAAGCTTTAGAGGTCCAAAAAGTCTCGGAAGTGAATGATAGCCAAGAACCTTCCTTAGAGGTTGAAGCCGAAAATCCTTCTTTGGCATTTGATCAAAACCAAGAAGAACTCTCAAATGCTCAAAATGAGAGTATGATTCTCATGTTGGAGGCCATTATTGAAAATGAGGAGAAGCAAAGTTTGGCCCTCGAGGACTTAAAAAAAGCACTACATCGAAATGATGAGACTATCTGCGCTTTGGAAGATCAAATGAAATCATTGGTTGAGTGTCATTATGGCTATCAATTTCAAAGTGTAGAAAGAGGTCAAGAAGAGTCCAACTTCGAGGAAGAAAGTGAGCTTTATTTTGAGGAATCAAGAATTGAACATCCGCCAACTGAATCCATACTTGTTAGTGATGCCAAGAAAAATATGGGATTAGAGTTAACCGGTTTAATTGAAAATATGGTTGAGATTGACTCTAGTCCGGGGGAAAAAGAGGATGTCAAAATCCGTAAAGAATCAATATTTAGAGGCTTGATGTCACATTCCAATCATTTCTCAACATTTGAGTTGTGTGGTGATATGAGAATTTAATTACACGAATCAATGAGGGATTGCAAGGAGGAAAGGCAAAGGCCATACATTTTACAATTTGATGGCACGAGAAGGCAAAATGATATTCCACACATGAAAGCCAAGAAATGCAAAATTAAGCAAATGGCATTTGGCTTGATCACCTATTTACCACCCCATTTCTCGTGGTCACATTCTTGATTCCATGTTAGGTGCCCAATTCATATAGTCCAAGTGGCGAGAAAAGTGGTAAAGTTGATTCGCGTCGTGCCACTACGTCAAATGCAGTGCTTGGTGGGAGGCAACCCATCGTTTCCAAAACTTTTAGTCATTTTTTAAATTTTCTTTTTTAGAATAGTTTAATAAATTTTTTTGATTAATTTGACAAGTTTCAGATTTTTTGGAGTTGAATTGAGGAGTTTGAAGTGTTGGATTGAACAAAAACAGTGGCTGCCCAGTTTGTGCATCAGTCATCTGGTGTAACCGTATTTGAGGAACTTTTCACGCATATGTGGCCCGCAAAAGCGCTAGTTGTAGCGCAGAAGTGACAACTTCACAGAAGCGGTTACCTAGTCGCAAAAGCACAAGCGCAGAAATGGTAAAAATCCTATATAAGCGACATGTCGAGTGAGTTTAAAGAACCCAACCCTCAGTTCATTAGGTAACACTCTAACTCTAATTTTTTCCCAAATCTCAAAACTCACTCTCATCTCTCACGCTATTTCTCTTCACCACTGCTCACACTCAAGATCTCAAGTGCAAGGCAACACAGGTATAATTCTCAGTTCCCTCTTCTACTCCACTTTTCTACTTTTATCTTCTTCTTCTTCTTCTTCATCTCATCTCATTGCCATTACTGTTTTTCCCCACAGTCCCTTTTTTCTATTATCAATGTTAGTTTTAGGAGTGAGGGACATTGGTGGAAAGTGTGTTTATGTGTGATTCTAATGATGAAGAAAAAATTTTTGGGAAGTCTGAGTACCAAATTAAATTGAAGAATCATAGCATTATCTCTGCTTGCAATGTGTTCGACAAATTGCCCAAAAAGGTTTAGTGCTAAATACCATAAAATCATTCTTAATAGGTTCATATGTTCATGTATTGCACTAATTTAGAATTCTTTAGTATAAATTATGTGCTATAATCATGCTTAAGAGTGAACAAGTCAAAAATTTATAGGTTGTGAAACCCTTGATGAACATTACAGAAGGAAAAAAAAATGCCGCAGATGCGGCCTCACACCTGTGATGTATATTCTGCAAGTGTGATTTATGGTCAGCTGTAAAAGTTCACAGAAGTGCAAGCAATCCCGCAGAAGCGAGACCACATCTGCGATGGTTTTCGGCAGGTGCGGTAACTGGGCAGACTATGCACAAACAAGTAACTCAGTAATTTTGGCTTTTTGGGCCCCTTTAGCTTGATTATTTGGCCTAATTGCATTGTTTTGAATTGCTTAACATGATTATAATTCCCAACTAATTTGGTTTTGATTCTTAGATACTTTAAACTTCAAAAATGGACCCAAACTTGAACGAAAACGTGGCGGTTAATCATGAAATTGAGGAAGAAGTTATGGAGGAACAATTTGATAATGAACGCTTCATGTCTGCTGATTGTCATTGTCGGTATTATGAAAACCTTCTCACATAAAAGATCATTCTTGAAAAGGGGTTATCTGAGGATAAATTGGCCGAACTACTTCCTGATTTTTGTGGCCATCTACAAACCACCAGCTGGTATTGTTTCATGCCTACTCCGTGCAAAGACATTTAGGAGTGGTTTTGTGAGTTTTATGCAAATCTTAAGCGTACAAACTTCGACGAACCACAACTCACAATAAGAGGAAAAACAATGAGGTTTGGGACAGAATAGATCAATGACATTCTAGGGCTTCCTGACCATCCATTTCAGACGGTGCGAGAAAAAAAACATTGCAACAATGGAGAACGACTTGTTTCTAAACTTTATCCAGTATGTATGAGAGCAAAGTGGGACAACAAAAGAAAGGGTTTGAAGTCCATCGACTTCACAGCTGAGGCCAAGATATGGGTTTACATCATCTGCAATAGAGTATCACCGTGTGGAAATATTTTGGATGTCTCATATGGCAGGGCCCTGATGATTGCATGCATACTTGATGGCATTCATGTGAATTTCGGTCATTATATCATTCAGGAGCTAAAAGCGTATTTTGTAGAAGAAAATTCAGGCTTGATGTTCCCTTCACTAATTACAGAGTTATGCCGACGATCAGATGTTGAGGTGCGAAGCACCGATCATTGGTTATCGGTCGACAAACCCTTTCATCTATTGAGATTAACGGGCGAGGGTAGTCCACTAAAGACCATGAAGAGGAAAGTCACCACTATTGTTGGACCAGAGTCATCCTCGCAGGCAGAATTACCTAAGGGAACATTTGGTATGTTGAACTCGCAGCTTGGTGCTATCCATGACTTAGTGTCACAGTTGCCCAGTGGACCCTCACACCCCCAGCCTAGGCCCGAGTATTTTACTAGATAAGAAATGAAGACCTTCCTTGATTCCCAGAAAAAGCAAGTAGAGTCTCATGTGAAGTTGGCAGCTTCTGTTAGCACAATCAAGGCAGCCTATGGGAACATGGCCAAGGCACATGTAGATCTTCAGACGCACTTCCAAAAGGAGAAAGTAAGAAATAAGAAGAAGGGAAAGTTTTTGATAAATATGCGGAGAGGCATCAAGGCCATCCTCAAATAAGGGCAACCGAACAGGAAGATACCAGTCGGGGACAATGATGATAGCAAGAGTATTCCTTCATGTCGAATGTTGTTGGTGATGATGTTGATGATACCGATGATGATGAGGCCAAGAGTTCTTCACGGTAGTGATTAGCCTTTCTCTCACAATCTACTAGTCTGATGCATACCTTAGAGAAACCCTCAAACTACTTTTATTTTATCTTGATATTGTGTAATGAGGACATTCCAGTGTTTTTTATTGGGGGTGGCCTTAGGGAGTATACTTTATTTGTAGATTGATACTTGACTTGTGCCCTTGCCGGGCTTGTTCTACTATTGTTTATCATGTGCCTTTACCGGGCGTACTGTGTGATTGGTGATGCATTTGCAGATTAGTCGCTTTTGTTATTCTATTTTATTTTTATTTATTTATTTCTTTTATTTAGTAGTTTTTAGTGTATGTTATTTTTGTTCCTTTAGTGTTAGTTGCTTTTGTTATTTTATTTTCTTTAGTAGTTTTTAGTCATTTCATTTTTATTCCTTTAGTGTTTAATTTATTTTCTTTAGTAGTTTTTAGATTATACTATTTTGATCTCTTTAGTAGTAATATACTTTTCAATAAATTTCCTTGGATTTTCTTTATGCTATGGTTCTTTCTCGAGGAATATTTTTGTGTTGAACCGGGTGACTTTTCCTATGATGGATGACATGATGACTTTCTTAAGGGAATTAGTCTTGTTTGTTATGTAGAGTCTTTTTAATTTTTTGGTATTAATAAAATTAGTCTCTTGTATGTGAAGTGTGACTAAAACTACCCCTTAGAATATTTGTTGTAAATTGAAAAAGTAAGTTGTATGGGGAAGAATAATTTTTGCAATAACTTTTTGGATCATTTGGTGACTATTTACCCACTAGTTGGCACGATATTTCTTTAAATGCTCTTATTAAGAAGTGAATTGATCCGTCTTGATTAGTTCATGTGCCATGTGTGTTAGTTTTTGTGAAAAATAATTCTTCTGTTTACTTCTATCATGTAAAACTTGCCCGGTTATTCTTTCAATGCTAATGTTAATTATGTTTGTTTGGACGGATAACCATAGGCATTCTTTGTGATCTTTGAAAAAGACTTTTTAGCCTTTCGAGCCTACCATTGCATAAATATTATCACTAGTTTACCCTATTTGAGTCTTTAACCTTTTCTTTGGCTACCTCATTACAAACCTTTACCCTTTTGTGAAATAATTCCCTCTTTTGAACCCATCACTCCTTGAATGTTAAGAATGAGGCTAAAAGCCTAAATTGGGGGTGTTGGTGTTGATAGGAAAATGGTGAAGATATACATTGTGTGTAGAAACATGTACCTCAAAGTGGTTTATATGAATATACTCAAGCTCCAAAAGAAAATAGTTATATAAAAAAAGTATGGAGTCTTGAGAAAATCAGAGAGGTTCTTTAAGGTGGTTCTATTTTGGTAACTAGATGTCAATAAGGGCTATATGATTTAAAAAGAAGCAAAGTGCAAAAAGAATGACAAATTTGAGTAGTGTTCAAGGAGGGTGTAATCACTTGTATCCCAGATACTTATCCTACCCTTCCCTAAACCTACATTAAAGCTTAAAAGTCCTTATGGGATCTTCAACCGAATGTTCTTGAATAGGCGGCGAATTAAAATAAGGGCAAGCTCATGGCATGGTATTTTGTAACACTTAAAATTCTTTGTTGAGAGTGACTGTCTTTGTGCATTTGTCCCTTGTGTTGTGATTGTAAATACGATGATTTTGGGACTTTCTTTCTTGTGAGGACACATGGATTATGATGGATTGGTGAGATTTATATAATCCGAATTGTGTAAATTGAGCATATGTAGTAGACTAGTGCTTTTGAGTCACTTTTTGAGGCTTGGTTGTTGTCACTTGATTATGTTGAAACTCCATTACATTCTTAAGATTGTTTTAAATGAGGGAGTTATTTGATTGAGATTCACATGCTTGCGCCTAATTATTAGTACCAACCAAATCCATAAGTATGGTGCTTAATTGGAGAATGTGATTTGTAAATGATAGCAAATGCTACTTGTGCTTTAAATGGTAGAACCTCATTGAATTGTTGGTTTTGAATTATTTGAGGACAAGTAAAAGCTTTAAGTTGGGAGTGTTGATGAGTGGTGATTTTACCATTTATTTTAGTCTCTTTCCTTTAGTTTTTATATCCATTAATTATTATAAGAGGTTATTTATGGTGTTTATTGATAGATTTTTAGGTAAATAATGTCATGAAGAGGGTTATATTCAGTTGAAATGAAATTGAGCAAAAATGAGTAAAACAAGTGCAAATCCTTTCAATAATTCTGCATCTGCAGACACTGTGCGCTTATGCGATTTTGCATCTGCGAGTAAAAGGGCGCATATGCAGAATTACGCAATTTTCTTTGGAATCGCACTGCGGGGTACACTATTTCCATCAAATCTCGCTTCTCCGAGCTTCTATACGGATCTGCGTAACCGCACCTGCGAGGATTATTCTGCAGGTGCGATCAACAGTTTTTAGTTCTGGGCACTTTTGACAATTCACATTATCTCCATTCCAAAACCACAAATACATGACCTAGCTAATTGGAAGCATATCTTCGGCTTATTTATCAGTTCCTAGACTAGAGAACACAAGTTATGAAGCTAGGGTTCTTGCACACACAATTGGGTCTTGATGATTTGAAGCTTTTGGTTGAAAGTTTCTTGCCAATTTATGTTCATTTCTTCATTTCCTTACTTTGTATTGTATATCTAAGTGTGTAGTATTTTTTCCAACACTTGAATCTTTTTTATGAAAATATTTATATTTAAAGTGTGGATTAAATATATTGTTGTGCTGGGACGAATTTTAGTTATATTGAAGTGAGTTATTGTTTCTTTAATTATTCTTGTTCTTTAATATTTCCAAAGGGGTTTGCTAACCCTAGGACCCTCCCATTAACTTTGAATTGATTTTGGAAAAGATAATTGGTATTGGGAAAGATCAATTAACAAGAACTTGAGGCTTTAACCCTCACTTTATAGATTCAACCTAAGGATACGATTTAACTACTTGTAGTCATATTCGGGTGTGCTTAATCTCTTAATTATATTAGGGATAATACAATTAAGAAATAATATAGAATTATTACCCAAGGCTAATTAAAATAAACTCGCTCATGTTTGCAAAATCATGAAATACATTGAATCGTTACTTGAGTGTAATCTTCCTTGTATCCATGCTTGTAGTCATTAATCATGTTACTTGCTTTCTAGATTAGTTTATATTTTCGCATTTGGACGTAAATATTTTCTCAAAACTTCTCTAAATGTTAGCTTAGCATAATAAGCAATAACTCTCTTACACGCCTCATCGCCTACATATTGTTCTCTGTGGGATTCGACTCTGACTCATAGTTGGGTGAATTATATTGCATGCGACCATGGCCGTTTACTTTTAAAGAGTGGATTTAGACGTCATAATACATTGAATCGGTTGTACGCATACCACACTCTGCAGTTAATTATGCAGATCCAGGTGTGGAGACTAGTTATCTGCAGTAGTTTGGCTTGTTGGACATAGCTTCGAGAGGAGAGGTCGAGTTGCATCCTTAGCTGTAGTTTGACTAGTCTTTTCAAATGTACTATTGTTTCAGTTCAAATAGTATTACAATTTAGTTTCAGACTTGTATCATATTGTCGAGATCATGACTCAGTATTTTTTAGCTTCTACGGGATTTATCTTATATTGGTAGTATTTTATTACATTGAGGTTTTAGACTTATGCTATTTTTGTGTTCACTGTTGTTTTTGCTCTTTATTGTTAAGTTTCGTCTTGTCTAGATGATGTGTTAAGAGCCATCACGACGGGTTAGGATTTTGGATCTTGAAAAGTTAATATTGGAGCCCTAGGTTCATAGGTATTACGAGTCATAGTCAAGTTTAGTAGAGTGTTGTGGATCGGTACAGAGACGTCTGTACTTATATTTGAGAGGCTACCGAACTATTAGGAAACTTAAATTTTTGTATTCTTGTCGTGCATAATTGTTATTTCCAAAACTTGAACTTGACTCTTCTATTCTCACAAAGATGGTGAAGACACGTGCGATCGGATCAGTATGACGGCCACTAGCACAACCAGATAAGGCCGCGAGAGGCCATGGATGTAGTAGAGGCTGAGGTCTGGCTCGTACTGCAGCCAGAGAAGCACCTGTGGAGCCATCAGTTGCCCGAGCTCAGGAGCAGGTAGCATAAGTGGTTGATCCAATAGGACCAGCATAGGCACCGGTAGTGTCCATTGTGATTCCTAGCCTTCGGGAGGCCTTAGCAAGATGTGACTGTATGCACGAGTATAGGTCAAGTAATCTCAGGTCCAGCTGCACCAACCACTTCACAATTCATAAGAGGTGCCAAGACTCTTGCCGCCCACACTCCAAAGAAGCTAGCTCGGGGAATGCAGACATTGGGTGTATTTCTAGTTCAGCCAGTTGTTGCGGATAGGGCCAATATTGGTCCCCATATGAGTGATGAGGAGAAGAATAGACTGGATCAGTTTGGGAGGCTTAAGCATCCAAAGTTTAGTGGAGCAGAGTCGGAGGATGCTCATGATTTTATAGATCAGAGTCAGTAGATTCTTCGCACTATAGCTATTTTGGATACCAGTGGGGTTTCATTCACTACTTTTCAGCTGACCGAGGAAGCCTACCAATGGTTGTAGGATTATGAGTTGAGCAGGCTAGCCGATGCGGCACCACTTACATCGCATGAGTTTTTAGTTCTCTTTATATAGATATTTGTCCTACTAACTTACTGAGAGGAGTTTCATAGGATGTTTGAGCAGCTACGCTAAAAGGGTATGACAGTGACTCAGTATGAAATGAAGTTTTCAGAATTGGCTCGTCACGCGGTATGGTTGGTTCCCACTGAGAAGGAGAAGATTAGGAGCATTATTGATGGCCTCAACTATGGATTAAGCTTCGATAGGTGTGAGGTTTGACGAGGTGGTTGATATTGATATACGCTTAAAGATAGTTCACATGTAGGACCGTGAAAAGAGGGAGTCTAAGAGGCCTCGTATTTTAGGTGGTTTTAGCAGTGCCGCATCTGGAGGTCAGTCCCATTACAGCAGAGGTTGTTCTTCTAGACCTGTTCAGGAGGCTCTGTTACATCTTGCATTTTCGTATGTTAAAGTTTCATCCTTAGTTAATCGACGTAGACTCGGGGATGAGATTATCTTGAGGTTAATGTATCTATGCTATTTATAACAAGCGATAAGTAAGTGCCATGAAGGATAAAGGGTATACCAATTAAACAAAATGAGTTTCATTGAAGGTTGTCGATTTGGGATAAAAATACGGTCCGAGCGATAATACCTGATATTTATGGACTAGTACCATACAATGTACCATATGACCATGATTGTATGATGTATAAAGTGTATTAAAAATGGGTAAAATTTAGTAATTTGAGATAATTCTTAATTATGCGGGTAATTGGTTAATTACCAGATAACGGGACATTACCTAATTAATTAATAAGTTGGATAAATATTAAAATTTTCACCCCCACCCCCACCCCCACTTGGCAGCAAGCCACATCTTAGTCAAATGACTCTTAGTCATTTCTTATTAGGTGGCAACCTAATACATTAATGTCAAGACACCTCAATTTTAAGACTTCCAATATAAACTAAATCACAATCAGATGTGAAATTTTACATATTAGCAATGTTTTCTTGCAAATCCTTACACATTCCTACCAAAAATACTACAACATGGCTTCTTTCAATCAATTCCTATAAAAAAAAATCCAACGAAAATTATTAGAATCTTAGCAACATAAAAATTTTGCGATTCTAAAGGAGTACGGTGCAACTTTTCCAATAACATCATACGAATTTTTTTCTACTCAAGTTATGTTGAGGCTATCCCTTCTTTCCTTTTGGCATGATCCAAATGATACAAAACAAAAGAGCAAACACACAGCATTCAAAAACAAATCTATTCATTGAAATACTAGGGGTCTCTAAGTTCTTGACTCCCCATATGACATATTACAGAGGTGTTATCAATGCATACTAGGGGTCTCTGTATTTGAATTTTATATAAGTATGTCATCAATTGTAGTGTATTTCCAGTTGGTTTAGTATTATTTCTATCATGAGTTACATGATTGGTCAACAAATTTGATCAGAAGGTTTTTACTACATTCATATGTATTTTGGACTAGCTGGCCATTCTTCTTAAATCTTAGTATTTTGAACTGTTTAGTGAGAGTCTTGTTGAGTACTGAGATTTCCACAACTTTGTAATGTAGCTTATAAAAACAAACAAAAGACATAATCATAGTAGTACAAGATGCATAAAACGTAAAGTCAGTTGAATTGACTAGCTATATTACGTACTAGGACTATGAAGTACGTGGTTCACCAACTGCTATTGACTTGTTGATAAAGTTTATCCAAAAGGAATATAGAGACTATTAACATATTTTCATGCATTTCATTCATTTATACATGTGTATTGATCCATGACTAGATGGCATTATATATGCGTAATTATATGTATAAATATATATACGAGATATGGGAAAAGGTTACGGCGTTATATACGCATCACCACCTGATCAAGTAGTATATGTTGATGATGTTATCCACAGTAGCCGAGATGATATGATGGGTTGCCCTCAGAGGCTTAAGGATGTTATGTACATCTATAGCTATGCATGGAACGACATTTATACGCACATGCATGACATTATAAATATTTCAGGATTTGCAAAGTGATTTAGACTTACAAGTGGAATTCCTTGTTCCGTGTTTTATCTATGTCTTTTATGTACTGATTTTCATGCCTTACAAACTCAATACATTATTCGTACTGACGCCCTATTTCCCGGGGACAGTGTATCATGCCCGTAGGTGCAGGTAGACAAGATGACGGTTCCCTTCCTTAGGATCCTTGATCAAGGAGAGTTGGTGTGCTTTATTTTATCCGGAGCTGGTTTTGATCTTGGTACGATATGATTGTGTACATATATAGGTATGATGGGGACCAGTCCCTCTCTTGTACTGTTGTATATTATAATAGAGGTCTGTAGACAATTATGTATAGTTGGATAATATGTGGCCTTGTCGGCTTCTAGTTTTGGGTATATAGTTGTCTATAGTAGCCTTGCCGGCTTGCCCCACTGTATTACGCATGTATATGTAAATATGTCTTTTCGAGAGGTTTCCCTCGCATATTTTATTTATGTTTCTATCTTAGACGCATGCTTAAGGGTGTTCACAGGTAAGACTCGGACACCCGTCGCGGCCCATCGGGTTAGGTCATGAAAAAGTGGTATCAGAGCAGTTCTATCCTAGGGTTGTCTATAGGACGTGTCTCGTAGAGTCTTTTTAATGGATGTGTTGTGCACCACACTTATAAACAGGAGGCTACATGATGTTTAGGATGGTTACTTTTCTTTCCAATCCAGATTGTGCGATAGAACTGAGTCATAAGTATCCACTCCTAATGTTTACCTTATTTATGTTTTTTGTGATGCCTATTACTACTACATGACATGCGTGAGCCGCTAGCACGGGTTAGAAGGCTACGAAAGTATTAGAAAGGGATATAAGTTACATTATGGAGTCAGACCCATCGGAGATCATGTGTTATATTGAGGAGGATCCATATGACTCATCCGTTCGAGCAGTTTTGACCACTCCGGCAGTAGATATAGTGAGAGGAGTTCCGACCTCACCAAGTCCCTTAGTTTCATTATCAAAACTCGTTCAAGGTAAGAGAGGAGTGGTGCACGAATTGGTATAGCCGGGTTCCCTTCAGGCTCCAAACTATGGCAGGGTATTTGTGGACGCCAGCTCTTCCGAGGTTCCAGATAGTCCACAATCTTGGGAGTCAGTCAATCAAGGTTCATCTGTGTATGTTATGGGATACGCAGAGGAAGAGGATCATAGTCGGGCTAAGAGGAGGAAGGTAATTGATAATGATATGAAGGTTCTGCTTCGAAGTGTGTCTGATCAAGGTTGTCATCTAGGACGAGGCAAGGACCCTATATTGTAGACTTCATCCAGATGTCAGCTTTTGCTTGTTGAGCTCGACTTCTTCTTAGAGCATTACCAAGTTAGGGTTCTAAATACGTTAGGTTATTTAATGACGATGTAGGTAGCCCTGTCCCGACCTTTATGGTATTTATCTACTCTTAGAGGCTTGTAGATATATGTCATGTACGTAAAAGATTGTATAGTCTTGTCGGCCTATGTTCAGTGTACGAGTGGTCATTTTGGTCTTATAGGACTGTATATCTTATGCATAAATTGGTATTACATATTTTATTCTAATTATCCTACGGCAAGCCTTCCATATCATTTACATATGATAACATTATACGAAAAAAATATTATGTTGGTACTCGGTTGAGTAAGGCACTAGGTGCCCGTCGCGGCCCATCGGTTTGGTTCGTGAAAAAAGTGGTATCACAACCTCAAAGTACATGTATGGATTCTTGTGTTGGTTATTCTTATTGGTCGTGTGAGGCCATTGTCATTATTGATGATTGTGATCCTATGTGGCATTGAATTACTGAGTTCTATAGGAAGAGTTGGTAGTAGTATTGTTACAAAGGTGAGTTTACCAAAGTTACATAGATCCCGGGGAGTTATACATTCCAGGATGAATGTTTCTAAGGAGGGGAGGGGAGGATGTTACAACTCGCATTTTCGTACGTTAAAGTTTCATCTTCAGTTAATCAGCGTAGACTCGGGGATGAGATTATCTTAAGGTTAATGTATTTATGCTATTTATTACAAGCGATAAGTAAGTGTCATGAAGGATAAAGGGTACACAAATTGAAGAAAATAAGTTTCATTGAAGATTGTCGATTTGGGATAAAATACGGTCCGAGCAATAATACCCGATATTTATGGGCTAATACTATACAAGGTACCATATGACCGTGATATTATGATGTAATAGGTGTATTGAAAATAAGTAGAATTTTAAGTAATTTGAGACAATTCTTTATTATGCGGGTAATTAGTTAGTTACTGGGTAACAGGACATTACCTAATTAACAAATAAGTTGGATAAAGATTAAAATTTCCACCCCTACCCCCACGTGGAAGCAAGACACATCTTAGCCAAATGACTCTTAGTCATTTCTTATTAGGTGGCAACCTAATACATTAATGTCAAGACACCTCAATTTTTAGACTTTCAATACAAACCATATCACAATCAGATGTGATGTTTTACACATTAGCAATGTGATTTCTTGCTAATCCCTACACATTCCTACCAAAAATACAACAACATGACTTCTTGCAACAATTCCCACAAAAAAAAATCCAATGAGAATTATTAGAATCTTAGCAACGTAAAAATTTTGCGGTTCTAAAGGAGTACAGTGCAACCTTTTCCAAGAACATCATACAAAATTTTCCCTACTCTTGGTATGTTGAGGCTATCCCTTCTTTCTTTTTGGTATGATCCAAATGATACAAAAGAAACGAGCAAATGCACATCTTTCATAAACGACTCTATTAATAGAAATACTAGGGGTCTCTATGTTCTTGATTCCCTATGTGACATATTACAGAGGTGTTATCAATGCATACTAGGGGTCTCTATATTTGAATTTTATATATGTATGTCATCCAATTATAGTGTATTACCGGTTGTTTTGGTATTATTTCTATCATGAGTTACATCATTGGTCAACAAATTTGATCAAAAGGTTTTTACTACGTTCATATGAATTTTGGACTAGCTGGCCATTCTTCTTAAATCTTAGTATTTTGAACTGGTTAGTGAGAGTCTTATTGAGTACTGAGATGTTCACAACTTTGTAATGTAGCTTATAAAAACAAAGAAAAGACATAATCATAGTAGTACAACATGCAGAAAAAGTAAAGCCAGTGTAATTGACTAGCTAGATTACGTACAAGGACTATGAAGTACGTGGTTCACCCACTGCTATTGACTCGTTAATAATGTTTATCAGAAAGGAATATTGAGATTATTAACATATTTTCATGCATTTCATTCATTTATACATGTACATTGACCAATGACCAGATGGCGTTATATACACGTATTTATATGTATATATATGTATATGGGATATGGGAAAAGGTTACGGCGTTATATACGCACCACCACCTGATCAGGTAGTATATGTTGATGATGTTGCCCACAGTAGCCGAGATGATATGATGGGATACCCTCAAAGGCTTTAGGATGTTATGTACATCTATACTTATGCATGGAACGACATTTATACACACGTGCTTGACATTATAAATGTTTCAGGATTTACAAAGTTATTTAGACTTACAAGTGGAATACCTTGTTCCATGTTTTATCTATGTCTTTTATGTACTGATTTTCATGCCTTACATACTCATTAAATTATTCATACTGACGGCCTATTTCCCGAGGCCAGCATTTCATGCCCGCAGATACAGGTAGACAAGCTGACGGTTCCCCTCCTTAGGATCCTTGATCAGCGAGAGTTGGTGTGCTCCATTTTATCTCGAGATACTTTTGATATTGGTACGATATGATTGTGTACATATATAGGTATGACGTGGCCCAGTCCCGTCCTTGTACAGTTGTATATTCTAATAGAGGTCTGTAGACAGTTATGTATAGTGGGATAGTATGTGGCCTTGTCGGCTTCTAGTTTTGGGTATATTGTTGTCTATAGCAGCCTTGCCGGCTTACCCCACTGTATTCCACATGTATATGTACTTATGTCTTTTGGACAGGTTTCCCTCCCATATGTTATTCATGTTTATATCTTAGACGTATGCTTATGGGTGTTCACAGGTAGAACTCGGGCACCCGTCGCAGCCTATCGGTTTGGGTCGTGACAAAAGTGGTATCAGAGTAGTTTTGTCCTAGAGTTGACTACAGGACGTGTCTCATAGAGTCTTGATTATGGGTGTGTTGTGCAACACACTTATAAATGGGAGGCTGTAGGATATTTAGTATGGTTCCTTTTCTTTGTAATCAAGATTGTGCGATAGAACTGATTCGTAAATATCCACTCCTAATGTTTCCCTTATTTATGTTTTTAGTGATGCCTATTACTACTAGACGACAGGCGCAATCCGCTAGCACGGGTCAGAAGGCTACAAAAGTGTTAGAAAGAGATATAAGTTACACTATGGGGTAAGACCCATCGGAGATCATGTGTTCTATTGAGGAGGATCCATCCGAGAATCCATATGACTCATCTGTTCGAGCTTTTTTGACCACTCCGGCAGAATATGGGGTTATAGGAGTTTCGACCTCACCAAAACCCTTAGTTTCATTATCAAAACCCATTGATCAAGGTATGAGGGGAGTCGTGCATAGATTGGTACAGCCGGGTTCCCCTCAGGCTCCAAACTATGGTAGGGTATTTGCGGATGCCAGCTCTTCCGAGGTTCCAGATAGTCCACAATCTTGGGAGTCAAACAATCAAGGTTCATCTGTATATGTTATGGGATACTCATAGGAAGAGGATCGTAGTCGGGCCAAGAGGAGGAAGGTAATTGATAAGGATATGCAGGTTCTGCTTCGAAGTGTGTCTGATCGAGGTTCTCCTATAGGACGAGGCAAGGACCCTATACTGTAGACTTCATCCAGATGTCACCTCTTGGTTGTTGAGCTCCACTTCTTCTTGGAGTATTACCAAGTTAGGGTTCTGAATACGTTAGATTGTTTTATGAGGATGTAGGGAGCCCTGTCCCGGCCTTTATGGTATTTATCTACTCTTAGAGACTTGTAAATATATGTCATGTACGTGAAAGATTGTATAGCCTTGTCGACCTATGTTTAGTGTACGAGTGATCATTTTTCTCTTATAGGCATGTATGTCTTATGTATAAATTTGTATTACATATTTTATTCTAGTTATCCTACGACAGGACTTCCATCTCATTTACATATGATAACATGATACGAAAAGATACGTTATGTTGGTACTCGGTTGAGTAAGGTACTAGGTGTCCGTCACGGCCCATCGGTTTGAGTCATGAAAAAAGTGGTATCACAACCTTAAGGTACATGTATGGATTCTTGTGTTAGTTATTCTCATTGGTCTTGTGAGGCCATTGTCATTATTGATGATTGTGATCCTATGTGGCATTGAATTACTGAGTTCTACAGGAAGGGTTGGTAGTAGAATTGTTACAAAGGCGACTCTACCAAAGTTACATAGATCCTGGGGAGTTAAATATTCCAGGCCGAATGTTTCTAAGGGGGGAAGGATGTTACATCTTGCATTTTCGTACGTTAATGTTCGTCTTCAGTTAATCGGCGTAGACATAGAGATGAGATTATCTTAAGGTTAATGTATTTATGCTATTTATAACAAGCAATAAGTAAGTGCAATGAAGGATAAAGGGTACACGAATTAAAGAAAATTAGTTTCACTGAAGGTTGTCGATTTGGAATAAAATACGATCCGAGCAATAATACCCGATATTTATGGACTAGTACTATACAAGGTATCATATGACCGTGATATTATGATGTAACATGTGTATTGAAAATAAGTAGTATTTTAAGTAATTTGAGATAATTCTTTATTATGCGGGTAATTAGTTAGTTACTGGGTAACAGGACATTACCTAATTAACAAATAAGTTGGATAAAGATTAAAATTTCCACCCCTACCCCACGTGGCAGCAAGCCACACTTAGCCAAATGACTCTTAATCATTTCTTATTAGGTGGCAACCTAATACATTAATGTCAAGACACCTCAATTTTAAGACTTTCAATACAAACCATATCACTATAAGATGTGAAATTTTGCACATTAGCAATGTGATTTCTTGCAAATCCCTACACATTCCTACCAAAAATACTACAACGTGACTTCTTACAACCAATTCCTACAAAAAAATCCAATGAGAATTATTAGAATCTTAGCAACGTAAAAATTTTGCGGTTCTAAAAGAGTATAGTGCAACCTTTTCCAAGAACATCATACAAAATTTTCCCTACTCTAGGTATGTTGAGGCTATCCCTTCTTTCTTTTTGGTATTATCCAAATGATACAAAAGAAACGAGCAAACACACATTTTTCATAAACGACTCTATTAATAGAAATATTAGGGGTCTCTATGTTCTTGATTCCCCATGTCACATATTACAGAGGTGTTATCAATGCATACTAGGGGTCTCTATATTTGAATTTTATATATGTATGTCATCCAATTATAGTGTATTACCGGTTGGTTTGTGTGAGCACGTGATTTTTGCCTCACGAAAACTACTCTAAAATAAATAAAAAAATAAAACAAAAATTCTCTTAGTATGCAGTTTTTAGAATTTGTGTGGCGTTTATTAATTATTTGTGTTTTGTCCGTAAATGTTTACTTTGTTATAGATAAATAATAATAAATAAAATAAAAAATACATGTTGCATGCATATCTAGGATTTAATTATGCATTTAAAATATAATTAAAAGAAAATCACAAAAAATATGCATTTACCTTATTTTGGTCATTTAATTATGTCATAGTGTGATTAATATTTTGTCTATGTGTTAATAGTTGTCAAAAGGTAATTAATATTTTTTGTAAGGGTAATTTTGTTTTTATAATTAAATTAGGAATTTAATAAATAAGGAACAAAATTAGAAAATGAAAAGAGTTGATTAATTGGGCAAAACGGATCTGGGCCAAGAATTTTTAAACAAAAATTAGGCCCAAAGCAATGCAGTTACCCGGCCCAGGTCAGTCAACCCAAAGACCATCAAACGACGTAGTATAGGGCAAATACTACACCGTTTGATGATGTCCGGTCAATTAAGTTCAAAAGTAAACCATACGATGTCGTATGGTTGATTTTAATCGGGGCCGTTCATTGTTTCTGATCCAAGGGCTCCCAGAATTTTGACCTTACCCGTAACCCTTACCCGACCCATTGCCCCAATACAGCCCGACCCCAACATTAAACCAAACGACATCGTTTGGTTAAATAAATTAATCTCAACCGTGCATCTTAATTGATCCAACGGATGAGATCAATCCACTCCACTCGTATATAAGTTCAAATCCATACCCAGCCCCCAAACCAAATACCCCACCCCTTGTGTCCTGTTCATCATCTCTTTCAAGAGATCAGATGAACCTCACCTTCCACCACCGTGCACCGTCCACAGGAAATTGCCTCACGGCGGTTCCGATGGTCCAAACCACCCCACCTTAACACCCTCGACTCCTCACAACCCCCTCTTTACGGATCTGGTATTAGTTTCCTTTGAATCAGACCCCAATGTCTCGAATCTTCGATTGAAGGTTGGTCTGAAAACCCAACTTTCTCCGATGGCCTCCAAATTAACACCACAGCTTCCCCTAGCTACCCTCACTACGGATCTGTTAGTAGCATGGTTCGAATCCTCCTGGAACTGCTCGAATCTTCATTTGAAGATTCGAGTGAAACCTAACCCTACCCCAATCTACCTCAAACTCACACCAGTTATCCACCTGACCTCCCCCATGCCTAAAATACCATTGGCTTGGTTCGAATATATCCAGAAGTGTTCAAATTTAAGATCAAAGAATCAGAAACCCTAAAAATTTCAAAATATGGAATTTGCCCGAATTATATGAGGGATTGAGGTCTAAGAGACTTTAATCGAGGTATTCTCAATTGAGAATACTTCGAATAAAGTCTGTTTAGCCTCAAAAGATCCGAATCCAGGTTGAGTCTGTGTCCGAATAAATTTGAAGATTCAGAGGTATTTTTCTTATTTCTTTTTGTATTCTATGTGTATATTGTTGTTTGTTTCAGTAGTCTATGTAGTTTTCCCTATTTGTTTGTTTGATTCTGTCTCATACCCGTATATTTGATCAAATAAGGGAATTGTTTCTGTTTGTTGTGATTGTTTACAATATGTGTAATTGACTCGACTAAGTTCGTCGATTAGTTATATTATAAAATCCTGTTTCTGAAAATGTTAATTGATACAACCTGTTTATCTACTTGTAGACTGATTGTTTGACAATTATGGTAGTTAGTCAGTCGATTAATGAGTTGTGTCAATTAATCAGTTTCTGTAAAATCTTTGAGTCTGGCAATAATCCTGAAGTTATTTGATTTGCTTACTTCCATTATTTGCTGATCAATGTCAGCTATAGTCATCTGATTAAGCTTCATTGATTAGTCTGGCTGTATAAACTGAGTCATTTCAATATTCTGTTTGGTTTTAATCTTGATTGTTAATTACCAAATTAGTTGAAAACTCTGTAAATATTGTTCTGACATGGTATCCAATGTTTTTCTTTTTATCTGCGTTAAATCCATAGGATTGGTTATAGCTGTTTGAATAGATTGTAGAATCTGTTCTGATTTTTGTATTAAGATCAGTAATAACAGTAGGATTTCAGGGGTACTGTTGGAAATAAAACAGTGAGGATAATATGATAATAGTAGTATGCTGATAGTGGAGTGTTAATGGCTATTATTTAATGAAATAATGGGAAACAAAGGATAATGGGAATGCTGGAAATAAGGAAAAAAGCACCTTTAGTGGCTGATTTATTGGAAAATCAGCATTAGTGCTATGAGAGTGGAGAATTGCTGATTTTAAAAGGAAAGGGGGTCCGGGCAGCATTAGGATGATAACTTATATAAGAGGGGAGTTGGGACTGATTTTAAAGAGGAAACAGATAGAGAGAAGAGAGAAAAAAGAGGAAAGAAAGAAAAATCTGAAATAAGTAAAAGATAGAAAGAAAGAAAAACAGAAACAGTAAAACAGAATTCTATATCGAAAACTAGTATTGAAGCTGATTCTGTGTTTTGAAATTGAGAGCTTTTCAGTCTGCCTGGTCCTAAGTCTTAAAAATCAGAAATACTATTTCCCTTGAATCCATCCGGATTTGTTTGATCTTATTGTTGGTTTAAAATCTGAATTTTCTTAAAAAATCCTGCTACTGTGTGTCTGAGTTTCACGGGTCCTGTATTTTCTACTGATTTTGTTACTGCTGCTACTGCTGAAATTTGCCTCATTTACCCTCATTTTCCCGGTATATATCTTTAGACTCGTGCTGTGGAAAGTTTCAACATTGCAAAAAATGAATAAAGTTTGTAATTAATATTATGTCTTCTATTCGTTTAAGTCAAATAGTTTAAATTGCAGTTTTGTTTCAGTTGGTTAATATAGTAATCTGTTTGACATGATGACTATTAGTTAGTTATCCCCTTTTGAAATTCATATAAGTGTTGTAATAATGTTATCTATTTTAGCATGTCGTTAAGTATAAGGTATGTTCAAATTGTCAACATGGTAGAAAGTTGGCCATTAATTCGATCTTGTGATGTTGTTAGCTAAGAAAAGAATAGTGCAGAAATATCATTATTCACAAAACTATATTATTAGCTTATTTTGTCAAATATCTGATTTTGTTTAAGGCTAAGATAATGTTAATTATATTTCGTTCATAGATGGCATAATAACAGTTATGTGAATAGTCATGGTAGAAATGTGAATGGGTATAGTCCGTCTCGTTTATGATGTTGGAATATGATGAATGGTTCGGACATAAAAATACGTTGCATGTAATGTCATTTTATTGAGTCAATTTGTATAATAGTTCCCTTTCTCCCCAATTTGATTATTTATCATTGTAAACAAATTAATTAAGCAATTATAACATTGGGCTAAAAACAAGTATATGAGAATGAGATGGGATGTATAAGCACGAATTGCAACATTTTATGTCAAAGATATGTAGAAATAGAGTTTGCACTAAATATAAATAATGGAAATTCTTCGGAAACTATTAATTTGTTTATCGAATTAACTCTTTCCCCAGTTTTATATGTGATTCGATTCATAGATATGCATATATTGTATTTACGGAAAAATGGTAGTATTAATCCCACGTTTATTTTTACTCTTTAAAATTTGAATGGCTTGGAGAAATATAATTCTTACGCAGAAAAATATAATTTGCGGTCAACATTCAACAATTTGTGAATTCTTTTCGAGGAATTTAGAGGCGTCCTAAATAGTGGTTTTTCATGACTTTCATATAAAATATATGGAAGTAATAAACAATTTGTGAAAAATCTATATTACTATTAAGAATATTTTGCGTGATTAGGGATGCATTCGCGTAACCCGATTATATTTCTAAAAAAGCCATTCGGATTATGCGTTCGCGCAACTTCGAGCGAGCATTTAATAATAATAAAAAAAAAGATTCGTCAGAGGATATTAAATTAATTTCATAAAAACCCGAGATGTGCGGTTCATTATTTAATCATACAAAAGGGGCGAATGTTCTTGATTTTATTTTAAGCACAATTTCAAACATAAGTTTTTTTTATTATAATAAAATGTATAAAAAATAATATTATCAATCTTATTGTGTATACGTATGCGTGACACGATTCTTTCCGTTTATAAAAAATATATAAGGCAAATATACGTACGCGTGATTCGTTTCAAGTAAATCTTTAATTTGTAAACAATCTAAACAGGAGCGGTAACAAAAATCATGTAATAAAAATGTATTTAACAAATCGAGATAATTAAGCCAAATATAATAACAGTTAATCGACCGTGCTAGAACCACGGAATTCGGGAATGCCTAACACCTTCTCCCAAATTAACAGAATTCCTTACTCGGATTTTCTGGTTCGCAGAATGACAAATAGAGTCATATTCTCCTCGATTCGGAATTAAAACCGGTGACTTGAGACGCCTTAAAATTCCCAGGTGGCGACTCTGAAATAAACAAAAAAATCCCGTTTCGACTGTCCTTTAATTGGAGAAAACTCCTCCGCACCCTCGCGGGGCCGTAAAGAGGAGGTGTGACAGCTCTGGCGACTCTGCTGGGGAAATATACCCAGAACCACTGGTTTAGGGTTTAAGAATTCGAGCTTAAAATAACTGTTATAGTTGGCTTTATTTATTATATGATTTTCACATATTTTTGCTTAATATGCTAAATGTTGCTTTTTACCGCTTTAATCTTATTTGAATTGTGAATATATACAACTGCTACGAAACTCCCTTCTTTCTGAGTCTTCTAAATTTATGGTGCACACGTGCGCGTGGCCCACCTTTCTGTTAAAGTCATACCAAATAAGACGAAGTTGGGACAAGTAACTAGGACGGGTAGACTTTCATGCTCCCGGTACGTTGCCCCCACTTCGGCTCAAATTGTCTGTTTGGGTAAGCCGGGTTTAGAACAATCTGCCTCAGGTTTTTCACTTAGAATAACTCAGCCATGTACCGGATCCCTAGTAGGAACGTTTGTTTGCATCACGTGCATTTGACTTTGGAGGCTCAACACTAGGGTTGGGTCTGTCTAGGACAGGTGTACCCAAAAATGAAAATGACCATTCTGATGCATCTTACTTGCTACTTGTGCATTCATTTGCCTCGGATTTCCTTGTTGACCAGCTTAATTGAAAAAAAATCATTGTGAGAGCCGAGAAATAAAATGTTTTTTTTAAAAATATATATATATATATATATATAGTTTTAAGTTTTGAAAAAATAAGAAGTGGTAAATAAATAGATAAATTGATTTTTTTAGTGTCTGTTTTCAAAATGAGTCTTGATTTTGTTAAAATTAATTTCAGATACAAAATGAGCACCACACAAAACCCACCGTCCGCAAATGCAGACGAGTTTCTATTTCGGCTTCAGATGTGGTGGTATGAGTTAGGCGAATATGGTCAAAAATGGGTCATTAAGCATTTGGAAAATATCATAGATATTATGAAAGTTAAACCACGGGATGATCTGATTGCGGTGTTAGTAACTTTTTGGGACCCTGTTCATAATGTCTTTCGTTTCTCTGATTTCGAGCTTACCCCTACATTAGAAGAGATAGCTGGATATGTTGGTTTTGACAGAGATCTAAGAAATCAAAATCTGATATTCACAAAGGCTCCCTCAGTGCATTGATTCTTCGGTCTTCTAAACATCAGTAATCAAATCAGAAAAAGCAATATTGTCAACGGATGTTGTTCTTTCAACTTCCTATATTGAAATTCATGAAAAAGGCCTTACTAACAAACAGAACAAAGACACCTGGCAAATTCACCGTCGCGTCGCATTCATGGTGGCTTTTCTAGGAATCATGGTCTTTCCAAACAAAGAACGAACAATTGATATTCGCACAGCGAAAGTCGTACAGGTCCTCACTACCAAGGAAAATCACACCCTTGTCCCGATCATTCTCTCAGACATTTATCGGGCGTTGACCTTATGTAAATCAGGGGAAAAGATCTTCGAAGGGTGCAAAATTTTGTTGCAAATGTGGATGATTGAACATCTCCAACATCACCCCAAGTTCATACAGTATGGTCCAAGCCATGATAATTTCATCGAGAGTTATGAAGAAAGAGTAAAAGATTATAAGTCTCTAGAAGGGGTCGAAGCCTGGGTATCTCATCTAAGATCATTAACGACAAGTCAAATTGAGTGGACTTTTGGATGACTCCCGGTGAGGGAAGTGATACACATGTCAACCTCGAATAGTTATTTGCTACTATTGGGATTGAGAAGCATCCAGCCATATGCGCCACTAAGAGTTCTAAGACAACTAGGGAGATACCAAGTAGTTCCTGATGATGAAGATTTGAGTATGCAAGTAATCGAGTTACACCCTGAAGCCACTCTTCCCGAGGCTCTAATTCAGCAGATGTGGAATGGATGTCGATACTTGAAAAGTGATACTCAAGTCCCAGACACTACAAAGGGCGAGATAAATCCAGGATATGCAAGGTGGTTTGAGAAACGGTCCCGCATGGATGATGTACCAGAACCCGAGCTAAGAAGGCCAACAAAAAGACCCCATGTTCAAACCTTTAATGATAAAATCCAAGAGCGGTTGATTTGGGGAGAAAAGGAAAAAGGGTACAAAGCAACTATCCATGCCCTAAAGGAAAATCTGAGGAGCCTCAGTCTGGAGAAAGATTTGCAAGCACAAGAAGCCGAAGGCGAGAAGAAGAGTCTAGCTTGTGAGAATGAAAATCTTCACACTCAATTTCAAAAAATGAAAAAGCTTCTGAAACACCAATGAGGAGTTGGAAGGATCAAAATATCATCGCCAATCTTTTTGAAAAAATGCAAGATTATGATTCCATTTTTGCAAAAAACGAAAGGGCGTTGAGCAAAGCTAAAGAAAGAATACAACAATTAAACGAAGAAGCCAGATCTAATAAGGAACGGCAAGTAAGGCAATCCGAAGAAGACAAGGCACAATTAAAGAAGGAAAAAGACCGTTGGATACATTCAGAAGCCCAACTTCATGCACAACTGGAAGAGGCGAGAAGATACAACAGAGAACATCAACATGCGGACATCGACAGAGAAAGGGCACAGGCAAGACTCGATCTGGCCAGACTCCGAGCTCAGTTAGAGTCAGCTTTAGATCGTGAAGACTGTATCAGAGATATAGCCACAACTCGCCAACAGCAACTGCAAAACCAAGACTAACGTCTTCAAGACCTCAGGGCACAAATCCATGATTTAGCGGTTTACACTTCTCAAAGTTATGTGAACTGCCAAGGGATGGATTATGAAAGGTTTAGAGAACATGCACCTATTTTGGCACGTCATCTGGCAACGAAGTTAGAAAGAATGTATCGTACACGGGGAGGTCATCCAGTTCAAGCCCCACATTGAGCAGATAATCCAATGATTAACAACAAAAGTGGAAATTGGAGCATGTTCAGAGATGTTAAGAGTTGTGTTTTTTATTTTGATTTAGGTGTGTGTGTTTTCAAACCATTTTCTTATAATGTTTTCCAAATGTAATGTCTATTCCATCTTTGTATTATTTTTAAGAATAAATAAAAGTGTTTGCCTTACGTCCGAACTACGCAAGGTCTGATTCATGCAGGGGCATGATACGTAGGCAATCTCTATAAGATTCGACCACAGTAAAAAATATATAAAATAATAAATAAATTGAGAGTGAGTAACAATAAAAAATTTCAAGAAAGCTGGGATGACACAAGCAGCCGCGCAAATGCATAATAGAAAAGGGTTATTTGTCTAGGAACATTGCATCTCAACGTGTAATTATATATGTGTTAAACTCTCAAAACTAACAAGTTTGCTCATTTCCAGAATTCAAGCAGTTAGTTTCTCTAAAGAGTATACTGACATATTATCATTATCACACGAGATCAAAAGGACCAATACCCGAAAGTATGTCTATCCCAGATGTCGATACAGGTATTGAGATAGAGGAGATGGATGTCGGTAAAATGAAAGAAGAGATGTTTAAACTCAAGCAGCAAATGGCTGAGATGTACCGGGCCTGGTCTACAGGGCAGTCACCCCCATCTTACCCAACTAACCCTGCTCCATCAATGGCCCAAACTCAGGATAATCTTACCACTGAATTACCCCCAAATTTCCCCATCTACCAACACTACCGAGGCACCACCTCTCAGACACCGCAGTCTCCCCCTCCTAAACAAGTTCCATACTTTCCTCCACCTATAACTCCTGTCTTTGTGGCACCTCCCACAGCTACACTCCACAAATCTCCTAGTGAGCCTGCATTCCAGGCCCAGGATAACCAATACTACCCCCCGGAGCCCACCCTCAAAGCCTCCAAAATCCATTCAACTACTCCTCGTTTTGACCTCCCAACCAAAATTGACAAGCCAGCCAAAAATGCTGAACAAGAAGAGATGTTCAGGAAGGTCAAAAGCCTAGAACAATCGTTCCGAGACATGCGAGGGTTAGGTGGGCAAGTCAGTGTAGCATACAAGGATTTGTGCTTGTTCCCAAATGTACAATTACCAGTTGGCTTCAAGATGCCTAAATTTGACCTATACAATGGGCACGGCGACCCAGTAGCCCACTTAAGGGGTTTCTGCAGCAAGATGCGAGGAGCTGGGGGAAAGGACGAATTATTGATGGCTTACTTCAGTCAAAGTTTAAGCGGATCAGCTTTGGAGTGGTATACACGCCAGGACCATGGGAGATGGTACACCTGGGATGACCTGGCACAGGCATTTGCATACCATTTCCAATACAATCTGGAAATCATCCCAGATCGACTATCTTTGACAAAATTTGAGAAAAAACACAATGAAAGTTTCAGAGAGTATGGCTTCCGGTGGAGAGAACAGGCAGCAAGAGTGGATCCTCCTATGAAGGAGAGTGAAATGGTAGACTACTTCCTTCAAGCCTTGGAACCAACTTACTATGCCCATTTGGTTTCAGCGGTAGGAAAATCATTCAACGAAGTAGTGAAGATGGGAGGTATGGTGGAAGAAGGCCTCAAGACAAATAAAATCATGAGCTATTCGGCTATTAAGGCGACTACTCAAGCTATTCAAGGCGGGGTAGGAGGAATCGGAAGAAAGAAAAGGGAGGAAGCAGCGGTAGTTGATTCAGGAACTTGGTCGGGATCCAGAGGTTCACCTCCTTACTATAATCAACATCGACCTCATCAATCAACTTACCACCACAATTCACCCCAACACTACTATCACCCTTCGGAACATCATTTTTCCATTAACCATGCACAAGCATACAATCAGCCACCTGCTCACGCTAATTGGCGTGCTCCTGTCATACCAAGTACCTACCCTTATCCGCGAGCCCACTCCGGACCAGGTTTCAGGCCTAGTCCAGTATTCATTGGTGAAAGGGGGCAGAAAAGGAAAACCTACACTCCATTGGGAGAGTCCTACACTAGTCTGTTCCACAGGCTGAGACAGCTGGACATGTTAAGACCAATACAATCCAATCTACCCAATCCTCCTCCAAAGAATCTGGACTACACCCTTAGCTGTGAGTATTGTTCTGGTACACCAGGCCATGATACAGAAAAATGCTGGCATTTAAAGAATGCAATACAAGAGTTGATTGATACTAATAAAATTGAGGTTCAAACCCCCGAAGCTCCCAATATTAACAGAAATCCAATGCCAGCTCATCAGGAGGCCAATATGATAGAAATAGTACAGGCTGATGGGGAGACAAAGAAGCCGTCACAAACCGTCATGATGATCATGTCTCATGAAGCCAAGCCAGATAAGCAGTTAACAGAAGAGAAGTCGATACCTAAGCAGAACAAAAATGGTGATGAACCATCTATGGTAGTCAAGAAGGGATCTTCGAGCAAAGTTGCCACAAAGCAAGAAAGGTCGAAAGTGATAGTACCAGGGGTCGCCAGCAAACCCATTGTAGTCGTGGAAGGAGCCCGTATAGATCGGGTCATTATCAAGTCGGTAACCCAGTTACCAGTGATCAGCAACAAAGTCATTCCATGGAACTATGAACGGGTGACGGTAATGTACAAGGGAAAGGAAGTCAAGGAAGAAGTCTGTGAGGTGCAAGGCTTGACTCGTTCGGGAAGATGTTTTTCTCCCGAAGAGTTAAGAAAAACTAAAAATAATCCAACACCAATATAGAAAGCTGTGACGGAAGAGGAAGCGGAAGAGTTTTTAAGAAAAATGAAACTCCATGACTATTATGTTGTGGATCAACTGAAGAAGACGCCCGCTCAAATTTCATTATTGTCAGTACTGATCCATTCAGAGGAGCACCGTCTGGATTTGATGAAAATCCTGAATGAGGCTCACGTTCCTGATAAAATCTCTGTTAATCATTTAGGAAGAATAGCCAACAGAATCTTTGAGGCAAACAGAATTACATTTTCTGATGATGAATTGCCTGTGGAAGGTACTGAGCACAACAGAGCTCTTTACCTCACCGTGAAATGTGAAAACTCCGTAGTAACCCGGGTATTGGTTGACAACGGGTCAAGTGCAAACATCTGCCCTCTCTCCACTTTAAGCAAATTGAAAATAAAAGAGGAGAGGATCCAGAAGAATAGTATTTGCGTACGGGGGTTTGACGGTGGAAGCAGAGATTTATTTGGCGACATAGTGTTGGAGCTGACAATAGGGCCAGTTGAATTCACGATAGAGTTTCAAGTGTTGGATATAACTGTTTCTTATAATTTGCTATTGGGTTGAACATGGATCCATGCTGCTAAAGCAGTCCTGTCAACATTACACCAGGCGGTCAAGTTTGAATGGGATCATCAAGAAATAGTTGTGCATGGGGAAGAAAGTTTAAATGCTCACAGCAGTGCCATTGTACCGGTCGAGGGAATAGAAAATGACCAGGGACCATGGGTATACCAAGTGTCCGATACAGTGTCGGTAGAGAAAATTCCAGAGGGGAAGTACCTTCCGAATCCAAAGATAACCTCTGCATCAGTCATGGTAGCCTATGAAATGTTAAAAAATGGTTTTATACCCGGCAAAGGTCTGGGCTCATCTTTGCAAGGAATTATACAACCAGTATCTCTCCCCGAGAACTGGGGAACATTTGGTTTGGGATTCATACCCACTGTCACCGACGTGAGAAAGGCCAGAAAGCTGAAACAAAAGGCATGGGTTCTTCCAAAACCAGTCCCACATCTATCAAAGTCTTTTGTCAAGACCGGTGCTAAAAATCACCCGATAACAACAATTCCTAAATCCCTGGTCAATCCTGAGGAGGAATTAATTGAAAGATTCGAGAAATTGTTTGACGATGTGAATATGGTGGAAAGCGGGGAAGGTTGTAGCAACGCAGAAGTTCAATTCGTTGGGCCAGAAACAAAGCTTAATAATTGGAAAGCCACTCCTCTCCCCATTCGAAAGGAGTCTTGGTAGTTTATTTTTGATTTTCCTTCAGTTTGTTTGGGTTACCTCAGGGTTGTAATCCCAATGCTTATCTTACAGTTTGTTTGAAGTGTGCAAACCTTGTTATCTTTCATCATCCAATAAAATACAGTTTCCTTTTTCATTATCATTCCTGATAGTTTTCTTTTCCTTTTCTTCTTCTTTCCTGTACAGTTCTTTTTACGCTGGCTCTAGTGATATGGCATGCATGAGGAATCCTCAGCCCAGTCTTAAAAATCAATCTGGTTCCGAAATAATAATTCAAGAAATATATTGTGATTATGAATCAGAATATGATGAAGATGAGGCTTTTGAAGAGATTAGTAAAGAGTTAATTCACTTTGAGGAAAAAACCAAACCTAACCTGAGTGATACCGAAGACATCAACATAGGGGACACGAATAATATCCGGGAAACTAAATTAAGTGTCCATCTCGAACCAAGGATCCGAGAAGAGTTAATTAAAGCACTCATAGAATTCAAAGATATTTTTGCATGGTCATATGACGACATGCCGGGCTTGAGCACTGATTTAGTGGTTCACAAATTGCCCACCAATCCAATGGTGCCTCCTGTCAAGCAAAGGTTGAGAAAATTCAAGCCTGATATGAGTGTGAGAATTAAAGAAGAAATCACCAAACAGTTGGAAGTAAAGGTCATTCGAGTCACTCGATATCCTGTTTGGTTAGCTAATATCGTTCCTGTACCAAATAAAGACGGAAAAATTAGAGTATGCATCGACTACCGCAATCTCAACAAAGCAAGTCTGAAGGATAATTTCCCATTACCCAATATCCATATTTTGATCGATAATTGTGCCAATCATGAGATAGGATCTTTCGTGGATTGTTATGCCGGGTATCATCAAATTCTAATGGACGAAGAAGATGCAGAAAAGACGGCATTCATCACACCATGGGGAACTTATTGCTACCGGGTAATGCCATTCGGTTTGAAGAACGCCGGGGCAACTTACATGAGAGCAATGACCACGGTGTTTCATGATATGATACACAAAGAGATTGAGGTATACGTGGACAATGTGATCATAAAATCAAAGCATCAGGCCAACCACGTTGGGGATTTGAGGAAATTCTTCTTAAGACTTCGCAGGTACAACCTCAAGCTTAACCCTGCCAAATGCGCATTTGGAGTTCCATCTGGAAAGTTGCTGGGATTCATAGTCAGTCGGCGAGGCATCGAGCTAGACCCATCAAAAATCAAAGCCATCCAAGAATTGCCACCTCCAAGGAACAAAACTGAAGTAATGAGTTTGTTGGGGAGGTTGAATTACATCAGCAGGTTTATTGCTCAGCTCACGACAACCTGTGAGCCTATTTTCAAATTGTTGAAAAAGGATGTTGTGGTCAAATGGACCGATGAGTGTCAAGAAGCGTTTGATAAGATAAAAGGATACTTGTCGAACCCACCCGTGCTGGTCCCGCCAGAGCCAGGAAGACCTCTAATTCTTTACTTGACGGTCTTGGAAAATTCATTTGGTTGTGTATTGGGGCAACATGACCTCACCGGCAGAAAAGAACAGGCCATCTACTACCTTAGCAAGAAATTCACAGCTTATGAGGTTAAGTATACTCATCTGGAGAAGACATGTTGCGCCCTAACTTGGGTAGCTCAGAAATTGAAACACTATTTGTCATCCTACACTACTTACCTCATTTCGCGTTTGGATCCGTTGAAATATATTTTTCAAAAGCCTATGCCAACGGGAAGACTTGCAAAGTGGCAGATATTGCTCACAGAATTTGATATCATCTATGTGACTCGAACTGCAATGAAAGCTCAAGCGCTGGCTGATCATTTAGCTGAAAACCCGGTCGACGAGGAGTACGAGCCATTGAAAACCTATTTTCCCGATGAAGAAATAATGCATATCGATGAGATGGAACAAATTGAAAAACCTGACTGGAAACTTTTCTTTGATGGGGCCGCTAACATGAAAGGAGTCGGGATAGGAGCCGTAATTATTTCTGAAACAGGGCATCACTATCCTGTTACGGCTCAACTTCGATTTTATTGCACCAATAATATGGCTGAATATGAAGCTTGTATTTTGGGGTTAAGGCTAGCCGCAGACATGGGTATCCAGGAAATCTTAGTCATGGGAGATTCGGATCTTCTGGTACATCAAATTCAAGGAGAATGGGAAACCCGAGACTTGAAGCTCATACCATACCGACAATGTCTACATGATCTTTGTCAGCGGTTTCAATCAGTGGAGTTCCGGCATATTCCAAGGATCCATAATGAGGTTGCCGATGCATTGGCTACCCTGGCATCAATGTTGCACCATCCAGACAAAGCTTATGTGGATCCGCTACATATTCGAGTCCACGATTAGCACGCTTACTGCAATATGGTTAAAGAGGAATTTAACGGTGAACCATGGTTCCACGACATCAAGGAGTATATCAGAATAGGGATATATCCAGCACAAGCCACAGGGGATCAAAAGAGAACCATTAGGCGATTGGCAAATGGATTCTTCTTAATCGGAGGAGTTTTGTATAAAAGAACACCAGACCTTGGATTATTAAGATGCATAGACGCCAGACAAGCTACGGCTGTCATGTCTGAAGTACATTCAGGAGTTTGCGGACCCCACATGAGCGGATATGTGTTGGCAAAGAAAATTCTCCGAGCTGGTTACTATTGGCTTACCATGGAGCGAGATTGTATCAGTTTTGTGCGCAAGTGTCATCAATGCCAGATACACGGGGATTTAATTCATTCTCCACCATCCGAGTTGCACACAATGTCGGCACCATGGCCCTTCGTCGCCTGGGGCATGGATGTGATTGGACCAATTGAGCCGGCAGCATCCAATGGGCACAGGTTCATTCTGGTAGCCATTGATTATTTTACCAAATGGGTTGAGGCCAAAACATTCAAATCAGTGACCAAGAAAGCTGTGGTCGATTTTGTTCACTCAAATATCATATGTCGATTCGGAATCCCAAAGGTGATCATCACAGATAACGGTGCTAATCTTAACAGTAACTTAATGAAGGAAGTATGTCAACAGTTTAAGATTACACATCGCAACTCTACCCCATATCGGCCCAAGGCGAATGGAGCAGTCGAGGCAGCCAACAAAAACATAAAGAAGATACTTCGGAAAATGGTAGAAGGTTCAAGACAATGGCACGAAAAACTACCATTTGCGTTATTGGGATATCGCACTACTGTTCGCACTTCAGTAGGAGCAACTCCTTATTTGTTGGTATATGGCACTGAGGCAGTAATTCCTGCAGAAGTTGAAATTTCTTCCCTTCGGATCATCGCCGAAGCTAAGATTGATGATAATGAATGGGTCAAAACCCATCTGGAACAGTTAAACTTGATTGATGAAAAACGATTGGCAGCAGTATGTCACGGCCAATTATATCAAAGAAGAATAGAAAGAGCATACAACAAAAAGGTGCGTCCCCGAAAGTTTGAAGTGGGTCAACATGTGCTGAAACGTATTCTTCCACATCAGGTTGAAGCAAAGGGCAAATTTTCCCCGAATTGGCAAAGACCATTTGTTGTGACCAGAGTATTGCCGAATGGTGCACTATGTTTAACAGATATTGAAGGAAAATGCATAGACATGGCTATCAATTCTGACGCGGTAAAGAGATATTATGCATGATTTCTCTTTGGTATAATTACTAAATGTTTGTATTTGGCATTATTTCGAAGATTGGAATGACAAAGGCAATTTATTCTGCTATCCAAACACTAAACCCTTTGCTTCCCCTTTGAGCCACATTCGTTTCTTTCTTACCATCTCTTGGAATCAATGAAAATCAAAATAATAATAATAATAATAATAATAATAAATAGAAAATCACTATTATTGTAGTGAACTACGTTTGACCTGATTCCTCAAGAAGGATATGTAGGCGCCTCACGGCTCAGTCATAGGGTGCACGATATGCATAATGTGCACAAAAAGAAACATCAAGAGACCCCAATCAAGAAACTGGGGCAGGAATTGTATTGGTAATAAGAAAAGATTCCAAGAGTTGTAATTTTAAACCCATATCAAAATTGTTTAACTTTTGATTCCAACCACATACCAAAAAAACCTTTCGATCAATCTTAGAAAAATGCCGAGTCGAGCAAATGAAGATGGTTCATAACACTCTGGTCCAAACAAGAAAAGAAAGTAAAAATGAGAGAGTCTTATAGGTGAAAACCCACACGGGCACCATGAGACGACGGAAGTTGAGAGAAAGTAAAATGAGAGAGTCTTATTGGTGAAAACCTTCGCAGACACCATAAGGCGAAAAGGAATTAAGAAATGAACAAATGAGGAAGGTTTGTCAGTGAAAAATCTTTAAGATATTGCAAGTCAAACAGGTCTGTAAAATGAAAAAAAATGAAGTTGGGTTATGGAAATTTTGGGAAAACAAAATGAAACAATTGAAAGGAGATTGATTAAAAGACTTGGCTGATTAATCCAAAATGCATACCATGATCATTGGTGCCAGTGACTCCAATCAGATAAGTCCTTTATTCTTTCTCCAACAGTCATCCAAATTTGGATTTTTCTTTTCATTCTAGATTGTCAAAATCGTCATGTTTTCGTCACTAATAATCTTACTCTTCTAAAGCTTTTGAGATGAGTTTTGTTCCAAACAAATAAGAAGGAATGTCAAGGTATACTACCAAGATTCAAGATTGCATAGGACAAAAATACGGCCATGATGGGCAGGAGGTAATAGGATAAAAATAAGATATGGGTGTAAGAAAAGTGGAATCAAAAGTGGTTCAGCAATGTCAGGAGAGACATATGATTACAGTTGAAAGGGTTTGAAGTGAAAACAACAGTTGGGGATCCTATAGTTAAGGATCAATTACAAGGACAAAACAGTCTTCTCAACCATTCCAAGGCAATAAAACAAGACGAAGAGAAACCCCACCGTCGGCAAGAATGCCCCAGTTAACCACCCTGCTTTAAACTAACAAAGTTTTCTTTGATTTAAAATAGGGGCAAAAACAACATTTGTGTCAGGCATCCACCTAAAGAATAAGGAAGAGTAATGGAAGTGTTAGAAGTCAGGAATCCACCTGAAGAATAAGGAAGAGCAATGAAGAAGAAATCAGGCATCCACCTGAAGAATGAGGATGAAGAATTGAAGAAGAAATCAGGCATTCACCTGGATAATGAGGATGAAGAATTGAAGAAGAAATCAGGTGTCCACCTGGAGAATGAGGATGAATAATTGAAGAAGAAATCAGGCGTCCACCTGGAGAATCAGGATGAAGAATTAAAGAAGAAATCAGGCGTCCACCTGGAGAATGAGGATGAAGAATTGAAGAAGAAATCAGGCGTCCACCTGAAGAATGAGGATGAAGAATTGAAGTAGAAATCAGGCGTCTACCTGGAGAATGAGGATGAAGAATTAAAGAAGAAATCAGGCGTCCACCTGGAGAATGAGGATGAAGAATTGAAGAAGAAATCAGGCGTCCACCTGAAGAATGAGGATGAAGAATTGAAGTAGAAATCAGGCGTCCACCTAGAGAATGAGGATGAAGAATTAAAGAAGAAATCAGGCATCCACCTGGAGAATGAGGATGAAGAATTAAAGAAGAAATCAGGCGTCTACCTGGAGAATGAGGATGAAGAATTGAAGAAGAAATCAGGCATCCACCCGGAGAATGAGGATGAAGAATTAAAGAAGAAATCAGGCGTCCACCTGGAGAATGAGGATGAAGAATTGAAATGGCAATCAGGCGTCCACCTGGAGAACAAGGATGAAGAATCGAAAAGGAAATCAGGCGTCCACCTGGAGAATAAGGAAATACAATTAAAGCATCAGCAGTCAGGCGCCCACCTGGAGAATAAGGGAATACAATTGAAGGATCAGCAGTCAGGCGCCCACCTGAAGAACAGAATGGCAATGTAGTTTGACATTACGGGTTAAAGTCAAAAGCCCGCCCATAGGAGAAAGGAGAACACGTAAAGTCAATAAAGCAGAGGAGTCCAACCAAATCCCCAGCAAGAAACAACAAGAGTCCCAAACAAATAAAGGAAATACGAGACACAATGAAAGGAAATGAGGAACAAGTCAGAAGAAAAAGATGCTCGAGAGTCACCGAGACATCAAGACAACAAGAAAACGCAAGGGAAGGATCTAGATAAGATTTTTTAATTCATATACCATAGTCTAGTTTAGCTTTTGTTTTACCTTTAAAGCAGGGGGTAATAAGGAGGTCAGCAAGCAGTAAAAGCAGCACGAAACAGCAGTAGTATCACAGTCCCATGGTAGTCCCAGCTACCCAAAACTTCCCGAACTACATTGACCTGATTCCTTTATAGCCAAGGATATGTAGGAAACCTTTGAAGCAGAGGTTCGGTCAAATCTTTCAAAAAATGCTTCCCACAGAGTATTCGAACAGGCAAAAAATCGCTCGTATCCGCTCACTTTATCTTTGCACGAAAACTCTTCGAGTTTCCGCACAAAGAGGGGCAGCTGTGAGCACGTGATTTTTGCCTCACGAAAACTACTCTAAAATAAATCAAAAAATGAAACAAAAATTCTCTTAGTATGCAGTTTTTAGAATTTGTGTGGCGTTTATTAATTATTTGTGTTTTGTCCGTAAATGTTTACTTTGTTATAGATAAATAATAATAAATAAAACAAAAAATACATGTTGCATGCATATCTAGGATTTAATTATGCATTTAAAAGATAATTAAAAGAAAATCACAAAAATATGCATTTACCTTATTTTGGTAATTTAATTATGTCATAGTGTGATTAATATTTTGTCTATGTGTTAATAGTTGTTAAAAGGTAATTAATATTTTTTGTAAGGGTAATTTTGTTTTTATAATTAAAATTAGGAATTTAATAATTAAGGAACAAAATTAGAAAATGAAAAGAGTTGATTAAATGGGCAAAACGGATCTGGGCCAAGAATTTTTAAACAAAAATCAGGCCCAAAGCAATGCAGTTACCCGACCCAGGTCAGTCAACCCAAAGACCATCAAACGACGTAGTATAGGGCAAATACTACGCCGTTTGATGATGTCCGGTCAATTAAGTTCAAAAGTAAACCATACAATGTCGTATGGTTGATTTTAATCGGGGCCGTTCATTGTTTCTGACCCAAGGGCTCCCAGAATTTTGACCTTACCCGTAACCCTTACCCGACCCATTGCCCCAATACAGCCCAACCCCAACATTAAACCAAACGACATCGTTTGGTTAAATGAATTAATCTCAACCGTGCATCTTAATTGATCCAACGGATGAGATAAATCCACCCCACTCGTATATAACTTCAAATCCATACCCTAGCCCCCCAAACCAAATACCCCACCCCCTGTGTCCTGTTCATCATCTCTTTCAAGAGATCAGATGAACCTCACCTTCCACCATCGTGCACCGCCCACCGGAAATCGCCTCACGGCGGTTCCGGTGGTCCAAACCACCCCACCTTAACACCCTCTACTCCTCACAACCCCCTCTTTACGGATCTGGTATTAGTTTCCTTCGAATCAGACCCCAATGTCTCGAATCTTCGATTGAAGGTTGGTCTGAAAACCCAACTTTCTCCGATGGCCTCCAAATTAACACCACAGCTTTCCCTAACTACCCTCACTACGGATCTGTTAGTAGCATGGTTCGAATCCTCATGGAACTGCTCGAATCTTCATTTGAAGATTCGAGTGAAACCTAACCCTACCCCAACCTACCTCAAACTCACACCAGTTATCCACCTGACCTCCCTCATGCCTAAAATACCATTGGCTTGGTTCGAATATATCCAGAAGTGTTCGAATTTAAGATCAAAGAATCAGAAACCCTATAAATTTCAAAACATGGAATTTGCCCGAATTATATGAGGGATTGAGGTCTAAGAGACTTTAATCGAGGTATTCTCAATTGAGAATACTTCGAATAAAGTCTGTTCAGCCTCAAAAGATCCGAATCCAAGTTGAGTCTGTGTCCGAATAAATTTGAAGATTCAAAGGTATTTTTCTTATTTCTTTTTGTATTCTATGTGTATATTGTTGTTTGTTTCAGTAGTCTATGTAGTTTTTCCTATTTGTTTGTTTGATTCTGTCTCATACCCGTATATTTGATCAAATAAGGGAATTGTTTCTGTTTGTTGTGATTATTTACAATATGTGTAATCGACTCGACTAAGTTCATCGATTAGTTATATTATAAAATCCTGTTTCTGAAAATGTTGATTGATACAACCTGTTTATCTACTTGTAGACTGATTGTTTGACAATTATGGTAGTTAGTCAGTCGATTAATGAGTGGTGTCAATTAATCAGTTTCCGTAAAATCTTTGAGTCTGGCAATAATCCTGAAGTTATTTGATTTGCTTACTTCCATTATTTGCTGATCAATGTCAGCTATAGTCATCTGATTAAGCTTCATTGATTAGTCTGGCTGTATAAACTGAGTCATTTCAATATTCTGTTTGGTTTTAATCTTGATTGTTAATTACCAAATTAGTTAAAAACTCTGTAAATATTGTTCTGACATGGTATCCAATGTTTTTCTTTTTATCTGCGTTAAAGCCATAGGATTGGTTATAGTTGTTTGAATAGATTGTAGAATCTGTTCTGGTTTTTGTATTAAGATCAGTAATAACAGTAGGATTTTAGGGGTACTGTTGGGAATAAAACAGTGACGATAATATGATAATAGTAGTGTGCTGATAGTGGAGTGTTAATGGCTATTATTTAATGAAGTAATGGGAAACAAAGGATAATGGGAATGCTGGAAATAAGGAAAAAAGCACCTTTAGTGGCTGATTTATTGGAAAATCAGCATTAGTGCTATGAGAGTGGAGAATTGCTGATTTTAAAAGGAAAGGGGGTCCGGGCAGCATTAGGATGATAACTTATATAAGAGGGGAGTTGGGACTGATTTTAAAGGGGATACAGATAGAGAGAAGAGAGAAAAAGAGGAAAGAAAGAAAAATCTGAAATAAGAAAAAGATAGAAAGAAAGAAAAACAGAAACAGTAAAACAGAATTCTACATCGGAAACTAGTATTGAAGCTGATTCTATGTTTTGAAATTGAGAGCTTTTCAGTCTGCCTGGTCCTAAGTCTTAAAAATCAGAAATACTATTTCCCTTGAATCCATTCGGATTTGTTTGATCTTATTGTTGGTTTAAAATCTGAATTTTCCTAAAAAATCCTGCTACTGTGTGTCTGGGTTTCACGGGTCCTGTATTTTCTACTGATTTTATTATTGCTGCTACTGCTGAAATTTGCCTCATTTACCCTCATTTTCCAGGTATATATCTTTAGACTCGTGCTGTGGAAAGTTTCAACATTGCAAAAAAATGAATAAAGTTTGTAATTAATATTATGTCTTCTATTCGTTTTAGTCAAATAGTTTAAATTGCAGTTTTGTTTTAGTTGGTTAATATAGTAATATGTTTGACATGATGACTATTAGTTAGTTATCCCCTTTTGAAATTCATATAAGTGTTGTAATAATGTTATCTATTTTAGCATGTTGTTAAGTATAAGATATGTTCAAATTGTCAACATGGTAGAAAGTTGGCCATTAATTCGATCTTGTGATGTTGTTAGCTAAGAAAAGAATAGTGCAGAAATATCATTATTCACAAAACTATATTATTAACTTATTTTGTCAAATATCTGATTTTGTTTAAGGCTAAGATAATGTTAATTAATATTTCGTTCATAGATGGCATAATAACAGTTATGTGAATAGTCATGGTAGAAATGCGAATGGGTATAGTCCGTCTCATTTATGATGTTGGAATATGATGAATGGTTCGGACATAAAAATACGTTGCATGTAATGTCATTTTATTGAGTCAATTTGTATAATAGTTCCCTTTCTCCCCAATTTGATTATTTATCATTGTAAACAAATTAATTAAGCAATTATAACATTGGGCTAAAAACAAGTATATGATAATGAGATGGGATGTATAAGCACGAATTGCAACATTTTATGTCAAAGATATGTAGAAATAGAGTTTGCACTAAATATAAATAATGGAAATTCTTCGGAAACTATTAATTTGTTTATCAAATTAACTCTTTCCCCAGTTTTATATGTGATTCGATTCTTAGATATGCATATATTGTATTTACGGAAAAATGGTAGTATTAATCCCACGTTTATTTTTACTTTTTAAAATTTGAATGGCTTGGAGAAATATAATTCTTACGCAGAAAAATATAATTTGTGGTCAACATTCAACAATTTGTGAATTCTTTTCGAGAAATTTAGAGGCGTCCTAAATAGTGGTTTTTCATGACTTTCATATAAAATATATGGAAGTAATAAATAATTTGTGGAAAATCTATATTACTATTAAGAATATTTTGCGTGATTAGGGATGCATTCGCGTAACCCGATTATATTTCTAAAAAAGCAATTCGGATTATGCGTTCGCGCAACTTCGAGCGAGCATTTAATAATAATAAAAAAAAAGATTCGTCAGAGGATATTAAATTAATTTCATAAAAACCCGAGATGTGCGGTTCATTATTTAATCATACAAAAGGGGCGAATGTTCTTGATTTTATTTTAAGCACAATTTCAAACATAAGATTTTTTTATTATAATAAAATGTATAAAAAATAATATTATCAATCTTATTGTGTATACGTATGCGTGACACGATTCTTTCCGTTTATAAAAAATATATAAGGCGAATATACGTACGCGTGATTCGTTTCAAGAAAATCTTTAATTTGTAAACAATCTAAACAGGAGCGGTAACAAAAATCATGTAATAAAAATGTATTTAACAAAATCGAGATAATTAAGCCAGATATAATAACAGTTAAGCGACTGTGCTAGAACCACGGAATTCGGGAATGCCTAACACTTTCTCCCGAATTAACAGAATTCTTTACTCGGATTTTCTGGTTCGCAGAATGACAAATAGAGTCATATTCTCCTCGATTCGGGATTAAAACCGGTGACTTGGGACGCCTTAAAATTCCCAGGTGGCGACTCTGAAATAAACAAACTAATCCCGTTTCGACTGTCCTTTAATTGGAGAAAACTCCTTCGCACCCTCGCGGGGCCGGAAAGAGGAGGTGTGACAGTTTGGTATTATTTCTGTCATGATTTACATCATTGGTCAACAAATTTGATAAGAAGGTTTTTACTACGTTCATATGAATTTTGGACTAGCTGGCCATTCTTCTTAAATCTTAGTATTTTGAACTGGTTAGTGAGAGTCTTATTGAGTACTGAGATTTTCACAACTTTGTAATGTAGCTTATATGTGACGACCTGGCCGGTCGTCTTAAGAATTAATGCCCCGATCCCCTATTAACTGATTTCCCCAAGTTTATTTCTGCTAATGTGATTTGTCAGGATGCTCGGTTTTTAGTTTTGAGGAGTTTTGGGACACTTAGTCCCTAAATGAGAGCTTAAGTGTTAGAAAGTTGACCAAAATTGGAATAGTGGGGAGACAGCCTCGGAATGGAAATCTGACGGTTCTGTTAGCTCCGTTAGGTGAATTTGGGGCTGGGAGCGTGTTCAGAATGTGTTTTGGAGGTGCGTAGCTAATTTATGCTTGAAATGTCGAAGTTTGAATTTTTGAAGTTTCCGGTTCGATAGTGAGATTTTTTTCCGCTGGTCGGAATGGAATTCTGGAAGTTTCGGTAGCTCCGTCATATAATTTAGGATGTGTGTGCAAAATTTCAGGTCATTCGAACGAGATTTGATACAGTTTTTTATCGAAAACATAATTTAAGAGTTCTTGGAGTTCTTAGGCTTGAATCCTATGTGAAATTGGTAATTTGATGTTGTTATAAGCGTTCCGAAGTGTTGATCAAGTTTGAACGATGTCATGGGATGTGTTGGTATAATTGGTTTGATGTTCCGGGAGTTCCGGGTAAGTTCCGGGATGTTTTAGTGCAAAAATCATAGTTGTAGCAGGTCTACAGAGGTTACAGGCCCTAGAACTCACTCACGCGGTCCACACAAAAATTAGTGCTCCCACGTTGACTGTTGTGCGGACCGCACAAAAGCGGGTAAGGCCGTGGTAGGCGTCGCACGGACCGCACAAAGTGGGGCGCGGCCGCGATGAAGGGCCCTCCCGCTGGTCCTACTTCGGAAGCTCATATCTTTTGATCTACAAGGAATTTTGAGGTTCTTCAAAAACGAAAGTTGTAGCACTTCTTGTCTAGTTTCCAGAAGGGTAAAGATATTGCAATTTGGACATCTGTAGCAAAAGGTATGGCCAAAATACTAAAGCCTATCACTGCAAAGGGAGGCATGTGCGGCCGCACGTTGCCTTTGCGCGGACCGCACTGGCTTGCGCGGACCGCGTGAGTTTTGGTGCGGCCCAAAGTAGCTGGAAACCTGAGGGGTACCTATAAATATGAGGTTTTGGGTTTTATTTAATATTTTGACCTAGAGAGCTTAGATTTTGGCGATGTTTCGAAAGTTTTTCAAGATATTCATCGGGGTAAGTGATTTTAACTCAGATTTGGCTAGAATACATGAATCTAACACTGAATTCATCATTTAATTCGTGATTTGAGAGGCAATTTGGGAATAAAATTATGAAAACTTTCAAAAATGTAAAATGATGATTTAATGGACCAAATAGTATCGGAATTGTATAATTTTCGTATGGTTAGACTCGTGAGAGTGCGAGGTTTCTGGGAATATAAATTTTTACCGATTCTGAGATTTGGGTCTGAGGGGCGTTTTGGTCATTTTCCATAATTTCGCGTATTAGCTTTGAATTAAAACATAGGATCATTTGTTCGAGATGATATTTACGATATGCAATTGAATTGATTAGATTTGGGCCATTTAGAGTCGGATACTCGTGGCAAAACTGTGGGTTCTAGTTGATTTTGAGCCGGTTCAAGGTAAGTGGCTTGTCTAACCTTGTGTGGGGGACCTTTTCCCTTAGGATGTGCTATATTTGATAATTGAAATGCCCTGTACGTGAGGTGACGAGCGCGTACTTGAGCTAATTGTTGAAAATCCGATTTTTCCTTAAGTATTTCAATTGAGTTCTTTTCTTGTTTTATTCTACTTGTTAATTTAGCATGTTGCTAGTCTAGAAAGGCATGTTTAGTTAACGTAATTGCCTATTTGCTTAAATTGCCTAAATTGCATTACGTGAAGCATGTTAGGCTAGAAGTAAATGTTTATTTGGTACGAAATTAGAGTTTAATTTAATATTCTTGTGTTCCTGCTCTATGTTTTAAATTGGGACTACGTGTTAGATTCACGGGCGATTCGCCCTACACATTTACTTTGGGACTATGGGTTAGATTCCCGGGAGATCCCCCCTGCATATTTACTTTGGGACTACGGGTTAGATTCCCGGGGGATTCTCCCTGCATATTTACTTTGGGACTACGGGTTAGATTCCCGGGAGATCCCCCGTACATATATTGAGGATACCGAAAGATCCTTGGGATACCAAGAGATCCCTAGTAAATATTGAGAATACCAAGAGATCTTCGGGATACCAAGAGATCCCTAGCTTATATTGAGGATACCGAGAGATCCTCGGGATACCAAGAGATCCCTAGTACATGTCGAGGATACTAAGAGATCCTCGGGATACTTAGAGATCCCCAGTTACTTTCCTTATGGTTTGCTGTCATCATTGTTTCCGTTATTGTACTCTTATTATCCTGCACAGATTCTTACTGTAGGTTCTCAATTGCACTGCTTATCTTATCCCGCCATCTTTATATTTTATATAACCTCAGTAGGGCCCTGACCTTCCTCGTCACTACCAAACCGAGGTTAGGCTTGGCACTTACTGAGTACCGTTGTGGTGTACTCACGCCTCTTCTGCGCATGTCAGATCCAGGTACCTCTACTCAGGCGCACTATCAGTGAGGCAGGAGGACTATGAAGACTTCGAGGTAGATCTGCTGTGTCCGCAGACCGACGAGTCTCCCTTTTTATTCTATCTTTAGTACTTAGTTCTCCTTCCTTGCATTTGTTAAATATTTTGGAGTTTGGAGCCTCGCTATACATTTTTGTAGCCTGTGTTTTCCTGTGAGTTTCCGAGTTTTGGGATTGTTTTAGTCTTGAGATATTGAGTCGTATATGCCGAGCAGCATTCAGTACAATTTCCTTTTTAGATAATTAAATATGGTATTGTATTTTTCCGCAATTATTATGTTTCCGCAAGTGTTAGGCTTACCTAGTCGCAGAGACTAGGTGCCGTCATGATATGTTCACAGTTGGTGAACTAGGGTTGTGACATTATAAAAACAAACAAAAGACATAATCATAGTAGTACAAAATGCAGAAAAAGTAAAGTCAGTTGAATTGACTAGCTAGATTACGTACAAGGACTATGAAGTACGTGGTTCACCCACTGCTCTTGACTCGTTGATAAAGTTTATCTGAAAGAAATATTGAGATTATTAACATATTTTCATGCATTTCATTCATTTAAACATGTACATTGACCCATGACCAGATGGCGTTATATACGCGTATTTATATGTATATATATGTATATGGGATATGGAAAAAGGTTACGGCATTATATACGCACCACCACTTGATCAGGTAGTATATGTTGGTGATGTTGACCACATTAGCCGAGATAATATGATGGGATGCCCTGAAAAACTTGAGGATGTTATGTACATCTATACCTATGAATGGAACGACATTTATACGCACGTGCTTGACATTATAAATGTTTCAGGATTTACAAAGTGATTTAGACTTACAAGTGGAATTCCTTATTCCATGTTTTATCTATATCTTTTATGTACTGATTTTCATGCCTTACATACTCATTACATTATTCATACTGACTCCCTATTTCCCAGGGCCAGCGTTTCATGCCCGCAGATGTAGGTAGACAAGCTGACAGTTCCCCTCCTTAAGATCCTTGATCAGCGAGAGTTGGTGTGCTCCATTTTATCCGGAGCTGCTTTTGATCTTAGTATGATATAATTGTGTACATATATAGGTATGATGGGGACCAGTCCCGTAGTTGTATATTCTAATAGAGGTCTGTAGACAGTTATGTATAGTTGGATTGTATGTGGCCTTGTCGTCTTCTAGTTTTAGGTATATAGTTGTCTATAGCAGCCTTGCCGGCTTGCCCCACTATATTCCACATGTATACTTACATATGTCTTTTGGACAGGTTTCTCTCCCATATGTTATTCATGTTTATATCTTAGACATATACTTATGGGTGTTCACAGGTAGAACTCAGGCACCCATCGCAGCACATCGGTTTGGGTCGTGACAAAAGTGGTATCAGAGCAGTTTTGTCCTAGGGTTGTCTACAGGACGTGTCTCATAGAGTCTTGATTATGGGTGTGTTGTGCACCACACTTATAAATAGGAGGCTACAATATATATATGATGATTACTTTTCCTTCTAATCCAGATTGTGCGATGGAACTGATTCATAAGTATCCACTCCTAATGTTTACCTTATTTATGTTTTTAGTGATGCCTATTACAACTAGACGAGCCGCTAGCACGGGTCAAAAGGCTACGAAAGTGTTAGAAAGGGATATAAGTTATACTATGGAGTAAGACCCATCAGAGATCATGGGTTCTATTGAGGAGGATCCATATGACTCATCCGTTCGAGGTTTTTTGACCAGTCCGGCAGCATATGGGGTGATACGAGTTCCGACCTCACCAAAACCCTTAGTTTCATTACCAAAACCCGTTGATTAAGGTATGAGGGGAGTCGTGCATGGATTGGTATAGCCGGGTTCCCCTCAGGCTCAAAACTATGGCAGGGTATTTGCGGACGCCAACTCTTCCGAGGTTCCAGATAGTCCACAATGTTGGGAGTCAGTCAATCAAGGTTCATCTGTGTATGTTATGGGATACTCAGAGGAAGAGGATCGTAGTCGGGCCAAGAGGAGGAAGGTAATTGATAAAGATATGCATGTTCTGCTTCGAAGTGTGTCTGATCGAGGTTTTCATATAGGACGAGGCAAGGACCCTATACTGTAGACTTCATCCAGATGTCACCTTTTGGTTGTTGAGCTCCACTTCTTCTTGGAGTATTACCAAGTTAGGGTTCTGAATACGTTAGTTTGTTTTATGAGGATGTAGGGACCCCTGTCCCGACCTTTATGGTATTTATATATAAATTGTGCCGAAACCCATATCCTCTCTGAGAATATTTATCTACTTACAAATATTCTTATGTATAAATATTGTCACGTGCTTACAGTATTTATCTACTCTTAGAGGCTTGTAGATATATGTCATGTGCGTGAAAGATTGTATGGCATTGTCGGCCTATGTTCAGTGTACGAGTGATCATTTTTTGTCTTATAGGCATATATGTCTTATGTATAAATTTGTATTACATATTTTATTCTAGTTATCCTACGGCAGGCCTTCTATCTCATTTACATATGATAACATGATACGAAAAGATACGTTATGTTGGTACTCGGTTGAGTAAGGTACTAGGTGCCCGTCACAGCCCATCGATTTGGGTCATGAAAAAAGTGGTATCACAACCTTAAGGTACATGTATGGATTCTTGTGTTAGTTATTCTCATTGGTCGTGTGAGGCCATTGTCATTATTGATGATTATGATCCTATGTGGCATTGAATTACTGAGTTCTGCAGGAAGAGTTGGTAGTAGAATTGTTACAAAGGTGACTCTGCCAAAGTTACATAGATCCTGGGGAGTTAAACATTCCACGACGAATGTTTCTAAGGGGGGAAGGATGTTACATCTCGCATTTTCGTACATTAAAGTTTCATCTTCAGTTAATCTACGTAGACTTAGGGATGAGATTATCTTAAGGTTAATGTATTTATGCTATTTATAACAAGCGATAAGTAAGTGCAATGAAGGATAAAGGGTACACGACTTAAAGAAATTTAGTTTCATTGAAAGTTGTCGATTTGGGATAAAATACGATCCGAGCAATAATACCTGATATTTATGGACTAGTACTATACAAGGTGTAATATGGAGTCATTCTCTTCCTCGATTCGGGAATAAAATTGGTGACTTTGGACACCCCTCCGTTGCGATTTTCCATTTGTATCAATCGTAAACTAATAATTAATAAGCTACGTTTTTTTTAGCATGTAAATAATTAAGAAAGTTTTTCTTTTATTTTTAGACAAGGTACCATATGACCTTGATATTATGATGTAACAGGTGTATTTAAAATAAGTAGAATTTTAAGTAATTTGAGATAATTCTTAATTATGCAGGTAATTTATTACTTACTGGGTAACGGGACATTACCTAATTAATAAATAAGTTGGACAAAGACTAAAATTTCCACCCCCACCCCCACCCCCACGTGGCAGTAAGCCACATCTTAGCCAAATGACTCTTACTCATTTCTTTTTTTGTGGCAACCTAATACATTAATGTCAAGACACCTCAATTTTAAGACTTTCAATACAAACCATATCACAATCAGATGTGATGTTTTACACATTAGCAATGTGATTTCTTGCAAATCCTTACACATTCCTACCAAAAATACTACAACGTGACTTCTTGCAACCAATTCCTACAAAAAAATCCAACAAGAATTATTAGAATCTTAGCAACGTTAAAATTTTGCGGTTATAAAGGAGTACAGTGCAACCTTTTCCAAGAACATCATACGAAATCTTCCCTACAGCAGGTATGTTGAGGCTATCCCTTATTTCTTTTTGGCATGATCCAAATGATACAATAGAAACGAGCAAACTCACATCTTTCATAAACGACTCTATTCATAGAAATACTAGGGGTCTCTATGTTCTTGATTCCCCATGTGACATATTACAGAGTTGTTATCAATGCATACTAGGGGTCTCTATATTTGAATTTTATATATGTATGTCATCCAATTATAGTGTATTAACGGTTGGTTTAGTATTATTTCTGTCATGAGTTACATCATTGCTCAACAAATTTGATGCGTTTTTATATGTATATATATATATATATATATATATATATATATATATATATATATATGTATATGGGATATGGAAAAATGTTATGTACATATATATATATATAGTATATGTTGATGATGTTGCCCACAATAGCCGAGATGATATGATGGGATGCCCTCACAGGCTTGAGGATGTTATGTACATCTATACCTATGCATGGAATGACATTTACATGCACGTGCATGACATTATAAATGTTTCAAGATTTACAAAGTGATTTAGACTTACAAGTGGAATTCCTCGTTCCATGTTTTATCTATGTCTTTTATGTACAAATTTTCATGCCTTACATACCCAGTACATTATTCATACTGATGCCCTATTTCCCGGGGCCATCGTTTCATGCCTGCAAGTAGACTAGATGACGAATCCCCTTCCTAGGATCTTTGATCAGCGAGAGTTGGTGTGCTCCATTTTATCCGAAGCTGCTTTTGATCTTGGTACGATATGATTATGTACATATATAGGTATGACAGGACTTAGTCCCGTCCTTGTATAGTTGTATATTCTAATAGAGGCCTGTAGACAGTTATTTTTAGTTGGATAGTATGTGGCCTTTTCAGCTTCTAGTTTTGGGTATATAGTTGTCTATAGCAGCCTTGCCGGCTAGCCCCACTGTATTCCGCATTTATATGTACATATGTCTTTTGGACAGGTTTCCCTTGCATATGTTATTCATGTTTATATCTTAGACGCATGCTTAAGGGTGTTCACAAGTAGGATTCGGGCACCAGTCGCGACCATCGGTTTGGGTCGTGACAAAAGTGGTATCAGAGCAGTTCTGTCCTAGGGTTGTCTATAGGACGTGTCTCGTAGAGTCTTGTCTATGAGTGTGTTTTGCACCACACTTATAAATAGGAGGCTACAAGATATTTAGGATGGTTACTTTTCTTTCTAATCCATATTGTGCGATGGAACTGCGTCATAAGTATCCACTCCTAATATTCACCTTATTTATGGTTTTAGTGATGCTTATTACTACCAAACGACAAGCGCAAGCTACTAGCATGTGTCAGAAGGCTACAAAAGTGTTAGAAAGAGATATAAGTTACATTATGGAGTCAGACCCATCGGAGATCATGTGTTTTATATCCGAGGATCCATATGAGTTATCCGTTCGAGCTATTTCGACCACTCCGGCAGTAGATGGGGTAAAAGGAGCTCCGACCTCACCAAGACCCTTAGTTTCATTATCAAATCCCATTGAACAGGGTATTAGGGGAGTGGTGCATGGATTGGTACAGCCATGTTCCCCTCAGGCTCCAAACTATGGCAGGGTAGTTGCGGACACCAGCTCTTCTGAGGTTCCCGATAGTCCACAATCTTGGAAGTCAGTCAATCAAGGTTCATCTGTGTATGTTATGGGATACTCAGACAAAGAGGATCGTAGTCGGGCCAAGAGGAGGAAGGTAATTTATAAGGATATGAAGGTTCTTCTTCGAAGTGTTTCTAATCGAGGTTCACATATAGGACGAGGCAAGGACCTATACTGTAGACTTCATCCATGTGTCAGCTTTTGGTTGTTGAGCTCCACTTCTTCTTGGAGTATTACAAAGTTAGGGTTTTGAATACATTAGGTTGTTTTATGAGGATGTAGGAAGCCCTATCCCGACCTTTAGGGTATTTATCTACTCTTAGAGGCTTGTAAATATATGTCATGTACATAAAATATTGTATGGCCTTGTCAACCTATATTTAGTGTACGAGTTGTCATTTTGGTCCTATAGGGCTGTATGTATTATGTATAAATTGGTATTACATGTTTTATTCTAGTTATCTTACGGGAGGCCTTCCATCTCATTTACATATGATAGTATGATATGAAAAGATACGTTATGTTGGTACTCGGTTGAGTAAGGTACTAGGTGTCCATCGCGGCCCATCGGTTTGGGTCATGAAAAAAGTAGTATCACAACCTTAAGGTACATGTATGGATTCTTATGTTAGTTATTCTCATTGGTCGTGTGAGGCTGATTACGCCCAACTCTAGTCCTAAAGAGGATAAGCGGTCGCTGCAAATATAATCCGTCTAAAGTCCGTAGTCGAATCCCACAGAGAATTAAGGCTTAGCTACGGTTGTTCACTATCACCAAGAATACAAGCTTGAACAATTCCTAACTTATAGATATTAAGATCTTGCATTTAACTAACTAACTAACAAATTAAAATATTAAATTAACACTAAAGATACTATATGTTGGAGAAAAGATTAAGAAGTTCTGAGTTATGATTTTCCCAATTTTCGGAATCCTTCCCGCTATGTCTTCTATAATTTCGCCTAAGTATTCTCTACCGATCATGAGCGCTCTGCGTGTTGTAATTCTCTCCCGAGTAACTACAACAATTTAATAGACATACTATCCCGAGTTACGCTAGCTGGCTTTAATTACAGCTCACTTAGATCGCGCCCAAGGTTTCGTTATACCTAATCCCACCTTTAAACCCTTGGTTATTGATTCCTCACATACATTGGGAGTGATGTTGTTCAACAACTACCTAAATATGCACTCTCTCCCGAGTAATACATACTAAATAGGCACAGCTAATTGAGGGCCCTTCATTCAACCACATGAATAATATAGTTGAACAAATAGAGAAAATACTACGGCTCAATTATATAAAAACATAACAAGAATTTATTCTACAAAAGGTTCCATAAAAACCCTAGATAACAAATTAGCTATTTATAATAGTATGTAAAACAACAATACTAAAAGTCATAACCAACAATGAAAAATAGGAAGAGGAAGGAAAAACTCGTAGAAGAATTCCCCGCCTTGCTCCTATTGTGTCTCAGCCTCTTTAGGTCGAATCTGTGTCAAAAATTGGTCTCCTCCACTCGAAATACCGTTTTCCATGTATATATACCAAGTAGGGTCGGGCCCAAACAATTATACCTTATACTATGCGAAAAAGGACAAGTCTCCAGGCCTGGACGTCCGCGGCCGCGGTCCGGGCGCGGTATAGGCGTGGTACTTTCCCAGTGTAATGCCTCAGTCCACGTTAGGTCCGCGGTCTCGGTTTCGACCGTATTCGTCACCCTGTTCCACTTTCAATTTGGAAAAACATAAAACATGAACATTGTAGACCTTTGAGTTAGCTTTCCAACCATATATTGTGGAACATAAATGGATTTTTGAGTAAAACGTTATGTGCATTTTACTAGACAAGGCACAATATGCCTACTCGATTCTTCGTTTTGCTGCTCTATCATCCGTTGATCCCTGAATACGATCCCGGCTTAATTCCTTGGGCTTTTACTCAGACTTCAAAGCTATAAATCACTTGAGTTCATTCCATAACATCTACATAGCTCAGAATCACCCCTATAAGGCATAAAACACACAATTAGTGTAAGACACTAGCGATTAAAGCTCAAACTCAATTAAAGTGCAGTAAATTTGAGTGTAATATGCGACTAAAATACGTAATTATAGCCGATCATAAACACCCGACACTTAAACCATTGCTCGTCCTCAAACAATCAAACTACATTTTTTTTATAGCACGACCTTTTTAAACAATTTTCCTAACTCATCACACCAAGAGTATTTAAAATAGACTAAGCACAAAAGCGTAACATCTTCACCTAAATATTTGACTCACAAGTACCACGCATTATTCACAACTCACCTACTTATTCTAACATAGAGGTCACTGACATTACCTTTCCTTCATGAATTAAATGCCCTCGCACAACTAAAGAGAGTAGTTCCACACAATATAAAAGTTAAGAACCATTAGGAACTCAAGATAGAAAGAATTCAGTCACTCTCAGAAACGACATGCATGTGCCACAAAATATGCAGAATATGCTTGCTCGTAGTGTACTACTCTAATAATTGAGCTCATTCGGTCTAGGATCAAGTAGGATTTTATTTGGTTGTAATGTAGGCTGCGGGGCGGGTAGGATATATTTGGATATAATAGCGACTACACCTCCCTAAGTACTTTAACATTCAAACAACATACTTATGTTAAACCAAACTCCACCTTCACATCAATGTATATTACCCCATACCTCTTTAAGCACAATTACATCAAGAGTCACCATTTATTAAGGAATACTTTTTTTTTCACAGCAATACAACTATTTTTTTAAAATTCAAGTGGCTCTTACTTGTTCAAAACAATGCACCTTTCTCTTGATTTTATTAGTTCTACTCAAAAGCCAAACCAACCACCCCACACTTTAACTTTTACACAGTTCATAAAAATTCAAGTGCTCATAAGAGGTTAAAAGGTTCAAATAGATGATTAATTCAAACAAATGGGTAAGGCTTGTAGTGTGGTTGCCAAAGAAACAAGATTACAGGCTCAAAGAGGTTAACTACGATACATAACAATTAAGTGGGTAAAATATACATATTTGGCTCAACAAAGAAATGTTTATATCACTTCCAAGACTGATCAAAACTATTAGTTCTGTTTGCAAACACACAGGGCAAGTTCTAGGTATCAAATGCAATGCACAGAATAAAACATATCCTTACACACACATGACACATAACTCACTCAGGATTGGTTTCATCGAGACACTCTAGTCAAAGCAGTTAAGCAAATTTAAGATCATACGATTTAAGGTACTTATACAAGAGTCAAAAATTGAGCCTAAGCATCACAACCAAAGTATTAACTATTCTCAAGGCATAAAAAAGTCAAGAGATATTGCTTCAATTCAATTCATCTCACATTGGCTCCTACTCCCAAAAAAAACTAACTACACCCGGTTCAAATAAAACTCTTGTAAAAGAACTGCGGCACACAAAAAACCAAGGGGGAACTATTACACTACCTACAAAGAAAATCTTTTTTTTCTTTAGACTTAAATCCCTCAAGAAAATTGTCTAAAATATCCATCGTCGGGAAAAGTTCAATCTTTTTTTTTTATCTAAAAATAAAAAAAATATTCAATTAAACTAACACAACTAAAATAGCATAGAAAGTCACCCAGAGAATCTCCTCACCCCACACATAAAATTGTGCATTATCCCCAATGAACAACATACTAATAAGAGGGTAAAAGAAACTCCCTAGTAGGCCAAAGGACGAAGCACTAGTAGCTCATGGGGTAGTTAGAGTTCTTTCGGGCTTGGTCCTTCATGTGGTTACCTCACACTTAGTTCCAACCATCTGCTTCGTTGTTGCATCTTTCCAATAGTTTTGATTTCCATGATCCTAGAAAATAAAATATTGGCACTACAAAAATAATACAATAAAAAAAATTATCAAAAAAATAAATAAAACAAAGCAGTAAAGCTGGGTTGCCTCCCAACAAGCGTTGATTTAAGGTCGCGACACGATGCGAATCACTTTTTGCCTCCACTTCGAACTTATAAATTGGACCCCAAGTTTTGATTCTGCTCTATGATCATGCTCCTGGGGTGGTGGAACGAATCCGACTGGCCCAATAAAATAATGTAGTGTTCTGTACTTCTTGGCCTTTGGATGAGATGTATATTCCCGACTTTCTGGCAAGAAGCATTCCAGAATGTAGGCACCTTGTTCCTCATTCCTTGACTCCTCAAGTGGCTCAGACGACTCTATTTCCATATCATCATCCAAACACAATGTGGAAAAATGCTTGGAGTATGGACCAATGCTCTCAACTACAAGAACATTGGGACTGTCGGCATTCTCAACACTAATGATAATAGAGTCAACTAAATATGTATCCTCAATATCCTTGGTTGACTCTAGTATCTCTTCTACAACATCGACATCCTCAAAATCTAGTGCGATTGATTGTTGGTGTTCTACTCTGGCCTTCTTCTCTAGCTCATCCTCGTATATTTTTAAATCCTCTAGTATAATGGCAATTTTTGCAGCCAATTAATGCTCATATTGGCTACTATCCACAATATCAACTTGTTGCGCTTTACAAGGTTCAATTAATTTATTCGCTTGCATCTCCAAGTTGTGAATAGTTGCCTCTTGCCTTTGTACTGTCGTGTTCTCTTATCATATAGTTTCATGCAACACTTTAACATATCTTTGATCTATTTCCAGTCATCATCCCTGGGTTCTTTGTTCCTATTAGCTTCACAAGAAAAAGAAGAACTATAAGCACAACCAGGAAAGTGATCATCTTGAACACCACACCTATCACACACATTCCACATATAAGATTGAGTTGGTGCACAAAACTCGCTCTCATGAATATTTTGATAATTTTGCCCTGTGTGGTTTCCTTCAAAATATGCATAAGGAGGATTAAAAGCAGAATTACCAACATCAAAATTCTCATAATTCCATGATTCCATGTCTCTCAGATCAAAAATAAAAAAATATTAAAAACAAATAAATTATCAAATACACGAAAACAAAAATCACAGTTCAAACTTGCTACCTAGAAATATGTACACCTACAGCTACACAGTTAGTTCCCCGGCAATGGCGCCAAAATTTGATCACACCCAACTCTAGTCCTAAAAAAGATAAGCGGTCGCTACAATATAATATGGTCTAAAGTCCGGAGTCAAATCCCACAGAGAACTAAGGCTTAGCTACGGTTGTTCACTATCACCAAGAATACAAGCTTGAACAATTCCTAACTTATAGATATTAAGATTCTTGCATTTAACTAACTAACTATCAAATTAAAATAATAAATTAACACTAAAGATACTACAGGTTGGAAAAAAGATTAAGGAGGTCTAGAGTTATGATTTTCCCAATTTTCGAGATCCTTCCCGCTATGTCTTCTATAATTTCGCCTAAGTATTATCTACCGATCCTGAGCACTCTACGTGTTGCAATTCTCTCCCGAGTAACTATGATAATTTACTAGACGTACTCTCCCGAGTTACGCTAGCTGGCTTTAATTACATCACACTTAGATCGCACCCAGGATTTCGTTATCCCTAATCCCACCTTTAAACCCTTGGTTATTGATTCCTCGCATACGCCAGGAGTGATGTTGTTCAACAACTGCCTAAATATGCATTCTCTCCCGAGTAATACATACTAAATAGGCACAGCTAATTGAGGGTCCTTCAATCAACCAAAAGAATAATATAGTTGAACAAATAGAGAAAATACTACGGCTCAATTATATAAAAACATAACAAGAATTTATCCTACAAAAGGTTCCATCAAAACCCTAGATAACAAATTGGATATTCATAATAGTATGTAAAACTACAATACTAAAAGTCATAAATAACCAACAATGAAAAATAGGAAGAGGAAGGAAAAACTCGTAGAAGAATTCCCCGTCTTGCTCCTATTGTGTCGCTGCCTCCTTAGGTCGAATCTGTGTCAAAAATTTGTCTCTTTCCCTCAAAATACCATTTTTCCATGTATATATATCAAGTAGGGTTGGGATCAAACAATTATACCTTCTCCTAAACTAAAAAGGACAAGTTTCCAGACCTGGACGTCTGCGGCCGCGGTCCGGGCGCGGTACTTTCCCAGTGTACTGCCTCAGTCCGCATCAGGTCCGCGGTCGCGGTTTCGACCACATTTTGTACCCTGTTTCGTTTTGATTTTGGAAAACATAAAACATGACAGTTGTACCCATTGAGTTAGATTTCCAATTATATATTGTGAAGTGCAAACGGAGTTCCGAGCAAAAAGTTATGTGCATTTTACTAGACAGTGCGCAATATACCTACTCGATTCTTCATTTTGTTGCTCTATCATCCGTTGATCTCCGAATACGATCTCGACTTAATTCCTTGGGATTTTACTCTGACTTCAAAGCTCCAAATCACTTGAATTTAATCCATAACATCTACATAGCTCGGAATCACCCCAACAAGGCATAAAACACACAATTAGTTTAAGACACTAGCGATTAAAGCTCAAAGTCAGTTAAAGTGTAGTAAATTTGAGTGTAATAAGCGACTAAAATACGTAATTATAGCCTATCATCAGAGGCCATTGTCATTATTGATGATTTTGATCCTATGTGGCGTTGAATTACTGAGTTCTAAAGGAAGAGTTGGTAGTAGTATTGTTACAAAGGCGACTCTGCCAAAGTTACATAGATCTCGGGGAGTTAAACATTCGAGGACGAATTTTTCTAGGGGGGGAGGATATTACATCTCGCATTTTCGTACGTTAAAGTTTCACCTTCATTTAATCGACGTAGACTCATGGATGAGATTATCTTGAGGTTAACTTATTTATGCTATTTATAACAAGCGATAAGTAAGTGCCATGAAGGATAAAGGGTACACGAATTAAAGAAAATAAGTTTCATTGAAGGTTGTCAATTTGGGATAAAATATGGTACGAGCAATAATACCCGATATTTATGGACTAGTACTATACAAAGTACCATAAGACCGTGATAGTATGATTTATAAGGTATATTAAAAATAAGTAAAATTTTAAGTAATTTGAGACAATTCTTAATTATGCAGTTAATTGGTTAGTTACTGGGTAACGAAACATTATCTAATTAACAAATAAGTTGGATAAAGATTAAAATTTCTAGCCCCACCCCCACGTGGCAGCAAGCCACATCTTAGCTAAATGACTATTAGTCATTTCATATTAGGTGGCAACCTAATACATTAATGTCAAGACACCTCAATTCTAAGGCTTTCAATACAAACCATATAACAATCAGATGTGAAGTTTTATACCTTAGCAATATAATTTCTTGCAAATCCCTACACATTACTACCAAAATACTACAATGTGACCTCATGCAACCAATTCCTACAAAAAAAAAATCCAACGAAAATTATTATAATCTTAGCAACATAAAAGTTTTGCGGTTCTAAAGGAGTACGGCGCAACCTTTTCCAAGAACATCATAGGAAATTTTCCCTACTCCATGTATATTGAGGCTATCCCTTCTTTATTTTTGGCGTGATTCAAATTATACAAAAGAAACGAGCAAACGCACATCTTTCATAAATGACTCTATTCATAGAAATACTAGGGGTCTCTATGTTCTTGATTCCCCATGTGACATATTACATAAGTGTTATCAATGTATACTAGGGGTCTCTATATTTGAATTTTATATATGTATGTCATCCCATTATAGTGTATTACCGGTTGGTTTGGTATTATTTCTGTCATGAGTTACATTATTGGTCAACAAATTTGATCAGAAGGTTTTTACTACGTTCATATGTATTTTGGACTAGCTGGCCATTCTTCTTAAATCTTAGTATTTTGAACTTGTTAGTTAGAGTCTTATTGAGTACTTAGATTTCCACAACTTTGTAATGTAGCTTATAAAAAACCACAAAAGACATAATCATAGTAGTACAAGATGCAGAAAATGTAAAGTCAGTTGAAGTGACTAGCTAGATTACGTACTAGGACTATGAAGTACATGATTCACCCACAGCTATTGACTTGTTGATAAAGTTTATCCGAAAGGAATATTGAGATTATTAATATATTTTCATGCATTTCATTCATTTATACATGTACATTGACTCATGACCAGATGGTGTTATATACCCGTATTTATATGTATCTATATGTATATGGGATATGGAAAAAGGTTACGGCGTATATCAAGTAGTATATGTTTATGATGTTGTCCACAGTAGCCGAGATGATATGATGGGATGCCCTCAGAGGTTTGAGGATATAATGTACATCTATACCTATGCATAGAATGACATTTATATCATGTGCATGACATTATAAATGTTTCAGGATTTACAAAGTGATTTAGACTTACAAGTGGAATTCTTTGTTCCATGTTTCATGCCTTATATACTCAGTACATTATTTGTACTGACGCCCTATTTACCGGGTTTGGCATTTCATGCCCGCAAGTGTAGGTAGACAAGCTGACAGTTCCCCACCTTAAGATCATTGATCAGCAAGAGTTAGTGAGCTCCATTTTATCCGGAGCTACTTTTGATCTTGGTACGATATGATTGTGTACATATATAGGTATGACGGGGCCCAGTCCCGTCCTTGTACAATTGTATATTCTAATAGTGGTCTGTAGACAGTTATGTATGGTTGGATGGTATGTGGCCTTGTCGGCTTCTAGTTTTGGGTATATAGTTGTCTATAGCAGCCTTGCCGGCTTACCCCACTGTATTCCGCATGTATATGTACATATGTCTTTTGGACAGGTTTCCCTCACATATGTTAATTATGTTTATATCTTAGACGGATGCTTAAGGGTGTTCACAGGTAGGACTCAGGCACCCGTCGTGGCCCATCGGTTTGGGTCGTGACAAAAGTGGCATCAGAGCAGTTCTGTCCTCGGGTTGTCTACATGACGTATCTCGTAGAGTCTTGTTTATGGGTGGGTTGTGCACCACACTTATAAACATGAGGCCACATGATATTTAGGATGGTTACTTTTCTTTCTAATCCATATTGTGCGATAGAACTGAGTCATAAGTATCCACTCCTAATGTTTACCTTATTTATGTTCTTAATGATGCCTATTACTGCTAGATGACAGGCACAAGCCTATAGCACGGGTCAGAAGGTTACGAAAGTGTTATAAAGAGATATAAGTTACACTATGGAGTCAGATCAGAGATCATATGTTCTATTGAGGAGGATCCATCCGAGGATCCATATGAGTCATCCGTTCGAGCTGTTTCGACCAATCCAGAAGCAGATGGGGTGAGAGGAGTTCCGACCTCACCAAGACCCTTAGTTTCATTATCAAAGCTCGTTGATCAGGGTATGAGGAGAGTGGTGCACAGATTGGCACAGTGGGGTTCCCCTCAGGCTCCAAACTATGGCAGGTTATTTGCGGACACCACCTCTTCCGAGGTTCTAGATAGTCCACAATCTTGGGAGTCAGTCAATCAAGGTTCATCTGTGTATGTTATGGGATACGCAGAGGAAGAGGATACTAGTCGGTCCAAGAGGAGGAAGGTAACTGATAAGGATATGAAGATTCTGCTTCGAAGTATGTCTAATCAAGGTTCTCATATAGGACGAGCCAAGGACCCTATACTGTAGACTTCCTCCAGATGTCAGTTGTTGGTTGTTGAGCTCCACTTCTTCTTAGAGTATTACAAAGTTAGGGTTCTGAATACGTTAGGTTGTTTTATGAGTATGTAGGGAGCCCTTCCCCAACCTTTATGGTATTTATCTAATCTTAGAGTCTTGTAGATATATTTCATGTACGTAAAAGATTGTATGGACTTGTCGGCCTATGTTCAATGTACGAATGGTCATTTTGGTCTTATTGGCCTGTATGTCTTATGTATAAATTGGTATTACATGTTTTATTCTAGTTATCCTATGGCAGGCCTTCAATCTCATTTACATATGATAGCATGATACGAAAAGATATGTTATGTTGGTACTCGGTTGAGTAAGGTACTAGGTGCCCATCGTGGCCCATCGGTTTGGGTCATGAAAAAAGTGGTATCACAACCTTAAGGTACATGTATGGATTCTTGTGTTAGTTATTCTCATTAGTCGTGTGAGGCCATTGTAATTATTGATGATTGTGATCCTATGTGCCGTTGAATTATTGAGTTCTACAGGAAGAGTTGGTAGTAGTATTGTTACATAGGCAACTCTGCCAAAGTTACATAGATCCCGGGGAGTTAAACATTCGAGGACGAATGCTTCTAGGGGGGGAGTATGTTGCATCTCGCATTTTCATACGTTAAAGTTTCGTCTTCAGTTAATCGGCGTAGACTCGGGGATGAGTTTATCTTGAAGTTAACGTATTTATGTTATTTATAACAAGCGATAAGTAAGTGCCATGAAGGATAAATGGTACACGAATTGAAGAAAATAAGTTTCATTGAAGGTTGTCAATTTGGGATAAAATACGGTCCGAGCAATAATACCCGATATTTATGGACTAGTACTATACAAGGTACCATATAACCGTGATAGTATAATGTATAAGGTGTTGATACCCAATTTTTCCCTATATATTTTAAATATGCAAAATACCTTCAAAATAGCATATACATGCATATATAAGCATGTCCAATGTTTTTATTATTTTTTCCATAATTTTAAGGTTTTAAATTGATTTATTTTCTTCTTTTTTATCCATAAATTCCCTAATAATTATTTCCAAAATTATTGTTTTGATAATTCATCTATTGGATTTCTATATTTATTCCAAAATATGGCTAAGGTAGTTTTTATATATTTTAATAATTACATTTAGTATTTTTAAAGCTAAATTGCATATAATTGCAATATTAGCCCTTTTAAGATTTAATTATGTTTTATATGCATAAAATTGGATCTTGTATTTTTAAATTGCTAATTAGTATTATAAATAATTTTAGCATTTTAAATTATTTTTCAAAAATTATCTACTATTTTTTATAAATTAAATAGGGAAAAATTGGCTATTTAAATTATAGCCAAATTGGCTTTCAATTATAGCCAAATCGGCTTTCAATTATAGCCAAATCGGACCCTAATTCCCAGCCCAATTTTACAATTAAGAAATCCGGAACCTACCTACCTCATTTAATCCCGACCATTGATCTCCCAGATCAACGGTCCACATTATTTCTTTCCTTTTTTAATCCAACAACCCCCCAAACCCTACCCCATTCTCTCATTTGCACCGCCCTTGAATCCCTTCCTCTCCAAATTCTCTCTGAGACCTAACCCTAACCCCAAAACTCCATCACCTGCGTGAACCCCTCCTACGATGTTTCTATGTCTTCTCCGACCGGACCTGGGCTTCCATACGCCATGGCTCTTCGATTTCCTGGATCCTTGAGATTTTCTCAAGGGAACCCCAACTGGTTCTGGTTTGGAACTTTGTTTATCAGCCTGTCTCAGGCCACTTTCCATTTGTGAGTAAGAACTTCTTCTTGTTTTATTACGGATCAATGGGTTCTTGACCAATTCTAACATCTCTACTACTTTTTTGGAAACCCTAACTTTAAATCCTCCGATCTTTTTAGATCTGTGATGGATCTATGTGTCTTTTAAGGTTATCACATGTTTTTCTCAAAAGATTTTTATGATTTCAAACGGTTTCCTCATTTTCTAAACTAGGGTTTCAAAACCCTTTTGCAAAAAATGATTTCTTTATGATTTTAGCAATTACTTTGTAATTTTTAGCATGTTTAAACTTCACTTGAGTATTTCCTTTTGCTCGATTCATTTTCGTTAAGAAACCCTAATACTTCTGGGTTCGATTTGAAGTTTGAGTCTGTTTGCAATGTGTTTGCATGTCTCACGTGAACATTCTAGGTTTCATAGATGTTCTATATGCTCTTGTGCTTCATGCTTTAATTTGTTCTTAGGGTTTCTCTGATTTTGTTCAACACGTGTTATTTATCGTTTAATAGGTCCGACTATTTGTTTTATTGATCTTTCACATAATTTATATTGATTTTGTGTAATCTCCTTAGACCCACGATATCTTCCATGAATTTGTGATTTTGTGTATTTTCCTTGTAATTCTATACTAATTTTTCGAATTGCTTCCTTACTTTTGTGATACTTTCCTTAGTTAGTGTTGATTCCCTATGATTTTCAACCTCATTCGTAATTCTTTGAACTAACTTTCAGAATTTAAATTGTAACTCTACCTTTTTTTCCCTATTTGATATAACTTGTACATGTTTGAACTATGACTACCTATTAGAAGGGAGTCCATGTCTTTAATTGATTATGATTCGTATTATTTCTATAATTGTGCTAAGTCAGTACTTATTACCTGATTTCCCTGCCTATTCTATGACTATAAATGCTCTACCCTCTCTTTAGCAGAGGACAGGAACAATTACATTATTCTGAACTCTCTCTTTCACACATACATACTCTCTTACTCGATACTCAGTCGGCTGCAAGCCAAAACTGAGTGGTTACATTGCTCTATTGCTCTATTGTTCTACTGCTCTACTGCTCTACACACTACTGCTCTACTTCCCTTCATTGTATTGTTCTTCACTCCTCACTCTGCACTTATTCTCTCATTTTTATTGGTATGTCTTCAGTTTAACTTACAGCATCCAAACTAACATGTGTCTATTTGTATTGCACTTCCTTTTGTTTCTCTTATGCTTCTACTTGTGGTTCTGCTATCTCCCTTGCAAATAGCATGCCTATTTTGCCATGATTACCCCTACCCTGTAATTCAGCATGTCTACTGCTTTCTTACATTTTTCTACTACTTTTCTGCTCTACCTCTAACCCCCAATACATTATAAGCATGTGTTTGTGACACCTAGTCACTATGTGATCCTGAACCCTTCCCCCTAAACCTAATGAGTAACTCTGTTTAGCACCCCTTAATCTAATATTGTTAAGCTCCTGGCATGAACCTTTTGTGATAGACTATTGTTGTGACTATTTAAGTTCTGTAGTACTTCTATGGTATTAACCTGTGTGCAAATATGCTTTCACATATGAACTACTTGTCCCCACTTCCTCCTTTCCATGTCTGTGTTTGAACTATGTATGTTGATTTGGTTTTGAGTTGCTGATTGTCCTATTTCTTTTCTTCATCAAACTGGGTTTCACCAAGGAAACCTCTTCTATTGCTTTCCAAAACTTATTTCAAACTAATCATTATCAAAACTGTTTCCACTCAACTCTTTTAAATCTATGTCAAGCACTCTCACATATACTCTTAGACCACTAGGTTCTTCCTCTATTGTGTGAGCCTTGCCTTGGGACCCTTGAGCTCCCTCTGAACTTGGACACATAAAAGTTGGCCTTTCCATACTACACTTACTCTGTCTTGGATATGAAATCTGGGTGTGAGCACTGCCCCAAATCCCTTGAGGTCCTTAGGGAACTCTGACACACCCATATATGAGAAAGACTATGGAACAATCTTGGCACTTGAGGTGATTTATTACATAACTCAGGGAGGAAGTCCTAATCAGGTGCTGAAAGTCTGGGCCTATTTCAGGCTCTCTATAGTGTAATTTTTTATTTTTCTTATGTAATTCATTTCAGTATTGGTCTGTAATAATTTGTAAATAATTCTGGGGTTAGATAGTGAAAAGGGGTGGGTAATAAGCATGTTGTAGTATAATCCAGGGTAGAAATCATGTTCCTAGGTTTACTTTCTCTATGCGCAATAGCAACCATGTTTAGGTACAACATGCCAAGCATGTCATGCATTAGATATCATGTTATTTAGGATTTATATGTACTGTTTTCAGCATCTCATCCACATTTAGAAATCCTACCTTAGGGTAAACATGTTAACACAATTTGTTATTCATGCACTCACCATATTGCAACCATGCCCCGTACTTAGAAATCCTGCTTTAGGTAAACAACATCAAAACAAAACTGTCACTTCTGCCTATTTTGAAACTGTGCATAACTTGATATGCATTTAGAAATCATGTTTGAGTTATTATGCATCATGCTGCATTAGACATCAAGTTATAGGATCGCACTTATTCAATCACACTTAGTCTAAATACAGGGGTATAAACGGTCCTCCTATTCTAAAGAAACTGGTAATTAGTCTATGGATGTTTGCAACACTTAGAAGTGTATGCTATTAGGTACATCAATATGGAATTATTAACAAATCTGAATAACTGCTACATGTTATTTTACGTGTAGGCAAGCCTTAGGCAATCAACTTTAAACTAAAATCAGAACCATCTTTATGATTATTGTTTAACTGTCGGCATCTTAAATCAATAGGCACGCCTGATTCAGACTTCTTTTTTGAGTTATGTAATAAATTTTCTTCTGTTGTTATCACTTAGATACCTTGTTAGGATCTGAATTTAGACCTTAATTGCGTATGATTCATGTTGTTTATGTGTACTATGTGCGGAGGTATATCTGAGCCTTTCATTTGTCTTCCATGCTCCCCTTTATTGAAGTCCTACTTGTTTATTGTATGTTGCCTTAGTATTTTACCTTTAAACTTGAGGGTCTGCCTAGAACCCCCTTTATAGGATAGGAGTCTTAAGTTCCTCCGAGACTGATAGGAAGGGACGAGTAACAGCATGTAATAGGGGTCGAGACCAACCCTCGCTTTAATTACCTTCACGGGGCGGGAAAGGGTAGATATGGATATTATGACCGGTGTATTAATGCTACATGTAGCCCTTCTTTGATGAGTGTCATACCGGGTATTGCATTGATGTGATCCATATTATAAACAAACCTAGGACACCCCTCTTTCATTCATGAATATGCTTAAATTGTAACTCTTTTCAAAATCTCACTTTTCACTAATTGTTTTTTCAAACACTTATATATTTAAACTTAAATCCCCTACTATTTGAGTCATACTTGTTTATTTTCTACTTGTACAAATTCACAAAAAAATGTTTGGTTGGGAACCACACTAGTGGATCCTGAAGGGTGTCTAACACCTTCCCCTTAGGATAATTTTAAGCTCTTACCCTATCTCTGGTTACCAAATATAGTTATAAATGAACCTCATAGGTGTCCTAATGCACCTTAAATCGTTAGGTGGCGACTATTCAAAAATTCAAACCCCCTTTCCAAAAGGAAAGAGTTGTCCCAACCAAAAAGTCATAAACCCGATTCCGCGAGGAAAAAGGGGGCGCGACATAAGGTGTATTAAAAATAAGTAGAATTTTAAGTAATTTGAGATAATTCTTAATTTTGCGGGTAATTGGTTAGTTACAGGGTAACGGGACATTACCTAATTAACTAATAAGTTGGATAAAGATTTAAATTTCCACCCTCACCCTCATCCCCACGTGGCAGCAAGCCACATCTTAGCCAAATGATTCTTAGTCATTTCTTATTAGGTGGAAACCTAATACATTTATGTCAAGACACATCAATTTTAATACTTTCAATACAAATCATGTCACAATGAGATGTGACGTTTTACACATTAGCAATGTTATTTATTGCAAAAATCCCTACACATTCCTACCAAAAATACTACAATGTGACCTCTTGCAACCAATTACTACAAAAAAATACAACAAGAATTATTAGAATCTTAGCAACGTAAAACTTTTGCGGTTCTAAAGGAGTATGGTGCAACCTTTTCCAAGAACATGATACGAAATCTTCCCTACTCCAGGTATATTGAGGCTATCCCTTTTTTTCTTTTGGCATGATCCAAATGATACAAAAGAAACGAGAAAATGCAAATCTTTCATAAATGACTCTATTCATAGAAATACTAGTGGTCTTTATGTTCTTGATTCCCCATGTGACATATTACAGAGGTATTATCAATGCATACTAGTGGCCTATATATTTAAATTTTATATATGTATGTCATCCAATTATAGTGTACTACCAGTAGGTTTGGTATCATTTCTGTCATGAGTTACATCATTTGTCAACAAATTTGATTAGAAGGTTTTTACTACATTCATATGTATTTTGGACTAGCTGGACATTCTTCTTAAATCTTAGTATTTTTAATTGGTTAGTGAGAGTCTTATTGAGTACTGAGATTTCCACAACTTTGTAATGTAGCTTATAAAAATAAACAAAATACATAATCATAGTAGTACAAGATGCAAAAAACGTAAAGTCGGTTGAATTGACTAGCTAGATTACGTACTAGGATTATGAAATAGATGGTTCCCCCACTGCTATTGACTTGTTGATAAAGTTTATCCATAAGGAATATTGAGATTATTGACATATTTTCATGCCTTTCATTCATTTATACATGTACATTGACCCATGACCAGATGGTATTATATACACGTATTTATATGTACAAATATATGTATATGGGATATGGGAAAAGGTTACGGCGTTATATACGAACCACCATCTGATCAGCTGGTATATGTTGATGATGTTGCCCACAATGGCCGAGATGATATGATGGGATGCCCTTACAGGCTTGAGGATGTTATGTACACCTATACCTATGCATGGTACGACATTTACACGCACGTGCATGACATTATAAATGTTTTAGGATTTACAAAGTGATTTAGACTTACAGGTGGAATTCCTTTTTCCATGTTTCATCTTTGTCTTTTATGTACTGATTTTCATGCCTTACATACTCAATACAGTATTCGTACTAACGCCCTATTTCTCGAGGCTTGCATTTCATGCCCGTATGTGCAGATAGACAAGTTGACGGCCCCCCTCCTTAGGATCATTAATTAGTGAGAGTTGGTGTGCTCCATTTGATCTGGAGCTGCTTTTGATCTTGGTACAATATGATTGTGTACATATATAGGTATGATGGGGCCCAGTTCCGTCCTTGTACAGTTGTATATTCTAATAGAGGTCTGTAGACAGTTATATATAGTTAGATAGTATGTGACTTTGCCGGCTTCTAGTCTACATGTATATTTATATATGTCTTTTGGACAGGTTTCCCTCACATATGTTATTCATGTTTATATCTTAGACGCATAATTAAGGGTGTTCGATAGGTAAGACTCGGGCACCCATCGCGGCCCATCGGTTTGGGTCGTGACAGGCTCGCCATGTTCCTCATGGTTCTTAAATTAGCCATAGTTCCTATAGTGCCCGCCTGCTCAGTCATCATTCAATTCATTGTGTGCCAAGAGTTCTTACCTATCGGGTTCCACAGGCAGTTATTCAAATCATTAGGGTTAATAACTGTGTCAGAGGAGGAGTTCTTTTGAGTACGGGTAGTTGAGTCGTCTCAAGAGTGATTTCCCCAAACTGTTGGGTAGAGCTCCACAGCAAAGTTCTTAACCTATGATTCATGTACCATCAACTACACCAGCTGCACAACCAGCTCGGGGTACGGCCCAATAACTTGAGGCTACCCTAGAAGGGGAGGTCGATCAGGTTGTGGTCAAACCCGTTGCTACGTATTTCTAGCCAAGCCAGAGGTAGTAGCTTCCAATGTCGTGATCACATGTAATGTTTCAGTATTCCACATGGATGCGTAAGTATTGTTTGATCTTGGTTCCACTTATTCATAAGTATAATCATACTTTGCTCGTTACTTGGATATGCAAAATGATCTTAGTTATGCATATTCATGTATCTACACTGGTGGGTGAATCTACTATTCTGGATTATGTGTATCGGTTGTGTGTTGTGACTATTGGGGATTAGAGAGCACAGTGCATCTTTTAGTTTTAGCATGGCTAATTTTAACGTGATTTAGACATGGGTTGGTAGTCACCATGTCACGCTATTTTGGATCATAATAAGACCATGACATTGGCGATGCCAGGATTGCCTAGGGTTGAGTGGAGAGGTTCTCTAGACTATGTTCCCAGTAGAGTGATTTCATATTTAAAGGCCCAACGGATGATTGGGTAGGGATGTCTAGTATATTTAGCCCTTGAGAGGGATGTTGGTGCTTATACTCCTCCTATTGAGTCTGTTCTGATAGTGAGAGACTTTCCAAATGTTTTTCCTGTAGCATTCCAGACACGCAACCTGATAGGGACATTGATTTTAGAATTGATCTAGTGCCTGTCACTCAGCCCATCTCTATTCTGCCATATCGTATGGCACCGGGATAGTTGAAGGAATTGAAAGAATAGCTTCTTGAGCTACTTGATAAGGGATTCATTAGGCCTAATTTGTCACCTTGGGGTGCACCGGTTCTATTTGTGAAGAAGAAGGATGGTACAATACCGTTGTGGATTGATTACATACAGTTGAACAAAGTTACAACTAAGAAAAAGTACCCACTACCACACATTAATGAGTTATTTGACCACTTTTCGGTTGCTAGAGTGTCCTTTAAGATTCATTTGAGGTTTGGGTATCACCAGCTGAACATTCGAAATTTTGATATTCTAAAGACGGCATTCAGGACCCGCTATGGTCACTACGAGTTTCTTGTGATGTCTTTTGGGCTGACCAATGCCCCAACAACAGTTATACATCTAATGAACAGTGTATTCTAGCCATATCTTGATTCTTTCATCATAGTATTCATTGATGATATATTTATATACTCATGCTGCCAGGATGAGCATGAGCAACATATGAGGATTGTACTACAGACCTTGAGGGATAAAAATATTTATGCTAAATTCTCCTAGTGTGAGTTTTGGCTTGATTCTGTGGTGTTCTTGGGGAACGTGGTGTCCAGTGAGGGTATCAAGGTAGATCCAGAGAAGATTGAGGAAGTAGAGAGTTGGCCCAGACCGTCTTCAGCTAATGAGATCCAGAGTTTTCTTAGTTTGGCCGGATAGTATCACTATTTTGTGGAGGGTGTCTCATCCGTTGTTGCACCTTTTACTAGATTGACCCAGAAGGGTGCCCCATTCTAGTAGTCTGATGAGTGTGAGGATAGCTTTCTGATGCTTAAGACTGCTTTGACCATAACTCTATTTCTAGTTTTGCCTTCAGCATCGGGTTCATATACGGTTTATTGTAATGCTTCTCGAATTTGTATTGGGGGAGTCTTGATGAAGGAGGGTAGGGTGATTGCTTATGTTTCCCGCAAGTTGAAGCCTCATGAGAAGAACTACCCTATTCATGATATTAAGTTGGCAACCATTGTTCACACATTGAAGATTTGGAGGCACTATCTTTACGGCGTGTCTTGTGAGGTATTTACAAATCACCAGAGTCTACGACACATGTTTAAGTAGGAGCATTTGAATTTGAGGCAGCGGAGGTGGTTAGAGCTGTTAAAATACTATGATATCACCATTTTGTATCATCCCGGGAAGGCAAATATGGTGGTCGATGCCTTGAGTAGAAGGCGAAGAGAATGGATAGCCTTGCATATATTCCAGTTGGTGAAAGACAATTAGCATTGGATGTTCTAGCTTTGGCCATTTAGTTCATGAGGTTAGATGTTTTCGGACCCTAGTCGGGTTCTTGCTTGCATAGTTCCTCGATATTTTTTGTATGAGCGCATCAGAGAACGATAGTATGGCAACCACTATTTTCTTGTCCTTACGAACACGGGGTAGCACAATGATACCAAGTAGGTTTCTATTGGAGATGATGGGGTGTTGATGATGTAGGATCGGATTTGTATGCCCAATGTAGATGGGTTACGTGAGTTGATTCTTGAGAAGGCCCATATTCGTGGTATTCCATTTATCTGGTAGCCACGAAGATGTATCAAGATTTGAGCCAGCACTATTAGTGGAGAAGAATGAAGAAAGAAATAGTAAAGTATGTGGCTTGATGCTTGACCATCATATTCTACCGCTTGTTGAGTTTGCCTACAATAATAACCATCGATAGAGTTTTCAGATGACTCCTTATGAGGCCTTATATGGGAGGTAGTATCGTTCTCCAGTTGTTTTGTTTGAGATAGGAGAGGCTAGGTTGTTGGGTACTGATTTGGTTCGTGATGCCTTAGAGAATGTCAAGTTGATTCAGGATCGAATTTGTGCAACACAATCTTGGCAAAAGAGTTATGCTAATAAGAAGGTTCGTGACGTTGCATTTATGGTGGGTGAGAAGGTTCTGCTTAGGATTTTGCCCATGAAGGGTGTGTTGAGGTTCGGGAATAAGGGAAAGTTGAGCCCTCAGTATATTGGACCTTTTGAAGTGCTTTAGATGATTGGAGAGGTGGCTTACAAGCTTGCATTGCCACCTAGTCTATTGGGTATTCACCTAGTGTTTCACATTTCTATGCTCCGAAGGTATTATGGTGACCCGTCCCATGTGTTGGAGTTCATCACGGTACATCTAGAGGGAGACTTGACTTTATGATGTGGAGTAGGTTGCAATTTTGGATTGGCACGTTCAAAAGTTGAGATAAAAGAATACAACTTCAGTGAAAGTTTAGTGGAGAGGCTAGCCAGTCGAGGAGGATACTTGGGAGACCAAGAGAGAGATGCAAAGTAGATATCCATGCCTATTTGATACTCCAAGTAAGATTCTAGGTCAGTTCGAGGACGAATGTTTATTTAAGACGGGGAGAATGTTACGACCCAACCGGTGGTCTTGTTTATTGTAGCCTTGTTCCCCTATTAATTTATTATTCTATGTTCAATTGTGGTTACATGACTTGCCGGGGTGGTTGGATTGGTTCCGGGAATTTTTCAGAGTGAATTGGGACACTTAGTCCCATGGTTGAAAGCTTAAGTTGAAGGACTAGACCGGATGTTGACTTTTGTCTAAATGAACCCAGAATGGAGTTTTGATGGTTCCAATAGTTTTGTATGGTGATTTTGGACTTATGCATATGTTCGAATATGGATTTGAGGTATGTAGATCGTTTTGGCTTGAATTGGCGAAAGTTGGAAAGTTTAAGGTTTGGAAGGTTGTGAAGTTTGATCGAGAGTTGACTTTGTTGATACCGGGCTCAGATTTTGGTTCCGAGAGTTGGAATAGGTCCATTGTGTCATTTGTGACGTGCGCAAAATTTGAGGTCAATCAGAGTTGGTTTGGTATGATTCGACATTAGTTTTAAAAGTTGGAAGTTCGTTAGGCTTTAATTTGGGTGCAATTTGTGATTCAATACTGTTTGATGTGATTTGAGTCTTCGACTAAGTTCTTATCATGGTTTAAGACTTATTGGTATGTTTCAATAGGGTCCCGGGGGCCTCGGGAGTGATTCGGATCAAGTTCGGACTCAATCACAAAGGTTCAATTCTGGCCAGTAGGAATTTATTCTACGCGTTCACGAGTTTAAAGATGCAATCACCAAGCTTTGGTTATTTGTGCAACACGAATGCGGGAGATATGTGCGTTTGCGAAGGAGGAAGGTGAGGCCTGGAAGTTGCACGCATTTATTTTTCGTGATCGCATGTGTTTGTTTGCGATCACGTAGGTATTCGTTGCTGACAGTTGCGTTTGCGACTAGGAGTTTGCGTTTCCGCAGGCATTTTGGGGGCGGAGATTATTTTTGTTCTTCGAGACCGCATCAAGGGTCCCGCAAATCACTATTCACTTTAACTGGACATGACATTAAAAACCCAAATCGAGGGGTAAAGTTATTATTTCATATTTTGAGTTGTAGAACTCGGTTTTGGGCGAATGTTGAGGGGATTTTCACATCTTGAATCATTACTTCATGATTCCATCTCTGTTTTAGCATTTAATTAGTGATTTAAGATGAAGTAATGGGGGAATTTGTGGATTGCAAAAATGAAAAATGGAGGTTTGAAGCTCAATTAGAGGTCGATATTGAGTGATTTTGGTATGGTTGGACTCATAATTAAATGAGTATTCAGAATTTGTGCATTTTTCTGGGTTCCGAGGTGTGTGGTCGGGGTTAACTTTTTGTATTGACTTTTTTATTTTGGTTAAAGATCTTAGCTTTATCATTTGGAATCAATTCCTATGGCTTTTATTGATTATATTTAATTGATTCGGTTCGATTCGGATCGTCCGAAGGTCGATACGGGCGAGAAGGGCTTGTTAGATGAGTGATTTGGCTTGAATGTATCTTATCTAAACTTGGTTGAGGTATTAGATGCCTGAATTATTTGTGATACCTATGTGTTATGGGTGGTGCATATGTGTGGGGTTGAGCGTATATGCGTGCACCGGTGTACTATTTCCATGCTCAGGGTAGTGCTTAGGCTACGACATGCCTTTAAATGATTGATAAGCTTCAAATTGATATGTTTCTCCTATTTGTACCCCTATGTGAGCTATTTATATCATGTTTGAGATTTTGGTGAGGTTATTCTTCCGTTTGAACCTGATAAACTGCTAATTCTTGATGGAAATTATATGTTCTAACCGTGATAGTACATGTTGCACGTGCCTACTGTCGCACCCCGAACCTGGGGGGCGGAGTGGCACCAGATGCCTCATCTATCCTTGCATATCAACTTGCGACTAAGGAACTCTAAACATATAATATCATTCTTTGGCCATGAGACCACATATTGCAAGACAATTTGTGAAGCAAAATATAAAACTGAATAGAATCTAACGCTGACTAAATGTCAATATAAAGATGGACCGGCAAGGCCGTCATAACTACTACAACTGACAACCCAACAAAATATACATACAGGGCATACAAGTCCAACATATTGCACTAACTGACAAGATATGTCTACAAACCTCTATTGATGGATGTATTGTGATCGGAACAGGGCCCCGACCTACCCATAGCCTATATACATATATACACAAGATGTACATAAAACTTCTAAACCCGGCAACTCCGAAGGACATGGAGTTTACCGATAAAGCTAAACTCGGGAAACACCTACTGAGGAGGTCTACTCGTCTGTCTGTCTGAACCTGCACACATGAAATGCAGCATCCCTAGAAAAAGGGACGTCAGTACGAAATAATGTACCGAGTATGCAAGGCAATAATATAACTAAAAACTGAAACTGAACTGATAATATAATAGTTGGAAGTCACTGGGAGTCAAAGATAATCTGAAGATACGCTCACCTGCTGATACTGACTCAAATTTCTCAATATAGTAAGTAAAATAGTTGTTCAGCCTTATAAGGCTCGGTATATATATATATATATATATATATGCTCTGTCGTAGTAGTCTCGCTCGTAGGTGCTCAGCCATACTAGGCTCTGTATCTTGGCCAACTAGGCTCTCTCATAGGCGCTTGGCCACAGCAGGCTCGGTCTATAAGTTACCATCTGATTAGAGGTTGCCCAATAAGGACCTTCCCGTCAATTATAGCTCGATGGTAGTGAAAATACTATAATACTATATATATAGACCCTCTACTCTCTTGACTGGAAGAAGGAAATACTCAATTGAATATGAAGTCACGATAAGGAGAATACTGTAACTTATGAACTAGGTATCTCAGCATCTGCATCTTTAACTCGCACAATATAATAAATGCACCCTTTTGCGATAATTTTTCCCGCCTTTAGATAAGAAATAAACCTACCTCTTGGTGTCGCTGTGTTACCTACGCATTTAAGGACTGGCTCACCTGGAAAATGAAATCTGGTTGTCTTTGCTCGGTAATCAACTGTTGCATAACAAGGTGCCAACCAGTCCATGCCCATGATAGCATCAAAATCACCATCTCTAGCTCAACTAGGTCGGCTGAGGTCTGATGACCACAAACTGTCACCGCAAAACCTCGGTAAACGCGTCTAGTAATATTTGATTCTCCGACCGGTGGAGATACTATACCAAAATTCCCCACGACAAATGGGGTAATACGCGATAAAGTAGATCATGGGTTTATCAAGGCATAAGTATCGTGAGAGCAAATGGTCAACATACCTGGAGTAGGAAAAATCCATATGATATTCATGAGAGGGATTGCACCATACTCCCTCAGAGTTGCAAAATCTCGTTGTTAATAAGCAGTGCAATTTCGTATGAATTTCTTTACAAAACTAAGACTTTCGTCACTATAGTAATGTGTGGTCTCATATGAACTTCAAAAGTTCCCTCACCTATATTCCTTTTTTTCCTTTCTATATAATCCTTTCCAAAGATATGAATTTGATATCTTTGAATATATATCTATATTTGATATCATATCTATCTTTGAATTGAGAGATACGTAGTTTCAAATTGCCTTATGTTGAATTGATTGCCACCTAACCTATAATGACTAAGAGTCATATGGTTTGGTGGTGGCTTGCTTCCACGTGGGGGTGGAGGTGGATTTAATTTTTATCCATAACTCATTAGTTAATTAGGTAATATCCCGTTACCCGATAATTAACCAATTTCTCTCATAATTAAGAATTGTCTCAAATTACTTAAAATACTATTGTTTTTAATACACCTTATACATCATACAATCATGGTAATATGATACCTTGTATTGTACTAGTCCATAAATATCGGGTATTATCGCTCGGCCTGTATTTTATCCCAAATCGACAACCTTCAATGAAACTCATTTTCTTTTATTCGTTTACACTTTTTCTTTCATGGCACATACTTATTGCTTGATATAAATAGCATAAATGCTTATAAACTGAAGAAAACCTCATCCTCAAGTCTACGTCAATTAACTGAAGACGAAGTTTTAACGTACGAAAAATGCGAGATGTAACATCCTCCCCCCCCCCCAGAAACATTCGTCCTCGAATGTTTACTCTTAGATACTTTGGGAAATTGTTTCTAGAGTCTCCTCCGTATACTACACTAAAACCACCCTGCATGCAGCCAGAAAACATACTATACATGCCACACATGGCCAATGTCTATAAATAGCAACACTTGACCTCAAAAATATGTCTATTATAAATTCGGAAAATCAAAAATAAGAGTTAACCTGAGGACCTACCGGCCTAATTAGAGCTGTGCTGAGGTATCTCACCTCGAGCCATATATTCAGTTTGAAATAGGTGGGGGTATTTAGACTTCATCTCTTCCTCCTCTTCCCACGTCATCTCTTCCACATTCTTGCTTCTCCATAAAACCTTCACAGAGGCTAACTCCTTATTTCGTTGCTTGCGGATTTGTCGGTCTAGGATGGCAACCGGAATTTCCTCGTATGACAAGTCCTCGAGTAGGATCTCCAATGCATTTCCATGGCATGGATACGTGAAAAATCGGATGGACAAACTCCAATTCTGTAGGCAATTCTAACTCATAAGCTACCTGGCCCACTCTTATATCGTTCCAACAGTACACATACTTAATGTCATGATACATTTTCGACAACCCAGGATGAATGGAGTGCCTCTGACATAATTTTGTCTTGTAGCACTACTACATCCAGAACAGATAAACGACCCCTGTATCTGAGAACCCCATCTCCCTTGAGCTCTAACAATGACTTATTCTGCTGTGGAACCCGTTCTCTCAACTCGACCAACTCTGAGTCCTCGTACTGCATCTCCTTTACTTCAGTTTTGAGAGATGATTTTGGAGTATTTTGGAGTACAACTCCACCATTGTCAAAGTCTACTAACCGAAATCCCAAACAAGCCAATTGATGAATCTCTTTAGTTAATTATCTTTTCTCAGCTTCTACATGTGCTAAGCTACCCATAGATCGATGACTCAAGGAATCTGCTACAACATTAGCTTTCCCTGGATGGTAGAGAATGTTAACCTCATAATTTTTCAATAACCCAAGCCATCGCCTCTATCGCATATTCAACTTTTTTTGCTTGAAGATATAATACAGGCTTTTATGATCTGTGAATACATCAACATGAACACCATATAAATAATGTTGTCATATCTTAAGTGCATGGACAACTGCAGCTAACTCGAGGTTGTGGGTTGGATAATTCCACTCGTGCTTCCTTAAATTCCTGGAAGCATACACAATTACCTTTCCATGTTGCATTAGGACACATCCTAACCCGACACTTGAGGCATCAAAATACATGGAACAACCATCTGGACCCTCTGGAAGTGATAAAATTGGCGCTGAGGTCAACCTATTCATTATCTCTTGGAAACTCTGCTCACAGGCCTCTGTCCACTGAAACTTAGTTGCTTTATGCATCAACTTCGTTAATGGTGTTGAAAGAGAATAAAACCTCTCTATGAACCTCCGACAGTATCCTACTAAGCCTCGAAAGCTACGAATCTCTATCGGAGTGGTAGGTCTAGACCAGTATTTCACAACCTCAATCTTCTGAATGTATACCTTTATACCTCTATCGGATACAAGGTGCCCCAAGAATACTACAGACTTCAACCAGAACTCACATTTAGAAAACTTAGCATACAATTTATTATCACAAAGAGTTTGGAGTACCGCTTGCAAGTGGTCCGAATGCTCATCCTCTGAATGTGAATAAACCAGATTATCATCAATAAAGACTATCACGAAAAGATCTAAATATGGCCGAAATAGGCTATTCCTCAAGTCCATAATAACGGTAGATACATTCATCAACCCGAAGGGCATGACAAGGAACTCGAAGTGGCCATATCGTGTCCTAAAGGCTGTCTTGGGAGTAATTTTCTCTCGAACTCTAACCTGGTGGTACCCTGACCTCAAATCTATCTTTGAAAAGCATCTAGCTCCCTACAACTGATCAAAGAAGTGGATACTGATTCTTAATAGTTACCTTGTTTAATTGCCTATAATCGATACACATCCTCAGCGAGCCGTCTTTATTACGTACAAATAGTATTGTTTCACCCCAAGGTGAGGTACTAGGCCTAATGAAACCTTTCTCCAGCAAAAAATCTTTTATCCTCTCCTTCAACTCCTTTAATTCGACAGGTGTCATTCTATACAGAGGGATGGATATTGGTTGAGTTCCCAGAAGCAAATAGATGCCAAAATAAATCTCTCGTTCTGAAGGAATACCTGGAAGTTCATCTGGGAATACATCTGCATACTATTTGACTACTAGAATAGACTAAAGTGTAGGTATCTCAGTATCTACATGTTTAACTCGCACAATATAATAAATGCACCTTTTGTGATCATTTTCCTCGCCTTAAGAAAGGAGATAAACCTACCTCTGGGTGTCGCTATATTACCTATCCATTCAAGGACTAGCTCACCCAAAAAAATGAAACCTGGTTGTCTTTGCTTGACAATCAACTGTGGCATAACAAGTTGTCAAACTGTCCATGCCCATGATAGCATCAAAATCCAGCATCTCTAGATCAACTAGGCCGGCTAAGGTCTGAAGACCACAAACTATCACCGCACAACATCGGTAAAACCGTCTAGAAATATTTGATTCTCCGACCGATGTAGATATCGCAAAAGGATCACTTAGTATTTTAGGCACTATAACAAACTTCCCCGCGACAAATGGGGTAATACACGATAAAGTAGATCTTGGGTCTATCAAGGCATAAGCATCGTGAGAGCAAATGGTCAACATACCTGGAGTAGGAAAAATCCGTATGATATTCTTGAGAAGGATTGCACCATACTCCCTCAGAGTATCAAAATTCCGTTGTTGTTACGCAGTGCAATTTCGTATGAATTTCTTTACAAAACTAAGACTATCGTCACTATAGTAAACTTCAAAAGTTCCTTCACCTATACTCCTTGTTTTTCCTTTCTATATAATCCTTGTCAAAGAAATGAATTTGATATCTTTGAATACATATCTATCTTTGATATCATATATGTCTTTGAATTGAGAGATACATAGTTTCAGATTTCTTTATGTTGAATTGATTGCCACCTAACCCATAATGAATAAGAGTCATATGGTTTGGTGGTGGCTTGCTGCTGTGTGGGGGTAGAGGTGGTTTTAATCTTTATCCATAACTCATTAGTTAATTAGGTAATATCTCGTTACCCAATAATTAACCAATTTCTCACATAATTAAGTATTGTCTTAAATTACATAAAATACTACTTATTGTTAATACACCTTATACATCATACTATCATAGTCATATGATACCTTGTATGGTACTAGTCCATAAATATCGGGTATTATCGCTTGGCCTGTATTTTATCCCAAATCGACAATCTTCAATGAAACTCATTTTCTTTTATTTGTATACCTTTTTTATTTCACGGCACTTACTTATTGCTTGATAGAAATAGCATAAATGCTTATAATCTCAAGAAAATCTTATCCCCGAGTCTATGTCAATTAAGTGAAGATGAAGTTTAAACGTACAAAAAATGAGAGATATAACACCTACACAATAGCATGTTATTTATACCAGTCCAGGAGTATGAAACTTGATAATCATTGATCATGTACATATATTCCCACAGATTTGCTTTCTCTATGTTATGAGCTAGACTGGTAGACTATGACCACGCTGGGTGGATTGTGATTATAAGCACGTGAGTTGTCCGTGCAGCATGTGCGTTGTGCGTGTGGATTCTATTAGGCCGTGAGTTGTCCATGCAACGTGTGGATATGGATTCATCCCCCTAGGGTTGCCTCTCATGTTTCTCTCTTAATGGTATACACGCGGTGATTATTAAAGAAAAACTAATATGTGGTTTGATGCGGATATGGAAAGATTTAGGAAAGTCTGGCTAATGCTATTTTGGAATTGCATTTCATCATTACTTGCAGTTTCCATGGTTTATTATCAGATTATATGCATGTCATCTTATATGTCGTACCCATGTCAGAACAAAGATTTTGAGTAATTGTGCACACACACAAGTAGTCTTTTTCAGTATTTTATATATGTTCACAATACTATTCTGTACTTGTTAGATTTTTATACAACTGTACAGGTTATAGAAGGTATCATTTATAATTTTTGTTTATTTTACCTTGTCGAGGTTAGTTACGATACTTATTGAGTATATTGGGTCAGTTGTACTCATACTACACTCTGCACTTAATTTTGCAGATCCAGGTGTAGGGACCAGTTATCTGTAGTAGTTTGGCTTGTTGGACTGATCTTCGAGAGGCGAGGTAGAGTTGCATCCTCAAACGCACTTTGACTTGTCTTTTCACATGTATTTTTGTTTCAGTTCAAATAGTATCACTCTATAGTTTCAGACTTATATCCCATTGTGGAGCTCATGACTTCGTATTTACTAGTTTCTTGGGGATTTATGTTGTATTTGCAGTATTTTGTTACATTGAGGTTTAAGACTTATGATATTTCTGTAATATCTGTTGTTTTAGCTCTTTATTGTAAAGATTCGGCTAGCCTAGCCGATGTGTTAAGTGCCATCACGACGGGTTGGGATTTTGGGTCATGAAAAGTTAGTATCAGAGCCCTAGGTTCATATGTATTACGAGTCATGAGTATGTTAAGTAGAGTCTCACAGATCAGTATAGAGAAGTCTATATAAGAGGCTACCGAACTGTTAGGAAACAAAACTTTTTTGTATTTTGGTCATGTAGATTTGTTATTTCTAAAACTTGATCTTGACTCTTCTATTCTCTCACAGATGGTGAGAACATGTGTAACTGATCAGGCAGACAGCCACTAGCACCACCAGCTAGAGTCACGAGAGGTCGGGGCTGCAGTAGAGGCCGAGATGTGGCTTGTACTGCAACCAAAGTAGCACCTGTGGAGCCACCAGTTGCTCCAGCTCAGTAGCACGTACAGGATGTTGTTGATCTAGTGGTACCAACTCAGGCACCAACAATGCATATTGTGATTCATGGTTTTCATGAGACCTTAGCCTGGATTTAGATGTATGCACGAGTCTGGCTCAGGCAATCTTAGCTCCAACTGCACCATCCACTTCACAATTCGAAGGAGGTGGCCAAACTCCTACCGTCCGCACTCCAGAGTAGCTACCTCAGGGACACTAGACACTGGGTGTATAGCTAGTTCAGTCGGTTGTTGCTGCTAGGTCCGAGGTTTGTCCCCATATGAGTGATGAGGAGCAGAAGTGGTTAGAGAGGTTTGGGAGGATTAAGCCTCTAGAATTCAGTAGAGTAGAGTCAGAGGAAGCTTAGTATTTTATAGACCAGTTGTTAGTAGAATCTTTGTAGAACGGGTATTTTGGACACTGGTGGAGTTTCATTCACTACTTTTCAGCTTACCAGGGTAGCCTACAGATGGTGGCAGACTTATGAGTTGAGCAGGACAGCTGATACGGCACCACTTACATGGCATGAGATCTCAGGTCTCTTCTTAGAGAAGTTTGTCCCAAAGACTCGCAGAGAAGAGTTACATAGATAGTTTGAGCAGCTACACCAAGAGGGTATGACAGTGACTTGGTTTGAGATAAGGTTTCCAAAGTTGGCTTGTCATGCGGTATGGTTGGTTCCCATTGAGAGGGAGAAGATTAAGAGGTTCATTGATGGCCTGAACTATAGATTACGCTTCATTATATCTCGAGAGGTTGCGAAGGGTGAGAGGTTTGATGAGATGGTTGATATTGATAGACGCTTAGAGCTGGTTCGTAGGTAGGAGCATGGGGAGAGGGAGGACAAGAGGCCTCATAGTTTAGGTGGGTTGAGTAGTGCCTAATCTGGAGGTCAGTCCTATTACTGTAGAGGCCATTCTTCTATACAGGTTCACGCAGATTGCAATGTTCCTCGTGGTTCTTTAGTTAGCCACGGTTACTATAGTTCCTACCCAACTCAGTCATCATTCAGTGCGTTGCCGACAAAGAGTTCTTACCGTGCTTCATCTGCATAGGGTTCTAAAGGTAGCTATTTAGATCATCAGGGTTAGTATTTCTATCAGAGGAGGGGTTGATTTGAGTGCAAGGACATAAGTCATCTCAAGAGGGATTGCCACTGTTGGGTAGGGCTCAACATCAGAGTTCTTATCCCATGGTTCTAGTACCAACAATTACACCACCCGCACAACCAGCTCAAGGTAGGGCCTAGTCAGCTCAAGGCTACCCTAGAGGGGGAGACTGATCAGGTGGTGCTCAGTCCCGTTGCTATGCAATTTTTTCCAAGCCAGAGGTAGTTGCTTCTGATATCATGATCAGAGGTATTGTTTCGGTATGCCACATGGATGCTTCAGTATTATATGATCCTGGTTCCACTTATTCATCTAATCATACTTTGCTTGTTTCTTTGATATGCCATGTGATTCCTTTGTTATGTGTATTTATGTATCTACACAGATGGGTGATTCTATTATTGTTGACTATGTGTATCGGTCATGTGTGGTGACTATTGGTGGATTAGAGACAAGAGTGGATCTTTTACATCTTAACATGGTTGATTTTGATGTGATTTAAGACATGGATTGGTTATCACCGTGTCACGCTATTTTGGATTGTCACGATAAGACCGTGACATTGGTGATTCCATGATTTCCTAGGGTTAGGTCGAGAGGTTCGTTAGATTATGTTCCCAGTAGAGTAATTTCATATTTGAAGGCCCAATGGATGGTTGGGAAGGGATGTCTAACATATTTAGCCCTTGTGAGGGATGTTCGTGCTGATACTCCTACCATTGAGTCTGTTCCGATAGTGAGAGACTTTCCAAATGTGTTTCTTGTAGACCTGCCAGGCACGCCACCCGACAGGGACATTGATTTTGGTATTGATCTGGTACCGAGCGCTCAACCCATCTCTATTCCACCGTATTATATGGTGCCGGGATAGTTGAAGGAAATGAAAGAACAACTTCAGGAGCTACTTGATAAGGGATTTATTAGGCCTAGTGTGTCACCTTGGGGTGTATCTGTTCTATTTGTGAAGAAGAAGAAAGGTACTATGCGGATATGGATTGATTATAGACAGTTGAACAAAGATACAATTAAGAACAAGTACCCGCTACCGCACATTAATGAATTATTTGACCACTTTTTGGGTGCTAGATTGTTCTCTAAGATTCATTTGAGGTCCGGGTATCACCAGTTGAATATTGGAGATTCTGATATTATGAAGACGGCATTCAGGACCTGCTTTGTTCACTACAAGTTTCTTGTGATGTCTTTTGGGCTTACCAATGCCACAACAACATTTATACATCTATTGAATAGTTTATTCCAGGCATATCTTGATTTTTTTATCATAGTATTCATTGATGATATACTGGTGTACTCACGCAGCCAGTATAAGCATGAGCAGCATCTGAGGATTGTATTACTAACCTTGAGGGGTAAGAATCGTTATGCTAAATTCTCCAAATGTGAGTTTTGGCTTGATTATGTGGAGTTCTTGGGGCATGTGGTGCCAAGTAAGGGTATCAAGGTAGATCTGAAGAAGATTGAGGAAGTACAGAGTTGGCCCAGACTGTCTTCAGCTACTAAGATCTGGAGTTTTCTTAGTTTCACTGGATATTATCACCGTTTTGTGGAGGGTGTCTCATCCATTGCTTCACCTTTGACTAGATTGACCTAGAAGGGTGCCCCATTTTGGTGGTCTTATGTGTGTGAGGAGAGCTTATTGAATCTTAAGTATACCTTGACCACAACTCCAGTTCTAGTTTTGCCTTCAGCATCGGGTTCATATATGGTTTATTCTGATGCTTCTCTGATCGGTATTTGGTGTGTCTTGATATAGGAGGGTAGGGTGCTTTCATATGCTTCACGTCAGTTGAAGCCCCATGAGCTCAACTTGACCTTCTTCCCGAACCTCATCACTCCTTTCATGGGCGAAACCCTAAGCAAAACCTTCTCACCCACCATAAATGCAACATCACTAACCTTCCTATCAACATAACTCATCTACCTAGACTGTGTTGCACGAAGTCGATCCTGAACCAACTTGACTTTTTTCCAAGGCATCCCGAACAAAATTAGTACCCAACAACCTAGACTCTCATAGATCAAACCAATAAACTGGAGAATGACACTGCCTCCCATATAAGACCTCGTAAGAAGCCATTTGAATACATGATTGGTAGCTTTTGTTGTAGGCAAACTCAGCAAGGGTTAGAAACTGATCCCAAGAACCCCAGAAATCCATAACAGTAGTGCGTAACATGCCCTCTAAGATCGTAGTGGTGCACTCGAACTGTCCATCCATTTGGGGGTGGAATGATGTGCTCAACTCAACATGTGTGTCTAACTCTCGATGCACTGCTCTCCAAAACTGTGATGTGAACTGTGTGCCCTGATCAGATATAATGGATACCGAAATTCCATAAAGATAAAAAAAAATTTGGATATATATTTGAGCCAATCGCTCTAAGAAATAGGTGATCACAACTGAAATGAAATGTGCGGACTTAGTCAAAAGGTCCACAATCACCCAAACTACATCAAATCTATTCAAAGTCCTTGGGAGCCTAACAATGAAATACATGGTAACACTCTTCCATTTCCACTTGGGAATCTTAAGTCTCTAAAGCAAACCACCCGACCTCTAATGCTCGTACTTCACTTACTAATAGTTCAAGCACCGAGCCAGATACTTTACTATATATTTCTTCATTATTCTCCAAAAATAGAGCTACCTAAAATCCAAATACATCTTTACGGCACCCGGATGAATGGGAAACTGCAAACTGTGGGTCTCTTCAAGAATCAATGCATGCAAACTATCTACATTGGGCACACGAATCTGACCCTACATACTCAACACCCATCACCTCCAATATAAACCTCCTTGTCATTCCCATGTTGCACCGTGTCCGTAAGGACCAGCAAATGAGGGTCGTCATACTCTAATGTACTCATACAAAGAAGACTAAGAAACCACGCAAGAAGGAACCCTACTAGGCTCCGAAACATCAAACCTCACGAACTGATTTGCCAAAGCCTGAATATCTAATGCTAGAGGTCTCTTACCAATGGGAATATATGTATGGATACCCATACTCTCCACCTTTCTACTCAAGGAATCAGCCACCACATTAGCCTTCTTGGGATGATGGAAAATGATGATATCATAGTATTTTAATAGCTCTAACCACCTCCGCTACCTCAAATTCAAATCCTTCTGCTTAAACAAGTGTTGTAGATTCCGATGATCTGTAAATATCTCACAAGGCATGCCATAGGGATAGTGTCTCCAAATCTTCAATGCGTAAATAATGGATTCCAACTCAAGATCGTGAATGAGGGGATTCATCTAGTGTTTTATGTTTCTAAGCTCTGTAAGTATTATGGTGAACTTTCCCATGTGTTTGACTTCACCACGATACAACTAGATAGAGACTTGACTTATGACGTGGAGTCGATGGCCATTTTGGGTCAGCATGTTCGAAAGTTGAGATCAAACAATATAGCTACGGTGGAGAGGGCATCCAATCTAGGAGGATAATTAGGAGACCAATCTGCAGATGCAGAGTAGATATCCACACCTATTCAAGACTCCATATATGATTCTAGACTCGTATGAGGATTAACATTTGTTCAAGAGGGGGAGAATATAATGACCCAGCTGGTCGTATCGAGTATTGTAGCCCCATTCCCCTGTTTATTTCTTATTCTATGTTCGCTTGTGGTTACATGAGTTGCCGGGCTAGTGTGTTTGGTTTCGGGAATGTTTCGGAGTGAATTGGTACACTTATTCCCAAGGTTGGAAGCTTAAGTCGAAAAAGTTGACCGGATGCTGACTTTTATGTAAACAACTCTGGAATAGAGTTTACATGGTTCTGATAGCTTCGTATGGTGACATTGGACTTTGGCGTATGTCCGAATATTGATTTGGAGGTCTGTAAGTCATTTTGGCTTGAATTGGCGAAAGTTAGAAAGTTGAAGGTTTGGAAGGTTGAGAAATTTGACCATGAGTTGACTTTGTTGATACCGGGCTTGAATTTTGGTTCTAGGAGTTGGAATAGGTCGTTGTGTAATTTATGACTTGTGTGCAAAATTTGAGGTCAATCGGAGTTGGTTTGGTATGATTCGGCATTAGTTTTTGAAGTTGGAAGTTCATTAGGCTTGAATTGGGGTGCGATTCGTGATTTCGATGTTGTTTAATGTGATTTGAGGCTTCAACTAAGTTCATATCATGATTTAGGACTTGCTGGTATGTTTGGATGTAGTCTCGGGGGCCTCAGGGGTGATTTGGATCAAGTTCAGGCTCATTTTAGAATTGGAGGAGTTGCTGATATCTGTGCACATGGTTTCCTCTTTCACGATCGTGAGGAAAGGGACTCCATCACGAAGGCTCAATTCTGGAAGGTGGGAATTTATTCTACGCGTTCGCAATTTTGAAGATGTGATTACATAGCTTTGGATATTTGTGCAACGTGGGAGATAGGACGTATTCGCGAAGAAAATGTGAGGCCTGGAAGTTGCATGTGTTTGTTCTTTGTGATCGCATAGGTATTAGTTGCTGACGATCGCATTCGCGACTATGAGTGCATGTTCGCGTAGGCTTTTTGGGGGCTGAGATTATTTTTGTACTTCATTACTGTGATGAGGGTCCCGCGATCGTGACTCACTATAACTGGGCGGAACATTAAAAACCCAAATCGAAGGTTAGATTTATTATTTCATACTTTGGGTTGTAGAGCTCGATTTTGGGCATATTTGGAGGAGATTTTCACGTCTTGGATCAGGGTAAGTATTTTGGACTCAGATTAGTCATTATTTCATGATTCCATCTTTGTTTTAGCATTTGATTAGTGAATTAAATTGAAGAAATGGAGGTTTGAAGGTCGATTTGAAGTCGAAATTGGGTGATATTAATATGGTTGGACATGTAATTGAATGTGTATCGGGAATTTGTGAGTTTTGTCGGATTCCGAGGTATAGGCCCATGTTGTTTTTTTGGTTAACTTTTTTATTTTGGTTAAAGATCTTAGCTTTATCATTTGGAATCAATTCCTATGGCTTTATTGATTATATTTAGTTGATTTGGTTAGATTCGGATCGTCCAGTGGTTGATAGGCGCGGGAAGGGCTTGTTAAAGGACTAATTTTGCTTGAATGTATCTTATTTAAACTTTGTTGAGTCATTAGTTGCCTGAATTATTTGTGATAGCTACGTGCTATGGGTGGCGCATATGTGTGGGGTTGAGCCCATATGCGTGCACTAGGGTACTATTTCCATGCTCAGGTTAGTGCTTAGGCTACGATATGCCTTGAAATGATTGATAAGCTTCATGTTGATATGTTTCTCCTATTTTTACTCCTCTGGAGCTATTTGTTTCATGTTTGAGATTTTGTTGAGGTTATTCTTCCGTTTGAACCTGATAAACTGCTAATTCTTGAGGGAAATTATCTGTTCTAGAGGTGATAGCACACATTGCATATGCCTACACAATAACATATTATTTATACTAGTCCAGGAGTATGAAACTTGATAATCATTGATAATGTTCATGTATTCCCGCATATTTTCTCTCTGTGTTATGAGATGGACTGGTAGCCTGTGACCATGCTGGGCGGATTGTGATTATTAGCACGTGAGTTGTTCGTAAAGCTCGTGAGTTGTCCGTACGAATCCAATTATTGATATTATTAGCACGTGAGTCGTCTGTGCAACATATGAGTTATTCGTGTAGTTGATTCTATTAGCACGTGAGTTGTCTGTGCAATATGTAAGTTGTTTGTGCCGTGTGTGGAAAAACTTATCAGTTGTTTTGTGCAGATATGGAAAGGTTGAGAAAAGTCTGGCCATTGTAATTTTGGAATTGTATTTTATCATTACTTGCAATATCCATGGTTTATTATCTAATTATTTGCATTCATCTTATATGTTGTAACCATGTCCAAGCAAAGATGTTGAGTAATTGTGCACACGCACATAGATAGTCCTTTTCAATATTGTCACGACCCTAAACCCAGACCCCGTCGTGATGGCACCTCTCGTGAAGACAAGGCCAGCCGGCACTTTTCCATTTCAGTTTAAGCAATTAAACAATAAGAATTAAGTCTAAAACATGATAAATAATCCAAAAGTAAGCAGTTAACTATACAAAATTTACGGAAGAACAACCCGACACAGCCCGATATCAGGGTGTCACTAGTCATGAGCATGTATCAATACGCTGCATGTCTAAAATGCCTACTAAACTATTACATAATAACTGATAAAGTGATAGAAATGAGATAAAGGGGGAGAGACACGGGACTGCGGACGCCAAGCAGCTACCTCGTAGACTCCGAAGTCTGCCGGGAGCTTTCAACTCGCGCTAGCAGGATCAGCAATGCTTGAATCTGCACATGGGGTGCAGGGAGTAAAGTGAGTACTCCAACTCAGTGAGTAATATTCATAAATAAACGACTGAGAGATATGAAAATACGTAAGGCACATTACAGACTATAATGAAGCAGTAAAACCAGTAAAAATAGTAAATCAGTAAAGATACGTGAAATCATTTAAGTTCATTTTAAACTTCATGAAATGCCTTTACGACAATTAAACAGGAAAATGACAGACAAATAAGAAAGATAAACACATAAAGGTTCGCCCTTAGGGCACGATGTCGACAAATCCGCCCCTCGGGCACATATCTCAGAACAATACTAGCCCCTCGGGCTGTATCTAAAATCACAATGGGTACCCGCGCTCACGGTAGGTGTGCAGACTCCTAGAGGGGCCCATTACTGCCCAAGCGCAATATCAAGCCACCTTGTGGCATCATCACTAGGCTTTCGGCCTCATATCAACAAGCCACCTTGTGGCGTACATATCTCAGGCCCTCGGCCTTACTCGGTCAAAAATCCTCACAAGCCACTCGGGCAATAGTAAAACATTATTCTCGGCCAAAAATATCATTTAAAAGATCATTTAAGTGTTAAAATAGAGTAAACATGGTTGAGTTATAAAAATAGTGGAATATAGCATGACTGAGTTCAAGTATGAAGTCAAAACAGTGAGAAAATATCAATAAAAATCCCCTAAGGGTTCAAATAGTTGGCACAAGGCCCAAATATGGCATTCAGCCAAAAACATGATGTTCACAAATAGATTTCAGTCAAATATGCGGTAAAATAGTCATTCGGGATGGGCTATGTCACAATCCCCAACAGTGCACGACCTCACGCTCGTCATCAAGCATGTGCGTCACCTCCATATAGCACAACGATGTGCAATCCGGGGTTTCATACTCTCAGGACATTATTTACAATCATTAATCACCTCAATCTGGTCCAAACTCTAGCCCATGATGCCTTTGCCCCTCGAATCGGCCTTCACTCGTATCGAATATATCCAAAATCAGAACCACGACGTCAAAATATGCTTAGGGAACGAAGCCCAAGCAAAAATTATCAATTTACAACATAAATCCCGAAATTACCAAAACCCGACCCCCAGGCTCACATCTCAGAATTCGATAAAAATCACATCAATAGATTCCTCATCTCCCCACGAGTTCATACATATCAAAAGTACCAAAATCCAACCACAAATGGTCCCTCAAATCCTCAAGTCTAGGTCTCCAATACCAAGCCCTAGTTTCCCCAATTTTAACCCTTAAATTACATTAATTATAGCTCTAATTCGTGTGCTTCTACTTCTTTTCAAAATCACTTTTTTTTCCTTCCAAAAGCTTGGCCAAACACCTCAATTTAACAAAAAAACACTTTTGGCCAAAAAGAAGCTTGGTCAAACAAGCTATAGGTTCCCTAATAGCCCCTCACCACCTTTGTACTCTATTTGTTTTATTTTATATGTCATTTTTACTATTTGTTTGTGAAAATACAATTAATCACAGTTGAAAAAAACGGTGAAAAAAATGCATTTGACCAGTGGCTTGCGTCATCCCAACTTTCCCAAATTTTCATTTTGTAACTTCTCTTTTTGTCACGACCTGGATTTTCCACCCTCGAGAGTCGTGATGGCGCCTACTAATGTGAGCTAGGCAAGCCAAACCTTTAATCTAATTACTTCATTAACAAATTATTTCTTTTTAACAAATATAAGACGATAACGTGGTAACAGCAGAAATTCAAATTTAAGCGGAAGACATTAATAAGATTTATGGAAACTGCATCTATTACAAATATTAAACCTTAACCACCCAAAACCTAGTGCCACAGTGTCACAGACTATCTAAGATTTCTACATGCAAAGTCTAAAGAAATAACAGTGCACTCTTTTAGAATAAAAGGAAAATGAAATAGGAAATAGGGATAGAGGGAGACGCCAGGGCCTGCGGACACCTGCAGGTCTACCTTTGGTCTCTGAATGGACTGAAGGAAGCCTCCAAGCTACTGTCCAACAGCTAATATGGGATCTGCACATAGTGCAAAGTGTAGTATCAGCACAACCAACCCCATGTGCTGGTAAGTATCCATCCTAACCCCGGCGAAGTAGTGACGAGGCTAGGACCACACTACGAAATAAACCTGTGAGTTCAAATATATATACAACACAAAAGAAATATAGAAATAAACAAATAAAGATAGGTGGGGGAAACATGCTTGGGGGAATAACGGGTAAAACAGAATATCAAGAGAATTATAAAGGAGACAAAATCAACCACTAACAAGATTATGGAAAACAAAGGCAGATTTCACTTTCTTTTCACACCTTGTTGTAGGCGTGCAACCCGATCCCATTTCTTGTGTCTCGTGGCAGGTGTGCCACCCTCTCCCATTTCATGTATTTCGTGGCAGGCGTGCCACCCACTCCCATTTCATTTACATTTTGGTAGGCGTACCACCCACATCCATTTTATTTATTTCATGGTAGGCGTACCACTCGCTCTCATTTCATTATATCTTGTGGTAGGCGTACCACCCACACCCATTTCATTATATTTTGTGGTAGGCGTACCACCCGCTCCCAATTACAAGCCAACAAAAATCACAAGGAATCCTGTCAAAGGAATAAGAACAATATAACAACTTCCCGGCAAGGGAACAATGATATTTCAACAATATCTCGGTAAGGGAACAATAATATCAACAAACATCCCGACAAGGGAACAAGCCTCATATGGAGCCATCTGAATACTCGACTAGTAGCTGTTGTTATAAGAAAACACCGCAAGCAGTAGAAACTAATCCCATGACCATCTGAAATAAATGACACAAGAACGCAACATGTCTTCCAATATCTGAATAGTGCGCTCGGACTGTCCGTCCATCTGAGGGTGAAAAGATGTGCTCAACTCAACCTATGTACCCAACTCTCGTTGCACAGACCTCCAAAACTGCGAAGTAAACTGAGTGCCCCTCTCTGAGATAATGGAAACTGGGACACCATCCAAACGAAAAATCCCCCGGATATAGATCTCTGCCAACCGCTCTAAATAATAGGTATTACACACAGGAATGAAGTATGTGGACTTGGTCAGCCTATCCACAATCACCTAAATAGCATCGAACTTCTTCAAAAGTCCATGGAAGTCCAACTACAAAGTTAATAGTGATCCGCTCCCACTTCCACTCTAGAATATCCATCCGCTGAAGCAAGCCACCCGGTCTCTGATGCTCATATTTCACCTGCTGACAATTGAGACACCGAGCTACAAATCCCACAATGTCTTTCTTCATTCTCCTCCACCAATAATGCTGCCTCAAATCTTGATACATCTTCGTAGCACCCAGATGAATGGAATACCGTGAGCTATGGGCCTCCCCTAGAATCAACTCCCGAAGCCCATCCACATTGGGCACACATATCCATCTCTGCATCCTCAACACCCCATCATCACCCATGGTCACATCACTGTCATCATCATACTGAACTCTGTCCTTAAGGAAAATCAAATGCAGATTATCATAATGGCGCTCTCTGATGCGATCATATAAAGAAGACCGAGAAACCACACAAGCCAATACTCGACTGGGCTCCGAAATATCTAACCTCACGAACCAATTTGCCAAGGCCTGAACATTAACTACAAGAGGTCTCTCCCCAACTGGAATATATACCAAACTCCCCATACGCACCGCCTTTCGGCTCAAAGCATTGGCCACCCCATCGGCCTTTCCCGGATGGTACAATATAGTGATATTATAATCCTTTAGCAACTCTAACCATCTCCGCTGCCTCAAATTAAGATCCTTCTGCTTGAACAAGTGCTGGACGCTACGATGATCAGTAAACACCTCACAAGACACACTATATATGTAATGTCTCCAAATCTTCAACGCGTGAACTATGGCAGCCAACTCCAAATCGTGAATGGGGTAGGTCTTCTCATGGGGCTTCAACTAACAAAAAGCATAAGCAATAACTCTACCCTCTTGCATCAATACACAACCAATACCAACTCTCGAATCATCACAATACACGGTATATGAACTTGAAGCTGATGGCAAAACTAACACTGGAGTTGTGGTCAATGTTGTCTTGAGTTTCTGGAAGCTCTACTCACACTCATCTGACCACACAAATGGAGCACCCTTATGAGTCAACTTGGTTAAGGGCGACGCGATAGACGAGAATCCCTGAACAAACCGACGATAATAGCCGGCCAAACCAAGAAAGTTGTGAATCTCTGAGTTGCGATGGTCTGGGCCAACTCTGAACCGCCTCTATCTTCTTCGGATCAACCTGAATACCCTCGTTAGACACCACGTGTCCCAAGAAAGCCACTGAACTAAGCCAAAACTCACACTTTGAGAATTTTGCATAAAGCTTCTCATCCCTCAATCTCTGCAACACAACTCTCAAATGCTCCGCGTGCTCCTTCTGACTACCCAAATACACCAGAATATCATCAATGAAGACTATGACAAATGAGTCGAGATAAGGCCGAAACACGATGTTCATCAAATGCATGAATGTTGCTGGGCATTGGTCAGCCCAAAAGACATCACCAAGAAGTCATAATGACCATATCGGGTCCTGAAAGCTATCTTAAGAATATTCGAGTCCCTGATCTTCAACTGGTGATAACCTGAACAGAGATCAATCTTGGAGAACACTCTCGCTCCGTAAAGCTGGTCGAATAAATCATCAATGTGAGGCAAAGGATACTTGTTCTTCACCGTTACTTTATTCAATTACCTATAATCAATGCACATCCTCATAGTTCCATCCTTTTTCATCACAACTAGAACTGGCGCACCCCAAGGTGACACATTAGGTCGAATGAACCCCTTATTAAGGAGTTCCTGAAGCTGCTCCTTTAACTCATTCAACTCCGCTGGTGCCATACGATACGGCAGAATAGAAATGGGCTGAGTGCCCGGCACCAGCTCAATACCAAAATCAATATCCCTGTTTGGTGGAATGCCCGGTACGTCTGCAGGAAACACGTCGGGAAAATCCCTCACCACTGGAACAGAATCAATATTGGAAGTCTCTGCACCGACATCCCTTACAAAGGCTAGATACGAATGACAACCCTTCCCAACCATACGCTTGGCTTTCAAGAATGATCATTTAAACCTCGCCACTCAATTTGTGGCACACCTGGTATAGCCAATGTGACTATCTTAGTATGATAGTCTAGAATAGCAGGACATAGAGATAGCCAATCCATGCCTAAAATGACATCAAAATCCACCATACACAATAATAAAAGATCCACTCGGGTCTCCAGACCCCCAATAGTCACCACACACGATCGGTACACACGGTCTACAATAATAGTATCGCCCACCGGGGTAGATACAAGAACATGTGAAATAAGAGACTCACAGGGCGTACCCAAATAATGAGCAAAGTATGATGACACATAAGAAAAGGTGGAACCGGAATCAAATAATACAGAGGCATCTCTGTGGCAGACTGAAACAATACATGTGATAATAGCATCGGAAGCAATAGCATCGGGTCTAGCTGGAAGTGCATAGAAATGGGCATGACCTCCACCTAATCGACCTCCCCATCTGGGACAACCTCTAGCTAACTGACCTCCACCCCTATCTGTTTGGGTGGGTGATGATGAAGTAACTAGCACTAAAGTCGACGGCTGACCCCTCTACTGAGATGAACTCGCAAGACGACGAGGGTACTGCCTCCACATATGACACATCTCTCCACACTCATAACAACTCCCAGGTGCTGGAGAAGGGGATTGAAGGGAACCCCTCGCACCGGACTGACTAGATGATGCACCTGGCATAGAAGAGCCCTAAACTAATGGAGCATAAGACGAACTCTGAGCTGGAAGGGCACTGAGTGATGACTGGCCCTGATGAGAACTGTGAGAACCATGACCTGATGACGCACCATGATAACCTGGGTGAGCTTGCTGAGCATGCCTGAATGGACGGCCTCTGCCATGCTGAAACTGACCTCTTGAAGGAGCACCACTATAACTATTAGATCCTCTAGGCCTCTTGGCCTCCCTCTCCTCTCGCTCCTGGAGACAAACAAACTCAATCTCACGATCAATGTCTACAACCTCCTTGAAGGTAGAACTAGTCACCCTCTCCCTGGTCATGAGAATATGAAGCTGATAAGTCAGGCCATCAACAAACCTCTTAATCCTCTCTCTATCTGTCGGAACCAACCAAATAGCATGACGAGCTAACTTGGATAACCTTATCTCATACTGCGTCATAATCATCTCTCCCTGACACAACCACTCAAACTGCCTGCGCAGCTCCTCTCTGCGAGACTGTGGCACATACTTCTCCAAAAAGAGAATGGAGAATTGCTGCCAGGTAAGGGGTGATGCACCAACATGCCTACCCCTCTCAAAAGCCTCCCACCAAGTGAAGGCAACTCCAGAAAATTGATAAGTAGTGAAGGCGACCCTGCAGGTGTCTAGAATACCCATTATACAAAGCATCCTCTAACACTTATCCAAGAAACCCTAGGCATCCTCGCCCTCTCACCACTGAAGGTCAGAGGCTGAAGTCTACCAAACTTCTCCAACCTACGCTGCTCATCTTCTGGCATGGTAGGAACTACATAGTCTTGAGCAGCTGCAACCGGCTGGGCTGGATGTACCCTCGCCGTCTAAATTCCCTGCATGACCTGCTCAGGTGTGCGAGCGGCGGGAGTATGATTGCCTCCCCTGGCCTGAGAAGTAGCTACGGTTGTAGTTGTTGAGTCCCCTTGAACTAGGCCAGTGCACACTAATAGAATCTGAGCCAAGGCCTCCTGAAGACCCAGAATCACAATGGGCATAGATGGTGCCTTAGTTGGTGTTGATGGAGCGTCCATAACTGGGACCTGATACTGAACTGGGGCGGCTGGTGGATCTGCAGGTACTGCCCTAGCTGCTGTGCGGGCCACACCTCTGCCCCTACCGCGTCCTCGGCCTCTAGTGGCCATAGCTGGTGGTACTGATGGTCGTCCATCCTGATCGGTAGCGCGTATCCTCACCATCTATGAGAGAATAGAATGACAAAAGTTTAGAACTTGGATCAACAAATTCTCACAATAAGAATTTTGAGAATATGAAGTTTTCCTAAAGGTTCTGCAGCCTCTCGAGGATAAATATAGACGTCTTCGTACCAATCCATGAGACTCTACTAAACCTACTCATGACTCGTGAGACCTATGTAACCTAGGCTCTGATACCAACTTGTCACGACCCTAAACACGGACCCGGTCGTGATGGCGCCGCTCGCGAAGACAAGGTGAGCCGACACTTTCCCATTTTAGTTTAAGCAATTAAACAATAAGAATTAAGTCTAAAACATGATAAATAATCCAAAAGTAAGTAGTTAACAATACAAATTTGCGGAAGAACAACCCAACACAGTCCGATACTGGGGTGTCACTAGTCATGAGCATCTATCAATACGCTACAAATCTAAAATGCCTACTAAACTATTACAGAATAACTGATAAAGTGATAAAAATGAGATAAAGGGGGAGAAACACGGGAATGCGGACGCCAAGCAGCTACCTCGTGGACTCTGATGTCTGCCGGGAGCTCTCAACTCGCGCTAGCAGGATCAGCAACGCCTTAATCTGCACACGGGGTGCAGGGAGTAAAGTGAGTACTCCAACTCAGTGAGTAATAATCATAAATAAATGACTGAGAGATATGAAAACACGTAAGGCACATTAAAGACTATAATGAAGCAGTAAAAATAGTAAATCAGTAAAGATATGTGAAATCATTTAAGTTCAGTTTAAGCTTTATGAAATGCCTTTTCGACAATTAAATAGGTAAATGACAGACAAATAAGAAAGATAAACACATAAAGGTTAGCCCCTCGGGCACGATGTCGAAAAATCTGCCCCTCGGGCACATATCTTAGAACAATACCAGCCCCTCAGGATGTATCTCACATCACAATGGGTAACCGCGCTCACTGGGGGTGTGCAGACTCCTAGATGAGCCCCTTACGGCCCAAGAATAATATCAAGCCATCTCGTGGCATCATCACTAGACTCTCGGCCTCATATTAACAAGTCACCTCATGGTATACATATCTCAGGCCCTCGGCCTTAACAATCATAATCAGTATTTCCTCACAACATAGGCCCTCATCCTTACTCAGTCAAAAATCCTCACAAGCCACCCGGGCAATAGTAAAACATGATTCTCAGCTCAAAATATCATTTAAAAGATCATTTAAGTGTTAAAATAGAGTAAACATGGCTGAGTTTTGAATATAGTGGAATATAGCATGACTGAGTTTAAGTATGAAGTCAAAACAATGAGGAAATATCAATAAAAATCCCCTAAGGGTTCAAATAGTTGGCAAGAAGGCCCAAATATAGCATTCAACCCAAAACATGATGTTCACAAATAGATTTCAGTCAAATATGCGGTAAAATAGTCATTTGGGATGGATTAAGTTACAATCCCGAATAGTGCATGACCCCATGCTCGTCATCAAGCAGGTGCGTCATCTTAATATAGCACAACGATGTGCAATCCAGGGTTTCATACCCTTAGGAAATCATTTACAATCATTACTCACCTCAATCCGGTCTAAACTCTAGCTCGCGATGCCTTTGCCCCTCTAATCGGACTCCACTAGCGTCGAATTTATCCAAAATCAGAACCACGACGTCAAAATATGCTAAGGGAACGAAGCCCAAGCGAAAATAATCAATTTACAACATAAATCCTAAAATTGCCAAAACCCGACCCCCAGGCCCACATCTCGGAATTCAATAAAATTTACATCAATAAATTCCTCATCTCCCCAAGAGTTCATATATATCAAAAGTACCAAAATCCGACCACAAATGGTCCCTCAAATCCTCAAGTCTAGGTCTCCAATACCAAGCCCTAGTTTCCCCAATTTTAACCCTTAAATTCCATTAATTATAGCTCTAACCCTTGAAATAATACTATAGGAACGAGTTTTAGGTCCAAAATCCTTACCTCAATGAAGTCTCCTTGAATCTCTCTTCAAAATCGCCCAAAACTACAGAATTCGAGTTTAAAAATGGTGAAACCCACTGAAAATCGCGAAGGAAGAATTATATACATTCTGACCCAAGCATTTTCGCACCTGCGGTCAACCCATCACATCTGCGGTACTGCTTTTGCGGTCCAAGAGCCGCTTCTGTAGTTTTTCACTTATTCTCAAATTTCTGCATCTGCGATGATATCTTTGCACCTGCGCCATCATAGGTGCGGTTACCCAACCACTTCTACAGTCATAGCCTACCTCACTTTCTTCCGCTTATGTGGCATTCTACTTCGCATCTGCGGCATCGCACCTGCGGTCCCCAATCCGTAGGTGCGGAAATACCAGAAGCAGAAAATCTGCAGCTACATCAAACATTCCAAACTCTCTGTCAACCATCTGAAATCACCCCGAGGCCCCCGGGACCTCAATCAAAAGCATAAACATATTCCAAAACCTTATTCAAACTTATACCAATCTTCAAAACACCTCAAACAACACCTAATCAACCAAAACACATCGGATTCAAGCCTAAGTTTCCAAAAATCTTCCGAATTCCGCTTTTGATCAAAATCCCAACCAAACCATGTCCGAATGACCTAAAATCTTGCACACACATCCCAAATGACACAACGGAACTACTGCAACTCTCAGAATTCCATTCTGACCACTATACCAAATTCTCACCTATCAACCGGAAAATGCCAAAAATTCAATTTCGCCAATTCAAGCCTAAATCGACTCTGAACCTCCAAAACATATTCCGATCACACTTTAAGTCCAAAATAACATCCCGAAGCTATCTGAACCATCGGAACTCACATCTGAGCCCTCTAACACATAAGTCAACATCCAGTTGACTTTTCCAACTTAAGCTTCCTCAAAAGAGACTAAGTGTCTCAAACTTTACCAAATCCTTTTCGAACCTAAGCCAAACAACCCGAACACATATAGAGTCGATAGTCAAGGCAATAAGAAGCAGAAATGGGGAAAACAGAGCGGTAACTCATGAGACGACTGGCCGGGTCGTCACAAGTATCTTATACATGTTCACATTAGTGTTCTGTACTTGTTGGATTTTATGAAACTGTATAGGTTATAGCAGGTACCATTTATAATTCTTGTTTCTTTTACCTCGCCGAGGTTAGTTATAATATTTATTCAGTATATTGGGGCAGTTGTACTCATACTACACTCTGCACTTAATTATGTAGATCTATGTGTGGGACCAGTTATCATCAGTAGTTTGGCATGTTGGACTGATCTTCGAGAGGCCAGGTAGAACTGCATCCTTACTCGCAGTTTGGCTTGTATTTTCTCATGTACTATTGTTTTAGTTCAAACAGTATTACTATTCAATTTCAAACTTGTATCTTGTTGTAGATCTCATGACTCCGTATTTACCAGCTTTTGGGGATTTATCTTGTATTGACAGTATTTTGTTACATTCAGGTTTCAGACTTATGATTTCTATAATTTCTGTTGTTTTTGCTCTTTATTGTTAAGTTTCAGCTTGCCTAACCGGTGGGTTAGGATAGTCTTGAAATTGCCCTGAATGTGTTTCAAGGCGAAATTCTAGATTTTCTTGGTTTGGAAAATGATTGTGAGCTTTCCTTGGTCCGTTTGAGGTTTCTATTGCCACCTGATATTTGTTATCCTCAGTCAACCCCATTGAGCCTTTAGCCTTTCTTTGTTGGTAATCATGTTACAAGCCTTTACTCGTTTTATTTATAAGCCTTTACCCTTTCTATTTATAATCCTCCCTTAGCATCCGGACCTTCCTTATCACTCTTATGTAATAAGTGGCTTAAGGTATAAGTTTGGGAAAAAAGTTGAGGAATATAAACGAGGTATCAAGGCACCCCCAAACAAATGAGATAAAAGAAATGATCTCTATGAAAAGAGAAGGCAAGAAAAGAAGGAACAAAAAGGAAATAACAAAAAGAAAATAAAAAGGTAGATTGATGAAATCAAAGAGAGGTAATTATCTCTAGTATGAGAAACTAGGGAGAAACGAATGAAATGAACAATAAAGAGTGATGGCAAGTCTTTCTATCCCCCAAGAAAAAGAAATGTGTCTAAGGGTTTGGTAAATATGAGCCAAGAAATGAAAATGTGGAGTGCTTAAGGAAGGGTATAACCATTTATCCCATAAGGTATCCTACTCCAATCCAAAAGCCTTCATTACAACCCGAAATAAGTCCTACTTGATTTTGAAACGAGTGAGCTTATATTAGTGGAGATCTACATTAGGGGCAAGTCTATGGTACTTGAAGCTTTACTTATAACATTCCTTTGTGAGAGAAGAGTGAATCCTTTATTTCTCTAGAAATTGAGGGCTAATTCTCGAAGTGAGCATGGCAAATGGAAGGTAAAGGTGGAAGAGTTTAGAGTCTACCATAATTTACATGATAGAACAAGAGTCCTTGATGAGTAAAGCCAATTCTTGAAGCTCAAATGTCACACTAAAGTTATATGCACGTAACATATGTTTTGTCACCTTATTAAAAATGCATGAGTATTGTGGATAATTGTTGGTCCTAACGAAGTATGAATGACTTACAATTGACTCTGTGAAATGACCTTTCACTTAGAGGAGGTGGGAAGTAATCTATTTGCATGAGGACAAGCAAAGACTAAAGTATGGGGGAGTTGATAAGTGTGGATTCTAACCACTTATTAGTACCTTCTTGCTTTAATTTTAGTCCGAAAATATAGATTTTTATTTCCAAAACTAATGAAATTGTATGAATTGCAGGTATGTTAGATGATTGGAGCTTAACAGAAAAAACGAACTCAAAAACGAGTATTCCATCTTAATAAGGCAAAAATGAGAAGTGCAAGTAGAAGTGCACTTTGTAGAAGTAATTATGTGGTTGCAGATGATTATGCGGTCCGCAAAAATAGAAGTGTGGACGCAGAAGAAGCCCTGAAGCCTCAGAGGAGTTTTGTAAAAGTGCAATCGGCACACCAAATTGTGCGGCTTCAAAAGCTGGTCGCACTGACAAGGTTTGAAAAGTTCAGAGAAGGTGCAAAAGACAAAGTATGAAGCCTCTTGAAAGTGTGTTTCACAATCAAAATATACGGTCGCAGAAGATGAAGTGCAGCCAAAGGTGGAATCATGCCGCTGTAGATTTCCTCTTAGTGAAAGAGAAGAAGAAAAGTGCAGTCCGTACAAGGAATTGTGTGTCCACAGAACCTCCCGAAGGGCATTTTTGTTAGCAAATTTCTGGGCACTATAAATAGATTGGAAACACTTTTTAGGGCAAATTTTGTATTCTTAACAGCTATAGTGGTTATATTTTACCCTTTTGTGAAAGTAGTGATAAACATTGTCGAAGACTCATTGGTTTGATCAATTAATTATAGATTATGTCTTTAATTACTTATTCTATTTTGTTTTCTTTACTTTCTAGCATGAGTAACTAGATTTTCACTAAGGTTGTAACCTAACCCTAGTGTGTAAATCTTATGTGTTATTAATTCTAAATCTTCTTTACGATTGGGTATTTATTATTTAGCCTTGTTTATGCATTATATCTAGAATTAATGGTTGTAAACATTGATTCATACCTATTTGACTTAGTTCTTACTTGAGAAAGAGGAACTTAGTCTAGGAAAACGTAGATAATAAGAAATTGAGCTAGTTAAGGTTTTGTCTAGTTTGATTAAAGGGTTTTGAAATAGAGATAGGGAAAACCCGACTTGGACTCAGTATTTGAAAAGACTTTTTTCAGGGCGAGGCGCACCAAAAACACCCTAAGACAATTGTGTGGGGCGAAATTCTCAAGAGGCATACGCCTAGCAATTCGGGGCGTACGCCCAGGTGTTCAGGGGGTACACTTGGGCATTTAGGGCGCGTTTTTTTAGTAAGGCGAAAACCCATAGACTTTTTCAAATTAAAACAAAATTTGTTAAATAAGTCCTTCATATAATACCCAAATTCTTAAAAGTCAGCTTGGTAATTACTCAAAAATTTTAAAAAGAAACTGAAATGTATTAAATTAAAAGTCAAGACCTTTTTTTATTGATTGAAGCCATAATTCATGGTCTTTCCCAATTCTTCATCTTTCCCGCTAGTTTGCTAATATCTCCCAAAAGCAACAAATATTCTAATTCTTTTAAACAAATGCAAAAACAACTCCATTCTCATTCATATCAACAAGTTAAAAGTTCAAATTGTAGGTTAGTCATTCTTTTTGTTCCTCCGTGTAGAAAATTTTATTCTTTTCGACTCAAGTTACTTGTGCATCTAAGTAGCGCATAATAGATTGTTTTGACTAGTTTTTTGTAGGGATGTAGCATACATATATATTATTACCAATTTATAAATATTTACTGTAATTATATTATACTATAAAATATTAAAAATTAAATACCTATGGGGATTATGCCCCGTGCCTCAAGGGTTATGCCTCGCTGAGGCATATGTATAACGCCCCGCCTTACTCCCATAACGTTTAAAACACTGCTTGAACTCATATCATTTGTTTGAATTGCTACTCAATTGGACTTGAGAAAGCCAATTTGGGCATAACCACTCTATAACCTATAGGTATTGAGTGGGTACTTGAGAATTAAGAGTTATAACATACTCTAATCTGTAAAATAAGCATTAACTTAGTATACCTATTAAGTTTTCACCTAGGTGAAGGTTACATCCCTAGACTTTTCCCCATTTGTTTAAAAACACAAAAAAATAATTTACTCTCTCTCTAGTTTCTTTTAGTTAGTTTAATGTCTTAGTGTTAATTTGGACAACAACCACTTTTTGTTTGGAAGTATAATTTAGTTATTTCACATTCTCTCTTCAAGTATCTACCTTAACACATATTATAAACTCACTAAGGAATTCGACCCCAACTCTAGTTGGGTATTATAATTGCAACGACCATTTTCATTCATTATTGAATGCGGATTGGATGTGGATCAATACGCCCAAGTCCAAGATCACAATACAAACTTATCGGAATCGTTAAACACAGATCTGAAGTCGTTTACCCATAATGTTGATCGTGGTCAATTCTAGCCTCATTTTAGTACTAATTTTTATTTTTTTTCAAAATGTCACATAAAAGCTTTTCGAAAAGCGATATGAACCATGCATGCAAATTAAAAAAATCAAATGAAGCTACGATATGTCTCCAATCATGAAATTTAAGTCTACTTATGATTACCTGATAGGTCATTTTGAGTTCTAGCACGTATTTCACTATTTCGAGACCTTGATTAGCTCGGTTTAGTGATTCCTAATTTGCGTTCATAGTCCGTGTATTTTTTCGGAAATTATTTGTGTGAAAAATTGAAGAAAATATGAATTTTATCCTTAAAATGATTTGAGTTGACTAACATTCTGTGTAAGGGGACTTGGATCGGTATTTTGACGATCTCGATGGGTCTGTATCATGATTTTGGACTTGGGGGTGTACCCGAAATTGAATTCGGAAGTCCCTACCTTTTTTGACATGATTTGTTAAAAATTAGTAATTTGAAGGTTTAAAGAATTTCGTAGTTTGACCGTTGGTAGACTTTATTTCGACTAGGTTCAGATTTCGATTTCAGAACTTGTATAGATCCATTTTACTATTTAAGACTTGACTACAAATTTTGGTACAAAAGGGAGTTGATTTGCTAGGATGCGGACGCTCGGTTGTGAATTTGAAAGTTATTGAGTTTCTTTTGAAATTTCATGCATTTTGATGTCCAGTTCGTAGTTCTAGGTGTTATTTTGGTATTTTGATCGTGTGAGCATCTTCCCATGATATTATTATATTTGTGTGCATGTTTGATTTGGTTCTCGAGAGGCTCGGGTGAGTTTTCGGATAGGCTACGGATCATTTTTGGACTCAAGGAATCTGCTGGTTTTGCTGTTGCTGGTGTCTGACTCTTTGTGCTTCACGATCGTTAAAGGGAACTTGGATCTAGGGTGTATTTCTTTATTGCGAATGCGAAGGCAAGGTCACGAACACGGAGCATTGGAGGTCTTACCCTTAGCCATGTCGGGTTGCCTCAATTAGAGTAGAGGGGGACTCTTGGCTCTCCTACTAGTAGGGTTATTTCTTATGTGAAGGCTCGGTGTATGGTCGAGAAGGGATGTCTAACATATTTGGCTTATATTCGTGATTCTAGTGCGGGTGTTCCTTCCATTGATTCAGTTCCAATTGTGTGTGAGTTTCCAGAGGTGTTTCCTATAGATCTACCGAGAATGCCACCCGATATTGACTTCTGTATTGACTTGGCTCCGGGCACTCAGACCATTTCTATTCCACCATACCGTATGGCCCCGCCTGAGTTGAAGAAACTAAAGGAGCAGTTGCAAAACTTACTTCATAAGAGATTCATTAGACCTAGTGTCTCACTTTCGGGTGCGCCCTTGTTGTTCGTAAAGAAGAAGGATGGTTCGATGAGGATGTGTGTAGATTATAAGCAGTTGAACAAGTATCCGTTGCCGAAGATTGATGACTTATTTGATCAGCTTCAGAGTGCCAAGTGTATTTTAAGTTTTATTTGAGATCTGGCAACCATCAGTTGAAGATTAAGGCATCGGATGTCCCTAAGACAACTTTTTGGACTCGGTATGGGCATTATGAGTTCCTAGTGATGTCATTTGGGTTCAAAAATGCCCTCGCAACACTTATTGATTTGATGAATATGGTATTTAAGAACTATTTGGATTCTTTTATGATCGTATTCATTGATGATATTTTGATCTACTCTCACAGTCAAGAAGAGCGTGAGCAGCATCTTATGGTTGTACTTCAGACTCTGAGAGATATTTAGTTATATGCCAAGTTTTCAAAGTGTGAGTTTTGGTTGGATTCGGTTGCCTTTTTGGGACATATTTTATGGGCCGAATGCATTAAAGTGGATCCTAAAAAGATTAAGGCAGTTCAAAACTGGCCTAGACCTACTTCAGCTATAGAGATTCGGAGCTTTCTGGAATTTGGCGGGTTATTATCGCCGGTTCATGGAGAAGTTTTCAACCATAGCAGCCCTATTGACTAGATTGACGCAGAAGGGTGCCCCATTCAAGTGTTCCGATGAGTGTGAGTTGGGCTATCAAAAGCTCAACACTACTTTGACTATAGTCCCAGTATTGGTGTTGCCTACAAGTTCAGGATCCTACATGGTGTATTATGATGAATCGCATATTGGGTTCGATGCAGTATTAATGCAGGCTGGCAGGGTGATTGCATACGCATCGCGGTTGTTGAATGTTCATTAGAAGAATTACCCTATTCATAACTTGGAGTTGGCAGCAATTGTTCATGCATTGAATACTTGGAGGCATTACCTCTACGATGTGTCGTGTGTGGTATTCACAGATCATCAGAGTCTACAGTATTTGTTCAAGCAAAAAGATCTCATCTTGAGGCAACAGAGGTGGTTAGAGCTGTTGAAACACTATGATATCACTATTTTGTATCATCCCGGGAAGGCCAATATGGTGGTTGTGCCTTGAGTAGAAAGGTTGTGAGTATGGGTAGCCTTTCATAAATTCTAGTTTGTGAGAGACCTCTTGCATCCGATGTTTAGGACTTTTCCAATCAGTTTGTGAGGTTAGATGTTTCGGAGCCTAGTCGGGTTTTAGCTTACATTGTTGCTCGGTCTTCTTTGTATAAGTGCATTAGAGAGTGTTAATATGATGACCCATATTTTTTGTCTGTAAGGACACGGTGCAAAATGGTGATGCAAAGCAGGTTACTATTGGAGATAATGGGGTGTTGCGGATGCAGGTCGAATTTGTATGCCCAATGTGGATAGGCTTCGTGATTTGATTCATGAGAAGGCCCACAGTTTGTGGTATTCCATTCATCCGGGTGCCGCCAAGATGTATCAGGATTTGAGGTAGCATTATTGGTGGAGAAGAATGAAGAAAGACATACTTGCACATGTGGCTCGGTGTTTGAATTTCTAGCAGGTGAAGTATGAGCATCAGAGGCCTGGTGGTTTGCTTCAGAGATTTGAGATTCCCGAGTGAAAGTAGGAGCATATTACAATGGATTTCGTTTTTGGGCTCCCATGAACTTCGAAGAAATTCGACGCAGTACGGTTCACAGTGGGCATGTTGACTAAGACGACACATTTCATTCCAGTGGCAGCTACCTATTCTTCAGAGCGATTGTCGAAGATCTATATCCGTGAGATTGTTCATCTTCACGGTGTGCCGGTGTCAATTATTTCTGATCAGGTCACATTGTTCACATTGCACTTCAAGAGGATCGTACAGCGCGAGTTAGGCACATGAGTTGAGTTGAGTATAGCATTTCTCCCCTAGACGGACGGATAGTCCGAGCGCACCATTTAAGTATTAGAGGATATGCCTTCCGCCTGTGTTATGGATTTCTGGGTTCTTTGGATCAGTTCTAGCCGCTTGTCGAGTTTGCCTACAACAACAGCTACTAATCAAGTATTCAGATGGTTCCTTATAAGGCATTATATTGGAGGCGGTGTCGTTCGTTAGTTGGTTGGTTTGAGCCTGGAAAGGCTCGGTTGTTGGGTTCTGATTTGGTTCAGGATGCCTTGGAAAAGGTCAAGATGATTCAGGACCGACTTCGTACAGCTCAGTCTAGACAGAAGAGTTATGATGATCGGAGAGTTCGTGATGTTGCATTCATGGTCAGAGAGAGGGTTTTGATGCGGGTTTCACAAATGAAGGATGTGATGAGGTTCGAAAAGAAGGGAAAGTTGTGCCCTGGGTATATCTGACTCTTTGAGATTCTATATAGAGTTGGTGAGGTGTCCTACAAGCTTGCATTGCCACCTACCTTATCACCAGTTCACCCGGTGTTCCATGTTTCCATGAATCGAAAATATTACGGTGATCCATCCCATGTATTAGATTTCATCTCAGTCCAATTAGACATGGATTTGACTTACGAGGAGGAGCCGGTGGCCATTTCTAACACGGCAAGTTCGAAAGTTGAGGTCTAAGAGTTATCCTTATGTTAGAGTGCAGTGGAGAGGTCAGTCGATCGAGGCAGCTACGTGGGAGTCCGAGTCCGATAAGCGGAGTAGATATCCACACCTTTCATTAGTCCACGTACCTTTTTATATTCATTCAAGGCCGAACGTTAGGTGGAGAATGTGATGACCCGATAGGTCATTCTGAGTTCTAGCACTTATTTGTGTGTTCTGAGACCTTGATTAGCTCTATTTAGTGATTCCTGATTTGCATGCGCAGTCCGTGTCTTTTTCCGAAAAGTTTTTATGTGAAAAACTAAAGAAAATATGAATTTTAGTCTTAAAAATATTTAAGTTGACTACGGTAAACATTTTACGTAAACCGATATAGATTGGTATTTTGACGATCCCGGCGGGTTCGTATCGTGATTTTGGACTTAGGTGTATGTCCGAAATTAAATTCGGAAGTCCCTAACTTGATTCGATGTGATTTGTTGAAAACCAGTAATTTGATGGTTTAAAGAATTCTGAAGTTTGACCGTAGGTTGGCTTTATTTCTACCATGTTCGGATTTCGGTTTCGGAACTTGGTGTAAGTCATTTTACTATTTAAGACTTGTCTACAAAAGTTGGTGCAAAACAGAGTTAATTTGATAGGATTCGGATGCTCGGTAGTGAATTTGAAAGTTCTTGAGTTTCTTTTAAAATTTCATGCTTTTGATGTTCGATTTGTAGTTCTAGGTGTTATTTGTATGTTATGATCGTGGGAGAAAGTTCTTATGATGTTATTACACTTGTGTGCATGTTTGGTTTGAGAGCCCGAGGGGCTCGGGTGCCTTTCGGATAGGCTACAGTTCATTTTTGTACTTAAGGAATATGCTGGTTTTTGTTGTTGCTCGTATCTGACTCTTTGTGCTTCCCGATCGCGAAGGGGAACTTGGGGCTGGAGTGAAATCCTTCATCAAGAACGCGATGGCATGGTCGGGAACATGAAGAGTTGGAGGGCTTACCCTTCACGAATGCGACCATCCTCTCGCGAACTCGAAGGTTTATGAGATTTTCGGGGGAGGCAGTCAAATACACTACACGAACGCGAAGGCCAGGCAGGACAGTCCATCATGAACGTATAGAATTTGTTGTGAAATAGAAGGCCACTAAAGCTGTTGTTCTTCGCGATAACGCCAGGCCCTTCGCGAACACGAAGAAAGCATGACGCCCAGTGATTTAAATATCCCAAAGTTGGGATTTATCCCATTTTTCATCATTTTCAAGTTTGAGGCCAGCCTAGATGTGATTTTGAAGAGGTTTTTCATCCCAACTTCATAGGTTAGTAGATTTTAACTTGTTTCCTTACATTTCCTTAATACCGATTGATTTTAACCTTTAATCTATATGTTTTCATAGAAATTAGGGATTTAGGTAGAAATTGGGGATTTTGAGAAATTGAGATTTTGACCTCAAATGAGGTTGGATTTCGAAACTAATCACATAACACGGCTGGGGCGTGAATGGGTAATTGAGTTTTGATCTGAATCTCAGGCTTTGACCAAGCGGAACCGGGGTTTACTTTTGCTAATTTTTTTCAAAAATATTAAATATTGAATCTTTTTCACTCGTGAGTAGTTTCTAAAGCTTATTTTGAATTATTTGAACTATAGTTGGTTAGATTTGATTGGTTAGGAGGCTAATTATAGAGGGAAAGACGTGGTTGGGCATTAATTTGGTTGCAGAGTGAGGTATGTGTCATGGTTAACCTTGACTTGAGGGATTAGTACTGGTTGGTCTATTTGTTATGTGTTTTATGTATGGGACAATGTATATGCGATGTGACGAGACTATGTGTTGTCAATGGTTAAAGCATGCGGGTGAAAAATATTTTTTTGTATTATATTGTTCCATTAATTATGATATTCATGCTTAGGTTAGACTATTACTTATTTGATTATTCGGTTCGTATTTGTTGCTTATTTCAAAGTTGTTGAATATTTTTGGAAGTTGAAGTTTGATATCATGGCACCATATTTGAAGTTAAATTATCCTCTGCATTGTTTATTATTCGAATTCATATTATTATTATTATTATTATTATTATTATTATTATTATTATTATTATTATTACATGATGAGGAAGAGAGTAAAAGCACGAAGGGTGATGTCGTGCCTTTCATTCATATTATTATTATTACACGGTGAGGAAGAAAGTAAAAGCATGGAGGGTGATGTCGTGCCATTATATTCATATTATTACATGGTGAGGACGAGAGTAAAAATACGAAGGCGGATGCCATGCCATTTTCATATCATTGATTTGACTAATTTTCAATTTTGGTAATTTACTTGGATATTTCGTCATTTCATACTTGCCGTATTTATTATATCTTCCCCATTTTGAATGCCCCTCCCTGTTAGTATGTTGTTATCCTTTGTATTATTGCTTCTTTATATATACCTGTACATATTTATTTACGTAGGTGTCCTGTCTTAGCCTCGTCACTACCTCGTAGAGGTTAAGCTCGACACTTATGGAGTAAATTGGCTCGGTAGTAGTTATACTACACTTCTGCACTTCTTGTGCATATACTGGTATTAGTCCTAGCGGTGCATGAAGTACGTCAGCTCGGATCATTACATACGGAGACTCGAGGTAGATCTGCTGGCATCCGCAGACCTTGAAATCCCCTTCCATTTCCCGCTTTACTGTTTATTTCTTTCAAAATAATTGTATTTATTTCAGACCTTGTTTGTAGACTTATAGTTGCTCGTGTACTCGTGACTCCAGATTTCTAGGAGAAGGTATTATCACATAGTTTATATTAGTACTATGTTAGACTTGGCTTTTATTTCTCGTTGAATATCATTATTGTGTTTTTAACTGTTAGAATTGGTTAATTAATTATTTCACGTTAGTTTGCCTGGCAAATGGATATTAGGCGCTATCATGATCCTGAGGTTGGGATTTCAGGTCGTGACACTAGTACTCAAAACGACCTATCGGATGAATTTTCTTTTGACGACCTAGGGTATTTCGATATCACGAGTTGTTTCCAATTGTAAATTCTATAGTGTCATGTGTACAATTATCGCATAATTCTATTCGTAGTGTTCTTCGTATATTTGAAAACATTTTTGGTATGCACGTGTGTCCCTCTTAGTTATATTGCATTTCAAAAATAGTACTTGGTAAAATTAGTGAGTAATTACCTAGTTCAAGTTAATTTCAAATTTTTATGGTAGTAATGCAAATTTAATGTTTTTTCTCAATTTGGTTTATCTTCTAATTACATTTGCACTTATTTTTGTAATTAGAACATTAAAACTTTTCCAATTAAACTTATATTTTCAGATTTGGTTGATGTTAATGCATTTGGAAAGTTTGATTTTCATTATTAAAACATTCCTATTCAAGTTAAATTTTAAATCTGACCCGAGTTAGTTTGAACACCTAGTAGTTGATGAATTTCTAAAGGCATTAAATTATTTTCCTATTTGAGTTAAATTTAAAGATTCTGGTACTTACTTTGTGTTTCTTTGATTTACATCCACATTTTCTAATCAGAACTTGGTAAATTATAGTAAGTATGATAAAATATTTATTTTTTTAACTTAAAAGTTTAGATTTCTTTGATTGCTTTCATTTATAATATTTGGCTAGAAATTTATTATGATGAAGTCTTGATGTATATAAATAGTCATGGTATTCTATTTCTCATAAGTATCATTTCTTAAAGAAAACTACTCATCAATAAGCTTTTATATTATACTTCTTCCTTATAATTTTAGCCATGGAGGGTAAGAAGACTAGAGGGAGGCAAAGTATTCCGATGAAAAAAATAGAAAATGAGGATGACCGCTATGTGACATTTTCAAAGCGTCGTTCGGGTCTGTATAAACAGGCCAGCGAACTTGTTAAGCTATGCAATATTGATATTGGAATTGTACTCTTTTCTCCTACCGGTAAACCTTTTTCATTTTTTCATCCTACATCAGAAGCGATTATTGATCGTTTTTTAAATCCTAATATGCAATTAAGTGAAAGCACTCGCCTAGTTGCGGCTCATGCACGACACAAAGTAAATCAACTCAACAATAGGAGGGAATTGTTTGACAACATAAAAGAAGCTACAAGTGCTGAGTCTCTTCTACTTGACAACATGAAAGAAAACAGCGAAAGATACCGTTGGGAGTCAATTGAGCAGTTTAATGCAGATGAAGTAAAAAAGTATGATTAAGTGCAACTGTTTTTAATTTGAATAATCGTTTGAAGCATTTGAAAAATGAGGCTTCATCTTCGTCTTCTTGAGAGGCTTATTCTGAAAATACAAATAATTAATGCACCTAGTGCTTAAGTTTAAATTCATATTATTAGGACGTGATATTTTTATTTCGTACTTTTTAGTTTGTTTTGATGATGCTACAAGCTATATTCTGCTATGATTTCTATTATTAATATATGATGGTATTACTTTTTAATACTATATGTTTTCTTCGATTTGAGTTAGTTTTCATTATTTCTGTATTTAGACATAATTTATAATCTTATTAATATTACAATTATAATTTGGCTAAGGGTTTTATTCACTTCTATAGGAATTAATGTAGACATAGATCTATAATAGAAAAAAAAAATTAAATGTATTTTTTCGTGAATAGAAGAAGAACTAGATCAGAAGACAAAAAGACGATATGAAAAATAAATTGTCCATTATCTTATACTAGTACTTCAATCATTCCAATAAGAAATTTTAATATGCAATTTAATTAAGAGGCCGTACAGAACATATAAATGAGTTGCATCAAAAAAATTCTTGTGCCTAAAAAATCTTTGTTTCTTCTTGATCTTGAAAGATCGCGCAATCTTCCTTCCGAAAATAATTAAGAAGGAAACCTTTGATCTGTGTCAGTTAAGTTCTATGCATTGATAATATAAAAATATTTATACAATTAGGTCAATTAAAAAGGTAACTACAGATAACTATATGTAATAGCATTAATCTATAACCTAGAATAAATGAAAATATAAAAATACTTAAATTGTTTTCGTCACAACTTGTAGACAAGAAAACTAGGTGGCATGTAGGCTAAATTGATAGTTGTAATATTTTTTTTAGAATAGTGAAATTCTGAAAGCTAGCGGCATGCAGTTTGATAATGGGTCTGCCCCTTTACAACACATAGATGAGATAGCAACTCCATAGACATGATTTCTAATGCAACATAACCATTAATAATTGCAAAGATTTACAAAGGTAAACTTTCTTATTACCATATGAGTCTACTGGATCCCGAACTAGCATACACGCAAATTCAACACAAGAGGGTCTTATAAGAATTAGTTCTACCATGAGCTAGAGATGCGAGCTTCAATCGGGAATTCTACCATAAATTCAAGACAGAACACAATTACGCATACAAGATTCAATCACATAAATTCAAGGCTTTAAACACATGCAGTTATGACATATAGCATAAGTGTTAACATAAAGGAAAATTACAATACAGATAGCTTAGCTACTTAGTAAGGGCTTAGACTTTAACAATGAGGCATAAACTAAAGTAGTTATGTGGATCAACATGGATCCTATAGGTAAGTGATATCAGAAGCATTAGCTTGAATTATAATCATGCAAATTCCCAAATATATAGTATGGATGACATGCAATAGATAGAATATGAGGCTATATAAGCATATTCCTACTTCAAGAACTTAATAGACCAGAATCACATACATACATAAAGGAACTCGTTCAGACATTAAAGTTTCAAACTCAAACAATTACGTTCACATAGATTCAACACCATAGTTGATATAAAGCTCCAAAATTGAAGAACTTATGCTCATCTCACTCATAGAGATACAAGTTTCAAACTTGTAGATTCAAGCGAATAAGAGAAAGAATTCTGGAACATGTGGAGAGTAAGGACTATAATGCAATGTTGAGCTTTACGCATGAACAAAGAGTCATATGGGCATGATTCCTACTAAATATGTAACCACACCAATCAATGGAATTGACCACATATTTGAAGTTAAACCATATCAATATTAAAACTGTGCAGTAAAAAATACTAACCAATCTGCGATTTGAACGAGACAATAGAAAATCCAAAAATACAAAGGTAGTTTTAATTGTGAATTACCAAATGTTCATACACCAGAAATTTCTCGAAATTACGGCATGTCAAAGTTTACGAGCACTTATATAAGTCTCGAGCAGAAAAGGGAGTGAGAGATAATATCCAAAAACCTTGGCTTTCAGCCAGCATAAGAACATGCCAAAACAAACAATCACCACGAACTCAGAAAAAATACCAGTAAAGCAGTACTCGAACAAATAATACTAAAATAGAATCAGTGTAAGAGTGAGAGAGATGTGATTAACGTCTACCCTGAAGGGAAAGGGAGGAAGGGGCTTATATAGTTTCAATATAAAATAAACATATAAGGAAAGAAATCAATCGCATGCAAATCGAATTAGAGTCAGATTAGGGCAAACTCGTACATAAACCCTAATCGAGAGAGAATCAGCAGAGATTTTCCAAGATCTAGAATATATCCCCTCTTCTTCAACGTATAAAGCTAGGATCTTTTAGAAACTCCAATGATCGGAGCCATATTGGCTTGATTCAAGAGAATTAGACTTCCTATAAACGAAACAGTATCAATTATTACCATAACTGCGCGAGCGATAGTGATATTGAACAAATATGGGAAGTATATCACCGATTGATCACTGATTAGCCTAATTTTAGAAAGGGATTGATGGATTTCAGTGAGGCAGCTAGGGTTTTGATCGAACAAAATTATTTGTGTACCAATCTACTGTGATAATGATTTTAGTTTGCTATGAAGTACTAATAAATGGTAAAATTACAATTTTTAACATATAATAAAGAGTTATAACATGATAAATGCTATGTAAATAGTACTTAAAATATTATAAAAATAAAAGTAATTAATGAAAGATGAATAGGATATCAAGAGGACAAAATTGAGTATCAACAGTAATAACTTGGGATTTGGCATGGTCCTCAAATGACTTCGAAATATTAGGGATGCACTCATATCCACTACGCTAGATATTCTTTCCAAAACTGGCGAGTTATATCGGCAGTTACAAATGTAACGACCCAATATCCACCTAGTCGTGATGGCACCTAACCCACCTTGCTAGGTAAGACAAGTAATAGTCACATAATTCTAATAAAGATAATAAATAATCAACAAATAAAATAGTTGAGTTTAAATACAATATCCCAAGGATTGGGAGTACAAGTCATGAGCCACTAAGATTTAGATTTACAAATCTGATATGAAAATAAATACAACATTTGTTTGAAATATATATAAGCAGAGTAAGAATCTAAAACTACCAAGGACAAGTGGTAGCTATATCTAGAGAGCAGGTACATCTTCAATGCTAGCTTCCGTCATCCACAACAACTCAGCTCCAAAATCTGCACGCAAGGTGCAAAAGTGTAGTATGAGTGCAACTGTCATGACCTGAAATCTCACCCCTGGGACCATGATGGCACATAACATTTCACTTGCTAGGCAAGCCAACGTTAGCTAAATTACTTAACCAGTTTTAGCAAATTCAAAATCAAACCATTAACAATAATAAACTGTAATAATTTGAAATAGACTAATAACGTAATGACTCAACCAGTCGTTTTGCTTTTTTCACGATCCAAATCCCAACCTATCGTGATGGTGCCTATCACATTACTAGGCAATCCGACAATCACATGACAACTACGCATTTAAATTTAAAATATGATTTTAACAAGTTCAACTGTGAAAAATCTCATAGATAACTGAGAAAAACAACTGAAACTCAACTACAACAAACCCCAAAATCATGGTGTCACAGAGTACATGAGCTACTAATGTTAACATAGTCTAAAATTTTAATACAACTGTCAAAAAATAGAACAATATTGAAATAAAATGGAAGGAAGGAGAGTCAATGTCTGCGGACGTCATAGCAGCTACCGCAAAGTCTCCGAAGAGGTATTATCACAACTCTAGAAACCACCGCGTCCGGCTATTTCTTGATCTGCACACAAAGTTCAGAGTGTAATATGTGTACAACAAACCCAATATACTCAATAAATAATCTGACTAACCTTGGGCTGAAAGCAGTGATGAGCTCAGAAAGATACAGTATGAATCAGGATAATGAAAACATAAATATATCAAGCTATTGACAGTAATAACTCAGAGAACATCCATATTCAGCTCGTACACAGTACCGAAATTTAGGCATGATTTCACGTTCAATAATTTAAGCTCAACACTGATAAAATATGCCAAGTACAGCTAGCATGAGGAATGTTACATCTCTACGACTACATATCAAATATGCATGTCAAATGTAATCCATCATAGTGATAATTTCAGGTACTCTTACTCTCATAGTACTCATTCTGTCACTCTCAACTCCCAGTCATCACACACAATCACTCAACATTATACGGTACCTGCACTCGCTGCTGGTATGTCAGACTCTGGAAGGACGGATCCTGTCCAAGCACTAATATAAAGCCAATACGCCTACTGCGGGGTGCAACTCGATCCATAATATTAGATAAGTCGATAAAGCATATTGTGGTGTGTAGCCCGATCCCATAAATAAGCCAATAAGGCCTACTACGACATGCAGCCCGATCCCATAAATATCACTCATAATCCGACTCTCAGGACCTAACTCAGTCATAAACCTCTCTTGTCTCACGGGCGTACAAATCTCATACCATACAACTCTAACAATGGTAACATGATGTAACCTTAAATGATAGCAGAGACATAAATATGATATGCAAATGAATAAATATGACTGAGTACATAATTACAACATAAGCAAATAACACAATAGCACAAATAACCTAAGTGGCTCCCAACAGAATAAGCACATAGCCTAAACATGATTTCTAACACTAATCACAACTCAATTACTCTAACACGTTGGATTACACGGATAGAAACAAGACTAGAGAACGACACCGTACCACAGAATCAACCGAGTCATAATTACCCTGGTGCATGCCCACATGACCATCACCTAGCATGTGGGTCATCCCAACACCAACCACATAACACGTATTCCAGGGATTCATACCCTCAGTACCAAGTTTAGAAGTGTTACTTACCTCAGAGTGAGCAACTCAATACTCCAACAAACCCTTGCCTTGCGAATCAACCTCTAAATGACTCGAATCTAGTCACAAACAAATTAATATAACCAATACAAGCTATAGGAATTGATTCCATACGATAAAGCTAAATTCCTTTACCAAATTAAAAAATTCAACCCTGGGTCCATGCCTCGGAACCCTACAAAATTCACAAAATTCAAATACCCAATAACAAGTCTAGCCATACCAAAATCATCCAATTCTTACAACAAATTGAATCAAATCCCCAAATCTTACTCTCCAACACATGGGTCAAAATCCCAAAATTCTAACTTAGATTCATGAGAAATAAGTGAAATAATCAATGGGTATTCAATATTCATGGAAAAAAGTTATCAAAATCACTTACCTCTTCAATCTAGTGAAAACCTCTCCAAAAATTACCTTAGTCCGCACCCCAAAATTCTCTAAGTGAGAGAAGACTCAAACCCTCGAATTTTTTAAACACTGCCAACATTTTCGCTTTTGCTGACTCACTGTAACGATCCGATTGGTTGTTCTATGTAATTGCCCCCTGTTACCACTTTTATTTCTTCACACTTGTGTGTTTATGTTTTTATAACTTACTGGGTTGATTATTTTCATTCTAGAAAGCTTTTGGGTTGATTTGGACCCTTCATTCTAGACGTACAAGTTTAAATTTGAAAATATTAACCAAATTTTGACTTTTGTTAAAACAACCCTTGAACTTTGTTTTTATGACTCTGATAGCTTCGTATCGTGATTTCAGACTTGGGCGTCTACCCGGAATTGATTTTGGAAGTCCGTAGGTTGATTTGTGTTGATTTGCCGAAATTTAGCAATTTTAAGTTGAAAAGTTGACCGTAGGTTGACTTTTAGCTATTGAGCTTAGAATTTGATTTTGGGACTTGGAATAGGTTCACTATGTCATTTAGAACTTGTTTGCAAAATTTGGCGTCGTTCGGAGTTGATTTCGTAGGATTTGGATGCTTAGTTAAAATTCTAGAAGTTCTTGAAAATCTCTTTGAAAATCATACGTTTTAGGGTTCAATTCGTAGTTTGAGATGTTATTTTTGTACTTTGATCGCACGAGTTAGTTTGTATGATATGGACTTATGTGGAAGTTTGGTTTGGAGTCCCGAGGGCTCGTGTGAGTTTCGAACGCTTAGCGGAGTGTTGTTGGAACTTAAGTTTGTTGGTTTTCTGCAAAGGCCTCAGATCACGCATTTTCGAGGTCTGAGTTCTCATTTTATAAGGTTGACCAAGTCAGCTGGGTTCACATTTGTGAACCCAGCGTTCGCATTTGCTAAGTGCACCTGGGAGAGCTTATTTGCATTTGCAATCAACATGGTCGCATTTGCAGAGGGTCCATCGTTCGCAATTGCGAACTATTCATCGCAGTTGCGATAACAGCAGAGATGGAAGGATTTCTCATTTGCGAGTGGTTCTTTGCATTTGTAGATTACAAAACCTAGGTTGCAAATGCGACATCTGCGACTGGAAAAATAGCTGAGGGACGGGATTTTTAAGTTCATTCTCTTATTTTTGATCCCTAGACTCGGTAGGAGGCAATTTGGAGAGGGGATTTTCACAAACAAACCTTGGGTAAGTGATTTTAATCAATTTCTAATCATATTTCATCAACATATTTGTCACGGCCCAACCAGTCGTTTTGAGAGTTATAGCCCCATTTTCCCATTTTTTGCTTCATTTTGTGTTCTTCAGCTGTATTGATCGTATCACTCTAGTTAGTTCGGTTTCGGAGTGGTTTTGGAGAGAATTGAGACACTTAGTCTCTTTTGAGAAGACTTAAGTTGGAAAAGTCAATCGGATGTTGACTTATGAGTAAACGACCTCAGAATTGAATTTTGATGGTTTTGTTAGCTCCGTTAGGTGATTTTGGACTTAGGAGCACGTCCGGAATGTGGTTTGGAGGTCCGTGGTAAAATTAGACATGAGTTGGGAAAATATGGAAATTTGGCGATTTTGGTCAGCAGTGGAAAAATTTGATATCGGGGTTGGAATGAAATTCCAGAAGTTGGTGTAGGTCTGTAGTGTCATTTTTGAGGTGTGTGCAAAATTCACGTCATTCAGAGGTGATTTGGTAGGTTTCGGCATCATTTGTAAAATTTGGAAGTTTAGGAGTTCTTAGGCTTGGATTAGAGGGTGGTTTGGTGTTTCGATATTGTTTTGAGTGATTCGAAGGTTCGACTTAGTTTGCATGATGTTATGGGATTTGTTGGTATATTTGTTCGGGGTCCTGAGGGCCTCGGGTGAATTCTGAGTAGTTATCGGATCACCACATGGCCTTGGGAGTTGGCAAAATACCTGATATTTGGTGTTGGAAAGTTGCTGGTCTCAGATCATTGGAAGTGCGGCCGCGGTATGGATTACGGGGACCGCGGTAGGAGAACGTGGCCGCGGTGGGAAATTTGCGGACCGCGGAAGGACTTGATTCAGAATTCGTGGTCGCGGTGAGAATCTTGCGGACCGCGGTAGAAGGCGTCTCAGGACTCGCGACCGCGATGGAATTATGCGGACCGCGGTAGTGATTGTGCGGACGTAGTGAGAAATATGCATGCACGATCCAAAATCCATTAAGGGTCGTGATGGCGTCGGACACCGCTGTCAGGAAAGCCAACCATAAATGCTTAATTTAATTCTTATCTTAATAATTTTAAAAAATGAAGTTTTCCTTCAATTCAGCTAGTAAAAGATAATTTTTGCCAAAAAAAATAGATAAAAGAATGTTTAGAAGTAAATACAGAATACCCCATAATCATCCCAAAACCCGGTGTCACAAGTGCATGAGCAATTTCTAGGAAATAATGTAATACAACAACCGTCCAGAATACAATATTAGACAGAAAGTAAATACAGTAATCTGAAAGAGACTCTACTGGCTGCGGGTCGTTTCATGAAGTACAACTCACCTAAGTCTATGTATCAACCATGCTGCTACGCCCACTAGACCACTAGAGATGCATGTGCCTTTGCAACAAAAATGCACAACAAGTGTAGTATGAGTATGAAAATAAAGTGTACCCAATGAGTATCCCATCTAATCTCGAAGAAGTAGAGACGAGAGGTCGACCTAGACACTTACTAGTGGTCCAATAATGATATTTGTAAAAATGATAGGAGATCATGGATTTTATAAAGTAATTATAAACTCATAAAGTCGGATAGCAGGTAAACAACTTCTCAAATAATAATGGATTTCCAAAGATTTACTTTATATCATCTTTTATAAATTTATCTCCGGCCAGGAAAGGCAAATAACAACATTTATAAATCTCAGTCAAACAATACAAGCATGCGCATATCATGTCGAGGTAGTAAAGCCCGATCTAACATAAATGTAAAATGTGCACTGCCGAGGGTCGAATGGCACGAACCATAGATGCATCTATTACCCCGTTCGCGAATCATACATGCGACGCGGTAAACATAAATAAACACACACCCCGCTCGCGAATCATACATGCGACACGGACACACATAGATACACACATTCAGACAGCCAATTAAGAATTTATCGGGGAATGTTTATCCAAATAAAAGCCAATTCTCTTTTAATAATTTAAGAAAATGAGGTTTAATCCTTTCAGAAATTCATTTACAAATTCGATAGGATTTAGGCAATTCAATTGTCACCAAGATTATAGATATTCCAAGTATAGCATGCTTTTGGGTCCTAGACTGCCCGGACTTACACATAATAGTAGCTACGCACGGACTCTCGTCACCTGGTGCGTACGTATCCCCCACAAATAGAAACACATAACCAATTATTTCACTTATGGGGACAATTCCCTCTTACAAGGTTAGAAAGGAGACTCACCTCGCTCCGAAGTCTATATTCCGATTCAAGAACGCGCTCAAACCTCCAATTCGGAGCCGAACGATTCAAAACTATTCAAATAGGGTAAGAACTAGTCAATACATGCTCAAAAGTTCATATTCTGATTATTAAACCAATTTTCCAACCCTAAATGCAAGGTTCCTAAAATTCATCCCCGGGCCCACGTGCCTGGATTCCGGAAATTTTTGAAGAAAGTTGTTATCCATAACCTAAGGATCAAGAATATATGATTTTTACTCCATTTCCTAACAAATTTCGTGGTTAAATCTTTTTTTTACCAAATTCTAGGTTTTTCATCTACAACCCATGATTTTCCCTAATTTTCACATGTTAATCTACCCATAATCTATGTATTTAAATCATGTTGTGTAGACATTACTTACCTCAAAGTTCTAGGTGAAAACCCTCTTCCAAAAGCTCCAAAAATCGCCTAAGAGGATGAAGGAAATGAGCTAAATGGCCTAAGGCTCGAAATTAATAGCTAGACACAGCCCTCTGATGTCGCATTTGCTACAGGGAAATCGCAAATGCGACCCCCGACTGAACTGGCCTACTTCGCAAATGCGATAAGGGTTTCGCAAATGCGAACCCTTCAGGCCTCGCAAAAGCGACCCAATTGTCGCAAATGCGAACGATCCCCCCAGCTGCCCAGGTTCGCAAATGCGAACAGAACCTCGCAAATGCGATGACCACATTTGCGACCAATACATTGCAATTGCGATCATACCAGTACCAGCAATCCTATTTCTTAGCAAATCACTTCGAAGCTATCCTGAATCACACCCGAACCCCCAAGGCTCCAAACCAAACACCCGTACAAGTCTAAAAACATAACACAGACTTGCTCGAAGCCTGAAATCGCATAAAACAACACTAAAACCATGAATCGCACCCCAATTCAAGCTTAATGAACTTTAAAATTTCAAACTTCTACTTTCGGTGTTTAAACCTATCAAATCATGTCTGATTGACATCAAATTTTACACACAAGTCATATTCGACATTACGGACCTAGTCCAACTTCCGGAATCGAAATTTGACCCCGATATCAAAAAGTCAACTCTCGGCCAAACTTCCCAAAAACCTCCAATTTTTATCTTTAGCCAAATGACTCCAAAATGACCTACGGACCTCCGAATTCACTTCCGATCACGCTCCCAATACCAGAATCACCATACGAAACTATTCCCAGATTCGGATTCCCAAACGGACATTGATAACATTGAAATGCACTTCAACCCAAACTTATGAGATTCTTCCAAAATGCTAACATCCACAATAGACGCCGAAATGTCCCCGGGTCTTCCAAAACCCAGTCCGTACATACCCCCAAGTCTGAAATCATCATGAGAACCTGCTGGAACCTTCGAATCCTGATTCCGAGGTCGTTTACTAAAAATCCAACCTTAGTCAATTCTTTCAACTTAAATCTTCCGAAATGAGAATTCTCTTTCCAAATCAACTCCAAACTTTCCGAAATTCAATTCTGACCATGCGTACAAGTCATAATACCTTAAATGAAGCTGCTCATGGCCTCAAACTATTGAACGACACACTAGATCTCGAAACGACCGGTCGGGTCGTTACATTCTCTCCCACTTAAACATACGTTCATCCTCGAACATGCTGAGAACTGCACCGGAGTGGTCCGAAATCACTGCTTTAACACCTTGAGCACCTACCTAGGCTACCACAACTCAGTTGAGCACAATAATTTGATCAAATCTTAAGATATTCTCTTTTACTCAAACAATTAAGCTTAGAACCCAATTCCAACACCTGAGATTCTCCGCCAGGCCTGCTTCCAATATATGAACACTGTGTCAATCACTACACGAGGTGCCAGAACATGACCTCATACCTTCGCCGAATTCTCACCATGCACCACATCATTCACAGGACCATAATAACATTCTCTGATCATAATAACCGACATTCCCCGAATCTGATGCTCACATTGCACCTCATGATATACATAAGTCTTATTCCAACTTCTTACAATATTGCCACAATGGAGGAGTCGCGTAGAAATTTATAAACAACGGCCAAGTCAATAAAACATTGAGGCTACACTCCTGAAAAGAACATTACCTCATTCTGAACCCAAATAATGATCTTTGCTCTTTAATGTACTTCATACAATCCTATTGCACTGATCCTAGATCCAATAACCTTGTCTCACCCAGCACGAACTATTCAGGCAACAAGCTACCCCAGACATGACCAAAAGTCTCATATGATGCCACAATGTGCCAATAGGCTATGAACTCGAACATGACAAAAGGAAAATAAATTCTGGAAGGGACTACTCAACTCATGCACTAATATGGACTTTCCTTGGAAAATAGGAAACAAGGCACACAAAAATAGCATATAGAAAACTGTACTCAACATCACACTATTGTGGTGTGCAACCCGATCCAAATAGCATACCCGTGGCGGCGTGCCACCTGATCCACACATAGAATTCACATAAGAGATATACATCGAGCTAAATTGCTTATTACAACAAAATATCGAATATAGGTCCCAAGCACGCTAAGTACATAATACCATCTCTGGGGAGACATATAGCGCCATAAGCTAATAAACTCAAGTACAATTGAGGTGCGATATATGTTCTGAAACAAAAGAGCCATCCTGCTCACATAACACCATCGCTACGCGGAACTTCAACACATAAGAAAATTATCGAACCGTTCACAACTCACACAACACAATATAGCATTACATGAAATAGCCGACGACGAAATAACATCCAACGTCCGAATACTCTTCCATAAGGAGAGCTATGCTGAAATGAACACATCTGGCCTAATATAGAGCCTACATTCATATTTAAATCCATCCACATATCTCAAGTCAATTCTGATCATACCAAACTAGGCCAATAATCTTTCCTGGGTCCATAATGACCTCCTTTTTCCCATAACACACAAGAACAACCATCACCGCCAGAGTAATCCTCCACAGTCCACCACCCAATAAACTGAGTGCCCTACAGGCATAAATTCTCAAATTGACGATATCACCACAATCTTCATACTTGGTTTAATTCTTCAATCAATCAAATGACTACCTTCCACACTTATACAACCTCCTCGTGGGGCACACTCCCACAATCTTCCATGACAGATAGCAGGTCTGCACCTCCATACAACTGGCTGCACTAACGCTGAAAAGTGATAAAGAATCCATAACCAGGATGTAGGGCCTCCTTCACAAAACACCGATCTCTGGTGAGGCTGAAGAATACCTGCTTACTCTAAACATTCAAATCCCTTTTACTGCTCATCCGAGCTCGTGACATCCTTATCAATACCGAATCGCGACCTTGATACTCACTTCAAATTCCATACCACTCACTGCACCCAACATGCCAATATGCAACAAAATACAATTTTCATCATAACTCCAGAACCACTAATAGATTAATACTTCATCATATAGAGACTTTTCACTTAACTAATCTCAGGAGAACCATAGCAACACATAAGTGAATCCTCATAACCGTAGAATATGCAAATATTCAAGTAGTGGTCCAAGCCACCATAGCCCTTCCGGGATCCGCCTACACATAACAGGCCATAACACTAGAATACTCCCGAATAAAATCAATTACGGTGGCCGACAAACCTCACACGTACCATCACAAATCACTTGCATAACTCAATCACGCTGAAGGAATTGATCCCTGCCACCAGTATGCCAATTCAACCATGGCCAACTAATCCAACTTATTCCAATTCATCCTTAACTTGCCTTAGAGATAATAATAGCTCCATTCTTTACATCACCAAGCTAAATCCGCACTCATCTTGAGCGACTCCATTCCATGAGACCACATTATCTCCAACCCCATGAATCGTTTCATACCCTCCTTGCACGCACATTCACATCTTCCACTAATGCACCCATTCTGATAACTTCTCTACGAATCCGAAGTCTTTTTCTCATTTTTCTCCCAAATGCTACACTGCAAGTCAAAAACATCACAGAACATTCCAAGCCTCCTTTCATAATTTGCTGCAAAAGCTCGACTCTTAACCATGCTTATGGGCTCGAAATCATTAGGTACCACACTTTAACTTTTGAATCCACCAGGACCGTTGTTGAGAGCCACCCGCTCTGACTTGGTACTGAATATGATCAACTCCATAAATCGTCTAGCATATGAACACCCTCTCGATGAAGCACCCGGCCGAATCGCTTTCCTGGAAACCCGCATCTATACAAAGCACTAATCCTGAACCTTCCCCAAGTATGAACATGGGTCAATAAGACCAACCATGGCACACCTTTAACACTTCCTTTGCTCAAATTACCACTTATACTCTCTTCCCTTAGCTGAAATAAACCACTAATATGTTAATAACCAAAAATCTCACAAATAGACGACCATGAAATCCAACTTTAGGCGGTAGGACTCTCCCACTTAGCTTGAAGCCACTATTACATAACTCTGGAACCCACCAAGATCCAACCTCTCTTATTGACATGACTTTGCGCAATCAAACCGCCAGATTCCTTGAAATCCTTCCGTTAGCACTTCATAAACACTTTGAATCCCCATCAATAACCCCATACTCGACCTCTTACCGGATGGCCAGTAAAATACTTCGCAGAAGCTTCGCCAACCACGCGACCACTAACCTGATCATAGGGGATAACCCACTTGTGGAAATTACCCACTACGACATCAATAACCCATCCTGAGCCCATGCTCATTCACTAGCTGCACAAGTTATTTCCCTTCTCATGGACATCGATTAAATGTGCGACAATATCCTTCCATCCCAAGTCATGTTGAATCCTTCTTCATATCAAGCAACTCCCTTCTGTGATATCCAACCTCCCACTGCATAATAGCCAATACTTCAAATTAAATCCGTAGACCCAACCGCTGTCCACTATCACTCCCAAATCATTCCGAACTTTCCTCAAGGGTGCGTAGTCATCCTTCCACAAAACCCATATGTAACTCCGTCACTCTCCCACTTTGGCAAAACTCACTCTTTTAATCAGCTACTCGACCCCCGCTTCTTATACCCGGCCTTCTAGAAATTTAACCATCGCTTGACACTTCTCACATGTCCTTCCTCATCCTTTGCTGCTCATTTGTTGCTCTAATTCAATATCTATCTCTGCAACATTTGAACCAACAGGTTGTCACTAACTTTAACCTTTTGAAGATCGTCCTTCTCGAGTTGACAACATTAGAAACACCTATTCAATCCTGAACCACCGCGCACCGCGATATCTAACAGTCGCCTCTCCATGATCATTTCACAATACCCTGCCCCCAAAGGCGAGTTGAAGAAACCCATAACACCGGCGAACATAACATATTCAATCAAGGACGACAAACCCACATCGTAGATGAAAATTCCACCGCACTTGAAAAACACCAAGTCTCATTACCCCGTCAATCCAAATCTGGACATTCACCGGCCAATTGTTGTTCCCTCCACCGGATACGAAATATCAAATCTCTGAATCGTGCACTGAGCTGAAATGGCAAGATATCCTTCTGCAAGGCAACGACAATAGCCCAATTAACTATACAGGGAGAAACATCCCGCACCATATAGGTAGTACCATTAAAATTCTTCAATTCTCGATTTACAATAAGCGCTCTGCATCACGTAAGATTGAGTAGGAAGGAAGTAAGGGCATAAGCCTCAAAGGAACCAAAATGCACGTTGAGGAATCAAGAAGGGAAGTGTTCCTAACAGCCCTGTAGCCTCTCGAAGATAAGTACAAACGTCTCTGTACTGATCTGCAAGACTCTACTAGACTCGCTCATGACTCGTGAGACCGAAGGGAACCTAGTGCTCTGATACCATGTTGTCACAACCCAAAATCCACTAAGGGTCGTGATGGCACCGAACACCGCTGTCAGGCAAGCCAACCATAAATGCTTAATTTAATTCTTATCTTAATAATTTTGAAAACTGAAGTGTTCCTTCAATTCAACTAGTAAAAGATAATCTTTGCCAAAACAATAGATAAAAGAATGTTTAGAAGTAGATACAAAATACCCCATAATTATCTCAGAACCCGGTGTCACAAGTGCATGGGCAATTTTTAGGAAATAATGTAATGCAACAACCATCCGGAATACAATATTGGACAGAAAGTAAATACAGTAATCTGAAAGAGACTCTACTGGCTACGGATCATCTCGAGAAGTGCAGCTCACCTAAGTCTACATATCAACCATGTTGCTACGCCTACTAGGCCACTAGAGATGCATGTGCCTTTGCAACAAAAATACATAGCAAGTGTAGTAAGAGTACGAAAATAACGTGTACCCAATTAGTATCTTGTCTAATCTCGAAGAAGTAGAGACGAGAGGTCGACTTCGACACTTACTAGTGGTCCAATAATGATATTTGTAAAAATGGGAAGAGATCATGTATTTTATAAAGTAATTATAAACACATAAAGTCGGGTAGCAGGTAAACAACTTCTCAAACAATAAAGGATTTCCAAAGATTTAATTTTTATCATCTTTTATCAATTTATCTCCGGCCAGGAAAGGCGAATATCCACATTTATAAATCTCAGGCAAACAATACAAGCATGTGCATATCATGTCGAGGTCGTATGACCCGATCCAACATATATGTAAAATGTGATTACCGAGGGTCGAACGACACGAACCATAGATGCATCTATTACCCCGCTCGCGAATCATACATATGACACGGTCAACATAAATAAACACACACCCCGCTCACAAATCATACATGCGACGCGGGAACACATAGATACACACATTCAGACAACCAATTAAGAATTTTTCGGGGAACTTTTATCCAAATAAAAGCCATTTCTCTTTTAATGATTTAAGAAAATGAGGTTTAATCCTTTTAGAAATTAATTTACCAATTCTATAGGATTTAAGCAATTCAACTGTCAACAAGATTACAGATATTCCAAGTATATCATGCTTTTGGGTCCTAGACTACCCCGACTTACACATAATAGTAGCTACGCATGGACTCTCGTCACCTGGTGTGTATGTAGCCCCCACAAATAGAAACACATAACCAATTATTTTACCTATGGGGACTCACCTCGCTCCGAAGTCTATATTCTGATACAAGAACGCGCTCAAACCTCCAATTCGGAGCCGAACGATTCAAAACTATTCAAATAGGGTAAGAACTAGTCAATACATACTCAAAAGTTCATATTCTAATTATTAAACAAATTTCCCAACCCTAAATGCAAGGTTCCTAAAATTCATCCCCGGGCCCACGTGCCCGGATTCCAGAAATTTTTGAATAAAGTTGTTACCCATAACCTAAGGATCAAGAATATATGATTTTTACTCCATTTCCTAACAAATTTCGTGGTTAAATCTTATTTTTACCAAATTCTAGGTTTTTCATCTACAACCCATGATTTTCCCTAATTTTCACATGTTAATCTACCCATAATCTATATTTAACTCATGTTGTGTAGAAATTACTTACCTCAAAGTGCTAGGTGAAAACCCTCTTCCAAAAGCTCCAAAAATCGCCTAAGAGGATGAAGGAAATGAGCTAAATGGTCTAAGTCTCAAAATTAATAGCTGGACACAGCCCCCTGATGTCGCATTTGCGACAGGGAAATCGCAAATGCGAGCTTCGCAAATGCGAAGATTTCATCACAAATGTGACCCCCGACTGAACTGGCCTACTTCGCAAATACGATAAGGGTTTCACAAATGCGAACCCTTCAGGCCTCGCAAAAGCGACCCAATTGTCGCAAATACGAACGATCCCCCCAGCCACCCAGGTTCGCAAATGCGAACATAACCTCACAAATGTGATGAGCACATTTGCGACCAATACATCACAATTGCGATCATACCAGTACCAGCAATCCTATTTCTTAGCAAATCACTCCGAAGCTATCCCGAATCACACCCCGAGCCCTCGAGGCTCCAAGTGGTTGTGAGGTTATTATCATTATTTGGAGATGGATCTTCTCCATAGGGATGGATTGCCCTTCCTTAGTACTGAGTGACTTCTGTCAAAGATGTATATATTCCGGGATAGATCTTCCCTGGGTTGTATGGGCCATATATAGTACTAAGTAGACGAACATATGAGATTGTGGGCATATGAGGCACTCTGCGTGGTGCATTACATACAGCATCTACATTGTCATGTAGATGTAGCAAAGTTATATTTCTTTACCATGTTCATACTTGATCTGGTTTAGTATTTCGAGCTGTCTATTTGTCTGAAAGTATGTCTACGTTTCTGTATGATATTTTTGTTATCTCTGATGAGGTTGAGTTCGTCACTACCTTTTAGTCCACAGTTTGGACTTGTTACTTACTGAGTTAGTGTACTCACGTTACCTACTGCACCTTGTGTGTAGATCCAGGTATCTCTGGTCACGGTAACGGCTGCTGATATTTCTGTTGCTGATCATTGGAGTTAGCAAGGTAGCTGCCTGGAGACCGCAGTCCTGCTTTCTTCTTCTCTATCTTCCTCCTAGTTTTATTTTAGATTTTTCCCATATGTGTTGGTCTTGTATTATCAGAACAGTTGTAGTAGTTGCTCATGACTTAGTGACACCCCGATGTCGGGCTATTCGTTTTCCGCATTTGTTTTCAAGTTAAACTCTCTTATGAAATTCCAGTGTGAGAAGGGACTTATTTTATCTCTTAGTGAAGTATGAGATTGTTCTAGAAGTATGTCGGCTTGCCTAGTTCCATGATAGGTACCATTACGACCGGGTTTAGTTTTAGGTCATGACAAGTTGGTATCATAGCCTAGGTTACATAGGTCTCACGAGTCATGAGCAGAGTCGTGCGGATTGGTACGGAGATGTCTGTACTTATCTTTGAGATGCTGCAGAACCTTTATTAAAACTTCAAATTCTTAAATTCTTATCGTGTGATATTGATTCAACTTGACGCGTAACTCCTTGAATACCTTCTATGAATTCGTGTGTGCACATGAGCGCTCGGTATCGACTGTGCATCGACGAGTTTTGATTCCCAGGATAAGGTGCGAGATGTAATTCTGTGTATTGATGTTGGGCCAGTCTGGAGGACTTGAGGCCGGGTTTTAACTGTAACTTGGGCACTAAGGTATTGATTATGTGAGCATGCGCTTTTAGATTTATATGTCTGGTAGTGTCCCTATTAGTGGAGTTTGTGGCTAGATTACTATGTGATGAGTATGATTTGATTGCGAGATGTGTTCAGATTGTTCGAATGTGGCGAGAAAAGTTTGTTGGGGATGTAGCAAAGACTATTAGGTGCTTGACTTCTGTCTTGAGTTGGCATATGGCCTCGAGCTATGGGTGTGTTGAAGGACCTCTCGTGTAGTTTAGTTGTGGAGGGGAGTAGATCTTCATGTTGTGTTATGAGTTCAGACTCCGGAAGAATAAGTGATTGAATAATATTTATGACGGTGGACGGGTATAAAGAGATGTTCGTTGGAGGCGAAAAAGGTGGGTTATCTCCTGCGGGGTGTTCTGAAGTTTGTGTGATCCTTATGTCGTTTGTTGGAAGTCCTCCTTTACTAGTGAAATATGTGTGTTGAAATTTGAGTTTGGATTACTTATGAGAGTGGGCTTGACTGTTATGAGGGTGAATGCGAGATTTGTAGATGATTTGAAGTACTAAATGGTTTGTGTTGCAGGAGCTCAAGTAGGATTTAGTTGAATCCCACTGCGGTATTATGGAAGTAATGGAGTGTGGTCATTGTGAATTATTGAGTGTTTTGATTTATGGCCTTGAGCCAAGTGGGGGAGTCTGTTATCGATGAGTTGATTGCACAATTATGTGTTGTATTGACTTTAGCTGGGATATACTAGTGAGTTAGTTATGACTGCAGGTGTTGAGAGTGAGGACGTGTAAGGTAATTTCTGGATATAGGTTGTATTTCGCTCTATGAGTATGTAGGAGTCATGGAATAATTGAGTGGCTAGTGGTGGAGGATGTAGTATGCGTGGAGTAAAAGATTGCTTGGTTGCTTAGAAGTGTAGATTATTTCCTAGGGTGCTGGTGTGCAAATGGGGCACAGGTCGTTCTGTCTGTTGATCAGTTTAATTGAGATTTGCGTAGAGTGGATGACTCTCGAGAATAGTTCTGATGGATTCAATATTTATATGTAATAATTGGGAATCTTCAGGATGTGTATTTGGTTATGGCTAGAAACTGAAATTTATATTGGAAGGCATCAAGATTTGTGGTATTTCTATATCGTTGTGGATTCTACATTTTGGTATGAGGATAGGGAAAGGATGGCTTAAATTCATAAGGAGTCTCTTCAGATTAAGTAATCAAGCTGTGGTACTTTTGGGGTGCTTATGAGAACATTCAGCGGGTTATGAGCTTTAGGGCGGTGTGGTTTGTTGCTAAGGTCTCACGTGGTGAGTTTTGGTTGAGGATTTTGGTATTATGGCAAGAAGAAGAATCAATTTGAAGGTAATTCAGAAGGAACCCGGAGAAATAGGACAGCTTGGTAGTAGGTTGGATCGGTATGGTAATGAGTAAGATATGTTCTTAGGGTGCTTATGATGTGGTAAGGTTCTACGTGTAATTCGTGGCAATGCTCTTGGGTTTTTGTGACCTGCGTAGCTTAATGAGTTAGAGGGATTCCGCCCTGACGGGTTGGTTAAGTGCAAATGGATTTCGGAGAGTTCTCGATGGTCTCTACCATGGTTTGAGATGTATATTTCCTACTAGTGCATGGGGCATATGGCGTATCGGAATTTTCTCCAGAATGAAATCAAAATTGAAAGTTCTTAGCTAATTGAGTATGTAGTTGCTTGCGACTTAGAGTGGATTTTGAGATTTGTTGTATCTTTCATATGGTGGCATAATGGGTGCGATGTGTGGTGTAACATTGAGATTTGCAGGTGCAAGGGCACGATGCGGTTTTGAAGGGAAGGTCCTGAATCCTTAGGCAGCATGGACAGTTCCAGATGACTAGGTAAATGATATTTCTTCTTGGTACGGCTTGATGAGAGTATACATTTCAAAAAGGTCAATGTGTTTTGATTTATGGATACTTCATTAGTATTGTGGCACTCTCTTGTTTGATCTACTGCCGATGTTCAAATTTTGCCTAGTGGCATAGAAGAATTATAGAAGTATTCCTCGTGGGATGATCGTGTATTGGAGTAGTGTTAGACATTCAGGCAGTGGAGTTGAGATCGAATATGGTGATCCGTGTGCTCTATGGATTTGGAGACTGGGGGTTTTCATGAGCAGATAGCTTCGTGGTTGTGGACTGTGAAAACGTAGCCGAGGTTGGGGACAACGTATATGTGAGGTGCGAGTACCTATGTGTTATCATTGGGTTAAAGCATGCTGGTGAAAATTATTTCTTTATATTATATTGTTCCGTTAATTATGATATCCATGCTTAAGTTAGACTATTACTTCTTTGATTATTCGTTTCATATATGTTGCTTATTTCAAAGTTGTTGAATATTTTTGAATGTTGAAGTTTGATATCATGGTACCGTATTTGAAGTTAAATTATTCGTTGCATTATTTATTATTTGAATTCATATTATTATTATTACATGGTGAGGAAGAGAGTAAAAGCACGAAGGATGATGTCGTCCCTTTCATTTAAATTATCATTATTACACGGTGAGGAAGAGGTTAAAAGCACGAAGGGTGATGTCATGCCATTTCATTCATATTATTATTACATGGTGAGGACGAAAGTAAAAGCATGGAGGGTGATATCGTACCATTATATTCATATTATTGCATGGTGAGGACGAGAGTAAAGCACAAAGGCTGATGTCGTGCCATTTTCCTATAATTGATTTGACTGATTTTCGATTTTGGTAATTTACTTGGATATTTTGTGATTTCATACTTGCCGTATTTATTATATCTTCCCTTTTTTGCATGCCCCCTCCCAGTTAGTACATTATAATCCTTTGTTATTATTGTTGTTTTATATATACTTGTACAGATTTATTTACGTAGGTGTCTTGTCTTAGCCTTATCACTACCTCGTCGAGGTTAAGCTCGGCACTTATGGAGTACATTGGCTCGATTGTACGCATACTAAACTTCTGCACTTCTTGTGTAGATACTGATATTTGTCCCAACGGTGCGTCAGCTTGGATCATTTCATACGGAGACTCGAGGTAGATCTGCTGGCGTCCGCAGACCTTGAAGTCCCCTTCTATTTCCCTATTTTACTATTTATTTCTTTCAAAACAGTTGTATTTATTTCAGACCTTATTTGTATACTTATAGTTGCTCGTGTACTCGTGACTCCGGATTTCTGGGAGAAGGTTGTCACGACCCAAAATCTCACCTATCGTGATGGCGCCTATCATGGTACTAGACAAGCCTCAACTCAACATCTCAACACAGTAGAACTTTTAAATAAAGGCAGAAGCAGTTAATATTAAATAAAACCTTTAAGAATAGAATATAACTCCAAAAGTACTAAACAATCTATCCCCAAAACCTGGTGTCACTGAGTGCATGAGCGTCTAAATGATAACAACATCCGACTGATAAAATACTGCCTGGAAATATAGAACAGTACAACATGAAAGGAAAGGAGAGTCAAGGTCAGCGAACGCCATGCAGCTACCTCAATAGTCTCCTGGGTCTAACTCCTAAATCAGCAACCGTCGTGACTAGAAGTGTCTAGATCTGTATACGAGGTACAGGGGGTAACGTGAGTACACCAACTCAATAAGTAACAGAAATAAATAAAGAACTGAGAAGTAGTGACGAGCTATGCAAATACAGTTATCTCAATAACTTTTAAAATAAAGTAGTCATACTTTCAATTTAACAGTATAAGTCACATCAGTACGTACTCAATAAACGAGATATCAAATTTGACTGAGTAGTAAATAATATCTTCCAATAATTTTCAAAATAGTGATATGACATCTGCGATGCAAAAGTAATGAAGTAAATGTATTTTCTCAGAATAACAGTCACTTTGTCCACTCATTCACTCCAACCTCACAATCACTCATTCCTCCCAGTCGCTCTGCACTCGGCACGTGCACTCAGTAGGTACCTGCGCTCACTGGGAGTGTACAGACTCTGGAGGGCTCCTTCAGCCCAAGCGCTCTAACAAGCCACTGCGTGGCATAAATCACTCAGGCCCTCGGCTCACTCAATCATAAATCAGTAACAACATGTTGCGGCGTGAAGCCCGATCCCATAAATATCCTCACAGATCAGGTCCTCAGCGCCACTCAGTAACAACTTGCTACGGCGTGTAGCCCGATCCCATAAATATCCTTACATATCAGTCCCTCGGCCTCACTAGTCATCAATCTCTAGTCTCTCGGGCTCTCAAAAATCATATAAACAGCCCAAACAGAGGCAATGCCATGTGTCAACAATGAACAGCAAGAGACGGAGGCATAATAAGCAACAAAAGCTTTGACTGAGTAAAAAATAGCAATTAGCAGCTAATTCCGCAAGTACACGACCTCGCAGGTCTCAACAGTGATCACATAAGTCCTAAACATGATTTCTAACATGAAGTACAGTCAATTTCTAAGAAAACTGAGGGAACGTGTATTAAACAGTAGGGCAATTAATTCCACAGTCTCGCGGGACGGACCAAGTCACAATCCCTATGGTGCACGCCCACACGCCCGTCACCTAGCATGTGCGTCACCTCCAAAATAGTCATACGACACAATGTCCGGGGTTTCATACCCTGAGCACCAGATTTATAACCATTACTTACATCAATCCGAGCAAAAATCCTACTCTGAAATGTCTTTGCCTCTCAAATCGACCTCCGAATGCCTCGAATCTAACCACAATAATTCGATTCAGCCAATAAAAATATAGGAATTAATTCCACATGGAGTTCTACATTTTCCATTAAAAATCCGAAATTGCACTAAAAATTTGCCCGTGGGGCCCACGTCTTGGAATTCTATAAAAGTTGTGAAATATGAAACCTCATCCAACCCCGAGTCTAACCATACTAAAATTACTAAATTTCGATAATATTTCGACCCTCAAATACTCAAATCTATCCGAGAGTATTTCCAAACTCTTCCAACTAAATTCACAGATTTAATGTCAAAACTAGTAATAGATTCGGGTAATCTAACCAAAATTAAGTTAAGAACACTTACCCCGTTGTTTTCTCTAAAAATCTCCCGAAAATCGCCTCTCCCCGAGCACCAATTTGGTAAAAATGAAAAATCCCATTTTCAGAACATAACATTCTGTCTAGAAATTTTCGGGTACTGTTCACGCACTGTACTGTTCATGGATACTGTACATGGGTACTGTACACGGATACTGTTCACGCAGGTGCGGTAACTGTTCACACGTGCGAAAAATGCAGAAAACTACCCAGAAAATTTTAGCTGATAAATACAAGTCCGAATTGATCTGTTAACCTTCCGAAATCTACCCGAGGCCCTCGGGACCTCAACAAAATACACCAACAAGTCCTAAAACATCATAAAAACTTAGTCGAAACCTCAAATCACATCATAAAATGCTAAAACTGTGCATCACACCAAAATTCAAGCCTAATGAATCTAAGAACGTCTGACTTCTATATTCGATGCAAAAACCTATCAAATCAAGTTCGAATAACTTGAAATTTTGCATACAAGTCATAAATGACATAACGAAGCTATGAAAATTTTCAGAACTGGATTCTGACCCCGATATCAAAAAGTCAACCCTCGGTCAAACTTTCCAAAATCTTCTATTTTCCAACTTTCGCCAAAATGCGCCGAATTATCCTACATACTTCCAAATCCAAATACGAACATGTGCCTAAGTCCAAAATCACCATACGAAACTAGTGGAATCATCAAAATTCTATTTCGGTATCTTTTTCTCAAAAGTCAAATCTCCGATCAAAGTTAAGAAATCTTAGCCTTAGATTTCTAGATTCCGTTAAATGGCGATAATTTGATCTAGGGACCTCCGAATTCGATTTCGGGCATATCACCAAGTCCCAAATCACGATACGGAACTACTGAAATGGTCAAAACTTTTATCCGGGTTCGTTTTCTCAAAATGTTGACCGAAGTTAACTCAGTTGAGTTTTAAAGCTCTAGTTCATAATTTAATCCATTTTTTCACATAAAAACCTTCCGAAAAATTATACGGACTGCGCACGCAAGTCAAGGAATTATTGATACCACTTTTCAAGGTCTTAAAATATCGAGATGATTATTTAATTTAAAGATGACATTTTGGGTCATCACATTCTCCACCTCTAAAATAAACGTTCGTCCTCGAACGTACTAAGTATTATTCTTAGGTTACCAAATTGATGATTTTACTTTTACACAAATATTCGCGGTAGATCCCACATTACTGCATTCAACATAAGTCTGACAATATTATTTCAATTGAGATTATTTCCTTTATCCATATTTGTAAACTTTAAGACCAAATTTCTTACACTCCATTCATTTTCAGAAAGGTTTGATTTTCACATTAACACACGATATTAGTCTCGACTGGCTATAGCAACTCGTGCCTATGCACTCATCAAATACGGGGTATTATATTCTCCCCCACTTAGGGTCATTCGTCCTTAAATGAGAAGTAGAGTCCGTCTTCAAACACATAATGTAACTTATCTCTTTCTTTGCACATCTCAATATCCCAAATTTTTCTAACTCCCAAATTTTTCAGAAATTTTGGCAGAGTCTTCCCTGTAATTGGGCCTATCCACCTGTCAGAGTAACACCAAAACAACTCATAACAACATGTCCACAACCCGATAAAGCTCCACAAAGTATATATCAATAACACTAATCTCCGCATTACAAGCACGACATTATCACAATGATATCTTGACATAAAACGCATCATATGTATGACCATAACCATATCTCTGGTTTTAATAGTTGTTCATAATAGATTACAACATCACCAATTAACCTCATGTTAACAAAAATTCCATTTCAAACCTCCAGTTTATTAACAACAAGGCATGAAGATCTCATAACTACTTACCCGAATTAACGAGTAACAATTTACATCCTCCGGGCACTCATCTCGTAGTCTAAAACTCAATAATTACAATACAAATCTAGCAAATTAAGCACAAAGATATTCATACAAGAATTTTTTTTTCCAAATAAGTCTAATAGGCATGACTCCCTATAAGTTCTATAGTACAAATTTTTAATTTCACAAAGGGGGCATTTAAACACATAATTTTTTTTCTTTCAGCACAAGGATCTCGTCCTTATATAATATATATCGCAGCTTCTAGCCCGGTTTAAATATTTCACATTATATAAAATACAAGGATCTCATCCTCAACTCTGTACTACAAGTAATGTGCACATTGTGCCAAATTGGAACATTCCATTTTCTTCTTTTGAATAATTTTTCGTTTGACAAAATCACAACACATAATGATAGACGTAGCTATCTCCATCGAATCTCCAAACAGGAGTATTCATATAAGTAGATTTCAGAATTACGAAGTTCACTCATAAGTGGAGCACAATAGGAGGACTTGCCTCGATACTCATAACCAAATCAAGTTAAGAAAATTATTACCTTATAATAATTCAAGATCGTACTTGTAACGACACCATCTGGTGTTGCGACCTCAGGAATACCATAGAAAATATATCAATGGGTTGGGTCTCCACCTCTAGGAGTCTCACCTCCACCTCTAACATCCTGACCCCTAACTCTGGCTGGTCATTTAAGTGGAGTAGTAACTGCAATGGGGCACGTAGCCTGAGTGCTTTGATAAAATATGTTTTCCCCAAGTCTAGGACAATTTTCCCATGATGTGCCTAGTACTACCACATCTATAACAATCCCTTTGAGGGTTCAACTGCTCATACTAAGTCTATGCTAGATAAATGGAATAACTATTATACGAAGCTCGTGTCGGTAGTGCATTAAAAGAACTTATTAGAGCACTCTGGGTAATCAGATATATTGACTGGGCTGGCCGGCTACCCGAGCCACTATCATAATGATTTGTAGTTGTAGAGTAGAATCCGATGAATCCTTTAAAACCTCGAGACCTCTTGGTCTTCTTAGCTTCCTGTTTTCCTCATCCATAACACATTAACATTTTGGCAATTTCTACCACTAGCCGAAATGAAGCATCAACTTGTAGCTTCCCGAGTTATACAAAATTTCAAAATCTAATTGAGTCTTTAATTGAGTCTGTGGACTCGCTCTCTGGATGTAGGAACTAAGGTAGGAGTATGACGGCTAACTTATTTAACCTAATGACCTATTATGACACTGTCATGGTGACCTAACACAACCGTTCAGACCCGATATACCACATATTACAGAGAATCCGGGAGACAAACTCCTTTAAAAAAAACATTTCTAAGAACTAAGCCATGTAGGTGGTGTTGCATTGGCTAGTCTGCCCTCTTCATAGGCTTGCCACAAACACCGGCGGCTAATTTCTTCTTTTGCTATGTTGACTCAACACTGCTGAGCTAACCTATTTATTCATATACTCTTCGATTCTTCTTTGGGGTAACTCTTTCCCTTAATTATGCACTATAATCACAAAAGTATAGCTCCATCAAGATAAATCTTGGCACGAACTACATAGTCCAGAAGATTGTCAACCACTGTACTTTCTCTGAAGCACCCCAAAATCTGCAACCTTGACTTCCACACTGAGTAAACCTTCTGTAAATGTAAAGTTGTTTTTTTTTTCTAACTCCTTTGAAATTGAAGTATTGGATTATTAAGGAGGCAGACATACTGCAAGTCCTAACCCTATTCCCTGCATGTCTTAGGCCTTAAATATGTGTAAATTATTGGGGAGCCTTTCAGTATCATATACATATACATTTCAGGTCAAGACTGATATAATATATAACCATTCAATCCATTCATTGATAGTAGACATCCCCATTTGGCGTGAAGTCATGGGTCACAACGTTCAATAATCAATAATATTGACCTTTTTAACTCATATAAATCAACCAGATGCCAAGGTCCGTTGCACCCCTACATGATTTACTGGGTGATCTTTTCAATGCGTCCGCATCTTCAGACAGAACTATAATGGGTCTAGTAAATACATAATCTTTCCACCACCTTTTGGCGAAACTCGTCACCTTAAACACAGTAAAATCAACCCTCATTGCTTTCAACTATTCCCATATTCTGTAATACTTCATGGCAGCGGTTCAGAAAATCCTGTGGGCCTTCAGAAGGCGTACCACTGAATGGACTAGAAATAGCTAGGTAAACTTATCCAATCTCAGCAAATCCTCAAAAGACAAGGCAGGTCTGTCATCGGCCCGTGCCGCAATAACTGGTTGAGCTGCCCCAACTGGATGAGATTAAGCTAAATCCTTCATAAGCTAATGCAACACAACCCATCTAATTCCTCAAACCATTTGCAAATCTCGCATTCACCCTTGTAACAATCAAGCCCACTCTCATAAGCGATCCAAACTCAAATTGCAACATGTATATTTCACTAGTAAAAGAGGACTGCCAACCAACAATATAAGGATCACACAAACTTCAGAACATCCTGCAGGAGATAATCCACTTGCTTAGCCTTAAACTGGTATCTCTCTATACTCTTCAATAATCATAATTATTACACAATAACTTAACCCCCACTTTGAGTCTGAACTGATAACACAACATGAAGATTTACTCCGCTCCACAACTAAACTACATGAGAGGTTTTTATACACCCATAGCTTGAGGCCATATGCCAACTCAAGGCAAAAGTAAAACACCCAATAATCCTTGCTACATCCTCAGCAAACTCTTCACGTCACATTCGAACAATTTGAACACATCTCGCAATCAAATCATACTCAGCCCCTAGTCATCCAGTCATAAATACCACTAGTAAGGACACAAACGGACATATAAGTCCCAAATGCACGTGCTCACACAATCGAAATCTCAGGACTCAAGCCACAAACAAAATCCGGCCTCAAATTCTCAGACTGCCCAACATCACACACAGAAATCACATCTCGCACCTCATCCAGAGAATCACAAGCTGTCGATGCACAACAGATACCGAGCGCTCATGTGCGCACACGAATGCGTGGAAGAAATTCAAGGAATTATGCTTCAAGTTTAATCAATGTCGCACGATAAGAATTCAAGAATGTGAAATTTCCTAAAGGGTTGTGCAGCCTCTCAAAGATAAGTACATATGTCTCTGTACCGATCCGCAAGACTCTACTAAACCTGCTCATGACTCGTGAGACCTATGTAACCTAGTGCTCTAATACCAACTTGTCACGACCCAAAATCTCACCTGTCGTGATGGCGCCTATCGTGGTACTAGGCAAGCCTCAACTCAACATCTCAACACATCAGAACTTTTAAATAAAGGCAGAAGCAGTTAATATTAAATAAACCTTTAAGAATAGAATATAACTCCAAAAGTACTAAACAATCCATCCCCAAAGCCCGGTGTCACTGAGTGCATGAGCATCTAAATGATAACAACATCCAAATGATAAAACACTGTCTAGAAATATAGAATAGTACAGCATGAAAGGAAAGGAGAGTCAAGGTCAGCGAATGCCATGCAACTACCTCAATAGTCTCCTGAGTCAGACTCCTCAATCAGCAACCACCATGACCATAAGTGTCTAGATCTGTATACGAGGTACAGGGGGTAACGTGAGTACACCAACTCAGTAAGTAACAGAAATAAATAAGGAACTGAGAAGTAGTGACGAGGTATGCAAATACAGTTATCTCAATAACTTTCAAATAAAAGTAGTCATACTTTCAATTTAATAGTTTAAGTCACATCAGTACGTACTCAATAAACCAAATATCAAATTTGACTGAGCAGTAAATAATATCATCCAATAATTTTCAAAACAGTGATATGACATCTGCGATGCAACAGTAATGAAGTAAATGTATTTTCTCAGAATAACAGTCACTCTGTCCTACCATTCACTCCAGCCTCACAATCACTCATTCCTCACATTCACTCATTCCTCCCAGACGCTCAGCACTCGGCACTCGCACTCAGCACTCAGTAGGCACATGCTCTCACTAAGGGTATACAGACTCCGGAGGGGCGCCTTCAGCCAAGCGCTATAGCAAGCCACCTCGTGGCATAACTCACTCTGGCCCTCGGCCTCACTCAATCATAAATCAGTAATAACATGTTGCGGAGTGCAACCCGATCACATAAATATCCTCACAGATCAGGCCCTCGGCCTCACTCTGTCATAAATCAGTAACAACATGTTGCGGCGTGCAGCACGATCCCATAAATATCCTCACAGATTAGGTGCTCGACCTCACTCAGTCATCAATCTCTCCAGTCTCTCGGGCTCTCAAAAATCATATAAATATCCCAAACAGAGGTAATGTCATGTATCAACAATGAACAGCAAGAGACGGAGGCATAATAAGCAACAAAGGCTATGACTGAGTACAAAACAACAATTAGCATCTAATTCAGCAAGCACACGACCTCGCAGGTCTCAACAATGATCACATAAGTCCTAAACATGATTTCTAACATGAAGTACAGTCAATTATATGAAAACAGAGGGAACATGTATTAAATAGTAGGCCAATTAATTCCACAGTCTCGCGGGATGGACCAAGTCACAATCCCTATAGTGCACGCCCACACGCCCGTCACCTAGCATGTGAGCCGCCTCCAAAATAGTCATACGACACAATGTCCGGGGTTTCATACCCTCATGACCAGATTTATAACTGTTACTTACCTCAATCCGAGCAAAAAACCTACTCTGAAATGTCGTTGCCTCTCATATCACCATCTGAATGCCTTGAATCTAGCCACAATAATTTGATTCAGTCAATAAAAATATAGGAATTAATTCCACATGGAATTCTATATTTTCCATTAAAAATTCGAAATTGCACTAAAAATTCGCCCGTGAGGCCCACGTCTCGAAATTCGATGAAAGTTGTGAAATATGAAACATCATCCAACCCCGAGTCTAACCATACCAAAAATACTAAATTTCGATAATATTTCGACACTCAAATCCTAAAATCTATCCGAAAGGGTTTTCAAACTCTTCCGACTAAATTCACAGATTTAATGCCAAAACTAGTAATAGATTCGGGTAATCTAACCAAAATTAAGTTAAGAACACTTGCCCCATTATTTTCTCTGAAAATCTCCCGAAAATCGCTTCTCCCCGAGCTTCAATTTGGTAAAAATGGAAAATCCCATTTTTAGAACTTAACATCCTGTCTAGAAAATTTCGGGTACTGTTCATGCGTTGTACTGTTCATGGGTACTATACATGGATACTGTACACAGATATTGTTCACGCAGGTGCGGTCACTGTTTACACGTGCAAAAAATGCAGAAAACTGCCCAGAAAATTTCAGCTGATAAATACAAGTCTGAATTGATCCGTTAACCTTCCGAAATCCACCCGAGGCCTTCTGGACCTCAACAAAATACACTAACAAGTCCTAAAACATCATACAAACTTAGTCGAAACCTTAAATCACATCATAAAATGCTAAAACCGTGCATCACACCCATATTCAAGCCTAATGAATCTAAGAACGTCCAACTTCTATATTCGATGCAAAAACCTATCAAATCAAGTCCGAATGACTTCAAATTTAGCATACAAGTCATAAATGACATAATGAAGCTATGAAAAATTTCAGAACTGGATTCTTACCCCGATATAAAAAAGTCAACCCTCGGTCAAACTTTCCAAAAATCTTTTATTTTCCAACTTTCGCCAAAATGCGCTGAATTATCCTACAAACTTCAAAATCCAAATCCGAACATGTGCCTAAGTCCAAAATCACCATATGAAACTATTGGAATCATCAAAATTCCATTCCGGTGTCTTTTTCTTAAAAGTCAAATCTCCGGTCAAACTTAAGAAATCTTTAGCCTTAGATTTCTAGATTCCGTTAAATGGCGATAATTTAATCTAGGGACCTCCGAATTCGATTTCGGGCATATGACCAAGCCCCAAATCACGATACGGAACTATCGGAATGGTCAAAACTTCTATCCGGGTTTGTTTGCTCAAAATGTTGACCGAAGTCAACTCAGTTGAGTTTTAAAGCTCTAGTTCACATCTTAATCCATTTTTCACATAAAATCCTTCCGGAAAATTATACGGACTACGCAGGCAAGTCGACGAATTATTGATACCACTTTTTAAGGTTTTAAAATAACGAGATGATTATTAAATTTAAAGATGATATTTTGGGTCATCACAAAGGTATTATCACGTGGTTTATATGAGTACTGTGTTAGACTTGGCTTTTATTTCTCGTTGAATATCATTATTGTATTTTTAACTGTTAAAATTGGTTAATTAATTATTTCACGTCAACTTGCCTAGCAAGTGGATATTAGGCGCTATCATGACCCTGAGGTTGGTATTCCAAGTCGTGAAACTAGTATTCAAAACGACTTATTGGATCATCACATGAAGGTTCTTTTGACGACTAAGGGTATTTTGATATCACGAGTTGCTTCCAATTGTAAATTCTATAGTTTTCATGTGTACAATTATCTTTTTTTTTTTTGAGCAAATAGGAAAGCATATATTAAGGAAACTAAATAATATTTGTTACAACATTGCCAAAAATAGTGTCACTTAGGACACTTTGATTTCCTAGGCTTGCTAATGTATTGCAAGCATCCATAGGTAAGTACTTAATATAAGAGCGATCCTTGTCCAGATCATAAGTAACAAAGTTAGATACTACAAAAGGAGCTTTTACAAAAACTTTCTTCTTCACTTCATCACTTCCTTCCATCTTGGATAATTCGTGGGCTACTTTGTTGCACCCCCTAAACATGTGCTGGAGGGTCATCTCCTTCCCTTGGTGCATTAACAACCTGCAGGTGGAAACATTTTTGTCAATAAAATTCTGTCCAAAAAGAATGGCCTTAATGGCTTCTGCGCAATCTGATTCAATGTGTAGTGGCAGAAGGTTCCATTCCAGGCCATTTTTAACCCTTCTTTAATCGCTTTTATTTCAACATTTAGGGACCCCATTGCTCTAATGCTTTTGGTATAACCTACAATCCACTGACCAGTGTTATTTCGGAAAACTCCTCATATGCAACTTTTGAAGTTGTTGTGACTAGCATCCACATTAAGTTTATAACAATGTTAAGGAGGGTGTCATTTATAGCTGAGTTGGATTTTTTCCGTTGATAGGGGATTAAGTGCAGTCATTAATTTGTACTCAATAGCTCTTTGCAAGGTATTGTGGAGGTTGATCCTATTCTTAACATTATTTTGATTGTTGGAATTTCTAGTAGTCCATATGTCCCAATTAGCAAAATGGGAGTAGACTATTCCAATCGAGTAGACTATCGTTTAAGACAATCTTTTGTGTTTTTAGTTGGGTTAGCCAATGCCCTTTAGAGGGGTCGTGAAGAGGAGGTTCTCCTATTTCTTTCCAAAGAGCTTGACTAATGGAGCATGTGAGGAAGATGTGTTCTATGGTTTCTACTTCCCCTTTATTGCATATAGGGCAAATTTTCTCAATGTTAATGCTAATATGGGAAAGGTAACTTCTACACGGGAGTCTGTTATGCATACATTGCCATAATAGAAATTTAATTTTGTTTGAACAATGTAGAGACCACACCCAATCATAATTTGTGTGGTCTCTTTCCTCATAATTCTCTATAAGTTTATAACAGCTTTTGCTAGTGAAGATACCCTTCTGATTAAGGGACCAAATGGCAATATCAGCTGATGGACCTTTCATACGAATTTTTGTATTATGAATATTGTGTTCAAAGTGGTCACTCTTTTTTATGCCCTACATATTAGTGATTCCTTTGGTAATGTCAGGCGTACAATTTTTGGAGAAAAGAACTTTGGAATTCGAGTGATTTACACTTTGCTCGGAAAGGGAGCAAAACAACTCAATAGTTGATTTAATAGCTAGGCAGGATTTTGTGTTAGCTTTAGCCATAAAAGTTAAATCATCCGCAAAAAATAAATGGGAGAAACTAGGGATTTTCCTACCAATTATGATAGTATCCCAGTTACGGATGTCAACCTGATACTCAATGTATCTAGTTAACAGTTCAAGGCTAAGAATGAAGATGTAGGGAGATAAAGGATCGCCTTGACGTATACCCCTACTTGGTTCAAAAAATGGTGTGCTGGAGCCATTGACTAACACTGCTATAGAGCTGGTTGTGATGTAATTCATAAGAAGTCTAGTGAATTTTGGGCGAAAGTTAAAGAATCTAAGGGCACGATAGATAAAAGACCATTCAATCCGATCAAAAGCTTTCTCTAAGTCTATCTTAATCAACATGTGACCTTCCTTCCTTTGTAATTTCCTAAGGTTGGAGACTAGTTCTTGGATGATTAGGGCATTATCTGATGCTCTCCTATTTTACATTAAACTAGCTTGAAAGGGGCTAATGATTTTTTCAAGGAAAGGTTTAATACGATTTGCCAAAATCACAGTAATGACTTTATAGATCGTATTACAAAGTCCGATCGGGCGAAAATTTTTAATGTTATTAGCGTTTAGAATTTTGGAAATTAAACAAAGAAAGGTTTTGTTAATATCACTAGGTAATTTTTGAGTATTGAAGATATCATGACAGATTTTTGTCACTGTGTGACCCATAAGTTTCCAATATTTTTGGTACAAAAAGTGATGGAGACCATCCGGCCCCGGCGCTTTAAATGGATTAAAAGAAAAGATAGCCTTTTTTATCTCAATATCAAGTAATGGAGCATCCAGCGAAGTAAGATCAAGTTGTGTATTACCAAGGGGAATATTATTAGGTTCTTTCCAATTGGTGCGAACTTGAGAGGTGGTGAAAATATTTGTAAAGTAGTTAAGGGCATGTGAGGATAAAGAGGCATGGTCATTTATCCAGTTACTCGATTCATCCTTAAAAAATATAATTTTATTTCTTTTACATCTATTTGTGGCAGAGATGTGAAAAATTTTTGTATTCGCATCCCCGTCATTAAGCCACTTAACTCTGGATCTAAGTTTCCAATAATCCTCCTCAATCCTAAGAATGTCATTATAATCCCTTTTAAGATTTTGTTCTAGGTTTTGAAGGAAGATGCTACTTGTGTAATTTCTAGAATTTTGTATACCTTGAAGTCATGCAAGTATTTTTCATTTTTTTCCCCATAATATCACCAAATGTTTTGTGTTTCTAGATTTTAACATTTTGGATGAAGGAATTATTAGCCGCAAGATAATCCGAATTAGTCCATTTTTTTTACGACATTGACAAAATCTGGATGTTTGCACCAGAAAGTTTCCAGCCTAAAAGGTTGGTTATGGTGACCACGTTTTTTTGGGATCAACTTAACTAGGATAGAGGAGTGATCAGAGTGAGTCTTTGGTAAGTGAAAAATTGAGTGATTTGGGAATAGGTCACACCATGAATCATTTCCTAGAGCCTTATCAAGCCTTTCCATGATCAAACCTTTATTCTTATGTCTGTTATTCGACCAAGTATACTTACAACCTTTAAAACCTAGGTCTTTGACATTGCACTTATCTAACTTAGACAGAAGGAAATCTGCCCTATTAGAGTTTATAGGCCTCCCTCCAAATTTCTCATTTGAGCTAGTAATGTCATTGAAGTCCCCCCTATTAACCAAGGCCCTTTATAGAACTTAGCAATGTTTTCAAGATTATCCCGAAGAATATTCCCACATTTATAATTAGTATTAGCACAAATAGAGGAAAATAACCAAGAGCTACGAGTGGGGAGTACCTCAATGGTGGCATGAATTTCTTGGTTTCTACAAGTGAAATTTTGAATAGAAACTACCTCATGCTTCCACATAACAACTATCCCTCCTGATTCCCCTTCAGCTGGAACTTCTATGAGTTCAGAGAATCCAAAATCATCTAGCCATTTCTCATGATTTACCAACCTAGTTTCAAGTAAAGAAACTATGCATGGACGATGGGTATCCAACATTTCTCTAAAATTCCTACGGAAGTTGTCATTGTTCCCCCCCCCCCTTATATTTCATATAATAATGTTAGTTGGATGATTCATTGGATAGATTGGTTGATGGTTCACGGCTTCCCCATTCTCTCTCACCCCCCTGGAAATATAGGGTTCCTCCTTAGTGCAGGTACTAGGATCATGGCCATGTTCCCCACTATAGGATCTTGGGGTGGCCTTATGTCCATTGAGCACTTGTAGAGTTCTAGGGGACAGTTGAGAACATGTGTCTTCTCCTGCATCTTCCTAAATAGATACACTTTTACTTCGTCTAAGTTTTCGAATTCTAGGACCCGCTCTAAGATTGGATTGAGAGGTTCCTCTTGTTCTTCTTCCATTACTGCCTCTGCATGGCCCGGCTCTGGTACTGCATGGAGAGGTTGGGGGGTTCTGAAGATTTGTCGGATTGACAGGTTGCTCCTGGGGCTGGGGATTGATATCCCATGGCATGAAGATTGGATTGAGATGAGTTTGCATCTGTGAGGGAAAGAAGGGGATATCTGGGAGTAGTTGATGTGGTTGAAGAGGGTTGAAATGTGGAGGCATGTTCCACTGGTTGATCATTGTTTGAACTAGGTTTGGCATCAATGAGGGAGCAAGAGGATGGAGTTGTTGAGCCACATTTGGTTCAAGTAGTTGCTCATTGCTAGACCCATTCCCTCCGAGATTAGTTGATCAAGGTACAATTATCGCATAATTCTATTCGTAGTGTTTTTCGTTTATTTGAAAACATTTTTGGTATGCACTTGTGTCCCTTTTAGTTATATTGCATTTCAAAAATAATACTTGGTAAAATTAGTGAGTAATTACCTAGTTAAAGTTAATTTCAAATTTTTATTGTAGTAATGCAAATTTAATATTTTTTCTCAATTTGGTTTATCTTCTAATTACATTTGTACTTATTTCTGTTAGAATATTAAACTTTTTCCAATTAAACTTAAATTTTCATATTAGGTTGATGTTAATGCATTTGGAAAGTTTGATTTTCATTATTTTAATTTATTAAAACATTCCTATTCAAGTTAAATTTTAAATCTGACCCGAGTTAATTCGAACTACTAGAAGTTGATGACTTTCTAAAGGCATTAAATTATTTTCCTATTTGAGAATTTAAAGATTCTGGGACTTACTTTGTGTTTTTTGTATTTATATCCACACTTTCTAATCAGAACTTGGTAAATTTTAGTAAGTATGATAAAATATTTACTTTAAAAGTTTAGATTTCTTTGATTACTTTCATTTATAATATTTGGCTAGAAATTTATTATGATGAAGTCTTGATGTGTATAAATAGTCATGGTATTCTATTTTTCATAAGTATCATTTCTTAAAGAAAACTACTCATCAATAAGCTTTTATATTATACTTCTTCCTTATAATTTTAGCCATGGAGGGTAAGAAGACTAGAGGGAGACAAAGTATTCCGATGAAAAAAATAGAAAATGAGGACGACCGCTATGTGACATTTTCAAAGCGTCGTTCGGGTCTATATAAACAGGCCAGCGAACTTGTTAAGCTATGCAATATTGATATTGGAATTGTACTCTTTTCTCCTACCGGTAAATCTTTTTTATTTTTTCATCCTACATCAGAAGCGAATATTGATCGTTTTTTAAATCCTAACACGCAATTAAGTGAAAGCACTCGCCTAGTTACGGCTCATGCACGAAACAAAGTGGATCAACTCAACAATAGGAGGGAATTGTTTGACAACATAAAAGAAGTTACAAGTGCTCAATCGCTTCTACTTGACAACATGAAAGAAAACGACCAAAGATACCAGTGGGAGTCAATTGAGCAGTTTAATGCAGATGAAGTACAATTGTTTTTAGTCTGAATAATCGTTTGAAACATTTGAAAAATGAGGCTTCATTTTCGTCTTCTTCAGAGGCTTATGCAGAAAATACACATAATTAATGCACCTAATGCTTAAGTTTAAATTAATATTATTAGGACGTGATATTTTTGTTTTGTACTTTTTAGTTTGTTTTGATGATGCTACAAGTTGTATTCTGCTATGATTTCTATTATTAATATATGATGGTTTTACTTTTCAATACTATATGTTTTCTCCGAGTTGAGTTAGGTTTCATTATTTCTGTATTTAGACATAATTTATAATCTTATAAATATTACAATCAAAATATAATTTAGCTAAGGGTTTTATTCACTTCTATAAGGTATTAATGTAGACATAGATCTATAATCGGAAAAAAATTATTTTAATGTATTTTTCTCGTGGAAAGAAGAAGAATTAGATCAGGAGACAAAAAACACAAATATGAAAAATAAATAGTCCATTATCTTATACTAGTACTTCCAGCATTCTAATAAGACATTTTAATATGCAATATAATTAAGAGGAACAGAACATATATATGAGTTCATCCAAAAAAAAAAAAAATTGTGCCTAAAAATCTTTGTTTCTTCTTGATCTTGAAGGATCGTGCATTCAACATAGTATAAAATTCTAGTACAACTGTCTGAAAAATAGAACAGTATTAAAATAAAATGGAAGGAAGTAGAGTCAATGTCTGCGGGCATCATAGCAGCTACCTCAAAGTCTCCGAACAGGTACCATCACCACTCTAGAAACCACCGCGTCCAGATATTTCTGGATCTGCACACGAAGTGCAGAGTATAATTTGCGTACAGCCAACCTAATATACTCAATAAGTAACATGACTAACCTTAGGCTGAAAGCAGTGATAAGCTCAGAAAGATACAGTCTGAATCAGGATAATAATAACACAGATATATCAAGATATTGACAGTAATAACTCAGAGAACTTCCATATTCAGCTCGTACAGAGTACCAAAATTTAGGCATGCTTTCACGTTCAATAATTTAAGCTCAACACTGATAAAATATGCCAAGTACAGCTAGCATGAGGAATGTTACATCTCTATGACTACATGTCAAATATGCAACTCAAATGTAATCCATCATAGTGATAATTCTAGGTACTCTAACTCTCAGAGTACTTAATCTGTCTCTCTCTACTCCCACTCATCACACACAATTACTCAGCATTGTACGGTACCTGCGCTCGTTGTTGGTATATCAGACTCTGGAGGGGCGGATCCCTCCCGAGCACTAAAATAAATCCAATATGCCTACTGCGGCGTGCAGCTCGATCCATAATAATAGATAAGCTGATAAGGCATGCTGCGGCGTGCAACCCAATCCCATAAATATCACTCATAATCCGGCTCTCAGGCCCTAACTTAGTCATCAACCTCTCTTATCTCATGGGCTTACAAATCCCATACCACACAGCCTGAACAATGGCAACATGATGTAATAGTAAATGATAATAGAGACTGAGATATGATATGCAAATGAATAAATATGACTGAGTATATAATTACAACATAAGCAAATAACTCAAAAGCATAACCTTAGTGGGTCCCAACAGAATAAGCACATAGCCTAAACATGATTTCTAGCATTGATCACAACTCAATTAGTCTAACACGTTGGAATTACATGGATAGAAACAAGACTAGATAATTACACAGTACCACAGAATCAACCGAGTTATAATTACCCTGGTGCACGCCCACATGACCGTCACCGAGCATGTGCGTCATCCCAACACCAACCACATAACATGTATTCCAGAGATTCATACCCTCAGTACCAAGTTTAGAAGTGTTACTTACCTCAAAGTGAGCAACTCAATGCTCCAACAAACTTTTGCCTCGTGAATCAGTCTCTAAATGACTCGAATCTAGTCACAAACAACTTAATATAATAAATACAAGCTATAGGAATCGATTCTAAACAATAAAACTATATTCCTTTACCAAATTAAAACAAATCAACCCTAAAAGTCAACCCTGGGTCCATGCCTCGGAACCCGACAAAATTCACAAAATCTGAATACCCAATAACGAGTCTAGCCATACCAAAATCATCCAATTCTAACGGCAAATCAAATCCCCAAATCTTACTATCCAATACATGGGTCAAAAATCCCCAAATTCTAACTTAGATTCATTAAAAATAAGTGAAATAATCAATGGGTATTCAATATTCATGGAAAAATGTTATCAAAATCACTTACCTCTTCAATATAGGTGAAAACCTCTCCAAAAATCGCTTTAGTCCGCACCCCAAAATTCTCTAAGTGAGAGAAGACTCAAACCCTCGAATATTTTAAACACTGCCAACCTTTTCGCTTCTACTGACTCACTGTAACGATCCGATTGGTCGTTCAATGTAATTGCACCATGTTACCACTTTTATTGCTTCACACTTGTGTGTTTATGTCTTTATAAATTACGGGGTTGATTAGTTTCGTTCCAGAAAGCTTTCGGGTTGATTTGGACCCTTGATTCTAGATGTGCAAGTTTAAATTTGAAAATAATTACCAAATTTTGACTTTTGTAAAAACGACCCTGGAACTTTATTTTTAAGACTCTGATAGCTTCTTATCGTGATTTTGGACTTGATCGTCTACCCGAAATTGATTTTGGAAGTCTGTAGGTTGATATGTGTTGATTTGCCAAAATTTAGCAATTTTAAGTTGAAAAGTTTGACCGTAGGTTGATTTTTAGCTATTGAGCTTCGAATTTGATTTTCGGACTTGGAATAGGTCCGCTATGTCATTTAGAACTTATTTGCAAAATTTAGCGTCGTTTGGAGTTGATTTGGTAGGATTCGGATGCTTAGTTAAAATTCTAGAAGTTCTTGAAAATCTCTTTGAAAAACATGCGTTTTAGAGTTCAGTTCGTAGTTTTAGATGTTATTTTTATATTTTGATCGTGCGAGCTAGTTTGTATGATATTTTTGGACTTGTGTGAAAGTTTGGTTTGGAGCCCCAAGGGCTCGTGTGAGTTTCGAACGCTTAGCGGAGTGTTGTTGGAACTTAAGGTTGTTGGTTTTCTGCACAGGCCTCAGATCACGCATTTGCAAGGTCAGAGTTCGCATTTGCGAAAGTTGTCCAAGTCAGCTGGGTTCACATTTGCAAACCCAGCGTTCGCATTTGCATAGTGCACCTGGGGAGAGCTTTTTTGCATTTGCGGAGGGTCCATCGTTCACAATTGTGAATTATTCATTGCAATTGCGATGACAACAGAGATGGAAGGACTTCACATTTGCGAGTCGTTCTTTGCATTTGTAGGTTGCTAACTCTAGGTCGCAAATGCGACATCTGCGACTGGACAAATAGCTGAGGGACGGAATTTTTAAGTTCATTCTCTCATTACACCAAGAATATTTAAAATAGACTAAGCACAATGGTGTAACATCATCACCTCAAGATTTGACTCACAAGCACCATGCATTTTTTACAACCCGCTCATGTCAGGACCCAACTTTCCCTCCGTTTGGGTATCGTGATGGCAAATAGTCTTAGGGACTAGGTAAGCCTAACTTGTACTGAATAACAATAATAATAAATAAAATTTAACAGTCTCGCAATAAAAACCTCTACAAAATTTATAATTTTCCAAAACCGGTAGTACAAGTCATAAGCTCTATAGAGTTTGCTACAACTTCTAAATATAACTATTTGGAAATAAGTAGAAACAGTGTGAATACAAAATAGGAAGTTGACTATGAAGCTTGCAAACGCAGCAACATGTTTACCTTGAGTCTCCTCAGCAATGGTATGCACTGCTACTAGCGATCAAATACCTGGATCTGTAAAAAAAATGTACAAAAGTGTAGAATGAGCACACCATAGCGGTACCCAGTAAGTATCAAGACTAACCTTGGTGGAGTAGTGACGAGGAATAGTCAAGACACCCACTGGTCTAATAAACTGAATAAGTATAAATATAGGAACAGCAGAATATGGTATTTACATAAAGGCTACGCAATACGGCCAACAATACAGTAATTTCAATAAGAAAGGAAACAACAAGTATCAGCGAAATACCATAAAAATGACATAGAAGAGTAAATGGAACACAACCTAAATCCGGAACCACATATACAGCAAGGAAAAGTAATAACTCAGTGATTATAACCGCTTTTACATCAGGTTTTAGTCAACCAAACTCCACAAGGTACCGAACCTCGGATGAATCACAACTAACGGTTCCCAATACCTGAACCCTAACACTCAGCATCTCGTGCCCTTATAACTGCACTGACGACTCACGTGCCAATAAAGTCATTTTCACATAGAAGGCAAGTAACAAGGGTGTTCTTCTATACTCAACAATATCAAGAAAACCTCTTATACGATAGGGGTGCTTAACTATGTGTATGCTTGTGCAAGTGTCCTAACATAGTCCATACTAGAAAATAAGCATAAGGAAAAGAACAGACAGCATATAGAATGCTTTCTCACAACCTTTACAAGATAAAGCTCACATAGGTAAGTGTACCGCTTCAAATATATCAACAACAAGAATGCCCCCAGGCCATCACAAATCATCACAATCATTCCCTGATATAGCCTACCTTGTCTCGCCACGTGTGCAATAGTAAAGTAAATGCTCGCCTTGTCTCGCCACACGTGCATAATAATGTTCCCACACACACACACACAAATATATATATATATATATATATATATATATATATATATATATATATATATTCCGCCTTGTCACGCCGCATGTGCAAATATCAATAGTAACAACAACAAGGAAGAAACCTCGTGCAACCCCATAACAACAACTGCACGATAGAAACCTCGTGCATCACAATGTCAACAACCGCATGGTAGAAACCTTGTGCATCACCACAACAAGTACAACAATGACAATAATACAAAGTAAGGCAAGTAAATCAGTTCAAGAATATTAGATCACAATGAAACGGTAGAACCAGTTTACAAGGAATAACCACAGTAAAGAATGCTAGGCATAAAGGGAACAACTCAACAAGGGAAAACTGATATGTAGCAACGATCTCACAATATACAATTCAACATTAAGGAAGCTAACACGAGTCAAATAGTTCCAAATAAAGACAAGACAACTAAGATATAGGATATCTAAACTACTTTTAAGGTTGAGCAATTACGAGGATATTTAACAATTCCATTTAGGATAAGCAGCGGAAGGATAATCATAACCTCAATTAAGATTAAACAATTATAGGATAAGATGATGATAATTTCAAATAAAGATAAGTAGTTATGAAAAGATAGCATGATAATAGAAGAGGTAAAATCTTCAGTTAAGTCAAATAAGAGTCAAATAGGCAATAAGAGTGAATCCTAAAGCAATTAATTCTAATTTAAGCATGTAGAGGTGAAACTAGTAAATAAGAACTCAGTCATATCAAGATTAACTTCATACACAGTGAACATAAGGATCTAAGAACCCTAAAAGGCCAATTTTCTACAAATAAGCCTGAGTACGCACTCATCACATCGCGTACATGGACTACAATCAACATAGAAGACTCAAATCCGAAGGAAAAATCCCCCACACAAAGTTAGGAAAGATACTTACCTCAAAGAAGACAAATTAATACTCAAAAATGAACTTCTCAGGTGAAATGACCTCCAGACGGCTCAAATCTAACCAAAATAACTTCAAAGAACAAATAAAACTCATAAGAAACTATATTGGATCATAAAGCCTCAATCTTTATCAAAATTAATCGACCCAAAAGTCGACCCCCGAGCCCGCACATCGGAACCCAACAAATTTCACAAAACCCAAACCCCCATTCCTATATGAGTTCAACCATACTAAAATATGAATTTCCAATACCATTTCGTCCCTCAAATCATGATTTTTCATTTTGAAAACTTTCTTCAAAACTTACCATTTTCCTCAACTCAAAACACAAATTAAAATGATGAAATCATGGCATATATTAAATTCTAGGTGAAAAAACTTACCCAATCAATTTGCTTGAAAACCCCAAAAAGAAGCTCAAAAATCCGAAGTCTAAAACTCAAAATATGAAGAAAATGGCCAAACCCTCGACTTAAATATTTTTGCCAGAACTTCCACATCTGCAGACAAGCAACCCCATCTGCAGAACCGCATTTGCAAGAAAGAGTCCGTATTTGCAAACTTAGCTAACCAGGCCTAGGACCTCATCTGCTGATATATATCCGTACTAGCGGCACCGCAGAAGCGAAAGGGGAAGCCGCATAAGCGAGATTCTTTGCAGGTGCGATCGCTGGACCGCAAAAGTGGCCATCGCACCTGCGTCCCATTCTTCACAAAAGCGTGCAAGCTCTTAGGCCTTTATGATAGCAGAAGCGTCCAGGCTTACGCAGAAGCGGAGCTGCACCTGCGCTCCAAAGTGTCGCAGGCGCGAAACACCAGAAATAGGCCTACTCAAAACTATGAAAAACATCCAAAACTCGATCGGAACACGCCCGAGGCCCCCAGGACCCCGTCCAAGCATACTAAATAGTGCCATACCCTAATACGGACTCGATCGAGGTCTCAAATCACATCAAACAATGCCAAAAATACAAATTGCGCCATGAATCGAACTTATGAACTTCCAAATCTTCCAACTTCGAAACTTGTGCCGAACCCTATCAAATCAACCCGGAATGATGCCAAATTTTACAAACAATTCCCAAATGACATAACGGAGTTGTTCCAACTCTCGGAATCACATTTTGACCCCAATATCACAAAAGTCAACTTTTGATCAAACTTCTCCATTTTCCAAACTTCAATTTTTCCAACTTTCGCTGAAATGCTCCAAAATACCCTACGGACCTCCAAATCCAAATCCAGATGCACACCTAAGTCCAAAATCACCTTACGAAGCTATTGAGATCATCCAAAACCCATTCCAGAGTCGTTTACTCAAAAGTTAACTCTCAGTCAAATTCTCACCGCTTAAGCTTCCAAACTAGAATCTTTCTCCCAAATTCGACTCTAAATCATCCGGTAACTAAATTCGACCATGCACGCAAGTCGATACACATAATATGAAGCTATTCAAGCCCATATGCTGTCGGACGGAACATTAATTCTCAAAACAACTGGACAGGTCGTTACAACTCACTTACTCTAACATAGAGGTCAAGCATTATCTTTCCTTTATGAATCAAGTGCCCTCATACAACAAAAGAGAGTAGTTCCACACTCAATAAAATTTAAGTACAATTAGGAACTCAAGATAGAATGAATTCTCTCGTTATCAGAAACAACATTCATATGTCATAAAAGATGCACCATACGCTTGCACGTTGTGTAGTGCTCTACTAATCGAGCTCATTATTCTAAGATCAAGTAGGACTTTAATTGGTTGTAATGTAGGTTGTGGTATGGGTAGGATACATTTAGATATAAGAGTGACTACACCTCCCCAAGCACTTTAATACATACACTTTAACATTTAAAACCCCACACTTATGTCAAACCATAACTCCACCTTCACATCAATATACATCAACTCCCTACTTCTTTAAGCATAATTACATCAAGAGTTACCACTTTCATGGAATATTTTTCACAACAATACTACTATTTTTCTTTCTTTTCTTTTTCAATTCAAGTGGCTCTTACTTTTTTAAAATAGTGCACATTTCTCCTTATTTCATTAGTTTCACTCAAATGCCAATCCAACCATCCCACACTTTAACTTTTACAAAGTTCATAAAAATTTCAAGAGCTCATTAGAGGTGAAAAAGTTCAAATAGATGGTTAATTCAAACAAATGGGTAAGGCTTCTAATGTGGTTGCCAAAGAAACAGGATTATAGGCTCAAAGGGGTTAACTACGATATATAAAAATTAGGTGGATGAAAGTATATAACTGGCTCAATAAAGAAAAGCCTATATCACTTCCTAGACTGACCGAAACAACTAATTCGCTTTGCAAACACACGGGGCAAGTTCTAGACATCAAATGCAATGAACAGAAGAACACACAAATCTCACACACAAATGGCACATAACTCACTCAAGATTGGACTCATCAAGACACTGTAGTCAGAGCAGTTAATCAAAGTAAAGATCATACAATTTAATGTACTTGTACAGGAGTCAAAAACTGAGCCTAAGTATCACAACCAAAGTACTCACTATTCTCAAGGCATAACAAAGTCAAGAGATATTTCTTCAATTCTAATTACAGCATACTAGCTCCTACTCCTAATGAAATACAACTAACTACATCCAGTTCAAACAAAATTCTTGGAAAAGAACCGTGGCACAAAGAAAAATCAAGCGGGAATTATTACACTACCTACAAAGAATATATTTTTTTATTGGACTTTAATACCTTAAGAAAGTTGTCCACAAAATTCATCGTCGGGAATAGTCCAAATTTTCTGAATTTTTTTCTCAATTTTCGTTTTTTTTTTTTTGCCTTTTTTTTTTGCATCACTACACTAAGAATGAATACAACAAATAAGCTAGGATAGCATAGAAAATCACTTAGACAATCTTCTCACCCCACACTTAAAATTATGCAATGTCCTCAATGCACACTATAAATAACAAAAGTATAAAAGAGACTCCCTGGTAGGCCAAAGACGTGAGACTTAGCAGCTCACGGGTACTCACACTTCCCCCGGGTATGGTCCTTTGTGTGGGCTCACACACTTAGCTTTCATCATCTAGCTCGCTTTTTTTACCCTTCCAATGTCTTTTCTTCCTATGCTTATAATCCTACAAAATCAAAACAACCACTACAAAAATAATATAATAAAAAATAAAAACAAAAGAAATTAGTAAAGCTGGGTTGCCTTCCAAAAAAGGCCTGATTTAACGTCGCGACACGACGCAGGGTCTCTCTTACTCACCAGTGAGTAAAACATTGGTCTTCTCACAATCAATTATTCATCCCCAATAGTGCTTGACTCTTTGTCCATACACTAAAAATTTCCTTTCACCATTTAAAGCATGCAGCTCAATTGAACCATAAGGAGTAACTCTCACCACCTCAAACGGGCCTGACCATCTCGATTTTAACTTTCTAGAAAATAGCTTGAGCCTAGAATTGAAAAATAATACATGTTGGCCTGGCTTGAAGTGACGTGGCTTCATATGCTTGTCATGCCATCTTTTCATTTTCTCTTTGTAAAGCTTAGCATTTTCATAAGAGTGCAGCCTGAACTCATCTAACTCATTCAACTGCAAGAGTCTCTTCTCACACGTGGCTTCAAGGTCCATATTCAACTTTTTAATGGCCCAGTACGCTTTGTGTTCAAGTTTAACAAGCACGTGACATGCCTTACCATAAACGAGCTTATGCAGTGATGCCCCAATTGGCATTTTGTATGCAGTTCTATATGCCCACAAGGCATCATCTAACATTGCAACCCAATCCTTCCTATTCACACTCACCGTCTTCTCTAAGATTTGCTTTATCTCTCTGTTAGACATCTCAGCTTGTCCACTTATTTGTGGTTGATATGCCATAGCAACTCTATGGCAGACTCCATATTTAGCTAAAAGGTTATTCAACAATTGATTGCAAAAATGTGTCTCTTCATCACTAATCAAGGCACGTGGAGTCCCAAACCTCGAGAATATATTCTTTTTCACAAATGCAGCTACCACCATGGAATCATTTGTTGGCAATGCGATTGCCTCTACCATTTTGAAACATAGTCAACTGCTAGCAAGATGCATTTGTTTCCTCTGGACAATGTGAATGGTCCCATAAAATTCATCCCCCACACATAAAAAATCTTGATCTCCAAAATGTTATTCAAAGGCATCTCATGCCTCTCTGTGATTGTTCATGTTCTTTGATATTGGTAACATTTCTTTACAACTGCATGGGCATCATAGAATAATGTTGGCCAAAGAAACCGGACTGTAATACCTTTGCAGTTGTTCTATCGCCTCCATGATGGCCCCTATAAGGTGATGCATGGAAATCATACAACACTAATTCCACCTCCTTTTCTGGAATGCATCTATTCATCAACTGATCGGCACACTGCTTGTACAAGTATGGCTCATCCCAGTAGTAGAAGTTCACATCATGTAAAAACCTCATTCTAGCTTTAGATTCAATTTTAGGAGGAAGTACCCCACTCACAAAATAGTTCACATAGTCCGCATACGATGGGGAAGGGTCTTGGATGATAGCAAAAGGTTGCTCATCAGGAAATGCCTCTTTAATTTCTCCACCCTCCTCTACGTGGTCATGATTTTCTAGCCTTGATAGATGGTCAGCTACTTGGTTCTCTATGCCCTTTCGATCTCGTATTTCTACATCAAATTCTTGCAACAACAAAACCCAGTGTATCAATCTAGCATTAGATTCGCTTTTTGTAAATAGATACATGATTACTGCATGACCTGTATGACTATGACTTTTGTTCCCACCAATTATGCCCAAAATTTTTCAAAGGCCCACACAACGGCTAACAAATCCTTTTCAATGGTGGTGTAATTTGATTATGCATCATCAAGAGTCTTACTCGCATAGTAGATGGAATAAAATACCTTATCTTTCCTCTGTCCTAGAACTACCCCAATAGCATAGTCACTTGCATCACACATAAGTTCATATGGTAAGGACCAATCCTGTGGCGCAATAATGGAGGTAGCCACCAACTTCTTTTTGAGCTCTTCAAATGCCCTCAGGCAGAGTTATGTCCTTTTTAAGCAACCTGCACAAAGGAGTAAAAACTTTTGAAAAATTCTTTATAAAGCACTGATAGACCCCTCGTGTCCCAAGAAACTCCGGACACCCTTCATAGAAATGGGTAGAGGTAATTTTTCAATCGCCTCCATCTTCGCCTTATAAACTTCAATGCCGCTTCTAGACACTCTGTGACCCAACACGATGCCTTCCTGCACCAAAAAATGGCACTTTTTCCAATTCAACACTAGATTTATTTCTTCACAACAGGCTAACACATTGCTCAAATTCTTCGAACAATCATCATAAGAAGACCCAAAGATTGAAAAATCATCCATAAAGACTTCCACAAAATTTACCACCATATCGGTGAAAATAGCTATCATGCATTTCTGGAAAGTGGTTGATGCATTACAAAGACCAAATACGCTTGAATACGAAAGTGCCATAAGTACAAGTAAAACTGATCTTCTCCTGATCCTTTGGGCATAGGACAATCTGCTTCTACCCCGAATAACCATCAAGAAATCAATAATATTCACTCCCCACCAATCTATCCAGCATTTGATCAATGAATGGAAATGGGAAATGGTCCTTGCGGATTGCTTTGTTGAGCCTTCTGTAATCAATGCAAACTCTCCACAGTGTTACGGTACGAGTAGGAATTAGCTCATTTTTCTCATTCTCTACCACAGTTATCCCCCCTTTTTTGGGCACACATTGTACTGGGCTTACCTAGTTGCTTTCAGAGATAGGAAAGATGATACCTACATCGAGACACTTGATTACTTCCTTCTTTACGACCTCTTTTATAATGGGATTTAATCTCCTTTGCTGCTCAACACTGGGGTAGTGTCCATCTTCTAGAAAGCTTCTATGCATGCAAAATAATGGACTGATTCCCTTGATGTCAGTAATTGTCCACCCAATAGCCTTTTTATGTTCTCGAAGTACTCTAAGTAGCTTTTCTTCTTGTACATTAGTCAAGCTAAATGAGATAATCACTGGCAATGTCTCGGAGTTACCCAAATAAGCATAGTGCAGATGTGCTAGAAGGGGCTTTAGATCTAGCTTTGGAGCTTCTTCAATAGATAGCTTATGAGGGGTCAGAGTGGTAGGCATGTCCAACTCCACAAATCTCCCAAACCCATGGACATAACTGCAAGACATGTCAAGTACTTGCTCAATTTCTCCCATCATCTCATCTTCAATGTCTTCTTCATCCCCAATCAAATCTTATTCAAGAGAATCTACGGGGCTCATATAAGGCACTAACGGCGTGGCATCACTTTCCACCACATAAATCATGGATATCTCTTCATAGTGGGCTGGCAATATGAGTGCTTTATACATATTGAATACCTTCACTCGATCACCAACTCTCATCGTCATCTTTCCTACGCATACATGAATAGTAACTTGGTCCTTGGCTAAGAATGGATGCCCCAAAATAAATGGGACTTCCTATTCAAGCTCGTAGTCCATGATAATGAAATTAGCAGGGAATATGAAAGAACCCACTTAAACTAACACATCTACAATCAGTCTTTCATAATGAGCAAGGGAGCGATCAGCCAACTGTAAGATTATCGTTGTTGGGCATGGCTCGCCCAACCCCAACTGCCTGAACACAAATAGTGGCATCAAATTGATGCTTGTAGCACCTCTTTTTTCCGCCCCCGCGAGGGTGCAAGGGAGTTTTCTCCAATTAAAGGACAGTCAAAACGGGATTTGTTTGTTTGTTTCAGAGTCGCCACCTGGGAATTTTAAGGCGTCCCAAGTCACCGGTTTTAATCCCTGAATCGAGGAGAATATGACTCTGTCTATTTAACAGTCTGCGCACCAGAAATCCGGATAAGGAATTCTGTTAACCCGGGAGAAGGTGTTAGGCATTCCCGAGTTCCGTGGTTCTAGCACGGTCGCTCAACTGTTATATTCGGCTTGATTATTTTGATTTGTTAAATACATTTTTATTGCATGATTTTATTGTTACCGCTTCTATTTAGATTTAAAGACCCTTCTTTGAATCGAATCACGCGTACGTATATTCGTGTTATAAATTATATATTTTAACGTGAAAAATCGTGTCATGCGTACGTGTACACAATGATATTGATAATATATTTATTATAAAAATAATCATTTTTTTTTCGAAATTGTGTTTAAAAATAAAATTAAGAACATTCGCCTTTCTTAAATAGTGAACCACACATCTCGGGTTTTATAAAATTAATTTAATATTCCCCGACGAATCTCTTTTTAATAAAAATTTGCTCGAAATTGCGCGAACGCATAATCCGAATTGCCTTTAGAAGTATAATCAAGTCACGCGAACGCATCCTTAATTATGCAAATATTCTTGACAGTAATATAAATTCTCTACAAATGTTTATTGCATCCATCTATTTTTAAATGTAAGAGTCATGGAGAATCACCGATTGGGATGCCAACAAATTTCTTTGACAAAGAATTCAAAATTTATTAGGCGTTGCTACAAGTCTTATTTTACGCGTATGAATTATATACCTCAAAACTATTCAAATTTTAAAGAATTAATGATATGAAAAAGAAACAAACAACATGTAACTAAAAATACTACCATTTTTATCGTGGATACAACATTAATATATCCAAAAATCGAATCGCATATAAAACTGGAAAAAGAATTAACTTGATAGACAAATTAATAGTTTCTGAAGAATTTTCATTGTTATATTTAATGCGAACTCTATTTCTACATATCCTTGACATAAAATGTTGCAATTCGTGCTTATAAATCCCATATCCTTTTCATATACTTGTTTTTAGTCCAAAGTTATAATTATTTAGTTAATTTTTGATTACGAAGATTGAGTTTGAGATAAATAAACCAATTCTTATTCTCTGCCTACACGAATATTTAAAAACACTAACTCTATATTTTGTAAAAATCATCGACATTATTTCATACATTAAAAGAAATGAGTTGATCGCGTTCCTAAAATAACTATGCCATTTGTTATTAAGAAAGAGAACTAATCTACCAATTGATTTAATAAGACGACATCATCTAGCCTTAAACAAAATTGGATATTTGACAAAATAAGCTAGTAATGTAATTTCTGGGTATTTCCGTACTATTCTTTACTTAGCTAACAATATCACATGATTTAATTAATGGCCAATTTTCTGCAATGTTCCCTATCTCAACAATTCAAACAGTAAATATCATCACTAGTCCTCAAAACATATAAGATTATCGTGGAATTTACTACTCCAGAAGGTTAATTAGTTAACAATTTATCATGTCAAGTATAATACTATATTAACCAACTAAAACAAAACTGAAACTTAAACTAATAAAATTTAAATGAGTAGAAGACATCCTTATAATTCCAAACTTCATTTACTTGCCATGTTGAAGCTTTTCATGACATGAATTTACAGATATGTACCTGATATTGGAAGCAAGAAAATGAAGATGAGAATCAGCGGCAGTAATAATAGTACAACATCAACAATTGCCCAGCAACAGTAACAACCCAGTACAGACCGGTGGAGTAGTAATCCCAAAAACAAAAGCTTTAAGCTTTAAATGAAACAACAACCATTAATACTAATTTCAAACAAAGAAAGAAAGCAGTAGATTTTTTAGCTTTTATTTTTATTTTGAAAGCTTAAATATTTTTCGGAATTTTTCTCTCTTCTATTCTCTGTCCGTTTTTTTCTCTATCTGTGTGTGTATTTTTTCTCGTATCTTTTCTCTATTTCTGTTCTCTCTTCTTTTCTGTTCTCTTTCTCTATTTTTGTCTCATGTCTTGTGTTCAAGACTTCACATATATATAATCTCATCCCATAAATCTTTTAATCAATTAAATCAATACTTTTTCTCTACCCAACCCATTATCTTTTCACTCATCCCCATTACATTAAATAAACATATCACACCACCCCATTATATTTTGTCCCCCATGTTTCATTTAAAATAATGCAAGATTCCCCTTTAAATTAAATCTTGTCCCCCCTTTATATTAAATAATCATATCACAACCCACCCCATTTCATTTTGTCCCCCATGCTTCAAATAAATAATTACAAAATGTACAATTCCTAAACTACCCCTCACGACCTTACTAAAATTACCAAACTACCCCTGAACGTACTACAAATTTACCAAACTACCCATCAGCTATAACACATCAATTAATCAAACTTAACCAAAATATAGACAATATGATCAATTTCTAACAATGTTCAAACAACAATATGAACACGGATGAACATCATAACAACAATATCACATGAACACGATTTTAACAACATTTCAACAACAAATCACATGAACACAAATTGAACAACAAAGAACAACTAAAATTTGATTGAACAATATTTTAGCAACAAACAATCCTATTTTCGGATTCAACAACTACAACAAACAAGTATATTTGGATTTCTAAACTTCAATCATATTGAACTTAAAATCAATTCTAACAACATTACAACCAACAATTCAAGAACAATCAAACAAAGTATGAACATGAATTGAATCTATTTTGAACAACAAATATGATGGATTTAAACGATTAAACCAACATATTTCTCTAACACAACTAAATTCTTTAGACAAATAACAAGATCGACGAATAAACAATTATGAACTTAAGCTTGAACTTAACAATATTAACAATTTCTAACAATACATAAACACATGAAACAAATTGAAGAAATAGTTAATTAAATTTCAATTTGAATCTAACAAACATCAAACTAACAAATATTCACTTAAACAATAATACAAACATGACATGAATATGAAAACAACTAATTAAACTTCTATTTTGAAATCTGAAAATTAATTTAACAAACAACATGAACACACTAGAAAATTATTTCAATGATGAACAACGAACAAAACAAGGATTAAATCGTTTAACGATTTTGGATCCGGAAAATATCAAACAAAAATATGGACAAAAATAAAACTCAAAAACAACTAACCGGAGGTGAATCAACGACGAACTTTGATTGTAAACAAATCTGTCCGAGCCTCGACCAAAGCTCGAACGAAGGACGACGAAGACGAAGAAGAAGTAGAAGCAGCGGCGGAGGAAGGAGGAGCAGCGGCAGCGTCGCGGACAGCCATGGCTGCTCGTCGCAGCTGGACACGGGCAGCAGTTGACGCGGCAGAACAGGAGCAGCTGGTCGACCATGGCAGCATGAAGCAGAAGCTCGCAGCTAGCAACAATGGCGAGGAGCTGGAGCCGCAGCCTTGCGCAGTTTCGAGCAGCATCGTCGCAGCTGGACACGGGCAGCAGCTGGTCGTCTACTGCTGCTGCGTTCAGCAGCTTATGGAGAAAATGGAGCAGCAGTTCGGGAAGCCATGGACGACGCAGAGGCAGCAAGAAAAAGCAACAAACATGGCGATGGGTTGACGACGAAGACGCAGCCATGGACGAGCCTTTTGAGCTTGACATGGAGAAGATGGGCTTCTTGGTGGTGTGTGCGCTTGTGTCGAAGGAGATTAAGCTGCTGGAGCTTAGCCATGGCAGCCATGGATGTGTGTTTTAGAGTTTGGAGAAGAAAGAAGAAAAGAAGAAGAAGAATGATAGGGGGGCGGATGACTTAGGTCATTTTTAGGGTTTTTGGGTTTTGTTTTTTTTTGTTTTGTTTGTTTTGTGTCTTTGAAATGCAAGATAGGGGTATTGGGTCTTTTGGGTTATGGACTGGGTCGACCCAGTTCGAAATGGACTGGGTCGTAGGGAAGATTGGGCCATTTTTTGGGCCTGTGGCTTGAAATTGAAGAAGAGGCCTAATTCCGACTTTCTTTATATTTTCGCTCTCTTTTCTTCTTTTATTTTTTCTAAAACTAAATTATAAAAATACTTAAACTATTATTAAGAACTAAATTAAGTTATAAAAGCGCAAATTAACTCCCAATAACAATTAACGCACAATTAAGTATTAATTAAGCATAAAATTGTATATTTGGACATTAAATGCTAAAAATGCAAACGATGCCTATTTTTGTAATTTTTAATTTTTGTAAAACAAATTTAATTACTAACAATTGTAGAATTAAATCCTATATGCAAAATGCGACATATTTTTGTATTTTTTATTAATTTAGCAAATAAACATGCACAGATAAATACAAATAATTATTCAAAATATCACAAAATTGCACACCAAAGAAAAATCATTTTATTTTTGAATTTTTTGGGAGTAATTCTCATATAGGGCAAAAAATCACGTGCTTACAATGCTCACTCCAAGATCACACAAAGCTCACCTGAATGCATGCTTACCAATCGAGATTTGGATAGTGAAACTACCCGGATCCTTCAATTTCTAAGGTAGCTTGCCTTGGATTCTAGAGCTACATTCCTTAGTGAGTGTCACAATCTCGAATTCAGTCAACCTCCTTTTATTTACCACTATGTCCTTGATGTATTTTGCATATTTGGGCACTTCTTGCAGGATGTCTACTAGTGGAATATTGATTTGCACTTGCTTCAAAATATCAAGAAACTTTTTATACACGCCATTATCCTTCACTTTCTACAATCTTTGAGGGAACGGAGGTTGTGGCCTTGCAACTAATGGTGTAGGTTGCTTAGTCACCGCCTCTTCAGCTAGCTTCTCTGACTCCTTTGATTTTTCTGATTCTGACTCAATAGTGGTCGGTTCCTCATTAAAGGTCACTTGTTTTCTCTTTTTTGACTAGACTTCTTCTAACTGTCTCTTATTCCTCAATGGCACTGTATTAATAGATGCTTTAGGATTAGCCTCACTGTTGCTTGGAAGAGCTCCAACTAGTCGAGTACTTTGGGCACTGGCAAGTTGTCCCATTTGTTGCTCCAAATTTCTTATTGATGTTGCTTGGGCCTGCTGATCAGCCATTAATTTTTTCATCATCTACTCAAGGTGACTCGTTGAGTTTGCAAGTTGTACATCCTGAGGTGGTCTATATTGTTGTTGAGGTGCTTGACGACTATATTGATTCTGAGCACCTTGGTTTCCACCCCAAGAGTAGTTTGGGTGGTTCCTCCAAATGGGATTGTAAGTTTTGCGTACAGGTTAGTCTGGCCCCTATTTGCATTATCCATAAAACAGACAGACTCTGGATTAACTGGGCATATGAAATGTTCTCTCAGGTTCGGGGTCAAAAACTTGAAGTCTGTCCTGGATTCTGATCTTGCGCATTCAATCAATGTTACTAAGATCATAGCAACAACCAAGTAACGTTAGACTTCACGAAATAAACAATGAAAGCAAAAATTAGAAAGTAGTCAATATTCAAAGCCCCAACAACGGCGCCAAAAACTTGTTGCTACCAAACACACACGCAAGTATACGTGGTCGTACCAGTAATAAAATGATAAGTCGAGTGCCAGACCCACAAAGACTTATATTAATTACCTACTAAATTCATCGAGATTGTTATTCAGTCGAGTTAATTCGAATTCAAAAGTGTGATTAAACTAAACAATAATTCTAACTAGTAACTAAATTATCAAGCAGTAAAATGATTATTATGTATTCAGTAGAGACTAATATTCTAAAGTTGTGATCGATTAACCAATCCTATTGTGTTCTAGTTAACTCTCTCATTCATACAATTCACTCATGGTTGCTAATTAATCAAACAATTGTTCTCATTGCCTTTTCCCAAAGTAATACTCGCCCCTTCAAAATAGATTAACGCATATATTCCTATGAAGACCAATCTATTAAGAATGTATTAATATTGTGATATTTAATAAAGCACGGTGACTAGGTATATTCCTATCCTAACCACAAATACATCCTCCCCCAGAGTTAAGATCTTTCTCTCTTCAATACTTCTCTAATCTAAACATGACTTTCCCAAGCATAGTATAGATAGTAAATAGAACCTAATTGTTGGCCAGACAATTAAGCAATTAATCACAGAATTGAAGAAACAACCATATATTGGTGAATTATAATCAAGGTTAAGTCAACGTTAAACAACAATATTCATGGCTAAATCATAACCCCAAAACTATGGGTTTTAGCCACTCATGAAAGTATCAAACAAATATATAAGTGTTGGATGATTGAAAATACTATGAAACGATGAAGAAATCTGAGATATCCTTACTCTCGAATGTTCCTCGTGTGTTTCTAGGTATAACGTGTGTCAAAAGTCCCGAAAATAATGTTTTTCCATGTATTTATACTAAGTAGGGTTGGACCTAGACGAAATCTCCCTTTCCTAGCCGAAAGAGGAAAACTTGCAAACTTAGTGCTTTCCATGCGCCGCACTATGCGTCACCCAGTGCATCGCGCTAGTGCTTTTTCCTGCCAGATCACAAAAACCCCAGTCTCTGAACTTTGGAAATTTCTGACAAATATTTGCACGAATGCATCGCACAGTGCCTCGCACTAGCGCATTTCTTCAGCAGATGCTTCTTCCTTGAATTTGGACATCAAAAATTGATCCTCCACCCCCGAACACGATCCCTTGGGCTTTTACTAAGACATCAAAGCTCCAAATAGCTCGAATTAGTTCCACAACATCTACATAACTCAGAATCGCTCCTAGAGGGCATAAAAGACACAATAAGTGCAAACAGTAGCGATTAAAGCTCAAACGCACTCAAAGTGCAGCAAATTAGAGTGCGGTAAGTGACTAAAACACGTAATTATAGTCTACCATCAGCCATCACGACATTCTTCAGAGGAAATTTGCGGTCGTGACACTCACCAGCCACATCTACGGTTCCGCTTTTGCAGAAAAACAACTGCTTTTGCAAAACCCACTAATGTCCCGACCAGCCACTTCTGCGGAGTTAGCTTCGCTTCTGCGACAAAGCCTCTAAGTCCAACCTCCGCTTCTGCGACCGCCTGCCTACACCTGCAAGCTCGTAGGTGCAGAAATGTCCTCGCACCTGCACAAACACCCAGCCTTCCCAATTCCGCATCTTCGCCCCCCTGGCTGCTTCTGCGGCTCCGCACCTGCGGCCAATTCCACGTAGGTTCGGTTACACCAGACCTAAACATAAAAAAATTTCCTTAAGTCCCAAACTCAATCCGAAATCAATCTGATTCTCACCCGGGCCCCCCAAGACCCCATACAAACATACCAACGCATAACACGTTACGAACTTAGTCGAAACCTCAAATCACATCAAATACATCAAAAACACGAATCGCACCCCAATTTCAAGCCTATTGAATCTAATGGATTTCCAACTTTTAGAATCGATGCTGAAACCTATCAAATCAACTCCGATTAACCTCAAATTTTACACACAAGCCACAAATGACACAGCGGACCTACTCCAACTCCCGGAACAAAAATCTGAGCCTAGTATCAACAAAGTCAAATCTCGGTCAAACATTTCAAGTTTCTAAACTTTTAACTTTTCCACTTTCACCAATTCAAACCAAAACAACCTACAGACCTCCAAATCAATATCCAGACAAATGCCTAAGTGTCAAAATCACCAAATGAAGCTATCGGAACCATCAAAACTTCGTTCTAGATTCATTTACACATAAGCCAACATCCGGTCAACTCTTTCAACTAAGACATCCAACCTTGGGACAAAGTGTCCCAATTCTTTCTAAAACATTCCCCAAACCAAGCCAGCCACCCCGACAAGTCACATAACAACAAATGAACATAGAATAAGAAATAAATGGGGTAATGGGGCTACAATACTTAAAACAACAGGTCGGGTCATACATATTCCCCCTCTTAAACAAATGTTCATTCAACGGGTCTAGAATCACACTTGGAGTCTCAAATAGGTGATGATAGTTGCTCCGGATCTTCCACTCAGTCTCCTAAGTAGCGTCTTCGATTAGCTGACATCTCCACTGTACTTTTACTGAAGCTATATTCTTTGATCTCGACTTTCGAACCTGCCGATAAAAATGGCCACCGACTCCACATCATAAGTCAAATTTCCATCTAACCGAACCATTCTGGAGTCAAAAACATAAGACGGGTTATCGTATTACTTTCGAAGCATGGAAACATGAAACAATGGGTGAACACTCGATAGTCTAGATGGCAATGCAAACTTGTAAGCCGCCTCTCCAATCCTCTCAAGCACCTCAAAAGGGGCAATATATCGAGGGGTCAAACTTACCCTTTTTCCCGAACCTCACAACACCCCTCAGAGCTGAAACTCTGAGCAATACCTTCTCTCCCACCATAACCTTTCGATCAGCGTAGCTCTTCTGTCTAGATTGTGTCGTGTGAAGCCGATCCTGAATCAACTTGACTTTTTCTAAGGCATCCTGAACCAAATCCATACCTAACAACCTAGCCTCCCCCAGCTCAAACCACCCAACCTGAGATCGACATCGCCTCTCATATAAGGCTTCATAAAGAGCCATCTGAATACTCGAATGGTAGCTATTGTTGTAGGAAAACTCAATAAGAGGTAAGAACTTATCCCAAGAACCCCTGAAATCCATAACACAAGCATTTAGCATATCCTCCAATATTTAAATAGTGCGTCAGATTGTCCGTCCGTCTAAGGGTGGAATGTTGTACTTAACTCAACTCGTGTGCCCAACTCTCGCTGCACTGCTCTCCAAAACTGTGATGTGAACTGCGTGCCTCGATCAGAAATAATTGACACCGGTATACCGTGAAGGCGAACAATCTCGTAGGTATAGATCTTACCCAACCGCTCCGAAGAATATGTAGTCATCACCGGAATGAAATGTGTTGACTAGTCAACTGGTCAATAATCACCCAAATAGCATCAAATTTCTTCAAAGTCTGTGGGAGTCTCACAACGAAGTCAATGGTAATATGCTCCCATTTCCACTCAGGAATCTCAAGCCTCTAAAGCAAATCGTCCGAACTCTGATGCTCGTACTTCACCTACTGATAGTTCAAGCACGAAGCTACAAACTCTGCTATATATATCTTCATTCTTCTCCACCAATAATGATGCCTCAAGTCTTGATACATCTTCACGGTAAATGAATGAGTGGAATACTGCGAATTGTGGGCCACCTTAAGAATCAACTCACGTAACCCATCCATATTAGGCACACAAATCAAACCCTGCATTCACAGCACCCCATTATCTCCAATAGAAACCTCCTTGGCATCACCGTGCTGAACTATGTCCTTAAGGACAAGCAAATAGGGGTCGTCATACTGATGCTCTCTGATGCAATCATACAAAGAAGACCGAGAAACCACGCAAGTTAGAACTCGTCTAGGATCTGAAATCTAACCTCACGAATTGATTAGCCAAGGACTGAACATCTGATGTAAGCATTCTCTCACTAATAGGAATATATGTACGGCTACCCATACTCATCGCCTTTCTACTCAAGGCATCGGCCACCATATTGGCCTCTCCGGGATGATACAAAATGGTAATATCATAGTCTTTTAACTGCTCCAACCATCTCCACTGCCTCAGATTTAGATCTTTTTCCTTGAACAAGTGTTGTAGACTCCAATTATGTGTAAATACCTCACAAGATATGTCGTAGAGATAATTTCTCCAAATCTTCAATGCATGGACACATTGTTCATCAGATGCATGAATGTTGCTGGGATATTTGTCAGGCCAAAAGACATCACAAGGAACTCGTAGTGACCATAGCGGGTCTGAAATGTCATCTTCAGAATATTGGAGTCCCGAATCTTCAACTGGTGATACCCAGACCTCAAATCAATCTTAGAGAACAATCTAGCTCCCTGAAGCTTGTCAAATAAGTCAGCAATACGCGGCAAAGGATACTTGCTCTTAATTGTAACTTTGTTCAACTGCTTATAACTAATGCACATTCGCATAGTACCATCCTTCTTCTTCACAAAAACAACCGGTGCACCCTAAGGTGACATACTAGGCCTAATGAATCCCTTATCAAGTAGCTCCTAAAGGTGCTCTGTCAATTCCTTCAACTCTGTTGGTGCCATACGATATGCAGAGATAGAATTGTACTGAGTTCCCATCACTAAGTCAATACCATATTCAATGCCCCTATTGGGTGGCATGCCCGATAGGTCTGTAGAAAACACATTAGGAAAGTGTCTCACTACCGAAACGGGCTAAATAGTAGAAGTATCAGCACCAATACTCCTCACAAAGGCCAGATATTCCAGACAACCCTTCCCAACCATCCATTAGGTCTTCAGATATGAAATCACCCTACTGGAACATAGTCCAAAGAACCTCTCTACTAAATCCTAGGCAATTCTAGCATCGCAAACATCACCGTCTTACCGTAACAATCCAGAATAGCATAACATAGGGACAACCAATCCATGCCTAAAATCACGTCAAAATCAACCATACTAAGTAGAAAGAGATTAACTCTGATCTCCATTCCCCCAATATCTACCACACAAGACCGATATACATGGTCCACAACAAAAGAATCGCCCACCGGCGTAGACACATAAATAGGTGTAACTAAGGAATCACGGGGCATGTCCAAATAATGAGAAAAATATGATGATACATATGAATAAGTGGAACCAAGTTCAAATAATATGGAAGCATCCCTGTAGCACACTGAAACAATACCTCTGATCACTACGACTGAAGCAACAACCTCTATCCTGGCGAGAAAAGCATAGCATCGAGCCTGACCACCACCTGATCGACCTCCCTATCTATGGCAATCTCTAGCTACCTGAGCCTCGCCCCGATCTGGCTGAGCGGATGATGAAGTAACTGGTGCATAAATCATAGCTTAAACCGTCTACGGAACTGGACCTCTCAAAAGACAGGGAAAATACCTCCTCATATGTCCAAACTCTCCACACTCAAAGCAACTATGATATGTCAATGGCAGCGAGGATTGAACCGTACCCCGAGAACAAGAATTACTACTATAAGGAACTAGTACAGATGAATCCTGAATTGATGGAGCACCGGATGAACTTTGAGTTGGGAGGTCACTAATAGATGACTTACCTAGACGAGAATTGTATGAACCATGGCTAGTAGATGCACCCCGATGAACTGGATGAGCCATATGAGTATGCCTAAAAGAACGACCCCTACTATGGTGGGGATGTCCTCCAAATGGGGAACTATTGAAACCACCTAAACAACGAGACCTCTTGGCCTCCATCTCATGCTCATGATTACTAACCTACTCTAGGCGTCTAGCAATATCAACCACCTCGTCGAACCTCACACCCAACGCAATCTCCCTAGTCATGATGAAGCACAGTCCATGGTTGAAGCCATCAATGAACCTCCAAATCCTCTCCCCCTCTATGGGAACAAACCATATCATATGACGAGCCAACTCTAAAAATGTCATCTCATACTGGATCACTAACATACCCTCCTGGCGTAGCTGCTCAAACTACCTATACAACTCCTCCTTGTGGGTCAATGCCATATAAGTGGTGCAGCACCGGCTGAACTGCTCAATGCATAGGCCTCCTACCATCTAAAGGTTGTTGCCGATAGCTGAAAAGTAGTAAATGAGACTCCACTGGTCTCCAGAATACCTGTCGTGCGAAGGATTTGCTGGAACCTATCTAAGAAATACCGAGCATCCTTTAACTCAGCCCCATTTAATTCTGGAGGCCTGAGCCTCACTAATTGCTTTAGCCTCTTCTGTTCCTCATCACTCATAGGTAGACCAACCTGGGCCCGAGCAGGCGCAATCGGCTGGGCTAGTAGTACCCCCGATGTCTGGATTCCCCGAACTACCTTCTCTAGAGTACGGGCGATGAGAGTTTGAGCACCTCCCCCAGCCTGAGAAGTGACTGGTGCGGCCGGAACTAAAATCGCATGAGCAAGGATAGTGCATACAGTCAATATCTAGGCCAAAGCCTCTTACAAGCCTGGAATCACAATTGGCACAGTTGGTTCCTGAGCTGGTCTCACCGGCTCAACCACATTTGGTATTTGCTCCTGAGCTGAAGCAACTTGTGGCTCCACAAGTGCTGCTCTAGCTGCAATACGAGCTGCACCTCGACCTCTACAACTACCCCGTCCTCTCGCGGCTCTAGCTGGTGGTATTCGTGGTCGTCTGCCCGATCCAGCCACACGTGTCCTTACCATCTGTGAGAAAATAGAATAATAGACGTTTAGTTTCCGGAATCAACAAATCCGCATGACAAGAATACAAGAAATTGAAGTTTCCTAATGTTTTGGTAGCCTCTCAAAGATAAGTACAGATGTCTCTATACTAAACCTTAAGACTCTACTAAAATTGTTCATGACTCATAAGACCTAAGTAACCTAGTGTTCTGATACCAACTTGTCACGACCCAAATCCCAACCTGTCGTGACTGCGCCTATCACATTACTTAGCAAGCCGACAATCACATGACAACTATATATTTGAATTTAACTCATAGATAATTGATAAAACAACTGAAACTCAACAACAACAATTCCTAAACTCCTGGTGTCACCGAGTACATAAGCTACTAATGTCAACATAGACTAAAAATCTAATACAACTGTCTGAGAAAATAGTACTGAAATAAAATGAAAGGAAGGAGATCCAAGGTCTGCGGGCATCATAGCAGCTACCTCAAGGTCTCCAAACATGTATTATCACCACTCTAGCAACCACCGCGTCCAGATGTACCTGGATCTGCACACGAAGTGTAGAGTATAGTATGAGTACAACCAACCCAATATACTCAATAAGTAATAGGACTAACCTTGGACTGAAAAAAGTGACGATCTCAAAAAGATACATTTTGAATCGGAATAATGACAACACAGATATAACAAGATAATGACAGTAATAACTCACAGAACTTTCATATTCGGCTCGTACACAATATAGAAATTTAGGCATGCTTTCACATTCAACAATTTAAGTTTAACATTGATAAAATATGTCAAGTACAACTAGCATGAGGAATGTTACATCTCTATGACTATATGTCAAATATGCATGTAAAATGTAATGCATCACAGATCCCAGGCACTCACAATCTCAAAGTATTCAATCTATCTGTCTCAACTCCCACTCATCACACACAATCACTTAGCACTGTACGATACCTGCACTCACTACTGGTATGCCAGACTCCGAAAGGGTGGATCATGCCCAAGCACTAATATAAAGCCAATATAGCCTACTGTAGCATGTAGCTCAATCCTATAAAAATAGATCAGCTGATAAAGCATGCTAAAGCATGTAGCCCAATCCCATAAATAAACTAATATGGCTTGATACGACGTGCAACTCGATCCCATAAATATCACTCACAATCCAGATCTCAGGCCCCAACTCGGTCAACAATCTCTCTAGTCTCACGGGCTCACAAATCTCATACCACTCAGTCCGAACAATGATAACATGATGTAATAGTAAATGATAACAGAGACTAAGATATGATAAGCAAATGAATTAATATGACTGAGTACATAATTTCCACTTAAGCAAATAACCCAACAGCTGAAATGACCTCAGTGGGTCCCAACAGAATAAGCACATAGCCTAAACATGATTTCTAACATGGATCACACCCCAATTACTAAAACACGTAGGAATTACACGGATAGAAACAAGACTAGAAAACTACACAGTACCACAGAATCAACCGAGTCACAATTATCACGGTCCACGCCCACACCCCACCACCTAGCATGTGCCTCACCCCAACACCAACCACATAACACATTTTAGGAATTCATACCCTCAGTACCAAGTTTAGAAGTGTTACTTACCTCAAAGTGTGCAACTTAATGCTCCAACGAACCCTTTCCTCATGAATCGGCCTCCAAACGACTCGTATCAAGTCATAAACAACTTTATATAATCAATACAAGCTATAGGAATCGATTCCACATGATAAAGCTAAGTTCCTCAACTAAATTCAAAAGGTCAACCCAAAAGGTCAACCCCCGGGCCCATGCCTCAGAACCCAAAAATAATTCACAAAATTCGAATACCCATTCAATAACGAGTTCAACCATACAAAAATCATCGAATTCCGACCATAAATCGATCCTCAAATCCCCAAATCTTACTCTCCAATACATGGGTCAAAAATCCCCAAATTCTAACTTTTATTCATGAGAAATAGGTGAAATAATCAATAGGTATTCAATTATTACGGAAAAAAGTGATCAAAAATCACTTATCTCTTCAATCTAGGTGAAAACCTCTCCAAAAATTGCCTCTGCACCCCAAAATTCTCAAAATCAGAGAAGAACTCAATTCCTCAATTTTTTAAAACACTGCCAGCATTTTCGCTTATGCGGACTCACCAGCCGCATTAGCGGAAAAAAAAACTACTTCTATGAAACCCACTAATGTCCTAACCAGCCGCTTATACGGATCTTACCCCGCTTCTGTGGAGTTAGCTCTGCTTCTCCGACAAAGCCTCCAAGGCCAACCTCCGCTTATACTACCCCCTACTTGCGCCTGCGAGCTCGTAGGTGCAGAAATTTTCTCGCACCTGCGCAAACACCCATCCTGCCCAAATCCTTATTTGTGCCCTCCTATCCGCTTTTGTGGCTCCGCACTTACAGCCAATTCCATGCAGGTGAGGTTAAACCAGTCCTGAACATAGTAGATTTTCCTTATGTCCCAAAATCAATATGAAATCAATATAATTCTCTCCCGGGGCCCCATCCAAACATACCAACACATCCTAAAACACAATACAAACTTGGTCGAAGCCTTAAATCACATGAAATAACAACTAAAACACGAATCGCACCCCAATTCAAGCCTATTAAAGCTAATGGATTTCCAACTTCTACAATCGATGCCAAAATCTATCAAATCAACTTCGATTGACCTCAAATTTTGCACACAAGTCATAAATAACACAACAGACCTACTCTAACTCCCAAAACCAAAATCTGAGCTTGGTATCAACAAAGTAAACTCTCGGCCAAACTTCTAAATTTTCCAAACCTTCAACTTTCCCACGTTTTCCAATTAAAGCTAAATGACTTACGTACCTCCAAATCAATATCCGGACATACTCCTAAGTCCAAAATTACCATATGGAGCTATCGGAACCATGAAAACTCCATTCCGGAGTCATTTACGCATAAATCAATTCTGGTACATATGGTACACTCTTTAAACTTAGGCTTCCAACCTTGGGATTAAGTATCCCAATTCATTCCAAAACATACTCAGAACAAAACCAACTACCCCAGCCTACTGTCCATGCTAGTGGGTTATTCTAATGTTATGGATCAGGTCTACTGGTCTTATGTAGTGACTTTCTGTGGTTATGAGACCAGTGTGGATCTTTTATTGCTCGATATGGTTGATTTCGAGGTTATCTTGGGCCTGGATTGGTTGTCTCCGTACTGCTTCATTCTTGATTGCCATTCCAAGACTATTACCTTGGCGATGTCTGAGTTGCCTAGATTAGAGTGGAGGGGTTCGTCTGTTTGTACTTCCAAACAATTTGTTTCTTTCTTGAAAACTTGGCAAATGGTCGAGAAAGGTTGTTGGGCTTATTTGGCCTTTGTTTAGGATACTACTATAGAGACTCTCACAATAGATTCAGTGTTGGTGGTACGAGAGTTTTCCGATGTGTTTCTAGCTGATCTACCAAGTATGCCACCAGATCGGGATATCGATTTCGGCAGTGAATTGGTGTCAGGCACCCAATCTATCTCTACTCCGCCTTATCACATGGCTCCAAAGGAGCTTGGGGAGTTAAAGGAGCAACTTTAAGAGTTTCTTGAGAACGGGTTCATCAGGCCAAGTGAGTTGCCTTGGGGTACACCTGTGTTATTTGTGAAGAAAAAGGATAGGAGTTTGCGGATGTGCATTGATTACCGCCAGTTAAACAAAGCCACCATCAAGAATAAGTACCCATTGTCTCATGTTGATGATTTGTTTGATTAGCTACATAGTGCTAGAGTGTTCTTGAAGGTCGACTTGAGATCTGGGTATTATAAGCTGAAGATTCTTGCTTCGGATGTTTCGAAGACGTCTTTCCGGACCATATATGGGCACTATGAGTTTCTAATGATGTGTTTTGGCTTGACTAACACCTCGGCAGCATTGACGGATTTGATGAATCGGGTGTTCTAACCATATCTTGACTCTTTTTTCATTGTCTTCATTGATGACACATTGATCTACTCACGCAGTATTGAGGAACACGAGCAGTATTTGAGGTTAGTGTTTCAGATCTTGCGGTAATAGAAGCTATATGCTAAGTTCTCCAAGTGCGAGTTCTAGTTAGATGCTACGGTTTTTTTGGCGCATGTTGTATCAGGTGATGGTATTAAAATGGATGCCAGGAATATCACGGCAATTCAGAGTTGGCCTCGTCCTACCACACGACCGAGATCAGGAGTTTTTTGGGGTTAGTAGATTATTATCGTCGGTTTATGGAGGGCTTCTTGTCTATTGCAGCTACTTTGACTAGATTGGCCTAGAACGGTGCTCCATTCTGATGGTTCGACGATTGTAAGGAGAGATTTCAGAAGCTCAAGATCGCATTGACTACAGCATCGGTTTTAGTGTTGCCTCACGATTAGGGATGTATATTGTGTATTGTGACACTTAGCGCATTGGCTTGGGTTGTGTATTAATGTAGGAGGGGTGGCTTATTTCATATGCTTCATGTCAGCTGAAGGCCGATGAGAAGAATTATCCTATGCATGATTTGGGGTTGGCCGCGATAGTTCATGCCCTTAAAATCTGGAGGCATTATATTTATCTGATCATCGCAGTTTGCAGCATTTGTTTAAAGAAAGAGATATTAATCTGAGGCAGTGTAGGTGGCTTGAGTTACTGAAGGATTACAATATTATTATCCTCAATCGTTCGGGCAATGCGAATGTGGACGCGGATGCCTTGAGCAGAAAGTCCTAGAGTATGGGTAGTTTGGCATTCATTTCAGCAGAGGAGAGGTCATTGGTATTGGATGTCCAGTCCTTAGCCAGCCGACTTGTGAGGTTGGATATTTCTAAGCCCAGTCGAGTTTTTACATGTGTTTTAGCTGAGTCTTCTTTATTCGAGTGGATCAAGGCTCGCCGCGAGTATGATGATTCGCACTTGTTGGCCCTTAGAGAGACGGTGCTACAGGGTGATGCCAATGAGGTTACTATCACTGATGATGGTGTTCTGCGACTCCAGGGTCGCTTATGTGTTCCTAATGTTAACGGTCTTAGGGAGAGGATTCTAGAGGAGGCAGACAGTTTGTGGTATTCTATTCATCTAGGTGCTACGAAGATGTATTGTGACCTGAGGCAGTATTATTTGTGGCAGCAGATGAAGAAGGACATAGTCGAGTATAAAGGTGCATGTGGGCCGGTCCAGGCCCTGGACCAGTCTGGGACCGCAGACCATGTGGGTTTCTGGGCCTTAGCGGGCCTTAACCGGTTAGAACCAGGACGTGGTTTTCTGGGCTGGTCCTTCACAAAAAGACTGCAGACCGGGACCTTTTGAAACCAGGACCGGACCGGTCCTTGGCAGACCTAAACGATCCCAAACAGTCCCAACGGTCAGAATTTTTAAAAAAAAAATTGCCCATTTAGGCATTTAAAAACTACCCGTTTGGTCTGCCAAAATAGCCATTTAACCCCCTCAACTTTGTTTTAACTCCAAATTTTTTATAATTATACTTTTTTCCTATTTTCAGCTATAAATACCCCCTCATTCTTTCATTTTTCTCAAAAAATCATCAATCTCTCTCTAATTTTCTTCTATAATTGCTACTATTGCTTACTTTATTGTTACAATTTGTGAAAAAATTGTGAAGTTGGTGAATTGAAATCTTCAACGATAATCAATTTTCAACAAGTTGTTCGTCAATTTGGTAACCGTTCCAACTCTTAATTTTTAATATTATAGTTTTGTTTGTTTGTTTTATTTTCTATTATTTAATTAATTAAGATGACGTCTTTAAAAAACCTTTGGTAAAAATAAGGGAAAATCCAAGAGTGGTGAATCTAGTGGCCAATCTGTTCCTCCTCCACTACCCCCAGCTCCCCGACCCAAACACCATACCCCTCCTACACCTGATATTCTTGATAGCGATAATAGTTTATTACAATTTGCTGAGAGTCAATTTTTTCATAATGTTGGAGCTGGTGAACAATTAGACAATAAGTTAATGAATGCTCTTTATTCTAATCCAATTATTGATGAAAATGATGAGGAGTAAATAGATTTTGATGAAACTCAGTCGGATGACGATACACCCAATAGTCCTGCTCCTGAAGTTAACCCAACTAATGATAATCCAAATGATGCCCCGTCTGATACTCCTGTTACTGCCCCTTCTTTTTCTACAGAACGTACCAAACAGACAAAAACATCTATTGTTTGTCCATTTTTACTCAACTAATTCCACAAAATAAGGCTAAGTGTAAACCTTGTGGCAAAGAGTTAGCTTTAAAATATTTTGAAGGCCGGGGGGAGGGGGGAACCTACTCCTAGTCAGGTTGACCCTAGTACAGGGACAAGTCAATTTTAATCAAGAATTAACAGTGTTACCGGTGGTATTTTATATTATGATCCAATAAATGATCGGGAAGAATTGGCAAAAATGATTATTGTTATGTAATTACCCTATAATTTTCCTTCTAACCCTCACTTTGTGTATTATATTGGAAATTTTTTTAATCCTACTTATAAAGGTTTTCTTTGCACAACCGTAAAGAGCAATATTTATAAATATAAATATGAATATGAACAATATTTGCGTTATTTATTTACTCATATATATTGGCGTGTTGCTATTACAACTGATATTGATAGAAGTGGTAATGACTGTGATTACCTTACTGTTACCAGTCATTGGATTGATGAGGATTGGATAATGCAAAAGCGCATTATTTCTTATAGAACAATTAATTCACGTCACACAGGACAGTTTATTGCTAGCACACTTACGGATATTTGAAGATATTTTTGCATTAGTTATAAAATTTTGTCAGTTTCAATGGATAATGCTACTAGTAATACAAATGTTGTAGTCTTGCTTACCACTACACTAAGTCCTGCATTTAGTAATATTTTTTATGTTAGATGTATTTGTCATATTTACCATTTAATTGTGGGTGATGGTACGAGAATTTTAAATATTAAAATTGAAAAGGTTAAAATGGCTCTTAGCTGGCTTTTTTATTCAAACCGTAGAAGTAGTCTTAGAGAATATTTTAAGAGAGGAGATGAATTTGCCTAAGAGAAAGAAAGGTTCTTAAACCTTGTCCAACTAGATGGAATTACATGTATAAAAGTTTAGTTGTTGCATATGAATATAGGAATCCCATAAACTCAACGTTTAATGCACATCTAAGTAATGATGATGAGAACCTTACAAATGCGGATTGGGCTAATGTTAAAATGCTTGTAGATTTTAGAAAAAAATCATATTGATACAAATGAATTTTCTGGGCAATATTATCCTACTATTTCTAACTGTTTCGCTTATATTGCAGAACTTGCAAATTTGTTTGCTCATTTTTTAGATGGTGGGGAAATTTATAAAATTACTATTGATTCTATGAGAAAAAATTTTAAAAAATATGTTTTCCCTATTCCCCTTATTTATAGTGTTGCTGCCTTGTTAAATCCTACTATAAAATTAGGAGGTCCTTAATTTTGGTATGAAACTGTTTATAATGGTTTAGCACTTGAAGATGAGGAGTTGTCTAAACTTCTGAAAGCAATAGCCTCAATTAGAATAAATGCTCAAACTATTTATAATGCTTATCAAATTGCATTAGATCATGCTAGACCAAGTTCCAACTCATTCTTCTTCTGGTTCTCAATCATCTAAAAGAACTGCGGGAGTAAGAGCACTTAGTGCTTGGGCGGGGTTCAGGGGTTCTCAAGGTTCTACAACTAGTGATTTTTCACAACTAAATGAGCTTGAAGTTTATTTTCACAGGTAATTGAGGAAGTGAATCCCGACGGCTCCTTTAATATTTTGGAATGGTGGAAGGACAAAGAAAAACACTTTCCGGTTCGTTCAAGGATGGTCCAAGACATTTTAACTATTCAAGCTTCAACAGTGGCATCAGAGAGCGCTTTCAGTCAAGCAAGACTTCAACTCGGTGACTATAGAGCGTGTATGAGGGAGAGCTTGGAAAAATTAGTACGTTTTAGAGATTTGATCCGTTCAGAAAGAAAAAAAATTGGACTTGTTGAATCACAACCAGAGGTAGACGAAGCTTACGAAGAAAAGCTAGCTGAACTTGCGAAGGATTCTGCTTCGCCTAGAAGCGGTGATGACCAAGCTTCTTTTTCGCCACTACCAACGGAAATTCCTCCGGACCTTAATGAATTTATGAAGTTTGTAAGAGATACCATGTAACTTGTATTAACAAAAATTAGTATGTATTATATAACTTGTATTTTGGCATATCTTGATTAGTTTCTTTCTCTTCTTAATGGTGGTATTAGCACATTATTGTTCTCATTCCATAGGGAGAGGAAGACTAAAAAAGATATTTCCATATTTTTTTAATGCTATAATAAAATTATAACGCATTGCTTTGAATATCTCTTTACAATAATTTTGTCTTTAAATTTGAATTAAAAAATTTAGATCATAATTCTATAATATAATTTACAAGGAATTACCTTAGATATTTTTATTACCATCTTTTTTTTCTCTAACTTTTATATAAATTTAAAAAAAAGTATTTGTTGGGCCCACTTAGGCTCGGGACTGTCCCACTTAGCCCGGGACCATTAGTTCATGGGCTCGGTCCCGGGCTGGTTCCTACAAAAAGCTCACCGGGACCGCGAGGCCTATTTAAATTGGGATCGGCTCGGGATCGGGACCGGGACTGTGAGGACCGGCCCACTTAGCCCCGGGACTGACCCACATGCCACCCTTAGTCGAGTATATGGCAAGCTGTTTGTATTTCCAGCAGGTTAAGTATGAGCAGCAAAGGCTAGATGGCTTACTTCAACAGATGGTTATACTGGAGTGGAAGTGGGAGCGCATCACTATAGACTTTGTAGTTGGGTTGCTGCGGAAGTTGATGAACTTTGATGTTGTTTGGGTCATTGTCGACAGATTGGCCAAGTCTGCACATTTTATTCCGGTGGTGACTACTTACAATTCAGAGAGGTTGGCCAAGATTTATATTCAGGAGATCGTCTGGTTATATGGCGTACCTATTTCTATCATTTCGGATAGGGGCCCTCAATTCACTTCGCATTTCTGGAGAGTTGTACAGATTGAGTTGGGTACCCGAGTAGAGCTCAACACAACCTTTCATCAGCAGACCGACAGGCAGTCGGAGCAGACAATTTAGATTCTGGAGGATATGCTCAGAGTATGTGTGATGGACTTCGAAGGGCAGTGGGATCGATTCTTACCATTGGCCGAGTTTGCTTATAACAACAGTTATCATTCTAGCATCAAGATGGCTCCATTTGAGGCCTTGTATGGTAAGCGGTGTCGTTCCCCTATTGGATAGTTTGAACCTAGCATGGCTAGGCTATATGGTACTGATTTGGTAAGGGACGCCTTGGATAAGTTAAAGTTAATTCAGGAACGACTTCACACAGCTCTGTCTAGACAGAAGAGTCACGCATATCAGATAGCACGTGATTTATCATTTATGTAACAACCTGATCGGTCATTTTGATTTATAGAACCATGTTCCCTTATTTAAGACTTCGCATATGTGCTTTTACTATTTTATGACTTGCGGGGATGGTTGGTTTGGTTTCGGAAGTGTTCGGATTGAATTCGGAACACTTAGTTTCATAATAGTGGCCTAAGGTGGTCAAGTTTGACTTGAGTCAACATTTTTAGTAAACGACCTCAGAACTGGGATTTGAAGATTCTAATAGGTTCATATGATGATTTTGGACTTGTGCATATTCGGATCGAGTTTCGAGTGGACCGGAAGTGTTTCGGCGCTTATTGTTGAAAATAGGCATTTTAAAGGTTTTAGAATTTCCTAAGTTTTACTTGAAGTGGATTTTGGTGTTACTAATGTCCATTTGGAATTTTGAGCCTTGGAATAGGTTCGTATTATGATTTATGACTCGTGCATAAATTTTAGCGTCATTCCGAGTTGTCTAAATATGTTTCGTCGCGTTCAGAGTTGGTTGAAATGAGTTTGAAGATTAGAAGTTGATTAATGTGGTTTAGTGCGATTCTTGGTTCCGGTGTTGTTTTATGCGTTCCGATGCTTCAATTACTTCAGTATGTTTATGGAATTGTTTGTACAATTGGACGGGGTCCGAGTGGCTCGGGTGTGTTTCGGACCACCCATAGCATTATTCAAGTTTGCTGGAAATTGTTGGTGTGCTGGTGTGATTCGCGATCGCCAAGGGTATCTCGCAATTGCGAAGAAGAAGTTTTGGAGGGTGACCTACACGTATGCAAAGAAGGGGTACTCGAATGTGAAGGAGGACCCGGTTGTTCTTCACAAATGCGGAGGCCCTACCGCTAATGTGAAGAAGAGAGGAGAGGAGTGGGGCTGGAAGGTTGTCATCCTTCACGAACACGATGGTTGGAAAGCAAACATGAAGGTAAGGTGCCACTAGTAGTCGCGAACTCGACCTGTAGGTCGCGAACGCTTAGAGTGTCTGGCAGCTGGGAGAGTTTGGCTTTTGCAATCGCGAGGCATTTTTCGCGATCGGGAAGAAGAACGAGCTTGGGAAGACTTGATTTTAATACGATTTGGCTTATTTTCTCTCATTTTCATTTCGATTGGCCGGTTTTGAGAGCTCTTTTGAGAGGATTTTCATCACAATGTAAGTGAATTCTACCCGTTTTTGAGTTAAATACATGAATTATAGGTAGATTTTAACATGGAAATTAGTAAAAATTGTGGGATTTTTGTTGAAACCTGGGGTTTGGTAAAAATGAAATTTAACCACGAAATTGATTATGTAATTGTGAATAAATTATATATTTGAGTTCGTGAGGTCATGGGTAACGTTTATCCTCAAAAATTTTCGAAATCCGAGCACATGGACCAGGGGGTGATTTTGATGGACTTTCAAATTTTGTTGAAAAATTAGTTTAATAGGTAAATTATGAACTTTTGAGCATATATTGATTAGTTCATACCACTTTTAATAAGTTTCGGATTGTTCGGCATCATTTGGAGATTCCTATTGAGCTTAAGAGTCGGATAGTGAACTTGGAAGTGAGGTAAGTCTCTTGTCTAATCTTGTAAGAGAGAATTATCCCCTTAGGTGAATTAATTGTTGTGTGCTACTTGTCGTAAGAGCTACGTACACACGAGGTGACGAGAGTCTGTACGTAGCTATATTCATGTTATGACTGGGTAGACTTAGCTTCACATCATGCCTTAAATGTGTTATTTGTATTTACCCTGTGTATTTGATTTCCTTAATTTATGATTAAGATTGAGGTTAGAATAAAATATTCATTGAGCCTCTTACTTTGGAAAATTGTGGAACAATTGATGAACAGTAGATCTGTGTCTTCTCGACTCGCATGTACTTCCGCGAGTGAGGTAGTTTCTCTACTCTTATGGTAACGGGCTGTTTGCCTCGGTACTGTTGTAAATTTCTCTTATAGGATCGGGCCATTCACCTTGGTAGTATGGTAACACTTTTCCTATGGGATCGGGTCATTCGCCTCGATAGTACTAAGTATCACTTTTTCTATGGGGTTGTTCGCCTCAGCAATACTGAGTATCCCTTTTCCTATGGGGTTGTTCGCCTCGGCAGTACTGAGTTGTAAAGCCCCAGAAAATTTTGCTTAGTAATTTAAGATTTCGTGGTGCCAAGGTAGGCTAAATATTTTATCTTGCGTACAAATGAGGATTAAGGATATTATGGATATCAATTGGATATATTAATAAGTGTATAAGTCATATTAGAAGTGAATTGGGGTCTAAGGAGAGGCCTAAGTCTAAGCCAAGTTGGAAAATTTCATAATAGACGAAAGTTGCAAAGGAGTGTGCACAAGACCCCAATTTGGACAATTATATCTCCAGTTATATAACGATTTGTGTGATGCACATCCTATCAAATAAAAGGTCTTTGAGTCTAGTTTCCAACGTTTCAAACCGTTCGTCATTCGGACATTCCTACACAAAGTTATGACCAAATTACCAAAGTAACGCAGAAATTTGCACTACCGCGGTGCCCCATGCGGCGCCCGGCGCGCCGCGCCAGTAGTAATTCCAGTATGGTCCGAAATTTCATATCCAAACACATTTTGCACAGACGCCCCATGCCTCGCGGCTCCCCACGCGGCGCAGCAGTACAAAAAAATGGGTTTTTAAGACCCGGACCTCATTTTATTTAACTCGATGGAGGGTTTATTTTTGGGTATTTTCTAAGCATTTCTAGAGCGAGAGAGAGGGATTTTAGAGAGGGAAAGCTCTCCCCATCAAATTACTCCACCAAAATCTTGCTAAATCCTTGAAGATAATCAAGTGAAGGCCCCTAGATCTTCATCCCAAGAGATCGAAGTGCTAAGAGTTCCGGAAATTTTAAAGAGTAAGGAAAGCTTTATTGAGGTATGTATGTCTAAAACCCCTCTTTTATTAGAAATTGAGCTCTGTTGGCATTTACAAAAGTGTGGTAAGAGCTGAATTGGTTAGTATATTGATTGTTATTATGCATTAATTGATTTGCAATTATCTACACATATACGTGAAGGTTGTGCCTCAATATGAGTAATGTACCATTCTTGATAATTAGAGAAGTATGAAGAATACAATTATGCGTTGAAATGCTTAGGTTGCAAGCCAAGATCGAAACGGAGAATTATTCATGCTAGCTATGTGCTCACTTACTTGTGATTTCAACTTGAATTTATTTTATTTTTTTCTTTTTTTGTATATGTCTATGATCACAACTTGTAAGATGAATATTGAAAATGGAAAACGGGGTGATAATGGTGGCCCTGAGTGCCCCGGGATTGATATGATATATGTGAAATAAAGATTCTGACGTGATGACTAATGAGAAAGGGATAATGCCTAGATAAGGCGACCTAGCCGATCGGGTCGAGATCGGACACCATGCCGCACACATGGTGGTAATGTACGGATATTGAATTCCGGATAAGGGAAATGAAATATTGATTGAGATATATGCCTCCACTGAGGTGACCTAGCCGGTCGGGTCGTGATCGGACTCTGCTTAAGATAGCGGTGGCATTGAGAATAGTGATGAACATATGAAAGAGATGCCCCAAACTGAGTTTTGGAAATTATATGAAGGATTGCATGAATTGCATATTTGATTTACTCACGTGACTTACTTGTACTTGCTTGATAGTTCTTTTTAGTAAAATGGTGTTTAGTTATATATATTAGTGCTATTCGATGGCACTAACGTCCCTTTTGTCGGGGGCGCTACATTTTTTTTTATGAATGTAGGTGGCTCCATTGCTGATTGTGTCGATCGCGCATAGCGGAGTACCTTCTTCTCAAAGTCTTGGTGAGCCCCTTTCTCCTTCAAGGGGTTACATTGTACATCTTCTTATTTTGGACTTTCACTTTTAAGGTATAGCCGGGGCCTTGTTGCCGGCATTGTTATCACGTCTTTTGTATTCTTAGAGGCTCTGTAGACGTTTGTGTGGGTTATGTATGGGTATTGGATAGGTCAATGGACCATGTTGTAACATTGTACTCTTGCTTTCTTCTACACTATAACTTGTATGGAACCTTGGAAGTTTAACCACGTTTTAAATGTTGTGATATAAAATGAACTAAGATGTTGAATGTACTATCTTTTCTAGTTTAAATAAAGGTAAGCATGGCTTCCTTATTCCTATCGAGTTGGGTAGATAGTGGTTGATAAGGCTTGCTCAGTTGGGTTCACTCGATTGAACACCGGTCACGCCTCCCGAAGTTGGGGCATGACATGAGTATCCATTTTCCTATGGGATCGGGTCATTCACCTCGGAAAACTCATGTTTAATACTTGAGATTTGATTTGCTTTTTGTATCATCAAAGTTTGTTCCTTCGAGGCCGGTTATGACATCTTAGTGACTTTATATAGACCCATGTTGGAGATTTACTATTAATGTTTTACCTGTTTCGTTGCTACTTTTTGTACCTCATCCATGTCTACTTTTTGTATTTTTATTAATATTTGACCACTACTAAGTGTCTAGTCGATCCCCCGTCACTACTTCTTTGAGATTTGACTAGATTTTTACTAGGTACGTGTTATTTTACGTACTCACACTACACTTCTACACTGATTATATAGGTACTGATAAAGGTACTTCCAGTGGTCACACGGGCGCATAGATGCGCTCTTGCGGAGATATAGTGTTGAGCTGCTTGCCTTGCTTCGATCTGCATCATCGGAGTCTCCATCTACCTTATTTATTGTTTCTGTCTATTTTACATTGGACAGTAGTTGTAGTAGTTTTGTATATTCCCTAGATTGCTCATGCACTTATGGCACCGGATTTTGGGGGCTATTAGCAGTTATGCACCATTGTACTTATTTATTACTATCATTATGATTTATGCTATGAGTGGTTGCCATAGTGCAGAGGCTTCTCCAGATGTTGTCACAGTTATATTGACTGTCCAATCTCATGATATGTATGCTCTTATTGATCCGGGTTCCACTTTGTCCTATGTCACTCCTTATGTTGCTATGGAATTTAGGATAGAACCGGAAGAGCTTTATGAACCGTTCTCTGTATCTACTCCGGTTGGTGAGTCTATTGTGGTCAGGCGGGTTTATAGAGATTGTGGTATCACAGTGCATGGTCGGGATACTATAGTCGATCTCATTGAATTAGGGATGGTTGATTTTGATGTAATAATGGGGATGGATTGGCTTTATTTATGTTTTTCCAAGCTTGATTGTCGAACTAGAACTATGAGGTTTGAAGTTCCAAATGAGCCAGTTGTTGAATGGAAAGGGGATAATGTGGTGCCAAAAGGTAGGTTTATTTCTTACCTTAAGGCCACGAAGATGATTAACAAGGGGTGTATTTACCATTTGGTCCGGGTTACAAACACTGATGTTGAGGCACCTATATTTGAGTTTGTACCAGTTGTGAATGAATTTGATGTCTTTCCAGATGAGCTCCCTGGGATCCCACCAGACAGGGAGAATGATTCTAGGATTAATGTGATATCAGGCACGCGGCCTACATCTATTCCACCTTACAGAATGGCACCGGAAGAATTGAAGGAGCTAAAGGAACAATTGAAGGATTTGTTAGAGAAAGGCTTCATCCGACCGAGTGTGTCGCCTTGGGGTGCACCGGTTCTCTTTGTAAGAATGAAAGATGAGTCGCTACGAATGTGTATTGACTATCGGCAGCTCAACAAAGTCACAATCAAAAATAAGTACACACTACCAAGGATAGATGATTTGTTTGATCAATTACAGGGTGTTAGGTACTTCTCCAAAATTTATTTACGGTCCAGGTATCACCAATTAAAGATCAGGGAGCAGGATATTTTGAAAACAGCTTTCAGGACCCGGTATGGGCACTTTGAATGTTTGGTATTGTCTTTTGGGCTAACAAATGCCCCGGCAGCTTTCATGGATCTTATGAATCGAGTCTCCAAGTCTTTCCTTGACTCCTTTGTAATAGTGTTCATTGACGATATTCTTTTATATCCACAAAGTCGAGAGGACCATGCCGATCATCTTAGGGCAGTTCTGCAGACTCTTCATAGGCACCAATTGTATGCGAAGTTTTTGAAATGTTAATTTTGTCTTGAATCTATTACATACTGGGGTCATGTCGTCTCTAGAGAAGGAATTAGGGTTGATCCTCAAAAGATTGCAGCGGTGAAGAATTGGCCTAGACCTACAACTCTAACGGAGATTCGTAGTTTCTTGGGCTTAGCAGGGTATTACATGAAGTTTATGGAGGGGTTATCTACTCTTGCCTCTCCGTTGACTAAATTGACATAGAAATCGATTAAGTTTCAATGGCTCGATGCTTGTGAAAGGAGCTTCCAGGAGTTGAAATCAAGACTGACTACAGTGTCGGTTTTGACCCTGCTAGAGGGTACAGATGGGTTTGTGGTATATTTCGATGCTTCAAGGATCGGGCTTGGGTGTGTATTAATGCAACATGGCAAGGTTATAGCTTATGCTTCTAGGAAACTCAAGAATCATGAAATGAACTATCCAACAAATGACTTAGAACTTGCGTCGGTGATTTTTGCATTGAATATTTGGCGTCATTATTTGTATGGGGTGCATGTGGATGTATTCACGAACCATAAAAGCCTTAAATACAATTGCAAACAGAAGGAATTGAATTTGAGTCAGAGAAGATGGCTGGAGTTACTCAAAATTATGACATCGATATTCTCTATCACCCAGGAAAAGCCAATGTTTTGGCGGATACTCTTAGTCATAAATTATGGGTATGTTGGCTCACTTGGAGGAATATCAAAGGTTGTTGGCCAGGGAGGTTCATCGGTTGGATAGCTTGGGGGTCTGTCTTGCAGACTCTAGTGAATGTGGGGTGATTTTGCAAAATAGGGCTGAATCATTGCTTGTGGTAGAGGTCAAAGAGAAGCAATACAACGATCCATTGTTGGTACTATTGAAGGAGGGGATTCATAAATATAAGACTACAGCTTTTTCTCTTGGCATGGATGATGGTACACTACGGTACCAAGGGTGGTTGTGTGTCCCAAATGAAGATGGTCTTGGGGAAAGAATCATGGCTGAAGCTCACGCTTCTAGGTATTCCGTACACCCAGGCTGTAAGGCCCCGAAAAATTTCGCTAAGTAATTTAAGATTTTGTGGTGCCAAGGTAGGCTAATTATTTTATTTTGTGTGCAAACAAGGATTATTAATATGATGGATATCAATTGGATATGGTAATAAGTGTATAAGTCATATATAAGTTTTTTGGGGTCTAAGGAGAGGCCTAAATCTAAGCCAAGTTGGAAAATTACATGATAGACTAAAATTTCAAATGAGTACGCACAAGACCAAACTTTGGACGAGCATATCTACATATATCTAAAGAGCTATATGATGCAAAGCCTATAAAATTAAAGCCCTTTGAATCTATTTTCCAACGCATCAATCCGTTCCTTATTTGGATATGTATACAGAAAGTTATGACCATTTTACTGGATCTGTGTCATAAGCGCAGCCACGCATATTTTAAAGTTTCTGCCTTGTGTGCGCGGCCCGTGCGCGACCGCGCACATAGCAGCCTTATAAATACCCCCAAGACCAGGTATGGAGGGTCTCTAAGTCATTTTTTGAGCTAGGGCTTGCTCCATCAAGGGAAATCCGTTACATACTTCCCTCTCATGAACCAAGGTAATGTTTTTGGAGTATTTTAAGTTGATTTCTACTCTTAAACACTTATATTCACAAGGATTAATCTTGAAGATCCATAGATTTCCATTCAAATCCCTAAATTGGTCAAGAACACTACAAGTGGGGATTCTCAAGATTCTTACTACAAGAGGTATGTCTACCATCTCTAACTATTCTATGGTGATTATTTATATATGAAACATATGTTAGGACCTATGGGATGTCGATTGGAATCCATAAGTGTCTAACCTAGGTTGTGTTGGTGTGTACAGATTGTGAAATGGGTTAATTAAGGAGATTGATGGTTTGGGTGTGAATTGTTGGGCATGCATGTGCTAACGGAAGTTGTTGATAGCCTAGAGATGACGGTAAGGTGAATCATTGGTATGGAAGGTGGTTGTTAGGTGAAGAATTTCAGTTAAAGGAGGTTGTAGAAAGATATGCACACTAGTTGTTTGATAAAAAGTCTAATGACTTAAAGTATAGAAATCTTACTAATATTGGTACAAATGTGTTGCATTGTTGTAGATTGAAGTTGTTTAGTGTGGTGGACGTCGTGGTATTATTAAGGAGAAAATCTCAGGTATGTTGGCTAAACTTTCTCTCCTAGAATTGAATTCCATAAATGTTTCCATAAGTTCAAGTATGGTTGGCTCAAAATTCCTAAATTCTATAATCCGGGTTATTACCTATAAACTTGACTATTCCGAAATGAGCCTTATGAATGAATATATATGATCAAAGTATGGGTTGCGTATTAAAATGTTACGGCTTTGCGTTGTGTTTCAAATAAAGGCTAGTATGCCAAATTGTGTGAGAAAACTCGATATGCTTAAGACTCATAATTGCTCATATGTATACCTAAAGTCTTGATTGGAAATATATTGTTGGTAAAATATAAAGATGTTTGGAAGTGAAATAAGTGAATTGTGGATATGAAGGGTGGCCAACGGTGCCGATGAAATGAAATGATTGATGTGAGAAAGGTTATAGAGTGATCCTTGATTCAAGTGTTTATAAATGATTTCGGAAGTGGATTTGCCTAAAATCTTATATACTCAAGTCATGACCAAAAATGTGGTTGTGTTTACTAATGATAAGTCTTGTAAGTTTTCCCAACGTGTTTTGAGCTCTTAGATATTCATGAGTTGAAATTGTGTGTTTCCCTCTTTGGGAGAAAGTATTTCAAGAATTAAATGGTGTTACTTGTCTATGATTTTAACTTGTGCTTCGATTGCCAATCATTTTACTCCATTTATTGGAAAGAAATCTATTGTGTTTAAGTCTTCATTTCTAATGAACTTAAGGTTGTGATTTCCGAATTATTCTATATGTTGATAATTATGATGATGATCCATGAAAGGAAAGAAATGAAAGTGTGGAATATGAAATACGACCATTGTGCCATGAAAGAAGAATCTTATGTATGGCCAAAAGAGCAAATAAATTAATGATGTTGTGAGTAGTTAAAGGTACCAATGAAACTAAGTACGATATGAAAGGTTTATTGTGTATAATGTGTGAACCCTATGGACGGGCTATGAAACGCATAGATGTGTACAATAATATGTGAATCCTATGGACGGGCTATGAAACGCATAGGTGTATAATATAATATGTGAATCCTATGGACGGGCTATGAAACGCATAGGTGTATAAAATAATATGTGAATCCTATGGGCGGGCTATGAAACGCATAGGTGTATAATATAATATGTGAATCCTATGGACGGGCTATGAAACGCATAGGTGTATAAAATAATATGCGAATCCTATGGACAGGCTATGAAATGCATAGGTGTATAATATAATATGTGAACCTTATGGACGGTCTATGAAACGCATAGGTGTATAATGTAATATGTAAATCTTACAAATGGTCTGTAAAATATATATGTGCATAATAAGAAAGGACCGAATGGTTTGGGGAGATGCCTACTTAACACAAAGGGTAGGTGGTTTTTTTTTATTGCCCTTGATTATACATGTTGTTGTGATTACATTATATTTTGTATACCACGTATAGTTCATATGGTTGAATTGATCCCAAGGAAGTTCAGAGTGAGGTAAGTATAATCTAAACCTGAAATGTAAATCTATGGGACATTTTATAGTTGTTTGACGTACTATGATTTCCATTCTTGTGTGGTTATTCTATTTTGGAAGAGGACTTCTAGCTATACATACTAGTGCTATACGACGGCACTAACGTCCCTTTTGCCAGGGGCGCTATATCTTTAATTGATACAGGTGGTCTCACAGCAGGCAGCATCGATCAGTGATAGCAGTACACTCTTTCCAGCTGACTTGGTGAGCCCCACTCCATTTCGGGGTCTTGTATCTTGTGTTTCTCATCTACTTTGTATTTTGAGGTATGACCGGAGCCTTGTTGCTGGTATTTCCATATTACTCTCCAGTTGTATTTAGAGGCTCCGTAGACAGGTTTAGGGTGGTGTTTGATATTGGGAACTGAACTAGAAATGTTAGTATTTGGTAAGCATGATTTTTCATTAAATCTATAAACTCGAACTATTTTGGAAATGTTGAATGATGCTATTAATTGGAATGAAATGGAAGTGGTTAATAAAATATTTTTTAGTGTTTGATTAATGGAGTATATCACCTCTTTATTCAGGAATGAATTTGGGTAGAATAAAATCTAACAGGCTTGCTCAGTCGGGTTTACTCGGTTGAGCGCCGGTCGCGCTTCTCGATTTTGGGGCGAGACAAACTTGGTATCAGAGCCTAAGGTTTTAAAGTGTTCTAGGATGTCTCGGAGCCGTGTCTAGTAGAATCCTTCTTATCGGTGTGTTGTCGACCATATCTATAATTAGGAGGCTACTTGGACATTTAGGAATTTCACCCTTCTTTGATACTCCAGATCCTGCGGTAGAGCTCAAGATAGGGATCTAATTTCCCCGCTATGTCTTATTCTTAAGATGAGTAATCTTGATACCATAATCCACGAGTTTGAAGCAGTAAAAAGGGAATGACCCCACCATTTAATCCAAAGAAGAGTGCCCAAGGGTTTATTAGAAGAATGTATCAAGTCATGGAGGGATAGGTAGAATTTGTTGCTAAGGGGAGTACCCTTATTCTTATTAATGTCATTGCACCACCAGATCATGTGGTATGTCAGTATGGTACCAATGTATGTTACAAATGTGGAGTCAGAGGGCATCAGTTAAGGCGGTGCCCCGCTAATCTAAAGTTATCGAGTAAGTGATCCCTTAGTACATTATTCTGAACACCACATACTTTTCCTTATTATATATGTACACCTGTATTGGGATCTTGCATAGATATGGTCTTAACAAGAATCTGAATCACAAAAATTGCAAGTATCCACTTTCGGAGCGAGACGCATTATTCGTGAATCCACTCTATCACAAATTCTCTTATTTACAACCTCTTATGGGATTGAGCTCTATAAATTATGTCCTTGAATTGAGTTATAACTCTAGGATTAATACTTCCCACATGCTTTCCTAAATTCTCAACAAAGGACTATACCTGATAAATTTCTTATAGAATCTTTTTATTTTAATGGACAACTTGTGCTCACTTGTGCCTATGCATGCACCGTAGTAACGTTTACCTATGTGGTGTCAAGTTCCATGTAAATCATCCCAGTGTTGCGACCCTTCTCGAGTCACTCTTTCTCTCACTAGGTGTATATGGCTTCTCTGGTTTAAACAGTCATTCTACTTTCTTGCGAATATCATCATGAAACCTTCTCACTGTCTAGTAACATAATATCATACCTTAGCACCTATCATATGAGTTCATGTCGATCGAAATGATCACCGTGTGCATAAAGTCTCTCTAAAAATTGAGATCCTCACATCTCCGTCATAGAAAGATCTTGTGTCGCCATCTTAGTATAAAATATGTGTCCACTGGGGACATCCCGCAGTGAGTAGCTCACTTTGCTCCTTCATTGATATTATCATGAAGTATTTTCACTATCTAGTAACGTGAGGTATACTTGCTCGGAGTCACCTCCCCTTATATTTCATTCTGTTGTATTTCTTATTCAGACAGTGTTGTAGTAAATATTACATATTATTCTGTAGAGTTTATGACTCAGTTCCACCGGTTTTGGGAGACATGTTGGTAAGATCTTATTTTGGGAGTTTATCAGTCTTGCTTTAGTATTTCGGCTGATTATTTCTGTTAAGTTATTATTAAATGTTATGCTTACCTAGTCTTAGAGATTAGGTGTCATCACGACATCCTAAGGTGGGAAACTGGGGTCGTGATAATATACGTTGTCATTGGGTTAAAGCATGCGAGTGGAAATTATTTCTTTGTGCTAGGTTGTTTCATTAACTATGTTTTCCATGCTTAGGATAGATTATTACTCCTTTAATTATTCGCCTCGTATTTATTATTTATTTTAAAGATGTTGGGAATTTTGAAAGTTGAGTTTGGTATCATGGCACTATAATTGAAGTGAAATTGCCTCTCGCCTTGCATTGTTATCTCGTATTTGTATTATTGTTTAGTGAGGAAGAGTGAAAAGAACGAAGGGTGTTGTCATGACTTATTTGCAATCATTATCATCTATTGAGAGGTTGTGAGGATTAAAGCACGAAGGGTAATGTCGTGCATTTTATTACTTATCATCATTTATCATATTATTGGAGGTTGAGAATAAAAGCACGAAGGGTGATGCCGTACCATTTTATTTATGATATTACATGGTGAGGACGAGAGTAAAAGCACGAAAGGTGATGTCGTGCTATTTTTATTTCATTGCCTTATTAATTTCGAGATTGGTGATTTACTTAGATATATTGTTGCTTACTTCGGAAAATGTTATTTGGTGGTTTCGTACTTGTCGTTCTTATGATATTTCCCCTTTCACATGTTTTCACGACCCCAAGTTCCCTCCATAGGATGTCGTGACGGCACCTAGTCTCTAAGACTAGGTAAGCCTAACAACATGCGAAATAATTGCAATAAAAACTTAAAATCTAAAAACTTCAGTAACTACATAAATAAAATATGTAACTTAATATGTACAACTCGCAAAACCTACTGAAGTATAAGTCACAGCTCTAGTAACAGTACTGAACAATCTTGTACATCACTATCTAAGATAGTGTAATGAAATAAGGAAAACGGGATAGAAGGGGACTCCGAGGCCTGCGGATGCGGGCAGGTGTACCTTGAAGTTTCCAAAGCAACCTCAGCTCACTAATGCCAGGACTGATAGGAAGTACCTGGATCTGCACAAAAGATGTGCAGAAACGTAGTATGAGTACACCACAGTGGTACCCAGTAAGTGCCAAACCTAACCTCGGTAGAGTAGTGACAAGGTCAGGTCAAGGCTCTACTAGAGATTATATGAAACAAGACAAAAAAATATAATGATATAATGATAATGGAAATGGAAATGAAACAATAAGAAATTTACGGAAAGATAATAACACGGAATCAAGACAGTTAATACAATACGGAAGAAATAAGGATTTACATGTTAAGGAAACAAACAACCAAGGCAAATACCACAAATAGAGAAAGATCAACAAGGGACACTACCGAGGTACCGCCTCGTAGTCCCAAATCATAAAAGTAACTCACAATCGTTCTTTAAATCACCGCGGGAGCCTTTACATTTAATTTTAAAAATTATTTTTCCCGAAATAGCACCCCGCGTTTTAGCCCACCTTATCACACTTCATGGCTTCTAGTAGTTCCCCTAGTAGCCATGCGTATCAATCCCACCTTATCTCAATGCATGTGTTTCAACACCCAGACCTTATACCACCGCGTGCGTATCAATATCGCAACATATCACAATTCGCACATCAAGTGCCCAACATCACAACTTGCCAAAAAAATCCAAACAATAACGGAATTTCACAACAAGGAGCCCACGGATCAACCACAATGTATACAAAGTCTCAACAATAATAATCGGAGAGTAACTCAATAAAATGATGTTTCACAACTTACCCTTTGCCTCAATAGGAACCACGGCCTTTGCAACTCAATACCAAATTCAACGGTAAGATATTTCAAGAATAGCAATTTCAAGTAAGGATTCAACAGTTAAATAAAGAATACGGAATAAAAGAAAGCAAGTAATTCAACTAAATATGTAGGACATTTTGCAAATAAGAGGTACACAAGTAGTCATGTGAAATTAGACTAAATATGATGACTACGACATGTTGAAGTAACTCAATTAAAGCATGAAAGGAAACTATATAGCTAAAAACAAAAATTTCTCATTTAGCTTGTGTATGCACTCGTCACCTTGCGTCAACGGCTTTCACATATCACAATTATCACAACAATACCAAATCCTAAGGAAAATTTCTCTCACGCAAGGTTAGACAAGTCACATACCTCAAACCAAGCTAAATCAATCAACTAGAAGGCTTTTCCCTCGATTTTCTAACTCCGAACGACTTGAATCTAACCAAAACAATTAAATACTATAAATATAACTATAGGAAACTAATTTAAATAATAAAATTACGATCTTTGCAAAGAATTAAAAAATCGCCCCAAAAAGTCACTCCGAGCCCTCGCCTCGGAGCCTGACCAAAATTAAAAAAAATTTAAACACCTATTTGATATCGAGTCCAATCATACAAGAATTATTCAAATCCGACCTCATTTCGCCTTTCAAAACTCAAAAATTTAGCCTAAGAAGTCTGATCACTTTTCCCCAATTTTTCCAACTCTGATCCTTAATTACATGATAAAAATAATGATAGAGAAATTTAACCAAAATCGAGTTAAGAATCCTTTCCCTAATGATCTCTCTAATATTCCCTCGACATTTCGCCTCAAACCGAGCTCTCTAAGTCCTAAAATTTGAGATATCAAATAAACCCTCGATTTCAAACTTAAGTTCTGCTGCCCAGTTATTTACACATTGCGATCACGGAAATCCATTCGTGATAGCAAAGAGGAAAACAAGGTTGTCCCCAAAATGGAATTCGCAAACGTTGTTGACTACACGCGAATGCGGACAAATGATACACAGGCTTATGCGATCGCAGACTCGCCCACGCGATCGCGAAGAACAACTTCGCGCGACCCTGCTGCCTCACTTCCTTGTATGCGAATGCGATCCTCCATACGTGTTCATGAAGCACACGCTTCACCACTTCCATGATAACAACCCTCTCTCTGCGAAGGTGAAGAGTAAAAACCAATAGCCCACAAAATCCCTTCGCGATCGCGGACCAAAGCCTCGCGATCTCATTGAAGGAAACCAAGCCTGAGAAAATCCAGCAACTTCTGCTATTCCCAAATAATCTAAAATTCACCGAAAATGGTCTGAATCACACCCGAGGACCCTCGGTAACTCAACCAAACATACCAACAAATCCTAAAACATCATACGAACATGCTCAAAGTGCCAAATCACATCAAACAACGCTAGAATCACAATTCTCACATCGATTCAAACCTAAGAACTTATGAACTTCCGAATTCCAAAAGTAATGTTGATTCCTACCAAAACAACTCGGATTGACTTCAAATTTTTCACACAATTCATAAATGACATTACGCACCTGTTCCAACTTCTGGAGTCAGAATTTGACCCCGATATCAATAAAGTCAACTCCCAGTTAAACTTTTCAAAATCTTCCATTTTTCAACATTCGCCAATCACGCCGAAACAACCTATGGACCTTCAAATCAACATCCGGACACACTCCTAAGACCAAAATCACCCTACGGAGCTATGCAACCGTCAAAACTCCATTTTGGAGTCATCTTCACACAAGTCAAACTACGGTCAGCTCCTACGACTTAAACCTCCAACTTAGGGACTATGTGTCCCATTTCACTCCGAAACTCACCCGAAACTGAAACCAAACATCCCGGCAAGTTACATAACCACAATATAACATAGAGGGAGCATAAATTAGGGGATCGGGGCTAGAATACTCAAAACGACCAGTCGGGTCGTTACGTCTTTCCCCTCTTAAAATAAACATTCATCCTCAAACGAGTATAGAGACATACCTGAAGTGGTGATAAGATGCGGATAACGGCTACACATATCATGCTTGGCCTCCCAAGTCACCTCCTCGACTGGCTGACTCCTCCACTAAACCTTCACTGAAGCAATGTTCTTTAACCTCAACTTTTGAACCTGCCTGTCCAAAATGGTCACCGACTACTAAACATGAGAAAAATCCTTGTCCAACTGGACCGAGCTGAAATCGAACACATGAGACGGATCACTGTGATACTTCCGGAGCATAGAAACATGGAACATTGGATGAACTGCAACTAGACTAAGTGGTAGTGCAAGCATGTATGCTACCTCTCCAACCCTATCAAGAATCTCAAAAGGTCTGATATACTTAGGGCTCAACTTGTCCTTCTTCCCGAAGCTCATAACACCCTTCAATGGGCGAAACTCAGAGCAATATCCGCTCCCCAACCATGAACGCAACATCGGGAACCTTCCGATCCCCATAACTCTTCTGTCTGGATTGGGTTGTACGAAGTTGATCTTGGATCAATTTACCCAATAGCCTAGCCTCACCCGGCTTGAACCAACCCACCAGAGACCAGCACCGCCTACCACAAAAAACTCATACGGAGCCATCTGAATGCTCGACTGGTAGCTGTTGTTGTAGGCAAACTCCAAAAGCAGCAAGAACTGATCCCAAGAACCCCCAAACTCCATCACACACGCACGAAGCATGTCCTCGAATATTTGAATAGTGCACTCGGACTGTTCATCTATCTTAAGGTATAATGTTGTACTTAACTCCGCCCGCGAGCCAAACTCATGTTGTACAGCCCTCTAGAATCGTGATGTAAATTGCGTACCCTGGTCAGAGATGATAGATATCGGCATGCCATGAATCCTGACAATCTCGCGAATATAGACTTGAGCCAGCTACTCTGAAGAATAAGTAGTCACTACTGGAATGATATGAGCTAATTTGGTCAATACATCCACAATTACCCATATTGCATCGAACTTCCTCCGATTCTGTAGGAGCCCAACAACCTATAGTGATCCGCTTCTATATCCACTCTGGAATCTCTAATCTCTGAAGCAATACACTAGGCCGTTGATGACCATACTTGACCTGCTGACAGTTTAGGCATCGAGCTGTATATTCCACTATGTCCTTCTTCATCTGCCTCCACCAATAATATTGACGCTCTTTAATGTGATCATAAAGAGAAGACCGAGAAACCACACAAGCTAAAACTCGGCTCGACTCCAAAACATCCAATCTAACAAACTAGTTGGCCAAGGCCCGAACATCCAAGGCTAATGGTCTCTCTGCTACTGGTAGATATGCTAAACTGCCCAGCTCTCCACCTTGCGACTCAAGGCATCGGCCACCACATTGGCCTTTCCGAGATGGTATAGAATGGTGATATCATAGTCCTTAAGAAAATCTAACCAGTACTGTTGCCGTAAGTTAAGATCCTTTTGTTTGAACAGATGATGTAGTCTCTGGTGGTCGATGTACACCTCACAAGGGAAACCATACAAACAGTGACGCCAGATCTTTAAGGCATGAACAATAGCTGCTAACTCGAGGTCGTGGATAGTATAGTTCTTCTCATGCACCTTCAGCTATCTAGACGCATAAGAAATCACCATTCCGTCCTACATTAACACTACACCGAGATACGTGATGCATCACAGTACACAGTATAAGACCCCGAACCCAAAGTCAACACCAACATAGGGGTTGTAGTCAAGGTTGTATTGAGCTTTTGAAAGCTCTCCTCATATTCCTTAGTCCACATGAACGGAGCACCTTTCTAGGTCAATATGGTCATAAGTGCACAATAGATGAGAAACCCTCTACGAATCGACGGTAATACCCTATCAAATAAAGAAAACTCCGGATCTCAGTAGCTGAAGACGACCTGGGCCAACTCTGCACTGTTTCATCTTCTTCAGATCTACTTTGATCCCCTCATTCGACACTACATGACCCAAAAGTTCCACCGAATCAAGCCAGAATTCACACTTTGATTTGCATATAACCTCTTTTCTCTTAAAGTCTAAAGCACGGTCCTCAAGTGTTGCTCATGATCCTCCCTACTCCAGGAGTACACCAGGATGTCGTCAATAAACATAATGACAAATGAGTCAAGATAGGGATGGAATACATTGTTCATCAAGTGAATGAATGTTGTTGGAGAGCTGGGCTCCCAAACGACATCACAAGGAACTCGTAATGATCATATCGAGTCCTGAAGGTAGTCTTCGGGATGTCTGGCTCCCGAATCTTCAATTGATGATAGCCTAAACGTAAGTCAATCTTGGAGAACACTCTGGTACCCTGTAGCTGGTCAAATAGGTCATTAATACGTGGTAATAGATACTTGTTCTTCACTATAACCTTGTTCAACTGGTGATAATCAATGCACATGCGCATAGAACCATCCCTGTTCTTTACAAACAAGATCGGAGCACCCCCAAGGTAATACACTGGCCCGGATGAAACCCTTATAAGCAACTCCCGCAACTGCTCCTTTAACTCCTTCAACTCTGGTAAGGCGATACGATATAGTGGAATAGAAATGGGCTGAGTGCCTGGTAAAAAATCAATACCAAAATTGATATCCCTTTGAGTGGCATGCCCAGAAGATCCGCCGGGGATACATCTGGATAATCCCTCACTATCGGTACTAACCCAATGGTAGGAGTATCAATAGTGATATCTCCCACATATGCTAGATACGCATCACACGCCTTCTCAACCATCTGCTGAGCCTTTAGAAATAAGATAACCCTGCTAGGAAAATAATCCAAAGTACCTATTCACTCTAACCGTGGCAAACTTGGCATGGTCAGTGTCATAGTCTTGGAGTGACAGTCAAGAATAGCATGATAGGGAGACAACTAGTTCATGCCTAAAATAACATCAGAATCTACCATACTGAGCAACAATAGATCGGCTCTGGTCTCAAAACCACTAAAAACAACTAAACACGACTAATACACACGGTCAACAACAAGGGAATCTCGTACAAGTGTGGACACATAGACCGGAGAACTCAAGGACTCACGGGATACACCCAAACATGGAGCAAAGTAAAATGATACGTAGGAATAAGTGGAGCCTGGATCAAATAAGACCAATGCATCTCTATGACAAACTGAAACAATACATGTGATAACTGAGTCGGATGCAACTACCTCCATCCTAGCAGGAAGAGCATAATATCTGGCGTGACCTTCCTCTCTAGGGTGACCTATACCTGCCCGACCTCCACCTTTAGCTGGTGCGGTAACCATGGCATGTAGACCCGACAAAATACGCGGAGCCTGAGTAGTTTGTGGAGGTGCACCTCTCTTGAGTCTGGGTCAATCCCTCACTATATGACGAGTGTCACAATACTCAAAACAAGATCTCAGAGGACGTGGCTGCTGTGACTGGCTCAGGCCTGATCGGCTGGATTGATCGCTGAAAGCACCCAATACAGGAGGTGCACTAGACAATGGCGGTGCATAATGGGGAACCTGGGGCCTAGGAGTGGCCGGAATACCGCTGGAGGCTGGAAGTGTCGAATGAACAAGGCAGCTCACATAGCCCCTATAATGACGGGCTGCAATTGGGGCACGGGCACTAAATTACGCACATGTTTCAACTTCCGGAATCGGAATCCGTCCCCGATATCAATAAAGACAACTCCCGGTCAAACTTTCCAAAATTTTCCATTTTCCACATTTGCCAATTCATGACGAAACGACCTACGGACATCCAAATCAACATCTAGACATGCTCCTAAGAGCAAAATCATCCTACGGAGCTATTAGAACCGTTAAAACTCCATTCTGGAGTCATCTTCATACTACTCAAACTAACATCTAGACATGCTCCTAAGAGCAAAATCATCCTACGGAGCTATTAGAACCGTTAAAACTCCATTCTAGAGTCATCTTCATACTACTCAAACTACGGTCAACTCCTACGACTTAAACCTCCAACTTAGGGACTATGTGTCCCATTTCACTCTGAAACTTACTCTGAACAAAAATCAAACATCCCGGCAAGTTACATAACCACAATATAACATAGAGGGAGCATAAATTAGGGGATCGACACTAAAATACTCAAAATGACCGGTCGGGTCATTACACATGTGCCCTCCCAATTAATGTTTTAATTGCCCTACCTATTATTTTGTTGCTCTATGTATATACGGTACAGGTTTCAAGTTGGTGTCTTGTCATAGCCTCGTCACTACTTTATCGAGGTTAAGCTCGACACTTACGGAGTATATTGGGTCGGTAGTACTCACGCTACACTTCTGCACTTCTTGTGTAGATACTGGTGTTGATCCCAGCGGCGTATAGTAGTTTTCTACTCGAATTCAGTCACATTTAGAGACTTGAGGTATGGCTGCACGGCATCCGTAGTCCTGAAGTCCCCTTTTTTCCCCATTTTACTGTTTATCTAGTCTTAGACAGTTGTGCTTTGTTTCAGACCATTTATGTAGTACTCTAGTTGCTTATGTACATGTGACTTTGGATTTCTGGGAGTAGTTAGCATCACCTTACTTCTATTAACACTGTGTTAAATTCTGAGTTTATTTATCGTTAAATATCATTACTCTATGTTAATTTTTAAAAATTGAATAATTAGTTTAACATTGTCGGCTTGCCTAGCAAGTAGATGTTAGGCGTTATCACGGTCCCATGTTGAAAATTCAGGATTATGACACGTACATTTAAATTAATCGTGTTAGTGAGTTCCGGATACTATATGATTAAAGCAAACAAGAAATGAAATTCACATAGAGAACTTATATAACTAATCTCATTAATCATTATTACCCTCCCTTAAAAGTTTAAAAAGAACCTTAAGGTTATCCGAATGTATTTTATATGACCTGCTGATAATAGGCGAAATCTAGGTAATTTAGCTATTGTTTATGCTTTCGCTTGATTATATTCCAATGACATATTATGGTTAATTGATGAAAAATAGGCTCTAATTGTGATATGTATACATTGCAGGATGAAGAGCCTATATGATGCTTTCAAGAGGATATTGGAATGATTTATGAGCAAGAACAACCCCTCGGAGTCGAGTGCGCGTAAGGACGAGACGAAAAAATGGACGAAATCAAGCTCCAGGTGCGCGAAGAAATGCGCGATGTCGCGCAGTAGTTCGCGCGTAAGAAAGGCCAAGGCAGAATCATGCGCGGAGAAACGCGCGAAGTTATGCGCGAGCTCGCGCGTGTCCGGTCCGGAAAAACGTTATTTAGGGGTAAAATTGGAAATCTGGAGGGAAACCCGTTTAACCTATATAAAGTCTAGCTCGCCCAAGGTTAAAGAGAGGAAGTTTTTCATAGTTTAGTGGAGGAAATAGAGAGGCAAGGAGGAGTTTTGACCATCAAGTTCTTCTTTTCTTCTCTTGTTTTTGCTGTTTTGTGATGAAATTAAACTTATTTATGATGAACACTAGTATGAGTGGCTAAAACCCATTGTTCTGGGGTCATGGGTGAAACATGAATGTTGTTGTTTGAAGTTTAATTCTACAAAGTTGGTTTATCATATTGGGTTGTTTATTTAATTCTGCGGTTAATTATTTTGCTGAGTAGCTAACAGTGAAATACTATCTACGAATCTTTAGTTGAACTCGAAAGTGGGAACTTTAGATTACATATAGAATTAAATAGAGCAAGTTCTTGAACCCGGGCCTCGGGGAACGGATTTGCAATTGGGATAGACATATACCTGATTGTCTTGCTTGGTTGAAATACAGGAATTGTAAATGCGTTCTTGTTAATTTTAATACCATAGACATAAAGGCGTTGAGTTGACTTGAATAGGCGAGTAAGAACTCGACAGATTCTTATGAGTAATATCAACCCTGTCAATCAATAACACAAATAAATTGATTAGTCATTTTGAGCCAAGAACACAACACGATTGTTGACTATGCCCGTGACCCTGGAATATCTTCTCCTACTGTTTGTTACTCGTAATTGTTATTCGTTTGGGTACTTGTGTTAGTTAGATTAATTCTTTATAGTTTAAGTAGTAAAACAATTACATCTCTCTTTAATGAACAATCTCTTAGGTAGATAAAGAAATTGGGTTTGAATCAGTCAACAGTTAATCATAAGTCTTCGTGGGAACGATACTCTACTCACTACTCTATTACTTGACGATCACGTGCACTTGCGTGAGTGTTTTGGTCGCAACACCTGCTATTGGCATATTTTATCTTGGGTTGTTTCTCCTATGGTTTGGTTAGATTTTTTCGCTTAATAATTTGACTTATCGTTATCAGTTTTTAAATCACCATGTAATTAAGTCATTTTATTTGATCTTAGCTAAGATCATTGATTCAGATTCACAGGAAATTATTGATAGTTTGATCAGGGTCGAAGCGAGCTCATCAGCTACGGGTTCGATCGAACTCAGTAGTTTTGATCCAAACCCTGTACTTGTCTTATGAAATTTATTGAATATGTACTAAATATTAATTAAGAACTCAATAACTTAAAAAAATTGAAACTTCGAACCCATGACCTTCAAATCCTGGTTCCGCCTCTAAGATTGACGCTTGAACTTAAAGTTGAGCCATTATACTAGTCATATGTACACGATATGATGACACGTAATGGAACTATTTTCTTAATTTTATGTGGATTATTTAACAATATATAAGTGAAGGGTCTTTGGACGACCAAGGGTATTTCGGTATCTCGAATTGCTTCCAATAATTGTACTTTCTATAGTATCACGTGTACAATTTATCATAGTTCTATTTGTAGTGTTCTTCGTATATTTGAGAACATATTTCGTATGCACTTGTGTTCCTCTTAGTTATATTGCTTTTCAAAAATAGTACTTGATAAAATTAGTGAGTAATTAATTATTTACCTAGTTCAAGCAATTTCAGATTTTTATTGTAGTAATGCAGTTTTAACGTTTTTTCTTAATTTGGTTATGTTCTAATTATAGTTGTACTTTTTTTAGTTAGAACATTAAAACTTTTCCAATTAAACTTAAATTTTCAGATTTGGTTAACGTTATGCATTTGGAAAGTTTGATTTTTATTATTTTAATTCATTAAAACATTCCTATTCAAGTTAAATTTTAAATCTTCCTAGAACTCCTAAATTTTGATGAATTTCTAAACACATTAAATTATTTTCCTATTTGAGTTAAATTTCAAAGATTCTGGTACTTAGTTTCTAATCAAAACTTTTAAATTTTAGTTAGTATGATAAAATATTTACTTCGTTAACTTAAAAGTTTAGATTTCTTTGATTTCTTTCATTTATAATATTTGGTTAGAAATTTATTATGATGAAGTCTTGATATATATAAATAGCCATGATATTCTATTTCTCACAAGTGTCATTTCTTAAAGAAAACTATTCAACAATAAGTTTTATATTATACTTCTTTATAATTTTATTAGCGATGGAGGGTAAGAAGACTAGAGGACGACAAAAAATTCCAATGAAAAAGATAGAAAGTGAAGATGACCGCTATGCGACATTTTCAAAGCGTCGTTTGGGTCTATATAAAAAAGCTAGCGAACTTGTTAAGCTATGCCATGTTGACATTGGAATTGTACTCTTTTCCCCAACCGGTAAGCCTTTTTCATTTTTTCATCCTACACCTGAAGCAATTATTGATCGTTTCTTTAATCCTAATACGCAATTAAGTGAAAGTACTCGTCTAGTTGCGGCTAATGCACGAAACAAAGTGAATCAACTCAATAACAAGAGGGAAGTGTTTGACAATATAAAAGAAATTACAAGTGCTCATGCTCTTCTACTTGACAAAATGAAAGAAAGCGGGCAGGAATACTGGTGGGAGTCAATTGAGCAGTTTAATGCAGATGAAGTAACAAAGTTTGAAGATTGGTTAAGCACAAATATTTTTAATATAAATAATCGCTTGAAGCAGTTGGAAAATGAGGCTTCATCTTCATCTTCATCTTCTTCGTAGCTTCTCTAAAAAATAATTAATGCACCTAATGTTTAGGATGTGAGGTATTTTATTTTGTACTTTTTAGTTTGTTTTTATGATGTTTCAAGTTGTATTCTCCTAAGATTAATTTCCATTATTAATATATGATAGTTTTTATTTTTTATTATACGTTTTCTCCGATGTAAATTCTTACTTCTGTATTCAGACATAAATTATAATCTTATAAATATCACAATCAAAACATAACGTGGCTAAGGGTTTTATTCACTTCCATAGATATTAGTATATATATAGATCTAATCGAAAAAGCACATTTTAATGTGTTATGCTCGTGAAAAAGAAAAAAAAAAGAATCAGATCCGAAGACAAGAAGAAATACGGAAAAAAAAATTGTCCATTATCTTATATTAGTACTTTAAGCATTTCATACAGCATTTTAATATGCAATATAATTAAGAGAAATAGCGCATATATATATATATATTATAAAAGTGGGAAGCTCTTAACTAGAAAGTTAAATTACCATAATACCCTTTTAAATAAATGTAAATACCATAAATATTGTAGTTAAAAATAAATATTTATTAAAAAAAATTAATTTGAAGTGTCCTTTCAGAAAAGTTGTCCCCTTTTAATAAGCAACTAAATATCTCCATTGAATTTAGTGAAATAATCATATCTATTTAAATGCCAATGATGCATAAAGCCTTTAGTCCTATTTTAAATGCCAATATACATAAAACCAATAACCGTATTGGCACATAAATCCTTCTTCAAAAATTAGGCTTTTATCCCTTCAACATTATAATCATTGAACCGTTTTAACCTTCATAAATAACATCTAAGTTTGTTCTCATTTTCTTGGTTTTCTAAAATAATTTGAAGAAAAAAAATAATGCTGAAAAGAGAGGAAAAAACGAAGAAAAAAAGTATTATAAGCACATGAAACGGCACAATACGGACATCAGAGATGGTCAATCAGTCAATTTTTTTTGGTTGTATTTGTTTGCTTTCAGTACGATTACCAACTTGCATGTATTCTTGAAAGAAGTTATCCATGATGACCATGGAAATAAATTGAAAAAGAATAAAAAAATAGAGAAATCCTTTTAGAAAAATTGATGTTCCAATGAAACAAAGACAATACTTGGACATTATCACCCGTGAATTACTGTTTTTTTACTCTTTTTATTTTTAAGACCAGTCAAATATATTTTATCATTTTATTTCTTTGTAGTGAAATAAATTATGTATTAATTTGATATATATATATATATCAAATTTAGCGTTTTTTCGTTTAATTTTGTATTTTCATAACTTTATATATCAATTATGGTTATTAATAGTTCCTTAATATATATTTTGATTTAGACAAAATTTAATCAAGGTAAAAATATTAATAATTTAATATTGATATCCTTTTGAATTTCATCAATTTTATCGGTATAAATTGTTCACATCATTCTACATGTATAGAACAAGAAAAATTGACCTTGCGAAATGATTTAATTTTCAAGAAAAAATTATGAAATAAATTTGTCAATATCGAATACGTGCCAAGTAGCAAAAATGCATTTGACTATGTAGACAAAAAAAAAAGAAATCTTTTTAGAAAAATTGATATTCTTTAAAAACAAAGACTATACTTGGACATCATCATCCGTGAATTACTTTCTTTATACTCTTTTTATTTTAGGACCTATCAAATATTTTATATGCTTTTATTTCTTTACAGTGAATAAATTATGCATTAATTATATATATATATCAAATTAGCATTTTTCGTTTAGTATTTTAATAACTTTATATGTCAGCTATGGCTATCAATAGTTCCCTAATATGATGTAGAATATATTTTGATTTACACAAATGTTAATCAAGGTATAAATATTAATATCATCAATTTTATCGTATAAATTGTGCACATCATTTTACATGTATGAAATTGTTACGAACCGGATTTTCCACCCCCGGGAGTCATGATGGCACCTACTAATATGAGCTAGGCAAGCCAATTATTTGAACAAATTACCTTTTTACCCATTTTATATTCCTTAACAATTATGAAGCAATAACATTTAAACAACGGAATTTAACATAAGCGGAAGTAAAAGCAATAAACTATCTGAACATGAATCCAATACAACTGTTTGAGCCTCTATTACCCAGAACTGGTGTCACAGTTTCACAGGCGATCTAAGAATACTACATACAAAGTATGACAAATAAACGATACACCGTTTCTGAACGAAGGAAATGAAACATGAATAAAAGGGATAGAGGGAGACGTCAGGGCCTGCGAACGTCTGCAGGACTACCTCGGATCTCCACGTGGACTGAAGGCAGCCACCCAATCTACGGTCCAAATGTAGCTGCTCCGGGATCTGCACATAGTGCAGAGTGTAGTATCAGTACAACCGACCCCATGTGTTGGTAAGTGCCTAGCCTAACCTCGGCGAAGTAGTGACGAGGCTAGGACCAGACTACCAAATAAACCTATGCAATTCAACTATATACAGCGGAAAAGAAGAACAGTAATATACAGTCAAGTATGGGAGGGGTAACATGCTGTGAGGGAACTATCAACTTAGAATAGAAAGACAACAGGTAATTGGAAGAACCAAAATATCTCAGATATCAACAAAGAATCAGAAATCAATAAGTGCACGGCATCACCCTTCATGTTTTTACTCTCGACCTCACCAAAGAAATCAAATAATAAAAATGTGCACAGCATCACCCTTCGTGCTTTTACTCTCATCCTCACCATATAATCAATATAATTGGTACGGAATGGTACATCGTGCGGCACGGCATCACCCTTCGTGCTTTACACTCTTTCCTCACAAATCATACACGACATCACCCTTTGTGCTTTAACACTCTCTTACCAAAATAATACACGGTATCACCCTTCGTGCTTTAACTCTCTTCCTCACCCAAACAACAATCACAAATAATAGGGCAAGGATGAATGAAATTACAATAAGAATCCCGGCAAGGGAACAATAGTTCAACAAATCAAGCCCCGGCAAGGGACAACATCAAAACAACAACAATATCCCGGCAAGGGAGTCAATATAGCGATTCTTTTCTCTTTTTCACTTTTACTTCACCACTCACTTTACAACTTGAGCCAATGCTCTAAAGGGTTCAATTACCACTTATACTTTCACAATTCGTTATGCCACTTGAGCCAACGCTCCTCAATGTTCAAACTTCACAATTACTTGCACAACTTTGCCCAACCAATAAAAATCATCACTAAAGCATGAATAATACAACGAAGTCATGATAATCACAATATAAGACTCACGGGCATGCTCAACACCAATGTATAGATACTCATCACCATGCCTATACGTCGTACTCAACAATTACCACATAGCAAATAGGACTCGACTCCCAATCTCTCAAGCTAAAGTTAGACCAAACACTTACCTCGATGCCACGAACACAATTCAAGTCTCTACTATCGTTTTACCTCTTGATTCCACCACCAACTCGCTCGTATCTAGCCACAAGTTACTTAATTACATCAATAAATGCTAAATGAATCAATTCTAATGCATGAAAATGAGTTTTTTAAAGTTTTACCCAAAAAGTCAAAAATTGCCCCCAAGCCCACATGGTCAAAACCCGAGGTTCGAACCAAAACCCGATTACCCATTCCCCCACGAACCCAAATATATAATTTGTTTTGAAATTGGACCTCAAATCGAGGTCCAAATCCCCAATTTTTGAAAAACCTAGGTTTACCCAAAACACCCAATTTCCCCCATGAAAATCATTGATTTTGAGTTGAAATCATGTGAAAAGATGTTAATGATCGAAGAAAACGAGTTACAATTGACTTACAATCGATTTGGAAGAAGAGTTGTCTTTGAAAAATCGTCCAAGAATGTTTTGGTTTTGAAAGAGTGAAAAATGAAAGATTTTCGGCTAAGTTATAAAATTGCAGGTTGCAGATGTCGCAATTGCGACCAAGGTTCGCAACTTCTGCTAAGTTTGGAATTGCGAACAACTTCTCGCATTTGCGAGTTGGGAATTGCGAAAAAATGTGTAGCATTTGCGACGACTGCTAAAAGGGAGGCATCGCATTTGCGATCAATCCCTCGCATTTGCGAGATAGGCTGGCCTGGGCTACTTTCGCAATTGCGACATAGCCCTTACATTTGCGATATCGCATTTGCGAAGCCTGCAGGCCTGCAAAGATACAGCGGAAGCCTGCAATTCCTTAAGTCCAAAAATTCACCCCGTGGCCTATCCAAGATTCACTCGAGCCCTCGGGGCTCCAAACCAAACATGCACACCAACCTAAAAACATCATACGGACTCGCTCGTGTATTCAAATCACTAAAATAACATCAACAACTATGAATTTAACATCAAAATCATGAAATTTCTTAAGAACTCCAAATTTTCCAATTTTCTCAAATACGATCCGATTCACGTCGTTTCAAGTCCGTTTCTTACCAAATTTCATAGATATATCTTAAATCACATATAAGACCTGTACCGGGCTCCGAAACCAAAATACAGGCCTGATACCATCAAGTTTTAAACACGTTTCATTTCCATAACTCGTAAATAATTCCAGAAAATAATTTATTTTTAAAATTCGTTTCTCGGGCTTGAGATATCGGAATTCGATTCCGGGCATATGATCAAGTCCCATATTTTTCCATGGACCCTCCGGGACAGTCGAATCACGGGTCCGAGTCCGTTTACCCAAAATGTTGACCGAAGTCAACTTAAATCCATTTTTAAAGTCAAAATTCTTCATTTTTCACAATTTTTCACATATTGGCTTTCTGGCTACGCGCCCGAACTGTGCACGTAAATCGAGGTGATGCTGAAAGAGGATTTTTAAGGCCTTGAGACGCAAAATTCATTTTAAAACACGTGATGACTCACATTCTCCACCTCTAAAACAATTGTTCGTCCTCGAACGGACATAAGAAGGAAGTACCTGATTCGGGGAAAAGATGGGGGTAACGGCTCCGCATATCGGACTCGGACTCCCAGGTCGATGCCTCAGCAGGTTGACCTCTCCACTGAACACGAACAGAAGGGAAAATCTTCGATCTCAACTGACGAATCTGCCGGTCTAGAATAGCTACCGGCTCTTCCTCATAAGACAAGTCCTTGTTCAACTGGACAGTGCTGAAATCTAACACGTGGGATGGATCGTCGTGATATTTCTGAAGCATGGACACATGAAACACTGGATGCACGGCTGATAAGCTCGGCGGCAATGCAAGTCTGTAAGCCACCTCTCCCACTCGATCAAGAATCTCAAACGGGCTAATGAACCTAGGGCTAAGCTTGCCCTTCTTCCCAAATCGCATTACGCCCTTCATAGGCGACACCCGAAGCAATACCCGCTCACCGACCATGAGTGCCAAATCTCGAACCTTACGGTCGGCATAACTCTTTTGCCTGGACCGAGCTGTACGAACCCTATCCTGAATAATCCTAACCTTCTTCAAGGCATCCTGAACCAGATCCGTACCCAACAATCGAGCCTCTCCCGGCTCAAACCATCCAACTGGCGACCGACACAGCCTACCATACAAAGCCTCATAAGGAGCCATCTGGATACTTGACTGGTAGCTGTTGTTGTAGGGAAACTTTGCTAAAGGCAAAAACTGATCCCACGAGCCTCAAAAGTCAATGACACAAGCTCGAAGCATATCCTCCAAAATCTGAATAGTCCGCTTGGACTGCCCGTCCGTCTGAGGATGAAACGATGTGCTCAACTTAACCCGTGTGCCCAACTCTCACTGAACTGCTCTTTAGAAATGGGAGGTAAACTGCATACCTCGATCCGAAATGATAGACTCGGGCATACCATGGAGACGAACAATCTCCCGGATATAGATCTCAGCTAACCTCTCGGAAGAGTAGGAGACTGCCACAGGAATGAAATGTGCTGACTTGGTCAGCCTATCAACAATAACCCACGCTGCATCGAACTTCCTCTGAGTCCGTGGGAGTCCGACAACGAAGTCCATAGTGATCCGCTCCCACTTCCACTAGGGAAGCTCAATCCTCTGAAACAAACCACCAGGCCTCTAATGCTCGTACTTAACTTGCTGACAGTTCAAACACCGATCAACATACGCAACGATATCCTTCTTCATTCTCCTCCACCAATAATGCTGCCACAAATCCTGATACATCTTAGCGGCGCCCAGATGAATAGAGTACCGGGAACTATGGGCCTCCTCTAAAATTAACTCTCGAAGCCCATCCACATTAAGCACACAAACTCGACCTTGCAATCTCAAAACTCCATCATCACCTAAGGTAACCTGTTTGGCACCTCCGTGTTGCACCATGTCTCTAAGGACACACAAATGGGGATCATTATACTGCCGATCACGGATACACTCCAATAAGGAAGAACGAGCGACTGTGCAAGCTAACACACGGTTGGGCTCAGAAACATCCAACCTCATGAACTGATTGGCCAAAGCCTGAACATCCAAAGCAAGCGGTCTCTCACCGACCGGAATATAAGCAAGACTGCCCATACTGGCTGACTTCCTACTCAAAGCATCGGCCACTACATTGGCCTTTCTCGGATGATATAAGATGGTGATATCATAGTCCTTTAACAGCTCCAACCACCTTCTCTGCCTCAAATTCAACTCCTTTTGCTTGAACAAATATTGTAGACTCTTGTGATCCGTGAACACCTCACAGGCCACGCCATATAGATAATACCTCCAAATCTTCAACGCGTGCACAATGGATGGTAACTCCAAATCATGAACCAGATAGTTCTTCTCATGAATCTTCAACTACCGCGAAGCATAGGCAATGACCTTGTCATCCTGCATCAACACCGCACCAAGTCCAATACGAGATGCATCACAATAAACCGTATAAGGCCCTGAACCTGTGGGAAAAAACCAACACCAGTGTCGTAGTCAGAGCTGTCTTGAGCTTCTGAAAGCTCGCCTCACACTCATCTGACTATCTTAACTGGGCACCCTTCTGGGTCAACCTGGTCATCGGGGCTGCAATAGACGAGAACCCCTCCACAAACCGACGATAGTAGCCTACCAATCCCAAGAAACTCCGGATCTCTGTAGCTGATGCTACTCTAGGCCAGTTCTTGACTGCCTCGATCTTCTTCGGATCAACCTGAATACCCTTTGCCGATACAACATGACCTAGGAATGCAACTGAACTCAACCAGAACTCGCACTTCGAAAACTTAGCATACAACTGACTATAGAACCACTCTAAGATGTTGCCTGTGCTCCTCCCGGCTACGGGAATAGATCAAAATATCGTCAATGAAGACTATAACGAACAAATCCAAGTAAGGCCTGAACACTAGGTTCATTAATTCCATAAAAGTTGTCGGGCATTCGTCAACCCGAATGACATCACCAAGAACTCATAATGCCCGTACTGAGTGCGAAAAGCTGTCTTAGGGACATCAGATGCCCTAATCCTCAACTGATGGTAGCCAGATCTCAAGTCAATCTTCGAAAATACTTTGGCACCCTGAAGCTGAACAAACAAATCATCAATCCTCGGCAATGGATAATTATTCTTGATTGTAACCTTGTTCAATTGTCGGTAATCAATACACATTCTCATCAATCCGTCCTTCTTCTTAACAAACAACACCGGTGCACCCCAAGGCGAAACACTAGGTCTAATGAAATCTTTTTCGAGCAAGTCTTGCAACTGCTCCTTCAACTCTTTCAACTCAGGAGGGGCCATACGATACGACGGGATAGAAATGGGCTGAGTGCCCGGAGCCAAATCAATGCAAAAGTCAATATCCTTGTCGGGTGGCATACCCAGCAGATCTGAATGGAATACCTCAGGAAACTCACGAATAACGAGCACAGAATCAATAGAAGGAACATCAGCACTAGAATCACGAACATAGGCCAAATAGGCCAAACACCCCTTCTCGATCATACGTCGAGCCTTCATTTAAGAGATAACACTGCGGGTAGAATGACCATGAGTCCCTCTCCACTCTAAACGAGGTAAACCCAGTAAGGCTAAGGTCATAGTCTTAGCATAACAGTCCAAGATAGCGTGATAAGGTGATAACCAGTCCATCTCCAATATGACATCGAAATCAACCATATCTAGAAGAAGCAAATCTACACGAGTCTCAAGACCCCCAATCACAACTATACAAGAACGATGGACTCGATCTGCCACAATAGAATCACCCACTGGTGTAGACACATAAACAAGAGCACTCAAGGAATCACTAGGCATGACCAGATATGGTGCAAAATAAGATGACACATAGGAGTACGTAGACCCTGGATCAAATAAAACTGAAGCATCTTGTAAGCACGTGATTTTTTGCTTCACGGACAATCGCTCCAAAAGAAAATAAAAACAGTGGCAAAAGGCTTCGCTGTACAAATTTTCGATCTTTCCGTGACGTGTGTTGTTAGTCGTTTGTGAGTCTGTCCATTTTGCATCTAGTCATTATCAAACAAAAAAATACGAAAAATATATGTGGCGTTAAAAGAAAATTCAAAAAAAATATAAATATATGTGCATCGTCCGTCTTAGGTTGTGATTTAACTTACTTGGTATGATAATTATGTTGAAATGCCATAATGTTATTTGTTTTAATTTCATTTTTTTTATTAGTTATTTTTATTTTTCTTTAAGTTGGAAAACAAAAGAAAGTTGAAATCAATTTGGGCCCAGAAAAAAAAATAAGACAAAACAGGCCCAAACCAACGATCTGACCCGGTCCAGACCAGGCCTGCCCAGGCACCTCCTGAAAACGACGTCGTTTCGGGCAAATCAATCTGAGCCGTCCGTCCCAGCCGATCCAACGACTCAGGGCCTCTTTCAGCAACCCGTTTTTAAACCCGACCCAATAACCGGTCTGACCCAACCCCTCACTTAAACCAAACGACCCCGTTTAACTGCAAAACGACCCCGTCTCATTTCTCAGCATCAGATCCAAGCCGTTGAGATCATATGATCCAACGGCTCAGATCTAAACCCCTAGACCATATATAAGCCTTCCCTTACACCCACGCCCCCTATACCAACACCCCACCCCTTCGTCCCCAAGTTCAAACCCAGACCTCCCATTAGAAACCCTAGCCGCCCTCGTCTCCCTTGCCATTAAAGCCGGCGGCATGGACGCCGGTGGCCACCTCCTGAACACCCTAGGACCACCTCACTGTCCTGAACACGAATCCACTAACCACGAGCCTCGAATCACTTCCGTTCGTCTCGAATCTTCGTTTGAAGATTTGAGTCGAACCTGGACCTATGCCAAACCACCCCATCTTCATGCTAGACACTCTCCTGACCTTCCTCGTGACCAAACCAAACTTGGTTTGGTCCGAATCTACCCACAACTCCCAAAAATCCAGATCTGGGAATCCAGACTTTTGAAACACATGCACCTGGGGAACCCGGCCAGTTTTGACATGGGTTTGAGGTCTAATAGACCTTAATCAAGGTGTTCTCGTGTGAGAACACCCTGATTAAAGTTTGTTCGGCCTCAGAAGGTCGACGTTGAATCAAGTTTGAGTCTGTTTGATTTAAACATTTTCGGTAAGTTTTTCCTTTCTTTTGTGTTTAGTTTTGATTAAGTGGTCAGCATGTTTCGTTGTGTTTGTTTGTTATTTCTGTTATTTTCATCCGGATTTCTTTCTTCCCTGTAAAGGCCTTTTTATTTGGTCGATTGTATTCTGTGTATGACTCTGAATGTACTCTGTGAGTAAACATGATCGTCGATTAGTTTAATCGTCAGATAAGTTGACTCATATAGGCCCCCAGTAATTGAACAAAAATTGTCCGATGCCCTTTAGGTCCCTAAATGTATTGTTTATGTGAGCGATCGATTATTACCTGCTATAATTAGTATAGTCGACTCGATAAATGTCGTCGATTAGTTTTCTATAACTAATGAATCGAAGGAGCTAGTATTTTCACATAACTAATTGAACTCGGACACTGGCTGGATGACCTAGTAATGTTTGAAATGGTCTGTTGGCATTATAAAAATGACTAAAAGGGTTCAGTCTAGGCAGTCCTGAGCTCGAGCTTTCATCAGTGCAAAAAATGCCCTAATGCTGCAATAGGCAGGGGCAGTAATAATCAAGGTTGACAGGGGTATTCTGGGGTGTTAAAAAGAACAGAAATAATTAGTTTAAATGAGCTGACAAGTAGGGTACTAATTTGGGATTAAACTAATACCAATGGGGAACAAGACACAAGGGTATGGGGCTTAAAATGAATAAACAAATGAGCCCATAATTCTGGATTAAACAAAAAATCAGGCGTGGGGAATAAAGGGGGGCTGACACCAAAAGATGCTGAGGCATGGGGCTTAAAGGGGTATGGGCAGGCTGCAAGTTGCATTAAAAAGGGCAGCCTAGCTGCACTGAGTCATTTGGCTTATAAATAGGCCATTTGAGAACTGAAAAAGGGTTGGACTTTTAGTCTTCAGAAAAAGAGAAAACAAAGGCTGGAATTTTAGTTTAAAAGCTGAAACTTTTAGTCTGAAGGAAGGTTTACTGAGTTTAAAGAAAGCTGAAAAACATAAGTTAGTTTCCAAATAGATTATAACCAAACACCATCTGAAAGTTGAATAAGAATTCATATTGGTCAAGCTGCCTTGGCCAAGTTCTGTCATCTGCACTGACTGAGCTGTTTGTTGGTTGCTGAACTGCTGTTATTTGCTGCATCGAACTTTTTTTTACTTCTGGTGTTCATTACTCTTCGTCTGGAATTACTGGTTTGGCATTCGACTATTTGCTGGTTTCTTTTGTTCTGGGAACTATTGTTGTTTGTTCGTGGACTGTGGAAAACACTTGGTTTAGTTGGTTGATTGTTGTGTTGTTGCTGTGTGTCTGCCGCTGCTGTATTCACTGCATATTGCCTAGCTGATCATTCCTTTCTTCTTTGTCCTCCTTACCAGGTACACAATCGATACCACTAATGTAACTGAGAGTTTGAACATGAATGCAAAAGAGAGGACCTGCAGATTGTTTTATATACACGTGGACTGTTGTGTTAAATGTCATGTAGTATATAGTAGTTACATTTTTTGTTTGGATAATAGAAGTAGCCTACATGCTTAGTGTATCAATGCAGGTTAATGAATGCTAGTCATGTATGTGTGCTGTTAGGTGAAAAACATTCCCAGTGTAATAAGTTGTATCTTTAGACTTAGTCTGAGGGTGTAATATATTCTCTAATGTAAGCCAAATAGGAAAACTATCCACTTTAGTTAAAATTCTTTCTCCTTTTGCCAGATTGTCCCATATAAATTGATAAACTCATTTCACAGAACAAAGAATCAGTTCTAGGCCTCAATCTCATGAAGGCCGAGCCCAAATCGAAACAAATCAGTTAGGCCCATATCGAAAAACAGGGGCCCAAGTCTGGCCATCTCGCATGAGCTAGGTTTGGGCCCATAATTTTCGACTAGTTGTCCATAATCGCAGTCACATTTTATTATTCTGTAAAAGCATTTTAAATCCTGTTATAAGTAAACTCGCAATCATGTAATCGATTAGGGCTATTTACTGCTTTCAATTAGTAGAGACAAACACCACAAGAAACGTAGTTGCTATAGGATATCCTTTTAAAATAAGGACGAGACGAGCCTCGATGAAAATAAACAAAACGCGCAGGTGCGGGGCCCTCGTTAAATGTATATTATTGAAGCATTTAGTTTCCAGGACGGGTTGCTTAGCAAATCTCACAACCCTCCTAAAATAACAACACGTTAGTCTTTTTAGGATACGCTTTAATAAACCTTACCTTCTTAAACTCGGGTGCACATTTATGTGACCCGAATCCAAATCTCGACGGATTCGAAATGTATCTCTAATCACGGGTACATTGATTGTGACGTGATCCGAGAGGCAGATCCATGACGTCGCGAATTCCTTTTAAAAGTAGAACGAGACGAGCCTCGTCAAATAAAATAGACTCAGCTGCGGGGCCCTCTAACTGTATATACATTACAACACTTAGAATTCGGGACATGCCGTTTAGCAAATTTTACGGCCTTCCCCAAAACAACCATACGTTAGTTGTTTTAGGCGCGTCTTAAATAATTTATTTTTCTTAATTCGGGTGCACATTTATGTGACCCAAATCCAAATCTCAACCGAGTCAAGGTATGTCAATAATCACGGGTGCATTGATGTGACGTGGTTCGAGATACGTTTTCACGACGTTGCAAGTCCTATAAAATAACAACAATTATGAAAGCGGTAAAAAGTTAAAATTTGCACATAAGTTCATATTTGTATAAAATCAGATAATCAAGCCGAATATAACAGTTGAGCGACCGTGCTAGAACCACGGAATTCGGGAATGCCTAACACCTTCTCCCGGGTTAACAGAATTCCTTATCCGGATTTCTGGTACGCAGACTGTAATATAGAGTCATTCTTTTCCTCGATTCGGGATTAAAATTGGTGACTTGGGACACCCTAAATCTCCCAAGTGGCGACTCTGAAATAAATAAACTCATCCCGTTTCGATTGTCCTTTAATTGGAAAAACTCCCTTGTACCCTCTCGGGTGCGGAAAAAGGAGGTGTGACACATCTCTGCCACAAACCAGAATAGTACCTATGATAACTGCATCGGAAGCCTTCGCCTCGGGCCTGGCTGGAAGAGCATAACATCGGGGCTGGGCCCCACTACCCTGAACTACATCTCTGGAACGACCTGCTACTGGCTGACCTCCACATCTAGCAGCCTGAGCTCCACCTCTAATACCTCTACCTCTACCTCTAGCACCTCTAGCTGGCTGGGCGGGCTGTGGAACACTTGGTGCCTGAACCATGGCACGGGAACCTTGATGCTGAGAGCTGCTTAGTGCTCGAGGGAAAACCTAGCAATGTGTCCCATATCATCACAAGTGTAACAAGCCCTCGGCTGCTGAGACTGCTGGCCCTGACGACCTGAATGACCACCCTGAAAACTCTGGAGCAGCGGTGCACTGATAGGAGTTGGTGGTGCACTGTAGGACTGTTGATCAGAATACTGCATCTGAGGACCACGACCACCTAAAGAACCGTGAAAAACTTGAAGTGCTGACTAAAAAGGCCTAGGAGGATGGCCTCTACCATATGAATCCCTGCCTCTAGATGAGGTACCACTAAATCGGCCTGAATGACAAGGCCTCTTGTCAGACCCCTAACTACCTCCCTACGACAGAACCATCTCAACTCTCCTGGCCACATTGGCCGCCTCCTGGAAAGAAATCTCACTCCCAGTCTCCCTAGCCATCTGAAGTCGAATAGGTTGAATAAGTCCCTCAATGAACCTCCTCACACCTCTCTCTCTCTCGGTGGAAAGTATGATAAAAGCATGATGGGCCAAGTCGATGAATCTGGTCTCATACTGGGTAACAGTTATAGAACCCTGCTGGAGACGCTCAAACTGCCTCCTATAGACCTCTCTAGAGAAACTTCTCCAGAAATAGCTGAGTAAACTGCTCCCAAGTCAAAGCTGGTGATCCGCCTGATCTAGCCAAGCAATAATATCTCCACCAAGTCTTGGCGGATCCAAACAAGCGAAAAGTAGCAAATCGACCCCATTGGTCTCCACGATACCATGTTCCTGAGAACCTTATGATAGTTGTCTCTAGATAATCCTGGGGATCCTCAAAAGATGCACCGCTGAATGTAGTAGTGAAGAGCTTGGTGAACCTGTCCAATCTCCACAAAGCATCGACAAACATAGCTGCTCCATTACCGGTCTGAGCTACCACACCTAGTTGAACTGCTCCAACTGGTTGAACCGCTGGAGTCTGAAACTGGGGAGCTACCTGCTTCGGAGTGCGAGTAGCAGGAGACTGAGCTCCTCCTCCAGCCTGAGAGACGACTGGGGCTACAGGAAGCAAGCCTGCCTGGGTGACACTCTCCATAAGGCCCACTAGACGGACCAGAGCATCCTGGAGTACTGGGGTAGCAATAAACCCCTCTAGGACCTGAGCTAGGACCACCGGAACTACCGGGGATGGAACCTCATCATCAAAGTCAACCTGAGGCTCCGCCGCTGGTGCTGCTGCTCTAGGCTGAGCTCTACCCTTACCTCGGCCTCACCCTCTACCCCTCGTGGGAGCTGCTGCTGGGGGCTCGGGCTACTGGTCAGTGGATGAAGAAGCGCGTGTTCTCGCCATCTGCGAAAGAACAGAAAATCAAATAGCATTGAGAAATCAAACCGCACGACGGGAAAGATTAAATGTGAAGTTTTTCCTAATTCTGTAGCCTCTAGGGATAAATACAGACGTCTCTATACCGATCCCTCAGACTCTACTAAGCTTGTCTGTGAACTGTGAGACCCATGTAACCCAGAGCTCTGATACCAACTTGTCACGAACCGGATTTTCCACCCTCGGGAGTCGTGATGGCGCCTACTAATATGAGCTAGGCAAGCCAATTATTTGAACAAATTACCTTTTTACCCATTTTATATTCCTTAATAATTATGAAGCAATAACATTGAAACAGCGAAATTTAACATAAGCGGAAGTAAAAGCAATAAACTATCTGAACATGAATCCAATACAACTGTTTGAGCCTCTACTACCCAGAACTGGTGTCACAGTTTCACAGGCGATCTAAGAGTACTACATACAAAGTCTGACAAATAAACGATACACCGTTTTTGAACGAAGGAAATGAAATAGGAATAAAAGGGATAGAGGGAGGCGTCAGGGCCTGCGGACACCTGCAGGACTACCTTGGATCTCCACGTGGACTGAAGGCAGCTACCCAATCTACGGTCCAAATGTTGTTGCTCCGGGATCTGCACATAGTGCAGAGTGTAGTATCAGCACAACCGACCCCATGTGCAGGTAAGTGCCTAGCCTAACCTCGGCAAACTAGTGACGAGGCTAGGACCAGACTACCAAATAAACTTGTGCAATTCAACTATATACAGCGGAAAAGAAGAACAGTAATATACAGTCAAGTATGAGAGGGGTAACATGCTGTGGGGGAACTATCAACTTAGAATAGAAAGACAACAGGTAATTGGAAGAACCAAAATATCTCAGATATCAAAAAAGAACCAGAAATCAATAAGTGCACGGTATCACCCTTCGTGCTTTTACTCTCGACCTCACCAAAGCAATCAAATAATGAAAATGTGCACAGCATCACCCTTCGTGCTTTTACTCTCGTCCTCACCATATAATCAATATAATTGGCACGGAATGGTACATCGTGCGGCACGGCATTACCCTTCGTGCTTTACACTATTTCCTCACAAATCATACACGACCTCACCCTTCGTGCTTTAACACTCTCTTACAAAAACAATACACGACATCACCCTTCGTGCTTTAACTCTCTTCCTCACCCAAACAACAATCACAAATAATAGGGCAAGGAAATGAATGAAATTACAATAAGAATCCTGGCAAGGGAACAATAGTTCAACAAATCAAGTCCCGGCAAGGGACAACATCAAAACAATAACAATATCCCGGCAAGGGAGTTAATATAGGGATTATTTTCTCCTTTTCACTTTTACTTCACCACTCACTTTACAACTTGAGCCAATGCTCTAAAGGGTTCAATTACCACTTTTACTTTCACAATTCGTTATACCAGTTGAGTCAACGCTCCTCAATGTTCAAACGTCACAATTACTTGCACAACTTTGCCCGACCAATAGAAATCATCACTAAAGCATGAATAATACAACGAAGTCATGATAATAACAACATAAGACTCACGGGCATGCTCGACACCAACGTATAGATACTTGACACCATGCCTATACGTCGTACTCAACAATTACCATATAGCAAATAGGACTTGACTCCTAATCCCTCAAGCTAAGGTTAGACCAAACACTTACCTCGATGCCACGAACACAATTCAAGTTCCTACTATCGCTTTACCTCTTGATTCCACCACCAACTCGCTCGTATCTAGCCACAAGTTACTTAATTACATCAATAAATGTTAAATGAATCAATTCTAATGCATGAAAATGAGTTTTCTAAAGTTTTATCCCAAAAGTCAAAAATCGCCCCCGGGCCCACATGGTCAAAACCCGAGGTTCGAACCAAAACCCGACTACCCATTCTCCCACAAACCCAAATATATAATTTGTTTTGAAATCGGACCTCAAATCAAGGTCCAAATCCCCATTTTTTGAAAAACCTAGGTTCTACCCAAAACACTCAATTTCCTCCATGAAAATCATTGATTTTGAGTTGAAATCATGTGAAAAGATGTTAATGATCGAAGAAAACGAGTTACAATTGACTTACAATCGATTTGGAAGAAGAGTTGTCTTTGAAAAATCGCCCAAGAGTGTTTTGGTTTTGAAAGAGTGTGAAAAATGAAAGATTTTCGGGTAAGTTATAAAATTGCAGGTTGCAGATGTCGCAATTGCGACCAGGGTTCGCAATTGCGAACCCAGACTTCTGCTAAGTTGGGAATTGCGAACAACTTCTCGCATTTGCGAGTTGGGAATTGCGAAAAATACGCCGCATTTGCAACGACTGGCTAAAAGGGGAGGCATTGCATTTGCGATCAATCCCCGCATTTGCGAGATAGGCTGGCCTGGGCTACTTTAGCAATTGCAACATAGCCCTCGCATTTGCGATAATGCGAAGCTTGCAGGCCTGCACAGATACAGCTGAAGCCTGCAATTCCTTAAGTTCAAAAATTCACCATGTGGCCTATCCAAGAGTCACCCAAGCCCTCGGGGCTCCAAACCAAACATGCACACCAACCTAAAAACATCATACGGACTCATTCGTGCATTCAAATTACTAAAATAACATCAACAACTATGAATTTAACATCAAAATCATGAAACTTTTTAAGAACTCCAAATTTTTCAATTTTCTCAAATACGATCCGATTCATGTCGTTTCAAATCCGTTTCTTACCAAATTTCACAGACTTATCTTAAATCACATATAAGACCTGTACCGGGCGCCGGAACCAAAATATGGGCCCGATACCATCAAGTTCTAAACACGTTTCATTTCCAAAACTCGTAAATAATTCCAGAAAATAATTTTTTTAAAAAAAATTCATTTCTTGGGCTTGGGATCTCGGAATTCGATTCCGGGCATACCCCCAAGTCCCATATTTTTTCACGGACCCTCCGGGACCGTCGAATCATGGGTCCGGGTTCGTTTACCCAAAATATTGACCGAAGTCAACTTAAAACCATTTTTAAAGTCAAAATTCATCATTTTTCATAATTTTTCACATATTGGCTTTCCGGCTACGCGCCCGGACTGGCACGCACATCGAGTTGATGCTGAAAGAGGGTTTTTAAGGCATCAGAATGCAGAATTCATTTTAAAACAAGTGATGACCCAAAACATCACAGAAATAAGGAAAATTGACCTTGCGAAACGATTTAATTATAAGAAAAAATTATAAAATAAATTTGTCGATATCGAATACGTGTCGAGTAGCAAAATTGCAGTTGATTATGTAGAAACAATAAACGAGATTTGCTAAAAGTCGCCCTTAAGCCGTAGAACTAAAACTTCATTACAAGTAGCTACAGAATAATAGTAATATTTCTAACAGGTACATACTCATAGTTGATGGAACGAGGTGTTCGGTCGTGCTATTTGGTGTTGGTTTACCAAAACACACTTATTAAACCAGTGGTTGCGCTCATGGCATATAATGTCTCGATGATACATTACTAAAAACTGTTACTGGGTTCTATGTATGTGTTTTTCTTTTAACTTTTATTCTGACATTTTGTGGTAATATTAATCATTAGCATGCTTTTATCTCTTGGGCTGATAAGAAAAGTGCAGGAATAAAAGTGAGTGTGGGGCGCTGTTCCTGAAAGTTGCCATATAAATCTCTATGTTTTATTTTAGATAATACTTTTGACTATAAAATGCCAAGAATAATTTAATTGACGAATAAAAAAATTGTACGAGAGAAGTGCTATGACTTTGGAAATAGACAAAATCTCAAATCCAATAGCAAGAAAAAGTTAATAATAAAAAATGGATCCTACTATTGTAATTTACTTATTATCTTTTTATCTATTTACTCTATGTGAATTTATGGTGAAGTCCAATATTTATGAATGGTAGGGTAGAACATTTCCTTAAAGTGAAATAAATATTTGTTCCTAAGTTTATATTATTAGTTTGATACATTGTGCATATATGAACGCAAATGAGCATTAACCCATTATCATTTTTTCACTTTGTTTTGTTCATCGTTTGTTCTTTTTTTTTTTCTTTACAAATAAAGAGAATATCCAATTTTTTTTTCTTTTCAAAATAATTAAAATGTTCATCAAAATCTTATATTGACTCATATAATTATCTTTATTTGTTGATTTAATTCATATTTGTTTCATTTTTATTAAAATAATAGATATGTGTGTCAATCTTTTCAAAAAGAAATAACATATTTCAATGATATTGATGTGTATTAAATAATTTGTAATCAACGTGCAACGCATGTGTAGAAGACATATAATATCATATACACCTTTTGATAATACTTAAGAATACTACAAGATAATACCAACAGATTAGTACAATAAATTTATTTACAACACACCCTCAATATTTAGTTAAACAAATAATAACAAAATTGACTTATACCGGTAAAATAGATTGCGCTGATGCCTTTTTTGATTGGATAATTGTGTTCATATATGAATATGGATAGATAATATAAAATGTAGTACAGATTGCATTGATACCTTTTTTGATTGAATAATTGTGTTCATATATAAATATAAATAGAGAATATGTGAAAACTAACAAAAATAAAAGTATCGGAACATTTATGGATTAAAATGAAAAAGACAAGACTATAAATCAAAATTTGAATGCTATATCTGCACAAGTTTTTTTGTTACTTAAATATTATTTCAATCTTACTTTGTTAATTTTTTGATAAGTAAATATATGTTTAGTAAAAATATAAAAAATTGACAACATATTATCTATTAAAATATTCTTATGAGAGAATTTTTTAAGTAACACATAATAATTATTTTTTTAGTCGTCTGATAATAATGTTTCGTTGATGTACACTTTCAAGATATATATATATATATATATATATATATATATATATATGAGTTCATCCAAAAATTTCTCATGTCTAATAAATCTTTCTTTCTTCTTGATCTTGAAGGATCGTGCATTCTTCCTTACCTTTTGAAAGTAATTAAGAAGGAAACCTTCTACCCCTCGTGAAGTTTAAGTTATATGCACTAACGATATTTACAAAATATATTAGATCATTTAACAAAGGATAATTACAAATGACTCTATTTAATAACATTAATTAATGGTGATCATATTATTGAAAAGGCTACTGAATTCAAACTCCTCACTGAAAAAAGTATAAACACTCCTCAAAAAAAATTCCATCAAAATTAGATGGCACAAACTACCAAAAGGATAGTTTAAACTAAATATTGATGCTAGTTTTAATTGTAATACACAAAAAAATGGCCTGGGAGGTGTATTCAGGAATGCCAATGAATATTGGGTAGTGGGCTTTGGAAAATCATCCCATGTTAGCGGATCATTACAAGCATAAATCAAGGTGACTCAAAACAGCACAAGATTGGAGAATATTCGAGATAGAGACAGATTCCATGGAGGTAATCCAATCAATCCAACAAGGCAATAGATTATATGATGACATTGTTAATAAATGCAGGTTGTTAATGCATCAGTAGAAGGAGATAACCCTCCAGCACGCATTCAGGCAAGGGAATAGTATAGCTCATCAAATGGCAAAGAAGGTTGCTGATGAAACGAAGGGGAAAAAAACTTTTGTTAAACCTTCGTCTTATATAAAATGTATTGTGGCAAGTGAACTAGTAGAACACTATATTTTTGTGAAATTTCTATTTTATGAAGCTTGCAATACCCTAGCAAGCTTAGGAAATCAAAGTGTCCTTAGTGACACTAAGTATGCAAGTCATGTATTGAACGCTACTTAGTTATTAATATATATATTTTCTGTTTGCTCAAAAAAAAATAACATTGATTCATAACCTAGAATAAATAACAATAAAACAATATTTACTCAACTTTTTAGTGGCAACAACTAGTATAACTAGGAAACTAGGTGGTAGGTAGGCTAAATTGATAGCGGTAAACTCGTAATGTGCGTCTAACTCACGCATTGGGCATTGCATTCTTAAAACTAGCTGGACCAAGGCCTAAGACAATTAAAGATTGGAACTTTTCATATTCAGCTTCAGGGCATTGTGATGATTATTGGTTACTCACAGCTTGTAAATGATAATCTGGAAAGGGCAAGGCAAGTCTCAAGAAAGGAGCGAAGCTGTTATAAGAATTCAATTGATTTTTGAATTGGGAGTGTCATTCCACCTTTTCTTTGGTTAGCTTTTCTACATATGAGTGCCGCCTTATGAGTCACATTATTTCTTTAGTATATTGTGCAAATTCTAGGTCATTATAACTAGTTGGTTCACTTCTAAATTTTTTTTTTTCCTGGATGAATAATGAAAAAAGAAACAAAATTGAAAGCAATACAAAATTTATTCGGTGGCGCATATAATAGCTCTGATGTAACTTATTACTGTACTTCCTTGGACGGGATGAAGGGCATGATGTGGTGGGGAGAGAAAAAAGAGGAGTGATAAAAGAGAAAAACGAGAGCGAAGAGTGATTTGAGACAAGTTGCCAGAGAAGTGGTGGTAGCGATGGAAAGGGTGGAGGATGGGGGAGAAATTAAAAAATAGCCAGATTTATAAGTGGTTATTCAAAAATAGTCACATTTTCAAAAGTAATCGAAATTTAGCTACTTTTTATGTAAAGATAAATCTGAATGAAAACACTGTTGAAAATCCGAAAAAATACTCCGATATAATATACTGAAGTTCCAATATAATATACCGGTCCAACATAATATACTGGAACTTTCTGCGTGTTAGAGTTCCAACATAATATGTTGGAAGTTCATACACAGGTGCACCGATCTCCAGTATATTATGTTGGAACTTTCCGTGTTGCAGCAAAATAGTGGCTATTTTTCAATGACTTTGCAAATACTGACTATTTTTGAATGACCAGTCCAAAAATTGGCTAGCCTGTGCTATTTTAACGAGGATGAGTGCAATGGTTGCAAGAGGAAATTATTTCAGATTAGATAATATTCTATATATGAAAAAAGTTTTTCAGTTTTATCCAATTTTGCTCCATACTAGTTGACTAATTATAAAATGGGAGCATACATGAAGATTTCATGCACACACTTTCAAATTGGCTTATAAGCACTTTTTGGTTTATTTACGCATTTGGTAAATACCCAAAATGCATATAAGCGAAGTGCTTATAAGCTAAAATCAGCCATAAGTTATAAGTTGGTCATCCTCAACTTATGGCTTTTTAACTTATAAGCACTTTTAGTTTGACCAAAGCTTTTACTAAATTATCCTTAATAATATTTTTTAATTCACAAAATATATTTCCCAAAATAAATTTTCTAACTTTCTCTTCATACTATATTCATTATTCATCCTTTTTTTTACAAAGAAAATTTTTAATTTATAATCTTTTGTAAAGTTTTAAGGGTATTTTAGTCATTTTAATAAAAGAACAGCTTATCAGCACTTTTCTACCAAACACGTCAACTACTTATTATTAGTTTCAGTATGTTTATCCAAACACGTAAATGCTTATTTAAAAAATTAGTTTCAGCACTTAGGCTGTGTTTTGTATAAAGGAAAATATTTTTCGTGGAAAATATTTTATTGGAAAACAAGTGGTAATCTTATTCATTTGTCGGTGTTTGGTATGCAAATTAAGGAAAATAACTGCTCAAGAATATTCATAAATAATTTAGATACAATAAACATAAAGCCATAAACTTTCAAATCAACAAACTTCCAAACCCACAAATTTCATAAATTTTTGAACCGCTAAAATTTCAAAACCGCGAACTTTCAAACTCGTACACTTTATAATTTCTAAACCCATAAACTTCCAAACACATAAACCTCTGAACTCGTAAAATTTCAAACCTATAAATCGAAAGACGAAAAAACTAAAACGGAAAATATATATTAAAAAAAATCCCCGAGGGGGGGGGGGGGTTGTGCAGTAAAACGAAAAAACAGAAATTTAAAATTAAAAAAAATGTGCGGGGTGGGAGGGGGAGGGGCAGGTGGGGGGTGGGGGGGTAGGGGAGGGGTGGTGCAGAAAAACGAAAAAAAGAAATTTAAAAATTACAAAAAAAATTGTGTGGGTTAGGGGGGAGGGGTTGTGGGGGGGTGGTGCAGAAATTTGAAATTACAAAAATAGTTTAAAAAATAATTTTTTTGTGGGGAGGGATAGCAGGGTGGGTGGTGACGAAAAAAATTAAAATTTTGAATAAAAAGCCATTTTGGAGAGAGAGGGTGGGGTGGGTAGGCGTGGGGTTGTGGGGTGGGTTGGTTAGGGTGGCGAATAGGATGGGGAAGGTTGAGAAAGAATTTTGGAAATGCTTTCCCTTTTCTTAATAAGGAAAATGTTTTCCAAAATATTAAAGCCAACCAAACATGGGAAAATTGAAAAATATTTTTCGAAAAATGTTTGAAACACATCCTTAAAAATGCTTTTAAGCATTTCAAACTTATCAGCTATTTACAATCAGCTAAACCAAACGGGTTCTTAGTTCATAGAGAAATTAGCTTTTTGAAGAAAATCTATAGTAATATATTAAAAGCACGAATACCCTTAGCGAAATATCGTTCGCCTTTTATACCCTCTAAAAATTGATTTCACGCTAGACAAAATAATCATTTAATTATTTCTCTACTTTTTAGGACTTTGAAATCATCTAAAATTTTATTTATTAATATTTATTCCTTATTTGAATTATGCAAAAAGTCTTAAGTTAACAAATTACCGTCCAAGGCAAAGTACTTAAATCAAAACTACTAAGTTACCGTCCTAAGAAAAGTAAACCTCTTTTGTTAAAAATCCTTCAAAATGTTAAAAGTAAAAAAAAAAAAATTGAATTGGATATTGCCAATATTTAAAAAATAAAAATGAACTTATATTTAGTATCACCATCAAAGGATGTGGTGCAGTGGATGTGACTGTTCTTTCCTTAACCAGAGGTCTCGGGTTCGAGCCCTCGGTATGGAAAAATCCTTGGTAGGGAGCGCTTCCTCCCGAATGGGGCCTTACGCGGTGCGAATCTGGATATAATCGGGCTCCAATACGGGTACCAGATACCAGATGGGAACCAAAAAAAAAACTTTTTATCTTTTTAATTAATTAAAAGAAAATTATTTCCAGCTCAAAAATATGAATAGTTCATAATAGCAAGTAATATAAAACTGAATTTGCATTGGTATAAAAGATCTTAAACTTTCAGTTGTAGGCTTGTAGCTAAATTCGAATGTGTCAAGCCTTCATGGAGAGATGAAAATTAATCTATACAATTAGAATACACTCTATTTTTACTATTTTTTTTATTAATTCTAAGGGTGTAAGAAAAATTGTCATCATCTGAATATTGTTGAAGGTCTATAATAAAATAATAATAAACATTAATTTTTTACTTTAAGGTTGCGTCTAATAGATCATTGTGGTTCGACCCTTCCCAGAATCTCCCGCATAGCAGGAGCTTAGCGCACTTGACTGGTCTTTTATTAATTTTTTATACTAAATTTTTATGAGAATTATTTATTTCGATCTAGAAATAAATTTAGTTGGATTTGAATATTACCATCCAATTAAATTCTTCGTATGATAAATAAACTTAATAATATGAACTCTCTTTTTATTTTTCGTATTTCAATTTGAGTTCCAACAGGAGATGAAGTTAATATTAGGTACTTGAGCAAATATATTCATATTTCTAAGACAATGGAGAACATAATTGTCTCATTATATTTAAGTACAGGTTAACATACTATATATTCGACTCTAAGCTACTAAAGCAAGTGCATAACCTATACATTGAAGTTATAATAAAGCATTAGATTACTTTTGTATGGCATAGTTCTTTTCCTTATTAATTGGCTAAATATGATCAGTATTAATTATTTTCAGGGTTTATATTTTTAAAAATAATATTCAATAACTCAATTACATGGTTTAATTGCATTTGCGTAATTTTAAAAAATTTATGCTCATTAATAAAGAGTAAACGCGCAACGCGCATATCCTAAAACTAGTAAATAAAATAATACTAATCGCCTAAATTGAGAAAAAAGAAGAAGCTTTATTTTTTTATTAAAAAATAAAAGTGGATCTTCTGTTAAAGCTACCTGACCCATATAAGTGGTTTTGGTGTAAAATAGTATTGGATAGCCACTTTTTAACATGGTATTTAGTTTTTATTCAGTATTTTTAATGTTGAGCAAAAATAGTCACTATTCTATTAAAATTAATACGAAAATACATTTTTATCCTTTCTTCATGAGTGTTGTGTAAATATTAAGGATATGGTGTCCTTAACATTTACACTGCACACATAAAGTTATGAATGCTATGTCCTTAACAGTTACACTGCACATATGAAGTTAATGACATGATGTCCTAAAGTTTAACAACGGAAGGTGCAAATACAGGACACTTTGTCCTTAATATTTATACAACATTATGAAGTTAAAGACAACATGTCCTTAATATTTACACAACACTCATAAAGTTAAGGACACCTTTTACTCTGCAAACATGAAGTTAAGGACACCATGTTCTTAACGTTTACATTGCACATATGAAGTTAAAGACATGAGGTCCTAAAGTTTAACAACAGAAGGTACAAATACAAGTTATTAATATATACACTGCACATATGAAGTTAATGATATGATGTCCTAAAGTTTAACAATGAAAGGTGCAAATGCATGATACTTTGTACTTATATTTACATAGCATTCGTGAAGTTAAGGACACCATGTCCTTAATATTTACACAACACCCATATCTAGCACAGGAATATTTTCGTCTAGGCGGATAAAAATTTATTAAGTATTATTAAAGAGTAAATATATTTTAAACAGTGATTAAAAAGTAAAGACATCTCTAATTGATGGCTAACTGTACACTTCCTCCGATTTTGATTCCAGGATGGTTAAAATTTGTAGTTTCTTAATGTCTTTAAGTTTTTGCTTCAACCAGGACTTGCCATGTCATTAAATGGTGTCGGATATATCATTTTTCGGCTAATATTATAAAATAACGAGAACAAATTATTGTTGATTTGCTGAACTATTTTTTTACTTTTGGGAACGAACAGAACAATATATGCGAAATATTTGTGTTAATTCAAGTTGGAAAGCGGTGGCTGTGGGAATATTGTGACACGTACGTCATGCAACCGCCTTATTCATAACTCCTTTGCTTTTTTCCTTCAAACTTTCCTCTTGGTTCAGTTTGTCCCAAATTCTTTCATTCACTACTGTGTACTACCCTTATTGGTCTGACCGTATTTTATACGACAATTAGTCAATTAACCCGCGCGCAATAAGAAAATTTTCAAAAAAAGTTTACTATTTCTTATAAAGAATCAATTTATATTAATCAAATCTTTCGGTGATCTACCATAAATTATTATAACAGGTAAATAACTCATTACAACAGGTAAATTACAATTGTTCCTGAAACATAGTCTTTTAAACTTTTAATGATAGTGCATATAAGTTAAAACTTACCTTTAGGCACTTGAAATAAAAGCCAAAAATTGAAATATGAACCTTAGCTTCATCCAGATGAAACGACTTTTCAATCTTACAATCTGAAGGTTTATATTGGTCATGGCCTTTTGCAGCAGAAACTAATACAAGTATCTTCTGAAGGAAAAAACATCATTTGAACCCTTCAAAACTGAACATTTGAAGAAAAACTTTTACTCATACACTTTATACTAAATAGAAGAAGTGTTGAAAATTAGAGTACTTATAATATTATACTACTCCTATTTAAGAAACAAAAACATTGCAAATAATAACTTAAGAAAATGAGAATTTGAAACATAGGCATTGCACTAATGAAAGCTTCGAGGAATTCTGCTTCTACCACCCACTATTTCCTTCTCTTTCACATTTCAGTAGTGTTGCTTGTTTGGCTTTAATTCAGCAATAACCATAATTCTCAACCTGCAAAAACTCCGTATTCTCCGTACCGATCAACATTCACAATTTGATATGCTTCAGTAGTTATCTAATAGCTTTAAGATATGTTGTCATGGAAGAAAAATTATGACCTTAAGAAACAGTGATGAAGATGCACATACACCTTAGACATTATCGATAGATGGTTCACTGCAAACACATTAGCTAGAATATGATTTGAAAGAGAGTAGTACTTTCAGATGTTGGAAAATAAGCCTAAACTCAAGCAACAGTCAAGAAGTTTAAACAAACAGGAAAACACACATCACAAGAAATACGAAAAATTTTCTTGTAAAAAACTTAGTGGCACAGTGAGTAAAAGCACAACATCACAACAATAAAAAGAAAAAAATTCGGTGAAACAGTGCATGTGTAACAGTTGTTCTCGAGTTGGCAATTTTTGTTTTCTTCAACTTCACCATACTTTATCCGAAGAGATCTTTCCTGTTCAAAATAAATTCGAAACAATAGTCACAATACCAGCAAAAGAGATTAAACTAAGAATGTAATTCATCAATTTTTTGCCTTCATCACTTGAAACTCCCGGCACCTTCAAAAGCCTGTGTATTCTCACTTGAGCATATCTCATTATAGGTTATAAAAAAGAATTAAGTTTGATTCTTCCAGAGCACCATTATTTGAAACCAACCTGTAAACACTAACAAAGAAAGCAAAGCTAATCAATACAATACAAATAAACTATAGGAAGATACAAAAAGTCGGAATCAATTTGCTCAAAATTTATAACATACGTAATTAATTTAAATATCTGCATAAATACATAAAAATAGAGGAAGAATCAAGCAATTGAAATCCAAAGGAGATTTACGTTGGCCGACGGAGAGAACGAAAGGAGAGATGGGTATTTAACTGGCGAAAGAAGAGGAAGAAACAGTTGAAGGAGGTGCTGTAACGGAAGAGGAAGTGAAGCGACGTGTGAAGAGCCACAATTATTAGGATTTATTATTATAAAAGGTAATTTTAGAATTTTTGATAGAGCACTTAAAAGGAAGAATTTGGAAAAAAGGAGAATGGAGATAATTGATATTCTTGGACAGTGAGAGGTGACACGTAGGCAGAATTACTTTATATTTATATATAGATAGATTTTTTTAACAAAATAACTTTATTATACAATTTCCGGTAATTAGATGATCATATGAGCATTCAAACTCCGTGTACCTTTCCTTCCCTTTCTTTAATTGGATGGGGTCCAGAAAATTTGAATTAGAAAGTATAAAGTTGCCTTTCTATTGGGCCTAAGTGTACAAAACGGTCCACGTGGCAATCACACATTGGTCTAACGAGGAAAGAACGTTGACCGAGTAAACGACAAAAGTCTGCTGTGTTTACTTAGGCAAGAAGAAGAGATGATTGATCCATTTGCAGTTAACAACTCCACCTAACAATCTCTGAAAAATAAACGACAAAACGCTGTCGTTTTAATCTTCTCCGGTCACTGTTACAGTGGTGAACGGTTACGCGCAATTGCCAACTGGGTTGTTGAATAAACCCAGTAAACAAAGTCTCTGTTTGAAAAGCTGAATTTTTCAACTGTTTGGTGGAAGCAAAAATCTTGAATAGCCGATCCCAACTAATTTTGAATTGAGGTTTAGCTTGTTTGTAGGAGCAGAAAAAGTTGAAACTTTGTAGGGTTTAAGCAATTGGGGTTGGCAGAAAAAAAAGGATGAATCCGAATTGGGAACTTAGGGATTGTTGTAACCGTGATCAAAAGATCTTTCTTATTACCATTGGTGTCTTCACCGTTGTTATTCTTGTTGTACGTAGAACTCTATCTTTTCTCTCTATATTTTTTTGGTTTTTACATTATGCTTTAGTATGTTGCTCCTTTTTGGATCAAATATTGCTCTTAATTAGTAGATCGAAACCTGAAAGCAAAGAGCTTTAGGCTAACTTTTGGTAGTTATATGTTCCTGCCTTTTCTGACTAACTTGGAGAGCAATGCACATTTTTCAAGATTCAGTGAAAGGATTCAGAATTTGAACTTTATGAGTTCCCACTGACCATTTGAGTTACTGGGTTCCAGATTTGATATTTATACATATAGTAGATTACTAAACACATACAGGGTCTGAGCTAAAGCTATTGGGTTTTGCTGAACCCATAGCTTGTACTTTATATCTGCTCATGTCAAGATTACTGATATTCTTTGATAGAAAAGTGACAAAGGGAATTATAAAAAAAACATTAGTCGTTTTAAAGCCTAAACTTTGACATTTTAAAGTTGGCTGTGTATAAACAATGTCAATAGTTTCGAAGCTTCAGAATAATATTCTTGGCCTTTACTTGCTTCATTTTATGATAAAATAATGTTCAGGGGTAAAAGGGAATGGCTGAAAATGATTATGAAAATAGGATTCAGTTTGGAAAGGAGGAGCATGTTTTTATGTCCTCAGTGTAGTCTATCTTTGTGTCGTTCTGCTCTGGTCCTTACCGGTTGACACCCTATGAAATTACTGATAGAGCGGTGGTTATTAGGAATTGGTTAGTCTAGGAGTCTGTTCTCATTTATGGGATTGTTGATAGGATCTACTATTAAGTTAACAGTTTAGCTAGCACACAGGGGTATAGCCTAGCAGTTGATGAAACTGGAAAGAAACCACAGAAGACCAGGGTTTGAATCCAGTATAGACAACACATTTACGTGAATTTTTCCATCTGGTGAAAACTTGGTGGCTAGTGATACCTGATATGCATACTGGTTGGAGGCAGTGTTGTCAAAGGCGCGCGTAAAGGGCGCTTAAGCCCTGAAGCAAGGCTCAAAACACGTTGAGCACTTCGCCACGCTTTGTGGGCGCTTTTGTGTCGCATCAAAGCTCTAAGACATACTTTTCCTTGCCAATGAGTGTAATCTTCAAAAGGCGACCTTAAACAATTGATATTTCACTTTATCGTGAATTTTTTTTCAATTTCTTTGTCTATACATTTGTTATTCATGCTTATAATGATTAGCCTTGGACTACATGCATATTTTTACTTTTTCTCCCATTGCGCCTTTTTTCATTAAAGCTCACGCTTTATTTGCGCTTTGTGCTTAAAGCCCCAATGGACCTTAGAGCTTTTTTGCGCTTTTCGCCTTTGATAACACTGGTTGGAGGATGTATAAATTCAATGAAATAGTCAAGGTGACACACATTTCATAAATTAAAGTAGAGAGTGAATTTAGCTATTAAAGTCAACATAGCCTTCACCCCTATGTCTTCATTTCTCCCCCCTTTACCATTCATTGCACTTCCTCATAACGTATATATGAATATCAATGTCTGCATTATGTGTGTATGTAAGTATAAACGTTGATACAATGATTCGTGAGATTTTCAAATAGGTAGTTGTAATCTTCACTTTTCCTGCACTGCATGAAGAGATGAAAACCTCAAAATGAGGATCCAAAATTGAAAAAATATAGAAATAATATCACTTGATTAGAATTTTGTGTTCTTTCATTAAGTCAGAGTGGCTTTAGGGTGGCTATTACTTGGCAATTCATGAAACTTTTTAGCAAGAATTTTGGTTGGCTGATACGATGTGTGTCATCAAAGTGTTCAAAAGGTTATCTTATAAGTTATAACTCAAAATCCTAATCCAATAATTTTTGTTAGATGGGAAAATTTGTCCACCTGTTGTTTGTTCAATGTCATATATAGCGTAAACTAGTTCTACATTTTTTAAGAAAATCGAAGTGCTGAGGTTCATCACCATGTCTGACCAGATATCCTTTAGGATCGAGGATCACTTGCTCGGCAACCTACTGCCATATCCTCATGTAGTTGAGCTTTTGTAATTGTTAAAATTATTTATTGAAGTTACTATTTCCTAGAAATGTTTATAAGTTACAACACTGTGCTCATCTCAAAAGCGTATGTGTAAATTTCTTCGAGGTGGTACAAACCTTGATATATCTATTATGATCATCAGAGGCGGATGTAGCCTTTTGGCTATAGGTTCATTTGAGTCCCGAAATTTCGACATGAAGTATAGATAAACATGTAAAAACCTACTAACTCAATGAATGTTAGATCTGGACCTATAATTTTAACTATTCAATAAATTCAGTGCAAGGTTTGAACCCATTAAATTTTAATACAGGATATGCTTCTGATGATAATCATAACACCTCATCTGTTATGGTGAACTGTTGCTGGTTTTCTTGGGAATAAAATAAGATGTTTGAGCCTTTGAGGTTGCCAGCATTAACAAAATGCAATACCATGTCATGTGCAAATGATATACTAGATTTTCGTTTTACTTATTATACCTACCATAGAGTGTCCACAAATGTTCTCATGTGTGCATTTTCTAATCTTCTTTTACCTCTGTCTGCCTTTTATGTAAAAAAATTGCATATTCATTTTGCTTCTTTTTTTGTCCTAAATATCAAAACAGTTATGGAGGACATTTCTCCTGACACCTTTCAAGCTCATTACTGTATTTCTTCACGAAGCAAGCCATGCAATCGCTTGTAAGCTCACATGTGGTCAGGTAATTCTCTCTTGTCATGTATTTAGATGCAATAGATGTATAATTCAAGAGATTAGTTGTACATTTGGCAGATACCTGTCTAATTTGTTCTATTATTTTGTATGACGGTTTATGCCTTCAACTGCTTCAATTGGTAGCAAAAGTACTTCCTTATTTCTGATGTTGATGGAATGCAGTTCTGTAGGATTGGGTGAATTTTTCTGCTCTTTGGTTCTAATAAAGAGATTTAAGATGTCAATATTGACAGGAATCGACCGGTGAAGACTTTAATTAATTCACATGACATACATTCACTTCAGAAAGCTCAAAGCCATGGAGATGAATTTGACTTTTTCTCTTTAACTTCAAGTTTCCTTCTTTTGCTCTTTTATTTAGTCTTTTATTTTTTTAGAATGGTACCAAAATGATGACTAGATTTCTTTAGAAAGTCCTTTGAGATTTTGCGTTGTAGTTTTTTAGAGGTTACTGAGTTCCTGGATTATCTGGGTAGTCCTATAAGCAATTTACCAAACTCACTAATTATAATTAGCCAGCAGTTCTCAAGCATAATCTAATTTGCCATTAATAGGTGTAAAACTCCATAATTGTTCGAGTTAAAATATAGTGCTAAAATTTAAAAATTGAGAAAAATAACACTAAAATGATAAATTGCTCATATATTTGTTGATGTTATCAAAACATAATGGCCATGTAACTTACTTGTCAAGAAAAAGTAATTACTTATTAATTATTATTCCATGTGGCTAAGTCAACGAGAATGATGGGGCATGGTTTAACTATGATGCCATGCTAAATCATAGCACACGATTTGGTTTCCCTGGTCAATTCAAGTTCAAAACTATCTAGTAAATGCAGATACATGTTAATTCGTATTCTAAATGACTCCATTTCTGGTTTACCATTACATACAGGTGGAAGGAATGCAAGTTCATGCCAATGAAGGGGGAGTGACACAAACACGTGGCGGTGTTTATTGGTTGATCTTGCCTGCTGGATGTAATTACTTTCTTTTGAGAAGTTCCAAAATCTCACTGCACTGAAGTGCTTCCTAGTTTTGTTGTCTAAAAGACAAATGAAGTATACCCTACACAAGTTCCCAGTTGATGATGCGTTTAAGCTTACTTTTCTATATGCCGATTGCTTTGTCAATTTAACTTCTGGCTACCTTTTATTTTTCTGATTAATTCTGTGCTTTCCTGAAGATCTTGGTTCGTCTTTTTGGGGGATGGTTCTCATACTTGCATCGACAAATCTTCTCACTGCAAAGATTGCCGCTGGTTGTTTCATCGCTGCTCTTTTTATCGTGCTCTTCATTGCCAAAAATGTACGGGGCTAAGTAAAAGAACTTGAATTCAATCTTGTACAATGACTGTAGATAGTTCACTCTTTACATTAAACTTTTCACAAGATAGGATAGTATGTATACATGTATACATTCACAAATTTTATGTTGTAAATCTTGTCTAATGTTAAAAAAAAAGTTCCGGAATCTTACATGCTTCACTTTTGTGAACAGTGGACACTGCGAGGACTTTGCATCGGTTTGTACATTCAGGATCTTGATTATTGTCAATACTTGAGAGACATTTGTTTTATGCTTAGTCATTGATCACCACAGACTCAACTTGCCAGGATTTATCATTTTCATTGCTGTAATATGGGTTCTGCAAGAACTAACAAAAGTTCGCATTCTTCGCTACGTAATTCTCTTCATAGGTATGGACTTATCCTTTTCCCCACCCTCTTCCATTTTAAATTTGGTTATTGTGTTACTTACGTTGGTTCTGGTGAATTGCAGGGGTTATGAACAGCTTGTTTTCAGTTTATGGTACTGGCTATCCATTCTCTAGTATCTAATTTTTCTCTTGTAGCATGATATGATCTAACATATATATGACAATGCAGATATATATGATGACTTAATATCTAGAAGAGTGCACTCAAGTGATGCTGAGAAGTTCGCTGAACTCTGTCCCTGTCCTTGTAATGGTGTTGGTTGGGGAGTTATCTGGTTAGTATTGGCTTCAATGCGGATCTTAACTAAAGAATGTGAGGAATTTTTATCATCATTTGTGAATCACAAATCTTTCTGTTTCTTGCACTATTTCTTCAGGGGAATGATATCTTTTATTTTTCTTTGTGGAGCGATGTACCTTGGACTTGTCATTCTCTCATGAGGTATTGTCTTCTTTTGTGATCTTAATTACCCCTTTACCCTTCTGTTTTTTTCGATTGTTATCTCTTTTTTATTTAAATCCAAGTACTAAGCTACAAGTTTAGTGATACAATACTAACCTTCTAGTTTATAATTAGATACTAAAAGTTTACCAGGTTCTCAATGAGTTAATAAATTTTTATGTTCATAAATAGTTTAACAGTAGTTTAATCACGTTCCCCAGGACCTGGTAGTTTACAAGTAATTAGACTACTGAATGATTTTGCATATATAGCTCTGGCAGTTATTGTACCTTCTTTTTTATTGTATACGTCTGGTAGCTATTTTTGCAAACAACTAATAGGAATGAATCGAAGTACACTTATCTCCTAGTTAACCATTCTCAATTTCTCATTTTAATTTTGTGAAGTCATTCTAAAGAACTTAGTGTTAGTACTTTGCTCTCTATTTTCTGGTTATTGTGTTGCTGGTGTTATCTGTTAGGATTCCTTTGCTGCTACTGATACATTGTCTCTTTCCTTCTTGTGCCGAGGGTCTACCGAAAACAGCCTCTCTACTCCTCCGGAGTAGGGGTAAGGTCTGCGTACGCACTACCCTCCCCAGACCCCACATGTGGGATCTCACTGGGTTGTTGTTGTTGTTGCAAGTCATTCTAAAGAACAAGATTATAGTCATCAGGCTTAATCCATCTCCCGGATCGTGAGCTACTGTTTCAATCATATTAACTCCATATAGATTCATCTCGAAAGCCTCCATATAGATTTCAAAACCATCTCCTGTTCCTACAAGCTGTTAAACTTAACTTCTAACATATTTCAGATACCTCGGGATATGTCATTTTGTTCTCCATTCCTCAGATACCTTACATCTTTCTCGTATTTCCTATATCTCTTATATTGCTGTTACTTTGTTTTTATGGTATTTATGTTATGTTATGGATTTAATGATATTTTATGTTGTTTTATTATGAGTCTATTGATAGTACTAATATAGTGTCTCTTGTTGCCTCTTTGAGCCGAGGGTCTCCTGGAAACAGCTTCTCTGCCCCTCGGGTAGAGGTAAGGTCTGCGTACATATTACCCTCCCCAGACCCCACTTTTGGGATTACACTGGGTTGTTGTTGTTGTTGTTGTTCTCCATTCTTCATCGCATCAACCATTTTGGTGCTCTCTCAATGTCAGTTTGTTTTTGATTGTCCTTTTCTGTTTCCTTTTTTTCTCTTTTGGATGAAGGTTGTTTCTGAACGTCCTTTGTAAGTCTAAAGTTTTGTGGATACCCAACCATAAAATATTTTAGGTGGGAAAAATGAATAGTTAAGTAACGGAAAATTAAGGACCTGGATATGTATTTTTTTTGGAGAGAAAAGCTTGATCCCCCCCCCCCCACCCCACTTCAACCTTCTTTGAGCATGGGTGCCAACAGTTAATATTATATCAATTTTAGAAAATATGTGCGTGAAATATATAATTTTGTGGAAAGACCACGGGTTCACGTGTCCCATAATATTGCCTATAAATCTGCCTCCAGCGCGCCTAATAGTCCACAGCCTTAGGATTCACTCGAGGCATTTGCAATCTCTAAATGAATTAATGCTTAATCATGTTGACAGTGTTTGCTATGAGCTTTTATATTCTGTTTACAGATCTGTGTATACCAGTAAAATTTTTGGAGTACCTTTATTGTAAGAGAAACTCAACTATTTTATATTCTGTTTACACTTTACAGACATAGTTCCTACCAAAAACTATGTCTCTATCAGTCTATCCCAAGCTAGTTGGAATGGAATGTGTCCAAATGGAGTGAAATCTATATTGAGGATTCATATAGTCGATTCCAACTAGCTTGGGATAGACTGATAGAGACATAGTTTTTGGTAGGAACCTTATTTGCTTAGCTTTTCATTCAGTCTTTGTCTTATTTTCTCTTTCGACTTCTTCACGATCTGATTCTGATTATATTCATCTTTTCAGGTTCATTCAGATGAATTTGAGGGCCTTAAAATCCTGAAGATAGTTGCAGTTATTGCTCACATATTCTTTTCCATTCCTTCAATGCTGTTGTATAGCTTTTAGGCATCAACCTTTAGATTCAGACATTTATTTTTTGCCATCACTAAACCAGTGGGCTCATTCTTTCACACCCTTTCTTGGATGTGGTTGACATAGTCATGAGTTTGAGGTAATTGAAAATTGATTATATAGCATTGTAATCAAGTTTAGCATTTGTTGCACGTTTTTAATGCTTGAATATGATACGTAGTTAGCGTTTGGAGATAGATTTGATTGAAACTTGAAAAAAGAGTTTTTGAAGTTATGTTGAAAAATAATTTTTGGAAGTTGAAGTTGTGTTTGGACATGCATTTTAATTGAAGAAAAGTTGAAGATTTCTTTGTGGAAGAAAAATTTTCACCCAAAAATTACCCTATACCAGTTTTTGGGAACTTGAAATATTTTCTCCCAATCCATTATCGTATTTCATAAACAATGTTTTCAATTATTTTGAAAAAATGAAACCAAAATCTATGGCCAAACGGGAGCTTGATAGCCCCTATGATGTTTAAGTTCGTCAAACTAGGTTATACACACTTTTTAAGCTTGTGTACGCCCTTTGGTAGTGTATGGGTCGAAATCTGACCACACGAGAATCGGCGCAAAAAGGAATGGCGAAGGGCCGATTAAGCCGTGGTTGTATCCATAAGGCACCATAATGATGAGTATCTCGGCCACGGCCGAGGTCGAACCGTCAGAAAGCCTGTATGGCGAAGTACATGTCATGGCATTCGGGGGGACGACCTAAAGTACAATTGGCAGATTAAGGTATCTTGGCTAAGGATCGTTAGATAAAGGGGAATACTTACTATATATATACTAGGTAGGAGAATAAGAGTGGGGACTCTTTTTTTCTTCTTCTTATAAAACATAGAAGAACGGGAGAATGCTTCTGAGGAAAACAAGAGAAGGTTTATACAACTTGGCTGCTGATCTTTGTAATCATCATTATTGAATTAAAAGATAGATCCCGTAGCTGTTAATGGCATTGTTAATACCCAATTTTTCCTCAAAAGTATTTTTAAAATTTGCATATATACCTTAAAAATCACTTTTTATAATAATTAGTATTTTTCCATAATTTCCATATTATTATCAATTTATTTTCCTAATTTATTCAGTACTTTATATCCAATAATTATTCATAAATTACATTACAAGTGATTTCAAAGTATTTCTTAGCTCAATATATCATTTTTATCCTATTAGGATTTAATTATTTCACAAATTAGCCAATTTGGCATTGTTTGGCTATAATTACAATAATTTTGCAATTATAGCCCAATTGTACACTTTATGCTATTTTAATCAATAATCAGTCATTTTATATTTTAAATATTAGTTAATTTCCTTAATTTCACCTGTTGAGCTTTAATTTCATTTTATCTAATTATTAGCTATTTTTATTAATTATTTATCTAATTTTAATGGGTATTTAACAAATAGCCCCATTTTATTTCAACTATTACCCAATTAAACCAGCCCCAAAACCCAAATTAAATCAGCCCAACACCCAGGCCCAAACCTAAATCCTACCCGACCCAATCCCTGGTCCAATCTGGACCGTTGATCAATTCTAATCAACGGTCCAGATCCCCCATACCATATTTAATCTAATAGACTACCCCCGTCCCTCATCCCCCCCCGCTTATGCTCTCTCAACCAGTCTCTCTATCTCCCTCTCTCTATCTCTCGTTCGCTCTAGAACCTTCTTTTCTCCCCTCCTCTCCGATGGACCCTGTCCACCTTCTCCGGCCACCTCCCTCGCCGGAAACCATGGCCTCTCATCATCTCCTGGCCTCTGCTTCACCCCACGCCGGTTTGACACTACCCTAAGGTCCTCAGGTGAACCTAGAGCGGTTCAACTCCTACCCATGGTCCTTCATGCCATTTTCCGGCCACCTCCGGCCGTTCGAGTAAGATCTATGATTTTTCCGGCTAAAACCGGTAACATTTTAAGGTTTTCTCATCTTCTCTGGGTTCTCTGAAACCCTAACTCTTAAGATTTTCCGATTTCTTTTAGATCTGTCTTAGATCTGTGTATATTATGAGCTTTTATTGTTTTCCTCTAAGGTTTTTTTCGATTTTTCTAAAGTAACTCTCCATCTTCAACTAGGGTTTTAACCCCTTTTTCAAAAAATGCTTTTCTTCTGATTTTTTGGTATTAATCTACGGCTCTCACTGTGTTTAAACGTTCGTTTGAGCCTTCTCCTTTATCCGAGTTATTCTGTTGAAAACCCTAATGTTTCTTAAGTTTCTGAGTTCGTCTTGGGTGCTATGTTCAATTAATCTGTATATTTCTTATGAACGTTCTGTGAATTCCTGATTTATATGGTTTTTACCCTATGTGTGCTTATGCTAATTTCTCCTAAATTGGTATTGTTCTCTATTTATGGGTCTTCGAATCCCTGTGATTGGTTCTTCATCGATCTTGCATGATATTCTCTACTGATTCTTGAGATATCCCTTGAATTAAGGTCGTTTTCCTGTTTATCCTTGCCTATAGCATGTTACTTCGCTCATGTGTGATATTTTCCTTTGATAAATATTGATTCCCTGTAATTAGAACCTCACTCGAGGATCTCCTTACTGATTTCAGGAATTTGAAATATCTCTTGCCTTATTTCTCTGGCTGATTTCGCTGTCAAACTAATTTGTATATATTTTCCTTAAATAGGATTCTAAACTTGAACTTAATTGCATGCTTTATACCTATATTACACTTGTACTACTTCCTTATTGTATTATAAGCAGCTTTACTTGATTCCTTTCCTTACTTTGCCACTGCTTCTTACCGTTTGTGTATGATTCCTTAATTAAAGGAAGTCTGTATACTAAATTGATTCTAATTAACGTTTGTTTCTATAATTACTGCTGAACTATTATTTTACCCTATTCTTCTGCCCGCTTTCAAACTATATATACTCTATTTATTCATTAGCGTACGGACGGAAAAAAAATCTGTTCAACTCTCTCACACACAACTAAAAACTCTCTATTCTCTCTTCTGTGCTACTTGCTACTATTCTAAGCTAGCCGGCTGCAAGCCAAGGCTAACTGCTGCGCCTCTCCTATTTCTGCTTTGTGTTTTTGCTTTCTTTACTTCACTAGTATGTTTTAATTCAGATTTCAGTCTTCAAACAAACATATTTCAATTACTGTTACAATTCCTTATATTTCTAATATGCTTTTATTTACTATTTTTGTTGTTCAACATGTAATTAGGATCCGGAGTTCCCTCTACATGTTAAGTTATGCTTTACTTGTCAATAACCAGCATGTTTCTATATACTTAGTACGTGTTTCTTGTGTGAATCACCATGATCGGTACGATCATGGTCTTAGTTGTTTGGTGTTGATATGTTAATCTAATCCAATACCCTATTGTCCCCCCGATACTCTGAACCTGTAAGAGTTTCTGATTGTGTGCTCGTATATGTTCCTGCCTGCTACATGTTTGCCCTCACATGATCCATATTTGTCTCTCCAATCCCATTCTCCTGCTTGTGTTTGCTGGACTATTCTTGGTCCTTGGTGTGATGCTGACTTTGTTTTGGTTCTGAGATTGGTATGCATGCTCATTCAAATGATTTTCAGCAGTTAAACTTTGTCATAAAACTATTCCAATTAAGTCTCTCTTTTCAAAACTATTTCTTGCATACCCTTTTACAAAACTGTTTTCTTACTTAAACTCTTCAAAACTATGTCGAGCACCCTCACTCTACTCTTAGACCACTAAGTTCTACCCCTTTTGTGTGAGCCTTGCCTTGGGACCCTTGAGTTCCTTCTGAACTTGGCCACACAAAAGCTGGTCTTTCCACACTGCACTTACTCTGTCTTGGCTATGAAATCTAGGTGTGAGCACTGCCCGGGATCCCTCGAGGTCCTTAGGGAACTCTGACACACCCAGATATGATAAAGGCTATGAAACAATCTTGGCATTTGAGGTGCTGGAGTTAGATTTATTACATAACTCAGAGAGGAAGTCCTAATCAGGTGCTGAAAATCTGGGCCTGTTTTAGGCCCTCTGTAGTGTAACTTTTTATTTATGTAATTCATTTCAGTATTGGTCTGTAATAATCTGTTGTAAACAAGTATTGGGGCTGGCTAGTGAAAAGGGGAGAGTAGTTATAATGCTATCAACATCAATGGGTAGAAATTGTGTCTTAGGTTTACATTTCCTATATGTGCATTAGAATCCATGTGTAAGATCAACCCATTCAAAGTATATCATGCATTAGATACCATGTTCTTCAGTTTACTGTTCTAACATCTCATTTGACAATATTTTACCACTTAGAAATCCTGCTTTAGGCTAAATAATAACATCAACATAAAACTATTGCTCCTGCAGATCTTGAAATCATGTTATAACTCTTTGCACGTTTAGAAATCACGCTTTATGAATTCTGCATATCCTGAAATCATTCTGCATCTTCATTTGTGCATGTTAGAAACCCTGTTTTAGGATCTCGTTCATACTCGCTCAGTCACACCTAGCTAAACTACTGATGCATGAAAAGGACATAAAATAGTCTCATGTTTGATTATCTTGTTTAAGTGAAAGTGGTCACAATACATGCATGTCTTTGCAACATTTAGAACAACATGCTTTAGGTAAAGTAACTTCTAAATTGTTTTAATAGTTATGGTAACTATTGTATATCATTTTACACCTAGGCAAGCCTTAGGTAATAAACTTTAAAATAAAAATCAAAATCGTCTTTGTGATTAATGTTTAACTGTCAGCATGTTAAAATCAGTAGGCAAGCTTGATTAGGACTTCTTCTCTGGGTAATGTAATAAATCTGACTCTGTTGTTATCACTTAGATACTATGATTAGGATATGAATTTAGACCTTAATTATGTATGAGTTATGTTGTTTATGTGTAATGCGTGTGGAGGTATATCTGAGCCTTTCATTTGTCTTCCATGCTCCCCTTAATTGAAGTCTTTTTTGTTTATTATATGTCGCCTTAGTATTTTACCTTTAAACTTGAGGGTCTGCCTAGAACCCTCTTTTCATAGGATAGGAGTTCTAAATTCCTCCGGGATGGATAGGAATGGACGGGTAACAACATGCAATAGGGTTCGAGACCAATCCTCGCTTTAATTACCTTCGTGGGACGGGAAATGGTAGATATGAATATGATGACCGGTGCGTAAATACCACATGTAGCCCCTCTTTGAGGAGTGTCATACCGGGTATTACATTGATGTGATCCATATTATAAACAAAACTAGGACACTCCCCATGTACATTCACAAATATGCTTAGATTGTAATTCTTTTTAAAATCTTGCTTTTCATTAATTGTTTTTTTCCAAACACCTGTGTATTTAAACTTAAATCCCTTACTATTTAAGTCATACTTGATTATTTGCTAATTGTATAAATTCATAAAAACTGTTTGGCCGGGAACCACACTAGTGGATCCTGAGGGGTGCCTAACACCTTTCCCTAAGGATAATTTCAAGTCATTACCCTGTCTCTGGTTACCAAACGTAGTTATAAATGAACCTTACAGGTGCCCTAACGCACCTTAAATCGTTAGGTGGCAACTCTTCTAAAATGCAAACCCCCTTTCCAAATGAAAAGAGTTGTACCAACCAAAAATGTCATAAACCCGATTTCGCGAGAAAAAAAGGGGCACGACAGGCATCCCTTCTCTTTCTTCTTTACTCTTACATTACGGAACAATACGTCAAGAATGTAAGCCCGTCATTTACATTTGATACCTTTTATAATCTTAAAAAGTTCATGAGCTTAATTATATCCTGTTTTCTTGCTTAATATTCTTTGATCTAGAGTTAATTATCCTTGGCTAGGATTTATCCTCTATTTCTTATTAATTCGTTTTAAAGAAAGGTTTAATACTTTTTTGGTAAAATAATTTGTCGCCATATGTGGAGGTTTTCTAGCCAAAATCTTAGTTCCCTCTAGATCTAAAGTAAGCCATAGTTCCATTTCCCGGTTATCGTAGCCTCACCCTCTCAATGTAAACACCAACTTGAGAAAGTTGTAGGCAAGTTTTGAAATAACCAAACCAACCAGGGTCACATTTGTGCACGAAATCGAAATTATGTCTGATATATATACAAAATCCACGTCTTGTTGTAGCGATGAGTTTGGTACGTCGTATGAGTTCTTAAAGTGGGATTGCGGCCACTACGCACTGAGCACGTCCACAATCCTATTTGCTATATTAGTTATATACCGATCTATACTTCCACCTCTTAGGAAGGGACGATAGCCTACTGTGTGATTCTTTGAAATAACCGGCTTGTCCTGCCTTATTTTTGTACCTGTATGTAAAGAGTGTAATTTATGTATGGAGTATAACTTATGTTTTCCTTATTTTTGTGCACATCGGACGGGATCGGACCGGGACTCAAGCTCGAGATCCCAACAGGCATAGTAAGTTCAGCCCACAAGAAGCCTAGACACGACTAACGGCGAAGCCAAACATGAGGCTACCAAATCTGAAGTCGCCATTCTAGTACGGGACAAAACGAGTCATCCTACAACGCCCCTCTCCCCTAGCCAACATATCAGGTCAAGGTAATAGGCAATTTCGTTTGGGTTTGACTTGTTATTTTTCTTTTTTAGATTGGGATAGGAACATGAGCATTCTCCCAGGTGCACGAACAAGGACCAAACACCACCAAACACATCAGGAAAACATTCTACACCATACCATCTCACAGGCAACGATCGAGCAAAATCCTCCACACTGTAGCATATTACAAATAATAGACAAACGGCTCAGAACAAGCTGGTCTTATTAAGAAAATCTCCATAACCCGGGACTAAGCGGATAGCCCATGGAACGTACAGTCTCTCAGACACAGGCAGAACATGAACTCGAAAAGCTTGCACGTATATTCGCCATGATAATCCTACACCAATTCAACAGACTAAATATTACGAATCACGTTCGAGCTTCGTTTGAATTAATCAAGTCCCAAGGCGCCCAGAAGCCCACGCAATAAGTTCATCGCTCGTTCCGTCAACGGTCTCTCCAGGCCGAACAATGAAGGGACTAGATAAACTGGGACTCTACCGACGCATACACATTATGCAACAACGCATAATATTCTCCAATGAAAGCAAGAGTAAATAAACTAGGACTCATCCCGACGCATGCAAAAACAATACAACAACGAGTAATATTCTCCAATAAAAGCAAGTCTGCATACGACATTCTTACCACTCCACCGAACCAGTACATCGCCAAGCAAACGTTGAAATTTGATCTTGTTCGAATTAACAAGTCAAGGTTCGACCTCGTAACAAGTCAAGGTTCGAACTCATAACGGGTCATAATTCGACCTTGCTCGAATTTACACCCTTATTGCCCCCAGCCATCGCCAAGCGAAAGTTAAATTCGACCTCGTTCGAATTAACAAGTCAAGGTTCGACCACATCGAACTCATAACGGGTCATAATTCGACCTCGCTCGAATTTACACCCTTACGGCCCCTGGGCATTGCCAAGCAAAAGTTAAATTTGACCTCGTTCGAATTAACAAGTCAAGGTTCGACCTCGTCGAACTCATAACGGGTCATAATTAGACCTCACTCGAATTTACACCCTTACAGCCCCCGGTCATCGCCAAGCGAAAGTTAAATTTGACCTCATTCGAACTAACAAGTCAAGGTTCGACCTCGTCGAACTCATAACGGGTCATAATTCCACCTCACTCAAATTTACACCCTTACGGCCCCCGGCCATCGCCAAGAGAAAGTTAAATTCGACGAATTAACAAGTCAAGGTTCGACCTCGTCGAACTCATAACGGGTCATAATTCGACCTTGCTCGAATTTACACCCTTACGGCCCTTGGCCATCGCCAAGCGAAAGTTTTATTCGACCTCGTTCGAATTAACAACTCAAGGTTCAACCTCGTCAAACTCATAACGGGTCATAATTTGACCTCGCTCTAATTTATACCCTTACGGCCCCCGGCCATCGCCAAGCAAAAGTTAAATTTGACCTCATACGAATTAACAAGTCAAGGTTTGACCTCATCGAACTCATAACGGTTCATAATTCAACCTTTCTCGAATTTACACCCTTACGGCCCCCTACCATCGCCAAACATAAGAAAAATTCGACCTCGCTCGAATTTACAAGTCAAAAATTATTTCGCTCAAGTTGGAAGTCTGAATTCGACCTCGCTCGAATTTACAAGTCAAAACTGACTTTGCCTAAGTTGGAAAATTAAAATTCAACCTTGCTCGAATTTACAAGTCAAAATCGACTCCGCCCAAGTTGGCAAATCAGAATTCAACCTCGCTCGAATTTACAAATCAAAAGTGTGTGTGTATATATATATATATATATATATATATATATATATATATATATATATATATATATATATATATATATATATATATATATATATATATATATACCTCGCTCGAATTTGCAAATCAAAAGTGACTTCGTTCGAACTAACAAGATGAGATTCGATCTCGCTCGAATCAAGCGAACCAAATTCGACCTCACTCGAATTCCCAATTAAAAATCAGGGACTCATCACGTGGAAATCTGAAGATCGTTTTCAAAGAGAGAGAGAGAGAGAGAGAGAGAAGAGAAAGAAAGTCAAAAGATATGCAACCAAAGGCAAAACAACTGTCTTATACAGAAGATGTACATACGCACAACTGCACCTTAAAGGGCCAAAAGCGGGCCTCCAAGAAAAAAATAAAAACAAACAACAACAAAAGAACAAAAAAACTAAGTACAAAAGCTGCAAAAAACTTCACTCGGCATCATTTCCACCACCGTTCTCTCCAGCATTGTCATCATCAGAAGGAAGCCCATCTTCAATCTCAGCGCCCTCACCGGCCTCCGGTGTCGTAGGGTCGTAACCGCAGGCAAGACGAGTCTCGCGTGCCTTCACCCGAGCATCTTCAAAAACAAGCTCAGGAACGCTCCCCGCCTCCCACAAACCCTTGTATATATCTCGTTGGGCCTCAACATGGACCCATAGCTCATACAAATGATAGGGGACAACAACAGAGGCAAATTCTTTGGGAAGGGGGGGGGGGCTGAGCCAACAGCTGCGCCTTATCGGCGTCAAGAGACACAACTTAGTCTCCCAGGTTCGAGGCGTCCCGCTCGAGCTTGCTGATCTGCTCCTCGAGCCTTGCCTCTTTCAGTGCGGCCGTCGCCCTCTCAGCTTCCCGCTCAGACCTAAGGACGTGGATAGTGTCTTCCAGCGCCGCTGTCCTCGCCAAAGCCGCCACTCGGGCTCCCTCGGCCCTCTCCAACTCGACCACCTTCCTTTCCAGCTCAGCCACCTTCTCCATCCACTCTGCACTCAGATCGGCAACTCTAGCGGCATTCTGCTCAAGCTCGGCCCTCAAAGACAATACCTTCGCCTAAAGATCCTCGCATTCCGCCGCAACCCCTTTGCCCAACTCGATATCCTCGTCTTTGGCCCTAAGTAGCTCCTCAAGCTTGCTACATCTACAGATAGACCGCATCAGATCCTTGTCCCTCTTCTCCAATTCCTCCTTGATCCTCGTCCCTCTTCTTTAATTCCTCCTCATCAGATCCTAAGTTGCACGTACATCTCACGGCACTTGTCGCGATATCGGCGATACTTCGCGGCCATTTTCAGAAAGACGTCGGTCTGCGTCTCAGCCCGATGAGCGCTCTCGATCTCCAGTATGTAAGTCTACAAAAAAAAAGGAAGAATCAGCGAAAGCAAATGGCACAAAACAACGATAATAGCACAAGAAAACTCACCCTCAAGGCCATCCCAGCCACGCCACGTGACAGATCGGAGTCACTAATCTCCCGAAAAGACCTGCTTTCAGTGGCAGAGCACAAAAGGTCAAATTGGGGCACCAAGTCCACCGTGTCCTCCAAAAGGTTAAAGTCCGATGGAATATCGAGCACATGAGAATGACCTTTTTCCCTCACATCGACCCTGGTAAAACCCTACTCGAACATCCTCATATCCTCAGGTTCAATGTCGGAATCAGATTTGTAATCATCTACCACCACGCCCTTCAACCTCTTATTAGCCGAAGAGGAGGCGCGGCCCTGCCGGGACGATGATGGACCTCTCGGAACAATCACGGCGGCCTCCAAACTCTGTCACTCTGCCATGGCAGCCTCTTCGACGACCGAAACAGGTGTCGTCTCCACACCCAGGCTAGTATCACCGCTAGCATCAGATACTGCCAAAGTGGGGTCCCCCCTCGAGGATGTTTCAACTAAAGATGCCCCCTCTGACAACCTCCGCCTCTTTGCCGTTGTTATGGGAAGGTTCATTTGTTGAATGGACTGTGGGAACCGGAGTGTCTGACCGAGGAGCAACCTCCGATCGAACGAACAGTTTTAGTCGCGAATGCGGTCTGCCGAGCAACCAAATTTTGGACGCCATCATCCACAGTTGCCCTTGGAACGGGCCGGGCAGAGGAGACCGGCTGGCAGAAAGCAAGTGCAGGAGCCCTCGCCCTTCTCACTCCTCTCCGACCTGCCAATGAGAAGAGATTCGACCAAACAAAGGTATAAGTAAAAAGAAAATATGGAGCAAAGAACAAAGAAACTAAGGCCGAAACAAGCTGACTCACCAGCAGAAGGCTTGCGCCCAAACTTCTCATAGAAAGGTGCCTATTTGCGAATCCCTATCATGTGGGGGAGAATCGAGCTCACCCACTCACGAATATTAGCAACTAGCAGAGGAGGTACTCTCTTGACTGCAAACACAAAAACACTCAACGAGGTCATTAAAGGGGAGACGACCAACAACCATCTTAAGAAAAAATGTATAAAGTAAAAAGAAAGGAAGACCTACGGGTGAAATTCCACATCTCAGGAAACCCCTCTGGGTTCGATACCACATGCTTTGTTCAGACGTAGAAGAAGTTCTCCCAAAAGCGGCAATTTGCCTTGTTATCTATCTTCACCACCAAACCCTTGGTTCCTTGATGACGCATGTGAATCATCCCCCTATGAAAATAGGGGGCGAAGAGGTGAAGCATGTGTTGTAGAGAAATTCCTCGGTCGGCCAGCTCCGCGTACTTGTTGAGCATAAGGAAGAACTTGTATACGTACGGAGAGAGTTAAGCCGGACACACCTCATAGAACCGACAGAAGTCCACCGCCAATGAAGGAAGGGGAAGTGTGTACCCGATGACAAATGGATACGCATAAAACGCACAGTAGCCCGGACGGTGTATGTGCATTATGTCTTGACCCCGCGGAACTAGTTCAATGTGATCAGGGATTCCCCATTTGACTTTGAACACCGTGAGCGCCGCAATATCCATCGAAGAAAAAACACGTTCCATCTCATCCCCAGAAGGGTTGTTGAAGTCAGTCCTCGCCTTCCCTGGGCAGGGAACCACCTCATCTACCGTCGGAAAACTCTCGTCCTCCACTAGATCCACTCCCTCTTCGAGTGGGGGTTTATCGTTTTCTGGCACCGGGGCTCCAACGGCTCTATCAGGGTTGGAGGATGCACCAACCATCTCTTTTTTCTTTTACTATGAGAATCGAGAATAATAAGGGAAGAAGGTAGAGGCCGCAAGAATTTTTAACAGAAAGGGAAATGTGAGAAACTGAAGGAGAAGAAGAAAAGCTGCGAAAGTCTCTCTTGAATGATTGGGAAGCACATCATTCAAATGTAAGATTCTCCCCTATTTATAGGGATATAAGACCCTGAGCGGGAAAACCAAACGCTACCAATTTTGAAAACGGAAAGGGCACGGGAAACGACGCAATGCATAGGAAACGTGCGCCATAATGACACATGAAGAGTTTTAATGACATTCTGAACTGACGTAACGGTCTGATGTAGCTCTCGAAACATCACGTCATTACCTCGCCACGAGGTACTTGCCTATCGCTTAAAGTGTTCAGATTTCTCGCAACTTTCGAATCGACAGAGTCCGGCCATCTAGCTCGCCAAAAGATGACCCAATTGGCGGAGGGACTAACTGTATAGGTTGAAATCTGACCACATGAGAATCGGCGCAAAAAGGAATGTCGAAGGGTCGATTAAGCCGCGGTTGTATCCATAAGGCACCATAACGACAAGTATCTTGGCCACGGCCGAGGTCGAACCGTCAGAAAGCCTGTATGGCGAAGTACATGGGGATGACCTAAAGTACAATTGGCGGATTAGGGCATCTTTGCTAAGGACCGTTGGATAAAGGGGAATACTTACTATATATATACTAGGTAGGAGAACAAGAGTGGGAACTCTTTTTTCCTTCTTAAAAAAACACAGAAGAACGGGAGAATGCTTCTGACGAAAAACAAGAGAAGGTTTAGAACTTGGCTGATGATCTTTGTAATCATCATTATTGAATCAATAAAAATAGATCCCGTAGTTGTTAATGGCATCCATTCTCTTTCTTCTTTACTCTTACATTACGGAACAGTACGTCAAGAATGTTCGCCCGTCATTTACATTTGATACTTTTTATAGTGTTAAAGAGTTCATGAACTTAATTATATCCTATTTTCTTGCTCAATATTCTTTGATCTAGAGTTAATTATCATTGGCTAGGATTTATCCTCTATTTTCTTATTAATTCGTTTTAAAGAAAGGTTTAATACTTTTTTTGGTAAAACAGGTAGACACCAAAATTGCTTATCGCTAATGTGCGTACGTATATGTACATTTTTATATGTTTATATGCATTTTTGGATTAATCAAGATTTTTATTGTTTGTTAGTAATTACTAATATTTGGTGTAATCTTGGAAATACCTTTCCCAAAACAAAACACCTAATGCCTTGTCCATTCTATTTTTCGTTTTTTTGCCCTCCTTGTAGAAGTACTTTTTAATTTATATTTTTCAGTTAATAGCTTTATAGACGTTTTAGACATTAAAACTAGAAAATGTGTTTATAATTTTGGGGAAATTTTGCATAACCTTTTCGGTAAGCTTTATTTATGTTTTTTTTATTTTGGATTGCAAAAGAATATTCTGATTTGATTTGAAGAACAATCAATTCTTTAAACTAAAAGATAGATCTGATTTAACTTGTGAGCATAAATTAATGGTCTGGAAAAGTCACATGCTTGGGGCACTTGAAACCAAATTCCAACCTAAAAAAAAAATCAGTAAACTTGAGAATCTCTATGTGCTATTGAATCTGACCAATGTTTGTTTTACAACTATAGCTCGAATTTTGTAAGCAAGTAAATACTTGGACTAAACTCGATTATTAAACAATTATAGACTTGGTTCGAGATGATACCGACTAAATAAATATTAAAAGTCACGTGAGTATAACGTCTTAATAGGTGAAATTAATTGCTCTTAATTATACCGTCTCAAATTATCTCTCATGATTTCTAAAAATAATTGTTTCAAGTATTTGTTATTTTAATAGTTCAAGAGTAAATTAATTATTTTTTCCTATTCTATCCTTAATATTAATTGTTCTTGAAGACTACAAATATCTCAATTATGAGTAAATATTAAATGACGAGAAATTATTTCTTAAGACATAAATAAAGATAAAATAGTCAAAAGTCTTTCCTATTTAATATTTTCTTAAGGGACATGTAAAAGAGAAACACTAAAGTTAATTTGAGACGGAGGGAGTATACTTGTGTCCGCATAGACGGAACCAAAATTTAAATCTTATGAGTTTGAGTTCAAGAAACGATCATAACTTATTTGATTACAAAGTTATAAATTTATTATTTTGTAATTATTTAGCGAATTTTTTAAACATATATGAAGTTCCAGTGAGAATTATTTTGTTCAAATAAACCTACAAATTGTACTAGATGCACCAATGTATGCACATATGTGGATCTAGTGCAGTATTACATATTCACACGAACTGAATAACTTTTACCTAGATCGATATTTGGTTAAAAATTAATTAAACGTATTAGAATATTTAGCTTGATACCTAGTCTATGGGTAGGGGTGTACAAAAGAAACCGACAAACCGTACCAACCCGATAATCCGAGTCAAACCGAGAAAAAAAATCCGACTATGGTTTGGATTGATTTGGTTTGGTATTGGAAAAAAAACCCGACCATAATTGGTTTGGTTTGGTTTTAACTAAACAAGGTCAAACCGAAACCAAACCAACCCGACATTACATATATAGAAATTTTAGATATATTTAATATATAAATATACTTATTGTGATGTAATTATAAATATTTCTTAAAAAATTTCATAATTTTATCTTTTAAGGTATTATTTCAAGGTTGGACTTAGAACTTTTGAATGTTCCAATAAGTTTGATAGCCATTAATATTAATAAATTAAATAATGCTAACAAGCCCAAACCAAAATCAAATCAATACTAATACTAACAAAAGACATTCAATTCAATACTATGAACGAGAATGTATTGAATATCTATTTTTTGTTTTGCAATAATTTAAATAAAAATGCATAACCTATTTTTATTTTTTCTTTAGCGTTTAGTCATGTAATTAATACTCCCTTATTAGTCTACTTATTTTAGCATGACTTAGTACTTTTAGATTATGTTTATTTTTATTATGACTTTTTAATTAGCAATATTTATATTACATAATTTATTGTCTTTATTGTTGAATATTTTAGGATAAACCATGACACATCTCATATTTTATATTATTTTCTTGAAAAATATTTTATATAATTGTATCTTACTAGGATTAAAGAAATATTTTGAGCATAAGTTATATGTTTTGTTCTATGAAGATTTTATCGGAAAAAACCCGAAAAACCCCGAATAACCCAAAAAAATGAGAAAACACGAGAAAAACCAAGATTGAAAAATCCGAGTTTTATTAGTTTGGTTTGATCTTTAGATTTAATAACCTGACACAATTGGTTTGGTTTAGTAATTGTAAAATCCGAACCAACCCGACATATGTACACGATTCCCACGCTAAAAGTTCATTATCCAACCTTTTTTTAATGAATAATATGGGTAGATAACTGTTTGATTGGGTAGAAGTTCAAGAAAAAAAAAAGACTTTTCATTTTGTGGTGTAAAATGTGGTACATATATTTTATGTGACTATAAATCATTACATAAAGGTACTTTGTTTCTAAATATATAAAATTGTTATATTTTTACAGACTAAAAAAAAGTTCGTTCACATAAATTGAAACGGAGATTATTAGAAGGGAAACTTGCACAAATGTCCCAAATAAATCTCAATTTACCAACCTCTAGCCATTAATTATAGACTTACCAAAACTAGCCAACAAAAATTAAAAAACCAAATAATAGGGTTCTTTCTCTCAAAGAATCACATGCAAAAAATACCTTTCATATTTTTAAGCGTGATTAGCAACACTAGATACAAGACGGAAAGGAAATTTTATGGATAAGGTAGCAAATAAGGTGATGAAATACAAAAAATATATACAATATTCCAAAAATCTAAACAAAAAAGGAACTTTTTCAATGGGTATAGTTGAAATTCATTGAAAATATATAGATAAATCAATATACAAAATTTGAGGAAGATTGGAGGTGATTTGGACTGGTTTTGTATCAAAATTCGTAATTAAATCGAGTTCAAAAAAGTCTTCTGCGACACATGTATCAAACATGTATCACGCATGTATCTCACACACAGGTATACATGGATATACATGTGATACATAATAGATATAAATATGATACACAAATGATACACAGTGTGATACACATATCATTTTTTTCATGTTCAGTTTTTACCGAATTTTCAATTCAAACCACCTCAAAACTTCACTAAATCATCCCAAAACTGAGATTCAAACTCCTTAAATTGTGCCCAATCTATTCTAATAATACCCACTCAAAACAAAACAAAAATTTGATATATTTTTTTGCTACAAATAGCTAATTGGCTAATTTGGCTAATATTAGTAATATTTTGGCAAAATACCTTAAACCAACCCTAAACTTGGCTCAGATTATTAGTATCCTCCACGAACTATGCCCGGTCTTAATTATCCCCCCCCCCCCAACTTGGCCTTTTGAAAGACATTACCTCCCTAGACGCTGATGTGGTAAAAAGTGTGGGTGCACTCACCTGCCACGTGGATTTTTCTGTATATGTGACATTTTTTTGAAAAACAAAATATATTTTTACCGTTTTAAGAATATTACTTTTTCAGATAATTTTTTTCGAATACAATTTATAATAAAACTTGGATAGAACTACATTATTTAGGCTAAATATTTTATTTGGACAGAAATAATAAAGTTTTAGTTAATCTTCTTTTGAATTTGACCTGAAAATAAAGATTTATACAATTGAAATAAATAGTCAAGGCATCTAAAAAGTTTTAAAAAATACATAGTTTGAAATTAATTATTTTGGCTATAATTTTTTATATAGCACTAAATTACGGTGCTCTAATTTTTATTTTTATTTTTACAAATTTTACCTAAAAAGGTAAAAATACACAGTTGAAATAAATAGTCGTTGCATCAAAAGAAGAAATAAAAAGAGTGTATTGATGCAATGACTATTTATTTTTTATAACTTTTAGATGCCTTGACTATTTATTTCAATTGTATAAATCTTTATTTTCAGGTCAAATTAAAAAAAAAATACTCCCTCCGTTTCAGTTTATGTGAACCTATTTCCTTTTTGGTTCATTCCAAAAAGAATGAACCCTTTCTAAATTTGGAAACAATTTAGAATAAACTTACAACTCTACCCCTAATGAAAAGCTTTTATAACCACACAAATACTCTGGGCCCCTTTTTAACTTGTTTAGGACAACAAATTTCAAAAGTCTTCATTTTTCCTTAAACTCCGTGCCCAGTCAAACAGGTTCACATAAATTGGAATGGAGAGAGTAATTAAAACTTTATTATTTTTGGCCAAATAAAAATATTTAGCCTAAATAATATAGTTTTATCCAATTTTTATTATAAATTGTATTCGGAAAAAATTATCTAAAAAATAATATTCTTAAAAAGGTAAAAATATATTTTATTTTTCAAAAAATGCCACATATACAGAAAAATCCACGTGGCAGGCAAGTGCTGCCACACTTTTTGCCACATTAGCGTTTAGGGAGTAATGTCTCTCAAAAGGCCAAATTGAGGGGGGTAATTAAGACCGGACATAGTTCAAGGAGGATACTAATAATCTGAATCAAGTTTAAGAGTAATTTAAGGTATTTTGTTTAATATTTTATCAGTTGACCAATTTTTATAATGAGCTACCTCTAAATGGACATAGCTTGTAATTTCCCTTATTAGAAATTAAAATATTAGTCATGAAACATTTTGTACAAAGATAAAACTTGTCTTCCGAGTCGTTAATGCCAATAACCAATTTACGACTATCTGATTTCTTTCTTTCTTTTTCCTTTTTCTGTTTTATGACCTTTGCATATGTCACACGATTCCCACGTTAAGTGTTAGGATGCGTTAGATAAAATAATGCATGCATTAGTTTTGTGTATTAATAATATCATATTTGGTAGACATTTTGAACATATGCATTAGTTATGCAAGCATTACTTATACATCCTATTTGGTATTATCCTATGCATAACTAATGCATAGAAAACCATGGTATTAGCAATGCAATGGGGTTTAATGCATGCATTGGCTTAGTTAGAGACAAAATTATCCTTCAAAATTTATGCTTGATTAAAATATGCTAGTTATTATATTAAATGCAAGTTTAAAATAATCCAAGTAGTGAGAAATAAAATTATAGCTCTAGTAAATAAATAAATACTTAACATATTCCTTTTTTTATAAATAAATATTTAACTGGCGAAATGCCTTCCTAGCCACTTAAACTTGTCGGTTTTTTTAAAGCCGATACATAAACTTATAACTTTCCCATTTGAACACTCGAACTCGTTTTTTCCATAACTAATAAACACATCTGACCATTGACCATGTGCGCGTGTATTACACATACACATACGTGTCCATCCAGTCAGCAAATGACCAATGGATGTCTTACACGTAAGGACGCGAACAGTCAAGCATCAACTCCTTCTCTTTGACAGCTTTAGCGTTCTTCTTCATCAACCATTTCAAGCTAATTCCAACACCCCTAGCAACAGAAGAACGCCTATCTCTGCTACGCCTATCTCTGCTCCTTTTTCTTCCCTACGACATAGTGATGAACGACAAAGAAGCAGATCAATTACAATGCAGTAGAAACAGACCAAAATGAGTCCAATGGAAAAACAGTTTTAAAGATAAATTAATATCTTCTGACAGTACCAACATATACCTAGATTTTGAATGCAATTCTTTCAGCAACATCTCTCTTGAAGATGAAAACACAAACCCGGAAAATCACCCAAACTTCATCCCCATCTCAGCACAAGACAAAGAAAGACTATACCAACCATGACAACAATCCATCATCACCAAGCTGCTTGGGAAGAAGTTAGGGTACATTCAACTAAGGGACAAGCTTCATCGATTATAGAGATCATCAGAAGCTCTAAATTTAATAGATCTAGGTAATGATTTCTATCTCATTTCCACCATTTTCACGGTCTGAAAAATGAAAAAAAAATTGAAAATGGAGCTTCAGATTTTTAAAAATGGAGGAAGGGGGTATTTTGTACTGTTGGGCATTGGGAAGGGGGTTTTCACGCTCCTGTGCGTCTTGTTCCTCACGCGGGCTGCTGATTAGGACCAACTGACGCCATATGGGCATGGTCAATGGTCAAATGTGTTTATTAGTTATGAACAAAACGAATTCGAGTGTTCAAATGAGAAAGTTATAAGTTTATGTATCGGCTTTAAAAAATCCGACAAGTTTAAGTGGCCAGGAAGCCATTTCGCCTATTTAGTTCTATATTACAATTTATGTAGACAAATCAAATAATTTTTTTAAAACTTTTTCATATGAAAACATTTCTCAAAATATGTCCGAGTGATCAATTGGTTTTGAGGGCATTTTTGTAAACAAACAATTTTTTTAGAAATTGTGTAATGCTTTAATACATCAAACCAAACAATTGATAAAAAATATGTCAGCATAACTAATACTAACATAACTAATGCAAGCATAACTAATACAAGCATTACTAATACACCCTATTCAACATTGTTGTTATGCACCACACCAAACGATCCCCAAAGGTGTTAGCAAAGCAACACATGAATCCCACCTACTCAACGCTTGTGCATAATTCTTTAATTAATTAAACGCCATGCGTGACTCTACAATAATAGCGCAATGAAACCCTCAAATCTACACCTTATTATTCCATGGAGGGAGTAAATGGGGATGGGTCGTTAATCAAGTTGATCTGTTGTGTTAAGAATTCAGATTGGGGCCGCATTGGTCGTGAATCCACTGTCGCATGTCTCTATTATCGGAATACTGGAATCGAAATTGATTTGGACCAGCCCTATGCTGAATTTTGGATGGGCACCCATGAATCCGGCCCATCGTACGTTGTGCAAGGTGAAAAGGTGACATTGAAGGATTGGATTGAAAGGAATCCTGGTGTTCTTGGTGAAATTGTTGTTAAGAAATGGGGTACCAACCTTCCCTTTCTCTTCAAGGTTTGCTCTGTTCTAAAATGTTTATTTTCTTTTTTGGTTGATTTTCTCGGATTTCCATTATATTTGGTTGTTTAGAGTTTACGTTATATACATAGTCGGGTCAGCTTTACTTGATGTAGATATTCTTTAGCTGCTGTAGGTAATCCGTCTTAAGGCTTACCTGTAGATATTCTTTTGAGTGACCAGATAAAGTAAATAAATTCTTTATATAACCTAAACTCGGGTATATTTTTAATGTTTAAGTTATATATACAGCCTTTACCAGTTATAGACGGTAGTTATAGTCGTAGCCTGTCTTATTTTTAAGATTATAAATTCACATTTTAAGGAGGCTTAATCTATAGATATCCTTTGAATGACATGATAGTATAAGAAAATATTTTACACTAATGGTGTATATTACTTAAACATAGTGCTGTCGGGACTAACTTGCAGGCACCTTGATTATTTCATTAAGGCTTAGGTAGATGGGAAGAAATCACTTGGTGTTTTGTCAGGGATTTGAACCCTTATCTTCAAGGTTTGCAGGCACTTCGTTGACCACTAGGTCACACCCTTAAGCAGCACATATGGTACTTTTAATGATGGTAGTGTCGGGGCCAACTTGCGCATACCTCAACTGCATATTCCCACCAATACAATTACAGGGTAACTCTATCTATCGAGGAGATAGGAAGAGAACACCTAGTTTTTTTTTTTATCTGAGACTTGAACCCTTGTCTTCAAGGTCCGCACCTACTTTGTTTACCACTAGTCCACACCCTTGGGTAGTACATGGAATATTTTGTTGATGGGTGGTGGTGCCATTGGAATCCAACCTCTATTTTTATCATGCTAACTTTTTGGATGAGATGGTTCATACAATTCAATATAAATCAAGGAATACTAAATTGCTCTGTTAGCAAATCTTTAAAGTTGTGATTTTTATCAGCTCTCTAATAGTAGTATAATAATGCATAATAACTACTAGTGTGACACCAAATATGGTCTTTGATATTGACATGGTCCGCTTCTCAGAAAATCCAGATTAGGGGACAATTCAGATTAATTACATCGATTTTAAATGAGAGAAAGTCTTTATACTTGTGTTTCTGTATGTGGTTAAGAAGGTTTCTTAACATTGCTTGCTTTTTAGGTATTATCTGTTGCCAAAGCTTTGTCGATACAGGCCCATCCAGACAAGGTGTTGGCCACTTCTCTACATAAAGAGCAGCCATTTGTTTACAAGGATGACAATCACAAACCCGAGATGGCTTTGGCATTGACGCAATTTGAGGCTTTATGTGGGTTTGTCAGTCTTGAGGTACGTTCTTGTAGTTTTTGTTCGTCTAGTTAATAATAAACATATTATTGTTCTTTCTTACTCTCAACCGATTCATTCCTCAGTGATGATAGATAATAAGATCACTTGGTTGCTGCAATGTACACATAACCTCTCATTGTGGAATCTTATATTTTGCCAGGCCTCTTCATTTGGCAAAGTCATGAGTTCTAAGCTCACATTTGTGTACTCTAAGCTGATTGTAAACGTGTCCTATTAAAAAATTATCATGAATTGTTTGAGCTTAGATATTTTTTTCGTTTGTACTAGTTGAACCTCCCTTTAAGAAATAATAAAAATAAATTTGAGCTTGTTGTTTCTTCCCCAACAACCAGATGTTAAAACTTAAAACTTAAGGGAGAAAAAAATATAGAATGGAAAAAGAGTTCCAAATAACTTTTCAAATCCCTCCTTTCTCTAGGTGATATGAAAGGCTGCTAACTGGGTGTTCCGGCTAGCATACGTGTTAAGAAACTAGCATATTTTGCTTTCTTTTTCTGTGCTCAAAAGTTGTGGAATTTATGTTAGACTGCAGATATAAACAGCTACGTAGAAGACAGAAGTTTATTCTGGTTAACAAGCTTCTTATATTGAGAGATCTGGAAATGGGGTAGGGTTGATAGAGCTGGATCCAAGATTTTAAGTCAGTGGGGCAGTTGTATACCTTATTCATGTGGTTGATTTTCTTGAGAAGCAACGTTGTGCTCCTTGACTTGAGTTGACGGAATGGATTTAACTTGCATGACTATTTTCCAGAAAAAGAAATTGATTTTGATACTAAGTATATTGAACATTTTCCAGGAGCTCAAGGTGACTGTTAAAACTACGCCCGAGATTGTCGAAGTGATTGGTAATGCAAAAGCGGAGCAAATTTTAAACTTGAATGAGGATGATGGGGAGGTGGAGGTTAGATTAGTGCTACAATCAGCATTTACTGACATAATGTCAGTTTGCAAGGATGTGATCGTTGAGGTGTTGGCCAAGCTGATTAGTCGCCTAAACATTAAAGATCAGGTAATCCATATTGATCCATGATCAAGTGAAAGTAATTTTTTTTGTTATTAATTGGAGGTCTCCTTTTCTAAGTTGCTCGGATTCGGGTGCGGGTATCCAATACAGGGACGGACTCGAGTATCGGATTCGGCAAAATCTAAATTTTAAGATTCGAGAGTGCGGGTCTGGATATGGATACGGGTGCGGGGATTCGGCTAATAAAAAATAGAGTAATAAACATATTATAAATTTTGAGAGATATTCGGTGAAAAACTTACATGAATATTGTAGAATTCAATCTTTCATTCTCCAAGATGGACATTATTCTTTCATTCTCCTAAATCTGTTTTATTTTTTATTTTGAGAAATCAAAATCTCAATTTTTCTCCCAAATTTGTCGATGGACTCCGGTCAAAGTGTCCGAAGTCAGTTGACCGAATCAGGGACGTATCCCGCTCTCGTCCCTGTCTCGTATCAGGACGGGGACGGCACCAAAATCGATGAGTCCGCACAACTTAGCTCCTTTTTGTGCTTCTGCATGGTAGTAAACTTGTTCGTGTGGATAGTAATTCTCCGAGTTTTTGGGAAGGTTTGATCTTTGTTGTCTTTATGTGCTTTTGTCCTAGTCCTATCTCCTAACACAGACATACTTGTATACCTCTACTAACTTACATGTGTCGCTCTTACATGGTGGTGGCTTGCACTGGCAGAAAATGTAAGGCCGATTTGTGAAAATGCGAGGGCTGAGAGTATCACAATGTTTTATTGATTTGAATATTGAATTTCTGTATTTTATAACTACAGCTGATCTATCTTATCCTTGTTCGTCCCCAGATTAAAAAGAAATAAGAAAAAGGTGACTTGTTCTCTTCCACTTTAAATGTGGATGGATCAGCTGAAACATAAAAAATAACTGTGATAACCTCCATCAAGTTGCATTTGTTGTGCAATTCCTACCAAGGAGCCAATCTGTTTGGATTTGATTTCGTTCTATGTGTATCGCTGCAAATGTGATTATTCAGTTTTCCTTTATTTCCTATTATTGTTGAACCTTGGATGCGTCAAAGCCTTTTCACAGCCACGAAAGTGACACGACTTTATCTGCATCAAATTCTGTCATTCTGGAAACTACGAGATATATTTTGGGTTTGAGTTTAGTACTTTTGTTGATGCATAAGTTATTCTTATGTAAATTATGTGGGGGAACCGAACTGCTTATGGTCTCGTCAAACATATTAGCTGTAACTCTTGCTGCTTAAGTTCATCTTGCCCATTGTTTCTTATTTAAATGGATTTGCATTTATCTTCCGTGTTGTAGGCGAGGCACCTAACGGACAAAGAACAGTTGATTTTAAGACTCGAGAAGCAGTATCCAGCTGATGTTGGTGTCTTAGCTGCATACTTGTTAAATTATGTGAAACTCAACCCTGGTGAAGCATTATATTTAGGCTCAAATGAACCTCATGCATATTTATATGGTGAGTCTGTTGAATGCATGGCAAATTCAGACAACGTGATACGTGCCGGTCTAACTCCAAAGCACCGAGATGTTGAAATTCTCTGTTCAATGCTCACTTACAGACAGGTATTGTCAGACACCATTATGGTTTTGCTCCATATACCATATTTATTTCATCTTTTGTGATATAGTTAGAGATTGACGTTCATGACTGAACCCCTGAATAAAGCAGCAACCTTATTATGTGCTTCTTAGAAGTTCGACCAACCATAGGCTAGGCAAGAGTTGTATTTTGAGCTCAGTATAGTGACTGAAATTGGTTGGTATCTTTTCTTTGATTATGAATCCTATCAAAGAATTGATTCAACTAAAATGAGATGATAGGAGGCGTTGAAGGTGTATATTCTTTGTTGTTTATAAGTTACCCGTTTTTTCGGTATGAGAAGATTTTATTGGGTTATCGCCTATTTATTCTCCAAAATGAAATACATGGCATTGGATTTATGTTAAGCGATGAATCTGAATCAGCTTGTTTCTGCAGGGGTTTCCTGAAATTCTGAAAGGTACTGTAGTTAATCCATACACAATGAGATACCTCCCTCCTTTTGATGAATTCGAGGTGGATCGTTGCATTCTTCCTCCACAATCAACTACTGTATTTCCTTCCATTCCTGGTCCTTCCATTTTTTTGGTCGTGGGAGGAGAGGGGACGATGACCACATCATCAGACGCGGTAGTTGCTGAAGGCGATGTTTTATTTGCATCTGCAAATACCAAAATTACTGTTGCAACCTTGTCTGGTTTGCATCTATATAGAGCAGGAGTTAGCAGCAGGTTGTTTGAGTAATGGTTAGTGACATATCCTATGCATAAATAGTGTATTGATTTCTCTCTTATTGCTAATTTTTCAGCACCACTTTGTAATAGGATCTTGTACATTACACGGCCTCGTAGATGTAGATCAAATCACCCTTGGTACGGGTGGACAATTAGCTAGAGCAGCGTGTGCTGTAGTAAAACTGATCCCAAAAGAAGGGAAATTGACCACATTAAAGTTACCTTCTGGAGAGGTCCCTATACAAGTAAACTTTCAATAGAATGGTAAAGAACTTGTTATCAATCAGAAAATGTATGCTGTTAGTGGGGATATTAGTGAAAGGATATTACTAGGTAAGGTATTTTTACTGGTTTCCAAAACTAATTCTGGCAGTTGTTATTTTCATTATGATTTTGTTTCATACACTGTAAGAAATTACCAAACATTGCCGGAGTTTGTAATGAAAAATTAACACAACTATATCTGGATTTTATACAAAATATAAATGCGAAAATGCTAAATTTAGTTCTGGAAAAGCAAGTCGGCTGCCCGTTCAATAGCTTAAATTGCATAATATTCATCTGGCACTACTTAAAAAGAAACAAAAAATCCATAAAGGCTAACAAATCCATGCGACACTAATCAATCAGCATGCATCATGCATGTAACTAGCGGTGACACCGATAAAAAAATAGTTATCCATTCATATTATCCACTAAATAATAAGTTAGATAATAAACTTTTTAAAAGATAATCAAATATAGATAAGATCCATTCATCCATAATATCTATTTAAAAATGGATAATCAATGGATAACCAATAAGTTTAACTTTTATATTTGCAAAGACTCAAATTTGGGGTTCCTCAAGTTTGGGAGATTTGGTATTTTCCCAAAAGTGATCAAATTCAAGAAGCAATAGATAATATGGATATCCATCTTATCTGCTGGTTAACCATATTAAATATAGGGTGGGTCGGCTAATTTATCCGTTTTTGCATTACCTATTTTAACCCGCTCATATCAAACCCGACCCGCCTGTTTGTCACCCCTACGACAGATTACAAAAGTTCAATACGACGTGAGTAAACCAGTGAGAACAAGTTCTGTGAACACTTTGCGTCAAATAATGCTGTGTGATTGGAATTGGTTAACTTCCATTACATGAGACATCATTTACTCAATCCGAGCTTTTAATATATTGGTTCTCTTGATTTAAAATAATTATAATGCTAGTCAAATATTCAAAATAGAAATAACTATACTATGTAAAAATCTCATTTGGGGGGGGGGGGAGAGTTTGTGTATATATATATATATAAAGTTGCTTCATTGAGCTGTGTCTCATGATTATCATTTATATTGATATGTACTAGTTGTGTTAGCGTAACTCGGAATGTGTGGGATTGCACATATTTTTCGATCCCATACCCAAATAAAGTAGAGGAGCGATAAATTGACAGTCAGCATAAAACTTGTCAACATGATAAATTCTCATAATACAGATATTGTTGGAAAGTGCCCACCTAGGCACGTGTTATGTTGACACCCGGATGTGATGAAGGGGTTCCACCACATCGCCGCCTGGGTGTGAGAAAGTATGAGCAGGGATTCCCACATCAAGGATGGGTATGGGTAAAGAAGTTAGTTCTGCCATGCTAGCGCCCGAATATGGTGAAAAATATGAAAAGGTTCCCTACGGGTGTGGGTAAAGAAGCAAGTTCCGTCACATAGTGCTTGGATGTGGTGCAAAATAAGAAAGAGTTTTCTCATCATGGACAATGAGGATTAAAAAGCTAGTACAAGAGAGGTGGATTCATGTAGGTAACTGGAATATAGGCACTTTGAGAGGAAAGTCGACAAAATAGTGGATATCTTAAAAAGAAGGAGAGTTAATATTATATGCCTTCAAGAAACTAATGGACAGGGCAAAATGCTAGAGAGACAGGTTACACGGATTATAAACTATAGTATTGTTGGATAGATAAATATAAGAATGGAGTGGGAATTACTGTAAAACCGAAACTTAAAGATAAGGTTGTAGAAGTAAAATAAATTGGGAATAGGATTATTACAAGAAGGCTTTGTGGGGGAAGGAGACAATCAATGTTATCAGTATCTACAAATAAAACTAAATGTAGAAGCTAAAGCTAAAGAGGAAATGGGTTCTCCCAACATACCAAGTGCGGTTGCGTCAACAGCTCCCTGGACAGCGAAATAGGGGTGACTTCACATTGTTTCCTGACATAAGTAATATGTACTCAGATCTTACTCGTACTTTGTGAAGGTAGAAAGGTTATTTTCGATAGACCATATGATCAAGAAAAGCATGGAAGACATAATTCCCGCAAATCAAGGTTAACCAAAACACTTACCTCTTTTCGAAATAATTCGATCTTCCAAAATCGTCTTTTCTTTAGCACAAGCATCCAAACCACTCGAATCTAGCCAACCAACATGCAAATAAGTCAAACACGCTTTAGAAACTACCCTAGTATCAAAAAGGTTCGATCTTTAACATATTTGAAAAAGTCAACTCGGGCCTACTTGGTTGAAATCAAGATCAAATCCCGATTATGCACTCACCCGAATCCAACTATGTGTTTTATTTCGAGACCTGACCTCAAATCGAGGTCTAAATCTCTATATTGTCAAATCCTAAGTTTTTACCAAAAATCCTATTTTTACTCTATAAAAATCTACATTAATGAATGAAAATATACGGAAAGTAATGAAAATTGATCAAAAATACATTAAAAAGTTACTAACTTTTGAAGTTGAGAAGAAAATTCTCTTCAAAAATCGCATGCACAAAGTATAGGTCGCAAAAATGAAAAGAAAAAGAGCTAATCCCAAAATCTCCTATTTTTACCCAGCTGCAGATGTCGCAATTGCGAATCAAGATTCGCGATTGCACAGCTTGCAAATATGAATCAGTATTCGTAAATGCGATAAAGCCTCCAAAGCTCAAAATTCGCAAATGCGACACCTAGTTCGCAATTGCAAAGCTGGCTTGCCCCTGCCACACTTTGAAAATGCAAGGTCTCCTTCGCAATTGCGAGCAACCCATTATAATTGTGATGACCATGATAGTAGGCTAGAAATTAGTGTTTTATTCGTATTTTGCACTCTAATTACTGCACTTAATTTGTGTTTGAGCTTAAATAATAGTGATTTGTGTTATGATAAAAATCAAAATATGGTGGATGTCTACTCTTCCTCCATGATCTTTCTCTCAAATGGTTAATGACATATTCAATGACATATTTTCTATGTTCAATGACATATTCCATGACATATTTGCTTCACTTTTCATGCCTATATAAAGGCTTTGTAATAGATAGGAAAATACACACAATTGAAGAAGAAAATCTCTTCCTTCTCTCTATCTCTATTCTTGTTCATGTTTTACTAAGTTGCTTTTATTTCTTGTTCATACTTTACTAAATTGCTTTTATTTCTTGTTCATGCTTTACTAAATTGCTTTTATTTCATAACACGTTATCAGCACGAGTCTCTAACCAATTGTATTTATATATCTACAAAAAAAAATTCCTACATCCAGAAAAATTACAATTAGAAGCCATACATATCATCACATGGTTAAATGTAAAGAGAAACTACATATGGTAAATAATGAAATGTAAGAAGGTATGATTATCTTATACTTGTCATTCCTTTAAAATCTCATATGCACACAACTTTGTACTACACCTGTATTGCATAAGCACATATTAATATTACATCTTTTATATCACATGAATGGAATAAAATTTTCGAAGTTCTATATGTTAAAATCATAGTAGCAGTTAATTGTTGATATGATGCATGTCATGGTAACCAAGGATATTTTATATAAATTGTCTTATGCATATTTATGTGTTAACTATTTTCAATCTGTCCTGCCGCTTTTAACATTTTCTTTTACTTGGATGAATATTTTTTTTCCTTTTGAATTTTTACACTTGCATATAGTACCAAAAAAAAAAAGGAATAAAATATAATAATAAAATTGGTCACACTGATTAAAAGCATAAATCATCTTGAAGAAAATAAGAAATACTTCACATCTTTATCTAAGTTGATTAATTACTTCTTTGAAGTTTGGAAAACAAACCAGCTATTGAGAAAGTATACTTCATAATTTATGGTCGTATCATTTGAAAGCAAACAATGATTAGTATGATTACTAGAAGAGGTATTTTTGAGTATCCATAACTTACTTGATGTTTGCTACTAACTTATCATTTTTAAGTATTTTATATGAATGATGCACAAGCTACAACTGGTAAGTTGTTACCTATAATGTCACTTTTCAGGTAATATAAATGTTGAATTTATGTATTAGTACTATATATGTGTTGTTACCTATATGGTGTATTTTTGATAAATTTATTCACTAATTGCTTGGTTGAATTGAGTGAAGGAAAGTCATGGCGTTTAATCAAATCCAATAGGTAGGGTATACCCCGAAAACAACAATATTTTTGAGAGAGACTCAACAAATATTAAGACAATGATTTTATGATTCTTTTAAACTCTAATAAAATTTAGAAGAAATATTATGACTACAAACAATTGTATTTCATATAGATGCTACAAATAATTAATAAAGTTTTACGCTGATTTGAGATTTGTACACTTATTTAAGAAAGCAAATTTGATTTGCTAAGTTGCAAATTAGCTGTGTACAACTTTCTTGGCATGCGATTGAAATTAAGGCTTGAGAATGAATCTCAATATTTTTTTAGCCTATTATGCTATTGATTAAGACATCGGGATCAAGTCCTGATGCTCCATAATGATAAGAGTTGGGTTTGAGTCCCAATTTATTATGGCCTAACATGCCTTTATATTGGTAAGACATTGAGTTTGAGTCACAATGTACTATATTGATGATATAATGATGACTAAAGAAAAATAATATATTTTTCATGAAAAGGCATAAAAATTGTCCCACTTGATTTGCTCCATTCTTGAAGTGAATGTGATAACAGTGCATAATAAGTTTCTTGAAGAGAATGTGACTTGTGATAAGCATTGAGAATGCAAACTCATTCCTAAAGTTGAATGTGGCAATATGTGATAAAAGCAATGAATAAAGACATGCAATTCATGATTATATGAATACCACACAACTCACCTCTAAGGGAGGTTTGAGTAAAATAAAGAGAATAAATATTATTGTGTGGTTACATGAATATGTCATTGGTCGCGTACATGTGATATGCCAAATATTATTTTGTCATGCCTTATAAAAGTTATTAAAGGCAAAATGAAATGATTTTGCTTATGATGATTTTGACCATGACAATTTATTATGATATAATTTTCTCCGTGAAGGAGACATTTACCATATGAATGGTATGATAAAAGATCTTGTAGTACAAAAGTTGTTAAGAACTCCGGAAAAACTAATTTGTTACTACCCGGATGAATAAACTTATTCATGACATTGATATTGTAAAGTCTCAAAAGAAACTTTTTGAGTTTCAACTATATAAGTCAAAGTGATTGGCATATTGAGACTATAAATGAAAGGAAGATTGAATATCTTCATATTTCTATAATCATATTGGGTAAATATGAAAGGTTACCCGATCTTCTTTCTATTTGTACTACACAAATATAAGCATGATGTTGGAATCATATGTCACCAGTAAACTAGAGGTTTACTAAAACAAATATTAATTGGCATGACCGGTTAGCCATCTCGGTTCAATTATGATGCGAAAAATTAATTAAGAATTACATTGACATATATTGAAGAATAGAAGATTCTTCAAGAATTCTCTTGTGCTGCTTATTCTCATGATATACCAGTTAAAGGTTGGGATTGAATCCTTTGATTTCTGGAAGGAATAAAAGGTGATATATATATGGGCTCAGTCACCTGCCATGTGGACCGTTTACTATTATATGATTTTAATAGATGCATCTATTTTATGTCACATGTGCATTTGTTATCAACTTGTAGTTTGGTTTTTGCAAGATTGCTTGCTCAAATTATTAGAGCACAATTCCAGAATATAAATTATGATGATTTATCTTAATAATACTGGTTTAAATCCAAGTTGGTTTAGCAGAAATTGTATGCCTCCAATTATAGCTAAATCATTGGTTATGAGAACAAAACTCCCAAAAACGAAATTTGGTATGAGATTTATTATTTAATATACAGCAGCACTTGTACGCATCTAGCCAAGTTATAAAAATTTCTCCCTATCACAATCGGTTCAGGGTCAGGAACCAAATAATTTCTATATAGAAATATGGATGTGCTATATGATTTAATTATGCCACCAAAATGCACAAAGATGAGTTCCCAAAGATGGTTGGGAAATGTGTTGGTGATCCCAACATTAGGGGGAGAAAATGGGCAGCTGAGAAAGTGATACGTGAAATGAATTATTATGAATACATATAGATCCTCGTACAAGAAAATATAAACTTGAAGTTCAAGTGATATTCATTTACAAATTATTGCCAGACGCATTTGCTGACCCAAAGCTAAATGTCATATTTCAGCTGCTAATGCTCAAAATAGAATAAAGTCCATGAGGGACAGAGTCTACGTCACACATGAAGTGTACAGACCAATCGGTTCCAAAGATAAAACTCCTTGAAGAAGGAGAGGGGCAAATATTCAAAATGGTCATAATAAGGAGGCAAGTGCCCTAGAAGAGCACCACGACATAACACTTCATAAGACCTCATGGGAGAGGCTCAGGTACCTGAAAATAATGAAATAAAGAGATCTCAATAAGTTATGTCTTTATTGGGTAATAATGGAACCGACATAAAATGATTGTCGACGATATTGTTAATATAATGTAGCGCTCAATATGATTAATATTGACGAGGATCTTGAGATCAAATCTGTCATGAAATTTGGACGGATAAAAGATTGGCCAAATAAAAAATACGCAATGAAATTGACTTCACTTGAAAAATGTGAAGTTGGACGGATAGTCCAACACCTGAAAGTATAAAGTCAATTGAGGTATAAATGTGTTATTGTGCGAAAGGTTCAAGTCGATAGACATAAAGACGACTTGTGGCACAAGAAAATTAGTAAATATCCTCACATTGAATATATGGAGACATGTTCTCTTATAGTGGATATAGTCACTTCAGGTTTTAATCTGGCAATATATGAAAAACTTGATATGCGTATAGTGGATATCATTGAAAGATTTAAATTGTCTTGGAGCATATTAAGGTTTCCAAGAAATTTATTAAATAAAGCTTCAAAAATCCTTATACGGATTGAAACAATCAGGGCGCATGTGGTATAATCACCCGAGAGAGTACTTGTTGAAAGAATGGTGATATTAATGTGCAACGGATCCGTTCAAGTGATAATATGACTGATTTGTTCACCAAATATCTACCGGCGTCAACCTTCAAGAAACTAGTGTACAAGATTGGGATACGAAGGCTCAACGATGTGAACTGATGATCTCATCAGGGGGAGTTAATACGCGTTGTACTCTTTTTCCCTTACAAGGTTTTGTCCCATTGGGTTTTCCTTGCAAGGTTTTTAACGAGGCAACCAAAAGGCGTATTTCTAATATGTGTACTCTTTTTCCTTCATTAGGATTTTTTTTCCCATAGGGTTTTTTCCTAATAAGGTTTTAACGAGGCACATTATTTATGGACATCCAAGGGGGAGTGTTATGATAAAAATCAAAATATGGTGGATGTCTACTCTTCCTCCATGATCTTTCTCTCAAATGGTTAATGACATATTCAATGACATATTTTCTATGTTCAATGACATATTCCATGACATATTTGCTTCACTTTTCATGCCTATATAAAGGCTTTGTAATAGATAGGAAAATACACACAATTGAAGAAGAAAATCTCTTCCTTCTCTCTATCTCTATTCTTGTTCATGTTTTACTAAGTTGCTTTTATTTCTTGTTCATACTTTACTAAATTGCTTTTATTTCTTGTTCATGCTTTACTAAATTGCTTTTATTTCATAACAATTTGCACTTATTACGTATTTTATGCCTTGCAGGAAATGATTTCGAGTAAAAAGATAATCTGGAGCTAAGTCGAACAAGTTGGAGCTTTGAATTAAGTCAGAATCGGATTCAGGGGTTGAGGACCAAGTCTGGATATCAAAAAGTGAAAGAAACAAGTTACTCTGAGAAAACTATACTGCCACACCGCATGGGGCGCCACATTGTGTGGTGCGGCAGCGTAGTGGAGCCTGCTGACGAAGATTGCAAGCCTCTAATAAAACCCACAAGCGCGGGGCTCGTCGTGCCTGTATAAAATTCTCAGAGTAGTTTCCTAATTCGGCTTGGAAAGGGTAGTTCCGTTCGGACTCGTTTCCACACGGTATAAATACATCAAAAATACGTTTGTGAAGGAACTTTTGACCTTGGGAGCTTTTGGAGAGCATTGGAGGCTTAAAGACTCAATATTTCATCCTCCTTCTACCAATTTAATTCGCGAGTTTGGATTGTAACGTTGGATTAATGCTTTCTTATTCTTTAACTCTGCATATCTATGGAGTAGTTTACCTTAGGTTTTGACATGATTTAATGACTTGGTTGTTGTTTATGGATTTGACTACTGTTTAATTGCTTGAATTTATTGGAAGAGTTTTAATATTAGTGGTGATTTAATTCTTTATACTAGTATTTAATCGAAAGAGAAATATCTTATTGCATATTATTGTATTGTATGCCTTAGTTTATTTTGGTGATCCTTTGAAGTAATCGATAGTGCTTTTTGAGTTACCGTTTACATTAAGATTGAGAGTTATTCACGAGAAGTTTTTCTTAAATTATTCCTATCAATAGATTCTTGCGAGTTTCACCACATTTTACATTAGTTTATTTGAAAGATTTAGATTTAATCAATAGAGGAGTCTGAATCGGAAGTATAAACTAATCACCTATTGATCGAATTCATGAGAATCGATAGAACCTCAAGAGTGAAATATAACAATGTCATATTCAAGATATCATTCTTCCACCTATTATATCAAAAACCTTATTCTTCGTCTTGATAATAACCCATTGCTTACTCTCTAGGTCTATGTGATTAATTGTTTTAATTTTAATAGTTAATTTTAGATCATAATCATTCAATCAAAGTGTTAATCATTCTGAATAGCATTAAACCAGAAATTACTTGGACATTATTTAAATCAAATCCTTGTGGATACATAATAAAACTATACTATCTTTGGCTAGCGAACATCATTTATGTGTTGTGTTTTGCGCTCGTCAAACTTTGGCGCCGTTGTGGGGATTGGCAATCAAAATTGTTCGGAATTATTTTTGGTGCTAATTCAGGAACGTATTTTACTTTCTTGTATTCACGTTTTCTCACTTGTGTGCAGGCAACAAGTTTAATTTCTCTGGTGTATGACTCGATCTTCTTCAAAAGAAGTGATTCCACACGATCCAGAGGTAGAAAAGCGTCTACGACAATTGAGGAAAGAGAAAGAACTCACCAAAAATGTGTTAGGGCAATCTTCATCCCAAGAACACATGGCTAAGAACAATGATGATCGAGCAGACTTAGCTATAAGAAAGGCAGAACAACAGAAACAAGCTGCAAGGATAGCATCTAAAGGAGCCCTTAGAGCTGCTGATGAAACTGTTGAAGAATATTAGGGGTCGAAGATTCCATCTAAAACGACCTCTAGTTGAAGAGCAGTTTAAAAATACAGCTCCCAGTCCTGCGAGGGCATTAGGTGACTATGCCAGACCAATCTTCAAACAGGGACTGTCAAGTGTCAGACCTCCACCCGTTGCAGCAAATAATTTTGAGTTGAAGTAAGGCTTGCTTCAAACCATCCAGAATAATTGTGTCTTTAGAGGGAAGGCAAATAAAGATCCTAACACCCACTTGATAGACTTTGAGGAAACCGTGAACACCTTTCAGTACAATGGAGTGTTAAAAAATGCAGTCTGCTTAAGGGTATTCCCCTTTTCACTGAAGGATGACGCAAAGCAATGGCTTCGAGGCTTACCAACTGGGTCGATTAGTACATGGGAAGATATGAAAAAAACGTTTCTGGACAAGTACTTCTCAGCTGCAAAAACAGTGAAATTCAGAAGGGAAATCCACAACTTCTGCCAAAAGTACACTGAAACGGTCATCGAAGCTTGAGAAAGATTCAAGGAGATAGCGAGAAAGTGTTAGCATAATGGAATCGAATTGTGAATGCAACTCCAGGACTTTTGAGATGGACTGACACCTTCCTCACGACGACCTCTGAGTACTGCAGTTGGAGGTCCTTTAATGAAGAAAACCCCTAAGGAGATTGTTGTGATTCTTGATGAGCCATCTGAAGATGCTAACCAATGGTCCGCTGAGAGTAATGATAGAAGAAAATCAACTGGGGTTCACCAGGTGGACTCTAATACATCAATGCAAGCCCAGGTAAATACCATGACCAAAGAGATAAGAAAGTTGACCTTAGACAAGGTCCAGAGCCATCCATCATCAGTTTGTGACTTTTGTGAAATGGATCATCCAACACATGTGTTAGGCCTCAACTGCAGATTAAGTGGTAAATATTGTGGGAAGTACTGACAGAGGCAACTATCAAAGTGGTAATAATTTTAACTCCATCGGGCAGAGGCACCCAGGTTTTTCGTAGAGTTCACCAAGTTGTAGTTTGAACCTATGGCAGTAGAATAATTCGAGACCTTAGGAACAAGGAACTACATGATTTCAAAATCAGCAGAGGCAACAATACCAACCTCCACAATCTAATCAGTCTAGCATAAAAGATCGGATGAGGCTCGCCAATGCTCCTATTCTACTATGGTATTCCTCTCCTCTCTATATAATTTCCATTTTGTCTCTAATTCAATCAGAACCCTTGTCCGTTTTGACAATGTTTTTGTAATCATGAAACACTATATTTAGTGATCATTTTGATTAAAGTATGGCATTTGCTCTCATTTCCTAAAGAATGCCTCAACTCCAATGTCATATATAGTTCATTGAGATTTTTACAAAGTTAATTATGTCTTTGTTTGCTTCTCATGTGATAAAGAATCGAAGCCTGATGAACATAATTTGCATTTGAGTAGTGAATAGCTGCTTTCACAAAGAGTACTCTAGCTATTAAGTTTAGTTTGAATATTTTGAAACACAAAAATATATGTATACATACAAAAACAAATACCGCAATAGTCCAAGCAAAAGGGACTTTAAAAAAAAAACCAACCTCAACCACACATTCATATCCTCTTCCTACCCCATCTAGGATGAGATAAGATTACTGAGGTGCTTACACGTGGCACCTCCATTGTGGTGAATTAAATGATCAATGGCTTAGCTCAAAATATAATTTTCCAACCTTTCATGTGTGGATATTAAGTTTTGTGTAGTGAATCAAGAACCACATAATCCAATGGTTAGCTTTACTCCAAGATGAGGGGGTTGTTGATTTTTGTCCGTTAGATATGGGAAATATGTAAAACCTTATCATTATATATAGAGTGGTGGGCAACTATGCAATGACCATCTTGGAAGTTTAAAGGAAAAAAAAGGAAAAGGGAGAAAGAGAAATCTTTCTGTCTTAAAGTGTAATTAACAATGGCTTCCTCAGTTCTTTCCTCTGCAGCAGTTGCCACCCGCAGCAATGTTGCTCAAGCTAACATGGTTGCACCTTTCACTGGCCTTAAGTCAGCTGCCTCATTCCCTGTTTCAAGGAAGCAAAACCTTGACATCACTTCCATTGCCAGCAACGGCGGAAGAGTGCAATGCATGCAGGTAATTTATATACAATGACAGTGCAAAAAATTTTGATACAATTAATGCATCTTAACATGTCATAGCTAAAAATTCTATTTTGGTGGAATATAGGTGTGGCCACCAATTAACAAGAAGAAGTACGAGACTCTCTCATACCTTCCTGATTTGAGCCAGGAGCAATTGCTTAGTGAAGTTGAGTACCTTTTGAAAAATGGATGGGTTCCTTGCTTGGAATTCGAGACTGAGGTCAATATCTGTTCTAAATTTTGCATACTCCTTCAATTTTATGCGACATTTTTTTCCTTCTATTTGTTCCACAAAAAAAAAAGAAAGAAGAAGACGATATATTTATATATTTAGAAAAAATTTAACTTTTAACTTTAATATATTATTTTGCATGTGCAGCACGGATTTGTCTATCGTGAAAACAACAAGTCACCAGGATACTATGATGGCAGGTCAGTACCAAATCCACAATATTTTAGTTAAATTATAGATATATGTACGCAGATCTTGAAAAGAAGTACAAAATCATGTTTCGAGACCATGTTTTAGAAGAACGAAATCTTGAATTTTAAATCCTGAATCCGGTACTGATGCAGATACTGGACCATGTGGAAGCTACCTATGTTCGGATGCACTGATGCCACCCAAGTGTTGGCTGAGGTAGAAGAGGCGAAGAAGGCATACCCACAGGCCTGGATCCGTATCATTGGATTCGACAACGTGCGTCAAGTGCAGTGCATCAGTTTCATCGCCTACAAGCCAGAAGGCTACTAAGTTTCATATTAGGACAACTTACCCTATTGTCTGACTTTAGGGGCAGTTTGTTTGAAATGTTACTTAGCTTCTTTTTTTTTCTTCTTCCCACAAAAATTGTTTATGTTTCCTACTTTCTATTCGGTGTATGTTTTTGGATTCCTACCAAGTTATGAGAACTAATAATAATTATGATTTGGTGCTTTGTTTGTAAATTTTGTTGTTTCACATTCGTGTGGCGTATATGAGTTTCATCTTGATAATATCTGCAAATCTTAAATGCAAATTATGGTCCACACACGCACCATAAAACACCCTCACTCCAACCAATTTCAGATGATAGAAAAATTTCAAGATGCTCGATAGCTACATTTTTTATATACAATAATAGTCTATTTGGCCAAGCTTCTATAATCAGTTTATTTTGAAAAATATTTTTTTCAAAAATACTTTTGGTGAGAAGCAGCTTGTGATTGACTAATTAATCTGAAAAGTACTTCTGAGCAACAAATAGTGATTGGCCAAGCTGTAAAAAAGTATTTCTAAGTTATTTTTCTCAAAAATATTTTTCAAAAAAGTGTTTCTGGAGAGAAACTACTTTTTTCGGCGTCTCCAAAACTGTTTTTGCTTCTACTTAAAAGCACTTTTATTTATAAAAGCTTAGCCAAACACTTTAACTTTGAAAAAAATATTTTTTTTGAGAAAAAAAAAAGTGCTCTTGATCTTGGAAAAGCTTGGCCAAACAAGCTATAAGTGTCTAATAGATGGTGGAAAAAAGTGTCTAATAGATAAAGGCCTCAATTAAGGTGTCTAAATGAAACTTGGTGACAATTTTAAGGGATTATCAATGTATTTGACATTTTAGGTAATATCTCCTGTCCTAAATGCAAATGGTCCATGCAACCCCCCAACCACTTTGAGATTATGAAAGTTATTCCACCATTCCTTGAGTGTTTTTCAGAGACCAACTATGTTGATCAACAATATAGTGTTTCCAAATACCTAAACATATATAGTGGTCAGTTGCAGTCAGTGGGTGTTGAGCATTATTGGCCTCCGGAACCATTTAAAATGGTGTGTAACAAGTCCTATTTGCGTAAAAAATAGGTGCAGAAGAGAACGCGTATACGAAACCAAATGGATGTTAGTGATACTGTTTATGCGCGCAAATGTGGTATATGCTCGCAAACAGGACACGACCGTAGAAAATATCCTTTGGGTGGAATCAGTAATCAAACTCGGGGTGCGTGTTCTTCTAGTGTACCTAACTACCCATGAGTTGATGTTGTAATAATTAGTTGTTTTACCTATTTAAATAATAATTTAATAAAATTATCTGTATATTTATTATGTGTGTGTTGTCTTGTCGAACTGAAAAAGCTGACCAGCTGACATAAAGTTGTCTTGTCAACATCATGATATTTAACACGCAAAATATAGCGCCATTAGATAGTACGTTATGTGTGTGTTGTCTTGTCGAACTGAAAAAGCTGACCAGCTGACATAAAGTTGTCTTGTCAACATCATGATATTTAACACACAAAATATAGCGCCATTAGATAGTACGTTATGTGTATGTTGACTCGCCTATAAATAACGGGTTCATTGTAGTTATTTTGTATGCTCAAAATTTACTAAAAGCAAATATTTCATTAAAAGTAAGGTTTTTTTTACTAAAAGCAAATATTTCACAAATGGCTCAACCTCTTCGTCCACCAAAGTGCAACTGTGGAAAAGTATGCTTGATGCAAAATTGTTGGGACGGTGGTGAAGTTGGACGCCGCTACTAGCACTGTATGAACCAGTTTTACAAGGTTCCCGGCGAACCTATTTGTGATTTTGAGGAATGGGTTGATGAACCATGTTATCAGGAATGTTACAGAGAACAACTGCAGTTTCTTCATAATATGTGTTTAAGACAACGACAACATGAAAAAGAAAACAATAGAATTATTGCAGACTTGAGGGCGAAACTGAAGGAGGTGAGAGAAGAAAAATGGAAAACATAATGAAATTGTGAAACACAAAAGGAACGTAAAAAAAATATAAACGGGAACTTGCGGAGGTGAAGGCGAAACTGAAAGAGGTAGAAGAAGAAAAGGAACAACGGAAAGAACGATTTAAGTGGTTGGAGTGGAGAATAAATGGCAACCGGAGCTAAACATTGGCATGTATGTGTTTAGTGTATTTTTCATATTTCATATATTTTTATTATGTTGGCCTGCTATGTTTGTGTTTGTGCTGTAGTAATGTTTTCCTTGTTTGTTGTACTAAATTTTATTTTAATTGAACTGGAAGTTAAGTTTAAGTGCTTGTGTTGTACTAAATTTTATTTTAATTGAAGTGGAAGTTAAGTTTAATGCTTGTGTTGTTCTAAATTTTATTTTATGAAACTATCAAACGAATGGAGAACTAAAAAAAGTAATGGGCATATTCGATTAAATATTATTGTTAATGTATACAAAAATATTGTTTATACCAAATAAAAAAAAGGAAGGCCGAATCAATGTGTCTCGCATCCGGTGTGTCTCAATGCAGCTGCTGGCTTGAGGCGCATCCCCTCCCGCCCGGGTACGCTATCAGGATCATCATCATCAAGTCGTCTCCTTATAGACGGATGTGGCGCAGGATGACATGTATCGGTGGTGCTATCAGCTCCAGTAGAAGGCTACATAAAAATATGAAACTTAGTATAGAAAACTACATAACAATTCACAACAATTTATATTGTCTTACCATCATCGTGTCTAGATCCTGAATGTAGTCATCTGTCATAGCATCGTATGAAGCCTTAAAAAGGAAATTAATAAAGTTAAAGAAAATAAATAAGTTACAGTTAAAACAAATTCAAATTCAATACTAATAAACTCATACCTGCGCATGTGATGTGGAGCCATAACTCAGTCGACGCCCACTATAAAAATCTCGGGTCGGTCAATCCTCTACCCCAATCCATTCCTTGAATATCCGAGCCCGTGATCAATAATTGACCTGATGGGGTCACCTGCGATGGCACTGGAGTGCGATAAATTCCAAGGCTGTAAGACGGCATGTCCGTCTCATGCATGCCACCTGCCATATCATCAACAACATCATCAGCAGGAACCTCAATGCTCCCTTGCTGGGGACCACCTCCTCTCCGCCCACGACCACGTCGTCCGGAACCACCAGCTCGTCGGGCACCACCAGCTCGTGGGATACCATGACCTCGATGGTACTGCACTGGGTCCATATAATCAGCCTCATGTAGCAAACGCTGATCCAATCAGGCTCGCTGCAGTGTCTGGGAAGCCACATCCATGAATCGACGACTATACTCCTGCATGGCCACAGGATCGTGGACATGACTCTGCATCTGCTGCCCCATATGATAGACAATATGCAATCCAATCGCCTGCACAAAGTAAAAAATATAAACTACATATTTGGCACTAAATTACAGGTATATAATTAATAATAACAGAAAACATACCAGGGCCTCGTGTCTCCCGGCGTATGGGACGTACCGACCGTGTGCCTAATAAACCGGGTTCCTGATAAAAAGTCGGGAAACCGTGCGGTACCATGCCATATAACGTTGAATAGGAAAGTGCTGTGGAGGTGGGGTCAAGTCCCTTCGCCTGTCCCAAGTACCCAACTGCTCGTTAAGCCATGCCATAAATGTGTCATCCGTCCTGGACCGATCATCCCTCTCATAATGTAAAGCATGCCATGCAGGCGGAGTTGGTATAGGCCGCGGCAGGCCAAACTGACGAAATACCCGCTCGGAGGCATGATGCTCGACAATATCGAGGCATATGAGCGGGACAGAAGCCCTCTAACTATGTCGGCCGAACGTGCAATACGCTGGCAGGGTACCTATCACCTCATCGCTGTACGTCGTCCAGATGAACTATCAAATAAGAACACAAACCGTTAGTATGCGCAACACTAAGTTAATCTATAACAGGTAAGTTTAGTTAGATATTCACCTGTGCGTCCTCCAGCAGATCCAACACATCCCTGTAGAGGGGGAGATTATGATGGGCATCATACTCTCGTGCAAGAGTACGACGCATAACCCGCCTACAAGCTAGAGGGAGTTGCGGAATTTCTACATTAGCCGGTAGCTATGGTAGAGGTGGCCGAAACTGCAGAAATCGCTCCCAGACCCAAACCTAACATACAAAGTTGACGTAAAGTATAAGATTAACTATAACTAGGTAGAATTGTAACTAATGGACATATTATTTGAATATGTTGTCACTTGTAGAAGCGGCAGAAAGCCACCAACGTCTCTCTGTGTGCCGATGCAAGCCCGACACATCTGCCTGTACAAATATGAGATGACAGCACCACCCCAACTGTAGATGGCTGTATCCTCGAATCGGGCAATATGATGTAGAAAACGGAGGCTCGTATATCGCTGTACATCCACCTCCGCTAACTCGTCGGTGATAGTATGGTGGATCTGCACCAGGTGGTCTCTAATGGGGACCAACTGCATACGACTGGACCCAGACGCTACCTCCTCGTCCTCCGGCATGAAACCCGTGAGCATGTGCAGCATATCCTAATATGCCTGCCGCGAATAATATCTCATGGTCGCAGGTAGTAAAACTGACAAGCCATCAGCGGACATGCCATATAAAATCTCAGCGTCCTGGAGTGTGATGGCGGCCTCACCGATGGGCAGATGGAAAGTGTGCGTCTACGGTCACCACCGCTCAATCAAGGCCGTGATCAAAGCATAGTCGAGCTGTATCCGGCCAATCCTAATAATCCTATATAATCCCATCTCCTCCAGGTAATGGACCACGCGGGGATGTAGAACGCGGGGAGGACTCAAAAACTCCCACAATAGATCCACTCTCCTGGCCCGGAAAGTCTGCGTAAGCAACTGTCCGTCCCATATATACTCGGATCTATGCTGGGGCTGTAGGGCTAATAGATCCAATGTCCGAGGGCCGGGATGTATAGTCGCATCCATGTCATCAACTGTAAATTCATATTTTTTAATAACTTAATTGTACAAATTATATATATATATATATATATATATATATATATATATATATATATATATATCTATGGGTTCCGGGCTCGATATTTTGAGGGCCAGTGGCACCAAACTATCATTAATAATTATGTATTTTTTTATAATTTAAATTCATATTTTTTAATAACTTAAATGTACAAATTACTAATTATGTGTGTTGATACAATTATTAACTTAATTGTACAAAGTTTGCATTTTCAACTACCAGTATAAGATACTTAAACAAAAGGAATTCTAAACTAAAATACTACACATTACTACGCTATAACGCTCTAAATTTTACTACGGTAAAAGGGTTTACGTTTTACTACGCTAAAAAGGTCTAGATTTTACTACGCTAAAAAAATAATCTAAACTAAACATAAACAACAAATAAATTTAATTGCAAATAAAACACAAAACGGCATGAAAACACATATATATAAATTAGGATATTAACAGACAAATTTATATTTTTTTATAAAACACTAATATTAAATCCGGATAAATTTAACATGCTAGTTTCAAAAAAAAAATACAAACCGAAATAGAACACATACAAATCAAATAATATGCATTATTATAAAAGTTTCAACTTAAAATAAACCGAAATACCTCGATTTAGAATTTTCGGAAAGCAAATAGATTGAAATTTTGACTCCGGAAGTGTGAATCAACAATAATACGAAGCTCTACTCGAATGTGGGACTTACGTTCTTCACCTTTTATGTGACGAGGGGACCCAGAATTTTTTTTTAAATAGTGGGGCAGCCGGTATGGGAGGGAGGACCAAGAAGAAGAAGGAGTAAAATATTGAGGAAGAAGAACCAGAACGACGATGAAGAAGGCGATACGATTTTTAAAAAAGGGTATAGCGCCGAGTATTTTGGCGCTATATCTGGGCGTGTCAGCTTTTTCAGTATAGTGCCAAAATACTTGGCACTATACATTAACGGCACAGTTAACGTTAATGTATAGCGCTGAGTATTTTGGCACTATATAGAAAAATGTCATCTTTCTTTTTCTACCTATTTATGTATTTTGAATCCAAAAGAACCACAATTGAATTCCGGACTCAATGGGGAGCGGATAGGTTTCCAAATTAGTGAATTGACTCACAGTTAATGTCATGCTAATGAAGTACTGATATGACTTGTTGACATTACATTTACAGACACCTGGTTAGTTTTGCTGATTTTACAAGAATTAATGTTGTGAATCGCCCCAACTCAACATGAACACCAACAAGGATGACACGCAAATAGACATTGCGCCGAGAAGAAGCAATTGGGCCATTCATTCACAAAGATTAATCTGTGATCCATGCTGATTAAGTAATATAGGGTACCGCTATCAGTAGGCATGTTGAATTATGTGCCAAGACAACCCTGTATTTCTCATCCCGACTCTTTTGGCATCTCATCTCCTTCTATCTTCTCATCCCAATTCTTATCTCTATCCTTAGTTACTTGTTATTTCAGTAGTTTTCATTGTAATTCAGTAACTTGAGAGTTGTAATCAGTGATTCTTATAAATGTAGTGAGAAGTTCAATGTTGTTACAATTAACTTACCAGATTATAATGGTCAATTAGGTGATTTATATTAGAGGTAGAATATGAATTATGAGACATGTCGATGTTATATTGGTAAAATTTTAAGTAATAAGTAAAATTTTAAGTAATAAATTAAAGGTTGAACATATTATTTTGGTACTTACGGGACTTTAGGCGCAACTGGTTGTGCTTGTATCATGGCCTTAGCATTTACAATCTAGAGGAAGTTACACATTTAGTTCTTCGATAAATAGTATTTACATAAGCTGGTTAATATACATAAATTATACACTAAGTATACAAATATTATATATCTTTTGATTATTTCTTTAGGTGAGCACGATTTAAGTTAATTTTTCGACAATCTTTGTTGCTCCTTTTAATGGTAAAGTTTGAAAAGGAAATATGATGGATTAATGATTTAAATGACATTTTCTTGTTTTATGTGAACTATAACAATCAAGGGTGCAAGAAAACACAAGAAAAAAATGTAAATGTATTTTGAAAAAAATAGAAGAATTAATTCAAATAACCGCTCACCCAACCACTTAACCTAATAATAGTCAGTTAAGGTATAATATATGCAAAATTTATGTATTATATGTATATAATTACATATAATAAATATATAATATATGTATATGACTAATAAAATAAACAATAGATATCCCGGGTATTTGCGTAAAAATTCCAAAAAATATAGAAAATTCATCATATATTGTGTGCGCAATGAAACATAACTATAATTATTTATTTTACTACTAGTTTGGATATTTGCAACTTGAAAAGCATGAATTAGTTGGTTGGATACAAGAATCTTGAGATGAAATTTTTTACTTTTTATTGTTGCAATTCAGAATATGAGCAAATCCTTTTTAGGCTTTTGACTTAGAAAGTGACATTGATAGAAGGGGTAACAAGACATTCTGAAGATCTAACAAAATAGTCTTTGAAAAAGTTGGTAAGGTAAGTATTGAGCATTTGAGAAATCACATTGAAGTAGTTAGTAGGCGTTTGAAATGCATATATTGTCACGATCCTAGTTCTTCCTCCGTGAACCGTCGTGACGGTACCTAGTCTCTATGATTACGACTAGGTAAGCTTAACATTGCGGAAAAAAAAAGGAGCGAAAACATAAAAGCTATCAACTAATAAGTAAATTTAAATAAGGAATGCGATGCCGCTCGACATATACAATAATCATTTCCAAACAATACATAAACTCTGCCAAAACCCGGAATGTCATAAGTCACAAACTAAAGAAAGACACAGTACTCCCATACTCCAGAGGTTAATACAAGAAGGATTGACATGGGGTGGAATAGTAGGGATTTTGAGGTCTACGGACGCGGCAGATATACCTTGCTACAGCTGGCTCGTCTCACTAGTGATGTGGCTGGTAAGACGTACCTGGATCTGCACACGAAAAACATGTGCAGAAAAGGGCATGAGTACACCACAACGGTACCCAGTAAGTGCCAAGCCTAACCTCGGTCGAGTAGTAATGAGATCAGGTCAGGGCCTTACTGGTATAAATATAATAAAATAAGACAGAAAACAAGTATTACAGTGAAATAAGTACGAAAATTTAACAGGAATAAAATTCAACGAAAGCCAACAGCTCAGAACACAGTTATAGCAACAAGGGGTTTCCCGGGATACCGTCCCGTACTTCAACACGTAAATGTGCAGGGGGATCTCCTGGAATACCATTCTGTAGTCCCAAAGTAAATATAATGTGCTGGGGGATCTCCCGGAATACCATTCTGTAGTCCCAAAGTAAATATCCAGCTCAACCAAACAGGGATAACAACTATAGCAAGAAACCACACACTTTAGGCTAAATCCAAGTCAAGGAAGAACATGAAATCTTACTAAACACATGCTGTACAGAGTTCAGATAAGCAGTTAAGGCACGTAGGCATGCTTTCCTAAACTAAACAGGATAATTACATATACTGGTATTGCTCAATTAAAGGGGAAAAGATATTTTCTTAATGAAAATGGGGTTTTCAACAAATAGCCAGTGTACTCACTCGTCACCTCACGTACACGGCGCTCATATATCAATAGTATCAAATCCTAAGGGCAGTTCCCCCCCACAAGGTTAGGTAAGCCACTTACCTCGAACCAAGCTCAAATCAATCCGAAATAATGCTCTTTCCACGAATATCCGGCTCTGAATGGCCCAAATCTAGCCAAATCAATTACATAACATAAATATAGTTACAAACAACTAATTTAGCTAATGAAATCAAAGCTAAGTAAAGAGAATAGAAAAACGCCCAAAAATCCTCCCTGGGCCCACGTATCGGAATCGGGTAAAAATTACCAATAAGAACACCCATTTATTCATGAGATCACTCGTGCAAAAATCATCCAAATCCGACGCCTAAATCCCACTCAAATCTCAGGTTTTTTGTTGGGGAACTTTTTCACCCAATTTCCCAACTACCTCACTCAAATTCATTAATTAAATGGAGAAAACAAATATGGATTAATGAAATATGATCAAAATAGGATTAGAAATCGTTACCCAATGATTTCCTCTGAAATACTCTCGAAAAATTGCCTCCCTCCGAGCACTAAATCGTTTTTGAAATGAATTTCAAACCATCGAATCTGCCCTTTTCTCCCTAGCGATTATCATACCTGCGGGCAAAAGATCGCATCTGCGGTCATGCACCTACGGAATTCCCATCGCATGTACGGTTTTTCAATTAAAGCACCTCATCCGCATCTACGATCAAGAGGTCGCACCGGCGTGTGCGCACCTGCGGACCCTTGTCCGCTTCTATGGTCCCAGCCCACTCTTGCGGTTCCTTCTCTCGCACCTGCAGCCATCGCAGATGCGGAACTCCCATCGTACCTGCGATCCTAGACCTCCTTCCCATTTCTTCTTCTGCGGTTCTACAGCCGCTTCTGCGGCCCAAAGTGCGTAGGTGCGAAAACACCAGGTGCAGTAAATTCAGCAATTTGCATAAGTCTAAAACCAATCCGTTAAGCCCCCGAAACTCACCCGAGGCCTCCGAGACCTCAACCAAACATACCAACCAATCCTAAAACACCATACGAACTTAGTCGAGCTCTCAAATCACCTCAAACAACGCTAAAAACACAAATCACCCTCCAATTCAAACTTAATAAACTTGAAACTTCAAATTTCCACACCCAATGTCGAAACCTATCAAACCACGTCCGATTGATCCCAAATTTTCACACAAGTCATATTCAACACTACGGACCTATTCCAACTTTCGGAATAGGATTTCGAACCCAATATCAAAAATTCCATTACCGGCCCAAAACTCCAAAAATTCGACTTTCACCATTTCAAGCCTAAATGCTACGGACCTCCAAAACACAATCCGGATACGCCCCTAAGCCAAAAATTACCCAACAGAGCTTACGGAATCGACGGAACTATCTTCACACTGTTCCGACTACGGTCCAAATTCTAAGACTTAAGCTCTCATTTAGGGACTAAGTGTCTTAAAACACTCCGAAACTCAAAACAAATCATCCCGACATGTCACAATAGTAGAAAAAGATACGGGGAAGCAATTAATAGGGGATAGGGGCGTTAATTCTCAAGACAACCAGCCGAGTCGTTATATCCTCCCCCTCTTAAAAAATTCGTTCATCCTCGAACTAGCATAGAGACATACCTAAAGTGGTGAAAAGATGAGGATAACGACTGCACATATCCTGCTCGGTCTCCCAAGTCGCCTCCTCGACCGGTTGACCCGTCCACTGAACCTTCACTGATGCAATGTTCTTTGACTTCAGCTTGTGAACTTGCTTGTCCACAATAGCCACTGGCTCCTCAACATAGGTTAGATCCTTGTCCAACTGGACTGAACTGAAATCCAACACGTGAGATGGATCACCGTGATACCTCCGGAGCATCGAAACATGAAATACCGGATGAACTCCTGTTAGGCTGAGAGGTAAGGCAAGCTCATAAGCAACTTTCCCAACACGCCGCAATCCCGCTCCCCAACCATAAATGAAACATCGTGAACCTTCCGGTCCGCATAACTCTTTTGTCTAGACTGGGCTGTGCGAAGTCTATCCTAAATCACCTTAACTTTCTCCAAAGCTTCCTGAACCAGGTCTGTGCCCAATAATCTAGTCTTGCCCGGTTCGAACCAAACCACTAGGAACCGACACCGTGTACTATACAGAGCCTCATATGGTGTCATCTGAATGTTAGACTGATAACTATTGTTTTAAGCAATCTCCGCAAGTGGCAAGAACTGATCCCAAGAACCTCCAAACTCCATCACACACGCACAGAGCATACCCTCAAGAATCTGAATAGTGCGCTCGGACTGTCTGTCCATCTGGGGTTTAAATGATGTGCTCAACTCCACTCGAGTACCCAACTCATACTGTACAGCTCTCTAGAACCGTGATGTAAACTCTGTGACCTGGTCAGAGATGATAGATGCCGGCACGCCATGAAGTCTGACAATCTCATGGATATAAACTCGAGCCAACTGCTCGGAAGAATAGGTAGTCATCACAGGAAGAAAATGAGCCGACTTGGTCAGCCTATCTACAATCACCCAAACTGCATCAAACTTACACTGAGTCCGTGGGAGTCCAGCAACGAAATCCATAGCGATGCACTCCCATTTCCACTTGGGAATCTCTAACTTCTGAAGCAATCCACCCGGTCGCTGATGCTCATACTTCACCTGCTATCAATTTAGACACCGAGCAACATATTCCACTATGTATTTCTTCATTCTATGCCACCAATAATGCTGCTTAAGTCCTAATAGATCTTCGTAGCACCCGGATGAATAGAGTACCGCGAGCTATGAGCCTCCTGAAGAATCAACTCATGCAAACCATCTACATTAGGCACACATAGCCTGCCCTGCATCCTCAAAGCACCATTATCCCTAATAGTGACCTCCTTAGCATCACCGTGCTGGACCGTGTCCTTAAGGACAAATAGATGGGGGTCATCATACTAACTCTCCCTGATACGATCATAAAGAGAAGACCAGGAAACCATACAAGCCAATACTCGACTAGGCTCCGAAATATCCAATCTCACAAACTGGCTGGCTAAGGCCTGAACATCCAATACCATGGGCCTCTCTGGTAGAAAAGCCAAGCTCCCCAAACTCTTTGTCCGACAACTCAAGGCATCATCCACCATATTGGCCTTCCCCGGGTGGTACAAAATAGTGATAGCATAGTCCTTAAGCAGCTCTAACTACCTCCTCTGACATAAATTAAGATCCTTCTGCTTAAATAGATGTTGCAAATGCCGGTGATCAGTATAGATCTCACAAGGGACACCGTACAAGTAGTGTCTCCAAATCTTCAAGGTATGAACAATAGCAGCTAACTCAAGGTCGTGGACATGATAGTTCTTTTCATGCACCTTCAGCTGCCTGGACGCGTAGGCAATCACCTTACAGTCCTGCATCAACATTTCGCCGAGGCTACCTTGCGACGCATCACAATAGACTGTATAAGACCCTGAACCAATAGACAGTATCAATACTGGGACTGTAGTCAAAGCTATCTTGAGCTTTTGAAATATTTCCTCACACTCCTCCGTCCACCTGAACGGAGCACCCTTCTAGGTCAGCCTGGTCATAGGTACTGTAATAGATGAGAATTCCTCAATAAATCAACGGTAATAACCCACCAAACCAAGAAAACTCCGGATCTCTGTAGTTGAGGATGGCCTGGGCCAACTCTGCAATGCTTCCACCTTCTCCGGATCCACCTTGATCCCTTCACTCGAAACTACATGACCCAGAAATGCCACGGAATCCAACCAGAACTCACATTTTGAGAACTTTGCATATAATTTCTTTTCACTCAAGGTCTGAAGCACTGTCCTCAGGTGCTGCTCATAATCCTCCCGACTCTGGGAGTGCACCAGAATGTCATTAATAAAGACAATGACGAATGAGTCAAGATAAGGCCGGAATACACTGTGCATCAAATGCATAAATGTTTATGGGGTATTGGTCAACCCCAATGACATAACAAGGAATTGGTAATGACCATATCGAGTCATGAAAATAGTCTTCGGGTTATCTGGCTCCCGAATCTTCAACTGATGATAACATGAATGCAAATCAATCTTTGAAAACACTCGAGCACCCTGTAACTGATCAAATAGGTCATCAATACGAGGCAAAGAATATCGGCTCTTCACTATAACTTTGTTCAACTAGCGATAATTAATGCACATATGCGTAGAACCATCCTTTTTTCTTTACAAACAAGACAGGAGCACCCCAAGGTGACACACTGGGCCGAATAAAGCCCTTATCAAGTAATTCCTGTAACTGTTCCTCCAACTCCTTCAACATAGGAGGGCCATACGATAAGGAGGAATAGAGATGGGCTGAGTGCCTGGCAACAAATCAATGCCAAAATCAATATCTCTGTCCGGTGGTATGCCCAAAAGATTAGCTGGAAACACATCAGGGAAATCCCTCACTACTGGGACTGAGTCAACTGTAGGGGTATCAATACTGACATCTCTCACATAAGCTAGATACGCGTCACACCCCTTCTCAACCATTTGCTAAGCTTTAAGAAATGAAATAACTCTACTGGGAATGTAATCTAAAGTACCCCTCCACTCTAATCATGGTAAACATGGCATAGCCAGCGTCGCGGTCTTGGCATGACAATCAAGAATAGCATAATGGGGCAACAACCAGTCCATGCCCAAGATAACATCAAAATCTACCATGCAGAGCAATAATAAATCAGCTATGGTCTCAACACCACTAAAAGCAATCAAACATGACCGATAAACACGATCCACAATAAGAGAATATCCCACAGGAGTAGACACATAAATAGAGGAACTCAAAGAATCCCGAGATATGCACAAATACGGGACAAAACAAGAGGACACATAGGAATAAGTGGAGCCTGGATCGAATAGAACCGATGCATCTTTATGGTAGACTGGAACAATACATGTAATAATAGAATCAGAAGAAACAACCTCTGTACGAGTAGGAAAGGCATAATATCTGGCCTGGCCTCCCTTTCTAGGGCGACCTCTACCTTCCCGACCTCCACCTCTAGCTGGCTAAGCATGTGGAGTGGCAGCTGGTGCTGTAATCATAGCCTGGGAACCTTATGGAGCACGTTGTGGCTGAGAAGTCTGTGGAGGTGCACCTCTCCTAAGCCTGGGACAATCCCTCACTATATGGCTAGTGTCGCTACACTCATAACAAGCTCTAGAAAGGCGTGGCGGTTGTGACTGGCTCGGGCCAGGTCTGTTGGACTGACCACTGAAAGCACCCCATGCAGGAGGCACACTAGATATTGGAAGTGCATAATAAGGCTCCTGAGGTCTAGGAGGAGCTAGAATACCACTAGCGGCTGGAAGAGCTGAATGAACGGGGCGACTTCATAGCCCCTACCATGACAAACTGCATGTGGGGTACGATCACCAGAATAATGGCCTGACTCTCGAGACGTCATGGCCTCTCTCTCCTCCCTATCTTGAGCAAGCATGCCCTCTACTCTCCTAGCAATACTCACCACCTGTTGATACGCGATATCCATCTCTAACTCCCGGGCCATGCTGGACCTAATAGGAATGAGCCCCTCAATAAACCTGCAAACCCTCTCTCGAACTGTAGAAACCAAGGCCGGTGCATGTCTAGCCAAGTCATTAAAATGTATAGCATACTATGAAACAGTCATAGTACCCTGGCGCAATTGCTTAAACACTACACGTCATGCGTCCCTGAGGCTCTGAGGGACATACTCTCTCAAAAACATATCCGAGAATTGAGTCCATGTAAGGGAAGCTGCCTCTGCCGGACTGTCCAACTCAAAAGTACGCCACCACTGATAGGTTTCCCCTCGAAGCTAGGAAGGTAGTGAAAGAAACCCCACTCGACTCTGTTATGCCCATAGTGCGGAGGATACGGTGGCACTCCTCCAGAAATCCCTCAGCATCCTCTGATGCTAGACTACTGAATATAGGAGGGTCGTACTTCTTATACCTCTCAAGCCTCCGCTACTCCTCCTCTGAAGTTGCTGCCCTACCCTCGGGTAGTAGTAGTAGTAGTAATAGTGGTAGTGGTAGTGGTAGTAGTAGTAGTAGTAGTAGTAGTAGTAGTGGTAGTGGCAGTAGTAGTCGTGGTAGTAGTGGTAGTAGTCGTAGTAGTAGTGGTAGTAGTCGTAGTAGTAGTAGTAGTAGTAGTAGTAGTAGTCGTGGTAGTGGCGGTAGTAGTCGTGGTATTGGCGGTAGTAGTCGTGGTAGTGGCGGCAATAGTCGTGGTAGTCGCGGCAGTAGTCATGGTAGTCGCGACAGTAGTCGTGGTAGTAGTAGCGGTAGTAGTAGTGGTAGTAGTAGCGGTAGTAAAAGTAGCGGTAGTAGCAGTAGTGGCAGTAGTAGTAGTAGCAGTAGTGGCAGTAGTGGTAGTGGCAGTAGTAGTAGTGGCAGGAGCAGTAGCAGTAGCAATAACAGTAGCAGTATGAGTAGGAGTAGCAGTAGGAGTAGCAGTAGCAGCAGTAGTAGTAGTAGTAGTAGTAGTAGTAGCAGTAGCAATAGCAGTAGCAGTAGGAGTAGCAGTAGCAGTAGGAGTAGCAGTAGCAGTAGGAGTAGCAGTAGCAGTAGCAGTAGCAGTAGGAGTAGCAGTAGGAGTAGCAGTAGCAGTAGCAGTAGCAGGAGCAGTAGCAGGAGCAGTAGCAGTAGGAGTAGCAGCAGTAGTAGCAGTAGCAGTAGTAGTAGCAAAAGTAGTAGTAGCAGCAACAGTAGTAGCAGCAGTAGCAGCAGCAGTAGCAGTAAGTAGTAGTAGCAGTAAGTAGTAGTAGTAGTAAGTAGTAGTAGTAGTAGTAGTAGTAGTAGTAGTAGTAGTAGTAGTAGTAGTAGTAGTAGTAGTAAGTAGTAGTAGTAGTAAGTAGTAGCAATAGCAGTAGCAGTAGCAGTAGCAGTAGCAGTAGCAGTAGCAGCAGTAGTAGTAGTAGTAGTAGTATCAGGTACCTGTGCTCCGGCTGGAGCTACTGATAGCCCCTTTGTAGCAGCTTACCAGGGTGATCTAGGTGCACCACGAATCAAAGTCAATAATCTCGCATGACAACGAATCAAATGAAGTGGAATTTTTCTAACAGTTCCATAGCCTCCCGAAGATAAGTACAGACGTCTCCGTACTGATCCACGAGACTCTAATAAACCGGCTTGTGACTCACAACTCCTATGAACCTAGAGCTCTGATACCAACTTGTCACGATTCTAGTTCTCCCTTCGTGAACCATCGTGATGGCACATAGTCTCTATGACTAGGTAAGTCTAACATTGCGGGAAGAAAAGGAGTGAAAACATAAAAGCTATCAACTAATAAGTAAACAAGGAATGAGATGCCACTCGGCATATACAATAATCATTTACGAATAGTACATAGACTCTCCAAAAACCCGGAATGTCATAAGTCACAAGCTAAATAAAGACATTTACTCCCATAATTCAGAGTCTAATACAAGAAGAAAATACAAGAAGGGTTGACATGGGGTGGAATAGATAGGGACTTCGAGGTCTGCGGACGCAACACAAAAAACATGTGCAGGAAAAGGCATGAGTATACCACAACGGTACCCAGTAAATGCCAAGTCAAACCTCGATCGAGTAGTGACAAGATTAGGTCAGGGCCGTACTGGTATAAATATAATGAAATAAGTCAGAAAACAAGTATTGTAGTGAAATAAGTACGAAAATTTAACAGGAATAAAATTCAATGAAAGCCAACAACTCAGAACACAGTTATAACAACAAGGGATCTCCCGGGATACCGTCCCGTGGTCCCAAACATAAATGTGCAGGGGGATCTCCCAGAATACCATTCTTATTCCCAAAGTAAATATAGAGTGCTGGGGGATCTCCCGGAATATCGTTCCGTAGTCCCAAAGAAAATATGCAGTACAGAGGGAACTCTCGGAATATCGTTCCGTAGTCCTAAAGTAAATATGCAGCTCAACCAAACAAGGATAACAGTTATAGCAAGAAACCACACACTTTAGGCTAAATACGAGTGAAGGAAGAACATAAAATCTCACTAAAACATACTGCACAGAGTTCAGATAAGCAGTTAAGGTACGTAGGCATATTTTTTTAAACTAAACAGGATAGTTACATATACTAGTGTTGCTCAATTAAAGGGGAAAAGATATTTGCTTAACGAAAACGGGATTTTCCAACAAATAGATCGTGTATGCACTCGTCACCTCACGTACACGACGCTCATATATCAACAGTATCAAATCCTAAGGGGAGTTCCCCCATACAAGGTTAGGCAAGCCACCTACCTCGAACCAAGCTCAAATCAATCTGAAATAATGCTCTTTCCACGAATATTCTACTCCGGATTGCCCAAATCTAGCCAAATTAATTACATAGCATAAATATAGCTACAACTAACTAATTTAGCTAATGAAATCAAAGCTAAGTCAAGAGAATAGAAAACGCCCAAAAATCCTCCCCGGGACCACGTCTCGAAAGCAGGTAAAAATTACCAAATAAGAACATCCATTCACTCGCGAGATCACTCGTGCAACAATTATCCAATGATTTCCTTTGAAAAACTCTCGAAAAATTGCCTTCCTTCGAGCTCTAAATCGAATTTTGTGAAATGAATTTCAAACCCTTGAATCTTCCCTTTTTTGCCCAGCGATTATCGCACCTACGAGCCAAGGATCACATCTGCGGTCCTGCACTTGCGGAATTTCCATTGCGGGTGCGGCTTTTCACTTAAAGCACCTCGTCTGCATCTGCAATCAAGAGGTCGCACCTGCGGACCCTTATCCGCTTTTGCGGACCCAGACCGCTCATGCGGTTCATTCTCTCGCACTTGCGGGCATCGTAGATGCAGAACTCCCCTCGCACCTATGATCCCAGACCTCCTTACCATTTTCGTTTCTACGGTTCCACAATCGCTTTTGCGGCTCCACATCCACGACCCAAAGTGCGCAGGTGCGAAAACACCAGGTGCAACAACTTTAGCAATTTGCATAAGTCTCAAAACATTCCGTTAAGCCCCCAAAACTCACCTGAGGACCCCAGGACCTCAACCAAAGTTATCAACCAATCAAAAATATTGCCCTCAAATACCCTCAAACAATGCTAAAACACAAATCACCCTCCAATTCAAACTTAGTGAACTTGAAACTTCAAATTTTCACACCCGATGCCGAAACTTATCAAACCACATCCGATTGACCCTAAATTTTGCACGCAAGTCATATTCAACACTATGGACCTATCCCAACTTCCAGAATCAGATTCTGACCCTGATATTAAAAGTTCCATTACAGGTCCAAAACTCCAAAAATTCGACTTTCGCCATTTCAAACCTAAATAAGCTACAAACCTCCAAAATACAATCCGGATACGCCCCTAAGCCCAAAATCATCCAACGGGGCTAACGGAATTAACGAAACTCTATTCCGGAGCCATCTTCGTACTGTTCCAATTACAGTCCAAATTCCATGACTTAAGCTCTCATTTAGGGACTAAGTGTCCTCAAACACTCCGAAACTCAAAATGAATCATCCCGGCAAGTCACAATAGCAGAAAAATGGGAGAAACAGTTAATAGGGGATCAGGACACTAATTCTCAAAATGATCGGCCATGTCATTACATATATACATCTGTTACTTACAGGAAGATGATGTTAGTGAGGCTGACGGATTCAATGTTTGATCATATGCCATCAACCTCTCACAATATAGTTAACAATGACATCGAAGAGAAGATATTTGTGTATATCTTCAAGGTTCTAATGGTGCTTATGATCCTTTTATAAACGCAGTATGCTCAAAGAGACTTATAAAGATCCTGGACATCTCCAAGGAGTGCTTGGCCAATGTATATTCATTTTTACTTTGAGACAGAGAAATGAAAATAGGGCATTTTATTTTTTCTAATTTGCTATGATAAGTGGCTCAAAGGTAAAATTACTAAAATTTCTACTTTAGGTTGCCAAGAAATAATCTCGATCAAAATCATGTAATATCCTTAATCTGCCTCGGATCTATCTAGATGTTCTTCAAGGTCAATATGAATCATGTGGAATATCATTGGTACATTATCCTCATCATATGCTAATTTTCGGTGTAGGGAGTACACATGCACTTTGCACCACGTCAGCACTGGATTGATATCCTGCTACTAGTAATATTCTTACGCTTGCTTTATAACCGACTGTGGTCTCAAGATTAATTAATTTAATGGTTAATGTGAGATACAGAGTGCATCGATTTGAGAGAGGGTTAACTATGACTGATGTATATTGCAAAGGATATGATACGCTCTTGGGAGATATTATGACAATCCTACGCGCAGGACAAGGAATATTAATATGTAGCATATTTGTCTTTGGGATGACATACACAGGCGCGATCTGGAGACATACAACCATAGAGGAGGTTTTGGATGCTTATACAGATTTTGGATGCCATATACAGTTCCGAGTTTTTGAATTGGTATAGCTTTTGGTATATATTTTTAACCGCTGACTTAGTCGTGCTCATAGATAAGTGATTGATGTTGTTTTTCCCCCTTAATTCGTTCTATTCTTTTGGATGACATACAAAGACGTGACCTCGAGACCGACAACTTTCTTCCATGGAGGAAGTTTGGGATGTTAATACTAGTTACGTTATATTGTTCTGATTTTGGTGCATTCTTTTAATCATATACTTGTTGGTGTGCATATATAAGTGATTGATCGTATTATTTTTCTCCTTAAAAAAATTTAAAAAGTACGTCTGATGCACGCATTATAAGACAGAAACTAGAGCATATAAAAGTTAGTATTGTTGAATATCCAAGATTAGTGTGAGAGTTTTAGAGTAACTCTTTACAGTAATGTAGATTACCTCAGGTTAATGTGAGAATTTTAGATAAACTCTTTATTTGCTCGAATTATAAAATGCAGGCAAAAAATTCAAGAATTGCCTTTTTGGTTTTCGTGCCAATAATCTAGAAGAGATTGAATTATTAGCTTACAACAAACATCTGTTAGTTACATAAATTTATATTGGTAAAAGTTCTGTCATGTTAGCAAGATATTAGCCATTTATTTTAATATACTACGTAGTTTGGTTCTTATTGACAAAAATCTTATTGTAAATATAATAATTTAAGTAGTTTAGTTTAAAATTTTAAAATACCAGACGAAGTTAAGTATACTATTGAAAATTTAAAATTTTGAAATAAGAACTTAAATCCTTGGAAAGATATTTACTACATGCCTAACAGCATGACTATACAAGGAAATAATAAAAAAAAGTTTAATTAACTAAAAAGCTCAAATAATGAAGTTTCTAAATAATAATTGTAACTTTTGACACCCATAACATTTTTAGTTATAAAAAACATAGCCGGAAAACTAAAATTAATGGCAATTTCAATTATTTAAAAGCTTGAAAATTTCAAAAGAAGATTTAATGCATTCATATGTGACTTACCAAAGAATTATTAAGTTTTGTATTAAGTAATTAAAAGAATTGGAGATGATATTTAACGCAATCATATGTCTTTTAAAGAATTGGAGACGAAAAATTGTTTTAACCAAAAGTATATCTTTACTTTACAGGATCAAAACAAAAATAGCCTCTAAGTCTTCCTAAGCCAACTAATACAGTGATTTGATACTTCCCTCATCAAGGATAACTATTTAACTCCACCAGAATTGGTTTCCATTTGTATTGTTTTTGCCCGACAATGTGCAATTATAATGCTATTTTTCTCACTCTAACATGGACATGTTATCACGATCCAAAATCCACTAGAGGTCGTGATGACACCTAACATCACCGTCAGGCAAGCTAACAGTGAATGCTTAATTTAATTACCTATTTTAGTATTTTTTAAATCATAATTTTCATCAATTAAATAGTAAAAAATAGAATTTACAGGATTACCGATAATGTTTTCACAACTACAATAAAGGATAACCCATAAGCACCCCCAAAACCCGGTGGCACAAGTAGTAATGCGAAGTAAAAAAATTTAATAAGCAAGAGATAACCGAAATAGCACAGTTATAGCATGGCGTGGACCTGAGTCTACCCGGACAATAACATGAATGTAACTACGTACTGACTCTCGTCACCTCGTGCGTAAATAGCCCCTGCAAGAAGTAACACATATAAATTACAACACCTAGGAGTAGTTTTCCCCTCACAGAGTTAGACGGGAGACTTACCTCGCTTTGAAGTTCCATAACCGGCTCCAATTAACACCTCAAACCGGTGCCCCTCGCTCCAAAACTAGTCAAGCGATGTGCAAACAATAAAAATACACTCTAATACTCATAATAAATTAATTTATAACAATTCTCAACTCTGCTCGAAAAGTCAATAAAGTCAACCCTCGGGCTTATATGCCCGGATTCCAAAAATTATTAAAATAAATATTACCCATAACTCATATGGTCTATATCCAGAAAATCATCAAATTTCGTCCATGAATCGACCCGCAAATCAAGGATTCACCATTTCTCAACTTTGGGGCTCAAAATCCCAATTTCTACAATGCAAATACAGATAAAAATAATAACCAACAGAAAATAATCATGGAGAAAAATTAAAATAAATGTCATATATTCACCCCCCCTTGTTGAGACGAGAACAACGACGCAAAAATAATCTCAAACGGAGTTGTAGTACTCAAGATATGCCCAAAATATTAAAATTCTCGGTTTAAAACACTGTCCAGGCGATTTTTCTTCTTCGCATTCGTGGGAAGACCTTCGCGTTCGCGAAGAGCATTTCTTCGCATTGACGGTCAACCCAAACTTCCTTCTTCGCATTCGCAGGACCTCCCTCGCGTTCGCGAAGAACAAAGTCCGCACTTGAAACCAGCAATCTTTTCCGACACGGAAATGGGCATAACTCTCTCATACGACATCGAAATTCGGTGATTCTTATTGCCATGACTCTGTAATTACGATACGGATCTAATGGTTCAATACAATCACAAATCAAAGGTCGTTTTCTCAATATGTACCCTTTATGTCCAAAGAAACGACATTGAAACATCAAATAAGAGTGTGATACAACCCAAGCACATTCGAAACACACCCGAGGCCCTCGGGACGCCGTCCAATCAAACCAACCCACTCCATAACATAACATGGACCTTCTCGAGGCCTCAAATCATACCAAATAACATTAAAACTACGAATTAGGCATCGATTCAAGCCTAATGAACTATTGAACTTCTAACTTCCATATTTTGATGTCGAAACCTATCAAATCACGTCCGATTGATCTCAAATTTTGCACACAAGTCACACTTGACATTACGGACCTACTCCAACTTTTAGAATTATAATTCAACCTAATATCAAAATTCCACTTCCCATCAAACTTCTAAAAACCTCCAACTTCCAAGTTTCGTCAAATGGCCCCCAAAATGACATGCGGACCTCCAAATCCACATCTGGACGTGCTTCTAAGACCAGAATTACCATACGAAGCTATTCTCAGGCTCGGAATTCTAAATGGACATCGATAATATTAAAATAAACTTCAACCCAAATTTATGAAAATTCTTCCAAAATTCCAACTTTCCACAATAGGCGGCGAAAAGTTCCCGGGTCATCCAAAACCCGATCCGGACATATGCCCAAGTCCAAAATCTTCATACGAACCTGTGGAACCTTCAAATCCCGATTCCGAGGTCGTTTAATCAAAATTCTAACCATAGTCAATTTCTCCAACTTAAAACGTCCGAAATTAGAATTTTCTTTCCAAATCAACTCCGAACTTCCCGAAATTCAATTCCGATCACATATACAAGTCATAATACCTGAAATAAAGATACTCAAGGCCTCAAACAGCTAAACAATGCACTAGAACTCAAAACGACCGGTCGGGTCATTACATTCTCTCTCGCTTACACATACGTTCGTCCTCGAACGTGCTAAGAATAGCTCCAGAGTTGTCCAAAATCCCTGTTTAACACCTCGTGCACCCACCCGTGAACCACAACACAATTGAGTACATTAGCTCGATCTAGACTGAAGATCTTTCCTACTACCTTAGCTAACAAGCTTAGAGCCAAATTCCAATAACTGGAGTTTCTCCACAATATCATATTCTAACACACGAACACTGTATTAATCACCAGACACTGAACCCAACGTGACCATGCTCCTCCGATGAAATCACACAATGCACCACATTACTGATTTGCCCAAGGCAATCTCCCGTAAACACAATTGCTGAAATTCCCACTGACCCGAAGCCCGTAGTATACCTCATAACATATATAAGCCTTGTTCCAACTCTCGCAATACTGCCACCACGGAAGAGATTTGTAGAAACTCATAACCATCTGCCAAATCATAAATCATGGAGTCTCTCCTCTTGACAAGAAGCATTACTTCATTCTAAATTGGACAACGATATTTGCTCTAATATACCTTAAATAAATCCAATCGCACTGATCACAAGTCCAATAATATCATCTCACTCGGTACAAGTTGCTCAGGCAATAAGCAACCTCAAACACTGCCAAAAGTCTCATATGATGCCACAATATGCCAACAAGCTACAAACTCGAATGTGATACATAAGGAAACATGAACTCTGGAAAGAACTACTCAACCCATGTAACTAATTAAACAACTGAAAAGATGTTATGAACCTTCCTCAGAAAATGAGAAACAAAACACATAAGAATAGATATAGGGAATTGTACTCTACATCACAATGTTGTGGCGTGTAACCCGATCCACACATGATACCGTTGTGGCGTGAACCCGATCCAACCATGATACCTGTGGAGGCATTCCACCCGATCCAAACAACATACTCGTGGCCACGTGGCACCTGATCCTAACATAATAATCTATAAGGAAATACCTACCGAGCCAGAATGCTCATACCTACAAAATACCCGAATGTCGACCACAAGCACACCGAGTGTATAATATCATCCCTAGGGAGACATATAGCGCCATACATTACAAAACTCAAGCACTACTAAAGTGAAACAAATGACCTGCATCTCGAGAGCCATCCTGCTCGCACAACACCACAAACTACATGTGATCTCGATACGAGTTTGAATAATCATACTGTCTCACAACCCACATGGCACAATAGAGATTACAAGGAATAGCTGACGACATAAATAACATCCAAGGCTCAAAGACCCCTCCGTAAGCAATGCTATGATGAAATAAACACATCCGACCTGATATAGAGTGCACATTCACATTTAGATCCATCCACGGGCCTCAAGAGGATTCTGATCGTACCGCACTAGGCTAATAACTTTCTAAGGATCCACATCAACCCTATTCGTGACAGATAAGAACACCCATCCAATCCAGAATAAACTTCCACAGTTCACAACCAAACAAATAGAGCACCTCCCAGGCCTAAACTTTCACATTAGCGATAGTGCCATAATCTCCATACTTGGTTTCAATCCTCAGTCAATCAAGTGACTACATGTCATATCAATACAATTTTCCAGTGGGATACGCTCCCACGATCTTGCGCACCAGGTAACAAAGTCTGCACATCCATACCACCGACTATACAATCCTGTAAAGTGAATCGAGAATCCGCAAATCAGTACACAAAGCCTCTTACATATGACACAAATCTCAGGTGACGCTAAAGACCATACCAGTTTACTCTAAACATCTTAATTCTTTCCTGATCATCCAAGATCGTAACATTCTTGTCTACACCAAACCGCAACCTTGATCCTCAACTTCCAATTCCCATGCCAGTCTTTGCACCTAATATGCCAATACGCAAGAGTACAAGAATTCCATCATAACTTCTGAACCACTAATAGAATAGACATTCCATCATATAGAAACCTTTCACTTAACTCATTTCAGGAGAACCACTGCAACACGCATTTGAATTCACATAACTGCAGAAAATACAATCCTCAAGTAGTGGTCTAAACCACCATAACTCTTCCGAGATCCATCTACACATAACGGGCCATTATAGTCGAATACCTCCAAATAAATCAAATTACAGCGGCCGTCAAGCCTCGCACGTACCGCCACAAATCACCTGCATAACTTAACACGCTGAAGGAACTGATCATTCCCACCATCATGCCGATTCAACTATTGCTAACCGAACCAACTTCTTCTAATTTACTCTGGACTTTTTATAGAAATAATAATAGCTCTATTCATAATATAATGAACCCAATCCACATTCATCTTGAGTGACCCTATTTCACGAGACCACATTGCATCAAAACCGACGAACTAACTCATACCCTCATTGTACGCACATTCACATCTTCAACTGGTATACCTACTCTGATAATTCCTTTACGAATCCGAAGTTATTTCTCCTATTCCTCCTATGCTACACCACAGACCGACGATAACATAGAACAATCCAAGCCCCTTTCATATTCCACTGTAAAAGCTCGATACTTAACCATACCATAGGCTCGAAATCCTTAGGCACCGCACTTTAATTTTGAACCCATTAGGACCATTGTTGAGAGTCACCCCCTCTAACTTGTTGAATATAATCAAACTCCAAGGCCCTGATAGAACATGAACACCCTCTTAAAGAAGCAGCCAGCTGAATTTCTGTCCTTGTACATCACATCCACACGAAGCATAGACTTTGAGTCTTCCCAAAACCGAACATGAATCAATAAGGCAAAATAAAGCACACATTCCTCAAATCCTTTGCTCAAATTACCACTGATGTTTCCTTTCCTTAGTCTTAGTAACCCACAAATGCACCGATAACCAGAAACCGCACAAGTAGACAACCACGCAATCCAATCATAGACGGTGGGGCTGTCCCACTTAGCTTAAAGCTACAATTACATAACCCTGGGACCCACCGAGATTCCTTCTTTCCCATTGACATTAGCTAAAAGTACAATAATACATTCCAAACTTGAAGTCATGTTGCATCCAAATAAAATCCACGGACCTAGTCACTGTCCACCATGAATTGCCAAATGGCTCCAAACTTTCCTCAAGGCGTGTGGCCATCCTACCACAGAACCCATATGTTACTCTGCCACTCTCCCACTTTGGTTAAACCCTCTCCTTTAAGCAACTCCTTGACTTCTACTTTTCATACTTGACCTTCTAGCAATTCAACCACCGCAAAACACCTCCCGCATGTCTTTCCTCATCCTTTGCTACCCAATTGTTGCCTTAAATTTGAATCCATCTCTGTAACACTTGAGCTAATAAATTGCCACCAACTCCAAGCCTCCTAAAAGATCATCCTTCTCGAGCCATCTATATTAGAAATACCTATTTGATTCCGAAATCGCTACACTCCGATATCTCTAACAACCGCTTCTCGGGCACCATTTCACACTACCCTGACCCGAAGAAAAATTGATGAAGACCATAACACCGGCGAACCTTAACGTGTTCAACAAAGACGATGACACCACATCAGAATTGAGAATTCCACCACGCTCGAAAATACTAAGTCTTGTTACTCTGTTATCCCAAACCTGAACATTCAAAGTCCGATTGCCATTCCTTCGCTGGAAATAAAGTGTTGAATCTTTGAATCATGCACTAAGAAAAAACCTCCTTCCAGGTCATTCACTGCCTCAACACATAAACAAGCACCCTACTATCACACCAACACGGTGCAGTACAATATCTGAACATCATAGCAATCTGCACGCACCCTCGAAACCATTAAAAATACAGCTATTGAGTTGAAATGACAGAACATCCTTCCGCAAGAAGACGATAATAACTTGTTCGAATGCGCAGGGAGAAACATCCTGCCCACGTTTGTAATACCACTACAACTCCTTGATGCCCAATTGACACGAGCATTGAACATCGTATAAGAATGAGTAGGAAGGATATAAAAGAATAAGTCTCAAAGGAATCAAATCATACGATGAGGAATCAAGAAAGGGAAGTGCTCGTAACATTTCTGTAGCCTCTTGAAGATAAGTACATACGTCTCCGTACCGATCCACAAAACTCTACTAGACTTGCTCATGATTCGTGAGACCTAAATGAACCTCACGCTCTAATACCAAGCTGTCACGACCCAAAATACACTAGAGGTCATGATGACGCCTAACATTGTCGTTATGCAAGCCAACAGTGAATGTTTAACTTAATTACTCATTTTAGTATTTTTGAAATCATAATTTTCATCAATTAAACAATAAGAAATAGAATTTGCAGGGTTAGTGATAATATTTTCACAATTACAATAAAGGATAACCCATAAGCACCCCAAAATCTTGGTGTCGCAAGTAGTAATGCGAAGTAAAAGAATTTAATAAGCAAGAGATAACCAAATAGTATAGTTATAGCATGGAGTGAACCTGAGTCTACCCGGACAATAACATGAATGTAGCAACATGCGGACTCGCGTCACATCATGCGTACGTAGCCCACGCAACAAATAACGCATATCAATTACAACATCTATGGGGTAGTTTCCTCCTCATAGAGTTAGACATGAGACTTACCTCGCTCCGAAGTTCCATAACCAGCTCCAACACTGCTCTAACACCTCAAACCGGTGCCCGTCGCTCCAAAACTAGTCAAGTGATGTGCAAACAATAAAAATATACTCTAATACTCATAATAAATTAATTTATAACAATTTCCAACTCCGTTCGAAAAGTTAATAAAGTCAACCCTTGGGCCCACGTACTCGTATTTCAAAAATTATTAAAAATAAATATTACACTCATAACTCATATGGTCTATATCTAGAAAATCATCCAATTTTGTCAATGAATCGATCCTCAAATTAAGGATTTACCATTTCTCAACTTTGGGGCTCAAAATCCAATTTTTACAATCCAAACACGGATAAAAAATAATAACCAACGGAAATAATCATGGAGAAATATCAAAATAAAGGTAAGATATTTACCCCTTATTGAGACGATAAGAATGCAACAAAAATCACCTTAAAACGAAACTCTAGAACTCAAGATATGCCCAAAATACTAAAATCCTCGGTTTAAAACACTGTCTAGGCGATGTTTCCTCTTCGCATTTGCGGGAAAACCTTCACGTTTGCAAAGAGCAACTCTTCGCATTGATGGTCAACCCAAACTTCCTTCTTCGCATTCGCGGGACCTCCCTCGCGCTCTTAAAGAACAAAGTTTGCACCAGAAACCAGCAATCTTTCTCGACATGGAAATGGGCATAACTATCTCATACGACATCGAAATTCGGTGATTCTTGTTGCTATGACTCCATAATTAAGATAAGGCTAATGGTTCAATCCAATCTTAAATCAAAGATAGTTTGCTCAATATGGTACCCTTTATGTCCAAAGGAATGACATTGAAACATCAAATAAGAGTGAGATACAACCCAAACACATCCGATATACACCCGAGGCCCCCGGGACCCCGTCCAATCACTCCGAACCGCTCCATAACATAACACGGACCTGATCGAGGCCTCAAATCATACCAAATAACATCAAAACTACGAATTGTGCAAGGATTCAAGCCTAATGAACTATTGAACTTCTAACTTCCACATCCGATGCCGAAACCTATCAAATCACGTCCGATTGGCCTCAAATTTTGGAAAAAAGTCACACTTGACATTACGGACCTATTTCAACTTTTGGAATCAGAATCCAACCCGATATCGAAAATTCCACACTCTGTCAAACATTCAATTTTCACCAAATGACCCCAAAATGACCTACAGACCTCGAAATCCACATTCGGACGCGCTCCTAAGACTATAATAACCATATGGAACTATTCCCAGGCTAGGAGTTGCAAATGGACATCGATAGCATTAAAATACACTTCAACCCAAATTTATGAAATTCTTCCAAAATGCCAACTTTCCACAATAGACACCGAAACGCTCTCGGGTCATCCAAAACCTGGTCCGGACATACGCCCAAGTCCAAAATCATCATACAAACCTGTTGGAACCTTCAAATCCCGATTTCGAGGTCATTTACTCAAAATTCAAACCATAGTCAATCCCTCCAACTTAAAGTTTCCGAAATTAGAATTTTCTTTCTATATCAGCTCTGAACTTCCCGAAATTCAATTCCGATCACATGTACAAGTCATAATACCTGAAGTGAAGTTACTCAAGGTGCCTCAAACCGCCAAATAATGTGCTAGAGCTCAAAACGAACGATTGGATCGTTACAATTGTTATCATTTCCTTATCTGCTGGAATCTTCTACTGTTTCTTTCTATCCAAATATGATATACTGCAGCTGCAAGCATAAAAGCCAAAATGGTAGCTTTTCCTCTCTCCCTCTGATAGAAAATTAACTAATTTTTTCATTCCATAACTGAATATGCATGTTGCATCCTATCTAGTTAACAAGCTTCTGCCATGTCCAATAGGACTCCCAATTATCTGAACAATTAAGTACCAAGGGAGAAATGAAGCTCCTCTAGTATCTGATCCTTAAAATTAGAAGAGACGTCATCAACAAAACATATATTGATAAGGTCCAATTTTAAGCACTTGGGATGTAAGTTAAAGTTAGGATTTTGTTTCAGCTTCTTCAAAGACCTATTCAAATAATCCATCACTAGCACAAAGAGGTAAGGTGACATTGAATCACCTTGCCTGGGTCCCTCTGTAACAACTCAACCCACTAGTGATATTGTTCGTTTTGAGCACTGCCCGCACGACTTTAAAATGCATCATTAGAGTGTAAGGCTTATTTACTTATATACCCAGCATCTTTCCCGTATTTTGTCGATGTGGAATTCGCTTAGGGTGTCACTGTAAGCACGTGATTTTTGCCCTATATGAGAAATACTCCCAAAAATTCAAAATAAAACAATTTTCCTTTGTGTGCCATTTTGAGAATTTTAGTGGGATTTTTGATAATTATTTGTATTTATCCGTGCATGTTTATTTGTTAAATTAATAAAAAATACAAAAATATGTCGCATTTTTGCATTTAGGATTTGATTCTACAATTAGGAGCAATTAAGTTTGTTTTACAAGAACAAAAAATCATAAAAATAATGTACGTTGCATTTTTAGCATTTAATGTCCAAATTGTGTGATTTTATCGTAATTGTTATTTAATTGTGTGTTAATTGTTATTAATAGTTAATTAGCACTTTTACAAATTAATTTAGTTCTATAGGATAATTTAGGATTTTTAGAATTTAGTTTTAGTTTAAGAAAAATAAAAGAATAAAAAAGAAGCAATAAAAGAAGAAGAAAATCGGATTGGGCCTTTTCTTCAATTCTAAACCACAAGCCCAAAACCAGATAACCCCTTAACCAAACCCCTATCGGGTCAACCCGACCCAGTCCGCCCCATAACCCAAACAAACACCCCCCCTTTCCATTTTTCACTCTTTATTTCCCCAAACCCTAAAAAACATCCTCCCCCATTCATCTTCCTCCTTCAACAAAGAAAACATACACACACACAGCTCCTACCAACAGCCCAACCTCCATTTGCGTCCACCCCGACCACCCCAGCAACACCATCACGCCTAGACAACGACCATCTCCCCATCGTTCCTCGCTGCTTCTTCTTCAACGACCTCCCATGGCTGCCCTTCTGCATCTGCGTCGCACAACAGCCCGGCGACTACCCTCCAAACGACCCCTCCAGCGTCGCCCAACCAGCACCATTCCAGTCCAGCCGTTCGAGCCAGCTCCGGTCATCTTCTTCCTCGTTCCACCTGAAACAGTCCGTCACACTGCCAAACTCCATCGCAAAACCCTTCGACCTCACTCCAGTAGCGTCGTCACCACCCCAGCTCCACCATGACGACCGACAGCTCAGCCATGAATGACCACAGTCCGTCGAGCTCCAGCCAGTCGCCATGGCTGCTGCTTCTTCTGCTACGTCCAGTTATGAGCGACCACCATCGCTTCTGCTACACCCAGCGAACCACCCCCCCTCGCCAGTCGACCACCCATACCCACGACGAACAACAGCCGTGAAACAACTCCAAACACCAGCTCCACTGTCACGTCTTCAACACCCCAAATCGCCGGAAATAACTAGCTGTGTTAATCAAGAGTCGAAGCGGTGTCGTGAACGAAGCTGTGTTTCATCGGAAGTTCATCGTTGTTCGATGACGGATCGTTAGCATAAAGGTCAGCCGTAGCTCGTTCACGGATTTTTGTTGTTTTTTTTCTTTGGTTTCATTTTAATATGTGGTTTTATTTTTGAACATTTTTCGCATGATATTCCTACTGCATATTCGTTGAAATTGTGTGTGTGTGCGTTTTGGATGACTCTCCTACTGTTTTGAGTTCGATTGATGCTCAAGTTAGTGATTTAAATCTACTTGTTTATCCTGTTAAGTTTGTTGATATGAATCTGACTCTGTTGTTAATTCATGAAAGTTGTCGATTAGGAGTTTGTTTGGCGAGTTTGTTATTCAGAGTTTGTTTGTTAATTGGATCGTTGATTAGGTGAATTGGTTATAGCTGATATGGTTTTGGTACAGATTGAAAGGGATGGGGGTAGAATGGTAAATTGCAGTATTTTGAGGGGCATTTTCGGGATTTTATGTTTTAAAAAATAATTAATTTGAGTGCTCTGTCCACTAATTTGAGTGAGGGACAAGACAAGTGGTAGTGGAAATTAATACATTGTTTAATATAGTGGGGGACAAAGCATGCGGTAGTGGGGAATAAGGGAATTAAATAAAGAAAAGATATGTGTTAGTGTGAACTAATATATTTGTTTAATATAGTAGAGGATAAAACATTAAGTAGTGGGATTTAAAAGGGGGATGAGGAAAAGATGGTGGGATTTAATTTAAGTGCTTCAAGTTTGGCTATAAATAAAGAAGAGCTTGACACAAATTAAGAGAGAGAATTTGGAGAGAGGATAGAGGATTTTCTGAACATTAAGAGAGAAATTGGGGGATTTTTCGGAACAGAAAAAACATTCTGGAAATCTAAAGAGAGAGTAGTATACACCCAATATACACTCTGAATACACTGAATATACAAAGTTAGAATTTAAGGGTTAAATATTAACTGGTCTTTTAATCTAAAAAAAGGTTCACTTTGTTTCTGCTCGTTGATTGCTGTTGGTATTTCTGGACTTTCGTTTGGTTTGTTCCTTGAGTTTGGTTGGTTATTTGTTATTGTTTCATTGGGGTGTTGCTGGAATTCTGCTGGTTTCATTAAACATTGTTACTGAGCTGTTTTGTTTTCCGTTACTGTTGTTATTGTTGTGTTGTTGCTACTGTTCCTGCTGATCCTTTTCTTCCTTTTCCTTATGGTCCCTTTCCAGGTACACATTTCTGAGATTAGTACTGATGTGACTTCAAACTGCAAAAATGCTGAATTAAAAGGCTTAACAGATTGCCTATTAAAGTGTGTTCAATTAATGTATTAGAATGTACATTAGGAAATATTGTATATGTTTATGCTCATCTTAGACATGTATTTACATTGTACAACTGTACTGAAAATTGGATTGTACCTAGAACTTTTCTAAGTAGTTTGAACTGTTTTCTATATGCCTATGAGTACATGAATTGATAGATAGTCATTACTGGAAATTATTTTGATTTAGTTTAATTAGTGAAGTATAACTCTGAATTCATGCAAACCGGAATAGAAATGAGTCAAAGCTTGTGAATTTTTTATCATGTTAGTAATGGAGATCTGTAAATATTAGGCAGAATAAAAAATGGCCAGTAATTTCGTAGAATCAGTAGGCCCACTATATTTTAAGTTAGGATCGTAGTAGTAATTGCTAAGATCATTAATCCAATAGGCATGAGTTGAGTTCAAACAAGACGAGTTAACGATTAAGTTTAACAAACTTTCGAATAAGCATTAGTGATTAAGGTTAATTCCAGTTTCAAATAGTTGTAAACAATTAATTCCAACGGTTCAATTCATCTAACAATGTGGGTCTAAATTAGTTAGAGGATAATTAGTTTATTTTGGTAATATTATTTGTAAATTCCGTATTCTATTTATAATTTCAATTTTAGTAATATTCAATTATAGAATAAGGCATGAAACAATCTCCCTTTGTCTCGATTGCAATTATCAGTTTGCATTTGTCTTAATCCGATAAATAAGTAGCGGCCTTTTCAAGCATGTGATTAATTAGAATTTTTCTCTTTTTTTAGAGACGAACTTAAATAGAAAAAATGTAGTCACTTTAGGATTATCCTTTTAAAAATAAACGAGATGAGCCTCGCCCAATAAAACGCACAAGTTGCGGGGCCCTCAACGGATAGTTATTTCGAATGCTTAGATTTCGAGACAGGCCGCATAGCGAACTTTACGATTTTTCTCAAAATAACAACGCGTTAGTCTTTAGGCGTGTATTTAATAATGTTATTTTCCTAAACTCGGGTGCACATTTATGTGACTCAAATCCAAATCTCAACGAAGTTGGAACGCATCAAAAATTGTGGGTACATTTATGTAGCGCAATTCGAGATGCATTCTCACGACGTTGCAATTCTTTGAATAAATAATACCAAAGCGGTAAACAGTTAAAATTTGCACGTAGGTTCATAATTGTATAAAATCAGATAATCAAGCCGAATATGACAGTTGAGCGACCGTGCTAGAACCACGGAACTCGGGAATGCCTAACACCTTCTCCCGGGTTAACAGAATTCCTTATCCGGATTTCTGGTGCGCAGACTGTTAAACAGAGTCATTCTTTTCCTCGATTCGGGATTAAAATTGGTGACTTGGGACACCCTAAATCTCCCAAGTGGCGACTCTGAAATAAATAAATAAATCCCGTTTCGATTGTCCTTTAATTGGAAAAAACTCCTACGCCCTTCGCGGGGTCGCGGGCGAAAAAAGAGGTGTGACAACTCTGGCGACTCTGCTAGGGATTCGAACCCAGAATCTCTGGTTCAGAGTTCAAAATTAAAGCTTAGATGAATTGTTATATTTGGCTTAATTTATTATTTGATTTTATTACATGTTTTGGCCTAAATGTGCAAAATGATGCTTTTTACCGCTTTGATATTATTTGAACTGTACATATAAACTGTGCCGAAACCTTCTCTTCTCACCTCCGGGGATGTGCTTACTGGTTGAGACTCCCTATTCTGTTAGTGTCATACCCTGAAATAAAAGAGGCTCGGAAAGTTTCTAAGCCGGCTGGCCTTTTGGTTCCCGGAAAGGAGCTCCTTCCTCAACCCGAGTTGTCCGCTCGGGTACACTGTCTAGAACATATACCCAGGTTGAACCTAGAATAACTTGACTTCATGTCGGTTCCCTAGTAGGAACGTTTATTTGCATCATGTTGCATTTGACTTAGGGGACTCAACACAGGGGTTGAGTTCGTCTAGGACAAGCAACCTAAAATGAAAAAAGACCATCCTGCTGCATCCTGTTTGTTTTGCACATTTATTTGCTTCAGATCTGCATGCTGACCGACTTCTGAAATCGGGAATTTTTGAAAAAAAAAGAAAAAGAAAAATAGTAGTGTAGGGAGATAACTACTTATTTTTAGAAAAATAAAACCAATGTCCAAGTAGTGTCAAAACCCTGCCGAAATTTTGAGAAAATGAAAAAAAAATTGTCGTTTTTAGTTTGATTTATTTGAAAGACAAAAGAAAGGAGTCTTGTTTACAAGTTTAGTTTATGTTGCCCGAACTACGCGGGTCTGATTCTCACCGAATGTGAGATACGTAAGCAAACCTCTTCGATTCCGGCCCACCATATTAAAAACAAAATCCAAAAAAAAAAATATTTTCAATTACTCGCTTCTTTAGAAAGTCTTTCTTTTAGACCTCAATTTTAAAAAAATAATACAAAAATATTTTCTTTTAATCTCTCTCAAAATCCAAAATATTTGTTTAAAAATTCAAAAGAAAATTCAAGATTCAAAAATATTTTTCTTTTCTTTTGTGGTATTTCTTTCATAAATTCAGAGTAATAGTCCAAAAATATTTCCTTTCTTCTTTAAAAGTATTTTCTGAAATTTCCAAAAAAAAAAAGAAAAAGAAAAAGAAGTTAAAATTCAAAAAATATTTCTTTAGACGTCTTTCTTTTAAAAAAAAAAGAAAAAAGAAAAAAAAAATAAACAAATCGAAATCCAAAAATATTTTCTTTCTTCTTTGTAAGGATTTTATTCGAAAAAAAAAGTTAGTTTATTTCCTTTATTCCTGATCGGCCCGAACTACGCCGGTTTGATTCTCACAGGATGTGAGATACGTAGGCAGCCCTCATCGGGTCCAACCTCCGCTTTTGCAAAAATAGCCAAAAAAATTTCGTCATAGAGTTGGGTGATGCTGTTTTTGTCAGAAATAGCCGAATGTTCCCAAAAAAGACGCCGGAAGACTGACTTTGCATAAACGGCCACCTTTGGTCATGTTTTTAGGATTTTGGTCGGTTAGCTAAAGTAGCCTTAAAATCTTCGTCCCCGAGGTGCTGAAAGGCCGCGTTGGAAAAACCCGGTCTTTTATGTTAATTTGAAAAATAATAAGACAAAGAGTCAGTGGTCAAAAATACCGCTTAGATTTTTCAAGCCGAGCCAGCTTCGGCGGTGTCTTAAACCGTTCTTGCCGAGATAGCCTTAGAGTAGCTTTTAGTTGTCAAAAGGCTATTTTCGTAAAAGAACGGACAAGTTTGTGAAGTGTCATAAAATAATCTTCCCGGCCTCAAAATTCATGTGAAATTGGGAAGGGGCCACGTTTGCAAAAACAGTCGTTTGGTTAAAATCGGCATATAGGGGAAGGAATCTGTCATTTTATTTTTCTTGAGTTTGTATTTCTTTTGATTAGAGTATGTGGGATGTTTGACTTTCGGGTCTGTTGTTCGTTTTTAAGTGATTCCAAAAATGTTTTATTGTTGTTTACCTTTTGTGTGTCAGAACTACGCACGGTCTGATTCATGCGGGGACATGATACGTAGGCAATCCACATAAGATTCGACCACCATTAAAAAAAAGAGAGAAAAAAAGGGAGCACAATTACAAGAAGCCGGAATGTCGCACGTGACTGAAGCAAATGCATGATATAAAGGGTTAATTGCCTAGTTGCATTGCATCCCTAATGTGTGTTTTCTTATCTGTTGAAAACCCTAACGCTAACAGGTTGCTTCCATTTTGTTCCTTTTCAATCTTTAGAAAGGTGGTTAGTTGTGGTCCTGAAAGTAACGCTTCCCTGCAACACAAGGGCAAAAGACAATGGCAGAAAACAACAGAACTGAGTGGGTTTGTACCGATGCCCGAAAGCGGTTGCTTGAACAGGACTACGGGTTGGTAGAAGAGGTAAAAATGTTGAGACAACATGTGGCAGACATGTATCAGGCATGGATGACTGGGAAAGCACCACCCCTGCCACCGCCTAGCTTCTTGAACTCTGTCCTTACCCAAGCACCCAACACCATAACGGATGATCCCCCATACTCTCCATATCAACCCACTTATGATAGCTTTCCCAGCCACCCGAGTAGCTCCATCACTCGTCAACACTACTCCCCTCCCCAACGCTACTTCTCTCCACAGGACTCCCAAAGATATGCTTCACTTTCCAAGTATCCAGCTCCCCGAAAGGCCTACCCACGAGCACACCAGAAACCCCCTGGATCAGGTTTTAGGCCAAATTAGGCATTTAGGAACGAGAGGTTGCTGAAACAAGGAAAGACTCACTCCTATCGGAGAATCTTATGCAAGTTTGTTTGAAAGACTAAAACATGCTGGCCTGATTGAGTCGCTCCCCGGATATACTCCAGATCAACGTGCAAGAAGCTTTGATCCTACTGTACGATGCGCATTCCACTCCAATGTCCCAGGGCATAGCATTGAGAGTTGTCGTTCGTTGAAAAGGGAAATAGAAAGAATGATTCACGAAGGAGTGATTACGATCGATGACAGTAATAAAGAGCATGTGAACCCTCTTGGGATATTGACTAAAGCTGAAGATGTGGAAGAAGATAGTGGTCTTGATGAGAAGCTCAGTGGCTAAGATGCCGTGCTTGGTAATTAGGAAGACGCTCCCTTTCTTGGTCAGTCGGAGCGGAGCTTTGGTGGTTCATTTTGTTATCATTTCTGTTTTCCGAGTTATTGGCAGGGTTGTAATCCGGACATTGTCTTATGTCAAACCCTCTTATCCTTCCATTTTGTCATAGCGGTTTGTTTAGTGTTGTCTAGGATTGTTTTAGTTTTGTTCCAAGGTTGTACCCCAGTTGTTTTGCTTATTTTGTTATACGAACCATTTCACCGCCTGTCTAATGCAAATTCCGGTCTTTTGTTACTTCCAGTCATCTTCTTTGTGTAATTCTTTTTATCCTTTTGTTTTGTCTTTATTCAACATCGATTCTAGTGACATGACATGCGCGCACAGTATGGGCCTAATCTTAAGAGTTAATTATAAAGCCATTGGGGGATGATCGGGACACTTAAGGGAAATAGGAATAGCTTGAGATTCTTTGAAGCTCGAGCCACGTGAAGCTGGGGCAAGTAAAACATAAAGAAAAACCATAAAAGCAAGTTAGCCATATTAACAAGGGGGCCGTTCATGGTAACGAAACTGAGAGTATTGCCCAACGGTGCTTTAAAAATGACAAATGAAAAGGCGAATGTGTGGATATGGTTATCAAGTCCGGCACAGTCAGAAGATGTGGCGAATATTTAATTGTGTTGTTTGTGCTTGGCATGTTTTGAAGATTGGAATGACGAAGGCATTTTATTCTGCTATCTAAACACTTTATCCTTCGTTAACCCTTTTGAGCCTTATTGGTTTTCTTTCGTACCCCTCGTTCGGAATCAGTAGCAAAGATTAGAAAACACAAGCATGGAAGATAAAGATAAAGAAAAAGAAAAGGGAAAAGAAAACAACAAAAACAACAAAACGACAAAAGAGAAAGGAGAAATGAAAAAGAGAAAGAAAAGAAAAAAAATTAATAAATAAATGAAAAAAAGGAATTGGGAACTACGTTTGACGTGATTCCTCAAAGAGGATACGTAGGCGCTTCACGACTCGGTCATAGTGTAAAAAAAAATATCCCCAAGCAAGAAACTGGGGCAGAAGTTGTGTTTGATGTAAAGAAATTTGGTTCCGAAGGTTGTAAATTTTGAACCCAAATTGATTCGTTTTGAGCCGCTAATACCCTTTCTTTCTAGCCCTATCCAAAACCCCACGTTACGGTCCAAAGAAAGACCTTTTGACCAGTCTTCTAAAGATGCCAAGTCATGCAAATGGAAGTCGAGAATAACACTCTGATCCCCGACAGAAAAGTAATGAAATGAGAGAGTCTTATAAGTAAAAACCTTCACGGGCACCTTGAGGCGGCTATAAGTTGAGAGAAAAAACAAAATGAGAGAGGCTTGATAGTGAAAACCCTTCGGGCACTACAAGTCGAATAAAGATTGAGAATCATACAGGAAAGCACAAGACGAAGATCGTGAAAGGCAGAGGATAGGCCACGTGTGCATGTCATGGCCAATAGAGTTGACATCCACATCTGATAGGTTTTACTTCTTAGTTTTCTTGTTAGGAGTCATCTCTTTCTTTTGCCTTTTACTCTGTTCCTTTTACCTTTGTCATTTCCTCTTATTGAGTCTCTTTGGTCAGAACAAGCGAGAAATGATTTTAAAATTTGCCATCAGCTTTCCAATTATGCAAGACGAGATCAGACTAGTACATCAAAGGGGTATAAGTCAGGAAAGAACAAGCGCAATGAGCTGGTAATATTCAACGTGCTTTGAGGTTCGCGCAAAATACCCAAGATTGGTCCATATCAATTCAGGGACAGGCAACAAAAAGAGGTCCAGGGGGAGTGAACCGAGGGTATATTCGATGATGAGATTGACAAAAGGATAGACCGGTGTCAAGAAGGATATCCCCTGCAGAAATCGAGGGTTATAAGGCCAAGGCCAGCGGAAAATCAAGAAAGAACAACGCGGAAAGTAATGGACATAATTAGGAAATTCATAGGAGACTCAAAGGTGGGGGAAATGCCAAGTTCATGGACAGTACCGCAAGAAGATATTGGGTCTGCACTGGGAAAGGGTATTTAGGTAACACAGACGATGGAGGGAGTGGTTAATCAATAAACATGCAAGATCTTCAAGTGAAATCAGCTGTCATGAAAATACATGAGGTCAGATAAGGAGATTGGGAAAATGGTTAAGAGGTTTGGGAATAAGGAATCGTCAAGAAGGTCGGAAGGTATCAGCCAAGCTTCAAGATGGACAGACAACGCATAAATGGAAAATGGTTGATGGCATCCCCAGCAGGAGTATCACAACCAACCACCACGTTTCAAACTGACCAAATTTTCTTTGATTTGAAGCAGGGACAGGGAATGCTACCGATGATGGAAAGATGCGCCACAAGAAAGATTGTCAAACTGGGGCAGAAAATTTTCGTTCATTTCGAAAATTTTCGAGAAGTCTAACACAAGTTTGGTGAAAAGCGGTATCCCCAGCAGTTTCTTCGGGAGAAGGCAAAACAAATTTTAAAGAAAGCAATGTCAGGAGGACGATAACAAAAAAAAAAGAAGAAAAAAAAGGAAGACCAGTTTTGCAAAAGGAAACGGTTTGCAGAGGAATGAAACATTAGTCTTGAGGGAAGTAGTTTTTGAAGGAGTAAGATAGCATATTTTTGAAAAAATGTTATCCCCAGCAGTCCGCAGAGAAGACAGTACAAGTTTTGAGGAAAGTAGTTTTGAATAAAGATAATTCAAGTTAGAAGGAAAATGGTTGCTGAGGTCAGGAGCCCCGCCTGAAGAACAGAATGGCGATTTATTTTTTGAAGTTGTCATTGAGGTCAGGAGCCTCGCCTGAAGAAAAGGATGGCGATTTATTTTCGAAGTCGTTGTTGAGGTTAGGAGCCCTCCCTGAAGAACAGAATGACGATTTATTTTTCGAAGTTGTTGTTGAGGTCAAGAGCCCCCTGAAGAACAGAATGACGATTTATTTTTCAAAGTTTATGTTGAGATCAGGAGCCCCCCTGAAGAACAGAATCACAATTTATTTTTCGAAGTTGTTGAGGTCAGGAGCCCCCCCTGAAGAATAAAATGGCGATTTATTTTTCGAAGTTGTTGAAATCTCGCCCGCCTGAAGAAAGGAATGACGATTTATTTTTCAAAGTTGTTGTTGAGTTCAGGAGCCCCCCCTGAAGAACAGAATGACGATTTATTTTTCAAAGTTGTTGAAATCTCGACCCGCCTGAAGAATGGAATGGCGATTTATTTTTCGAAGTTGTTGTTGAGGTCAGGAGCCCCCCTGAAGAACAGAATGACGATTTATTTTTCGAAGTTGTTGAGGTCAGGAGCCCCCCCTGAAGAACAGAATGACGATTTATTTTTCGAAGTTGTTGAAATCTCGCCCGCTTGAAGAAAGGAATGACGATTTGGTTTTCAAAGTTGTTGTTGAGTTCAGGAGCCCCCCCTGAAGAATGGAATGACGATTTATTTTTCGAAGTTGTTGTTGAGGTCAGGAGCCCCCCTGAAGAACGGAATGACGATTTATTTTTCGAAGTTGTGATTGAGGTCAGGAGCCCCCCCTGAAGAATAGAATGTCAATTTATTTTTCGAAGTTGTTGAAGTCTCGCCTGCCTGAAGAAAGGAATGACGATTTATTTTTCGAAATTGTTGTTAAGGTCAGGAGCCCCCCCCTAAAGAACAGAATGACGATTTATTTTTCGAAGTTGTTGAAGTCTCGCCCGCCTGAAGAAAGGAATGGCGATTTATTTTTCGAAGTTGTTGTTGAGGTAAGGAGCCCCCCCTGAAGAACAGAATGGTGATTTATTTTTCGAAGATGTTGTTGAAGTCTCGCCCGCCTGAAGAAAGGAATGGCGATTTATTTTTCGAAGTTGTTGTTGAGGTCAGGAGCCCCCCCCGAAGAACAGAATGGTGATTTATTTTTTGAAGTTGTTGTTGAGGTCAAGAGCCCCCCCTGAAGAACAGAATGGTGATTTATTTTTCGAAGTTGTTGTTGAGGTCAGGAGCCCCCCCGAAGAACGGAATGACGATTTATTTTTCGAAGTTGTTGTTGAGGTTAGAAGCCCCGACTGAAGAACGGAGGAATACATTTCAGTCTTTACATTTCAAGTCCGGAAGTTGGGAGCCCGCCCATATAACAGAGGAATACATTTCAGTCGTTACATCTCAAGTTTTGAAGTTGGGAGCCCGCCCATATAACAGAGGAATACATGGAAGTTTGAAGTCAGTAAAGCAGAGGAATACAACCAAAATCCCCAGCAGGAAACCACAAGAATCCCCAGCAGAGGAAGGAAGTCCAAGACTCGATGGAAAAATAATGCGAAGCTCCCGAGAAGGACATAAGCAGTTCGAGATCGGCAGTCAAGGGAGAATACAAGACAAATCAGAAGTAAAGAAATGCTAGAGGAGTCACCGAGACATCAAAGCAACAAGAGACACAAGAGCATGACTGAAGATCTAGATAAAATTTTGTAATTCATAGACTATAGTTTAGTCTAGTTTCTTGTTTTCTTTCAGCATGGTGTATTAAGGAGGTCTACAAGCAGTAATAACAGCATGCAACATCAATAACATTGCAGTCCCATGGTAGTCCCAGCTACCAAAACTTCTCAAACTACATTAACCTGATTCCCTTCTAGCCAGGGATATGTAGGAAATCTTTGAAGCAAAGATACGATTAAATCTTTCAAAAAAAAATTGCTTCACACGGAGTACTCGGATGGGCAAAAATCGCTCACTTTATCTTTGCACGAAAACTCTTCATGTTTTCTGACAAAGAGGGGCAGTTGTAAGCACGTGAGTTTTGCCCTATATGAGAAATACTCCCAAAAATTCAAAATAAAACAATTTTCCTTTGTGTGGCATTTTGAGAATTTTCGAGGCATTTTTTGATAATTATTTGTATTTATCCGTGCATGTTTATTTGTTAAATTAATAAAATATACAAAAATATGTCACATTTTTGCATTTAGGATTTGATTCTACAATTAGGAGCAATTAAGTTTGTTTTACAAGAACAAAAAATCATAGAAATAATGTACGTTGCATTTTTAGCATTTAATGTCCAAATTGTGTGATTTTATCGTAATTGCTATTTAATTGTGTGTTAATTGTTATTAATAGTTAATTAGCACTTTTATAAATTAATTTAGTTCTATAGGATAATTTAGAATTTTTAGAATTTAGTTTTAGTTTAAGAAAAAATAAAAGAAGAAAAAAGAAGCAATAAAAGAAGAAGAAAATCAGATTGGGCCTTTTCTTCAATTCTAAACCACAAGCCCAAAACTAGATAACCCCATAACCAAACCCCTACCGGGTCAACCCGACCCAGTTTGCCCCATAACACAAACAAACACCCCCCCTTTCCATTTTTCACTCTTCATTTCCCCAAACCCTAAAAAACATCCGCCCCCCTTCATCTTCCTCCTTCAACAAAGAAAACACACACACACACACTCACAGCTCCTACCAACAGACAACCTCCATTTGCGTCCACCCCGACCACCCCAGCAATACCATCACGCCCAGACGACGACCATCTCCCCATCTCCCCATCATTCCTCGCTGCTTCTTCTTCAATGACCTCCCATGGCTGCCCTTCTGCATATGCGTCGCACAAGAGCCCGGCGACCACCCTCCAAACGACCCCTCCAGCGTCGCCCAACCAGCACCATTCCAGTCTAGCCGTTCGAGCCATCTCCGGTCATCTTCTTCCTCGTTCCGCTTGAAATAGTCCGTCACACTGCCAAACTCCATCTCCAAACCCTTCGACCTCACTCCAGCAGCGTCGTCACCACCCCAGCTCCACCATGACGATCGAAAGCTCAGCCATGAACGACCACAGTCCGTCGAGCTCCATCCAGTCGCCATGGCTACTGCTTCTTCTACTACGTCCAGCTATGGGTGACCACCATCGCTTCTGCTACACCCAGCGAACCACCCCCTTCGCCAGTCGACCACCCATACCCACGACGAACAGCAGCCGTGACACTACTCCAAACACCAGCTCCACTGTCACGTCTTCAACACCCCAACTCGCCGGAAACAACCAGCTGTGTTAATCAAGCATCGAAACGGTGTCGTGAACGAAGCTGTGTTTCATCAGAAGTTCATCGTTGTTCGACGACGGATCGTTAGCATAAAGGTCAGCCGTAGCTCGTTCACGGATTTTTGTTGTTTTTTTTCTTTGGTTTCATTTTAATATGTGGTTTCATTTTTGAACATTTTTTGCATGATATTCCTACTGCATATTCGTTGAAATTGTGTGTGTGTGTGCGTTTTGGATGACTCTCCTACTGTTTTGAGTTCGATTGATGCTCAAGTTAGTGATTTAAATCTACTTGTTTGTCCTGTTAAGTTTGTTGATATGAATCTGACTCTGTTGTTAATTCATGAAAGTTGTCGATTAGGAGTTTGTTTGGCGAGTTTGTTATTCAGAGTTTGTTTGTTAATTGGATCGTTGATTAGGTGAATTGGTTATAGCTGATATGGTTTTGGTACAGATTGAAAGGGATGGGGGTAGAATGGTAAATTGCAGTATTTTGAGGGGCATTTTCGGGATTTTAAGTTTTAAAAAATGATTAATTTGAGTGCTCTGTCCACTAAGTATTAAATAATATTAAAATAATACATTGTTTAATACATGGTGGGGGACAAGAAAAGTGGTAGTGGGAATTAATACATTGTTTAATATAGTGGGGAACAAAGCATGCGGTAGTGGGGAATAAGGGAATTAAATAAAGAAAAAATATGTGTTAGTGAGAACTAATATATTTGTTTAATATAGTGGGGGACAAAACATTAAGTAGTGGGATTCAAAAGGGGGATGGCGAGAAGATAGTGGGATTTAATTTAAGTGCTTCAAGTTTGATTATAAATAAAGAAGAGCTTGACACAAGTTAAGAGAGAGAATTTGGAGAGAGGATAGAGGATTTTCTGAACATTAAGAGAGAAATTGGGGGATTTTTAAGAACAGAAAAAACATTCTGGAAATCTAAAGAGAGAGTAGTATACACCCGATATACACTCTGAATAAACTGAATATACAAAGTCAGAATTTAAGGGTTAAACATTAACTGGTCTTTCAACCTAAAAAAAGGTTCACTTTGTTTCTGCCCGTTGATTGCTGTTGTTATTTCTGGACTTTCGTTTGGTTTGTTCCTTGAGTTTGGTTGGTTATTTGTTATTGTTTCATTGGGGTGTTGCTGGAATTCTGCTGGTTTCATTAAACATTGTTACTGGGTTGTTCTGTTTTCCGTTACTGTTGTTGTTGTTGTGTTGTTGCTACTGTTCCTGCTGATCCTTTTCTTTCTTTTCCTTGTGGTCCCTTTCCAGGTACACATTTCTAAGATTAGTACTGATGTGACTTCAAACTGCAAAAATACTGAATTAAAAGGCTTAACAGATTGCCTATTAAAGTGTGTTCAATTAATGTATTAGAATGTACATTAGGAAATATACATTAAGTTTGTTTTACAAGAACAAAAAATCATAGAAATAATGTACGTTGCATTTTTAGCATTTAATGTCCAAATTGTGTGATTTTATCGTAATTGCTATTTAATTGTGTGTTAATTGTTATTAATAGTTAACTAGCACTTTTATAAATTAATTTAGTTCTATAGGATAATTTAGAATTTTTAGAATTTAGTTTTAGTTTAAGAAAAAATAAAAGAAGAGAAAAGAAGCAATAAAAGAAGAAGAAAATCAGATTGAGCCTTTTCTTCAATTCTAAACCACAAGCCCAAAACTAGATAACCCCATAACCAAACCCCTACCGGGTCAACCCAACCCAGTTTGCCCCATAACACAAACAAACACCCCCCCTTTCCATTTTTCACTCTTCATTTCCCCAAACCCTAAAAAACATCCGCCCCCCTTCATCTTCCTCCTTCAACAAAGAAAACACACACACACACACACTCACAACTCCTACCAACAGCCCAACCTCCATTTGCATCCACCCCGACCACCCCAGCAACACCATCATGCCCAGACGACGACCATCTCCCCATCTCCCCATCGTTCCTCGCTGCTTCTTCTTCAATGACCTCCCATGGCTGCCCTTCTGCATATGTGTCGCACAAGAGCCCGGCGACCACCCTCCAAACGACCCCTCCAGCGTCGCCCAACCAGCACCATTCTAGTCTAGCCGTTCGAGCCAGCTCCGGTCAACTTCTTCCTCGTTCCGCTTGAAATAGTCCGTCACACTACCAAACTCCATCTCCAAACCCTTCGACCTCACTCCAACAGCGTCGTCACCACCCCAGCTCCACCATGACGACCGAAAGCTCAGCCATGAACGACCACAGTCCGTCGAGCTCCATCCAGTCGCCATGGCTACTGCTTCTTCTACTACGTCCAGCTATGGGCGACCACCATCGCTTCTGCTACACCCAGCGAACCACCCCCCTCGCCAGTCGACCACCCATACCCACGACGAACAGCAGCCGTGAAACTACTCCAAACACCAGCTCCACTGTCACGTCTTCAACACCCCAACTCGCCGGAAACAACCAGCTGTGTTAATCAAGCGTCGAAACGGTGTCGTGAACGAAGCTGTGTTTCATCAGAAGTTCATCGTTGTTCGACGACGGATCGTTAGCATAAAGGTCAGCCGTAGCTCGTTCACGGATTTTTGTTGTTTTTTTTCTTTGGTTTCATTTTAATATGTGGTTTCATTTTTGAACATTTTTTGCATGATATTCCTACTGCATATTCGTTGAAATTGTGTGTGTGTGTGTGCGTTTTGGATGACTCTCCTACTGTTTTGAGTTCGATTGATGCTCAAGTTAGTGATTTAAATCTACTTGTTTGTCCTGTTAAGTTTGTTGATATGAATCTGACTCTGTTGTTAATTCATGAAAGTTGTCGATTAGGAGTTTGTTTGGCGAGTTTGTTATTCAGAGTTTGTTTGTTAATTGGATCGTTGATTAGGTGAATTGGTTATAGCTGATATGGTTTTGGTACAGATTGAAAGGGATGGGGGTAGAATGGTAAATTGCAGTATTTTGAGGGGCATTTTCGGGATTTTAAGTTTTAAAAAATGATTAATTGAGTGCTCTGTCCACTAAGTATTAAATAATATTAAAATAATACATTGTTTAATACATGGTGGGGGACAAGACAAGTGGTAGTGGGAATTAATACATTGTTTAATATAGTGGGGAACAAAGCATGCGGTAGTGGGGAATAAGGGAATTAAATAAAGAAAAGATATGTGTTAGTGAGAACTAATATATTTGTTTAATATAGTGGGGGACAAAACATTAAGTAGTGGGATTCAAAAGGGGGATGGCGAGAAGATAGTGGGATTTAATTTAAGTTCTTCAAGTTTGATTATAAATAAAGAAGAGCTTGACACAAGTTAAGAGAGAGAATTTGGAGAGAGGATAGAGGATTTTCTGAACATTAAGAGAGAAATTGGGGGATTTTTAAGAACAGAAAAAACATTCTGGAAATCTAAAGAGAGAGTAGTATACACCCGATATACACTCTGAATAAACTGAATATACAAAGTCAGAATTTAAGGGTTAAACATTAACTGGTCTTTCAACCTAAAAAAAGGTTCACTTTGTTTCTGCCCGTTGATTGCTGTTGTTATTTCTGGACTTTCGTTTGGTTTGTTCCTTGAGTTTGGTTGGTTATTTGTTATTGTTTCATTGGGGTGTTGCTGGAATTCTGCTGGTTTCATTGAATATTGTTACTGGGTTGTTCTGTTTTCCGTTACTGTTGTTGTTGTTGCTACTGTTCCTGCTGATCCTTTTCTTCCTTTTCCTTGTGGTCCCTTTCCAGGTACACATTTCTAAGATTAGTACTAATGTGACTTCAAACTGCAAAAATGCTGAATTAAAAGGCTTAACAGATTGCCTATTAAAGTGTGTTCAATTAATGCATTAGAATGTACATTAGGAAATATTGTATATGTTTATGCTCATCTTAGACATGTATTTACATTGTACAACTATACTGAAAATTGGACTATACCTAGAACTTTTCTAAGTAGTTTGAACTGTTTTCTATATGCCTATGGGTTCATGAATTGATAGATAGTCATTACCGGAAATTATTTTGATTTAGTTTAATTAGTGAAGTATAACTCTGAATTCATGCAAACCGGAATAGAAATGAGTCAAAGCTTGTGAATTTTTTATCATGTTAGTAATGAAGATCTGTAAATATTAGGCAGAATAAAAAATGGCCAGTAATTTCGTAGAATCAGTAGGCCCACTATATTTTAAGTTAGGATCGTAGTAGTAATTGCTAAGATCATTAATCCAATAGGCATGAGTTGAGTTCAAACAAGACGAGTTAACGATTAAGTTTAACAAACTTTCGAATAAGCATTAGTGATTAAGGTTAATTCCAGTTTCAAATAGTTGTAAACAATTAATTCCAACGGTTCAATTCATCTAACAATGTGGGTCTAAATTAGTTAGAGGATAATTAGTTTATTTTGGTAATATTATTTGTAAATTCCGTATTCTATTTATAATTTCAATTTTAGTAATATTCAATTATAGAATAAGGCATGAAACAATCTCCCTTTGTCTCGATTGTAATTTTCAGTTTGCATTTGTCTTAATCCGATAAATAAGTAGCGGCCTTTTCAAGCATGTGATTAATTAGAATTTTTCTCTTTTTTTAGAGACGAACTTAAATAGAAAAAATGTAGTCACTTTAGGATTATCCTTTTAAAAATAAACGAGATGAGCCTCGCCCAATAAAACGCACAAGTTGCGGGGCCCTCAACAAATAGTTATTTCGAATGCTTAGATTTCGAGACAGGCCGCATAACGAACTTTACGATTTTTCTCAAAATAACAACGCGTTAGTCTTTAGGCGCGTATTTAATAATGTTATTTTCCTAAACTCGGGTGCACATTTATGTGACTCAAATCCAAATCTCAACGAAGTTGGAACGTATCAAAAATTGTGGGTACATTTATGTAGCGCAATTCGAGATGCATTCTCACGACGTTGCAATTCTTTGAATAAATAATACCAAAGCGGTAAACAGTTAAAATTTGCACGTTGGTTCATAATTGTATAAAATCAGATAATCAAGCCGAATATGACAGTTGAGCGACCGTGCTAGAACCACGGAACTCGGGAATGCCTAACACCTTCTCCCGGGTTAACAGAATTTCTTATCCGGATTTATGGTGCGCAGACTGTTAAACAGAGTCATTCTTTTTACTCGATTCGGGATTCAACCGGTGACTTGGGACACCATAAATCTCCCAAGTGGCGACTGTGAAATAAATAAATAAATCCCGTTTTGATTGCCCCTTAATTGGAAAAAACTCCCTTCCGCGCCCCTTTGCGGGGGCGCGGGCGAAAAAGGAGGTGTGACAGTCACATAAACCCCCCTTAGGCACTCAACGTCTTCGTTGAGGTTTGTCCCACCACCGTTCAAGGTTGCACATGGAGTAGCTCTGATACCATATGTAACAATCCATCCCACTTGTGATATTGTTCTTTTTAAGCCTAGGCACGCACGAGTTTAAAATGGGTCACTAAAGTGTAAGGCATGTTTACTTATATAACCAGCATCTCTGTGGGATTCACCTAGGTTGTTACAGTCTCCCTAGGAACTAGCAAGTGCGGATCATCATGCTGACGAGCCTTGATCCGCTAAAATAATGAAGACTGAGCCACAAAACATGTAAGAACTCGATTGAGCTCTGAAATATCCAACCTCGAAAGTATGTTAGCCAAGGACTGAATGTCAAAAGCCAATGGCCTCTCTTCTGCCAAAATGAATGCCAGACTACCCATACTCTCAGCCTTTCTACCTAGGGCATCCACAACCACATTCGCCTTGCCCGGATGGTAAAAGATGATAATATTATAGTCCTTCAGTAACTCAAGCCACCTGCACTGCATCATATTAAGATCCCTCAGCTTAAACAAATGCTGCAAGCTACGATGATCGGTGTAAACCTTGTAGGACACCCCATAAAGATTATGCCTCCAAATCTTGAGAGCATGAACTATCGCGACCAACTTCGAATCATGTATGGGGTAATTCTTCTTATGGGGCTTCAGTTGACGTGAAGCATATTCAATAACTTGCCTATTGTGCATCAATACACAACCCAGGCCAACGCGTGAAGCATCGCAATACATATTATACAACCCTGAACCGGAGGGAAACTTTAACACCGGTGATATAGCCAATACGGTCTTGAGCTTATGAAATATCGCCTCGTAATCATCTGACTATCTGAATAGAGAACCCTTCTGGTTCAGTCTAGTCAAAGGCACCGCAATAAACAAGAAGCCCTCCACAAACCAACGATAATAACCTGCTAACCCCAAGAAGCTCCTGATCTCGGTCGTTGTGGTAGGACGAGGCCAACTCTGGAATGCCTCGATCTTCTTAGGATTTACCTTAATACCCTCACGTGATACAACATGTCCCAAGAATACCACAGAATCTAACCAAAACTCGCACTTGGAGAACTTAGCATATAGTTTCTATTCCCACAAGGTCTGAAGCACAATTCTCAAATACTGCTTGTGCTCCTCCATACTACACGAGTAGATCAATATGTCATCATGAAGATAATCACAAATGAGTAAAGATATGGCCTGAACACCTGGTTCATCAGTCTATAAATGCCGTTGGGGCGTTGGCCAAGCCGAAAGACATCACTAGAAACTCATAGTGCCCATATCTAGTCTAGAAAGCCGACTTTGGAACATCTGAAGCATGAATCATCAACTGATGATACCTAGATCTCAAGTCGATCTCAGAGAACACCCTGGCACCCTGCAAATAGTCAAACAAATCATCAATGCGCGACAATAGATACTTGTTCTTAATTATAACTTTGTTCAACTGCGGTAATTAATGGATATCCGCATACTACCATCCTTCTTTTTCACAAATAATATCGGTGCACCCCAAGGCGATACACTCGGCCTGACGAACCCCTTTGCAAGTAACTCCTCAAGCTGTTCCTTCAACTTTTTTGGAGCCATGCGGTACGTTGGAATAGATATAGGCTGGGTACGTAGCGCCAAATCAATACTGAAACTGATATCAAGATCTAGTGGCATGCCTAGTGCATCAAAAGCAAACACATCGTAGAACTCCCATATAACGAGAACTGAATCAATCGTGGGAGTCTCTGCATTAGTATCCCAAACATAAGCTAGATAAGTCAGACAACCCTTCTCGACCATATGTCGAGCTTTCAAGAAAGAGATAACCCGACTATATATACTGATAAATGAACCACTCTACTCTAATCTAGGTTACTGTGGCATCGCCAAGGTAACAATCTTGGCATGATAATCAAGAACGACATGGTGCGGGGACAGCCATTCCATCCCCAGGATGACCTTAAAGTCGGTCATATCTAGCAAAAGAAGATCCTCTTAAGTCTCACAACCACAAAAATTCACAATACAGGATCAGTAGACCTGATCCACAACAACAGAATCACCCACTAGTGTGGACACATATATAGGAGCACCCAAGGACTCATGGGATACATCCAAATAATGAGAAAATAGAGATGAAACATATAAATATATATACTCTAGATCAAATAGTATCAAAGCATCCCTACCACAGACAGTTGCCCTCCACCTCTCGTTGGGCGAACGGGCTGGTGTAGCAGCTGGAGTGATGATGATGGGTTGATGGCCTTGCTGTACTGCTTTGCCCAGAAGCTTGGGGAAAAATATTCTCATATAACCAAGCTTCTCGCACTCATAACAACCTCTCGGTGTAGAAGCTAAGAAGATTGACTTGGGTCTGACCCTGTGGACCTGAATACTCATTGGAAGAACCTTGAATAACTAGTGGACGAAAGGAGCTCTCTAGAATAGTGCTGAAGGGGGGTCAAACTAGATCATCCCCAGAAGGCGGTGTGGCTGAATACGTGGGCCTGCTAGACTGGCCCCTCACAAACCAACCTCTGCCCCCAGAAGGAGCACTACTGAACCCTTCGAAATATCGAGGCAGCTTGTCCCTCGGTGCATGCTCTCATTCCTCTCAGTCATGCTGACGGATACCCTTGATCCTCCGAGCTATCTCCACAACTTGCTTGTAAGGAATCCCCATCTCAATATCTAGGGTCATGATAACCTAGATACTATAGTGCAAGCTCGTAATAAACGTTCGTACTCTCACTACATCTGTAGAGAGTATCATAAGTGCATGGCGAGACAACTTGTCATGACCCAAAATTTCCACCGTCGGAACCATAATGGCACCTAACATTTCACTTGCTAGGCAAACCAATGTTAGAGATTCATTAAATCAATTCTCATACATTTCAATAATTAACAGTAATTAAGCTATAACGTGTTAAAATAAAAGCGAAATTCAAAACAGCCTCAATATATCTACTACCCGTATCTAGAGTCACAATTCACGAACTTCTAAGATTTCATTACAAGTAAATGTCTGAAAGAAATACAACTGTTTTTGAAATGAAAGAAACGGCAAAATGAAATGTCTAGAAGGGGACTCTAGGGTTTGTGGACGCCAGCAGATCTACCTTGGGTCTCCTATAGAATGGATCCAGCAGCTAACCTCACGATCAGCTCGGGCAAGTACCAAAATCTGCATAGGAAGTGCAAAGTGTAGTATCAGTACAACTGACCCCATGTATTGGTAAATATCGAGTCTAACCTCGGCGAAGTAGTGACGAGGCTAAGACAAGACACCTACAAATAAACATGTGTAGTATAACATTATATGTACCAATAACAGTAATAAAAGAAACAAGACAATTAATAGTGGGAGGGGGACATGCTGCAAAATAAAGGATCACAACAGTAGCAAGCACTTTGATCAACCGATATACTTTGTGCAATTAGGAACAAGTAACCACGGTAAAAGAAAATGCATGGCATCACCCTTCGTGTTTTTACTCTCAACCTCACCATATGAATCTATAGAAACGGCACGGTATCACCCTTCGTGCATTAACTCTCACAATATGGCACTGTGAGCACGTGATTTTTGCCTCATGAAAATTACTCTAAAATAAATCAAAAAATAAAACAAAATTCTCTTAGTATGCAATTTTTAGAATTTATGTGGCATTTATTAATTATTTGTGTTTTGTCCGTAAATGTTTACTTTGTTATAGTTAAATGAAAAAATAAAATAAAAATACATGTTGCATGCATATCTAGGATTTAATTATGCATTTAAGAGTTAATTAAAAAATAAATCACAAAAATATGTATTTATCTTATTTTTCGTCATCTAAATGTGCCATTGTGTGATTAATGTTTTGTCTTGTATGTTAATAGTTGTTAAAGGGTGATTAATGTTTTGTAAGGTTAATTTTGTTTTTATAATTAAAATTAGGAATTTAATTAGAAAATGAAAAAAGTGGAAAATAATAGAAAAAAAAACGGATTTGGGCCAAGAATTTTTAAACAAAAATCAGGCCCAAACACTCAAAGGACCCGGTCCATTTCAACCAGTCCCATACAAGACTCGAACGACGTCGTTTCTGAGTTTCGAATCTGGGCCGTTGATTCATTTCAATCAAACGGTCCAGTTCAGCCCCTACATAAATGAAACGACGGCGTTTTAGGCAACCAGATCTGAACTGTTCATCCATCTTGATCCAACGGCCTCAAGAACTCACCCAAACCCGATCCATTTCACCCCAGGCTAACCCTTTCCCCAAACTTAAACCAAACGACATCGTTTGGTTAAGAGAGTTGATCCAGACCGTTGATCATGTTTGATCCGACGATCAAGATCAATCCACCCCACCCCTATAAAAGCCTAAATCCAACCCCAGCCCCCCAAACCAAACACCCCACCCCCTGTCCTGTTCATCGTCTCTTTCAAGAGACCAGGTGAACCCCACCGTCCACCACCGTGCACCGCCCACCGGAAATCGCCTCACGGCGTTTCCGGTGGTCCAAATGACCCAATCTTAACAACATAACTTCCTCACAACACCCTCTTTACGGATCTGGTGTTAGTTTCCCTTGAATCAGACCACAACGTCTCGAATATTCGATTGAAGGTTGGTCTGAAAATCCAACTTTCTCCGATGGTCTCCAAATTAACACCATAGTCTCCCCTGTCCATCCTCATCATGAACCTGTTAGTAGCATGGTTCGAGTCTTCCTGGAATTGCTCGAATCTTCATTTGAAGATTCGAGTAAAACCTAACCCTACCCCAATGTACCCCAAACTCGCACCAGTCACTTGCCTAACCTCACTCGTGACCAAACCAAATTTGGTTTGGTTCAAATCTGCCCAGAAATGGTTGAGCCCCAAATCAAAGAATCAGAAACCCTAAAAAATTCAAATCGTGGAATTTGCCCAAATTAAATGAGGGATTGAGGTCTAAGAGACTTTAATCGAGGTATTCTCAATTGAGAATACGTCGAATAAAGTCTGTTCAGCCTCAAAAAGTCCGAATCCAAGTTGAACTTGTGTCCGTATAAATTTGAAGATCCAGAGGTATTTTTCCTACTTCTTTTTGTATCCTATGTGTATATTGTTGCTTGTTTCAGTAGTCTGTGTAATTTTCCTATTTTGTTTAATTGATTCTGTCTCATACCCGTTTATCTGATCAAATTATATCATTGTCTATGTTTGTTGTGATTGTTTACAATGTGTGTAATCGACTCGATTAAGTTCGTCGATTAGTTATTTTATAAATTCTTTTTCTGTTAATGCTGATTTGAAACACCTTGTTTATCTGTTTTGGATTGTTTATTATCATTTTTGGTGAAGGTAATCAGTTAATCAGTTCTTGCCAAATAATTTGTTCTTGATTAATAAGTCAGTTAAGTTCGTCAATTGTTGTTATGTATGTCAATCTCTAGGAAATTAGTTTCAGGGCATTGTCAATATGCTGACAATGTCCCTGCATTGATGTAGATTCTGATTCAAATTTCCATTTCTGATTCTGATAAATTCTGTGTTGTATTAGTTTTAATTTAAATTTAGTTCAATTGATTAGTTAGAATTCAGCATTCAGTTTTAGTTTTCAGTCATCAACTGATAGTTTTGAAATAATAGGTGTTCAATAATAGGTTACAAAGTCTGAATTAAGGGCAGTAATATTAAGGGATTTTCAAGGGTGTTTGGGGAATAAAATAGTTTATATAACACTTTATTTAGTGCTTTGATAAATGAGGTATTAATTAATGTAATAATGGGAAACCAAAGGAAGTGGAGGGGCTGAAATTAAGGGAAAAAGATATCCTTAGTGGTTTGGTCATTAGAAAATCAGCCTTAGTGTTATTTGAGGGGGGATTTCTGATTTTAAAAGGAAAGGGGGTCCGGGCAACATTAGAAGAGAAAAACTTGTATAAAGAGGGGGAGTTGGGACTGATTTGAAAGAGAGAGATCTGGGAGAAGAGACAGAAAAAGAACAGAAAAAATCAGAACAACAAATCTGAAAAAAGAAGGGAATTGAACAAAAAAAAAACTGAAAGATAGACAGAGAAAAGAAACAGAAAAAGAAACAGAAAAGAGAGTACTCACACACACATAGAATCTGAAACAGATATAGAAGAAGGAAAGAAAATCAGAAACATAGTTTTCTTTAAACCTGTCCGGGTCTGTTTGTTGATATTGCTTGGGTTAAATCTGAAATTTCCTAAATTTCCTGCTCCTGTACGTCTGGGTTTCACGGGTCTTGTTGTTTGTTGCTCAAATCTGTTGAGATATTGGTATATTCTGTTGGTTTTGTTGCTGCTGCTACTGCTGAACTTTACCTCTTTTACCCTCATTTCCAGGTACATATCTGTAAACTCATGTCATGAAAAGCTTCAATATTGCAAGGAAAATGAAGTTGGGAATTATAATTATGTTTTCTACTCATTAAATTTATTAGTTTAAGTTTCAATTTTGTTTTAGTTGGTTAATATAGTATTAAGCTGGATACAATAAACTATTAGCCGATTGATTTTGTGAAGTAATAATTTCTACGATAATCTTATTTACTTTGAAGTTTAGTGATGACATTTATTGTTTGAATTGTCGAGATAGGGAACATGGCAGAAAGTTGGCCATTAGTTAAATCTTGTGATATTGTTAGCTAAGTATAGAATAGTATGGAAATATCAAGAAACTACATTACTAGCCTATTTTGTCAAATATCCGATTTTGTTGTGGATTGAATGATGTTAGTTGTATTTTGTTCGTATATGGCGTAATAATGGTTATGTGTATAATCAATAGTTTAAAGGTGAATTGATATAATCCGTTATGTTTACAATGTTGGAATATTGCGAATGATGCAGATGTATATTTACGTTATATGTGGTATCATCTTATCAACAGGTAAATTAGTTCTCTTTCTTAATAACAAATGGCCTAGTTATTTTAGGAACGCGATCAACTCATTTCTTTTAAAAAAAAATAATGTATAAAATAATGTCAATGATTTTACAAAGTATAAATTTAGTATTTATACATAGCTTGCATAAGCCGAAAATTTGGTTCAATTTTACCTATCCCAAATTCAATCATCGTGAGCAACTTAACCAAATGATCATACCTTTTGGATTAAAAACAAGTGGTGTAAAAGAAGGTTGGATTTATAAATTGTAACATTTTAAGACAAAAATGTATAAATAGCGCTCGCTCCAAATAGAATAGTGAAAATTTTTCGAAAAATATTAGTTCGTTTATCCAATTAATTCTTTTCCTTTTTGCAAGCAATTCGTTCTTTTGAACATACGAATACCATATTCACAAAAATGGTCAATTTGGTCGCACGTTATTTATTTTTCATATCATTAATTCTGTAACTTTAGATAGTTTTGAGGTATATAATTCATACATTTAAAATATAACCCAATAAATTTTGAATTCTTTTCAAGAAATTTAGAGGCGCCCCAAATAGTGATTTTCCATGACTTTCATATTAAAAATAGGTGGATATAATAAACATTTGTAGAGAAGTTTATATTACCATAAAGAATATTTTGTGTAATTAGGGATGCGTTCGCGTGACCTGATTATACTTCTAAAGGCAATTCGGATTATGCGTTCGCGCAACTTCGAGCAAAATTTCAAAAAGAGATTCGTCGGAGGATATTAAATTAATTTCATAAAAACCCGAGGCATGCGGTTCACTACTTAATCATACAAGAAGGACGAATGTTCTTAATTTTATTTTAAGCACAATTTCGAACATCAATTTTTTTATAATAAAAATATACAAATATTATCAATCTTTTTGTGTACACGTATGCGTGGCACGATTCTCTACATTTATAAAAGGTATATAATACGAATATACGTACGCGTGATTCGTTTCAAGAAAGTTCTACAAGTGCAAACCATCTAAACAAAAGCGGTAATAAAATCGGGCAAAAAAAAATATTTAGTAAAACAAGATAATTAAGCCAAATATAAAAATGGTTAAGCGATCGTGCTAGAAACACGGAATTCGGGAATGCCTAACACCTTCTCCCGGATTAAAAGAATTTCTTACTCAGATTTCTGGTTCGCAGAATGACAAACAGAGTCATGTTCTCCTCGATTCGGGATTAAAACCGGTGACTTGGGACGCCTTAAAATTCCTAGGTGGCGACTCTGAAATAAATAAACAAATCCCGTTTCGACTGTCCTTTAATTGGAGAAAACTCCTTGCACCCTCCCGGGAGCGGAAGAAGGAGGTGTGACAGCTCTGGCGACTTTGCTGGGGAAAAAACCCAGAACCACTAGTTCAGGGTTTAAGAATTCGAGATTAAAATAACTGTTATAGTTGGCTTTATTTATTATCTGATTTTTACATGTTTATGCTTAATATGCTAAATGTTGTTTTTTATCGCTTTAATATTATTTGAATTGTGAATACAAAACTGCTACGAATCCCTCCTTCTTTCTGAGTCTTCTGAATTTATGGTGCACACGTGCGCGTGGCCCACATTTCTGTTAAAGGTCATACCAAATAAGACGAAGTTGGGACAAGTAACTAGGCCGGGTAGACTTTCGTGCTCCCGGTACGTTTCCCCCACTTCGGCTCAAGCTGTCCACTTGGGTAAGCCAGGTTTAGAACAATATGCCTCAGGTTTTTCACTTAGAATAACTCAGCCTCGTACCGGATCCCTAGTAGGAACGTCTATTTGCATCATGTACATTTGACCTTGGAGACTCAACACAGGGGTTGGTTCTGTCTAGGACAGGTGAACCCGAAATGAAAAGACCATTCTGATGCATCCTACTTGCTACTTGTGCATTCATTTGCCTCGGATTTACTTGTTGACCAGCTTAATTAAAAAAAAATCATTGCGAGAGCCGAGAAATAAAATGTCTTTTTTAAAAAAAAAATAGTTTTAAGTTTTGAAAAAAAACAAGAAGTGTTAAATAAATAGACAAAAAAATGATTTTTAGTGTCTGTTTTCAAAATGAGTCTTAATTTTGTTAAAATTAATTTCAGATACAAAATGAGCACCACCCAAAACCCACCGTCCGCAAATGCAGACGAGTTTCTATTTCGGCTTCAGATGTGGTGGTATGAATTAGGCGAAGACGGACAAAAATGGTTCATTAAGCATTTGGGAACTCTCACAGATATTATGAAAGTTAAACCACGTTATGACTTGATTGCGGCATTAGTAACTTTTTGGGACCCTGTTCACAATGTCTTTCGTTTCTCTGATTTCGAGCTTACTCCTACATTAGAAGAGATAGCTGGATATGCTGGTTTTGACGGAGATCTAAGAAATCAAAATCTGATATTCACAAAGTCTTCCTCGGTGCATCAATTCTTTGATCTTCTAAACATCAGTGATCAAATCAGAAAAAGCAATGTTGTCAACGGGTGTTGTTCTTTCAACTTCCTATATTCGAGATTCGGAAAGCCGGACGGGTTTGAAATTCATGAAAAGGGCCTTACTAACAAACAGAACAAAGACACCTGGCAAATTCACCGACGCTTCGCTTTCATGGTGGCTTTTCTGGGAATCATGGTTTTCCCAAACAAAGAACGAACAATTGATATTCGCACGACGAAAGTCGTACAGGTCCTCACTACCAAAAAGAATCACACCCTTGCCCCGATCATTCTCTCAGACATTTATCGGGCGTTGACTTTATGTAAATCAGGGGCAAAGGTCTTCGAAGGATGCAAAATTTTGTTGCAAATGTGGATGATTGAACATCTCCAACATCAGCCCAAGATCATACAGTATGGTCCAAGTAATGATAATTTCATCGAGAGTTATGAGGAAAGAATAAAAGATTATAAGTCTCCAGAAGGGATGGAAGCCTGGGTATCTCATCTAAGGGCTTTAACGGTGAATCAAATTGAGTGGACTTTGGGATGGCTCCCGGTAAAGGAAGTAATACACATGTCAACCTTGAAATGTTATTTGCTACTATTGGGATTGAGAAGCATCCAGCCATATGCGCCACAGAGAGTTCTAAGACAACTAGGGAGATACCAAGTGGTTCCTGATGATGAAGATTTGAGTATGCAAGTAATCGAGTTACACCCTGAAGCCACTCTTCCCGAGGCTTTAATTCAGCAAATGTGGAATGGATGTCGATACTTGAAAGATGATACTCAAGTTCCAGACACTACAAAGGGAGAGATAAATCCAGGATATGCAAGGTGGTTTGAGAAATGGTCCCGCGTGGATGATGCACCAGAACCCGATCTAAGAAGGCCAACAAAAGGACCCCATGTTCAGACCTTTAATGATAAAATCCAAGAGCGGCTGATTTGGGAGAAAAGGAAAAGGGGTACAAAGCAACTATCCATGCCCTAAAGGAAAATCTAAGGAGCCTCAGTTTGGAGAAAGATTTGCAAGCACAAGAAGCCGAAGGTGAGAAGAAGAGTCTAGCTTGTGAGAATAAAAATCTTCACGCTCAATTTCAAAAAATGAAGAAAGCTTCTGAAACACCAATGAGGAGTTGGAAGGATCAAAAAATCATCGCAAATCTTTTGGAAAAAATGCAAGAATGTGATTCCATTTTGGCAAAAACCGAAAAGGCATTGAGCAAAGCTAAAGAAAGAATCCAACAATTAAACGAAGAGGCCAGATCTGATAAGGAACGCCAAGTAAGGCAATCCGAAGAAGACAGGGCACAATTCAAGAAGGAGAAAGACCGTTGGATACATTCAGAAGCCCGACTTCATGCACAACTGGAAGAAGCAAGAAGATACAATAGAGAACATCAGCACGCAGACATCGACAGAGAAAGAGCACAGGCAAGACTCGATCAGGCCAGACTCCGAGCTCAATTAGAGTCAGCTTTAGATCGTGAAGACCGTGTCAGAGATATAGCCACCACTCGCCAACAACAACTGCAAAACCAAGACCAACGTCTACAAGATTTCAGGACACAAATCCATGATTTAGCAGTTTACACCTCTCAAAGTTATGTAAACTGCCAAGGGATGGATTATGAAAGGTTTATAGAGCACGCACCTATTTTTGCCCGTCATCTGGCAATGGAGTTAGAAAGAATGTATCGTACGCTGGGAGGTCATCCAGGTCAAGCCCCACATTGAGCAGATAATCCAATGATTGACAACAAAAGTGGAAAGTGGAGCATGTTCAGAGATGTTAAGAGTTGTGTCTTTTATTTGATTTGGGTATGTGTCGAGTTTTTAAACCATTTTCGTATAATGTTTTCCAAATGTAATGTCTGTTCCATCTTTGTATTATTTCAAGAATAAATAAAAGTGTTTGCCTTACGTCCGAACTACGCAAGGTCTGATAAGATTCGACCACAATGATAAAGGAATAAAATAAGAGTGAGTAACAATAAAAAGGTCAAGAAAGCTTGGATGACACAAGCAACCGAGCAAATGCATAATAGAAAAGGGTTATTTGTGTAGGAGCATTGCATCTCAACCTGTAATTATATATGTGTTAAACTCTCAAAACTAATAAGTTTGCTCATTTCCAGAATTCAAGCAGTTAGTTTCTCTAAGAGTATACTGGCATATTATCATTATCACACGAGATCAAAAGGAACAATACCCGAAAGTATGTCTATCCCGGATGTCGACACAGGTATTGAGATAGAGGAGATGGACGTCGGTAAAATGAAAGAAGAGATGCTTAAACTCAAACAGCAAATGGCTGAGATGTACCGGGCTTGGTCTACAGGGCAATCACCCCCATCTTACCCAGCTAACCCTGCCTCCACCTCATCACTAGCCCAAACTCAAGATAATCCTATCACTGAACTATCCCCAAATTTCCCCATCTACCAACACTACCGAGGCACCACCTCTCAGACACCGCAGTCTCCACCGCCTAAACCAGTTCCATACCCTCCTCCACCAACAACTCCTGTGTTTATGGCACCTCCCACAGCTACACTCAACAAATCTCCTAGTGAGCCTACCTTCCAAGCCTAGGACAACCAATACTACCCCCCGGAGCCTACTTTCAAAGCCTCCAAAATCCATTCATTTACTCCCCGTCTTGACCTCCCAACTGAAATTGACAAGCCAGTCAAAAATGCTGAACAAGAAGAGATGTTCAGGAAGGTCAAAAGCTTAGAACAATCGTTCCGAGACATGCGAGGGTTGGGAGGACAAGTCAGTGTGGCTTACAAGGACTTATGCTTATTGCCAAATGTGCAATTACCAATTGGTTTTAAGATGCCCAAATTTGACCTATACAACGGTCATGGTGATCCAGTATCCCACTTAAGGGGTTTCTGCAGCAAAATGCGAGGAGCTGGGGGAAAGGACGAACTACTAATGGCTTATTTCAGTCAAAGCTTGAACGGATCAGCGCTAGAGTGGTATACTCGCCAGGACCATGGGAGATGGTACACCTAGGATGACCTGGCACAAGCATTTGCGTATCACTTCCAATACAATCTAGAATTTATCCCAGATCGACTATCCCTGACAAAATTCAAGAAAAAGCACAATGAGAGCTTTAGGGAGTATGGTTTCCGGTGGAGGGAACATGCAGCAAGGGTGGATCCTCCTATGAAGGAGAGTGAAATGGTAGACTACTTCCTTCAAGCCTTGGAACCAACTTACTATGCCCATTTGGTTTCGGCGATAGGAAAATCATTCAATGAAGTAGTGAAGATGGGAGGTATGGTGGAAGAAGGCCTCAAGACGAATAAAATCATGAGTTATTCGGCTATTAAGGCAACTACTCAAGCTATTCAAGGCGGAGTAGGAGGGATTGGAAAAAAGAAAAGAGAGGAAGCGGCGATGGTTGATTCAGGAACTGGGTCGGGATCCAGAGGTTCACCTCCTTACTACAATCAACATCGACCCCACCAATCAACTTACCACCACAATTCACCCCAACACTACTATCACCCGTCGGAACCTCACTTTTCCATTAACCATGCACAAGCATACAATCAGCCACCTGCTCACGCCAATTGGCGTGCTCCTATCATACCAAGTACCTACCCTTATCCACGAGCCTACTCCGGACCATGTTTCAGGCCTAGTCAAGTATTCAGGGGTGAAAGGGGACAGAAAAGGAAAACCTTCACTCCATTGGGAGAGTCCTACACTAGTCTGTTCCACAGATTGAGACAGCTAGATATGCTAAGGCCAATACAATCCAAGCTGCCCAATCCTCCTCCAAAGAATCTGGACTACACCATTAGCTGTGAGTATTGTTCTGGTACACCAGGCCATGATACGGAAAAATGCTGGCATTTAAAGAATGCAATATAAGAGCTGATTGATACTAATAAAATTGAAGTTCAAACCCCCGAAGCTCCCAACATCAACAGAAATCCAATGCCAGCTCATCAGGAGGCCAATATGATAGAAATAGTACGGGCTGATGGAGGAACAAAGAAGCCATCACAAACCGTCATGATGATTCGGTCTCATGAAGCCAAGCCAGATGAACAATTAACGGAAGAGAAGTCGGTACCTGAGCAGAACAAAAATGGTGATGAGCCATCTGTGGTAATTGTAAAGGGATCTTCAAGCAAAGTTGTTACAAAGCAGGAAGGATTAAAAGTGATTGTACCAGGGGTCGCCAGCAAACCCATTGTAGTCGTGGAAGGAGCCCGTGTAGATCGGGTTATTATCAAGACAGTAACTCAGTTACCAGTGAACAACAACAAGGCCATTCCATGGAACTATGAACGAGTGACGGTAATGTACAAAGGAAAAGAAGTCAAGGAAGAAGTCTGTGAGGTGCAAGGCTTGACTCATTCGGGAAGATGTTTTACTCCCGAAGAATTAAGAAAAACTAAAAATAATCCAATGCCAATGAAGAAAGTTGTGACGGAAGACGAAGCAGAAGAATTCTTAAGAAAAATGAAGCTCCACGACTATTCTATCATGGAACAATTGAAAAAGACACCCGCTCAAATTTCATTATTGTCACTGCTGATCCATTCAGACGAGCACCGTCAAACACTAATGAAGATTTTGAATGAGGCACATGTTCCTGATAAAATCTCCGTAAATCACTTGGAGAAGATAGCCAACAAATTCTTTGAGACAAAAAGAATCACATTTTCTGATGATGAACTTCCTGTGGAAGGTACTGAGCACAACAGAGCTCTTTACCTCACCTTAAAATGTGAAAACTCCGTAGTGACCCGGGTGTTGGTTGACAACGGGTCAAGCGCAAACATCTGCCCTCTTTCCACTCTGAGCAAATTGAAAATAAAAGAGGAGAGGATTCAGAAAAATAGTATTTGCGTACGGGGGTTTGACGGTGAAAGCAGAGATTCATTTGGCGACATAGTGCTGGAACTGACAATAGGGCCAGTTGAATTCACAATGGAGTTTCAGGTGTTGGATATAGTTGTTTCTTATAATTTGTTGTTGGGTCGACCATGGATACATGTTGCTAAAGCAATCCCATCAACACTACACCAAATGGTCAAGTTTGAATGGGATAAACAAGAAATAGTTGTGCATAGGGGAGAAAGTTTAAATGCTCCCAACAGTGCCATTGTACCGGTCGAAGGAATAGAAAATGACCAAGGACCTTGGGTTTACTAGGTTTCCGACACAATGTCAGTAGAAAAAATTCCAGAGGGGAAATGCATTCCGAATTCAAAGATAACCTCTGCATCAATCATGGTAGCCTACGAAATGCTGAAAAATGATTTTATACCCGGCAAAGGTTTGGGCTCATCTTTGCAAGGCATTATACAACCAGTATCTCTCCCCGAGAACTGGGAAACTTTTGGTTTGGGATTCGTACCCACTGTCACAGACGTGAGAAAAGCCAAGAAGCCAAAACAGAAGGCATGGGTCCTTCCAAAAACTAGTCCCACATCCATCAAAATCTTTTGTCAAGTCCGGTACCAGGAAGCACTCAATAACAACAACTCCTAAATCCCTGATTAATCCTGACGAGGAATTAATTGAAAGATTCGAAAAGCTGTTCGACGATGTGAATATGGTGGAAAGTGGTGAAGGTTCTAGCAACGCGGAAGTTCAATTCGTTGGGCCAGAGACAAAGCTTAATAATTGGAAAGCCACTCCTCTCCCTATTCGAAAGGAGTCTTGGTAGTTTATTTTGATTTTCCTACAGTTTGTTTGGGTTACTTCAGGGTTGTAATCCCAATGTTTATTTTACAGTTTGTTTGAAGTGTGCAAACCTTGTTATCTTTCATCATCCAATAAAATACAGTTTCCTTTTCATTATCATTCCTGATAGTTTTCTTTTCTTTTTCTTCTTTTTCTGTACAGTTCTTTTTACGCTGGCTCTAGTGATATGGCATGCATGAGGAATCCCCAGCCCAGTCTTAAAAATCAATCTGGTTCCGAAATAATAACTCAAGAAGTATATTGTGATTATGAGTCAGAATATGATGATGATGAGGCTTTCGAAGAGATTAGTAAAGAGTTAATTCATTTTGAAGAAAAACCCAAACCTAATCTGAGTGATACTGAAGACATCAATATAGGGGACACGAATAATATCCGAGAAACTAAAATAAGTGTTCACCTTGAACCAAAGATCCGAGAAGAGTTAATTAAAATGCTCATCGAATTCAAAGATGTTTTTGCATGGTCATATGACGACATGCCAGGTTTGAGCACTGATTTAGTGGTTCACAAATTGCCCACTGATCCAATGGTGCCTCCTGTCAAGCAAAAATTGAGAAAGTTCAAGCCTGATATGAGTGTGAGAATTAAAGAAGAAATCACCAAACAGTTGGAGGCAAAAGTCATTCGAGTCACTCGATATCCTGTTTGGTTGGCTAATGTCGTTCCTGTGCCAAAGAAAGACGGCAAGATTAGAGTATGCGTCGATTACCGCAATCTCAACAAAGCAAGTCCGAAGGATAACTTCCCATTACCAAATATCCATATTTTGATCGATAATTGTGCTAAGCATGAGATAGGATCTTTTGTGGATTGTTATGCCGGGTATCATCAAATTCTAATGGATGAAGAAGATGCAGAAAAGACGGCATTCATCACACCATGGGGAACTTATTGCTACCGGGTAATGCCATTTGGTTTAAAGAACGCCGGGGTAATTTCATGAGAGCAATGACCATGGTGTTTCATGATATGATACATAAAGAGATTGAGGTATACGTGGACAATGTGATCATAAAATCAAAGCATCAGGCCGACCACATTGGGGACTTGAGGAAATTCTTCTTAAGACTTCGCAGGTACAATCTCAAGCTTAACCCTGCCAAATGCGCATTTGATGTTCCATCTGGAAAGTTGTTGGGATTCATAGTCAGTCGGCGAGGCATCGAGCTAGACCCATCAAAGATCAAAGCCATCCAAGAATTGCCACCTCCAAGGAACAAAACTGAAGTAATGAGTTTGTTGGGGAGGTTGAATTACATCAACAGGTTTATTGCTCAGCTCACGACAACCTGTGAGCCTATTTTCAAATTATTGAAAAAGGATGTTGCGGTCAAATGGACTGATGAGTGTCAAGAAGCGTTTGACAAGATAAAAGGATACTTGTCAAACCCACCCGTGCTGGTCCCGCCAGAGCCAGGAAGACCTCTGATTCTTTACTTGACGATCTTGGAAAATTCATTTGGTTGTGTATTGGGGCAACATGACCCCACCGGCAGAAAAGAACAGGCCATCTACTACCTTAGCAAGAAATTCACAGCTTATGAGGTTAAGTATACTCATCTGGAAAAGACATGTTGCGCCCTAACTTGGGTAGCTCAGAAATTGAAACACTATTTGTCATCCTACACTACTTACCTCATTTCTCATCTGGATCCGTTGAAATATATTTTTCAAAAGCCTATGCCAAAAGGGAGACTTGCAAAGTGGCAGATATTGCTCACAGAATTTGACATCGTCTATGTGACTCGGACTGCAATGAAAGCCCAAGCATTGGCCGATCATTTGGCCGAAAACCCAGTCGACGAAGAGTACGAGCCCTTGAAGACTTATTTTCCAGATGAAGAAATAATGCATATTGATGAGATAGAGAAAATTGAAAAATCCGGCTGGAAGCTTTTCTTTGATGGGGCTGCTAACATGAAAGGAGTCGGGATAGGAGCTGTAATTATTTCTGAAATAGAGCATCACTATCCTGTTACGGCTCAACTTCGATTTTATTGCACCAATAATATGGCTGAGTATGAAGCTTGTATTTTGGGGTTAAGGTTAGCTGCAAACATGGGTATCCAGGAAATCTTGGTCTTGGGAGATTCGGATCTTCTGGTACATCAAATTCAAGGAGAATGAGAAACACGAGACCTGAAGCTCATACCATACCGGCAATGTTTACATGATCTTTGTCAGCGATTTCGATCAGTGGAGTTCAAGCACATTCCAAGGGTCCATAATGAGGTTGCGGATGCATTGGCTACCCTGGCATCAATGTTGCACCATCCGGACAAAGCTTATGTGGATCCACTGCATATTCAAGTCCACGATCAGCACGCTTATTGCAACATGGTTGAGGAGGAATTTGATGGTGAACCATGGTTCCACGACATCAAGGAGTATATCAGAATGGGGATATATCCAGCACAAGCCACAGGGGATCAAAAGAGAACCATTAGGCGATTGGCAATTGGATTCTTCTTAAGTGGAGGAATTTTGTATAAAAGAACACCAGATATTGGATTATTAAGATGCATAGATGCTAAACAAGCCACGACTGTCATGTCTGAAGTACATTCGGGAGTTTGCGGACCCCACATGAGCGGATATGTGTTGGCAAAGAAAATTCTCCGAGCTGGTTACTATTGGCTTACCATGGAGCGAGATTGTATCAATTTTGTGCGCAAGTGTCATCAATGCCAGATACACGGGGATTTGATTCATTCTCCACCATCCGAGTTGCACACAATGTCGGCACCATGGCCCTTCGTCGCTTGGGGCATGGATATTATTGGACCAATTGAGCCGACAGCATCCAATGGGCACAAATTCATTCTGGTAGCCATTGATTATTTCACCAAATGGGTTGAGGCCAAAACATTCAAATCAGTGACCAAGAAAGCTGTGGTCGACTTTGTTCACTCAAACATCATATGTCGATTCGGAATCCGAAAGGTGATCATTACAGATAACGGTGCTAATCTTAACAGTAACTTAATGAGGGAAGTATGTCAACAGTTTAAGATTATACATCGCAATTCTACCCCATATCGGCCCAAGGCGAATGGAGCAGTCGAGGCAGCCAACAAAAACATAAAGAAGATACTTCGGAAAATGGTAGAAGGTTCAAGACAATGGCACGAAAAATTACCATTTGCATTGTTGGGATATCGCACTACTGTTCGCACTTCAGTAGGAGCAACTCCTTATTTGTTGGTATATGGCACTGAGGCGGTAATTCCTGCTGAAATTGAGATTCCTTCCCTTCGGATCGTCGCCGAGGCTAAGATTGATAATGATGAATGGGTCAAAACCCGTTTGGAACAGTTAAACTAGATTGATGAAAAACGATTGGCAGTAGTATGTCATGGCCAATTATATCAAAGAAGAATAGCAAGGGCATACAATAAAAAGGTGCATCCCCGAAAGTTTGAAGTGGGTCAACATGTGCTGAAACGTATTCTTCCACATCAGGTTGAAGCAAAGGGCAAATTTGCCCAGAATTGGCAAGGACCATTCATTGTGACCAGAGTATTGTCCAATGATGCATTATGTTTAACAAATATTGAAGGAAAATGCATAGACATGGCTATCAATTCTGATGCGGTAAAGAGATATTATGCATGATTTTTCTTTGGTATAGTTATTAAATGTTTGTTTCGACATTATTTCGAAGATTGGAATGACAAAGACAATTTATTCTACTATCCAAACACTATACCCTTTGTCTCCCCTTTGAGCCACATTCGTTTTTTTTTCTTACCCTCTCTTGGAATCAATGAAAATCAAATATAAAAAAAAAGAAAAAAAAAGAAAAGAAAAATATAAAATCACTATTATTGAAGTGAACTTTTGACCTGATTCCTCAAAGAGGATACGTAGGCGCCTCACGGCTCGGTCATAGGGTGCATAATACGCATAATGTACATAAAATGAAACATCAAGAGACCCCAATCAAGAAACTGGGGCAGGAATTGTATTGGCAATAAGAAAAATGATTCAAAAGTTGTAATTTTAACCCATATCAAAATTATTTAACCTTTGATACCCTTTCATTCCAAACACATACCAAAAAGCGCCTTTTGACCAATCTTAGAAAAATGCCGAGTCAAGCAAATGAAGATGGTTCGTAACACTCTGGTTCAAACAAGAAAAAGCGATGAAAATGAGAGAGTCTTATAGGTGAAAACTCGCACGGGCACCATGAGACGACGGGAGCTGAGAAAAAGTAAAATGAGAGAGTCTTATTGGTAAAAACCTTCGCGGGCACCATAAGGTGAAAAGTAATTAAGAAGTAAATAAATGAGGAAGTTTTGGCGGTGAAAACTCTTTAAGATACTGCAAGTCGAACAAGGACTGAAAATTGGCAAAAGTAAAATTGGGTTGTGGAAATTTTGGGAAAGCAAAATGAAACAATTGAAAAGAAGATTGGTTAAAAAGACTGGGCTGATTAATCCAAAATGCATACCCTGATCATTGGTGCCAGTAACTCCAATCAGATAAGTTCCTTATTCCATTCTCCAACAGTCATCCAAATTTGGATTTTTCTTTTCATTCTTAATTGTCAAAATCGTCATGTTTCGTCACTAATAATCTTACTCTTCTAAAGCTTTTGAGGTAAGTTTTGTTCCAAACAAATAAAAAGGAATGTCAAGGTATACTACCGAGATTCAAGATTGCATAATGCAAAATATGGCCATGATAAGCGGGAAGTAATAAGATGAAAATAAGATATGGGTGTGAGAAAAGTTGAAACAGAAAAGTGGTTCAATAATGTCAGGATAGACATATGACTACAATTGAAAGGGTTTGAAGTGAAAACAACAGTTGGGGATTCTATGGTTAAGGATCAATTACAAGGACAAAACAGTCTTTTCTACCACTCCAAGGCAGTAAAACAGGACAAAGAGAAGCCCCACCCTCAGCAAGAATGTCGCAACTAACCACAATGCCTTAAACTAATAAAATTTTCTTTGATTTAAAATAGGGGCAAAAATAATATTTGTTTCAGGAAGAGCAAAAAGAAAGGAAATAACAATCAGGCGTCCACCTGGAGAACAAGGAAGAGCAAGGGAAATAGAAGAAGTCAGGCGTCCACCTGGAGAACAAGGAAGAAGAAAGGAAATAGAAATCAGGCATCCACCTGGAGAACAAGGAAGAACAATTGAAATGACAATCAGGCATCCACCTGGAGAACAAGGAAGAATAAAAGAAGTATTGGCAATCAGGCGTCCACCTGGAGAACAAGGAAGAAGAAAGGAAATAGAAATCAGGCATCCACCTGGAGAACAAGGAATAGCAATTGAAATGGAAATCAGGCGTCCACCTGGAGAACAAGGAAGAGCAAAAGAAGTATTGGCAATCAGGCGTCCACCTGGAGAACAAGGAAGAGCAAAGGAAATAGAAGAAATCAGGCGTCCACCTGGAGAACAAGGAAGAGCAGTCGAAATAGCAATCAGGCGTCCACCTGGAGAACAAGGAAGAGCAAGGGAAATAGAAGAAGTCAGGCGTCCACCTGGAGAACAAGGAAGAGCAAAGAAAGTATCAGCAATCAGGCGCCCACCTGGAGAATAAGGGAATACAGTTAAAGTATCAGCAGTCAGGAGCCCACCTGAAGAATAAGGGAATACAATTGAAGTATCAGTAGTCAGGCGCCTACCTGGGGAATAAGGGAATACAGTTGAAGTATCAACAGTCAGGAGCCCACCTGGAGAATAAGGGAATACAGTTGAAGTATCAGCAGTCAGGCGCCCACCTGGAGAATAAGGGAATACAGTTGAAGTATCAGCAATCAGGAGCCCACCTGGAGAATAAGGGAATACAGTTGAAGTATCAGCAATCAGGAGCCCACCTGGAGAATAAGAGAATACAATTGAAGTATCAGCAGTCAGGAACTCACCTGGAGAATAAAGGAATACAGTTGAAGTATCAGCAATCAGGAGCCCACCTGGAGAATAAGGGAATACAATTGAAGTATCAGCAGTCAGGAACCCACATGGAGAATAAGGGAATACAATTGAAGTATCAGCAGTCAGGAGCCCACCTGGAGAATAAGGGAATATAGTTGAAGTATCAACAATCAGGCGCCCACCTGGAGAATAAGGGAATACAATTGAAGTATCAGCAGTCAGGCGCCCACCTGGAGAATAAGGGAATACAATTGAAGTATCAGTAATCAGGAGCCCACCTGGAGAATAAGGGAATACAGTTGAAGTATCAGCAATCAGGCGCCCACCTGAAGAATAAGGGAATACAATTGAAGTATCAGCAGCCCGCTCATATAATAGAGGAGTGCACTTAAAGTCAATAAAGCAAAGGAATCCAACCAAATCCCCAGCAGAAAACAACAAAAGTCCCAAACAGAGGAAGGAAGTACAAGACACAATGAAAAATAACAATGCGAAAAAAAAAGCAGTGCGAGATCAGTAGTCAAAAGAGAATACGAGACAAACCAGAAGCGAAGGATACCAAAGAGTCACCAAGACATCAAAGCAACAAGAAACGCAAGGGCATGATCTAGATAAGATTTTGTAATTCATGGTTTAGTTTAGCTTTTTGTTTTTCTTTAAGCAAGGTGTAATAAGGAGGTCAGCAAGCAGTAAAAGCAACACGCAACAGCAGTAACATCAGTCCCATGGTAGTCCCAGCTACCAAAAATTCCCGAACTACATTGACCTGATTCCTTTATAGCCAAGGATATGTAGGAAACCTTTGAAGCAGAGGTTCGGTCAAATCTTTCAAAAAATGCTTCCCACAGAGTATTCGAACAGGCAAAAATCGCTCGTATCCGCTCACTTTATCTTTGCACGAAAACTCTTCGAGTTTCCGCACAAAGAGGGGCAGCTGTGAGCACGTGATTTTTGCCTCACGAAAATTACTCTAAAATAAATCAAAAAATAAAACAAAATTCTCTTAGTATGCAATTTTTAGAATTTATGTGGCATTTATTAATTATTTGTGTTTTGTCCGTAAATGTTTACTTTGTTATAGTTAAATGAAAAAATAAAATAAAAAAACATGTTGCATGCATATCTAGGATTTAATTATGCATTTAAGAGTTAATTAAAAAATAAATCACAAAAATATGCATTTATCTTATTTTTCGTCATCTAAATGTGCTATTGTGTGATTAATGTTTTGTCTTGTATGTTAATGGTTGTTAAAGGGTGATTAATGTTTTGTAAGGTTAATTTTGTTTTTATAATTAAAATTAGGAATTTAATTAGAAAATGAAAAGAGTGGAAAATAATAGAAAAAAACGGATCTGGGCCAAGAATTTTTAAACAAAAATCAGGCCCAAACACTCAAAGGACCCGGTCCATTTCAACCAGTCCCATACAAGACTCGAACGACGTCGTTTCTGAGTTTCGAATCTGGCCGTTGATTCATTTCAATCAAACGGTCCAGTTCAGCCCCTGCATAAATGAAACGACGGCGTTTTAGGCAACCAGATCTGAACCGTTCATCCATCTTGATCCAACGGCCTCAAGAACTCACCCAAACCCGATCCATTTCACCCCCGGGCTAACCCTTTCCCCAAACTTAAACCAAACGACATCGTTTGGTTAAGAGAGTTGATCCAGACCATTGATCATGTTTGATCCGATGGTCAAGATCAATCCACCCCACCCCTATAAAAGCCTAAATCCTACCCCAGCCCCCCAAACCAAACACCCCACCCCCTGTCCTGTTCATCGTCTCTTTCAAGAGACCAGGTGAACCCCACCGTCCACCACCGTGCACCGCCCACCGGAAATTACCTCACGGCGGTTCCGGTGGTCCAAATGACCCAATCCTAACAACATAAGTTCCTCACAACACCCTCTTTACGGATCTGGTGTTAGTTTCCCTCGAATCAGACCACAACGTCTCGAATCTTCGATTGAAGGTTGGTCTGAAAATCCAACTTTCTCCGATGGTCTCCAAATTAACACCATAGTCTCCCCTGTCCATCCTCATCATGAACCTGTTAGTAGCATGGTTCGAATCTTCCTGGAATTGCTCGAATCTTCATTTGAAGATTCGAGTAAAACCTAACCCTACCCCAATGTACCCCAAACTCGCACCAGTCACTTGCCTAACCTCACTCGTGACCAAACCAAATTTGGTTTGGTTCAAATCTGCCCAGAAATGGTTGAGCCCCAAATCAAAGAATCAGAAACCCTAAAAAATTCAAATCGTGGAATTTGCCCAAATGAAATGAGGGATTGAGGTCTAAGAGACTTTAATCGAGGTATTCTCAATTGATAATACTTCGAATAAAGTCTGTTCAGCCTCAAAAAGTCCGAATCCAAGTTGAACTTGTGTCCGTATAAATTTGAAGATCCAGAGGTATTTTTCCTACTTCTTTTTGTATCCTATGTGTATATTGTTGCTTGTTTCAGTAGTCTATGTAATTTTCCTATTTTGTTTATTTGATTCTGTCTCATACGCGTTTATCTGATCAAATTATAGCATTGTCTATGTTTGTTGTGATTGTTTACAATGTGTGTAATCGACTCGATTAAGTTCATCGATTAGTTATTTTATAAATTCTTTTTCTGTTAATGCTGATTTGAAACAACTTGTTTATTTGTTTTGGATTGTTTATTATCATTTTTGGTGAAGGTAATCAGTTAATCAGTTCTTGCCAAATAATTTGTTCTTGTTTAATAAGTCAGTTAAGTTCGTCAATTGTTGTTATGTATGTCAATCGCTAGGAAATTAGTTTCAGGGCATTGTCAATATGCTGACAATGTCCCTCCATTGATGTAGATTCTGATTCAAATTTCCATTTCTGATTCTGATAAATTCTGTGTTGTATTAGTTTTAATTTAAATTTAGTTCAATTGATTAGTTAGAATTCAGCCTTCAGTTTTAGTTTTCAGTCATCAACTGATAGTTTTGAAATAATAGGTGTTCAATAATAGGTTACAAAAGTCTGAATTCAGGGCAGTAATATTAAGGGATTTTCAAGGGTGTTTGGGGAATAAAACAGTTGATATAACACTTTATTTAGTGCTTTGATAAATGGGGTATTAATTAATGTAATAATGGGAAACCAAAGGAAGTGGAGGGGCTGAAATTAAGGGAAAAAGATATCCTTAGTGGTTTGGTCATTAGAAAATCAGCCTTAGTGTTATTTGAGTGGGGATTTCTGATTTTAAAAGGAAAGGGGGTCCGGGCAGCATTAGAAGAGAAAAACGTGTATAAAGAGGGGGAGTTGGGACTGATTTGAAAGAGAGAGATCTGGGAGAAGAGACAGAAAAAGAACAGAAAAAATCAAAACAACAAATCTGAAAAAAGAAGGGAATTGAACAAAAAAAAAACTGAAAGATAGACAGAGAAAAGAAACAGAAAAAGAAACAGAAAAGAGAGTACTCACACACACATAGAATCTGAAACAGATATAGAAGAAGGAAAGAAAATCAGAAACATAGTTTTCTTTGAACCTATCCGGGTCTGTTTGTTGATATTGCTTGGGTTAAATCTGAAATTTCCTAAATTTCCTGCTCCTGTACGTCTGGGTTTCACGGGTCTTGTTGTTTGTTGCTCAAATCTGTTGAGATATTGGTATATTCTGTTGGTTTTGTTGCTGCTGCTATTGCTGAACTTTACCTCTTTTACCCTCATTTCCAGATACATATCTGTAAACTCATGTCATGAAAAGCTTCAATATTGCAAGGAAAATGAAGTTGGAAATTATAATTATGTTTTCTACTCATTAAATTTATTAGTTTAAGTTTCAATTTTGTTTTAGTTGGTTGATATAGTATTATGCTGGATACGATAAACTATTAGCCGATTGATTTTGTGAAGTAATAATTTCTACGATAATCTTATTTACTTTGAAGTTTAGTGATGACATTTATTGTTTGAATTGTCGAGATAGGGAACATGGCAGAAAGTTGGCCATTAGTTAAATCTTGTGATATTGTTAGCTAAGTATAGAATAGTATGGAAATATCAAGAAACTACATTACTAGCCTATTTTGTCAAATATCCGATTTTGTTGTGGATTGAATGATGTTAGTTGTATTTTGTTCGTATATGGCGTAATAATGGTTATGTGTATAATCAATAGTTGAAAGGTGAATTGATATAATCCGTTATGTTTACAATGTTGGAATATTGCGAATGATGCAGATGTATATTTACGTTATATGTGGTATCATCTTATCAACAGGTAAATTAGTTCTCTTTCTTAATAACAAATGGCCTAGTTATTTTAGGAACGCGATCAACTCATTTCTTTTAAAAAAAATAATGTATAAAATAATGTCAATGATTTTACAAAGTATAGATTTAGTATTTATAAATAGCTTGCATAAGCCGAAAATTTGGTTCAATTTTACCTATCCCAAATTCAATCATCGTGAGCAACTTAACCAAATGATCATACCTTTTGGATTAAAAACAAGTGGTGTAAAAGAAGGTTGGATTTATAAATTGTAACATTTTAAGACAAAAATGTATAAATAGCGCTCGCTCCAAATAGAATAGTGAAAATTTTTCGAAAAATATTAGTTTGTTTATCCAATTAATTCTTTTCCTTTTTGCAAGTAATTCGTTCTTTTGAACATACGAATACCATATTCACAAAAATGGTCAATTTGGTCGCACGTTATTTATTTTTCATATCATTAATTCTGTAACTTTAGATAGTTTTGAGGTATATAATTCATACATTTAAAATATAACCCAATAAATTTTGAATTCTTTTCAAGAAATTTAGAGGCATCCCAAATAGTGATTTTCCATGACTTTCATATTAAAAATAGGTGGATATAATAAACATTTGTAGAGAAGTTTATATTACCATAAAGAATATTTTGTGTAATTAGGGATGCGTTCGCGTGACCTGATTATACTTCTAAAGGCAATTCGTATTATGCGTTCGCGCAACTTCGAGCAAAATTTTAAAAAGAGATTCGTCGGAGGATATTAAATTAATTTCATAAAAACCCGAGGCGTGCGGTTCACTACTTAATCATACAAGAAGGACGAATGTTCTTAATTTTATTTTAAGCACAATTTCGATCATCAATTTTTTTATAATAAAAATATAAAAATATTATCAATCTTTTTGTGTACACGTATGCGTGGCACGATTCTCTACATTTATAAAAGGTATATAATACGAATATACGTACGCGTGATTCGTTTCAAGAAAGTTCTACAAGTGCAAACCATCTAAACAAAAGCGGTAATAAAATCGGGCAAAAAAAAATATTTAGTAAAACAAGATAATTAAGCCAAATATAAAAATGGTTAAGCGACCGTGCTAGAACCACGGAATTCGGGAATGCCTAACACCTTCTCCCGGATTAACAGAATTCCTTACTCGGATTTCTGGTTTGCAGAATGACAAACAGAGTCATGTTCTCCTCGATTCGGGATTAAAACGGTGACTTGGGACGCCTTAAAATTCCCAGGTGGCGACTCAGAAATAAATAAACAAATCCCGTTTCGACTGTCCTTTAATTGGAGAAAACTCCTTGCACCCTCCCGGGGGCGGAAGAAGGAGGTGTGACAGGCACGGCATCACCCTTCGTAAATTAACACTACAAAACATGGTACGGCATCACCTTTCGTGCATTAATACCCTCCCTCACCAAAACATTGAACAATAACAACAGGGAGATAGAAATAACAAGAACAAGTCTTACTTCACATTTGGTTCCACATTACCGACCTAAACCATGAGTTAATACTCAATCAATACCAAAATACGTAAACATGATAAGGATGATTAGCACAACGATAAACTAGTCTAATACATGAATAATATGATCAAGGAAAGCAGCAAATACAAGTATAAGGCCCACTCGCATGCTATGACTCGACAACAACGTATAAGTACTCGTCACCTTACCTATACGTTGTACCCAACATTCTAACATGTAGCAAATAGGCAAATAAGACCTAATCCTTCAAGCCAAGGTTAACCACGACACTTACCTTGCTCCAACGGTCAAACTCACTACTGAAAAATTGGTCTACGGTAACAGTTGAAAAACCGTTCCCACAGACTGCCAAACCGTTGCCAAAGGGATATTGGAACTGTTTAAAAACTGTCACATCAGCCGGCGTACTCATAGGCCTACTGGAACGGTTCTTGCAACGGTTTGCATCGCCGTGACAATAGATACGTCTATTGCAACGGTTTTCTCTCTCTCAGTTGGAACATTTTTTTTCAATTGGAACGGTTTAAAACCGTTACTGTATTGTTTATACAACTGTTTTTAACCGTTACCATATTATTAAAAGCAACACTTATATAAGCTATTGCTACGGTTATGTTGGATATAGCCACGGTTTCTTTAGGCTATCGTAACGATTATATTTGTATTTGGAACAGCTTATGGGACCTATTGCAACGGTTTACATTGTCTACTGGAACGCCATTTGTGTCCTATTGCAACGGTTCTGGTAGGCTATTGTATCAGTTCAATTAAAATCAAAATATAGCACCTGTTATAAATAAATATTTATATATATAATAAATTATAATAACACTAAAATTTAAATACATCATAAAATGAAACTATTAATAAGACAATTATCCATCAAGCAAATAATATTCATAAAGCAAAAGTTCTACCCCATGAGTGCATAAGTTTAGTACATTTCAAGAGAGTAATAAGTTTCAAAAATGTTGTTAAGAAAAGATTCCTAGAACATTCATCTATAACAATACAAAATTCATTTCAAGTAAGGTCTAGTTCTTCATCGTCTTCATCATCCATTTCTTGATCTACTCCACCTACAAAAGAGGATAAGTAAAGTTATTACCAAAATGAACATTGCACAGATAAATAAATAACTAAATACAAAAGAAGTGAACCATATATATATATATATATATATATATATATATATCTCAATTTAAAGACTAAAAAGTAGAGTCTCAAAATCTATGTTCATATAAACCAATCTGTGAGGGGAAACCTGCATCATCAACCACAACCCATAAAAGAAATGCAGTCAGATGTAAATTCTTCAACTCATTCCCTCCCGGAGAGCACCATCCCACATCCAAACAATCCCACACACACAACTTCGAAGCATGTATTCATGTTATGCACACATGTAACGGACTAGGGAAATCAAAATAAGTCTGCCTAGTTAATATGCGCAACCAAAGAAAAGAGCATCACAAATGGTTAGTCAGTTAGTGTAGTAAAGAACAATGGCATTTAATGGAACAAGGATCAGATCCCAATCTATCATTGATCCTCAAGGGAAAAAAGATAGAAAAAAAAACAAATATGGAACAGAGACTGCAGCAGCAAGAAGAGAAAGGAGTTTCCGTCGATATAAATATCCTTTAATGTGTGAAAGCGTATCACCCTTGCTACTACTCAACACATAAAGTCAGCCGAATGTGTTTACAGCGGTCCTAAGAGGCAGCTAACTTCAGAATATTTGTTGAGACATTTAGCTTATATTGCCTCTAATTGCTATGAACAGGCAAAGATTCAATAATTCCTATGATTTCAGTACTATAAATCTATCCTATTAGCAGAAATCTTAAGGGATTCAATAGATTAAACTTCAAGTTTAACTAGAGACTACATGTACTTAACTGATCCACACAGCCAAATTACGTTTAAGTATTAAAGAGTACCTTTAGTTCCAAGATGTCATATCGCAAACCAAAAGGATATCTCCTAGTATGTGCCAGGTAAAATGTTTTTGAGAGAACACAAAACTAAAAGCACCAAAATAAGGGAAGTAGCACGCAGACAAAGATTTTAAAGAGTTGCTTATATCAACTCAGCAGTGATTGATGTTATATGTAAAATAGCTTTAAAAGTAGTTGACATTCCTCTAGAAAAATCTTTTAGTTACACAATAGCCCAGTGCCAACTATACAATATTAACTTCGAAGTGCAGACAAACACAACAACAACAACTATGCCTTGATCGCAAGCAAGTTGAGGCCGGCTATATGAATATGTAAAATCTATGTTTCTCCATTCCTTGCAAATATGACACTCAACATATATATATATATATATATATATATATATATATATATATATATATATATATATATATATATACACACACAATAAGCTAAGCTCTTACATACTACTACATTTTTTTCATAAGTTAAAATCGAACACAATATTAAAATGATCAATGGAACAACAACAATAGCATGACAGGTAGCACATCTCATCAGGAAGATCAAAGACCTAGGAGTTCATGGGAACTTTGTCTTTCAGCATTATTACAGAGAAGTCAATTCCATAACTTTGTCTTAAGCATCAACCTGCCTATCTATTCCAATTTAAATTCTCAAAGTTCTACTATCATAGAACTGCCAGTATTACTCGGGTATTATTACTATATATACGAAACCACTTGACACTTAAGAAATTATATACTCCTACTAAATAGAAAAAGGATATTACCATATCCACTCTGCCTTGAACCAAAGAAAAATCCCAAGCAAGGAAGGAGGAGAACAAGAAATAGAAGAAGATGTATAACATTTGGTACGTACTGACCTTGAGTGTTACTACCAACAGATAGTCGACTGTTTAATTGAACATCAGCTTGTTGTGCAGAGGAAGCATCTACAGGTGAACGTGCACTGAATCTTAACATGTCAGGATCAAGTCGCAAATCTGGGTTCAGACGCTGAAGTCGTGCGATGAGTTCATTGTAATATTTTGTTCCATAGCATCCTTTTGTTCGTTCAACTTTTCATGCATTCTTTGTTGCATCCTCTCTTTCATTTCCTCTATTTTTTGCTGCATCCTCTCATCAACATCTAAAGAAGGTCCAAGATTCCCTTTTTGCCCTTTTAACAAAGTCTTGGTAACCCCTCGTCCGTACAATCTCACGCGACCTAGATGTTCAGGTCCCATGACAGATGCAAAAGCGTCAACTGAATGACTGTCATCTTCACTTTCCTACGTGGATTGTATTCTCTCCATTTCAGCCTATAAACCAAATGCGAGAGAAAAGAGTTTTAAGTAACTAAAATTGAATCAATAATTAAGAACAAATAAATAATCACGACAAACTTTAAATTAGAAATTTCGTACAATTTTACTAATCGTATTGTCATATGAGCTTTTGTATATTCGACCAAGTTTTCTTTTTCTTGTAGTCACAAAGATGTCCTTACTTGATAAAGTATCTAAAGTATCAGAGATTTCCTTCTTTTTTTCCTAGTTACATGAAAAAGGTATAAGAATCTTTCCATACAAGTTCATAATTTAAAAAAATTAAGAAAGATAAAACATCAAACCTCGCGAATTAGAGAAAAAGGTGTTCTGCCAGCAGTGTGCGGACACTTCAACCTATTTCGATTCTCTGTATTGGTTTTGGACATTTTCTGCAAATAAACGAGTCAACCACTGAAGTAACTGAAACAATTAATCAGCAACCATGTTCAATTAATTAGCTTGGGTCCAAATTCAACAGCAACAAGAAATATTTGAACTAAAAACTTGACGGCAAGGTCTCGATCAAAATTCAACAGCAACAAGAAAGAAAAATGAATTTGAGTCTTTGATTCAAGTAATTAAGCTCCAAATTAACAGTACCAGATAAGACACATAAAGGAATAATGGCACATAAGAGGCATGTGAGCTGAATAGCTGATCATTTGACCTAGTATGTGTTACCTCCTTACCTGTAATTTCAAGTGTTGTTATGGTTCACTTACCAAAGACTAGACAAGAGATTCTGGATGTAATTACCTTGTGAGGATCGGAGTTCCAATATTTAAGAAGATCCTTAAAGTGAGATTCTGGAACATCTACTGGCCTATTCTCCATTCGAAGTTCATCATTCTCATAGGCTTTGAAGTGGTTTGTCTTCAATTGACTCTTATACTTTCTCCAAGCACTACAAACTAATTCAAAAACCCATTGTTTCGCCTCATCAGGAATGTCATATTTTTCCTACAAATTTAGTGAAATTGGGTTAGTATAAGAAATATCATCCATGTTTATTGGACATTGGGAACTTCATACCTTGATATATTTCCACATATCATCTTTTGTGTCTAGTTTCCTCCAATTAAATACGTTAAGAGGACAAAAAGTCTCACTCCTTGCCAATGTGCCAAGGAAGCTACCCAACTCTTGTACAACTTCTTTAGTAGGACCAACGGGTTGATTATACTCATTTAGAGTGATTATTTTACACTACTTTCTACCATGAACACTTGGCATTTGAGTACGTCCTCTTTTTCTTTTTGGCGAGGAGGGGCCTGCAATAGTACAAAGCAAAGATAATCATTAATCACTAATTTTAGTTAATTTTTAGCTTAAAATTTATATATATTTGCCTTGTTCCTCAATTTGTTCAATTGCTTCATGATTGGTAGAATTATCAGATCGTCCATGTACTCCCTGTGATGCAGGAGTGATGGAATCCATATTTGCTCTTTCATGTACTCCCTGTGATGCAGGAGTGATGGAATCCATATTCGCTTGTTGCACTTGTTCATGTACTCTTTGTGCTGCTGAAGAGGTGGAATTCCGTGTCACTTGCTGCACTTGTTCTTGCAATTGAGATCCTAATTCTGATTGTCGTTCTTCATTTGCATTTAACCTTATATTCAAGACTCTGTTTGTCGTCAACAACGAAAGCTTTTGGTTTCGCAAAGATGGAGGTAATCCAGCTTCTGATTGTCGTTCTTCATTTTCATTTGACCTTGTAGCTTGAAAGGTTCTTTTTGTTGTCAACGACGAAACCCTTTGATTTCGCAAAGATGCAAGTGATCCCGCTGGAATGCGGTTGGAGTTTTTCTTATTTTTGCTTGAGCACCCTTCTTGATTCATGACTATTCAAATATTGTTCAGATTCTGAAAAGCAAACACAATATAAGTTAGCAAAACCAAACAACAAAAAAATAGGTAAATAGATTTGGTCACAAACTACTGCCCCTTTATGATAATCTGCCCCTTTAGAAAACACTTTGTGAAGCTGCAAACACTATCTAGAATTGAATCAGATGAAGAGCTAGTGAAACAACTAAGAAGTTTAACAAGCTTGAGGACAGAAGCCAACAAAAAAGATTTTTGCCAATCTTTAGAGACAATGAGGAACTTGAGAGGTCTTTGATAGTATTAAGTAAGAGTCCATTTGAGCAAAACATACAAATGGAATCGCTCACTGAGAAGTAAGATCAGAAAAGGAATATACAGAAGAACCATCTCTTACATAACCACAGATCAGAAAAGGAATATACAAAACCATGTCTCATACATAATCACATAATGTTGAAGCTTCGCATGCATGATAACAAGCATATGAAATTATAGAATTCCACATGACCTTCGATACAAAGAGAGAAGTACACAACCTGTCAAGTCTGTCTGTCCCAGCAAACAGCAATATCTTTGGAACAGCTTTGGGTCGTGATAATTTCGTAACATTATATAAAACTGATAGTAATCACCTTCATAGTGTAAAGTTGTAAATACATAGAGTGTACTTCTAATATCTTTATGACTGAAGTATTCTATTATAGCTATAAGAGAAAAAAAAAGAATGAAAGAAAATTTTCTTGATTTGCTAGAAGAAAAGATGATATGATTCAAGAAACCAACCACGAGTTTAATATTTATTGCTAATAATACTAAATCTCCACTCATTTAAAACAGGATAAAGATTTCCCAGCAACCAGCAAATCTACCTAAGAGTTCTCAAAAAAAAAAAAAAAAAATAAAGGGCGTGGGGTTCCAAATTAGTTGTAAACAAGCTTTAGTCATGGAAATAGGCATTATAACGAACTAAGGATGGTGGTTAACTCATCAAGATATTGCTTAAGCACGGAAATAGCTGAAGAATCTGGCAAAAATTTGGTGAAATCATTAAGCAAATCTGGATGGTCTTGTTTTGCTATATTGTGAGACTAACTAAGAGATTATCAGTCATTTGTTTTGCATTGCAATCATGTGATTAATTTGAGCGTACACACACTCCGAGCAGGACCACAAGCTTGGGGCTCGACGATCACAAAAATTTAACAATTAGTCCTTTTCATTCTGAGTGCTTTTAGTGTTCATAATAAATCACAAAAAAGAGCAAGAATGCAAATCCCAAGACTAAAATTTATAAACAAAAAAGCCATTATCACTCACTCAAAAAAGAATTAACTTAAAAGAATTTCATAATTTCGTTATTTAATCATCTGCTTCCATCCAGTCCCAATCAGTATCATCAAATTCATCCTCCTCTTCCGATGTTTCCACAACTGTATCATGTGAATCTTGTGCATGCAATGGAATATCAATGATATCAACGGGTGCATCTTCTCTTGACCATCTGAAGTCAACATCAAGTAATCTAGATGAGGAACCATTGTCATTATTAGGTTCCCGCCAAAATGTGTCTCCAATATTGGGACAATTCTCTTCCTCCAGATCATACAAATCAACAGGTACTTTACTCCTTGCATAATAAACATCTTTCTCAGTTGGATTTTCTACATAAAAAACTTGATAAACTTGTGATGCCAATACAAAAGGGTCATCTGTACTGCATAATCTATTGAAGTACACCCGAGTTAACCCATAATCATCTATTTCATTACGAAACCAATCACATCTAAACAGTACAACACTAAAACAACCCTAATAATCAATCTCAACGATATCCTGAATCGCTCCATAATAGATAACCTTGCCATCAATGGGATTTTGGTCCCTAGCACTAGCAAAACTATCTGTTGTTGCCGATAAAGTCACTCCACTATTTTGAGTCTTGCCTCGAAAATCCCGTTCTTTAGTATGAAATCGGTATCCATTAATAAAATATCCCGTATATCTTTTGGCTACCATATTAGGTCCTTTGGCTAGCCATCTTAAGTAATCTAGCAATACAATATTTTAACTTTTTCTTTAAACCAATTGCTGAATTCCCGACTATGATCCCTCGCTCTTACCTATGCATTTGATCTACTATAATTAACAATTAAATTCTTATGTTCCCTACAATCAAAAACATTTCAAGTTTAATCATAAATAAAAAGAATTATATAAAAAATAAATAAATATTAATATAATTTATCTTACTCGATAAACTTTTCCATTTTTTCATCTCCAGTATTGAACAGAGCATATCGATGTGCTTCAAAGCATAACTGCGAATCCATGACAAAAGTATTTTTTTCTTACTTCCAATTGGATGGCCTATATTAGGGAATATAGGTGACAAATTTTGAGAGCACTCATCATCCACAGTTTGGTACCTACTAAATTTTGTCTTCACGCCATCATGTAGATATCTCGAACAAAAAGTCAAGCACTCATCAGCCAAAAACCCCTCTGCTATTGATGCTTCTGGATTAGATCAATTACGTACAAATGCCTTGTACTTACATAGGTTCCTCTCAATGGGATACATCCAACGAAGATGAGCCGGACCCCCAAGTTTAATTTCATTCACCAAATGAATAGGCAAATGTGGCATTATGTCAAAAAATGTTGGATGGAAAATCTTTTCAAGCTCACATGTTATTTCAACAATTTCAGACTGCATTGCTTCAAGATCTCTTCGCCTTATGACCTTACTACATATAGCTCTAAAGAAATTTCTCAACCTAATCAAGACCAATGAAACATTCTTGGGCAACACTTTTCTAATAGCAACCTGGAGCAAGTAATGCATTATAAAATGGGCGTCATGACTCTTATACCCTGATATTTTCATCTCCTTCACTTGCACGCGTTCTGAAATATTCGAAGCACGCCCTTTTGGTAATTTAGCATTTTTCATGACAGTACAAAACAAACTTTTCTGTTTTGGTTCCATGTAAAAACAAGATTTAGTCAAACTTATAGTTCCATTATTATTTATTCTTGGTTGTAACTCCTTTCGTATCCCCATTTCTTGTAAGTCATAGCGAGATTTTTCATGATCCTTTGATTTTCCATCTATTTCTAATAAAGTCCCAAGCAAACTATCACATATGTTTTTCTCGATGTGCATCACATCAAGATTGTGCCTCAATTTGTTATGCACCCAATATGGCAATTCGAAAAAAATGGATCTCTTTTTTCACGGACCCTTATCACTCCGAGGCCTTTTTTAGAGCTCTTTCCACAGATATTGTTGAATTCAAGCAGCTCTTCAAATACTTCTTCACCCGACAATGGAGCAGGTGCATGTCTTTGCTCCTCCTTACCATCAAAAGACTTCTTATCTCGTCAGAATGGATGATCACGAGGAAAAAATCTTCGATGGCCCAAGTAACACATCTTATGACTATGTTTGAGATATTGAGAACATGTGTCATAATTGCAAGTGGGGCATGCCAATCTCCCCTTAGTGCTCCATCCTGAAAGCAAATCTAATGCTGAAAAGTCACTAACTGTCCACATTAAGGCAGCACACATTCGAAAAGTTTGGTTGGTTTCAGCATTAAATGTGTCTATCCCAATTTCCCATAGTTCCTTCAATTCTTCAATTAATGGTTGTAGGTACACATCTATATCATTTTCGGGAGATGATGGACCTGGAATGATCATAGACAACATTATATACTCCGGCTTCATGCAAATCTACGGTGATAGATTATAGTTCATTAACATAACAGGCCAAGTGTTATGAGAAATGCTCATGGTCCGAAACGGGTTGATACCATCACTTGAAAGACCCAATCTAACATTCCTAGCATCTCCAGAGAAGTCTGGGTACAAAGAATCAAAAGCCTTCCAAGCTTCCTCATCAGCAGGATGTCTTATATTCCCATCGTTGGGTCGTTCATTAGCATGTCATCTCATTGCAGCAACCGTTTCAGGACACATGAATATCCTCTGAAGCCTAGGCTTTAAAGGAAAGTACCTTAAAACCCTTGCAGGGATTTTAGAGCTTACTTTAGTCAAAGGACCAACACTCTTCCATCTTGAAGACCCACAAATAGAACAATTATCGGCATTCGCATTTTCTTTCCAAAATAACATGCAATCATTAGGGCATGCATGTATTTTTTCATAATGAAGACCCAAATCTGTTATCATGTTTCTAGCCTTGTTGAAAGACTCCAGTACCTGAGCAAAGGGAAATGCCTCTTTTATCAACTCTAACAAATCGGAGAAAGCCACATTACTCAACCCATGGAAGGATTTAAGCAAGTACAATCGAATAGTGAAACTCAATTTACTGAAATTTTTACACCCCGGATATAACTCTTGTTTTCCTTCCTCCAGCAATTTGAAAAACTTCTTTGCATCTTCAGATAGTCTTTCCCCAACTCCTTTTTCATCCCCTACCTGACCCTCAATATTTCTAAATGTATCATGAAGTAGTCCATCAATATCACCACATATGGTAGAACATTCATCACCATTGCTTGGATGAGGTGTATTTCTCGAGGAAAATCCTTCCCCGTTAAAAACCCATTTGGCATAACCATCAACAAATCCATGAAAAACCAAATGATCCTCCACTACATTTCTATAATGCCAATAGCGATTCATGCACTTTTTGCAAGGGCATAATATTTCATTTCCTTGGGCGGCTCGTTCAAATGCCTTATCAAGAAAATCATTCACTCCACGGATATACTCATCCGTCCATCTCAGGAGATTCATCCAACTTTTATCACCATTATCCATAAATATCCTATACGATAAAAGTAATTCAACAAAATTAGCCAAATAAACCAAAAATATATTAATTTGACATTGACCACTGCTTTTAAGGGTGAAACTCATAAAGTCACAATTTAAGACCTTTAAAAGTTAACTTCTTAAAAATCATCTCTTACAATATGAATAGGAAAGATGTGATTAAGTTATTATACTTTTCAAAGAATGTGTAGAGTCATGTTTAAACAATAAAAACCATTACGTTCCTTCTAATTAATGGCAACGGTTTTATAGCCAAAGTGTGCTAGTATCAGCCATGTAATATTGCAACGGTTAGAACCATCCCAATAAACGTCTGTTCCAAGTAAACATTTAAGAAGAGAACTGTTGCAAAGTTTCTTTGTCCATTTCATTGTTGATCAATCTATCACTCGATGTAAGTCGCTGTTATTCTTACTACAAGTTAAGTAAAAACAGCTGCCACTTTGGAAATAAGCCTAGTTAATTGATTATATTTTGTAATCTGATTACACACAAATTAAATCTCTCTCCATATATCTGCTAGTGCGTTAATACTGATTTATTTCCAACATTATAAAATTATTATATGGACCAGTACACGTACAAAATTAGTAAGTTTGTTAAATTAACATCACTTGAAGATACCAAAATGAGTCTTGTTACATTAGTCGTTGACAAATTACAAGAAATACAAATATTTGACATATTCAAGTCAAAGCAAACAAGGAAATCACAATTGAAGCATCGTCCGTTCAACTCCATAGCCAAATTTGCAATTCTAACCACTCATTATACTAAAAGTACATCTAATCCGCAAGTCAAATCAAGTCAAAATCTTATTTTCAATCAGTTAATAAAGTGGGAAAGGAGAACAAACCAGATTGCTATTACAGCGATCGAGATCCAGCTTTAAGAAAAACCAAGAATTTGCGGGCAAAAAAAGCTTCAAGTATCAATCTCAGTATGAAAAATTCCCTGCAATAAAATTAAGATGAAAATTGTTAGAATATAGTATTATAAAAAGTTAAAGCAATGTAATATAGAAATTAGTGGATGAAAACTAAAGCTTCATGCTTAGATAAATGTCTCTAGAACCCAAGTTTTTATTGGCTCATATGAGGCAAATTCAACAGAATGCTTTTGTATTATGGCAGCAAACAAAAGCCTAGGAAATTGTCAAAGGCTCGAGCAGGTATATTGTCATCGAATTCCCTCACCATATCCCATGGTCCATCTCCAACCCCAACTACAACAATAGACAAGGCGTTTTTACTTGCTTTCATAATTGTTTCAATTGTGCTCTTCTCTTGAGGGTTTAATCTGTTACGCGCATTTCTTTTAACGTTTCCATTTCCAACCTGTCCATCCGTGATTATCAATAAAACATAGTATTGGCCACCACTCCGCTCTACAATACTGATTGCCATTTCAATAATAGGAGCGAACGATGTTGGTCCTAAAAGGCGTAACTGAGGAACTAATTGTCTATATCAACTCGGTACTTGCTCGAATCCATTACAGAATTTCCCATCAAGATAGAAACTGAAACCCAATTTTTCAGGGCTTTCCATTATCAGCTGCAAACAAAAGCCTAGGAAAATGAACACCCAAAAGACTACATCAGACACATAAAACACATTTGAATTAAGAACCTTTTTGCCAAGACTACAACATGAATTAAACAAAGAACCCAAAAGACTAAAGCATGAATTAAGAACCTTTTTGCCAAGAACTAAAAAACACAGTAAAAATAACCAAAAGAAGAGAGAAATTACCAGGCATATGGTGATTTTGGGCTTTTCTGATTCGAGCACAAATATGATTTAGAATTTGGGGATTTTGGGAAGGCTAGCAACTGTACTTGAAGAAGTGGGTATCTGAGTTCATTGGATTTGTAACCTGCGAAGCTTCAGAGAAGTGCCGGAAAGACCAACGGAAAATGGTGAAGGGCGATCACGTTATCGGCTTTGGGAACTCTAGGGCTTGATGATTATTGTGGTCCAATGAAGAGGTAATTGCATAGATATAGAGAGAGTGAAAGTGACAAAGTAAATCTGAAAGATTTGGAAGAAATTTGGCCAAGAGAGAATTTAGGAGATGGATTCTCGAATCCAAGGCAAGAAGAAAAGAGAGAGGGGATCAGAGTTCGGTTGTATCGACGACTGTATGACTATACTGGAGGTGGGTTAATGTTTATTGTATTTACTTTATTAAAATTAATTAAAATATAAAAAGTAACAGGCCAGGTTGGCAGGCTCACTACAATTTTGGGAAAAAACGAGGGGGAATGAATACCCGTTCCCATAGAATTGTTTTTTCAAAACCGTTGCCATATATATGCCTATTGGGATGGTTTAAACATCCGTTGCGAAACAAACCTCTATGGCAACGGTTTTGTCACAATTGCAACGGTTTGATGGCTAAAGTGTGCTGATACCACCCAAATTCTATTGTAACGATTGCAACCATTACTATATCTGGTCTATGGCAACGGTTCACAAACCGTTGCCAAAATAACTGTTCCCATAGGCCAATTTTCTGGTAGTGACTCAAAGCTCAACTACGACTTTTCTTCTCAAACGAGCCTCCAAACTGATAGACTCTAGCATATTACCAACCAAATAATTCAAATTAATCCTTAGGAACTACTCACGATCGTAAAGAATTCAATTTAGGCCATTATTGAAAAAGTTAACAAAAAGTCAATACCCAGGCCCGCGTGGTCTAATCCTGAAATTCGGACTAAAACCCCGATTACCCATTCAGCCCCGATCCCGGATATATAATTAGTTCTGGAATCCGACCTCAATTTGAGGTCTAAATTTCCAATTTTTGAAATTCCTAGTTTCTACCCAAAAATTTCCAATTCCACTATGAAAACCTTAGATTTTAGGTTGAAATCTTGTGAAATATTGTGAAAGATTGAAAGGAAATAGGTTAGAATCACTTACCATGATTTGAGTGTTGATACCCAATTTTTCCCTATATATTTTTAATATGCAAAATACCTTCAAAATAGCATATATATGCATATATAAGTATGTCCAAATGTTTTATTATTTTTTCATATTTTTAAAGGTTTTTAAATCAATTTATTTCCCCCTTTTATCCATAAAAACCCCAATAATTATTTTCAAAATCATTATTTTGGTAATTCATTTGTTGGACTTTTATATTTATGCTAAAATATAGCTAAGGTAATTTTTAAATATTTTTACAAATTTATTTAGTATTTTTAAACTAAATTGCATATAATTGTAATATTAACCCTTTTAAGATTCAATTATATTTTATACTAATAAAATTAATTCCTGTATTTTTAAATTGTCAATTACATGTTATAAATCATTTTATAGCTTTCAAATTATTTCCAGAAATTAATTTACTATTTTTATAATTTTAAAAGGGAAAAATTAGCTATTTAAATAATAGCCCAATTACATTTCAATTGTAGCCTAAATCTGACCCTAATTAAAACCCAATTTACAGGCCCAATTTTAATTAAACCTGACCCCAACCCAATTAAACCGACCCAAACTCGGATACTCCCTTACCTTTTTTTTAACCTTAAACGACCCCTTACCCTACCTCATTCTTCACCAAACGCCGCCATTGAATTCCCTTTCTCTCTCAATTCTCTCTCAAACCCTCATGAACCCTGGCCGCCGCCATCTAATCCCACCCTAATCCACCTGAAACCCTGCCTAATCCATGGCCTCCCATGGCCATTGGAGATGTGTAGTGGCCTCATATGGCTCGTGGGTGTTTGTTTATGTGGTTCCATGGCCAGACCTCGAGGGAATCTGGTCAGTCCTTGCTCGACTTTTGTTCATAGCCCCTCTCCGGTCATCCATGACCTTTGTCTGGCCAGCCATGGCCGTTCGATTCAGATCCTTGGCTCTCCTGGTTAGATCGGTAATTTTCAAGGTCTTTCTTACTTTTTCTGGGTCTTTCGAAACCCTAATCTTTAAGATCTTTTGGTTTTCTTTTAGATCTGCCATAGATTTGTGCTTACTATCAATTTCTTAAGTGTTTTCTCGAAGGTTCTTCAACTTTTCTTTTAAAACGACTCTTCATTTTTTCGACGATTAGGGTTTTCCTTTAAGTTATTTCAAAAGATCTCTTCTCTGATTTTAATGTGTTTGTGATTTTGCTATGTTTTGCTCATGTTGTTCTTCTATCTGAGTCAGCATGTTGAAAACTCTAATTCCTTTTTGACCTCATTCGAGTTCTAAAATTGTTTGCTTAAATATGTGTTTGTTCGATTAAGTTCTCCGTTCTTGCTTGACTTATCTGATTCCGAGTTTTACCATCTTTAAAACTCGATTATTGTGGAAAGCCCTAGGTCTTTTGGTCTGAAATTGCTCGTTTTAATGTATACTTGACTCGATCAAAAGTTCCTTGTTTCAAACTCTCTTTTCTTTATATGACTTATCTGATTCTGAGATTTACTATCTTTTAACTCGACTATTGGTGAAACCTTAATTTCTTAAAAGGTTTTCCTCACTTGATACTGTGAGACCTTTATTTGTTTCTGATTCTCTTTACCTGTAGCTACATTTTTTCACTGTTGACTCTATGTGATTACTTGACATACTTGACTATTGTGCTTCGAATATCTTTCTTACTACTGAATCCTAGCTTGTTTCTGCCACTACTGTATGATTGTGCTATCTCTTTTGCCAATATGTTTGGCCTCACATGTCTGATGCTTCTGCACACTCTATTTATATACTGAAGTGCAGAATCGTGTTTCTTCATTGACTGATCTTGATCTGGTGACTGATTGCAAAAGTTTTCTTTTATGACCCCTAATTTCACTCACCTGTTTAAAATTAATTGATTCCTTTCCATTTACTGTGATGCTTTACCTTGCTGAATCTTTTCCAAAATAAGCATATCTTTGTACTTAGACTTGATTGTTTGCTTCATGCTTTTACTTCCCCTTTTATGGAAATAATCAATATGTCTCCAAACTGATTTTCTTTCCTTAATTAGACCTGCTGCTACTCGTTAAACAGTGATTCCTTAATTAAAGGGAATCACTTATGGTAATTGATTCTGACTTGTGATTGTTTCCATGTTTGTGTTAAGACTTTACTTATTACCTTATTCTTCACCCGTTTTCAAAACTATAAATACCCACCCTCTTCTCTTTCAAAGACACGAACCATCTGAGTTCAGAACACACACTTCACTCAAAACTCTCTCTTTTCTCTATTACTACTTGTGCTACTGCTTTGTCTAGCCGGCTGAAAGTCAAGGCTAGGCTGTGGAAATTTGCCTACTTTTCCTTTCTGCACTTTGCTTCTTACTGCTATGTCCTAGTTAATCTTCAAGCATAAACAACAACATGTTTCTTTAGATGTTTCAGTTTTCTTCACTCTTGCCTGTTTCTGCTTATGTTTATAAAATCAAGTTACATTGTTAAACAGGTTGTAATGTGTTCTCTCCCCTTCTAAATTAATGTTTTCCCTTATGTATGTACTCTTTCAGTCACTTGTTATGTGATTTGCTGACTTTATGAATCTCAAACCCCCATATCCCCTATGTGTTTGTGTTCTCTCGCTGGTTTGTGGGCATGCCAGCATCATCTATCGCTGTGCATGTCCAAACCTGACCCTTCCTAGGGTCATATGCTTCATGCTATGTATTCCTATAACCCCTGACCTTTTTGTGCAATTACTGATTCTATATAGTTTAAGTTTTACTACTACTGTTTTCAAATAACCCTTACCCCTTACTATTTTAAACCCAGTTTAAATAAATCTCTGTTTCTGCACTTCCATTATACTCTTAGACCCTAGGTTCTGCCCCTCTTGTGTTAGCCTTGCCTTGGGACCCATGAGCTTCCTATGAACTTGGACACATAAGGACTGGCATTTCCACACTGCACTCATCCCTATTTGGTTATGCAAACCTGGGTGTAAGCACTGCCCGGGGTCCCTTAGGTCTGAGAAAGGCTTTGAAACAAGTGGCATTTGAGGTGGTTTATTCCATAACTCATAAAGGAAGTTAGAATCAGTCTTCCTATGGTTGTAACTTCTTATTTTACATTTTTCTGATGTAATTCTGTATATGGTCTGTAATCTTTAACAAATATTGGGGTTGGCTAGTGAAAAAGGATGGGGTAATTATGCTTGTTTTAGATATTAGAAAGGTAGATAACATGTCTATAGGATCTGCTATGTTTTAATTCAAGTTTTGCATGCTTTACTTTCACACAAATAGACATCATGCCTATAGGATTAAAATTCTTTTTAATAGAAATCATGCCTATAGAAATTTTGCTTTAATCAAATAAATCCTGCCTACTTCACTGCATGCTCAATTAGATACCATGCCTATAGGACTAAAATCAGCTTTTAATACGTCAATACCATGTATATAGGAATTAAAATCAGCAATAATAGAGATCATGTCTATAGGATATGAGACCATTTTAGTTTAATTAAAATCAGTTCGACTCATATTGTTCTGAGTCAGTTTAAACAACCTACTCCTTTTATTAATACGGTTTAGATATCATGACTATAGGATCCAAATTGCCTATTAAAAATTAACCACTGCTTTGTTGTATTCTTAATCAGTAATAGATATCATGCTTATAGGACATCACCAATAAACACTTAGGCAAGCCTTAGGTAATTGCTTGATAAAACTGAATCCGCCTTTGTTTAATTAGCAACTGCTACAACCAGCAGGCAGGCCTGATTCAGACTTCTTATATGAGATATGTAATAAATTGGTCTGCTTCAACAATTAAAACACTCTACCTTAGTACTTTAAATTCTGACCCTAAATGTGTTTAAGTCATGCTATTTATGTGTTTTACTTGAGGAGGTATATATGAACCTCTTAGTTGTTTATATGTTTCCCCTAATATGCAGTCATATGTGTTTGAATGTCGCATTAGTCTTTTTACCTTTAAAAACTCAAAAGTCAACCTAAAATCCTCCCTCTTATAGGAATAGTAGTCCTATATTCCTCCGGGACTGATAGGAATGGGATGGGTAATAGCATGCAATAGAGGTCGAGACCAATCTGCGCTTTAATACCCTAACGGGGTGGAAAGGGTAGATATGGATATGATGACCGGTGCGCTAATATCACGTGTATCCCCTCTTCTGAGGAGTGTCATACTGGGGATCACATACCTAGGACCCCCCCCCCCCTTTTCTTTTTTATTCTCAAGTATTTGTAGAACTATAACTCATTTTTTTCAAAAATTGCCCTTTTAATTGTTTTCAAACTCTTATGTGTTCAAACTCAAATCCCCTACTACTTGAGCCTATACTTGTCTATCTGCTAATTGTACAAAATTCACAAAACTATCTGGTCGGGAACCACACTAGTGGATCCTGAGGGGTGCTTAACACCTTCCTCTTGGGATAATTTCAAGTCCTTACCCTATCTCTGGTTATCAAGCAAACTTAGAAATGAACCCTACATGTTTTAATTATTGCATAATCATGCCCAACATCATACTCCACTCGTGCCAAACAAATACCATAGCAATGCTTATTATGAGTGGTTGCACTCTTCCTATATTATTACCCCCTAAATTCGGAAAGACATATTTGTGGTAAAACCAGTTGATTACCGGTGCAGTCGATGGTTCCGTGCCTTCCCCCTTCAGTTGTCTGCTCAAGGGTACCAGTTGGTTCAGTTATGTTGTCTGCATAATATTCCTTTAAGATAGCCTTGTCCAAAAGTCCATTGGGTTTCCCTAAACCCAAACGGACATCATTACGTTCTGTGCATTTATTTGGAGAAATAAATGCTTCATGCTAATTGTTGATGATAACACTACTAGAAAATGGCTATTTTGCGACTGCAAAAACGGTCAGAAAGTGGTCAGAAAATGCTAATTTCCGACTACATTCAAACCGAAAAGTCGTAGTCACAAAATAGCTGGTCTAAAATAGTTTGCGACCAAATCCGTCTGTAATTTGCGACTACAGCGGTCGCTAAGGCCAAATAGAAAAACGACTATAAATGTGCTCAAGTTTCTGACTGACGCGGTCGCAAACAGGTTAAATTAAATTTTAATTTTATATTAACTTTTCCACTACTTCGGTCGCAAACGATATATATAATTATACTAATATTTAATTTTGTTTGAGTTTTCCCACTACGGTGGTCGCAAATCTAATTTTAAATTATTTATTTATTTATCCTTCCGACTACCGTGGTCGCAAATCTAATTTAAAACTATTTATTTATTTGTATTTCCGACTACAGTAGTCGCATATGTTCCTGAATCTGGAATATTTTGATGCATTTTGCGACTACTATGGTTGGAATTAAGTCAGAAAACTGGGAATTTTATTCCAAATTCCAGCTCTTTTAATGCAATACCACCTACCAATTCAAATATACAACAACCAATTAATCTACCATGCTAACCAATCAATCCACCATTGCAACTAATCAAATCCATAAAATGCAAAACATAAATATTTGTAACTAAAATATCCAAAAAGAGTTAAACATTGTGGCACCATTCAATCTAGTCTAAAATACTACAATCATAGTCAAGTGAAAATATTACCAAGTCTAAACATCCAACTACAACAAATAATAATGTCTCAAACATCAATAACCATAACAAACTAAAACTCATTATCCCCGCCATCCTCGCCATTCGAAGGACCAAATGGATGCCCGCTCATAAATTTCTTCACTAGACTCTGCAATTTGTTAAAATTTGCGCGGTCTTCTTTCCGTTCCTCCTTGAACTCTTCAACTTCTTTTCGTAATTCTTCCATCTCTTCGTGATCTTGTGAATAACTCGCATCACCAGACAACAATGTCGTAGAACGGCCTACAGAATATTGTGATCCAAGACCGTAGGTTCTACCTTTGTTTGCGCCACCAACCACCTGCGTCCATATTGAAGCTACATCATTGAGTGACACTTGGGTTGAGCTACCACCCTCAGAATCGGGTTGACTTTGACGCCATTCCTCAAAACGTTGCTGATAGGCTTCCTGGAATTAAAATGGAGTCAAAGCGATACTTGAAGAAATTAAAATGTATGTTTCACAGTTTTTCGATGAAGCATGTATCTATAAAAATACAAACACACACATAAATAAGGAATGAAATGGTGCAAGTATGATGAAAGTAAAATTTTAAGAAAGAAAAAACTTATACTTAAGCAACAAACAATACTTTTTTCATTTTTTCTAGCTCATGCTTCCTTCTTTTTCCTTTACTATTTCTTTCTTCCCCAAGCAATGCCATGATCTTTCTTTATTTTTTTTGAATTCCTCCAGTCCACTTCTCACTTATTAATGTCAAGAATCATTTCTTAGGGAAGCAATACATGATCTTTTTCTCAAACTATTGCTGCTTCTGAGAGCCAACATCCATTTTAAAAGTACATGGATATGTGAGTCTACATGAAGAAATTTTGCATGCCAAAACCAGAGGCAACAGATGCACAATTACAAGCCAATATAGACTGGATATATACTAATTAAGTTGTGGATTGGATATGTACTAAGAAGCACTTGGAAGTTGGAAATTAGGGTGATAGAAGATTATTTTATTTCCTCAAGGAAAATGCTTACAACAAAACCATGTTAACATCTACGAATTTTTGGGGATGTGTATCTAGACATAAATAATCACATGTTTTACAACAAAACCTTGTTAACATCTACGAATTTTCGGGGATGTGTATCTAGACATATTGCTTGATAGAACAAAATTTGTTATAGCTGTATAAGTCCTTGGTGACTTAATGTATAACCAATTTTTGTATTCCCTTATATTTGAATGATCTGTATAAAAAAACTCCAACCTCATGAAAAATGCACTTATTCTGTGGAAATTGCCAGTCAGTGCATTTCTATGAAACAAAAGGAAGGTTCATGTTCAAGAAATGGTGAACAAAAATTGGGGCACATATGAGGTCCTGCCATTTGGGGCACATATGAGGTCCTTCCAACAGATAAAGATGTTCATACTAAAGGTGCCAAACCTTGTTCTATAGTTTCGAAAAATGTAAACATTCCCTAACTTGGACAACATTTCAAAACGCATGCCCCAATTGAACTATATGAGATCCACTATATCTTGAGTAACTAGTTGAAATCAGTAACCCGAGTTGTCACTGGTGTTCTGCCACAAGATTGACTAGCAAAGGCAGAAGAAACTTTAAGTTTCATTCAAACCATGTCCGTTGAAACAACATGTTGATTGAGCTAATTAACCTAAAGTAAATTTTAATATATATAAAATACAGTATAAAAGTCATAAATTGTGTAAGGTCCTTGTCTTATGACTAAAAGAATAATCAACCCCAACAAATCAAAGAAGAAGAAGAAGAAAGAAGAAGAGGCAAAAAGGAAATAGAAGGATCTTACATATACCCTCGCAGCACGCGGCTCGACCCATTCTCTTGTCCCATCCTTTTTCTTTTTCAAATGCTTGTCCTCAAAGACCTCGGCATAAGTCACAACTCTCCCTTTTTCCTTTTCCTGCCAAAAATAAAATTAAGTTAGATAAAGTTCAATTGCATCTAGTTAAAATCAAAATAAATATAATAAGAAAGTTATCATTCTCCTTCGATGGGTCTCCATACTAATTGAACCCCCAGTGTGCAATGAGCCACCCGTATTGGAGGCACGGGCAGCCTTTGCAGCATTGCTCCTCTTCTTAAAGTCTTCAGAAGCCCATATCACAATAAGTCTATCCCACATGTCTTTTAGCATCCAACCGGGCTTCTCGCCCTTCTGTCGAGCTTTATAAAAGAGATTTTTAAACCGATCAATAATTTTTTTCTCGAAATTATGACTTATTTGCTGATGATATTTGGGATCCATGCACACCTTGTATGCAAATTATTTAAAACATTAGATGAAATAAGGGTAGTTTGATAAATAATAAAAAATTTATGGATTTTGTACCCTAAATTGATTCCACATCTGATCTCTATAATAATACGGTATATCTGACCATTTACTCCAAGCATCTCGATAAAATCCTTTAACACAATCCACAACCACCTTCGTAGATTCATTGGAGGGAACTAACCTGCATTAAAATTAACATATGTTAAAAATATATTCAGCAATTCAAACGAATAATAAAGTGATTGCTTACCCAGTAGTCCCATCAGGAATGATAATCAGTCTATGAAAGGAATCATATGATACAATCTCTTCAAAAGTCTGAGTCTGTGTATCATCAGGAGCAGGTGTAGATGTATTAATGGATGGGGATGACGGTATGGTAGAGTCTCCAACATGCAGCCTAAAAACACTAGGAGTGGATGATGATGGAGATGAAGATGGAGCCACAGATGCAGAACCACCATTCTAACTAACATGGTAGCTTAGGTATGGAGTGCAGGATGACGGAGGCATAGATGAGGAGCCACCATGCTGACTAGTACGATAAGCTGGAGAAGAAGATGGCATAGTGTGCATGCTTTGGGAATTAGAGATAGGCTTATATCGAACTGGATCACAAGGGGGCAAAGTGAAAAATCCAGGTGGCAGTGAAGTCTGCTGAGTAGGCGGAGGCGGAGGAGGCAGAGGCGGTTGAGGATGAGGAGGACCCATAAATGGCACAGATGAGGTATTGGGACCTGAAGTGTACTGAGGAAGCTGGGAATTGTGTCTTATATTCTTTTTTTACCCGGCGCCATCTGTGTAACATAAGTATATTAAAAACATTAGATGAAATGTGTTAAGACATAAAAAATGTAAAGAAATTCTTCAACTTATTAAATTAAATGAATAACAAAAACACATAAAAGCTACAGTTGGTAATTTGATAATTTGGTACTGTGTCATGCATATACTGGAAATGTGCACTGTGATAGATCAGAAAACGTTGCTTAAGCACTCTATTCTTGCATGCAGATACGTAAATATATACACGAGGGTCTTGGAGAATAAGACTCCAAAGTAGTACTACCTAAATGAGATAACAATTACACCAACTCTATACAAATATACTTCAACAATTCCTATGTGACATTATCCTAACAGAGCCATTCAAATTTTCATGGCAGAAGAAGCAAATACTCATATTTCATATACAAGAATTCAAATTATTCTGCATAAAAGAAATGCGGCAGCACTTAAAATGCAGTTGTTTAAAGAAAAAATTTTTAAGAAGGGAGGATAACCAGTAACAGTAAATGTTGCAGGTCACCTAACATTATAATCAATTCACAAGAGGGCCAACTATAGCTTTTCTTAAACTACGTACCATTGTTTCAAAGTCATCACTCATCACAAGTTGTGTTACCAACATGCCAATCCTCTTCGCTTGATTGATATTCATTATTTAATTCTTCCTCATCGCTTGTTTCATTTTCATCATGCAATTCTTCCTCATCGCTTATTTCATTTTCATCAAATGATTCTTCCTCGCTTGTTTCATGTTCATCGGTGGGATCTTCCTCCATGTTTGTACGGGATGTTCCTTCCCCAAAATCATGTGGATTTGCTCTACGAGTAAGGACCGAAGGATCATATTCTTCATAGATGCCTTTACTATGTTGAAATTCACCTACTAATTCATCATCAACACTTTCTTGAACACTCGAAATATCATTCTGGTATGCGACTTCTAAACTCATGATCCATAGGCAAGAATCGACGATGGTAGTCAACCCATGTATTCTTTCCTCCATGTTTCAACGTGAATGCTTTTGCTTCTTCCATACAAGTTGGGCAAGCTAACTTTCCTGCAGTCGACCACCCGGACAACATTCCATAAGTAGAAAAATCATTTATAATCCACATCAAAGCAGCATGCAATCTGAAGTTTTGTTTAGTTGATATATCATATGTTTCCACACCTTCATGCCACAATAACTTTAACTCATTAATTAAAGGTTGCATGTATACATCAATCAAACTTTTCAGATTGCGCGGACCTGCAACAATGCAAGTTAGGAACAAATATGGACTTGTCATACACAGCTCAGGAGGAAGATTATACGGCGTAACAAACATTGGCCAACATGAATATGGTGCAGCAGAGACAGAAAAAGGGGTGAATCCGTCTGCACATAAATCCAACCTAATATTTCTAGGTTCACTAGAAAAATTCGGAAACAACCTATCAAAATGCTTCCATGCTTCTCCATCTGACAGATGACACAAAATACCAGGTGGCCTTTTATTTTCATGGTGCCATCTCATATGAGGAGCAGAGCTCATTGATGCATACAACCTCTTTAAACTAGGTATAAGGGGTAAGTAATGCATCGCCTTAACTGGAACCTTCTTCTTTTTTGAATTTATGGCTTTCTTATAACGAGGTTGGTTGCAAAATTTGCAATTTTCTAAGGCTGCATCATCCTTATAGAATAACATGCAACCTTTCTCACAACAATCAATCCTCTCTAATGAAAGTCCTAACTTAGAAACCAATTTCTTTGTTGTGTAGAAATCTTTGGGCATGTCAATTTTATTCGGATTAAGTTCATTCATAAGGCCAATAATAGAGTCCATGCCCGCTTGAGAAATACTTGAATCTGATTTAATACTTAATAATCTAACTGCGACAGACAACTTAAAATGCATTGAGCCTTTATACAATGGACGACTTGCTTCCTCTAACTGTTCATAGAAACGCCTAGCATCATCATTTGGTTCAGACTGAGCCCCCGGGTGCATCACAAAAGCATCCCTAACCATTTCACTGAATCGAGAATTTTCAACATTATTCTCTGCTGATGGACTACCCTCACTATCAAATTTTTTTTGAAAATCAACGTTACCAACACTAGCAACATCCTCTCCATGAATAGTCCACACGTAATAATTTTTCATAAACCCTTTTTTATAAAGATGAACTTTAACAACATCTGGTTGTAATAATTTTCCGCATTTGCATTTCATACAAGGACACCTAATCACCCCTTCACTGAGAAATTCATGAAGTGTTTTTGTTTTAGCCATGAATTTGGCAACCCCTTCTATAAATTCCTCCCTCAACCCACTACGATTAGGATAAGTTCGATTATACATCCATATACGATGTGCAAGCTCCATCTACACAAAATAAATCCAAGATATATAAAACAATACATATTAATTAGTAAATTGCCATATAATGCAGCCATGATTTAGTAAATTGCCATATAATGCAGTCAAATATAGCCCTAAATCTTCTTCTGCTTCAGTTTATACTTATCACTTTTGATCTAGACTCTTAATGTATGGAAATATGATGTGCTCTGCACATAATCATCACAGATTCCAGGTTATGTTGAGCATTTACTGTATGTTTTCTCCTATAGTGTTGTCAACAAGTATGCATTTTTGCTCGTACTTTTTAGGGCTCGGAAGGACTTCTAGTCTACTAGAATCCTAGAGTATTAAATATGTCTTTAGTTCATTTCATATATAACTAGCACAGCTTTTGTAAAATGTTCCTCTCAAATATCTTTTACAGTTGAATTTACTTATCAATATGAAGATAGGAGTTTATGTACAAGCCTTGTTTTACTTCTGTGAAATTGTAAGTTTTCTGTTTCATTAACAAGAATGTGTCTTTATAATTGTCTAAATTCAAGCTCAAAGCGCGTGAGAACTCGAGTGTGAGTTTTCTTTTCTTTTTTTTTGCACCAGAAAGTTGAAAGTCCAAGCTGAATTTCACTTTGAATGCAAGTGAAGTGTGTGTCCACTATTTTATTCCTTCAAAGACAGTGATGCATAATTCTCTTTTAGGTTTCTACTTTGCTGGTACGATACAAGGAACTAATGTTCGACACAGCATATAGTCGGATAAATTTTTGGCAGAGGGAGCCAGAAATGCTACAGACATGGTGTACATTACTATCAATAATGTATACCACAGGCAGATTTCTTTAACAAAGTACCCCAAAAAGTCAATTGGTCCTATGAATAAAGTTCATATATGGAAATCTATACATGACAAAAGCGCATTGAAGCTTTCAATTTGCAACAATTTAAAAATAATGTGACCAGCAAACAAAACTAATTACTTCTATCTTTTCTTACCGTAAGATTTCAGCTGTTTGCCTCTGTCAGCCTTTTGTCTCCTTCAGTCGTTTGCCTCTGTCAGTCACACAGATGAACTCGAAGAACAATCAGCCTCACGGGTGAAATGGAAGAGAAATCAAAGAAGAAAAAATATATGAGAGGGAAAGAGAGGAGGGAAATTGGGCGCCCAGAAATTGGGAAAATAGGTCGCGGCAGAAATGGGGAAATAAGGCTTTGGCATAAATCCGAAATATTAAATTTAGATTTCTGACTACCGTGGTCGCAAACCCACTTAAATATTCTTTTACCATTTTAATTTTAACTTTGTGACCGACACAGTCGCTTTGTTGGTCAACTAATATTTTTGACTTTTTATTGTCCGACCGAGTCGGTCGCAAAAGTGATGGCGGGAAATTGCCCCGCTATTTTTCCACTGCTTTCGTTGGAATAATAATCAAATTTCTTTTTAAAAAAAGTAATAAAAAATCAGTCTGTTTCCGACTACAACAGTCGCAAAAGTAGTCCCATTAGCGACTACTTCATTTTCAGTCGGAAATTTCAGTCACAAATTAATGTTTTTCTAGTAGTGTAAATAGTCGAGTCTGGTGGGGGTAGGGTCTAACCCTTTTGTTTTGCAGAAAATGAGGCACGAGGTCCCCAGTTTGGGTATGATTAGCATGCCTCCACTCTTGCTAGACTGGTGGAGGAGTCTTCCATCAAATGACCAAATCAATGAGTGGAAAGAGAGGGCCACCAAACCTAGCAAAAAGTGGACTATCTGGAATACAGTCTGCTGGAATTGGAAGGAAAAGTGAGGAAGATAGTCACCGACTGCCAGAACGCTGAGGGAAACGAAGGAGAACACCTGGCAAAGACATTTTTACTGGTTAACCTACGCAAACTGAAGGATCTGATCAACGAGAGCATTCAACCTGAGGAAAGTCCTTCTGGGACCAAGTAGATAAGAGTTTATCTTTTTCGCTTTATAAATGTAGTAAGGCCAATGGCCATTAGTGAATTTTATTTCTTGCTTATTTAGTGCCGATTTGGGATGCGTCTATTTTTTATCAATAAAATAAGGCATTTAACATTCTATGTTCTCCAAATTGATTTGTCGCTAGGCCTACCTCGGGCACCACGAGGTTCCCAAATTAGGACACGTTTTACATTCTCGCACTATGTGTTTAAATACTATAACACTTTTTATATTCCTCACTAACTCGGTTACCTTTTTGTTTTATTCTTTTTTTTCGTTATTATTATTCCCCTTCCTAAAGGTTAGTTCATGCACTATGGCAACATCATCCTATTCCACGAGATCCAGGGCCCCTCCACCCACTCCTCCTCTTAGTCCTGTCAAAAACAAGAACAAAGGCAAGATGGAAGATTTGAACAACGTCAGAAAGGAGAATCCAACTGAACAAATAGAGGCCACCAATGGCCATGGTACTCAGGTTCGTAAGGAAAATGTATCCCAACTTGAACAGAAATTGCTAAAATCCAAGAAGAGCTCGATCAGGTTCGGAATCTGGCAAGCCTGTCATTTTCCCTTAGCACCCCAGATATCAACTTTCCCAACACTCAGAACCCTACACCTCCGTACATCCCAAAACAATAGAATCATCCCGCTCCTCACCATCACACTTTAACACCAAAGACCCAATGCAACACCTGCCATACCCCAAACAATACTCCGCTACTCATCCCGGAACCCCAAAACTCCACAAACAACCACTTTCACACCTACCATAACATCCATATTTACATGGAGACTATTCCACACTCCACCCAACCTATCTCAAGCACACCTGAGTCTGATGAAAATGATCTGCTTATCAGAAACATGACTGAGGAACTTAAGAAATTGACTAGCCGGATCCAGGGCGTTAAGGGAAGTAAGGGAATCGAAGGGCTGAAGTATGAGGACCTCTGTATACAACCTGATGTCGAACAACCAGAGGGGTACAAACCTCCGAAGTTTGAAATGTTTGACGGTACAGGTGATCTAAGGGTCCATTTGAGGACGTACTGCGACAAGCTGGTTGGAGTAGGAAAAGACGAGAGAATCCGCATAAAGCTGTTCATGAGGATTCTGAAAGGAGATGCGTTGTCCTGGTACATCAGCCAAGATCCAAAGAGGTGGTAAAGCTGGGTAAGCATGGCGTCCGACTTTATGGACAGGTTTAGGTTTAACACAGAGAATGCACTAGATGTGTTCTATATTCAGAATCTAAAGAAGAAGCCTACAGAAACGTTTCGCGAGTATGCTACTCGCTAGAGGTCCGAAACTGATAAGGTCAGACCTGCTTTAGAGGAGGAACAGATAAACAAATTCTTTGTCCGGGCTCAGGACCCGCAGTATTATGAATGACTAATGATGATCGAGAGCCACAAATTCTCCGACATTATCAAACTGGGTGAAAGGATTGAAGAGGGTATCAAAAGCAGAATGGTTACAAACTTCGAGACCTTACAAGCTACAGGTAAGGCCTTGCAGTTTGGTGGTGTGTCCAAGAAAAGGGACGTAGGGGAAATGATGGTTGCACAGAGAACCAAATCCCCCTTCAAATACCAAACTTACCCAACGCCTCCACTCATATATCATCCAACCCCAAATTACCAAGCACCCTCACCCTCCTACCAAGCTCCACCACCAACTTATTAGTCACCTCCACCTCTTACATACCAGCCTACCTCACCCAGATACTCCCAACCCGCTCATGTCTACCAAACCTACAATACTTAACCCTCCCACTATCAATCACCCCCCGCACGCCAAAACTTCCCTAGACCCCGACCTAATTTTGATCGCAGACCTCCAAAACAATATACAACGATCACCGAACCTATTGACCAATTGTACAAGAGACTCAAAGCTACTGGTTATGTCACCCATATCCCTACGGCAACCCCTGATAACCCTTCTCAATAGGTTAACCCAAACAAATCCTATGCATACCACTCCGGAATGAAAGGGCACACCATTGATGAATGTTGTTCCCTGAAAGACAAGATCCAGAATTTAATTGATAACAAGATTATTGTGGCAGAGAAACCCGCTCCAAATGTCCGCAACAACCCTCTACTAGACGATAAGGGTGGAGGTATCCACATGATAGAAATAGAGGATGATTGGGATCCCGAGGGATCAATCGGGCTGAGCGCAGAAGGTGATGACCCAAAGAAGCCAATAGTTACTCTTAATCCAATCATAGTCCAAATTCAACCATCTGGAGGCGCTGAGGTAAATATTTCTGTGCCACTTGAATTTGAAGTGACATCATCTGCAAAGACACCAACACCAATTAAGGTCAAATTCGTGTCTCCGGCAAATTCACCCACACCATTTGAAGTCGCAGTTTTACCACCCAAGGCACATGATCCGTTCGGAGTAAGGATAGACATGCCAATCCCAGTGGAGATGTTGACCATGACACTATTCCATACAAAAGGTTGTGCCATGGGACTATACAACCGAGGAAAGGAGGAAAGGCAAGGTTAGGTTCGAAGAGACTGTTGCAGCACAAGGTATGACAAGAACTGGTAGAGTCTATACCCCAAAACATCTAGCTAAGTCAAGCAAATAGGCCTCAAATTGGCCACCCATCATTGAGACAGGTCCAAACGATCTTTGAAGAAAGATATAGGCCAAGGAATACTCAGTCATTGACCAGTTGAATAAAACACCGACACAAATCTCCATTCTTGCTTTGCTACAAAATTCTGAGGCACACAAGAATGCTCTATTAAAGGTGCTGAGTGAAGCATACGTGCTAAGTAACATCACTGGCGGGAAAATGGCTAACATGGTAGGACAAGTTCTGGAGAGCCATAAGATCACCTTTCATGAGGACGAGCTGCCACCTGAAGGGTTGGGGCACAATAAGGAGCTGCACATTACCGTGCAATGCGAAGACTATTTCATCACTAGAATCTTGATCGATGGAAGTTCCAGTCTCAATATTTATCCGCTGGTAACACTCAAGAAGCTGGGTAAAGGACTGTACGTGATAAAGGATGAAGCAATCAATGTGAAAGCTTTTGATGGTTCTTAGAGTTCCACTATTGGCGAGATTGTTCTATGCTTGCAAATGGGACCGACATGGTTCGATGTCGATTTCCAAGTGATAGACGTGCCAGCATCTTACAACCTGCTGTTGGGACGACCATGAATTCGTGCTGCTAGGGCCGTAGCATCAACACTGCATCAGGTAGTAAAATTCGAATGGAATAACCAAGAGGTGATCATTCACGGTGGCGGTAGCAACCCTGTAAATAGTCGTTAGACCATTCCGGCAATCGAAAGAAGAAGAAAACTAGGTGGAGAGACTTACCACCACATTGAATGGGTAAATGTTGTCGACAAAGACAAATGGTGGGATAACAAAATTGAGAGTATACTGAATTGGAGTGGGTATGAGCCTGGTAAGGGGCTCGGCAAAAACCTCCAAGGAATCGCTAAGCCCATAAAACTCAAGAAGCATGGCACTACTTTCAGTCTAGGATATGACTACACCTGGGAAGAATTCAACAACTGGTCACCACCATGGCGCGGTCCTTACTATCTAATGGAGGAGCCAATACCACGTTTAGAGCAGACTTTCCAATAGGCTGACATCGTTTATGGGTCAGACAAAAAAGAAGCACTGGCCTCGGTGAAGAACTTCTTCCTAGAAGACAATGACATAGACTGTTGTGTTGTTCTCGAGGAGGAGGGGGAGGAAGGCGCTTTCATACAGGCTATGAGCAGAGAGGCATGCCTCAATAACTGGACTATCAGGACAACCAGAGCCCGGCGAGCCTTGGGGTAGCAAGGCTAAAACAAGCATCAAGCACCGTTTTATTTACTAAATGATTTTCTTTTCACATTTTCAATTCCCGCAATAAGATCTGCAATGTTCAAAATAGTTATGCAATTTATTAAAGCATTTTGAATTTTATTATGAATTAACACTCATTATTATTTTTCTCTCATTACTTTACTTATACAGCATTACTATTACTTATCTTGGTGAACCGATGACTGTGACATGCAATGAGACAACGCAACAAACAGACATTAATTCAGAGAAAGATGACATACCAGATGAGATTGTTAAAGAAGTTTAGAACTTTGAGAACAGACCTAAGTCCAACCTGGACGAGACAGAAATTTTTAACTAGGGAGATGCGGAAAACGTCAAAGAAACACGAATCAGCGTTCACTTATCGCCATCAGAAAAGAAGGAACACATAGAATTTCTAAAGGAATATGAGGACATATTTGCCTGGTCGTATGATGACATGACTGGTCTAAGTACATCTATTGTGGCTCATAAACTGCCAACCGATCCAACGTGCCCACCGATAAAGCAAAAGCTCAGAAAGTTCAAGCCTGATATGAGTTTGAAAATCAAGGAAGAAGTCACCAAGCAGGTCAAAGCTAAGGTTCTCAGGGTAGTAGAATACCCGACATGGTTAGCCAACATTGTGCCAGTGCCAAAGAAAGATGGGAAAGTCAGAGTCTGTGTCGACTATCGGGATCTCAACCGGGCCAGTCCAAAAGACGACTTCCCTTTGCCGAACATACACTTCCTAATTGACAATTGCGCCAAGCATGAGCTGCAGTCATTTGTAGATTGTTTCATGAGGTATCATCAGATCTGGATGGATAAAGAAGATGCAGAGAAAACAGCTTTTATTATGCCGTAGGGAATGTACTGTTACAAGATGATATCGTTTAGCCTGAAGAATGCAGGGGCCACCTACATGAGGGTCATGACTACCATTTTCCATGATATGATACACAAGGAGATTGAGGTATATGTAGATGATGTCACCATCAAATCCAAGAAGGCCACTGATCACATGGAAGATTTGAGGAAGTTCTTCAATAGATTGCGAAGGTACAACCTGAAACTGAATCCTGCAAAGTGCGCATTTAGGGTTCCTGCTGGAAAATTGCTTGGGTTTATTGTGAGTCACCAAGGAATAGAACTGGATCCATCAAAAGTCAAAGCTATTCAAGAACTTCCACCACCAAAGAACAAGAAGGATGTGATGAGTTTCTTGGGAAGATTTAACTACATCAGCCGGTTCATAGCACAATCTACAGTTATCTATGAGCCAATCTTTAAGATGTTGAAAAAGGACACCTATACCAAATGGAATGATAACTGCCAAAAGGCCTTCGATAGAATCAAGGAGAACCTGTCAACACCACCAGTCTTGGTCCCGCCTGAGCTAGGTAGACCCTTATTACTCTACCTTGCAGTATTGGATGGAGCTTTCGGTTGCATTCAGGGGCAGCATGATAAAACGGGGAGGAAAGAGCAGGCCATCTATTATCTCAGTAAGAAGTTCACCCCATACGAGGCCCGGTATTCTCTGTTAGAGAGCACCTATTGTGCTTTGACTTTGGTAGCTCAAAAGCCGAGGAATTATTTCTGCGACTATACTACATATCTCATATCAAGGATGGATCCTTTGAAGTACATCTTTCAGAAACCCATGCCCACTGGCAAGCTAGCCAAGTGGAAAATTCTGTTGAGTGAGTTTGACATTGTTTATGTAACTTAGAAAGCAGTCAAGGGACAAGCACTGGCAGACCACCTTGCTGAGAATCCCTGGATGGAGAATACGAACCCCTAAAAACGTACTTTCCTGATGAAGAGGTATCGTTCATAGGAGAAGACATTGCAGAACCCTATGACGGTTGGAGAATTTTTTTCGATGGAGCAGCAAATTTCAAAGGAGTTGGCATAGGAGCAGTCCTATTATTAGAAACCGGTCAGCATTATTCGGTGTCTGCCAAACTCAGATTCACGTGCACCAACAACATGGTCGAGTATGAAGCCTGCATCCTAGGGCTCAAAATGGCCATTGACATAAATATTCAAGAGTTGCTAGTAATTGGAGATTCAGACCTACTTATATATCAGGTGCGAGAAGAATGTGCAACCAAAAACTCCAAGATACTCTCGTATCTGCATCACGTACAGGAATTGAGAAAGAGGTTCATGAAGACGGAGTTCTAACGTGTTCCTAGAGTCCAGAATGAGTTCTTCGATGCATTGGCTACCCCGTCATCTATGATACAACATCCAGACAAAAATTTCATTGACCCCATTCCAGTAAAGATCCATGATTAGCCAGCTTACTGTGCCCATGTTGAAGAAGAAGCAGATGGAAAGTCCTGGTTTCATGACATCAAAGAATATTTGGCAAAAGGAGAGTACCCAAAGCTTGAAAATCCTACTCAGAAACACACACTTCGGAAATTGTCCAACAACTTCTTTCACAGCGGAGGAGTCCTGTATAGGAGGACTCTCGATTTAGGATTACTAAGGTGTGTTTACGCAAAAGAAGCGTCCAGGCTACTAGAGGAAATTCATGTCGGGACCTGCGGTCCCCATATGAATGGTTTTGTCTTAGCAAAGAAGATACTCCGAGCAGGTTACTTTTGGATGACCATGGAAATGGACTGCACCCAGTATGTCCATAAATGCCACTGCTATCAGATATATGCAGACATGATAAAGGTACCTCCAAATGAGCTTAATGCAACAAGCTCACCATGGCCGTTCGCCGCCTAGGGAATGGATGTTATTGGACCAATCGAGCCAGCCGCTTCTAATGGACACATGCTTATCCTAGTAGCAATCGACTATTTTACCAAATGGGTCGAAGCAACCTCTAACAAAGCAGTAACTAAGAAAGTCATGGCAGGCTTTGTTTGCGACCGCATTGTTTGTCGATTCGGGGTACCAGAATCGATCATTACTGATAATGGCTCTAACCTCAACAGTGACCTGATGAAAGCTATGTGTGAAACCTTCAAGATCAAACAAGAATTCCACAGCCTACATGCATTAAATGAGTGGAGCTGTAGAAGCCGCCAATAAGAATATCAAGAAGATATTAAGGAAAATGATAGAGAAGCATAAGTAGTGGAATAAAAAGTTATCATTTGCTCTATTGGGATATCGCACCACAGTCCACACATCAACTGGGGCAACCCCCTATATGCTGGTTTATGGTACAGAGGCAGTCATTCCCGCCGAAGTAGAAATTCCTTCCTTAAGGATCATACAAGAAGTTGAGCTCGACGATGCGGAGTGGATAAAAAGTTGTTATGAGAAACTAGCCCTTATAGGCTGAAAGAGAATGAATGTAGTTTGCCATGGTCAACTCTATCAGAACAGAATGTCCAGAGCCTTCAACAAAAAAGTCAAGTCTAGACAGTTCACACCGGGGCAGTTGGTATTAAAGAAAATTTTCCCGCATCAAGATGAAGCCAAGAAGAAGTTCTCTCCCAACTGGTAGGGTCCATACATGGTTCACCGGGTTCTGACATAAGGAGCCCTCATACTTGTAGAAATGGACGGAGAAGTCTGGCTGAAGCCGATCAATTCAGATGTACTCAAGCATTACTATATGTAATCTTTATGCTTCCTTTGTATGATGTAATTGAACTACTCCTGACTTGATTCCCGTTTAAGACGGGATACGTAGGCAGCCCTATGGGTTCGGTCCCAACTTAATAAAATTCTAATTTCCCCCCGTAGTTGGAAACTGGGGCAGAATTTTGAGGAGGACCCTTAAAATTCCAAAGTAATTTTAGCAGATCGTCGCAAGCAACAGTCAGAAGCATCAACTCATTAAACTGGGGCAGAATTTTGAGGAGGACCCTCAAAATTCCATAGCAAGAGAGGTTGTAATGTCCCGAACCACGTCACAGTCGCCAGATCATCTAAAAGCTATTTCTTAATTATACACTTATGTCATATATTTGCGAAACCATGCATGTTTATAACTGAAATCGCTTTGTTTAGAAATGCTACACCCAATGATACATACAGTATCGCCAGATCAAAGCCGAGCAGGTCAAGCAAAGCTAGTGGGGATACGAACTAACCTCCCCCCTCTACAAAACTCACAATTTTTCTTTGGATGGAGGCACTTGGATTGTGAAATCATCAAACATACTATACACTTATGGGACAAACATCATTCAGGAACACGACTCTCCGAACTGTTACATTTGCTATCAACATACACCAGTGATGTTCTGTCTATCATAATGCTCTCAATAATCACGACATCGCAAACTACTATCAGCTAAGAAAATCTGCTATCATTTGTATTTTACTTCTTGCATAAGGCTATCATTCTGCCTTCCAAGACTAAACGTTGTCTCCATTCGCATCTGCATTGCATAAGGTTATCATCCTTCCTTCTGAGGCTAAGCTCTGTCTCCATCTACATTCCTGCATAAGGCTACCATTCTGCCTTCCGAGGTTAAGCTCTACCTCCACCTGCATTTGCATTGCATAAGGCTACTATTATGCCTTCCAACTTGCATAAGGCTACCGTTATGCCTTCCGAGGTTAAGCTCTACCTCCATCTGCATCCTGCATAAGGCTATCATTCTTCCTTCCGAGACTAAATGTTATCTCCATTTGCATCTGCATTGCATAAGGCTAACATTCTGCCTTCCTAGGTTAAGCTCTACCTCCATCTGCATTCCTGCATAAGGCTATCATTCTGCCTTCCGAGACTAAACATTGTCTCCATTTGCATCTGCATTGCATAAGGCTACTATTCTGCTTTCCAACTTGCATAAGGCTACCATTCTGCCTTCTGAGACTGAACGTTATCTCCATATGCATTTGCATCGCATAAGGCTACCGTTCTGCCTTCCGAGGTTAAGCTCTACCTCCATCTGCATTAGCATCTTTGCATAAGGCTATCTGCCTCCCACTTCTTTTTCAAAACTAAGCACTATCTCAAGCATTGTTTATTTCGTTTCTCTTACGGTCTAATCTTTGCCCGCAAGACTAAGCTTTGTCTTGTCCGCATCATGCTACTACATCTCATGGCTGAAAGATCACCTCATACTGCATCTTATGGGCTAAAAGATTGCCTCATACTGAATCTCATGGGCTGAAAGATCACCTCATACTGCATCTCATGGGCTGAAAGATCACCAAATTATCCAAAGGTGTCATCGTTCGGAGGCACCATCTTCATATCCCGAGAACATCATGTCATGGCCGGAGGACCCCTTTATATTTTGCATATCATTATTCAAATGCACCATGGTTCGGAGGCACCATCTTCATAGCCCGAGAACACCATGTCATGGCCTGAGGATCCCTTTTAATATTTTGCATATCATTATTCAAAGGTACCATGGTTCGGAGGCACCATCCTCATAGCCCGTGAACGTCATTTCATGGCCTACGAATCCTTTATCATACGCTTCATGGCCCAGGACGTCATGGTCTAAAGGACGTCATCCTAATCGTCCGAAAACAACATTCATGGTCCAACGAGAATTTGCATCATGTTTAAATTTATGCATATTATATGTTTGTATTATTTCTAATTGTAGGTACACCGGCGAGCAACGACCATCCCGGTAGGAGCGATCCCGCTCCAGTTCCCGCAGCCACATCAAACCTGACCATTCATGTAACCTTTCACTCACCCGACCCTAGATATTGCGTTCATTCTTGAAAGTCTCTGTCGGCCTACTCCGCCGACGGAACTTGAACTACATATGGCCTGATTCTTGTAAAATCAGGGATATGTAGGCATATCAGAAGCTAGGGTGCGGCCTATCTTCTTCAAACCGTTTCGCTCGGCCAAAATTGGCCATCATATCTTTACCCGACAACTCTTTCATCCTTCCCGGGTAAAGAGGGGCAGCTGTTGATATTCAATTTTTCTCTATATATTTTTCAATATGCAAAATACCTTCAAAATAGAATATATATGCATATATAAGCATGTCCAAATGTTTTATTATTTTTTCATAAGTTTAAAAGGTTTTTAAATCAATTTATTTCCCCCTTTTATCCATAAAAACCACAATAATTATTTCCAAATTCATTATTTTGGTAATTGATAGTTGGACATTTATATTTATGCTAAAATATAGCTAATGTAATTTTTTACATATTTTTACAAATTTATTTAGTATTTTTTAAACTAAATTGCATATAATTACAATATTAGCCCTTTTAAGATTCAATTGTATTTTATACTCATAAAATTAAGTCATGTATTTTAAAATTGTCAATTATATGTTATAAATTATTTTAGTGCTTTCAATTTGTTTCCAAAAATTTAATTTACTATTTTTATAATTTTAAAAGGGAAAAATTGGCTATTTAAATAATAGCCCAATTGTATTTCAATTGTAGCCTAAATCTGACCCAATTTAAACCCAATTTCCTGGCCCAATTTCAGTTAAACCCGACCTCAACCCAATTAAACCGACCCAAACCCGAATTCCCCACCTACCCTTTTAAATCTAAGTCGTTGATCATTTAGATCAATGGCCACAGTTCCCCCTTAATTTTTAAACCTTAAACGACCCCTTACCCTACCTCATTCTTCACCAAATGCCGCCCTTGAATTCCCTTTCCCTCTCAATTCTCTTTGAAACCCTCATGAAACCTAGCCGTCGCCATCTAATCCTACCCTAATCCACCCTAAACCCTGCCTAATCCATGGCCTCTCATGGCCATTGGAGATGTGTAGTGGCCTCCTATGGCTCTTGGGTGTTTGTTTCTGTGGTTTCATGGCCAGACCTCGAGGGAATCTGGTCCAGTCCTTGCTCGACTTCTGTTCATGGCCCTTCTCCGGTCATCCATGACCTTTCTCCGATCAGCCATGGCCGTTCGAGTCAGATCCCTGACTCTCCTGGTTAGATCGGTAACTTTCAAGTTCTTTCTCACCTTTTCTGTGTCTTTCGAAACCCTAATCTTTAAGATCTTTTGGTTTTCTTTTAGATCTGCCATAGATTTGTGCTTACTATCAATTTCTTAAGTGTTTTCTCGAAGGTTCTTCAACTTTTCTTTTAAAACGACTCTTCATTTTTTCGACGATTAGGGTTTTACTTTAAGTTATTTCAAAAGATCTCTTCTCTGATTTTAATGTGTTTGTGATTTTGCTATGTTTTTCTCATGTTGTTCTTCTATCTGAGTCAGCATGTTGAAAACCCTAATTCCTTTTTGATCTCATTCGAGTTCTGAAACTGTTTGCTTAAATGTGTGTTTGTTCGATTAAGTTCTCCATTCTTGCTTGACTTATCTGATTCCGAGTTTTGCCATCTTTTAAACTCGATTATTATGGAAAACCCTAGGTCTTTTGGTCTGAAATTTCTCGTTTTAATGTATACTTGACTTGATCAAAAGTTCCTTGTTTCAAACTCTCTTTTCTTTATGTGACTTATCTGATTCTGAGTTTACTATCTTTTAACTCGACTATTGGTGAAATCCTAATTTCTTAAAAGGTTTTCCTCACTTGATACTGTGAGACCTTTATTTGTTTCTGATTCTCTTTACCTGTTGATACGTATTCTTATCTGTTGATTCTATGTGATTACTTGACATACTTGACTACTGTGCTTCAAATATCTTTCTTACTACTAAATCCTAGCTTTTTTCTGCCACTACTGTATGATTGGGTTATCTCTTTTGCCAATATATTTAGCCTCGCATGTCTTATGCTTCTGTACACTCTATTTATATACTGAAGTACAGAATTGTGTTTCTTCCTTGATTGATCTTGATCTGGTGACTGATTGCAAAAGCTTTTCTTTTATGAACCCTAACTTCACTCGCCTGTTTAAAATTAATTGATTCCTTTCCCTTTACTATGATGCTTTACCTTGCTGAATCTTTTCCAAAATAAGCATATCTTTGTACTTAGACTTGATTATTTGCTTCATGTTTTTATTGCCCTTTTTATGGCAATAATCAATCTATCTCCAAACTGATTTTCATTCCTTAATTAGACATGTTGCTACCCGTTAAACAATGATTCCTTAATTAAAGGAAATCACTTGTGGTAATTGATTCTGACTTGTGATTGTTTCCATATTTGTGTTAAGACCTTACTTATTACCTTATTCTTCATACGTTTTCAAAACTATAAATACCCACCCTCTTCTCTTTCAAAGACACGAACCATCTGAGTTCAGAGCACCACTAACTCTCTCTTTTCTCTATTACTACTTGTGCTACTGCTTTGTCTAGCCGGCTGAAATCCAATGCTAGGCTGTGGAAATTTGCTTACTTTTTCTTTCTGCACTTTGCTTCTTACTGGTATGTCCTAGTTAATCTTCAATCATCAACAACAATATGTTTCTTTAGCTATTTCAGTTTCCTTCACTCTTGCCTACTTCTGCTTATGTTTATGCAATCAAGTTACATTACTAAGCAAGTTGTAATATGCTCTCTCCCCTTCTAAATTAATGTTTTCCCTTATGTATGTACTATGTCAGTCACTTGTTATTTGATTTGCTGACTTATGAATCCCAAACCCCCATATCCCCTATGTGTTTGTGTTCTTTAGCTGGTTTGTGGGCATGCCAGCATCATCTATCGTTGTGCATGTCCAAACCTGACCCTTCCTAGGGTTATATGCTTCATGCTATGTATTCCAATAACCCATGACCCCTTTGTGCAATTACTGATTCTTTGTAGTTTAAGTTTAATTCTACTGTTTTCAAATCACCCTTACCCCTTACTATTCTCAACTCAGTTTTAAATAAATCTTTGTTTCTGCACTTCCACTATACCTTTAGAACCTAGGTTCTGCCCCTCTTGTGTGAGCCTTGCCTTTGGACCCTTGAGCTCCCTCTGAACTTGGACACATAAGGACTAGCTCTTCCACATTGCACTCATCCCTATTTGGTTATGAAAACCTGTGTGTAAGCATTGCCTGTGGTCCCTTGAGACCCTTAGGGAACTTTGACACACCCAGGTCTGAGAAAGGCTTTGAAACAAGTGGCATTTGAGGTGGTTTATTACATAACTCAAAGAGGAAATCAGAATCAGGCTTCCTATGGTTGTAACTTCTTATTTTTACATTTTTCTAACATAACTCTGTATTTGGTCTGTACTTTTGTAACAAATATTGGGGTTGGCTAGTGAAAAGGGATGGGGTAATTATGCATGTTTTAGATATTAGAAGGGTAGAGAACATGCCTATAGGATCTGCTGTTTTAATTCAAGTTCTGCATGCTTTACTTTCACACAAATAGACATCATGCTTATAGGATTAAAATTCTTTTTAATAGAAATCATGCCTATAGGAATTTCGCTTTAATCAAATAAATCCTGCCTACTTCACTGCATGCCCAATTAGATACCATGCCTATAGGACCAAAATCAGCTTTTAATATGTAGATACCATGTATATAGGAATTAAAATCAGCAATAACAGAGATCATGTCTATAGGATCTGAGACCATTTTAGTTTAATTAAAATCAGTTCGACTCGTATTGTTCTCAGTCAGTTTAAACAACCTACTCCTTTTATTAATACGGTTTAGATATCATGCCTATAGGATCCAAATCGTCTGTTTAAAATTAACCACTGTTGTGTTGTATTCTTAATCATTAATACATATCATGCTTATAGGACATCACCAATACACACTTAGGCAAGCCTTATGTAGTTGCTTGATAAAACCAAATCCCCCTTTGTTTAATTAGCAACTGCTACAACCAGCAAGCAGGCTTGATTCGGACTTCTTATATGAGTTATGTAATAAATTGGTCTGCTTCAACAATTAAAACACCCCTACCTTAGTACTTTAAATTCTGACCCTAAATGTGTTTAAGTCATGATATTTATATGCTTTACTTGATGAGGTATATATGAACCTCTTAGTTGTTTATATATTTCCCCTAATATGTAGTCCTATGTGTTTTGAATATCGCCTTAGTCTTTTTACCTTTAAAAACTCAAGAGTCAGATTAAAATCCTCCGTCTTATAGGAATAGTAGTCCTATATTCCTCCGAGACTGATAGGAATGGGATGGGTAATAGCATGCAATAGAGGTCGAGACCAATCTGCGCTTTAATACCCTAAGGGGGTGGGAAGGGTAGATATGGATATGATGACCGGCGCAATAATACCACGTGTATCCCCTCTTCTAAGGAGTGTCATAACGGGTATCGTATTTATGTGATCTATATTATAAATAAACCTAGAATCTCCCCCCCCCCCCTTTTCTTTTTTATACTCAAGTATTTGTAGAACTATAACTCATTTTTTCAAAATTTGCCATTTTAATTGTTTTCAAACTCTTATGTGTTCAAACTCAAATTCCCTACTACTTGAGCCTATACTTGTCTATCTGCTTATTGTACAAAATTTACAAAACTGTTTGGCCGGAAATCACACTAGTGGATCCTGAGGGGTGCCTAACACCTTCTCCTTGGGATAATTTCAAGCTCTTACCCTATCTCTGGTTATCAAGCAAACTTAGAAATGAACCCTATAGGTGTCCTAATGCACCTTAAATCATTAGGTGGTGACTCTTCAAATGCAAAACCCAGTTCCCAAAAGGAATGAGTAGTCCTATACCCAAAAATGTCATAAACCCGATTTTCTGATGTGAAGAGGGATAAAGGGGGTACGACATTGGGGAAGAAGGAGTCTTTGGAAAATTGCATCTTATGTTTTTAGGTTTGAAACTTTGAAGAATGGGAGAAAAATCCCGTCTAAGTCATTTTTACACAGCTGCAAATGCCACAAAAGCTTCGCAAATGCGAACCTCTCACATTTCCGCTGCCTTCGCAAATGCGAATATTTTGTTCGCAAATACGAAACTAGAAGGATCGCAAATGCGACCCCTTTCTTCGCAAATGTGAAGATCCACTGCTCGCAAATATGATGGTTTCTTCGCAAATGCGAGGCTCGCATTTGCGAGCTAGATCTCGCAAATGCAAAATCTGCAGGTCTGATGCACACCAGCTATGATTGCTAAGTTCTTTTCACTCCGTAGCCTATCCGAAACTCACCCAAGCCCTCCAGGCTCCAAACCAATCATGCATACAAATCTAAAAATATCATACAAACTTGCTCGCGTGATCAAAATCGCCAAAATAACACCTCGAACACTACGAATAGAGCACCAAATTGAATGAAATTTTCAAGAAAGCTTTAAAATTTCTACTTTCTCAGCCGGACATCCGAATCACGTCAAACCAATTCTGTTTCTCACCAGATTTCACAAACAACTCATAAATGCTATATTGGACCTGTACCGTGCTCCGGAACCAAAATACGAACCTAGTATCAACAAGGCCAAACATCAATCAATTCTTAAAATCATTAAATTTTCAAACTTTTAATTTTCAATAAAAATTCATAACTTGAGCTTGGGACCTCCGAATTTGATTTTGGGATACGCACAGGTCCTATATTTTAATACAAACCACAAGGACCGTCAAAAATACTGGTCCGGGTCTGTTTACTCAAAACGTTGACCGAAGTCAACTAAAATTAACTTTTAAGGCAAAAATTCTTATTTTTATCAGTTTTTAGCATATAAGCCTTCCGGGTCAATACTCAGATTATGCAAGTAGATCGAGGAAGGCTAAAATGAGGTTCTAAAGGCTTCAAAACACAAAATTTGATTCTAATACATAATATGACCTATCGGATCATCACACAACTCAGAGAATCTCGCCTCATAATCGGTCACAGTCATCTGACCCTATTGTGGTCGCTCGAACTGATCTCGTAGCTCTTCCCTCTGAGAGGGTGTAATATATCTCTCCAAGAAGAGACATGTGAATTGGTCCCAAGTCAAGGGAAGTGAACCTGCTGGTCTGCTAAGAAGATAGGACTACCACCATCTACAAGCCATGCCCTCCAACTGAAATATGGTGAAGTCCACCCCGTAGGACTCCAATACCCTCATGTTGTGTAGTCTATATCTGCAACGATCAACAAAGTCTTAGGGGTCCTCATGTCATTCACCGCCAAAGGTAGGAGGATATAGCCTGGTCCATCTATCCAACAGCTTTTACGGCTCATCGGTCAGGATGGTCTAGGTTATGGTATAGCCGTTGCAACTAGCTGAGCCCCGCCCACATGTAGTGCACCTAGGGTCTGATATATAGCAGCAGCGTGCCCTGGAGCCTGAGCGGTAGGGGTCTGTGCATCCCCTCCAGCTTGAGATGTAGCTGGGTCCACTGGAAATAAACCAGTGTGTGTCATAGAATCTATGAACCGCAGTATACAACCCACGACCTTCTGAAATTTTGGTGCGGACATGAAATTTGTCGGGGCCACTCAGCTGCAGGCGCCTCATCCTGCTCCTTAATGACAGGATCCTCCCCTGGATCCACTGGTGGTATAACGGTAGCAACTCTATGACGCCCCCATCCTTTAGCAGGAGTTAGATCCTTCCCTCGTCCTCTGGCAACTGGGGGAGCAGCTCCTCTACCGCCGAGTACATCTGTCGTGTGTATTCTCACCATCTCTGAGAGAATAAGAGAAATATACTTAGCACAGGATCAATCACACTATAGGAGATAAAGAAAGAGAAGTTTCCTAACACCCTATAGCTTCTTGAAATAAGTATGAACGTCTCCGCACTGATCTGCAAGACTCTATTGGGCCCCCTCATGACTTGTGGGACCTATGTGAACCTAGTACTTTGTTACCAAGGTGTCACGACCCAATTCCCACTATAGCCCGTGATGGCATCCAACATCGCCGCTAGACAAGTCAATGATGAACTATCCATTTAATTATTTATTTTAATATTATTAAAGTCATTGATTTTGTTTGATAAGGAAAAAAAGAGTAAGTGACCGTAGTAATGTGAAGCATAAAATAAGCATAAAAAGGAAGTAGTGAAATTAAAAAATAAAAACCATGAATATCTACTAGAATTTCCCCAAAACCTGGTGTCACAAGTGCACGAGCAAACTAGTAAAATATACAGAACCTACTATACTACTGTCTGAAGTAAGATAAACAAAAAAGTAAATATAGCAAGAAGGATACTCCGGGTGCTACAGAACGGTGCATAGAAAGCAACTCACCACTAAGTATCCAGGTAGAGGGATATGCACTTGACTAGCCACCAGATGCACCTGCCTTAGATTATGCACGGTTAGTCAGAAGTGTAGCATGAGTACATAAATAATATGTACTCAGTAAGTATTTTGTCTAACCTCAAAGAAGTAGTGACGAGGGGTCGACGATAACACTTACTAGAGGTCAATAAATAAAGTAGGGGAATCATAAATAGGTATGAAATACAATACTAACTGTCACACCTCCTTTTTCCGCCCCCTGCGAGGGTACAAGGGATTTTTTTCCAATTAAAGGACAATCGAAACGGAATTTATTTATTTATTTCAGAGTCGCCACTTGGGAGATTTAGGGTGTCCCAAGTCACCAATTTAATCCTGAATCGAGGAAAAGAATGACTCCATATTACAGTTTGCGAACCAGAAATCCGGATAAGGAATTTTGTTAACCCGGGAGAAGGTGTTAGGCATTCCCGAATTCCGTGGTTCTAGCACGACCGCTCAACTGTCATATTCGGCTTATTTATATGATTTTTTTAAACAATTAAGAACTTATATGCAAATTTAGCATTAAACCGCTTTTATCATTATTCTTATTATTATTTTATACAAGAATTGCAACGTCGTGAAAACGCATCTCAAACCACGTCACAACCAGTGTACACGTGATTTGATGACGCATTTTGACTTCGTCAAGATCGGGATTTGGGCTACATAAATGCACACTCATATTTAAGAAAATAACCTTATTAAATATGCGCCAAAAGACTACGCGTTATTATACTTTTAGATAGGACCATGAAATTTACTAAACGGCCCATCCCGGGATCTAAGTATTATTTTTTAAAAATAAATAAATAAATAAATAAGATTGGAGAACCCTGCAAATTTTTGTATTGTTTACATTTATTTATTTTTAGCGAAATCCTACCTTATTTTATGAATATCTTTTAATGACTACATTTTATTATTACTAAGTTTGTCTATAAATATAAAATCAATCTCTACATACTTAAAAATAACATATTAAATACTAGTTTAAAACAAATATTAACGGAAAGTAATATTACTAAAATTATAATTATAAATACAACATGGAATTGTCAAATAAATTTTTTTAAAAAAAAACTAATTATCCCATAGTCGGATTAAAAATCATATTGTTAGATGACTTGAGCTATTGAAATTAATTAATTAGAAATACTAAAAATTAGAAATAATCTTGGTTACTAAACTGTATTTCTAAAAAAATTAAATAATTTAACCTTAACTAACCTTGTTTTAATTCAAATCATGTCCTAATACTTGATTCGCAAAATTAATTCATGTTTTAACTGAATTTAGCTACATGATTCCGATTAACTTAACATTGGTGATACTAAAACCCTTATGAATAAGGAATTTAATCAATTTTGCCAAACTGATTTAATAAAGCCATTTTTACGTTATTTTCTTCTATTTTAATTTTTTGACAGTTTAATCAGTAATGAACATGCTTAAATATATACTACATAATAATCAAGTTAAAGCAAAGAATTATTTAATACATCGCTACAATATGCCTAATTATGAAAAACGATGGCGATTTACAGAATAATAATACATGAAATAACCTAAATGCAATTAATAAAAAAAAACTAAATTTAAAATTTAAAATTTCATTCTTCATTTCAGCTTACAAAAGGCCAAAATTACAGTTGTGTACCTGGTATTGTCAATATAAGAAGAAGAAAGTCAGCCATGTAGTACGTAACACAACAACAACAACAATAATAACCAGCAATCCAGTCAATTGAAATCCCAGTGACAGATTTAAAAATCAAAATAAAATCCAGAAACACCGACAACAAACAACGGACAGAAACCAAGGGAATTTTCAGATTTGAAAAGCTAATTAATGTTTAACCCTTAATTTCTAAACCCGTATAGCAGAATATTTATCAGGTGTGTACTACTCTCTCTTCTAATTTCCAGCTCCTTTTTTCTCTCTCTCCCTATCTGTCTGTCTTCCTAAATCTGATCAAGTCCTTCCTTTTATTAACATCTTTCAACATTAAAAAAAATTAAAACTCACTATCTTCCACTCATCCCTCTTTTAATCCCACTATCTATTGTTTTGTCCCCCACTTTATTAAACAAATACCCCATTATATCTTGTCCCCCCATTATTGATTATTTTAATATTATCTTATTTTTAATGGAAAAAACACTCAAAATAAATAATTATTCAGAATTTTAATTCCAAAAATACTCATCTGCCCTTACTGAAATTACCATTTTACCCCTGAACGTACTGTAAATTACCAAACTACCCCCATCGGCTATAACCAATTCACCTAATCAATCTCAACCAAAATATAGCCAATATGACCAATTTCTAAACAAATTCAACAACAAATCATATGAATGCAGATGAATCATACAACTTCAAATTAATGGAAATAAGTTAACCATATTGGGAACCAATCCTGGTTAACTTAGACAAAAAATGAACGAGCAAAGAGACAACAATACCAACAACAAAATACATGATTCAAACTAAGTCAACAAATCAGAAACCAAAACATAAACTCACATTAAATCACTGGATTAAAAACGAACTTCAAACAAAATGAACACGAATTAAATCTATATTACACAACAAACAATATTAAAATCAAGCGATTTAAACTAAATCTAACAATATTAAAATTAAACTAACAATTTCTTTTACAAAAATAAATAAAAGCACATGAAATAAACTTAAAAACTAATTAATCAAAGTTCCATTTGAATCTGAAAATTAAATCAACAAAACATATGAACGAACTAGAAAATTAATACAACGATAAACATGAACAAAGCAAGAATCGAACATTTACCGATTTTAGAATCCGAGAACATCAAGATAAAAATACTGACAAAATGAAACTCAAACCCACTAACCGGATCGAAGCGATGACGAACTCGAACGAAAACAAATCTGTTCGGAAGCGATTATCGCACCAAAATCACTCGAATCTGCCCGAAAACTTAAACAAATGATGAAGCTCGATGGAGGGGTGCTTGGCGACGACGAGAACTGAAGAAAAAGCAACAAAGCTGCCATGGAGAAGAAGCAGCTAGCAGCAGAAACAAAGGAGCAGCAGCAGCAACACGATGGAACAGCAGCAGCAACACGATGGAGTAGCAGCAGCAGCACGTCGGAGTAGCAGCAGTAGCACGTCGGAGCAGGCAACAGACGCAGTAGCGGCGGAGCAGCAGCAGCGACGGGAATGGTGGTGGGTTCAGCTGACGTGAAGAAGAAGCAACCAGCAGCGGCAGTGAAGCAGGAGCAGCGATGAGCGATGAAGGTCGATGAGGAAGGAGCAACAGGCAGCAGCCATGTTGGACGCGGCAGCCATAGGTGTCGAGCTCAAGCTCGAGCTTGACGAAGAAGATTAAGCAGTGGCAGCGGGGTCGTGAGGGCGTTGAAGAACGACTTTTGTGTGTGTGTGTGTGTGTTGAGGGTGAGGCGTGAGGGGGCAGGGGTGTGAGGGGTGAGGGCAGCCATTGGAGGGGAGCTTGGGGTGTGGTTTGGAGAGGATGAAGAAGATAAGGAAGGGGGGCGGATGGTTAGTCTAGGTTTTTTAGGGTTTTTTGTTTTGTTTTGTTTTTTGAAATGCAAGATAGGGGGGTGTTGGGTCTTTTGGGTTATGGATCGGGTCGACCCGGTTTGAAATGGACCGGGTCATGGGGAAGGTTGGGTATTTTTTGGGCTTGTGGCTTGAATTTGAAGAAGAGCCCAATTCCGATTTTCTTTATATTTTTGCTCTCTTTTCTTCTTTTATTTTTCTAAAACTAAATTCTAAAAATCCTTAAATTATTATTAAGTTATAAAAGCGCAAATTAACTCCCAATAACAATTAACGCACAATTAAGTAATAATTAAGCATAAAATTGTACATTTGGACATTAAATGCTAAAAATGCAAAAGATGCCTATTTTTGTAATTTTCAATTTTTGTAAAACAAACTTAATTACTAACAATTGTAGAATTAAATCCTACATGCAAAATGCGACATATTTTTGTTTTTTTATTAATTTAACAAATAAACATGCAAGGACAAATACAAATAATCATCCAAAAATGTCACAAAAATTCTCAAAATTGCATACCAAGGAAAATCATTTTATTTTGAATTTTTTGGGAGTAATTCTTTCAAAGGGCAAAAATCACGTGCTTACAGCTGCCCCTCTTTGCCCGAAGACACGAAGGGTTTTCGTGCAAAGATAAAGTGAGCGATTTTTGCCCATCCGAGTACTCCGTGTGAAGCATTTTTTTGAAAAAGATTTGACCGAACCTTTGCTTCAGAGGTTTCCTACATATCCTGGGCTAAACAGGAATCAGGTCAATGTAGTTCGGGAAGTTTTGGTAGCTGGGACTACCACGGGATTGCAAGGTTACTGTTGTTGCATGCTATTACCACTGTTTACCGATCTCCTTGTTACACCGTGCTAAAAAAAAACAAGAAGCTAGGCTAGAACTAAAGATTACAAGCTCTTATATATCTTCAACTTGCTTTCTAGTCGGCTTGTGTTTCTTTCTGACTTGACTAGTAGTCTTGCTTTTGATTTCTGTAGTGGAATTTATGGTGGGGGTATTTTGTTGTAACCCTCTGCTTTACTGCCTTCTGACTTGATCTTCAAATGTATTCTTCTGTTGTATGGGCGGGCTCCCAACTTCAACACTTGAAAAGTAAAGACTGAAATGTATTCCTCTGTTATATGGGCGGGCTCCCAACTTCAACACTTGAAATGAAAAGACTGAAATGTATTCCTCTGTTCTATGGGCGGGCTCCCAACTTCAACACTTGAAATGAAAAGACTGAAATGTATTCCTCTGTTCTATGGGCGGGCTCCCAACTTCAACGCTTGAAATGAAAAGACTGAAATGTATTCCTCTGTTCTATGGGCGGGCTCCCAACTTCAACACTTGAAATGAAAAGACTGAAATGTATTCCTCTGTTCTATGGGCGGGCTCCCAACTTCAACACTTGAAATGTAATACTGAAATGTATTCCTCTGTTCTATGGGCGGGCTCCCAACTTCAACACTTGAAATGAAAAGACTGAAATGTATTCCTCTGTTCTATGGGCGGGCTCCCAACTTCAACACTTGAAATGTAATACTGAAATGTATTCCTCTGTTCTATGGGCGGGCTCCCAACTTCAACACTTGAAATGAAAAGACTGAAATGTATTCCTCTGTTCTATGGGCGGGCTCCCAACTTCAACGCTTGAAATGAAAAGACTGAAATGTATTCCTCTGTTCTATGGGCGGGCTCCCAACTTCAACACTTGAAATGAAAAGACTGAAATGTATTCCTCTGTTCTATGGGCGGGCTCCCAACTTCAACGCTTGAAATGAAAAGACTAAAATGTATTCCTCTGTTATATGGGCGGGCTCCCAACTTCAACACTCGAAATGAAAAGACTTAATGTATTCCTCTGTTCTTATGGGCGGGCTCCCAACTTCAATACTTGAAAAGTAATACTGAAATGTATTCCTCTGTTCTATGGGAGGGCTCCCAACTTCAACACTTGAAATGAAAAGAATGAAATGTATTCCTCTGTTCTATGGGTGGGCTCCCAACTTCAACACTTGAAATGTAATACTGAAATGTATTCCTCCGTTCTATGGGCGGGCTCCCAACTTCATCACTTGAAATGAAAAGACTGAAATGTATTCCTCTGTTCTATGGGCGGGCTCCCAACTTCAACACTCCTTAAAGTATAACATTCTGTTGGCGTTATTCTTTCCTGCCTCCTTAGTCATTTTTCCTCTTACTTGAATCATCTCCTTTCAGAACTGCTTTCCTCAAAATTAGTGTTTCATTCCTCCGAAAATTGCTGGGGATATCACTTTATCCAGACCTGCGTTGCCTTCCTTCTTCCCCCAAGTGGATACCTGATTTTTGAGAAAATTTTCGCAATGAGAAAATTTTCTGCCCCGGTTTGATGATCTTCTTTATGGCCTGTCTTTCCACCATCCGTAACATTTCTTTTCCCCGCTTCAAATCAAAGAAAGATTTTGTTAGTTTAAAAAACATCGTGAGTGGTCGTGCCACTCCTGCTGGGGATGGTTTTTTCCTTTCTCCCTTCCCTGCTCGGTGTTCCATTACACTATCAGAACTTGCTGGGGATGATACTATTTATTGGGGATTATATTACTGCTGGGGATCACACTCCTGCTGGTGATCACATTCCCGCTGGGGGTGGGTTTCCCCTCTTCTTTCCTCGCTCCGCGTTGTCCGACCCTTTTGGAGTTTGGTCGATGATCGGCCAAGGATGATCTTGCATCTCGATGATCTGCTGTGGATTTTCATGGAACTTCATCCTCAGTTTTCTCAATTGATGTTTTTCAATTTTTTTTTATTTTTATTTTTATTTTTTTTATCATTATACCCTCTTGACATTTAGACCAACTCATCATTTGGTCTTGCAACAAACGTCTTTTCCATTTCATTGCCTTATCTTTGGCATGTCCTGCTCACCTTTTGTTTCGCACCATTTTGGCAATTAGTAGTAAGCTCTGAAAAAAATCCTTCTAAAAACAAACTAATGGAGAAAAACACTTTAAACCAAGAAATGAAAAGTGATGACTTCAAAAAGATAAAAGAAAAAATCTTTCTGAACAAATGTTGGGGAAAGAAAAAGAAAAGAACTTATCTGAATGGTATAATCAATCCCAATGATCATGTCATGCATTTCCGGATTAACCAACCCAGTCTATTTATATCAATCAATTTTTCTGACGGTCTTACTTTGCTGGGGATTCGCAGAAGCCTAACTCTCGCCGGATGTGGATCATTTTTGCCAATCTTATCTTGCTAGCCCCCTTTATATCCTTGTCGCCTCATAGTGCCCTTCGAGGGGTTTTCACTGATGAGGCTCTCTCACTTCTCTCAACTCCCGTCGCCTTATGGTGCCTGTGAAGGTTTTCACCGATAAGACTCTTCTCATTTTATTTTTCTAAGCTGGAGATTGGAGTGTTACTGATATGACTCTTTTCTGGGGATTCTTTAGGTTATCAATTCGCTGCCGACTTTTCTCTACTTTTATTTGCCTGGCTTGGCACTCCTCGGATTCTGATCGGGAGGTCTTTTTTGGACATCAACATGGGTTTTTGTTTATGGCTAAAAGAAAAGGGGGCATCAAAAGGGTTCAAAATAATCCCGATGGGTAAAAACCATTACAACTCTTGGAATCGAACTTTTTTCCCAACATTACAAACATAACTTCTACCCAAGTTTCTCGCTTGGGGATTTTATTTCTTTATTACACTATGACCGAGCCATGAGGCACCTACGTATCCTCTTTGAGGAATCATGTCGAACGTAGTTCACATGATTCCTTTATTTTTGTTATTATTTTCCTTCTTTTTTTTTCGTTTTCATTAACGATTCCAAGAGAGGGGTATGAAGGAATAAGTAAGGTTCAAAGGGGTAAAGTAAAGGTTAAAAGTGTTCGGATAGAAGAAAGAATTGCCTCCGTCATTTCATTCTCCGATAAATGCCAAGTATAAACAAACAAACAACAATTACAATTAATAGCCATGTCGATGCATCTTCCCTCGACATCTGTCTGACATAAAGCGCAACTGGATAACATCTTGGTCACAATAGACGGCCCTTGCCAATTCGGGACAAATTTGCCATTTTGCTTTGGCCTGATGTGGGAGGATCCGTTTCAACACTTGCTGTCCCTCTTCAAATTTCCTGATATCATCTGTATCCCCTAAATTGATGGCTTCTGTGTCATTTAAGTTGGGCTTGGATTTCTCTTCCAACTAGCTTAACTCTCTGTTTGTCTCTTCGAAGGCTTCATCATCACCGTATTCCGATTCATCATCATGATTGACCTTTTGTACAATTAGTTCGGAATCAGATTGATTTTTTAGACTAAGTTGAAAATCCGTTGTGCATGCCATGTCATTGGAATCAGTATAAAGAGCATTGTTTAGAAAAAGAAAAAGAAGAAAACAAACTTAAAACAAAATAAGAAGAGAAAAACTTTCACTTTATAAAAATACAGGATAACAGAGTTTCACACTTTACAAAACAAAACTGGATTACAACTCTGCAATAATCCAAAACAAGAAAGAAAAATCAGAGCCCACTACCAAGACTCCCTTCAGATAGGAAGAGGAGTAGTCGTCCAATTGTTGATTTTTGCTTTTAGCCCCACAAACTGTACATCTGCCTTGCTGGACCCTTTCCCCATCACCATGACCGACTTGTCATCTACACAATGCACCCCTGCTTTTCCCTGGTCGATTTTTCTTTCGAACTATTTTCACCGGCACGGATCATCATTACCGTTTGTGAGGGATTCTTAAGCTCCTTGTGCCCTAGTTTGATCATGTGGGTCTCATGGTGCGCTAGTAGCGGACTCCAATTAATGTTTGGCACCTCTGGAACCTGAACCTCGATCCTATTTGTGTCAATAAGCTCTTGCACGGCATTCTTCAACTTCCAACATCTCTCAGTATCGTGTCTGGGAGCCCCCGAACAATATTCACAACTTGCTGAAGGGTCAAGATTTCCAGGAAGGGGATTTGGCAATTTGGGCTCAATAGGATTCAATAGGCCTAACTGCCTCAATTTGTGGAACAGGGTAGTATAGGATTCTCCCATCGGAGTATATTTCTGCTTCCTCTCATTCTTAAAAGCTTGATTCCCACAGAAACCTGACCCTGGAGGATTTCTATAGGCCCTCGGAAGTGGATATATGTTTGGTGGAGGTGGGTATGTATTTTGGGGAGCCGACGCACGCCATTGTGCGTGTGCTGGAGCGTGCATATAGGTTTGTGCATGATAAACGAAAAAATGGGGATCTGGCAGTGGGTAGTAATGTCGTGGAGGGCTATATGGAGTGCGGGGGTAATTTTGGTGGTAGGGTCGTGGTTGGCTATAGTAGGGTGACGGGCCTCTAGATCCGAACCAGGCTCCAGACTCAACAGTCGTGACATCTTCTTTCTTCTTCTTCCCAAGTACACCCTCAGTACCGCTCTGGATGGCCTGAATGGTTGCTTTAATTGCCGAATAGCTCAGGATTTTGTTGGACTTAAGTCCCTCTTCAATCATGCTGCCCATCTTTACAACCTCGTTGAAAAATTTGCCAACCGACGTTACCAAGTGACCAAAGTAGGTTGGCTCTAAAGTCTGCAAGAAGTAATCCACCATTTCACCTTCCCTCATCGGAGGATCGACTCTTGCTGCTTGTTCCCTCCAACGAAAACCAAATTCTCTGAAGCTTTCTCCAGGTTTCTTCTCGAGCTTTAACAATGTGAGACGGTCAGGGACGATCTCAAGATTATATTGGAAATGACCAGCAAATGCTTGCGCCAGGTCGTCCCAGGTGTATCACCTGCTGGGATCCTGCCTTGTATACCACTCCAGCGCAGATCCGCTCAAACTCTGACCAAAATAAGCTATCAGCAGCTCATCTTTACCACCTGCTCCTCTCATCTTACTACAAAAGCCCCATAGATGTGCCATAGGATCGCCATGCCCTTTGTACAAATCGAACTTGGGCATCTTGAAACCTGCTGGTAATTGGACGTCAGGGAAAGGGCATAGATCCTTGTAGGCCACGCTGACCTGGTTGCCTAACCCGTGTATGTTCCTGAAGGACTACTCCAGGCTTTTAAATTTCCGCATCACTTCATCCTGCTCTGGGCTCTTAGCCGGCTTTTCAATATCCGTCGGGACCTCGAATTGGGGGTTATAAGTATGTGGCTCGGGTGCTTTGAATGTGAGTTCAGGGGGGTAATATTGTGTGGCGTGATCCTGAAACAACGGCTCACTGGATGATCTGTGCAATGGGGCTGGGGGAGGCGCCACAAAGACGGGAACATTTGGTGGTGGAGGGTTCTGATTGGGTGGCAGAGCTTGGGGAACATAGGCATCCCTCCCCTGATAGTAGTGGTGGCTTGGGAAGCTTGTTGAAGGGTCGGGGGAAGGGTATTCTGGCGTGTGTCCCGGTGGGGGAGTAAGAGTGACAACTGGTTCGGGCCCCTTTTGCACCTTAGCCATGGCTAGCTGCATTTCATTCATTTCCAATCTCATTTTTTCCATATTGGCCATCGCCTCTTTCAGCATCTGATGTGTCGTCTTTTCCGACTCAACACTAGTTTCTGAGCCAGTCATGCTTTCTGGTATAGGCTCTTTTGATCTTGTTTGATAATGGTATATTGCCAGTACGCTCTAACAAACTAACTGTCTGAAACTTCTGGTATACAACAAACTTGTCAGCGTTAGAGTTTTAACACATATCGCAATTGCACGTTGTAATGTAATGTACCTAGGCAGTTTAACCATTTCAATCATGTTTTTTTTTTCCGGACTTCTTGAAAGAAAAACTTCTAAAAATAGTTTTTTTTCGCATTTTGACCCTTTTTTTTTTGGAAAAATTTTTTTTGAAAGAATTTTTTTTTGACTTTTTATTTATTTTAAAAGAAACTTTTATTTATTTTCTTTTTGGATTTTTTTTTTTTTTTGGAAAATCGGGGCCGGAACCGATGAGGTTTGCCTACGTATCTCACATCCAGTGAGAATCAGACCCGCGTAGTTCGGGAAATCATGAACTAACCCTTTTTTATGATTATTGTTTTTATTTATTTTTGAAGGAAAGACTTATAAAGAAGAGTTTTTTTTTTTGAATTTTGAAAGATAAACTTCTAAAGAAGAAAGAAAACATTTTTGGAATTTTATTTTCAATGAAAGAAATGCTTCTAAAAAAATATTTTTGAATTTTGACTTTTCTTTTCAATTTTGAAAGAAGAATGAAAATATTTTCGGATTTTTTGAAGAAATTCAAAGAAAATATTTTTTTTATTCAAAACAATTAAAAAGACTTTCTAAAGACATCAATAATGGAAAATATTTTTGGATTTTTTTCTTGAAAATTGGGGTCTAAAAAAACTTTTTTAGAAGGGAAATAAAGAAAAATACTTTTTGGATTTATATATATATTGCAACAAATAATAAAACTACGTTCAATGCAAGACTCTTTTTATTTTTATTTTTGGCGTTTTCATAAACAACTAAATAAATAAATAAATAAAACCATTTTAAAAACAAGACTCTTTTTTCATTTTCATTTTTCATGGCAAGACAAACTATTTTCTTTTTCTTCTTTTTCATTTTTTCATTTTGAAGACAAGACAAAGTGAAGATTTTTTAGTTTCAACAAAATGATCAACCTATTCTTCAACCTAAAAATAAGGGACTCTTTTATATTTTTTTTCTTTTGCTTTTTGAGCGAAACAAACTATATATAAAAAATATTTTTTTCTTTTCTTTTCATTTTTCCCAAAATTTCGGCAGAATTTCGCCAGTATTTGGACATTGTTATTTTTCAAAACAAAAGAGTAACCCTATACACTGCTATTTTCCTTTCTTTCTCTTTTTTTTTTTAATTTTTCCCCATACTCAAAACCGGTCATCATGCAAGTCCAAAGCAAACAAAATGCACAAGCAGTAAGTAGGATGCATCAGGATAGGCTTTTCTGTTTCAGGTTGTTATTCCTAGACGGACCCAACCCCTGTGTTGAGTCCCCTAAGTCAAAAATGCACATGATGCAGATAAGCGTTCCTACTAGGGATCCGACATATGGCTTTGTTATACTAGGTTCATAACCTGGGTATTTGTTCTAGACGTGTACTCGAGTGGACAACTCGAGTCGAGGAGGGGGCTACGTACCGGGGACTCGCAGGATCGTCCGGCTTTGTAACTTGTTCGACCTCTTTCTTATTTCAGGTATTTACACTAACAGAATAGGGAGTCTCGACCAGCGAGCTTCTCCCCGGAGGTAAGAAGAGAAGGGCTTCGGCACAGTTTATATACAGTTCATATAATATCAAAGCGGTAAAAGGCAATCAATTAGCATATTAGGCATATATCATGTAACAAAATCCGATAAAACCAAATATAACAATTTATCTAAGCTCGATTTCTAACCCTGAACCAGTGGTTCTGGCAAAAATCCCCAGCAGAGTCGCCAGAGCTGTCACACCTCCTTTTTCCGCCCCCGCGAGGGTACAAGGGAGTTTTTTCCAATTAAAGGACAATCGAAACGGGATTTATTTATTTATTTCAGAGTCGCCACTTGGGATATTTAGGGTGTCCCAAGTCACCAATTTAATCCCGAATCGAGGAAAAGAATGACTCCATATTACAGTCTGCGAACCAGAAATCCGGATAAGGAATTCTGTTAACCCGGGAGAAGGTGTTAGGCATTCCCGAATTCCGTGGTTCTAGCACGGTCGCTCAACTGTCATATTCGACTTGTTTATCTGATTTTTTTAAACAATTAAGAACTTATATGCAAATTTAGCATTAAACCGCTTTTATCATTATTCTTATTATTATATTATACAAGAATTGCAACATCGTGAAAACGCATCTCGAACCACGTCACAACCAGTGTACACGTGATTTGTTGACGCATTTTGACTTCGTCAAGATCGGGATTTGGGCTACATAAATGCACACTCATATTTAAGAAAATAACCTTATTAAATATGCGCCAAAAGACTACGCGTTATTATACTTTTAGGTAGGACCGTGAAATTTACTAAACGGCCCATCCCGGGATCTAAGTATTATTTTTTTAAAATAAATAAATAAATAAATAAGATTGGAGAACCCTGCAAATTTTTGTATTGTTTACATTTATTTATTTTTAGCGAAATCCTCCCTTATTTTATGAATATCTTTTAATGACTACATTTTATTATTACTAAGTTTGTCTATAAATATAAAATCAATCTCTACATACTTAAAAATAACATATTAAATACTAGTTTAAAACAAATATTAACGGAAAGTAATATTACTAAAATTATAATTATAAATACAACATGGAATTGTCAAATAATTTTTTTTAAAAAAACTAATTATCCCATAGTCGGATTAAAAATCATATTGTTAGATGACTTGAGCTATTGAAATTAATTATTTACAAATACTGAAAATTAGAAATAATCTTGATTACTAAACCGTATTTCTAAAAAAATTAAATAATTTAACCTTAACTAACCTTGTTTTAATTCAAATCATGTCCTAATACTTGATTCGCAAAATTAATTCATGTTTTAACTGAATTTAGCTACATGATTCCGATTAACTTAACGTTGGTGATACTAAAACCCTTATGAATAAGGAACTTAATCAATTTTGCCAAACTGATTTAATAAAGCCATTTTTACGTTATTTTCTTCTATTTTAATTATTTGACAGTTTAATCAGTAATGAACATGCTTAAATATATACTACCTAATAATCAGGTTAAAGCAAAGCATTATTTAATACATCGCTACAATATGCCTAATTATGAAAAACGACGGCGATTTAAAGAATAATAATACATGAAATAACCTAAATGCAATTAATAAAAAAACTAAATTAAAAATTTATAATTCCATTCTTCATTTCAGCTTACAAAAGGCCAAAATTACAGTTGTGTACCTGGTATTGTCAATATAAGAAGAAGAAAGTCAGCCACGTAGTACGTAACACAGCAACAACAATAATAACCAGCAATCCAGTCAACAGAAATCCCAGTGACAGATTTGAAAATCAAAATAAAATCCAGAAACACCGACAACAAACAACGGACAGAAACCAAGGGAATTTTCAGATTTGAAAAGCTAATTAATGTTTAACCATTAATTTCTAAACCCGTATATCAGAATATTTATCAGGTGTGTACTACTCTCTCTTCTAATTTCCAGCTCCTTTTTTATTTGTATTTTTTCTTTTCTTTTCTTTTCTTTTTCTTGAAAGTTTTAATATTTTTCGGAATTTTTCTTTCTCTCTTAAATATTCAGCTCTTTTTTTCCTCTCTCTCCCTATCTGTTTGTCCTCCCAAAATCTGATCAAGTCCTTCCTTTTATTAACATCTTTCAGCATTAAAAAAAATTAAAACCCACTATCTTCCACTCATCCCTCTTTTAATCCCACTACCTATTGTTTTGTCCCCCACTTTATTAAACAAATACCCCATTATATCTTGTCCCCCCATTATTGATTATTTTAATATTATCTTAATTTTAATGGAAAGAACACTCAAAATAAATAATTATTCAGAATTTTAATTCCAAAAATACCCCTTTGACCTTACTGAAATTACCATTTTACCCCCTGAACGTACTGCAAATTACCAAACTACCCCCATCAGCTATAACCAATTCACCTAATCAATCTCAACCAAAATATAGTCAATATGACCAATTTCTAAACAAATTCAACAACAAATCATATGAATGCAGATAAATCATATGAATGCAGATGAATTATACAACGTCAAATTAATGGAAATAAGTTAACCATATTGGGAACCAATCCTGGTTAACTTAGACCAAAAATGAATGAGCAAAGAGACAACAATACCAACAACAAAATACATGATTCAAACTAAGTCAACAAATCAGAAACCAAAACATAAACTCACATTAAATCACTGGATTAAAAACGAACTTCAAACAAAATGAACACGAATTAAATCTATATTACACAACAAACAACGGATTCAAGCGATTTAAACTAAATCTAACAATATTAAAATTAAACTAACAATTTCTTTTACAAAAATAAATAAAAGCACATGAAATAAACTGAAAAACTAATTAATAAAAGTTCCATTTGAATCTGAAAATTAAATCAACAAAACATATGAACAAACTAGAAAATTAATTCAACGATAAACATGAACAAAGCAAGAATCGAACATTTACCGATTTTAGAATCCGAGAACATCAAGATAAAAATACGGACAAAATGAAACTCAAACCCACTAACCGGATCGAAGCGACGACGAACTCGAACGAAAACAAATCCGTTCGGAAGCGATTATCGCACCAAAATCACTCGAATCTGCCCAGAAACTTAAACAATAGACGAAGCTCGATGGAGGGGTGCATGGCGACGACGAGAACTGAAGCAAAAGCAACAAAGCTGCCATGGAGAAGAAGCAGCTAGCAGCAGCAACAAAGGAGCAGTAGCAGCAACACGATGGAACACCAGCAGCAACACGATGGAGTAGCAGCAGCAGCACGTCGGAGTAGCAGCAGCAGCACGTCGGAGCAGGCAGCAGACGCAGCAGCGGCGGAGCAGCTGCAACGACGGGAATGGTGGTGGATTCAGCTGACGTGAAGAAGAAGCAACCAGCAGCGGCAGTGAAGCAGGAGCAGCGATGAGTGACGAAGGTCGACGAGGAAAGAGCAACAGGCAGCAGCAATGTTGGACGCGGCAACCATGGGTGTCGAGCTCAAGCTCGAGCTTGACGAAGAAGATGAAGCAATGGCAGCGGGGTCGTGAGGGCGATGAAGAACGACGTGTGTGTGTGTGTGTATGTGTGTTGAGGGTGAGGCGTGAGGGGGCAGGGGTGTGAGGGGTGAGGGCAGCCATTGGAGGGGAGCTTGGGGTGTGGTTTGGAGAGGATAAGAAGATAAGGAAGGGGGGCGGATGGTTAGTCTAGGTTTTTTAGGGTTTTTTGTTTTGTTTAGTTTTTTGAAATGCAAGATAGGGGGTGTTGGGTCTTTTGGGTTATGGATCGGGTCGACCCGGTTTGAAATGGACCGGGTCGTGGGGAAGGTTGGACAATTTTTTGGGTCTGTGGCTTGAATTTGAAGAAGAGCCCAATTCCGATTTTCTTTATATTTTTGCTCTCTTTTCTTCTTTTATTTTTCTAAAACTAAATTCTAAAAATCCTTAAATTATTATTAAGTTATAAAAGCGCAAATTAACTCCCAATAACAATTAACGCACAATTAAGTAATAATTAAGCATAAAATTGTACATTTGGACATTAAATGCTAAAAATGCAAAAGATGCCTATTTTTGTAATTTTCAATTTTTGTAAAACAAACTTAATTACTAACAATTGTAGAATTAAATCCTACATGCAAAATGCGACATATTTTTGTATTTTTTATTAATTTAACAAATAAACATGCAAGGACAAATACAAATAATCATCCAAAAATGTCACAAAAATTCTCAAAATTGCACACCAAGGAAAATTATTTTATTTTGAATTTTTTGGGAGTAATTCTTTCAAAGGGCAAAAATCACGTGCTTACACTAACAGTGGGATAAAAATAGTAAATAATGATTCTTAAGCCTAATATCAATTTAAAATCTCCAACTATCGCATGCCAAGTTTTTAACATATAAGAGCCACCAAGTTTCAAGTCTCAGATCAAGAAAGAGCTATCAAGTATAACCGGACCCCGAGCAATATCACACATGATTTATGTCGAGGGCGTACGACCCGAACTAGAATAGTGTGTATAGTACTGATGGTCAACTATCGCGAACCATAGATTCATCTAATATACCGCCGGGGCGTTCAACCCGATCCACAAAAATAGAGAAAGCTCTACAAACTCCAATCAGCGACTACTACATAGGAATAGTACTCAAATAAGGCATAATTTCCACTAACAATCAAGTATTCCGCCAAAACTCAAAATAATAAAGTTCTGTCTTTTGAAAATCCTTTTATCCAAATTTAATTATAAATTCAAGTAATTAAACTAACAAGTTGGGTGCAAATAATACAAGTAATGCATGGTAAAGTCCTATGTCTACCCGGACATAAGCATGATTTTAGCAACGTATAGACTTTCATTACATCATACGTACGTAGCACCCATAATTATTAGCAAATAACCATTTAAAATACCTACGGGGATAATTCCCTCTTACAAGGTTAGGCAAGAGACTTACCTCATTTTCAAGTCTTCTTCCGGTCCACAAATCACGCTAATAACCTCAAATCGGGCCAAGAAATCTAAAACTAGTCAAAGGTTGTACTAACTAGTCAATATATGCTCAAAAGTTCATAATTTAGCTGTTAGAGTAATTATCCTATTCAATTTGGAAGGTTTTTAAAATTCACCCTTGAGCCCACGTACCCGGATTCTAGAAATATTTGTAAATAAATGTTACCCATAACTTTACGAATATAAATATATATTTTTACTCCATTCCATGAGCATTTTCGTGGTCTAATCCCATTTTTACCAAAATCTAGGTTTTCAACAAAATCTACCCATAATCCATGTATTAAACTCATATTATGTAGAGATTACTTACCTCAATGTGCTAGATAAAAAACCATATCTAAAGAACTTTAAAATCGGCCACAAGCTGAGAGAAATGAACAAAATAAGCCAAAGTCCTGTGTTTAATCAAGTCTACTGCCCAGCGATCCTTCTTCGCGATCGTGAACATGCCTACGCAATCGCAAAGGTAAATCTGCCAAGGCCCTGGAAAATGCTCTTTGCGATCGCGATAGGGCCCACGTGATCATGAAAGCCAGCCCCTTCATTCAACCCGAATGTGACCTGCCCTTCGCGAACGTGAAGAGCATTGACCCTATGGCCCCCAGGCACTCTCCCCCTTCTATGCGAACGCGAAGTCCACATGTCTTAAACATTCGCGAACGTGACCAGTTTACCACGAACGCAAAGAGCAAAATGCCTATTCCCCCAATTCCTTCTCCACAAAAGTGATACCACCTCCGCGTTCGCGAATAAGGAAACTAGAACCAACATATCAGCAATTTTAGGCTTAGCTTTGAGTGGTTCGAAACTCAACCAAGCCACCAGAAACCCCGTCTAACCATACCAACAAGTCAATAAATATAACAAAAACCTACTCGAACCCTTGGAATACGTAAAATAATATTGAAACTAAGAATCGCACCCCAAAACTAAATTGATCAACTTATGAACTTCAAATTTCTTCAACTAGCTCTGAATGCGTCGAACCATATTTAGACAATTCGGAATGGCGCCAAATTTTGTGTACAAGTCATAAATTACCATACATGCCTATCTCCAGGCTCGAAATCTCGAATGGACCTCGATAACACCAAATTCTAGTTCAACCCAAATTTAAATAACTAGAAAACCTTCAATGCACCAACTTTCAACATTGAGCGCTGAAACGCTCCTGGATCACCCGAAACTTGATACAAACACACGCCCAAACCCAAAATCTTCAAACGAACCTATTGGAACCATCAAATCTCAGTTCGGGGATCATTTACTAAAAATATTAATTCAAGTCAAATTGGCCAACTTATGCCACTATTAAGGAACTAAGTGTTCCTATTTCAACCTGAACCCTTCCGAACCCAAATCAACCAAATAAAATAGTAAAAGCACATACATAGAATCTTAATTAGGGGAACAAAAATCTAGAAAATAAAATGGCCGATCGGATCATTACATGTGTGTTTGCACACAAGAGATGATATTTTTCTTCAAGTTATATATATATATATATATATATATATATATATATATATATATATATATATAACATCAATGCGAGTTCTTACTATACCATCATGCATTCTGATTCAGAATATACATTTAGTAATACGTTGCACGTAGCATTGTCATCTATCAAGACAACTCCATCTTCCATGTGGTAAACAAGTCCCGATTGGAACACATATGAGAGAACAACCCACATCCAAAATTCACTCATTATTAAATTTTAAACTATTATTAGCTACTAAAAATATAGTTACCTCAATCTCATCTACAACTATACGTGTTTCGCTGCTGTTAGTTTTTATTCTCATTTTTCTTCTCTATATGCTTTTATTTATGTTTTAACTTAAGGCATTCATAAATAACGTGGTCTTTCTTATGATGGTATTTTCACATGACATTTCTGTACCTAGACTTTTGACCTTGATTTAGGTATCTCACTACTAGAATCTTTCTTATTGGATCTACCCCTTATAAACAAGTCTTCCCCTTTGGTTTCACTAGTTTTCCCAGTAATATCTCTATCTATTAGTTCTTTTGATTTCAAAATAGAATTGATATCTTATAAGATGTACGGAAAGGGCCAAAACTGTCCCTCAAGTATGAAAATTGGTACAAAAATTCTCTTTGTCCACCTATTTGAATAAAAATGCCCCTACTATTATTTTTTTGGCTCAACTTTACCCTTATTACTAACAGAAAATTCTAGAAAAGAATTTATTAATATCCACGCGTCATCGTTTCATTGGCCTAACTTGAACTTCAACCAAAATATAATTAAACTCACATGTAACCCGTTCGAATATTGACCCGCTTCTATTTTAAGACACAACTCTCTCTCTCTCTCTCTCTCTCTCTCTCTCTCTCTCTCTTTCCCTTCTCCTTGTTGCTACTTGGGCACCAGCGGATCCGTCGGAAATAACAATAAATACAACAGCTCATCTCACTTGCAAATTATTGATAGAATTTTGTTTTTACTAGACTTAGCACAGTAATCTAATCGAAAAAATGGAATCCATGATAACAAAAATAATCTCAAAAGAAGAACATAAATATTAATGGAGAAATTATCTAACAAAATTCTGACTATTATTAGTAAATCATATGAACTCACTATGTATGAAATGTGATAATTGTACAATACCCCTTGCACAGAGCAGAAAAGCTTACATATTAATCAAACAAATAGCGAAATAAATTAAAAATAGAAATACACATTATATAAACTGTAAAAAATTAAAAATAAATCCTTAGATTTTCATATAGGAATGACAAAAAATAATGAAGCAAACCACTAGAAATTTCAAATAAAAAATACAATAAATTAAAAATATCTATTACATAAACAAAAGAATCTAAACATTTTACATAAAGAAGAATATGACACTTCCTTCTATCTTCCATAAAAATTATTCTAATAGAAAACTCTATTTTGGGTTTGCTTTATGAATAATCGTAGATATACACTCATAAAAATACTCATTAAAACAAAATGGCGAAAAGGTAGAGGTGAGATAGATAGATAGATAGATAGATAGATAGATAGATAGATAGATAGATAGATAGATAGATAGATAGATAGGGAGAGAGAGAGATAGAGAGAGTTATGTTTTAAAATTGGGGTAGGTCAATATTCGTGCATGTTACAATTGTGTTTAATAATAATTTGGCTTAGGGTTTAAGTTAGGCCAATGAGACGGTGACACATGGATATTAATTAAAAAAAATCAGAATTTTCTATTAGTAATAAGGGTTATGTTGAGTAAAAAAAACGGTAGGGATATTTTTATTCAAATAGGTAGACGAAGGGCATTTTTGTACCAATTCTGATACTTCAAGGGCAGTTCTAGCCCTTTTCCGTAAGATATATTATCCTTTCCATAGAGCATAATATCTCTTATATGCTTAAACGACAGGGGTAAGAAAAAAAAGCAATAACATGACTTGATCCTCATCTTTGATTCAAATATCTATGTTACTCAAATTCATAAGAAGGGAATCAAAAGTATCAAGATGTGTAAGAATATAGGTACCTTCAGCCATACGAAAAGTGTAGAGTTTCTGCTTTAGGTAAAGCCTGTTTTCTATCATCCTTTTCATATACATGGTTTCAACTTTTTTCATATGCCTTTGGATGAGCTTACTACAGCAACTTCGTGTAACACCTCATTTGAGAGATTTAAAATGATGCATTTTTTGTCTTTTTGTCTATCACGATAAACTTCTCATCCATCATTTTATCCGGCTTCTTCTCCTTTCTTTATAGTGTCATATCTAAGGCATCCTGAATTAGGATAACTTTTATCTGTAATTGACACATACTTCGGTCAAATTTCTCAACACAAGTATGTTAGAGTCATATTGTTTATTGAAACTAACCTGATTAGATCCGGCTCTGATACCGATTTGTTAGGATGGAAAACTTGAGTAATGCGAAATTTAGCCAAACAATATTATAATGACAATAATAAAGATAATACAAGTTGATAATAATGACAATTAAAGCATATAAAGAAGATACAAATTTAACGTGGTTCGATCGATGTGACATATATCCACAAATGGGGAGGAGCAAATTCATAATATCAAGAATATAAAAGAGAACACAAAATTAGAGTAAGTACTTTAATTAATCCCAAATACCTCCAAAAGATTAACCTCACAAGTTTACTCCAAAGAAAGGGGATCGGATAACTATTTTCTGACACTTAACTCTCTTACAAAATACTCTCAATAAAGGAGGAGAAGGAAATATAAGAGATGAGTTCTCAAATCTTGTTGGTGTATTTAGAAAGGAAGAGCCGCACTCTACTTATAGGAACAAATGCACAAAGTCCTGCAAGTTCACAAAAGCAAGTGGTCATCTTGCAAACTAATCTCCTCCACTTATTTCATACTTGGTTACCAAGAATGACTCCACCAAGTATTTTTTGCTAGCCAAGTCTTAAGAATAGATTTATGCTTATATGTAAATAATGGATCCACTTATATGAGCCAAAAATATGGCCATATATATATATATCAATGCTACATTTTATATCAATGTTACATTTTAGGTAATGAGAAGTAGTTACATTCTTTCTCCCAATTCATTCACCTCTTTGGCTCTCTTTATCATATCTGTAACGTGGAATTTAGAATTTATCATGGTATTAGAGTCATACTCAACTAATTCTTATTTCACCTGATTTTGGTCTTTCTCTTATATTGTCCATGCTTTAGATATTTGGTCCTGGTGCGCATCGGTTGAGTCCCACATCGGTGGGCGGGGTGGTGATTTATTTCTTATGTGATATTGCACAATCCTTTTGAGCTAACTGTTGAGATTGAGTTAGGCTGAAAGTTCATTTCTCTATCAAATAGTAACATATATTTACTATCTAAATTTTTAAAATTATTATTTGTAATTTGTTTTTAGTAAACTAATAATATACGCGTTATTTAGAATTATTAGTGTATAAAAGTTAAATTCGGAGAGAAAACTTATGAAGAATGGCCACCTAAGGCCGGAGTTAGGAGAATGTGATGAAAATTATTATAATGTTGATGATGAGTGGGACGTGTGTGAATACGGCTAGTGGTTAATTATGACAGAAATGAACTCAGCCAGAAATGGTATGTAGCATTTTCTTCTTTAAGGTAACTTAAATTTTATTCCTTTTCTTTCTTTGTATAAAATGGAAAAATCATTATGCCTTTGTTTTCACATTGATTCAGATAAACAAGAATTTAAACAACTTTCCAATGCCAACATAGTAAATACCTATATAATAGTAGTATATAATTTAAATACATTCTAGTTACATCCTAATCTTTCACCTTAAAGATCTCCTCAATTTCTGCATTTCAAGTCAGAAAAAAAAAATCATGGGAAAAGGAGGTGGATGTTTTCCTAGCAAGAACAAGATTGCCAAAACCACAAACAAATATGCAAATTCTGCGACAAAATCTACCTCTGCAGCAGACACGACGGTTCTTTCTCCTACCAAGAACCTTAAAGTTTTCATTGTGTTTTATTCAATGTATGGACACGTGGAGAGCTTAGCAAAGAGAATGAAGAAAGGAGTAGACACAGTGGATGGAGTAGAAGGGGTACTATATAGAGTCCCTGAAACTTTGTCTGAGGATGTTCTTGTCCACATGCAGGCCCCACCTAAGGATGACAACATTCTTGAGTTACCATCCCCATTGGAGCTTGCTGATGCTGATGGATTCTTGTTTGGGCTTCCCACCAGGTATGTATAGGCGGATTTCTGATGTTTCATGGTTCAATTGAATTTGTTGTTTTTTGCTCGGACTATATATACGTATGAAAAAAATAAAAAAGTAATATCTATAGCGGTTTAACAAAGTTCGTGGCCTAAAGCAATTTTTTGTTAAAAGGCCTTGAGAAGAGAAAAAAGAATCTTTCAATTGACAATATAATTAAAGTCTATTTTTCTAGATTTTGAGATGCAAGTTAATAAATTTTTAATCAATTTCTTTTATATTTTTTCAATTGACAATATAACTTATCAATCACATGGCTAAAATGTTCTCTTTTCATTTTAATAAAAATCCAGTAATTTTACTTTAAAACATTAAGTAATTTTTGAAGAAAATTAGCCATAAAATCTACTACTTAATTAAAAAAAGGAGGCCCCAAAAATTTATAGGCCTAAAACCACTGCCTCAGTGGCTTTGGCTTGAGCCGACTGAGTATTATATTTAGAATATATATATATATATAGGTTGCGAATTTGTGAATTGGGACGAATTTGGGCTTGTCAAATTAATAAACGGGTCATGACCCAACAAGCCCAAGGTTTGCTTGAGTAAAAATAGTTTTGGTCAAATAATGGGTCATATTTCAGTCAGCCCAGCATAATCTACCTTTTTTAGAAAGAAAACTAATGTAATTTTCTCAAACATTAGCTACGTTCTTCCAAATTTATATAATTCTCAATCTCAAATTCAATTTTGTATGTTTGAACTTCTGTCGCATCTTGGGTTATACTATTTTGAGTCGTTTTAACCCAATAGTTTGATAAGCTATTTCGGGTTGGATCAGTCAAATCAACAAATAGGTCATAACTCAACACATTTAAACTTGGACGGGATACTTAAAAAAAGGTTGATTTGCTATCCCTAGTTCAGCTGAGCTCATTTGTCGGCTCAAACTATATACACATACAAACAACATCACACTCGTTCTGAATCTACTAACATAAAACCTTGGATTCTTCCACATAGATATGGTTGCATGGCGGCTCAAATGAAGGCGTTCTTTAATTCAACTGGGCTTTTGTGGAAGGAACAGAAGCTTGCTGGAAAGCCTGCTGGGTTTTTTGTGAGTACTGGGAGTCAAGGAGGTGGACAAGAAACCACTGCGTAAGCTCCACTCTTTCTCTTTATAGATTACTCTATCTCATTACATGTTTAAATGCAAAGGCACTGGGTATAGTATTCTAGTTCTTTTAAGTTACTGTATTCTAAATTAAGAATTTTTACATATTCAATGGATTTCTTAAAAAAATACTGGATTTAGACCAAAGTTATTGGGTTCTGCTGAATGCGTTCAGACATGTACACTGACTCTGCCCTGTTTAAATGTTTTTATTGGTTCATAGTTTTTGTGTAATGTGTTGACGTCTAACTATATAGATCACAATTTGATTTTATATGTTTGGATTTATTTGTTCATAGTTTTTGACTCGTTTTGATCCAATAGTTTGATGGTTGGTCATTTTGTGTTCAACCTATTAAGTCAAATCAGCAAATGGTTCATAATTCAACTCCTATAAACTTGGACGGGTTACTAAAAAATGAGTTAATCCGCGCAGTTGGACAGCAATCACCCAACTAGCACACCACGGAATGCTCTTTGTTCCAATTGGCTACACGTTCGGAGCTGACATGTTCGATATGGACTCTATCCGAGGTGGTTCGCCGTATGGTGCTGGTGTATTTGCTGGAGATGGTTCGAGAAAAGCTACTGAAACCGAGCTGGCACTCGCGGAATATCAGGGCAAATATATGGCTGCAGTAGTCAAGAAGCTGGCTCATGTTTGATGAGGGCATTTGCCGCATGAAGCTTTTAATTTTTTCTTGCTTTACTCCAAAATTCACTGCTACTGTAATTTTTTTCTATTGTGGAGAAATTTATCCCTTTTGCATCATGTTGCAGTTCATGTCTTCTAATTGGTCATGGAGATACTGATAATCATCTCTATAAAGACTAGATTATTCATCCATTTCCCCTGCTTTGCCCTTTGATATCAGTTTATCAACCATTTTCATGGTCTCATATTTTTTTCCATTCAATGTTGTATTTTTTATCGACATCCATCACCTTCATTTCTTTTGTCTTGTAAATTAGTTGTATCTTTGGCTCGCTTCCACAACGACAACAACAAATCTAGTATAGTCCTACAAATGGGGTCAGGAGAGGATAGATACTAGATAGTATGCAGACCTTTCCCCTATAGTGATTCATCGACTTATAACTTACTCAGATGCATCGTTGAATATTAAAAACAAAACGTCTCGACTTATATCAATTAATCTGTTATAATTGATTCATCCTTATAACCTAGTGATGAATGAATATAATTCATTAACTCTGTCATAATACAAATAATGAATACAGTATCATATACTATAACATGCTATATATGTAGTTAAAGTAGCACGAAGTGTGTTATATATATATATACACACACACTAACATATACTATAACAAGTTATATATACGTTATAGTATTACAGTGAAGTGTCTGTGTGTGTGTATGTATGTGTGTCTATATATATATATATATATATATATATATAAGAACATGAAGCACTAGGAACACAAGGTCGGGTTCTTTTAGGCATTGATACACTTGTAAATTGATTCATCGACTTATAATCTACTCAGATGCATCGTTGAATATTAAAAACAAAGCATCTCGACTTATATCATGTGATGACCCGGCCGGTCATCTTAAGAATTAACGTCCCGATCCCCTATTAACTGCCTTCTCCGTGTTTATTTCTGCTATTTTGATTTGCCGGGATGTTCGGTTTTGAGTTTCGAAGAGTTTTGGGACACTTAGTCCCTAAATGAGAGCTTAAGTTTGGAAAATTTGACCGTAGTCGGAACAGTGTAAAGACGGCCTCGGAATGCAATTACGATAGTTCCGTTAGCTCCGTTGAGTAATTTCGGGCTTAGAGGCGTGATCGGATGGTATTTTTTAGGTCCGTAGCTAATTTAGGCTTGAAATGTCGAAAGGTCGAATTTTGAAGTTTCCGGTTCGATAATGAGATTTTGATCTGAGGGTCGGAATGGAATTCCGGAAGTTGGAGTAGCTCCGTAGTGTTGAATGTGACGAGTGTGCAAAATTTCAGGCCATTTGGACGAGGGTTGATAGACTTTTTGATCGAAAGCGTATTTTTAGAGTTTTGGAGTTCTTAGGCTTGAATCCGTGGTTGATTCATCGTTTCGATGTTGTTTTAGGTGTTTTAAGGATTGGTATAAGTTTGGACAGTGGTATTAGACTTGTTTGTGCTTTTGGTTGAGGTCCCAGAGGCTTCGGGATAATTTCGGATGGTTGTCGGAAGAATTGGAAGTGGTTTGAAGCAACTGAAGGTGCTGATATCTGTCATAACCGCACCTGCGATTGGGTCCCGCAGGTGCGGATCCACAGAAGCGGAATTGGGGAGGATCAGCAGGGTCCGTAGATGCGGGAGACTTACGCAAAAGCGGTACCACATCTACGAATGGGTAATCGCAGGTGCGGAAGCTGGTCTTTAAGTGAAAGGTCGGAGATGCGACCATGTCCAAGCGGGACCGCAGAAGCGATCCCAGGGTCGCAAATGCGGAAATCGCTGGGCAGAACATATAAATTCTTGCCTTCGCGAAATTTAGCCATTTTTCATCTTTTCAAAACGGGAAGAAGCTTGGGGAGCACTTTTCAAGAGGGATTTTCAGAGGAGTTCATTGGGGTAAGGTCTTTGGTCCCTAAACTCGTTATTGGAATGATTTTTATCAATTTAAGCAAGAAAAATTAAGGAAAATCAGTGGTAATTGGGAGGCTAGGGCTTGTATAATTGGAGACCTTTGAGTGATGATTTGAGGGACAAATTGAGGTCCGGTTTTGGAACTTTTGATATGACTAAACTCGTGAGAGTGCGAGGTTTCTGGAAATATAAATTTTACCCGAATCTGAGATGTGGGCCCGAGGGGCGTTTTGGTCATTTTACATAATTTTGCGTATTAGCTTAGAATTTAATTGTAAAATCAGTTAATTGAAGTGTTATTTACATTATGCAATTGAATTGAATAGATTTGGGCCATTTGGAGTCGAGTACTCGTGGCAAGAGCGTGGTTTCGGGTTGATTTTGAGCCGGTTCGAGGTAAGTGGTTTGCCTAACCTTGTGTAGGGGACCTTCCCCTTAGGATATGATATATTTGATGATTGAAATGCCTCGTACATGAGGTGACGAGTGCGTACTTGAGCTAATTGTTGAAAATTCAGTTTTTCTTTAAGTATTTAAATTGAGTTCATTTCTCCTGTTTTATTCTACTTGTGAATTTAGCCTATTGTTAGTTTAGAAAAGCATGTTTAGTTGACTTAATTGCCTATTTGCTTAAACTGCCTTAATTGCATTACGTGAAGTATGTTAGGCTAGAATTATCTGTTTACTTAGTACGAAACTTAGCATTTATTGAGTATTCTTGTGTTGTTGCTGTGTGTTTTTAATTTGGGACTACGAGACGGTATCCCGGGAGATCCGCTGTACGTATTTATAATCTGGACTGAGGTACGGGATACCAAGAGATCCTTGGCACGTATATTGAGGATACCAAGAGATCCTCGGGATACCAAGAGATCCCTAGCATATATTGAGGATACCAAGAGATCCCTATGTATATATAGAGGATACCAAGAGATCCTCGGGATACCAAGAGATCCCCGGTTACCATCTTTGTTATGAGTAGTACTTCCTTGTGCTTTGCCTTTATCTCTGTTTCTGTTATTTTACCTTTATTATCCTATATAGATTTTTACTGTACATTCTCAATTGTACTTCTTATCTTATTCGGTTATCTTTATATTTATTTAATCTCAGTAGGGCCCTGACCTTCTTCGTCACTACCCGACCGAGGTTAGGCTTGACACTTACTGAGTACTGCTGTGGTGTACTCATGCCCTTTCTGTGCATGTTTTTCATGTGGAGATCCAAGTACCTCTGCTCTGACTCACTATCCTTGAGGCGAGGCGCTCTGCAAAGAATTCGAGGTATATCTATCGCGTCCGCAGACCGAGGAGTCCCTTTCTATTCCTGCTTTTTAGTATTTAGCCCTTCTGTATTTTTTTCTGTTCTATTTAGACATTCCGGAGTTAAAGACATGTAGTACTTCTTAGCTTGTGATTCATGGATTTTTGGGTCTTGGATTTATGTTTTGGTATTGAGAATTAAATATGGTGTATGCCGAGCGGCACATTTAAACACTGTTATTACTTTATTACTATTTTAAATTGTTTTACTTTTGCAAATTTTGTTTTCTTCTACAATTTAGGCTTACCTAGTCGTAGAGACTAGGTACCATCACGATGGTTAATGGAGGGAGAACCGAGGTCGTGACAAGTTGGTATCAAAACTCTAGGTTCATAGGAGTTATAAATCACAAGCCGGTTTATTAGAGTTTCACTGATCGGTACGGAGACGTCTGTACTTATCTACGAGAGGCTATGTAGCTGTTAGGAAAATTCCACTTCATTTGATTTCCTTGTCATGCGAGATTTGATGGCACAATTCTAAATTTTGTCTTCTATTCTCTCATAGATGGTGAGGACATGCGCTACCCGAGATGATCAGGCACCCGCGCTCCCCTACTGCAGCCATCAGAGGCCGGGGCCGGGGTAGAGGCCGAGGACGCACACGTGGTGCAGTAGAGCACCTGTGTGAGCTGCCACCGAGGTACCACCAGCAGTTCCAGCCGGAGTCCAGCGACCTGATACGCCTACTGCTACTACTACTCCAGCACTTCAGGAGACTCTGGCACAGTTCATGAGCATGTACACCACTTTGGCTAAGGCAGGGTTGCTTCCCCTTGCTACAACTACGTCTTAGCCCGAGGAAGGAGCACAGACTCCCGCAGACCGCACTCCTGAGCAGCGAGTGCATGTTAAGCAAGTCCCTGAGATTATTCCTGTACAACCTGTAGTTCGAGATCAGCCCGATGACAGGGCAACGGTTTCTGAGGACGAGCAGCTGAGGCTTGAGAGGTTCAAGAAGTACAAGCCTCATTTATTCAGTGGTCTAGCATCGGATGATGCTCTGGAATTTCTAGATGAGTGTTATCGTATTCTCCGCACCATGGATATATCAGGATCGAGCGGGGTTTCCTTCAAACTTTCCAGCTTCGAGGAGCCGCCTATGAGTGGTGGCACACCTATGAGTTAGACAGTCCAGATGAGACTACTTCACTGACTTGGACTCAGTTTTTAGATCTGTTCTTGAGAGATTATGTTCCTCAGAGCCTCAGGGACGCATGGCGTGCAGAGTTTGAGCACTTGCTCCAGGGTGCCATGACTATCTCAGAATATGCTATCCATTACACTAGCTTGGCTAGACATGACCCAACCTTGGTTTCTATTGTTCATGAGAGGGTTCGCCAATTTATCGAGGGCCTTATTCCCAGCATCAGGTCTAGCATGGCTCATGAGTTGGAGATGGATATTTCTTATCAGCACGTGGTGAGCATTGCTAGGAGGATTGAGGATATGCATGCTAGGGAGAGAGAGGAGAGGGAGGCCAAGAGGTCTCGAGAGTCGGGCCATTATTCTAGTGCTCGTGCCCCCAACTGCAGGCCGTCATGGTAGGGGTTATATGAGTTACCCTGTTCATTCAGCTCTTCCAGCAACCAGTGGTATTTCAGCTCCTCCTAGACCTCAGGAGCCTTATTATGCACCTCAGGTATCTAGCGCATCTCTTGCGCGGGGTGCTTTCAAAGGTCAGTCTAGCAGACCTGGACCGAGCCAATCATAGCCACCACGACCTCCCAGATCTTGTTTTGAGTATGGTGACACACGCCATGTGGTGAGTGATTGCCCTAGACTTGGGAGGAGTGCGCCTCCACAGACTTCTCAGCCACAGCCCCCGCAGAGTTTTCAGGCTATGGTTACAGCTCTAGTTGCTACCCCACCTGCTCAGCCATCCAGAAGTGGAGGTCGGGGAGGTAGAGGTCTCCCTATAGGGGGAGGTCAGGCCCGATACTATGCCCTTCCTGCCCGTACTAAGGTTGTTGCCTCCGATTCTGTCATCACAGGTATTATACTGGTTTGTCACAGAGATGCATCGGTTCTATTCGATCCAGGCTCCACTTACTCTTATGTGTCTTCTTATTTCTCTTTGCATTTGGGTATACCTCGAGATTCTTTGAGTTCCCCTATTTATGTTTCTACTCCTGTAGGAGATTCTCTTATTGTACACCGCATTTATCGGTCGTGTTTGGTTGCTCTTAGTGGTTTTGAGACCAGAGTCGATTTATTGTTGTTCAGCATGGTAGATTTTGATATTATCTTGGGCATGGACTGGTTGTCGCCCCATTTTGCTATTCTTCATTGTCCCGCCAAAACCGCGACGCTGGCTATGCCAGGTGTACCACGTGTTGAGTGGAGGGGTACTTTAGATCACACTCTCAGTAGAGTTATTTCTTTCCTTAAAGCTCAGTGTATGGTTGAGAAGGGATGTGACGCGTATTTAGCTTATGTGAGAGATGTCAGTATTGATACCCCTTCAGTTGATTCAGTCCCAACAGTACGGGATTTTTCTAATTTGTTTCTAGCTGATCTTCCGGGCATGCTTCATGATAGAGATATTGATTTTGGCATTGATCTATTGCCAGGCACTTAGCCCATTTCTATTCCTCCGTATCGTATGGCTCATCCTGAGTTGAATGAGTTAAAGGATTAGCTACAAGAATTGCTTGATAATTGTTTTATTCGGCCTAGTATATCACCTTGGGGTGCTCCTGTCTTGTTTGTGAAGAAAAAGGATGGTTCTATGCGTATGTGTATTGATTATCGCCAATTGAACAAGGTTACAGTGAAGAACCGTTATCCTTTTCCTCGCATTGATGATCTTTTTGACCAGCTTCAGGGTACACGGGTGTTTTCTAAGATTGACTTGAGCTCAGGTTACCATTAGTTGAAGATTCCAGAGCCAGATATCCCGAAGACTGCTTTCAAGATTCGGTATGGTCATTAGGAGTTCCTTGTCATGTCATTTAGGCTGATCAATGCCCCAGCAGCCTTTATGCATTTGATGCACAGTGTGTTCCGGCCATATCTTGTCTCATTCGTCATTATCTTTATTGATGATATTCTGGTGTATTCCCGGAGTTGGGAAGATCATGAGCAGCACCTGAGGACTGTGCTTCAGACTCTGAGAGAGAAGAAGTTATATGCTAAGTTCTCGAAATGTGAGTTTTGGTTGGATTCCGTGGCATTCTTAGGCCACGTGGTATCGAGTGAGGGTATTCAGGTGGATCCGAAGAACGTAGAGGCCGTGCAGAGTTGGCCCAGACCATCCTCAGCTACAGAGATCCGCAGTTTCCTTGGTTTGGCAGGTCACTACCGTTGTTTTGTTGAGGGGTTTTCATTGATTGCAGCCCCTATGACCAGACTGACCCAGAAGGGTGCTCCGTTCCAGTGGACGGAAGAGTGTGAGGCAAGCTTTCAGAAGGTCAAGACAGCTTTGACTACAGCCCCAGTTTTGAAATTCCCTGTAGGTTCAGGGTCTTACACCGACTATTGTAAATCCTCGAGGATAGGCCTTGGAGCGGTTTTGATGCAGGGCAGTAGGGTGATTGCCTACGCGTCCAGACAGGTGAAGGTACATGAGAAGAATTACCATATCCATGATCTAGAGTTGACTGCCATTGTTCATGCCCTGAAGATCTGGCGTCATTATTTGTACAGTGTCCCCTGTGAGATTTATACTGATCATCGGAGCTTGCAGCACCTGTTCAAGAAAAAGGATCTAAATTTGTGCCAGAGGAGATGGTTATATTTGCTGAACAACTATGATATCACCATTTTGTATCACCCGGGCAAGGCCAATGTGGTGGTTGATGCCTTGAGTCGCCGGGCAGAGAGTTTGGGGAGTTTGGCTTATTTACCAGCATCGGAGAGGCCTATGGCGATAGATGTTCAGGCCTTAGCCAGTCAGTTTGTGAGATTGGATCTTTCGGAGCCTAGTTATGTTCTAGCTTGTGTGGTTTCTCGATCTTCCTTATTTGATCGTTGTAAGCACGTGATTTTTGACCCTCCCCGAGAATTTTCACATTTTTAGCGTGAATATGTGAAATTGGGTCTAATATAGCTATTTTAACTATTTTTACTTTATTTCGTTGCAAAAAGAAAATTTCAAAAAAATATATATATATAAATTTTAGTTTATGTATCTCTCATAAACTTGAAAAATACAAAAATTGCACTTTATTTTTGTACTTTATATAATTTCGAAAATTACAAAAAAAATAAAATAAAATATAGTTCTATTAAGGTTTTATAGTCATTATAATTTTGAAAAATACAAAAAATATTACTTCATATTTTTGTCTTTATTAAAGAACGAAAATTACAAAAACAATATAGTTTTATTAATATTCTATAGTCATTTTAACTTTGAAAAATACAAAAAAACATTACTTCATATTTTATCTTAATATTTAAAAAACGAAAATTACAAAAATAGTTTTATTAATATTTTGTAGCTATTTTAAATCTTGAAAAAATATTTAAAAAATATATAGTTTTGTTTGAATACTAGTCTTATTTTTGATAGTTATTTTGCTTACATAGGACTAGTTAAGCAACGTTTTCCTATTTCTCGGGTCCGGGCAAAAGAATAATATTCGGGTTCAAACTACCCAGTTTTAGGCCTAATTTTCGGACCTAGCCCATAATAAACCGTGTCCAGGACACATGGGGAACCCCACCACGCTTGGGGGACACAAACCTTGAACCCCACCACGCGTGGGGCTCATTTTTCTTGGCCAAAGGGATCAAATACACGGACAAAACATTAAAGGAGGGAGGACTTGGAATTTTTTGGGGAAAAAGACTGTTCATGCTTCTTCTTCTTAAAGAAGAAGAAGCAGAAACCCTAAAGCCATCGTCAAACAACCACCCTCCTCCTCGCAGCGACCGACCCCTCTCCGTCAACCGCCATAACCATCCCATACCTCCAACCAGCAACCCCCGTCAGCGGCACCCCTCCCGTCGTAGCTAAAACTCAGTCGCAACACCTTCCCCGGCACCCCTCCCGTCGCAACTGCTTCCACCTCCAGTTACCAGCCTCACCATCGACCACCGTCCAAACTACTTGCCCAGCTCCGTCAAACCAGTCCGGCGTCCCTCCATTAAACCCGGTGTATACTGCTCGTCACCTTCCCCCAGCCTCACGTCCAAAACCACCAACAAAACCTTCGCGTCCAAAACCACCGGCAGCCCCCACGTACCAGCTCCGTCGAGCTGCTGCTCGCTGCATCGTCACTGCCCCCTTGACACCGTCCAAACACCAGCTCACGACCATCCCTCCTCCTCCTAGTTTCATCGTAGACCCCATTGCTACGTTGGTCGAGCAGCAGCCATTGTCATTGCTGTTCGTTTTCAGCACGTCCGTCAAACAGCAGCCCACGACCACCTGCTACCCAGCATCGTCCAAAACCACCGGCGTACACCACCAAACAGGTCCGTCAGTAGCCCCCCCCCCCCCCCCCCCCCGCATCGACTTTACTGCTGTCGACGTCGTTCCGTCTTTCGCGAGCAGTTGTGGGTTGCCGCGATCCCGCCTTGCCGAGTTTTCTGTTTTCCGTCGAGGTCGACTTTGGGTCGTCGAGGTCCGATACGTCGAGGTGCTTGGCCGAGGTTTCATCATTATTCCTCGTCGAGTGAGGTCCGGTTCGAGTTCCGTAGGAAGCACTGTTCGTCGTTCTAGGATTGTCGAGGTTCGAAGGTTGGTGTTCTTCGTCCTTTGTTTCATTTCATTCATTTTGCATATTATGGTTCAAGGCAATAAATGAAAATATTCGATATTTATGAATGTCAACAATGCAATTTTTGTTGTTGTGTTAAAAATGGTATTTTATGTTTAGTTACTGCATGCTTAAAGTAAATGTGAGCATATGAACGAGGTTATTCTATTTTTCATTTTTACCATGGATATTATTACCTGTTAGAATCGTTGTTTTTTTTTGTTTAATCTCGGATGGCTTCACTAGTAGGAAATCGTAGTTGTTTTAAGTTTGCCCTTAAATAGTAAAAATGAGACGAGCCTCGCAAAAAAAAAAAGAAAAAAAAAGAAAAAATGCACAAGCCGCGGGGCCCTCCAAATGTATATATTAGATACTTAGATTCCGGGACGGGCCGTTTAGCAAATTCCACGGCCCTACCCCAAAAATAATAATGCGCTAGTTGCTTTAGGCGCGCCTTTAATAATGTTATCTCCCTAAACTCGGGTGCACATTTATGTGACCCAAATCCAAATCTCAACAAAAATCGAAATGTGTCTCTAATCACGGGTACATTGACTGTGACGTGGTCTGAGATGCATTTCCATGACGTTGCAAATTCATTTTTAAAATAATAAATGGGACGAGCCTCGACAAACAAAAAATGCAAATTGCGGGGCCCTCAGTAAATACTTGTTTTAAATTTACTTAGAATACAGGAGGGCCGCTTAGCGAATTTCGTGGCCTTCCCAAAATAATAACACGATAGTCTCTTTAGGCACGTGTTTAATAATTACTTTCTTAAACTCGGGTGTGCATTTCATGCGACCCAAATCCAAATCCTAAAACATCAAATAAAATATGTTTCGGATTGTGGGTGCATTTCATGTGACACAGTCCAAAGATATGTTTTAAGCGATGTTCACATTCCTAAAAAATAATGATAATAAAGCGGTAAAAGATAAAATTTGCACATGGTTCATAATTGTATTAAAAATCAGATAAATAAGCCGAATATAACAGTTGAGCGACCGTGCTAGAACCACGGAACTCGGGAATGCCTAACACCTTCTCCCGGGTTAACAGAATTCCTTATCCAGATTTCTGGTACGCAGACTGTAATATAGAGTCATTCTTTTCCTCGATTCGGGATTAAAATTGGTGACTTGGGACACCCTAAATCTCCCAAGTGGCGACTCTGAAATAATTAAACCAATCCCGTCTCGATTGTCCTTTAATTGGAAAAAAACTCCCCTGCGCCCCCGCGGGTGCGGAAAAAGGAGGTGTGACAGCTCTGGCGACTCTGCTGGGGATGATACACCCAGAACCACTGGTTCAGGGTTAAGAATTCGAGCTTAGAATAATTGTTATTATTTGGCTTTATTTATTATCTAATTATTACATGTTTTGAGCCTAATGTGCTAAATGCTGCTTTTACCGCTTTGATATTATTTGAACTGTATATAAACTGTGCCGAAACCTTTCTCTTCTTACCTCCGGGGATGTGCTTACTGGTTGAGACTCCCTATTCTGTTAGTGTCATACCCTAAATAAAAGAGGCTCGGAAAGTTTCTAAGCCGGCTGGCCTTTTGGTTCCCGGAAAGGAGCTCCTTCCTCAGCTCGAGTTGTCCGCTCGGGTACACTGTCTAGAACACCGACCCAGGTTTTTGAACCTAGTATAACAAAGCCACATGCCGGATCCCTAGTAGGAACGTTTATTTGCATCATGTGCATTTGACTTAGGGGACTCAACATAGGGGTTGGGTCCGTCTAGGACAAGCAACCTGAAAATAATAGACAATCTTTCGGCATCCTATGTGCTACATGTTGTATTTAGTCAAGGGCGTATGGGTCATTTGGTCATTTCCAGCATGATGTTATTTTAATCAAAGCATGGGGAACATTTGTGGAATCCAAGAAGCCTTGGAATTCCCTATGTCCCCCACGCTTGCTTTTTGGGAAAGCACATGGGGAACATTTGTGGAATCCAAGAAGTCTTGGAATTCCCATATGTCCCCCACGCTTCATATGTTGGGAAAAGCGCATGGGGAGCATTTGCGGAATCCAAGAAGTCTTGAAAATCATTATGTCTCCCATGCCACATTTTTGAAAGAAATAATAAATATAAAAAAATAAAAATACAAATAAAAACAAAGCATGAAAATTCAAAAGATTTTGTATGTTGTCATCATTTTCCACATATAAGAAAATCGTGAAAAAAGGAGAAAATAACAGCATAGAAGTCCGAGTAGAGTCGAAACTCTGCCGAAATTTTTGAAAATGAAAAAATGTCTTATTAGTTTGTTATATTAAAAGCAAAGGAAAAATAGAGAAAAAATCATCATTGTTCTGTCTTGTTTTTAAAAAATATAGAAAAGAAAATAGTTTGTTTTGCCATAAAAATGAAAATAAAAAAAAGGGTTTTGTTTTAAAATGGGTTTTTATTTATTTATCTGTTTATGAAAATGTCAAAATAAAAATAGAATAATAAAATAAAAAGAGTTGGGCGTTGAAAGTAGTTTTACTATTTGTTGCAAATATATATATATATATATATATATATATATATATATATATATATATATATATATATATATATATATATAATCCAAAAAGTTTTTCTTTATTTCCAAAATATGTATATATATATCTTTATCTGTTGCAAGAACATTTGTCTTACCAAAAGTTTTTAGAATCCCAATTTTCAAAACAAATAATCCAAAAATATTTTCCATTATTGACTTCTTTAGAAAGTCTTTCTAGTTGTTTCTTTAAAAAATAAAATAAAAAAAATAAAAAAATATATATATATATATATAATATATAAAAAAAACAAATCCGAAAATATTTTGATTCTTCTTTCAAAAATTGAAAAGAAAATTCAAAATTCAAAAAAAAAACATTTTAGAAGCATTTCTTATATTAAAAGTAAAATTCCGAAAAATATTTTCTTCTTTTCTTTAGAATAAAAAAAAACGAAAATTCAAAAAAAATATTAGTCTTTCTTTTAAAAAGAAAAACAATCAAAAAATAATATTTCCTTGCTTCTTTTAAAGTAGTTCTTTTAAACGAAAATTCAAAAAAAAGTTAGTTCATCTGCTTATTATTATTTGCCTACTTATTCTTATTTGCCCGAACTACGTGGGATTGATCCTCACCGGATGTGAGATATGTAGGCAACCCTCATCGGGTCCAACCCCACCTTTTTAAAAAAAAATGTTTTGTGTTTTTCGCTAATTTGTTTGTTTGTTATGAATGAAAAATAATAGTTTATTTGATTGTTGTGAAAAAATAATAATAAAAAAAATTGGCAAGGGTCTTCTCGAAAAATAGTTCATTTGCCCGAACTACGTGGGTTTGATTCTCACCGGATGTGAGATACGTAGGCAACCCTCATCGGGTCCAACCCCACCTTTTGCTAAAATAGCTAAAAATCAAAAATTTTAATCTTGTCATAAATAAGTCGGGTGATGTCCAACCCACCTTTTGCTAAAATAGCCAAAAAACAAATAAATAAAAAATATATGTCAAATTTTAATTTTGTCATAAAGAAGTCAGGTGACGCTGTTTTATCAAGACATAGCCGAATGTTCCCGAAAGGGACGCCGGAAGGCTGACTTTGCATAAACAGCCACCTTTGGGTCATTTTTAAGATTTGGTCCAGTTGACCCACACAGCCTTAAAAATCTTCGTCCCCGAGACGTTGAAGGGTCGTGTTTGCAATATTGAGTTTCCTAATTTGAAAAACGATGAAAAGAGTCATAAATAAGCCAGGTGATTCTGCTTTGTCATAAATAGCCGAATGTTCCCGAAGGACGCCGGAAGGCTGACTTTGCATAAACAGCCACCTTTGGGTCATGATTAGGATTGTTGGTCCAGTTGACCCACACAGCCTTAAAAAGCTTCGTCCCCGAGACGTCGAAAGGCCGTGTTTATAATACAAGGTTTTTATCATAATTTGAAAAAAAACAAAGAGTCAACGGTCGGGTGAATGCCGTTTGGATGTTTAGTCAAAAAAATATGAAAAAATAAAATAAGCCGAGCCAGTTTCGGCCGCGTCTTAAACCGTTCTTGCCGAAATAGCCTTAGAGTATCTTTCAGTTGTCGAAAGGCTATTTTCGTAAAAGAATGGACAAGTTTGTAAAGTGTCATAAATAATCCTCCCCGGCCTCAAAATTCATGTGAAATTTGGAAGGGGCCACATTTGCAAAAAATAACCATTTGGTTGCATTTGTCGAACAGAGAAAGGGAGCTGGAATTTTGTTTTTGAGTCTACCAATCTTTTGATTAGAACATGCGGGTTGTTTGATTTTCAAGTTTGCGGGTCATCTTTAAATCCTTTGAAACCCAGTTCGTTTTAATATGAAAGTGAAAAGAAAAAATGTTCATTATTGTTTATTTTATTGGTCCGAACTACGCAAGGTCTGATTCACGCAGGGACGTGATACGTAGGCAATCTCCATAAGATTCGACCACCACTAAAATAAAAAATAAAAAAATATAGTAATAAATAAATAAAAGAGAGTGTGGAAGATTTTCAGGGGGCACAATTGTCTAACTGCTTAGGTACATTGTATCTCTGATATATGATTGTCTGTCCAATGCCCTAACACTAACGTGATGGCTTCCCTTTGATGTGTCCATATATAGAAAGTGGTTGGTTGTGGTAACTCCTCCCTGCAAAGCAAAATCAAAGGACAATGGCTCAGAACCGCAGAACCGAGTGGGTCGGTACTGATGACCGACAACAATTGATCGAACGGAACAGCGGGTTGGTAGAAGAAGTGAGAATGCTGAGACAGCATGTGGCAGACATGTATCAGGCATGGATAACGGGAAAAGCACCACCCCCTCCACCGCCAAGTCTCTTGAGCTCGGTCATTTCCCAAGCACCCAACACCATAATGGAAGATCCCCCATACTCTCCATCCCAACCCACTTATGGCAGCCTTCCCAGCTACCCGAGTAGCTCCATCACTCCTCAATGCTTCTCCGCTCCCCAACACCACTTCTTTCCCCGCCATACTTCACTTTCCAGGCACCCGGCTCCACAAAATGCCTACCCACCTACACAAGCCTACCAAAAGCCACCTGGATCAGGTTTCCGGCCCTGTCAACATGCAAGAATGAAGAGGTTGCTGAAACGAGGAAAGGCTCTCGCCCCCATCGGGGTATCTTATGCCAGTCTGTTTGAAAGGCTAAGGCATGCTGGTTCGATTGAGCCACTCCCCGCATGTACTATAAATCCGCTTGCAAGGAGCTTTGATCCGGCAGCACGATGCGCCTACCACTCCAATGTCATAGGGCACAACATTGAGAGCTGTCATAGCTGGAGAAGGGAAGTAGAGAAAATGATCCGAGAAGGGCGGGTTGCGATTAATAACAGTGACATGGAGCACTCGAACCTCCTCGAGAATTTGCCGACGGAGGTTGATGAGGTTGAAGCTGGTAATGGTCTCGGCAGTATTGATGCAAAGCTCAGTGGCTAAAATGCCAATTTTGATAAAGTGGGAGGACGTTTTGTTCCTGGGTCAGCAAGAGAGAAGCTTGTGGTGGCTCATTTTGTTGTCATTTCTGTTGTTCGGATTATTAGGGTTATGAGTCGGATGTTGTCTTGTCCAGTTTGTTTTTAGGATTTTGTTCTGGATTGTTTTGTTTGTTTTGTTATTTAAACCATTTCACCGGTAGTCTAATACAAAGTCCGGTCTTTTATTATTTCCAGTCATCTTTTGTTTAGTCCTTTTACCATTTTTTGTTCGATGCCGATTCTAGGGACATAACATGCGCACCCAGTTTGGGCCTAATCTTAAAAGTTAATCCAAACCCTGGAGAGGTGATCAGAACAGTTAAAGAAAAATAAGAACGGTTGAGATCATACAGAGCTCGAGTCATGTGGAACTGGGGCAAGTTAAACACAAAGAAAACCGTTAAAAGGCAAAGATTCGCCGAATTGGCATGAGGGTCGTTCATAATAATGAGAATGGGAGTGTCGCCAACGGTGCTTTAGAAGTGACAAATGAACAAACAGATGTTGAATATAATTGTCAAGTCCAGCACCATCAGAAGAGACTACAAATTTAAATCGTGTTGTTTGCATTTGGCATATTTTGAAGACTGGAATGACGAAGGCATTTTGTTCTGCTACCCAAACACTTTATCATTCGTTACCCCTTTTGAGTCTTATTTATTTTCTTTCATACCCCTCGTTCGGAATTAGTAGCAACGAATAGAATACGCAAGCATGGCAGGTAAGAGAAAAGAAAGAAAAGAAAATAACAAAACGGAAAAAGAAGAATAAAAGAAAAAAAAAGAGAAAGAAAAAAAAACGACAAAAAGAAAGGAGAAATGAGAAAAGAAAAAGAGAAAAGAAAACTCATAACAAATAAAAAAAAAGAAAGTCAAATGAAACAGAGGAATTGGGAACTACGTTTGACCTGATTCCTCAAAGAGGATACGTAGGCGCTTCACGGCTCGGTCATAGTTTTGAAAAATGAAAAAAAAAAACAATTAAGATATCCCCAAGCAAGAAACTGGGGCAGAGGTTGCAGTCGTTGTAAATAAATCTAATTCTGAAGGTTGTCACTAATAACCCAAAACTAATGCATTTTTGAGCGTTTAATACCCTTTTTTTAGCCCTATCCAAAAACCCACATTACGGTCCAAAGAAAGACCTTCTGATCAGTTTTCAAAAATGCCAAATCAGACAAATGAAGAGTCTTACCGGCGAACATAACATTCTGTTCCACAGCAGAAAGGACTCTAATCTCCAACAGAAAGAGTCATACCAGCAACAATCCAAATCCCCAGCTAGAGAGAGATATAAAACGAGAGAGTCTTATTGGTGAAACCTTCACAGGCACCATAAGGCGATGAAAGCTGAGAGAAAAACCCAAAAATGAGAGAGACTTGATAGTGAAAACCCTTCGGGCACTACAAGTCGAATAAGATTGAGAATCAGATGGGGAATCGCCAATTGAAGATCTTGAAAGATGATTGACGGTAGAGGATAGGCCACATACGCATGTCATGGCCATTAGAGTCGGTATCTGCATTTGATAGGGTTTTTATTTATAGTTTCTTTTGTTAAAGAGTCATGTTTTTTTCCTTTGTCTTTTTATTCTGTTCCCTTTTATCTTTTTCCTTTCATAGAAAAATCCCCAATAGAGTCTGTCTGGTCAGAACAAGTATGAAATGACTTCAAATAGGCCATCAGCTTTCCAAAATGAGATCTGACTAGTACATCCAAGTGGTATAGTCAGCAGGGAACAAACGCGAGGCCAGTGTCAAAAGATATCCCCAGCAAAGGGAATTGACAAAAGGATTGACGAGCGTCAAGAGAGATATCCTTGCCAAAACCAAGGTTATAAACCTCAAAGGCCAAGGCCCATGAACAGAGCAAGGAGAGCAGCGAGCATGATTTGGCGAAATCCATACTAGACTGAAAGGTCGGGGAAAATGCCAGTTTCCAAGCTATGCCACAAAAGAAGAGGGATATCCCCCAGCAGGAAGGGATTATCCCCAGCACATAATATCATCCCAACAAGTTGTTGAATGCAGAGCAAGGAAGGAGAAAGGGAAAGTCATCCCAGTAGGAGTATCACAACCAACCACCATGTTTTAAACTAACAAATTTTGTTTGATTTGAAACAGGTAAAGGAAATGGCATTGATGCAGAAACGCATGCCACAAGGGATATTATCAAACTGGGGCAGAAAATTTTCCTTCCATTTAGAAAATTTTCTGGAAGTCAGGTACCCCCAGCTGATAACATTTTACCCCCAACAGGTAAGTAAATAATTCCTCAACAGTGTTATCCCTAGCAGTTGCGAGGGGTCCAACACAAGGTTGGAAAGTCGGTATCCTCAGCGGTTAGACTTCAAAGGAGGAAGCTAATAATAATAATAAGGAATTAAAAAAAAAGAATAATAATAAAAATGGGGAAGGTAGAAAAGGAAAATTCATCCCAATCCCCAGCAAGTATTCGAGGTAAGACATTTTCAAGTCTTAAAGATATTTTGGGTTCATCCGCCCTCAAATAGGATCTGTTGTGTTCATCCGCCCTCAAATAGGATCTGTCGGGTTCATCCGCCCTCAAATAGGATATGTTGGGTTCATCCGCCCTCAAATAGGATATGTCGGGTTCATCCGCCCTCAAATAGGATATGTCGGGTTCATCCGCCCTCAAATAGGATATGTTGGGTTCATCCGCCCTCAAATAGGATATGTTGGGTTCATCCGCCCTCAAATAGGATATGTCGGGTTCATCCGCCCTCAAATAGGATATGTTGGGTTCATCCGCCCTCAAATAGGATATGTTGGGTTCATCCGCCCTCAAATAGGATATTTGGGTTCATCCGCCCTCAAATAGGATCTGTTGGGTTCATCCGCCCTCAAATAGGATATGTCGGGTTCATCCGCCCTCAAATAGGATCTGTCGGGTTCATCCGCCCTCAAATAGGATATGTTGGGTTCATCCGCCCTCAAATAGGATATGTCGGGTTCATCCGCCCTCAAATAGGATCTGTTGGGTTCATCCGCCCTCAAATAGGATATGTCGGGTTCATCCGCCCTCAAATAGGATATGTTGGGTTCATCCGCCCTCAAATAGGATATGTTGGGTTCATCCGCCCTCAAATAGGATATGTTGGTTTCAGTCTTTACTTTTAAGTGTTGAAGTTGGGAGCCCGCCCAGATAATAGAGGCATACATTCAGTCTTTTATTTTAAGTTTTGAAATTGGGAGCCCGCCCAGATAATAGAGGCATACATTCAGTCTTTTTATTTCAAGTGTTGAAGTTGGGAGCCCGCCCAGATAACAGAGGCATACATTCAGTCTTTTATTTCAAGTATTGAAATTGGGAGCCCGCCCAGATAACAGAGGCATACATTCCACGTCTTTACCTATAGGAGATGTATTTCCTCCTAAAATTTATTTTTACCCATAGGAGACGCACTTCCTAAATCCATTGTACCAGTAGGAGACGCACTTCCTAAAAAGTTTCACCAGTAGGAGACGCACTTCCTAAGTTGATTTCACCGATAGGAGACGCACTTGCTAAGTTAAGTTTTACCAATAGGAGACGCACTTCCTTGATCCATCGTACCAATAGGAGACGCACTTCCTAAAAAGTTTCACCCAGTAGGAGACGCACTTCCTAAGAACAGTTATCCCCAATAGGAGACACACTTCCTAAGTTTATTGTACCCATAGGAGACGCACTTCCTAAGTTTATTGTACCCACAGGAGACGCACTTCCTCAAAGTTAAGTTTTACCCATAGGAGATGCATTTCCTCCTAAGTTGTTTTTGAAGAAAAAAAACAAGAAAAGACCTAGTCTGATGAACCTTCTCCTAGGATCAAAATCTTAGTCCGACGAATTTTTCTCCTAAGATAGAGACCTAGTCTAACGAACCTTCTCCTAGGATCAAAATCTTAGTCTGATGAATCTTTCTCCTAAGATAACCAAAAACAAAAAAAAACCTAGTCTGATGAACCTTCTCCTAGGATCAAAATCTTAGTCTGACGAATTTTTCTCCTAAGATAGAGACCTAGTCTGACGAACCTTCTCCTAGGATCAAAATCTTAGTCTGATGAATCTTTCTCCTAAGATAACCAAAAACAAAAAATGACCTAGTCTGATGAACCTTCTCCTAGGATCAAAATCTTAGTCTGACGAATTTTCTCCTAAGATAGAGACCTAGTCTGACGAACCTTCTCCTAGGATCAAAATCTTAGTCTGATGAATCTTTCTCCTAAGATACCAAAAAGAAAAACCTAGTCTGACGAACCTTCTCCTAGGATCAAAATCTTAGTCTGATGAATCTTTCTCCTAAGATACCAAAAAAAAAGGGAAAAGAAAAAAAAAACGTTTGAAAAAAAGGAGTCATTTTCCTAAAACCAGGCGCCCACCTGTATAACGAGAGGAATACATTTTGTTGAATCCAGGCGCCCACCTGTATAACGAGAGGAATACATTTCAGTCTTTACTTTCAGGTGTTGAAATTGGGAGCCCGCCCATAATAACAGAGGCATACATTCAGTTTTTACTTTCAAGTATCGAAATTGGGAGCCCGCCCATAATAACAGAGGCATACATTCAGTTTTTACTTTCAAGTGTTGAAGTTGGGAGCCCGCCCATAAAACAGAGGAATACATTTCAGTCCTTACATTTCAAGCATTGAAGTTAGGCGCCCACCTGTATAACAAGGGAATACATCCCAATCTAGTGTTTAGTTCACTCTCAGCACTGCATCAGTAGTATCAGTGGGCTACAATTTTGCTAACGACTCACAAACATCCCCAGTGCAAACTGGGTTAGGAAATTTTGTTTATTTTGTTTGTTTTGATTGTCAGGGACCCGCCTGTAGAACGGAGTTTGTGGTATGTCAAAGATCGAAGAAGTCAGGAGTCCGCCTGTCGAAGATCAAGCAGTGACCCACTGGAAAGCAGAAGAATTACAACAGAAATCCCCAGCATTCAATCCAAGTTAGAAGCTCGCCTCAAGAACGCGAATCAATAGTCTGGGATGATCAACAGAAGCTGGTCACAAAAACAAAAAAAAAACAAGAAAAAAAAGAAGAAGAACAAGAAAAGAGAAAAACAAAAAAGAGAAAAATACGGAAGTGGAGAACAGATGTGGTCTGCTCAAGAACTAACACCTACAACTAGCAAGTATCAAGGTTCAAATCCAAAGTCTGTATGAAGCACCATTCAAGACTCAAGACCAAGTTTCAGAAGACTTAAGAGATAGGAATCCTTGTAACTAGTAGCTGATAGGCTTAGTTAGTCTTTTTCAGTTTTCATTTTTGTTGTAATGACAGGACCGCGGACCGGAACCTCAACGGAACGGCACCTCGATCGGCTCTTCACCTCGGTACACTCTACTCATTCCCGAACTACACGTGGCCTGATTCCTGTATAACCAAGGATATGTAGGCAGCTCAGATACCAGGGCTCGGTCACATTCCCTCCCTTTCCTTAAGTGTAGTCCGTCCAAGTAATGGTCGGGTCAAAAACACGTCTAGTCGTTCTTTGTCGGAAAACTCTTCGTGTTTCCAGTCAAAGAGGGGCAGCTGTAAGCACGTGATTTTTGACCCTCCCCGAGAATTTTCACATTTTTAGCGTGAATATGTGAAATTGGGTCTAGTATAGCTATTTTAACTATTTTTACTTTATTTCGTTGCAAAAAGAAAATTTCAAAAATATATATATATATAAATTTTAGTTTATGTATCTCTCATAAACTTGAAAAATACAAAAATTGCACTTTATTTTTGTACTTTATATAATTTCGAAAATTACAAAAAAAATAAAATAAAATATAGTTCTATTAAGGTTTTATAGTCATTATAATTTTGAAAAATACAAAAAATATTACTTCATATTTTTGTCTTTATTAAAGAACGAAAATTACAAAAAAAATATAGTTTTATTAATATTCTATAGTCATTTTAACTTTGAAAAATACAAAAAAACATTACTTCATATTTTATCTTAATATTTAAAAAAACGAAAATTACAAAAATAGTTTTATTAATATTTTGTAGCTATTTTAAATCTTGAAAAAATATTTAAAAAATATATAGTTTTGTTTGAATACTAGTCTTATTTTTGGTAGTTATTTTGCTTACATAGGACTAGTTAAGCAACGTTTTCCTATTTCTCGGGTCCGGGCAAAAGAATAATATTCGGGTTCAAACTACCCGGTTTTAGGCCTAATTTTCGGACCTAGCCCATAATAAACCGTGTCCAGGACACATGGGGAACCCCACCACGCGTGGGGGACACAAACCTTGAACCCCACCACGCGTGGGGCTCATTTTTCTTGGCCAAAGGGATCAAATACACGGACAAAACATTAAAGGAGGGAGGACTTGGAATTTTTTGGGGAAAAAGACTGTTCACGCTTCTTCTTCTTAAAGAAGAAGAAGCAGAAACCCTAAAGCCATCGTCAAACAACCACCCTCCTCCTCGCAGTGACCGACCCCTCTCCGTCAACCGCCATAACCATCCCATACCTCCAACCAGCAACCCCCGTCAGCGGCACCCCTCCCGTCGTAGCTAAAACTCAGTCGCAACACCTTCCCCGGCACCCCTCCCGTCGCAACTGCTTCCACCTCCAGTTACCAGCCTCACCATCGACCACCGTCCAAACTACTTGCCCAGCTCCGTCAAACCAGTCCGGCGTCCCTCCATTAAACCCGGTGTATACTTCTCGTCACCTTCCCCCAGCCTCACGTCCAAAACCACCAACAAAACCTTCGCGTCCAAAACCACCGGCAGCCCCCACGTACCAGCTCCGTCGAGTTGTTGCTCGCTGCATCGTCACTGCCCCCTTGACACCGTCCAAACACCAGCTCACGACCATCCCTCCTCCTCCTAGTTTCATCGTAGACCCCATTGCTACGTTGGTCGAGCAGCAGCCATTGTCGTTGTTGTTCGTTTTCAGCACATCCGTCAAACAGCAGCCCACGACCACCTGCTACCCAGCATCGTCCAAAACCACCGGCGTACACCACCAAACAGGTCCGTCAGTAGCCCCCCCCCCCCCGCGTCGACTTTACTGATGTCGACGTCGTTCCGTCTTTCGCGAGCAGTTGTGGGTTGCCGCGATCCCGCCTTGCCGAGTTTTCTGTTTTCCGTCGAGGTCGACTTTGGGTCGTCGAGGTCCGGTACGTCGAGGTGCTTGGCCGAGGTTTCATCATTATTCCTCGTCGAGTGAGGTCCGGTTCGAGTTCCGTAGGAAGCACTGTTCGTCGTTCTAGGATTGTCGAGGTTCGAAGGTTGGTGTTCTTCGTCCTTTGTTTCATTTCATTCATTTTGCATATTATGGTTCAAGGCAATAAATGAAAATATTCGATATTTATGAATGTCAACAATGCAATTTTTGTTGTTGTGTTAAAAATGGTATTTTATGTTTAGTTACTGCATGCTTAAAGTAAATGTGAGCATATGAACGAGGTTATTCTATTTTTCATTTTTACCATGGATATTATTACCTGTTAGAATCGTTGTTTTTTTTGTTTAATCTCGGATGGCTTCACTAGTAGGAAATCATAGTTGTTTTAAGTTTGCCCTTAAATAGTAAAAATGAGACGAGCCTCGCAAAAAAAAAAATGCACAAGCCGCGGGGCCCTCCAAATGTATATATTAGATACTTAGATTCCGGGACGGGCCGTTTAGCAAATTCCACGGCCCTACCCCAAAAATAATAATGCGCTAGTTGCTTTAGGCGCGCCTTTAATAATGTTATCTCCCTAAACTCGGGTGCACATTTATGTGACCCAAATCCAAATCTCAACAAAAATCGAAATGTGTCTCTAATCACGGGTACATTGACTGTGACGTGGTTCTGAGATGCATTTCCATGACGTTGCAAATTCATTTTTAAAATAATAAATGGGACGAGCCTCGACAAACAAAAAATGCAAATTGCGGGGCCCTCAGTAAATACTTGTTTTAAATTTACTTAGAATACAGGAGGGCCGCTTAGCGAATTTCGTGGCCTTCCCAAAATAATAACACGATAGTCTCTTTAGGCGCGTGTTTAATAATCTAATTTCTTAAAACTTGGGTGTGCATTTCATGCGACTCAAATCCAAATCTCCAAACATCAAATAAAATGCGTTCCGGATTGTGGGTGCATTTCATGTGACGCAGTCCAAAGACGTATTTTAAGTGATGTTCACGTTCTTGTAAAAACAATGATAATAAAGCGGTAAAAGATAAAATTTGCACATGGTTCATAATTGTATTAAAAACCAGATAAATAAGCCGAATATAACAGTTGAGCGACCGTGCTAGAACCACGGAACTCGGGAATGCCTAACACCTTCTCCCGGGTTAACAGAACTCCTTACCCAGATTTCTGGTACGCAAACTGTAATATAGAGTCATTCTTTTCCTTGATTCGGGATTAAAATTGGTGACTTGGGACACCCTAAATCTCCCAAGTGGCGACTCTGAAATAATTAAACCAATCCCGTCTCGATTGTCCTTTAATTGGAAAAAAACTCCCCTGCGCCCCCGCGGGTGCGGAAAAAGGAGGTGTGACAATCGTATCAGGGAGCGTAAGTATGATGACCCTCATTTGCTTGTCCTCAAGGACAAGGTTCATCATGGTGATGCCAGAGATGTGACTATTGGTGATGATGGGGTATTGAAGATGCAGTGTCGGATTTGTGTACCCAATGTTGATGGACTTCGGGAGTTGATTCTGGAGGAGGCTCATAGTTTGCGATATTCCATTCATCCGGGTTCCGCAAAGATGTATCAGGATTTGAGGCAGCACTATTGGTGGAAGCGATATAGTTCGATTTGTAGCTCAGCGCCTCAACTGTCAGCAGGTGAAGTATGAGCACTAGAGACCGGGTGGGTTGCTTCAGCAGATAGAGATTCCGAAGTGGAAGTGGGAGCGGATCACCATAGACTTTGTATTTGGGCTCCCACAGACTTTGAGAAAGTTCGATGCTATCTGGGTGATTGTGGATCGGCTGACCAAGACCTCGCACTTCAGTCCTGTGTGTACTACCTATTCTTCGGAGCGTATAGTAACTATACTAAATATCCGGGAGATTGTTCGTCTACATGGTATTCCAGTTTCCATCATTTCAGATAGAGGTACTCAATTCACATCATGGTTCTGGAGAGCGTTCAGCATGAGTTGGGTATTCAGGTGGAGTTGAGTACAGCATTTCACCCTTAGACAGAAAGACAATCCGAGCGCACTATTCAGATTCTTGAGGATATACTCCGTACGTGTGTGATTGAGTTTGGAGGGTCTTGGGATCAGTTCTTGACATTGGAGGAATTTGCCTACAATAACAGCTATCAGTCTAGCATTCAGATGGCACCGTATGAGGCTTTATATGGTAGGCGGTGTAGATCCCCGGTGGGTTGGTTCGAGTCGGGCGAGGCTAGATTGTTGGGCAGAGACTTGGTTCAGGATGCTTTGGATAAGGTCAAGGTGATTCAGGATAGACTCCATACAGCCCAGTTCCAACAGAAGAGTTACGCAGACCGGAAGGTTCGTGATGTTTCCTATATGGTTGGAGAGCGGGTTCTCTTTTGAGTTTCACCTATGAAGGGTGTTATGAGATTCAGGAAGAAAGGAAAGTTGAGTCCAAGGTTTATTGGTCCTTTTGAGATATTGCGGCATGTTGGGGAGGTTGCTTATGAGCTTGCCCTACTTCCCATCTTGGCAGGAGTTCATCCAGTATTTCATGTTTCGATGCTCCGGAGGTATCACGGTGATCCGTCGCACGTGTTGGATTTCAGTTAAGTCCAGTTGCACAAGGATCTATCTTATGTTTAGGAGCCAGTGGCAATATTGGACAGGCAGGTTAGAAAGTTAAGGTTGAAGAACATTGCATCAGTAAAGGTTCAGTGGCGGGGTCATCAGGTTAAGGAGGCAACCTCGGAGACCAAGCAGGATATGCACAACCATTACCCTCATCTTTTCACTACTTCAGTATGTCTCTATGCTCGTTCGAGGACGAACGAATGTTGAAGTGTAGGAGGATGTGATGACCCGGCCGGTCATCTTAAGAATTAATGCCTCGATCCCCTATTAACTGCTTTCCCCGTATTTATTTATGCTTTTGATTTGCCGGGATGTTCGATTTTGAGTTTCGGAGAGTTTTGGGACACTTAGTCTCTAAAAGAGAGCTTAAGTTTGGGAAATTTGACCGTAGTCGAAATAGTGTAAAGATGGCCTCGGAATGAAATTTCGATAGTTCCGTTAGCTCCGTTGGGTGATTTCGGGGTTAGGGGCATGATCGGATGGTATTTTGGAGGTCCATAGCTAATTTAGGCTTGAAATGCCGAAAGGTCGGATTTTGAAGTTTCCGGTTCGATAATCCGAGGGTCGAAATGGAATTCCGGAAGTTGTAGTAGCTCCGTAGTATTAAATGTGATGTGTGTGCACAATTTTAGGTCATTCAGATGAGGGTTGATAGACTTTTTGATTGAAAGCGTATTTTTAGAATTTTGGAGTTCTTAGGCTTGAATCCGTGGTTGATTCGTCGTTTCGAGGTTGTTTTAGGTGTTTTAAGGATTGGTATAAGTTTGGACAGTGGTATTAGAGTGCTTTTGGTTGAGGTCCCGAGGACCTCAGGATGATTTCGGATGGTTCTCGGAAGAATTGGAAGAGGTTTGATGCAGCTGAAGGTGTTGATATCTGTCATAACCGCCCCTGCGATTGGGTCCCGCAGGTTCAGATCCGCAGAAGCGGAATTGGGGAGGATCAGCAGGGTCCACAGATGCGGGAGACTTACGTAGAAATGGTACCGCATCTACGAATGGGTAATCGCAGGTGTGGAAGCTGGTCTTTAAGTGAAAGGTCGCAGATGCGACCATGTCCAAGCGGGACCGCAGATGCGGTCCCAGGGCCGCAAATGCGGAAATCACTAGGCAGAACATATAAATTCTTTCCTCCGCGAAATTTAGCCATTTTTCATCTTTTCAAAACGGGAAGAAGCTTGGGGAGCACTTTTCAAGAGGGATTTTCAGAGGAGTTCATTGGGGTAAGATCTTTGGTCCCAAAACTCGTTATTGGAATGATTTTTATCAATTTAAGCATGAAAAATTAAGGAAAATCAGTGGTAATTGGGAGTCTAGGGCTTGTATAATGAAACCTTTGAGTGATGATTTGAGGGACAAATTGAGGTTCGATTTTGGAACTTTTGATATGATTAAACTCGTAAGAGTTCGAGGTCTCTGGAAATATAAATTTTACCCGAATTCGAGACATGGGCCCGAGGGGCGTTTTGGTCATTTTACATAATTTCGCGTATTAGCTTAGAATTTAATTGTAGAATCAGTTAATTGAAGTGTTATTTACATTATGCAATTGAATTGAATAGATTTGGGCCATTTGGAGTTGAGTACTCGTGGCAAGAGCGTGGTTTCGGGTTGATTTTGAGTCGGTTCGAGGTAAGTGGCTTGCCTAACCTTGTGTGGGGGACCTTCCCCTTAGGATATGATATATTTGATGATTGAAATGCCTTGTACGTGAGGTGACGAGTGCGTACTTGAGCTAATTGTTGAAAATCCGATTTTTTTTAAGTATTTCAATTGAGTTCCTTTCTCCTGTTTTATTCTACTTGCGAATTTAGCCTGTTGTTAGTTTAGAAAAACATGTTTAGTTGACTTAATTGCCTATTTGCTTAAACTGCCTTAATTGCATTACGTGAAGTATGTTAGGCTAGAATTATTTGTTTACTTAGTACGAAATTTAGCATTTATTGAGTATTCTTGTGTTGCTGCTGTGTGTTTTTAATTTGGGACTACGAGACGGCATCCCGGGAGATCCCCTATACGTATTTAAAATCTGGACTGAGGTACGGGATACCAAGAGATCCCTGACACGTATATTGAGGATACCAAGAGATCCTCGGGATACAAGAGATCTCTAGCATATATTGAGGATACCAAGAGATCCTCGGGATACCAAGAGATCCCTTTGTATATATAGAGGATACCAAGAGATCCCCGGTTACCATCCTTGTTATGAGTAGTACTTCCTTGTGCTTTGCCTTTATCTCTGTTTCGGTTATTGTACCCTTATTATCATGTATAGATTCTTACTGTAGATTCTCAATTGAACTACTTATCTTATTCGGTTATCTTTATATTTATTTAATCTCAGTAGGGCCCTAACCTTCCTCGTCATTACCCGACCGAGGTTAGGCTTGGCACTTACTAAGTACCATTGTGGTGTACTCATGCCCTTTCTGCGCATGTTTTTCATGTGCAGATCCAGGAACCTTTGCTCAGACTCACTATCCTTGAGGCGAGGCGCTCTGCAGAGACTTCAAGGTATATCTGTCGCGTCCGCAGACCGAGGAGTCCCTTTCTATTCCTGCTTGTTAGTATTTAGCCTTCTGTATTTTTTTCTGTTCTATTTAGACATTCCGGAGTTAGAGCCATGTAGTACTTCTTAGCTTGTGATTCATGGGTTTTCGGGTCTTGGATTTATGTTTTGGTATTGAGAATTAACTATGGTGTATGTCGAGCGACACATTTAAACACTGTTATTACTTTATTACTGTTTTAAATTGTTTTACTTCCGCAAATTTTGGTTTTCTTCCGTAATTTAGGCTTACCTAGTCGTAGAGACTAGGTGCCGTTATAATGGTTCACCGAGGGCGAACGGGGTCGTGACATATCAATTAATCTGTTATAATTGATTAATCAACTTATAACCTAGTGATGAATGAATGTAATTCATTAACTCTGTTATAATACAAATAATGAATACTATTATATTAATTAATAGAATAATATTATATTGGTTTATCAATTCATTAATTATTCATACGTAGTAATGTATAAGATCGATCATCAATTACAATATAGTTTATGCGTGTGTATGAAATTACTCATATACTTAAATATAACTTAAAAAATTCCTTTACATACATGCTATTATAATCTATTAAAAGTAATTACCTAGTTAATATAATTTTTTTAAAGATTATGCTTATATTTTATAATTATTTATAATAATTATAGTTAAATAAAATAAATATTTATAGCTAATAAGAATTTTTTATAGATTATAATATTTAAAAACCAAAAAAGAAAAAAAAAATTAGAAATAGCGACCAACGTTGGTCAAACGGTCAAAACTTAATTACCTACCAAAAATAGCAACCAACGTTGGCCGCTTTTTCTAATAACATATTCTAAAATGAGCCCCCCCCCCCCACCACCACCACCATTTCTCTTATTTTCTTCCCCAAAATTTCTCCAACTTTCTCTCAACACCTTCCCCTCCCCGTCTTTATTTTCCTCACACAAATCCCATTCCCCCACCCCGCGCCACCACTGCGACCGTCGGACTGCCGTCGCCCACGCCACCACTATCGCCCCCTCTCTCTCCTTCTCCACCTAAAAAAAACCTAGGTTTGAATTATAACCTTGAATCTTTGTTATTTCTAGTTTTTGTTTCAATTATTTCAATATTGTAGTTTATTGTTTCAATTAGTGTTACAATTCTTTGAACATTGTATTTTATTGAGGATTAGGGTTTAGGTCTTATTTTAATTAGTTTTATTAATTAATTTTATTAACTAATTAGTTTAAGTAGTGTTTAATTTAGTTTAGTTAGATTTAAATTATTCTTTGTATTGTCTTGATAGTTTAGTTAGAATCTAGGGTTTAGGATATGAATTGAAATTTTAGGATATGAATTAAACTTTTAGGATATGTTGGACTTTTAGTTTATGTATTGGAATTTTAGTATATGAATTGGACTTGTAGTTTATTAATTTGTTCTTGTTTTATTTGTATAGATGGAACATCGTACTTGGATGTACAATAGAAATTATCCTATTCGGTGGGGATTGCGGGAGGATTTTGTAGTAGGGGTTGATGACTTTATTAGACATGCAATGTCACTTCCACCATACCGAAATGAAGGAGTAATTAGGTGCCTTTGTGTTAGGTGCGACTGTATGAATTTTGAAAAATCGGAGGAAGTTAAGATTCATCTTTATAGAAAGAGGTTTATAGAGAATTACTTTGTGCGGACTAATCATGGAGAGATCGATGGTAGCCATGGGATATTTCATAACATGGTTGTGGGTGAAAGTAGTAGGTCGGTGGATAATAGAAATCGTGATTCTAGAATTCATGATATGGTTGCGGATGCTTTTGGGATGCACTTAGGGGTGAGCCCAATGAAAATGTTGAGCAAACTCCTAATGATAACGCAAAATATTTTTATGAACAGTTAGAGGAAGCTAGTCGTCCACTACGTAAAGGAAGTCCGCACTCTGAGCTATCTGTTGCAGTTAGATTACTAAGTATCAAATCTGATTGGAATATTTCTCAAGCATCCATGGACTCTTTCATTGACCTTATGAGTGAACTAGTTGACCCTAATATCAAATTACCTGGTGATTTCTATAAGGCAAAGAGATTAGTTTCTAAGTTAGGACTTTCGTCAATGAGAATTGATTGTTGTGAAGATGGTTGCATGTTATATTATAATGATGATGCAACTTTAAACAGTTGTAAATTTTGCAAAATGCCTCGTTTCAAGAGACTTTCCAGCGGGAATATGGTCGCTATCATGTCGATGCATTATTTACCTCTTATACCTAGGTTAAAGAGGTTATATGCGTCGATGAGTTCTGCTCCTCATATGAGATGGCACTTTGAAAATAGAAGACCACCTAGTGTTATGTGTCATCCTTCAGATGGAGAAGCTTGGAAGCACTTTGATAGGACATATCTAGATTTTGCTAGTGAACCAAGGAACATTCGGTTAGGTCTATGTGTGTATGACTTCACGCCTTTTTCTATATCTACGACACCATATTCACGTTGGCCTGTCTTTCTTACACCTTATAATCTACCACCCGAGTTGTGCATGACTAGTCCATATATATTCTTAAATTGTATTATCCCCAGTCCACATAATCCGAAAAGTTTGATTGATGTATATTTGAAACCTTTGATTGATGAGCTAAAACAATTGTGGTACGATGGTGTTGAAACATATGACATATCAACCAAGCAGAATTTCAATTTGCATGCTAATTTAATGTAGACAATTAACGATTTTCCTTCGTATGGAATGTTGTCTAGATGGATGACTGCTGGGAAGCTAGCTTGTCCTTACTACATGGAAAATAGTAAAGTGTTCACTTTGAAACATGGCTGAAAGCAATCATGGTTTGATTGTCATCATCAATTCTTGCCTCCTAATCATGAGTTTAGGAGGATGAAAAAAGCATTCAAAAAGAATAAAATGGAATATGATTCTCCACCTCCGATACTTTTAGGTGCGGAAATTTGGGAGAGGTCCAGAACTTCAGTAAAGTTACTGAAGCTCCACCTTATAGATTCCCCGGATACGGTGTTACTCATAATTGGACGAAACATAGTATATTTTGGGAGTTGCCTTATTAGAAGGATAGTCTTTTCCGTCACAACCTTGATGTCATGCATATTGAGAAGAATTATTTTGACAATTTGTTCAACACAGTGATGGATGTTAAAGGTAAGACAAAGGATAATCCGAAGGCTAGAATGGACTTACAAGAATATTGCAGGCAGCCTGAATTATACTTCCAGACAGAAAACAGTGGTAAGATATTCAATCCAAAGCAAGTTACACATTCACTTTGGAGGAAAGACGGCAAATTTGTGATTGAGTAACGAAATTGAAGATGCCCGAGGGTTATGCGTCGAATCTTGGAAAAAAAGTTAATATGGAGGTAGGGAAGTTGAGCCATTTGAAAAGTCATGACTGTCATATTTTCATGGAGACCTTAGTGCCTATTGCATTTGTGGTTTGCCTGAAAGAATCTGGAAACCCATCACAGAGATTAGGTTATTTTTCAAAGACTTGTGTTCTTCCACATTAAGGGAAGAAAACCTACTCCGGATGGATTAGAACATTCGTGTAACTTCTACTAAGATGGAAAAGATATTTCCATGTGGTTTTTTTGATGTTATGAAACACCTTCCAATCCACCTTGTACACGAGGCACAACTTGGAGGGCATGTTCAATGCAGATGGATGTATCCCTTTGAGAGGTAATATTATAAGTTTGATGTAATTTTCTGTTTTATTTGAATGTTCTTGGCTAACCTGAAATTATGTAGGACAATTGGAAAATGCAAATAATTTGTTAAGCAGAGGAATAGGATTGAAGGATCTATATGCGAAGCTTATCTTGCAAAGGAAACTGCTCATTTTTGTTCTTGTTATTTTGAGAGTAATGTGCCATGTGATAGGAATAGGCCGAATAGGCACATAGTTGAATGTGTGAATGATCTATTATATCTGCCTATGTCATATTCAATCAACCAGGCCGATGTTCTAAGGATGTTAGAAAGAGAAGTTTGAGTGATATGGAGTACAAGTCAACTACACTTCATGTGTTGCTAAATTGTCCCGAAGTTGTACCATTTCTCAAGTAAGTATTGATTTAGTAGTTATCAAAATATATAATTTACTGTGACTACATCTCAATGCAACTACTAAAAATATTTGATGTGTCACAGCCACTTCGTGGGTCAATTTGGCCATGATGCTGTATATACGAGATTTGATACGTGGTTCAAACAATTTGTAAGTTTATCCTTATAATATTCTAACACTATGTAGGTAAACAATATTTGGAAGTTATGCTAAATTATGAATTTTTTTAAAAATATGTAGGTAAATGATCCAAATAATGGTGTAAATCAATTTTTGAAAGATATATCTTGGGGACCTGGGCTTCATGTCACAACAATGTCTAAGTACGTTGTGAATGGTTATAAGTTTCATACAGAGGATTGCTCTAAAAATAAAAATAGCAACAACAGCGGGGTGTGGGTTCAAGGTGGTGATGGCAACCAAGTTGGAGATATTAATTATTATGGTGTTCTCAAAGAAATAATAGAACTAGAATATACATGTTGGCCATTTAAGAAATTGATACTCTTTAGATGCAAGTGGTTTGACCCAAATCCAACAAGAGGTACAAGAGTACACAATCAATACAACATAATTGAGGTTAATCATACGAGGGAGTATGATCGCTATGCTCCTTATCCATTGCGGCGGAATAAGTCCGATTGGCAAGTTGTAATAAAAACTAAGCCTGTAGGTAGGGTGGAAGTCGAGAATGTGTTAGATGTTGCATATCAAAATGATATCTCCAGTGCTTACCAAATAGTGGACGAACTTTTAGAAAATGATTTGGAACATCCTAAACACATATTGGAAGAAGTTGATATAAATAAAGTAACAATTATAGAAAATGAGGAAGAAGAATCAACTGATGAAGCTCAAACTAGTGAGGAAGAAGAATTCTCGGACGAGGAACAATACGTCGATGAGCTTTAAAAAGTTGGTTTCTTTAATAACTCTCGTTTTATAGCTAGTTTCTTATATATTTCAATATAAATATGTATTATATTATGCAGATGACAGGAAAGGGTCGAGGTAACAATGACCCTACTAGTTCTCGGGGTCGAGAAAAGGCTAGGAAGGGAAGGAGGAGGGTAGAAGATAATACTCAATCTTTTCCACCCTCTTCAGAGATGCCTATGCCTATGTCTTATCCTCCACCCCAGGGCTATCCTGAGCTGCCACAACATCAAGAGCCCTACACCTTCATACAGACACCAGGTCTTTCATCACAGGGCCATAGGACTATACGCCCGACATACAATCTAGCTGCCTCACGACCACGTGAATCGCAACCATCTGCATCGCATTGATCACATCCATCCATGTCACATTCAAATGGATCACATCCATCCATGTCACAGCCACTCGGGTCACAATCACTTGGGTCACAGACATCAGTATCATAGCCACTTGCGGTCTATCAAGCTATGTCGTAGTCACAGGGATCACAACCATCTTCATCAGCGACTCCATCTATTTTAGGCCTTCGCCTGCGAGATAATAGCTCTGACCCCCCTACACCTTCCACACATGCCTCTGATATACATGCTTCGGACGGTGATACTGATGATGACGAGGAGGTGCATTATGATCAATATAGCAGGATCATCATAGTCCCTGAGGGTGATGGGTAAGAGTTATTTGTTATTTTTACGTTTATTGTTTTGTACAATTTGTACTAAGATATTAATGTGTTTTTTTTGTTAAATTGCAGGTTCATCCCGAGTAATATTACTACAAGGATAATCACCAAAGCCACCAGAAAGCTTTATGATAGCCCTTATGCGACTTGGAGTGAATTCCCATTCTCACTGAAAGAGCAAATTTTCAATAAATTTAAGGTATAAATGTTCTTTTAAGCAGTATAATTTTTTATATATATGATATTTCCATATAATATTTAACTTTTGAAATACAGAGCAAGTGTGTATGGGAACACCGCTATAGCGTGGAAGTGGCTGCAAATTTTCATCACAAAGCTCGCAAGCGGTTGTCACATAGTTTCTCTGAAGCTAAAAAGTTAAACTAGAAGCCTGACTGGTTGCTTCAGAATTTATGGGAGGATTTGCAAAGGCAATGGCTTACCACAAATTTCTTAGAGAAGATCGAAAAAGGAAAGAAAGCTCGTGCATCTGAGAAGGGAGGCTTCTTGCACACTAGAGGTGCGATCAACCTAGAGACAATAAAAAGAAGATTGGTACGTAATTGTTTAATTTATTTTAATTTTCAAAGTATATCTATTCTATTTATTAACTAAAATTTATGAGTTTTCAGGAAAAGAAGTTGGGGCGTCCAATGAAATAAGATGAGCTATTCCAGGAGACTCATATTGTAAAAAAAAAAAAAGAAATGGATCAAGAAAGGTGGGTCGAGGGCCGAGCCTCGACTATACATGTAAGTTTTTACTTTTCATTAAGTATTTTGATTTACTTTTATATAAATTTTGAAATACTAATTCAATGTAATTTTTCTTATAGGGTCACTTCACAGCTGACGTGGAGGAATTCATACGCAGTCAGCCACCTAATGAGTCGGGCGACCTAATCCAACCTTTGCACGAGGATGCTGAAAGAATGTGGATGGAGGCTGCTTGCGGTCCAAAATGGGGGAAGGTATACGGGCTTCTTACTAAGAAATTCCATCGCTATAAGTGCGGAATGCAAGGAATAGGGACTTCGTCGCAAGGCGAGAATCTTGATGGGGAGAGCCTCTCTGCTATGCGGGAGATTGTGACAAAGCTCACATCCGAGCTAGAAGCGGCCAAGGAAAGAGAAAGGCTTAGAGATGCTCGGTACATTGGCATGCAAGCTCAGTACCAAGGCATGCAAGAGCAGCTCAAATCTCTCCTAGCTTCTGGAGGTTTTCCGATTCCCCGATCTCGTGAGTCATCGCCAAAGGCTCGACATGAACATGAGCGTTCCATCCCCTCTCCCCGTGCTCCTTCCTCCCGTCCTTCCCGTGATCGTTCTTCCCATCCTCGACAAGTAGACCCTTCTTTATACCGTCTTGTTGATGAAAGTTCATCGGACGGTGATGATAATCATATTGTACAAAACACTCCTTGACTTTTATATACTTTGAACTAGACAAATAGAACCGATTTTGAACTAGGTGTAATAAGCGTTAACTTAGTTTTGTTAGTTTAATTAGTTAGTTCTATTGAACTTTAATTTGTTGGTTTTAATGTATTTTTTGAATTGTGTTGTTGTCGTTGTTGTGTTGTTGTTGTTGTTGTTGTTGTTGTGTTGTTGTTATTGGGTTGTTGTAGTGATTTTGATATTGAAATTTTAGTTTATGAATTGAATTATATTGTTATTTAGGGATTTTGGTATGCTGGCAGGTGGTATAGCTGCCAAAACAGGCATTTTATGCCAAAATTATTACCCATAAAAGCGACCAAAGTTGGTCGCTAACCTATTAAAAAAATTCTGGCGATTAGCGACCAAGGTTGGTCGCTTATTTCTAAAAAAAAAATTAAAAGATTAAAAATTGGCGACCAAGGTTGGTCGCTAATGAACCCAGATTTTATTTTTTTAAAAAAAAACTGGAGATTAGCAACCAAGGTTGGTCGCTAATTTATAAAAAAAATTAAAAACTTAAAAATAAGCGACCAAAGTTGGTCGCTTATGAACCCAGATTGTTAAATATATATTTTTAAAAATAATATATATTTTAATTTACAGACCAACGTTGGTCGCTAATTTTTGATATATAATAACTTAAAAATATCGTAATTTAAATGTACAAACCAACGTTGGTCGCTAAATTTATATTATTAAAATATTATACCGACCAAAGTTGGTCGGTATTTTGTTTACAATGAACATTTGGTCATTTTACCTAAGCGATCAAAGTTGGTTGCTAAGGTAAAGGGACCACCAATATAGCTATCAAGCCTATTTGAGCGCATTTTGGTCGGCATATTGAGATAAGCGACCAACGTTGATCGCTATATGTGGTCGCTTTTTATCGAATTTCTAGGAGTGTTATTTGCAAATATGAAAATTGCATCAATTTTCCAGACCCTACTTATGGAATATTGTCGTATGAAAATTACATCTCAAATATTAAGAAGCAAATATAATTAACATTTTAAAGAAGGAATCATACTTTTAATATTAATTATACAAGTAAAATCAATATTTTCACTAGGGAACAATATTTTTTTGTATGCTAAAAATAAATTTGCAAAAGTAAAATAAATTCTTTAACAAGGTAACTCCACCGATCATAATAAGAAAAAAAAAATATCTTCAATAGATAAATTATATCCCATAAGTAAATGCTGAATTAGATAAACTCAAAGATCTCAAAACTTAAAATCATAAATCTAATGCTTGTGAAATGTTCATCATAATTATTACTAAAGAGATTTAAATTGTATTTAACAATCATAGAATAACACGAATTTTTATGTTATAATAATAATAAACAATTATAAATTAATTTTGATCTCAATCTAAATATCAAGACCCAAGTTTTTTGATTTTGAAAGAAGAAAACTAAAAGATTTGAGATTAAGAGAAATGCCTATATTATGAATTTTTTAAATTTTGGAGGCTCTTTATTGAGTGTTCTTACTAAATATCACAGATAAAGTAATAAAATAAAGAAAAAAATAAAAATAACAAACGACAAATAGAAAATTGGGAGGTAGCCAAAAAGGAAAATGACTAGGAGAAAAGAAAAAAAAAAGCACAACGAAAAGGGAAAGTCAAACAAGGTTAAAGATAAATTCGAACTTGAATTTTACACACAAGAAAAGTTTTCAAAAAGGTCTACCAGTCATAGCACATTTGTCTAGTTTGCGGATGGGAGTGGCAGGATCATATATTTAACCTAGTTTAAATTTTTTTATACATAAATATATACTCCCTCTGTTCTAATTTATGTGAACATATTTGACTGGGCACGGAGTTTAAGAAAAAATAAAAACTTTTAAAATTTGTAGTCCTAAACAAGTCAAAAGGGGGTCTAGAGTATTTGTGTGGTTATAAAAACTTATCATTAATGGTAGAATTGTAAGTTTAAACTAAATTATTTTCAAATTTAGAAAGGGGTCATTCTTTTTTGAATGGATCAAAAAAGAAATAGGTTCACATAAATTGAAACGGAGGGAGTAATAATTTTACCAACCGATCGAGTGGGTGCCATACCACCCCCACCCATAAGGGTGAATCCGCCCCTAGTTATAGTTTATTGGTCGTTTAGCTATGTTCATTCGAACATGGTGATGTAGAGTTGAATGTTTGTTTATTTCGATAAACACGCAGATATATAGGTATAGATTGAGGTTGAGAAAAAAAGAAGCGTAAGTGTTTGACCAAAAAGTTTGAACCATTTTTGTTAAACCAATTTAATAAAGAGATGAGGGGTGAATTCAAGTTAAATGTAATAAATTCTAGATCCGAAATTAATCAACCTAGGCGGTACGAGTCTGAGTTCAAGTTGACAAATGCTGAGTTAATGCTCCATGATTAACAATCAATATAAGGATGGAAACATGCAATAAATATGATAAATGACATTAAATGTAATAAGAAAGAATTTATCACCCAAAGGTTGGATGAGATGGATGATTCCTTCCTCTGAGTACAACATGTGACAGCAAACAAGTGAAGTGGATTACGTGTTTTTGGATCTTGTAAACTACAGAGGAATGTATGTGATGGAACCAAACAAAAGAGACAAAACAAGCTTTTTGTATATTCCTGATAGTCAACTCTTTACAAGATGTTTTTTCACAAAAGTTCCAAATACCCCTTTTTGTTTCCTCTCTCTTCCTATTTATAAGGGATATTCCTAGAAAACCCTAGAAAAGTACAATGTGGGGAATATTCAACATAATATTCCTATTCACAGTCACAGGAACATTCTACCAATTGTAGCCATTGATCTGTACTCGACCTCGGCACTGGTCTCCCCCTTTGAGTGACTCCTCGCCATTAGATTGTACTTGATTTCAACCTCGGCCTCAGCTCATTAATTTTCATTTGCTACGCTAGACCTAATTTTGACCCATACAGTTAGTCCCTCCGCTTATTAAGATTGTCCTCTTGGGAGTCCTTGATGAGCGAATTTTATCTGTATCTAATCACAAAATGTTCTGCAATAGCGGATGGGCTAAATTGGTTGAGGTCACGTTGGTGACGGGTCGACTCAAAGGTTGTGGTTAGCGTGGCTAACACAGGATGACGTCATGACCATGCTCGTCATCGTTACCCATCTTCCCGATGCAATGCATCATTTCCAACGCCTTTATTGCTTCGATTTTAGTGTTAGTGACAGTTTCTTGCATCGATTTCAGCGCCATAGTGCCTTATAAATAGGGGAAGGGAGATTCAAAAATGAGACTTTTGAATTTCATACTTATCTGGTACTTTGCTTGTTCTTCTGATTCTTCTCTAACCTTTTCTTCGATTCTACTATACACACGTTTATTGCATAAATGACAAATCCCCCTCACACTTCTAATATAGTTTCTGATGCCACCTCTTTATCGGTAGCTATGCCTTCCGGTAGCGGCGAACCTACGATTGCGGAAGATGACAGTTTTCCTACCGTGGAGGAGATAATTCCTTGGACCCGTCGGTCAGAAATGACTTTCATAAAAAACCTTCCCCTGCTCCTGAGCAGGTGCTATCACTCATGGGGTCGAAGCAAATATTTGACCTTCGGTCTAAATTTTGCATTCCTGCCCATGTCGACTTTGTTCCGGCGGGGAATGATTCAATACAAGTCCACCGACCTGGGTATTGTGCCTTTTACCAATACCTGTTCTTGGTGGGTTACTCTCTTCCTCTACCCCCACTTGCTGAGGAATTTTGTCTCTTTTATAGCGTCTGCCCGGCACAGCTTTCCCCATACCTATATAAAGCCTTTTTTATGTTGGCGAAGTTCGCAGAGTTGGCCGGTTGTGAGGTCTCCATTCGTCATTTGATGCACCTCTTCACGCCTAGTTTCTATAGAGACACGCTGATTCATCTCCGCTATCATGGGACCAAAGGGTTGGTGACGGGGATGGATGATAAGGCGAACCGCCGGTTTGATGCAACTACTTCTTTGTCAGGACCGAGCATGTAGTGGCGGACCCAGTCGGGTTCCCTGAGTGATGGAACTTTAATAGTAAGGGCCTCTTACCGTTCGTAATGTGTTTGTTTATCCCTCCTCTTTTGTTTCTGACTTGCTCGTGCCTTTCTACTTTCGGTTGGTAAACGTCCACCTCCCCTAGTTCCTGACATTGGAGACTGGGTGGCTCGCGTCTTACCTCATACTGTGGGGATCCATGATTGGTTGTCATTTAACAGGAGGTTCGGCCCCAAGTCTTCGACTAGCGAGTCTGATTTCCTTTTCTATGACCCTTTTGTTCTGATTGTAGCTTATTACTGTCTTGTTGGCATTTTTTAAAAACAAAATTTCTTTTCGTGTCAGGTCGGTGGGCTTCCAAGAAGACGAAGGCTCAGGTTCCCATGTTTCTCCAAGCGATCGCATTGGCTTGAATGCAATTTGTACTAGATAAGTCTATAAGAGAGAATCAAACTCTAGCTCTGCCGTTGGGTGATTCCACCCCACAGGTAGCCGTCACATCGACTGAGACCTCTGATCACCACATCCTGCATCTAATTGACGATTTGTCTCATGACGAGGGGGAGACGGTATCAAGGAAAAGGCAGAGGGTGGAGACTGGAAGGGTTGATGTTGCTGATATTGAGTCGGAAAGGCCCATTGATTTGAGCACGGAGGCGGCACCTTTACTGGGCATTGAGGCTGCTCCTAAGACGGCTATCGTCACAGGAGGAGGGCCATCAAAGGTTGAAGGGACCTATGTCAGAGGGGAACCTGCACGAATATTCAGGGTCGGCCCATCATTCGCGGACGAGAGGGATAGAGCCGTCTTCGTGGAGGATGAAGAATCGGGCTCTGATACCGATGCTAAGGAGGTGCGGGCTTTTGAGGAAAGGTACACCCGAGTGGAGATAAGGATAGAGGGGCCTGATCGGCACATAGTCAATCCCCTGGATTACGATCTCTTAGTCAACTCGGAATGGGTGGTACCGTCCTTTGCTCCTCTATGTGCCAATTCTGAGAATAGGATGCTACAGTCGCTGAGGGATGTAGATTTGTCGTTGGGTATATCTGGCATGGCCTTGCGAGTGAGTTTGCTTTTCCCATTTTAGGTTAATTCATTTCGTATGTGTAATTTGCTTCCGCTGACCTATCTTTTTTTACATGTCAGACCCTCATCATGGAGATTGAGCGTGACTGGCGGGAAGAGTGAAGGATGACCCTCTTCAAGAAGATGGTGTCCAAGTATACAAGGTATCGTTCTAAGCATTGAATTCTAGTTGACTTTCTTAACCAGGATAGCCAATTCCATGCGCTCTGTGATGGGCTCAAGTAGAAATATGAGGAGTTGAGGGAGAAAGACGAAGAGCTTATAAGGGTCATCGACAGATGTAGTGTGCTCGAGGAGGCGTTGAAGGCTAATAAGGATGAGCTCGAGGTGAGCAAGGGAATTACGGCCAAAAATGTTGACCTTTAGGCGCAGGAGATGTCTTTAAAGGCCGAGCTTGAGCAGAGTAAAACAATGGTTGTCAATTTGCAGGATGAGTTGAGCACTAGGGTTGAAGATTTGGGTCGAGCCGAGAAAGAAAGAATGATCGTTGTGGTAGAGGCGACAGCCCTAGGGGACACCCTTCATGTTTGCATGTTTGAGCGAGCTACTGAGGTAGAAAGTTCGGCACTTAAGGAAGCAATATTTGAGAAACGGATTGGGGATTTGAAGGCAGAGCTGTCTCAGCTGAATGAGCAGGTTGTCACTCTAAGGGTCGAGAAGGCGCAGGTGCAGGCTCAGCCGCCCACTTCTCATACTTCTATTGCTCCCGGTGTGTCATAGGAGTTGTATGAAATATGGGTTCATGTTGAGGCTCAACTTGACATATATGGGTCTCTAAAGATGGTAGGGAAGATTTCGAGGTTGAATTTGAGTATGTTCGTGTTAAGGTGCGTGCAGCTCGTGATGCCTGTGGTTATGATCCCAGTACGCCCAGATGAGACAATGACGAAGACGTCTTGGATAGGTTTGCCTCCGACCCTTGGTACGACGATGAGTATGTTGGTGATGGGGGGGATGATGCAGTATGAAGTCTTTGTACTTAGTTTTAGCTTTTTGGTGTTTTGCTGTTTTTGTGGGGGCATCTTTCCATCCCTTTGTAAAAAATGTATTGGAATGGAATGATTGAAATGAAATAGTTTTCTTTTGTTGTGTATTTCTGGATGTTCTTTCTCCTCTCTTTTTTTGTTGCGAGTTCTTTTGTGAGAAAGTCCCTGACTTTTCGGTTCACTTCGAGCGAGGTCGTCGACTCGAATGAGGTCGAAGGTAAGTTAATTCGAGCGAGGTCGAATTTATATTGATTCGAACGAGGTCTAATGTAAGTTAATTCGAGCGAGGTCGAATGTATATTGATTCGAACGAGGTTGCATGCAAGTTAATACGAGTGAGGTCGAATGTAAGTTAATTCGAGCGAGGTCAAATAAAAGTTAATTCGAGCGAGGTCGAATGCATATTGATTCAAACGAGGTTGAATGTATATTGATTCGAACGAGGTCGAATGTAAGTTCATTTGAGCGAGGTCGAATGCATATTGATTCGAACGAGGTCGAATGTATATTGATTCGAACGAAGTCGAATGTATATTGCCTTTGTATTGGTGTGACGTGCAAATTTGGTAGATGTGTAAGAAATACTGCTTTGTTTATTCATTGGAGAATATTACATTCCTTTTCGGTCTGTACATACATTCAAGGAGTCCCAGTCTATCTAGCTCCTTCATCTCCCAGCCAAGAGAAATAATCGATAGGCGGGGTGATGAATAAAATACCTAAACTCCGAGATGCCCCCTTCGTAGCCTCATTAAAAGCCTCCCTGAGAAAACCCAATTGGGACAAAACTCAGGTGAGGGAAAAAGATTACGACTTGGAGGACGTCCATCTTCAGAAGTTGAAGTATTTGAGGTGCGCGACGTTCCAATTATTTGGTAGTAGTTTTCCCTCCATTGTTTCTAGTTGGAATGACCCTTTGTTTGTTGTTGCTATGATTTTGTATGGTCCGTCCCAATTAGTTCCCAATTTACCTTCTCATGGGTCTTTGCTCGCTTGTGTTTTGGCTTTGAGCACATAATCCCCTACCTTGAGTGGTCTAACTTTGGCTTTTTTGTTGTAGTACATTTCTGCTTGTTGTTTTTGAGCTATCATTCTTATGTAGGCCATGTCTCTTCGCTTATCTGTTTCGTCGAGGTCTTGCTTTCTACTTTTACCGTTACTTGGTCCGTTCTCGTTGGAGTATCTTAAACTTGGCTCCCCGACTTCGACTGGTATCACTGCGTCAGTCTCGTAGACTAGTGAATATGGCATTTCTCCTGTGCATGTTTTTGGCGTGGTGCGGTATGCCCATAGCACTTCCGGTAGCATTTCTGGCCATAGTCACTTGGCGTCCTCAAGCATCTTCTTCATGATGTTCAGTATTGTTTTGTTGGAGGATTCCTCCTGACCATTGTCGGCGGGGTGATATAGCATGGAGAGTATTCGCTTGATGTGCCATTTCTCGAAGAATTCGACGGTCTTTTTCTGGTGAACTGGGGTCCGTTATCACAACTGATTTCTTTGGGAATGCCGAAGCGACATATGATATTTCTCCATATGAATGTGATAACTTCCTGTTTGCGTATTTGGGCGAATGAACCTGTTTCTACCCACTTGGAAAAATAGTCAGTTAAAACCAAAAGAAATCGTATATTACCTCATCCCACTGGAAGGGGCCCAACGATGTTCATCCCTCACTTGATGAATGGCCAAGGTGATGTGATGGAGTGGAGGTACTCGCCCGCCTGGTGGATCATTAGAGCATATTTTGGCATTGTTCACACCTTCGAACGTAGTCGGCAGCTTCCTTTTTCATGCTGGGCCAGTAATAGCTGGCTCGTATGAGGCATCTAACGAGGGCTCAATTACCTATATGTGCTCCACAATGGCCTTCGTGTACTTCTTCGAGGACGCGCCTAGTTTGGTTTGGCCCTAGGCATTTTGCCAAGGGACCGTCGAATGTTCTTTTGTATAGCTCATGGTTGATGATGTTGTATCGGGCCACCTGGATTCGGAGCTTCTTGGCTTCTTTTTTGTCGGGTGGGAGCAGCCCGTCCTGCAAATATGACATAATGTGGTTGCGCCAGTCCCAAGTCAAGTTTATAGTACGTACCTCAACTTGGTCTATCAACGAACGGAGGAGGGTGACCATGTTTTCTTTTCCGCTTATGTTCTTGGTGGCCGATGCTAATTTGGAAAGGTCGCCAGCTTTGATTTTTTGTGCTTGAGGTATCTGGTTGAGTTGGCACTCGTCAAACTCGGGCAGTAGCTTATTAATTTCTGCCTACTATTTTTGTAGCCTTTATTCTTTTATTTGGAAAGTCCCTGTGACTTGGTTGACGACGAGTTGTGAGTCACATCCGAGGATGACTCGCCATGCTCCATACTTGAGAGCTAGTTTCAATCCTACAATTATGGCCTCATACTCGGCCTCATTGTTAGCCATGTCAGGACACCGTATAGACTGGCGAATGACTTCACCTGTTGGGACCTCGAGCATGAGTCCGAGTCCGGACCTTACCGCGTTGGAGGCACCATCGTTGTATAGGACCCATAGGTCGGGTAACTTGGGAGAGGTACGGGCGGCTTCCTGCTCGACCTCAGGTGATATTTTGGCGCTGAAGTCGGCGACAAAGTTGGCAAGTACTTGCGACTTTATCGTTGTTCGCGGCTGATATGTTATATCGTGCTCGCTTAATTCGATGGCCCACTTGGCCAGTCTACCTGACAGCTTGGGTTTATGTAAGATGCTTCTTAGCGGGAAAGTCGTGACCACCGAGATGGGGTGGCACTGAAAATAGGGTCTCAGCTTCGTGAAGTAACGACTAATGCTAGGGCTAGTTTTTCGAGGTGGGGGTACCTCATTTTGGCATTGACCAAGGTTTTGCTAATGTAATAGATTGGAGATTGCATACCTTTGTTTTCACGGACCAAGACTGCACTTACTGCAACGTCGGACATGGCCAGGTACATTAAGAGACATTCGTCTGGTTCTGCCTTTGCGAGTAATGGGGTGAGGACAAATATGCCTTTAGTTCTCTTAGGGCATTGAAGCATTAGGAATTTCACTGGAGACCATTGTCCTTTTTGAGAATGTTGAAGAATTTGTGGCATCTGTCAGAGGATTGTGAGTTGAACCTCGACAAGGTGGCTATACAACCAGTCAGCTTCTGCACTAGTTTCTTGTTGGTCAAAATTTCAGGTATTCCCTCTATAGCCTTGATTTTGTCGGGATTGACCTCGACGCCTCTCTGCGACACCAAACAACTGAGGAACTTTCCAGAGGTCACACCAAAAGCACACTTCTCAGGGTTCAGCTTGATGCTGCATCGTCTGAGTACGTCGAAGGCTTCCTCAGGTGGTCGATGTGGTCCTCTTTTCTTTTGGATTTGACTAACATGTCGTCTATATAGACTTCCATCGTTTTGCCGAGCTGCTCTTTGAACATTTTGGTGACCAACCTTTGGTAGGTCGCCCCTACATTTTTCAACCCTAACGCCATGACTCTGTAGCAATACATCCCTTGGTGGGTGATGAAGGCGGTTTTTTATTGGTCTTCCTCCTCCATAAAATTTGGTTGTATCCTGAATAGGCGTTCAAGAAGCTTAATAGCTTGTGTCCTGCTGTTGCATCGATGAGTTGATCGATGTGAGGCAACGAGAAGGAGACTTTCGGGTAGGCCTTGTTTAGGTCCTTGAAGTCTACGTACATGCGCCATTTCCTGTTTTTCTTTTTTACCATGACTACGTTAGCGACCCATTGGGGGTATTCTGACTCTCGAATGGAACCGTTGGCGCGCAATTTTTCCACCTCTTCGTGGATGGCCTCGTTGATTGCAGCATTGAACTTTCTTCTGATTTGTCGTACCAGTGGGTAGAGTGGATCAACATTCAACTTGTGTGTTGCAATATATTTCGGGATACCTGGCATATCTTCATGGGAGAAAGCAAACAGATCAGCGTTGTCAGTTAAAAATTTATGGAATTTACCTGGTTTTGTGAGTTTGTGGCCGATGTAGGCTTTTTTACTGTGGTCACTTTCGTTCAGCTGGATGGGATCGAGATATTCCACCGTTGACCCTGTGGCTTCCACGATGTCGGGGTCTCTGATGAGGTCTTTTTGTTGGTTGGACTCGGCCCCCGACTTTGGTAATTGCTACTCTCCTGACTGTTGAGTGTATGTGCAATATTGGGCGATGCGGTAGCATTCTTGAGCTGTGCGCTATTCACTACGGATGCTGAATATTCCCCATGGGGTAGGGAACTTGATGATCTGATATAAATTGAACGGGATTGCCCTCATGGCGTGTATCCAGGGTCATCCTATAATGGCGTTGTAGGCTGTGTCTTGGTTCATGACATGGAATGTTGTTTCCAGGGTGATGCTTCCGGCCAGAACGGGCAATATTATCTCTTCGAATGTTCATTCAACTGCATTGTTAAAACCTGTTAATGTTATACAGCATGGTACTATCTTATCCTCGAGTTTCATTTTCATGAAAACTCGGGGGTGGATAATACATGCGCTGCTCCCATCGTCTACCATGATTCTTTTTACATCTGTATCTGAATTCGTAAGGTAATAACAAGAGCGTCGAAATAAGGAAAGGTCAAACCGTGGGTATCTAACTTATTGAAGATGATACTATCTTCGAGGTCATCATACCGTTCATGGATGATCGACCGCTTCAATTTGTGTGTGATGGTGAACTTCATATGGTTGATTGTCGCTTCATCGCCTCCGTCGATGATCATTTGGATGGTGCGGGCGGGGGAGTGTGGCTTTGGGGGGCCTTGATGTGGTTCTTGTCCACGGGCAAAATTGCTTCTCCCTTGGTCGCTCATCAACTCCCTTAAATGTCCTTGGTGGAGCATGTTCACTACTTCTTGCCATAGGGCCATGTAATCTTCAGTCTTGTGGCACCGTTCCTGATGGAACTCGCAGAGGGCATTCGACTTTCTAGAATTTGGGTCCGACTTCATCTTTTGTGGCAATTTCACCTTGGGATCGAGCTTCTCCATGGCGTAAACTATTTCTGAAGGAGACACACAAAAGTTATGAGCAGATAATAGTGGACTTATATCTCTTTCATTTCAGTGAGTTCCCATTTGTGGTCGGGAAGCCCCTTCGGCTAGGCGGGGGATGGCGGGATGGTCGCTCTATTGTATGGTTGGTGCCTTTCCCGATTGAGGCGTAGGCCTGCTTGATCTCTTCGGCTGTCATTCTGACGATCTTTCCTTGATTCCATTTGGACTGTTGTTAGCCATTAGGTCGGACCATTGAGGTCATCTTCATTTGCCCTGACCTCAGCACAGTAAGCGTTGTGAATTTCTTCCCAAGTAGTAGGAGGGTATTTCATGAGTTTGCCCTTCACCCGTTCCTGTTTAACCCGTTTTGAAAGGCCACTACTGCCATCCCTTCTGACACATTCGAGAGGCTCATTCTCACTCTGTTGAATCGGGCGAGGAAGTCCCTGAGCCTTTCGCCGGGCGATTGTTTGACGGTGAATATGTCATTCACTCTCGCTTCTGCTTTCTTGGCCCCGACATGGGCGGTGACGAACTTGTCGGCCATTTCTTCAAACCTCATTATGGAACATGCTGGTAATTGTGAGTACCATGTTAAGGCTCTTCCTATTAGGGTTTTGCCAAACTTCTTCAGCAGCACCGGCGGCACCTACTCTTTTGAGAGGTCGTTGCCTTTTACCGTCATGACGTAATGAATGATATGGCCTTCAGGGTCCGTTGTGCTATCGTATATTTTCAGATATGGTGGCATTTTGAAAGTTTTGGGTATGGCATGTGGGGTTGCCTCCTCATTGTATGGCTATTCCAAGAACCGGCTGACGTCCCATTTTGGCAGGAGTTTCGGGGCGCCTGGTATCTTATCAACTCTTTCTTGGTGCTCCATCATCTGGTCGCGGAGCGCTTTATTCTCATTCTCCTTTTTTTCCATTTTCTTTAGAACAGCTACGAGGGCGTTCTTGCCTACATCAACAACGGTGTGAGGGTTACCTTTTGGGGGAGGAGCGTGTTGGTCGTTGATGGTTATTGGGTTGTCAACTCGCATGGTGCTCCTACTCGCCGCTTGAGCGGGTTTGTCGAGTATACTACTTAGGGTGCTTGTGATCCATGCTTCCAAAAACTTTCTTACTGCGGGCGATGCTTTTTCCGTCGTGGACGTGGATGCCCTCTTCTCATGTGAAACGGTTACACTCCCATGAGGAGGGGGTGAATCACTTTGCCTGGGTGAGGCGCTCGGCGTCGTATCCTCCTCGCCTTCCCTGTCCATCTCGTTAATGGTGCCTAGGATATTTGTAGTGACACACATCATTATTTTCAGTCTTTCCTCTCCTTTTCTTGCTATTGTTAGCTTGTGCAAACAAGAAAAAAGGGAGCTTTTCTTGTTGTTTTTTTAGATCTAGAAGAAACTAAACCTTTTAACTAGGACCTCCCCACAGACAGCGGCAAATTGTTTGACCAAAAAGTTTGAACCCTTTTTGTTAAACCAATTTAATAAAGAGATGAGGGGTGAATCCAAGTTAAAAGTAATAAATTCTAGATAAGAAATTAATCAACCTAGGCGGTACGAGTCCAAGTTCAAATTCACAAATACTGAGTTAATGCTCCATGACTAACAGTCAATACGAGGATGGAAACATGCAATAAATGTGATAAATGACACTAAATGTAATAAGAAAGAATTTGTCACCCAAAGGTTGGATGAGATGGATGATTCCTTCCTCTGACTACAACACGTGACAACAGACAAGTAAAGTGGATTATGTGTTCTTGGATCTTGTGAGCTAGAGAGGAATGTAATGTGATGGAACCAAACAAGATAGATAAAACAAGCTTTTTGTATATTCCTGATAGTCAACTCTTTACAAGATGTTTTTTTACAAAGGTTGACCCCCCCCCCCTTTTGTTTCCTCTCTCTTCTTATTTATAAAGGATATTCCTAGAAAACCTTAGAAAAGTACAATATGAGGGAATATTCTATTCACAGTCATAGGAACATTCTAACAATTGTAGTCGTTGCTCTGTACTCGACCTCAGCACTGTCCTCCCCCTTTGAGCGACTCCTCGCCACTAGACCGTACTTGGTTTTGACCTCGGCCTCAGCTCATCCATTTGCATTCGCTACACTAGACCTAATTTTGACCCATACAATAAGCTATTTCAGGTGGTGCCCTTTCACTTAGTTCCCTACCAAAAGAGAATAAGATGAAAACCTTTTCATACACGCAGTTCCTCAGCAGTCTGCCTGTTACCACAGGCTTCACATTTGAGTCAATTACTCAGATGGTCACTCAACTATCCGAAATTATTTATCAAAGTAATCTTTCTTTCGTTCGTAACAACAAAGTCACTTAACAGTGCCAATAATATTCAGAAGGGCACTCAACTAGATTTCTCAAATTTTTGATCACCAAATACCTATTTTACCCTCTAAATTATCAACTTTATCTTCTTCTTTTTTTTTTAGCTTTTTTATATAATAATTTTTCTCTTATTAATTTATATTATGGACTTACCTTAGGATAAATAAATTTTATTTATAAATTAAAAAAAATTAATATAGTATTGATGCATATACAATGTTGGAATAATAAAATATTGAGCATAGTAGAAGGTTAATTAGAATAATTTTTTCGTAATAATAATTTTGTTATTAACAAAAAAATTCAAAAAATTATTTACACAATTGAGAATGAAAGAAAAAAAAGTTTTAAAATATACGTTCGACGCACGTACTATAAAAAATAATTATTTAAAATAAAGGTAATTTTGTAATATATATTACATATTCTTGAATATTATGTAGAGTTATATTATTATTATTATTATTTCGACATTATACATACTAAAAAAATATTTTTTAAAATAAAATATTTTGTTCTATAGTAAGCCCTGTTGATTAAAAAGAGAAAAAATCATAATATTAAAAAAGCAACAAAAAAAAACAGAAGATAAAAGTTGATAATTTAGAGGGTGAAATAGGTATTTGGCGATCAAAAGTTTGATAAATCTAGTTGAGTGACCTTCTGAGTATTATGAGCATAGTTAAATGACTTTGTTGTTACAGACGAAAGAAAGATGACTTTGTTAAATAATTTCGGGAAGTTAATTGACTATCTGAGTAATGGACTCCTTCACATTTGCATTTTCACTAGCCTCTCTTTGCTTCTCTTTTACTTTGAACAAACTTATCATTGTTCCTGACATAAATTTCAAAAACAAACAAGGATACTCTGTCAGAAAAAATCAGGAGTTTACTTCTCCAACAATACAAATATACATTTGAAATTTAAAAACAAAGATGACTAAAAAAAAATCCTGTCCTTTTACAACAATTTTATCCATTTTTGCTATCAGCTCTATGTCTCAAAACACAAGGTGGCACTAGTGATCATTAATTTAAATATGACGTCAACTTAATCAAAAATCATTCCCATTCCACATGAAAAAAGCTGGCTTTGAGAAATCAGAGAGCCGAAAAAGTTGATACTTTGTTTGATATCAGATGAATGGATGGAAAAGGAAGATAACATTCATAGTTTTCATCTTTTCTTTTTTGTTATGCAAAATGGAGAAGGAGATATAGTATAATTCAGGAAAAAATATTTCTCTCCTATGGTCTAATTTATTCTCTCCAGAAACAAGGGCAAAAGATTCTCTCTTACTTTCAGAAATATGGGGGGTGGTAGGGTCCTTTCCGTTCAAATAACCCCAAGATGACATCCTTAATAAGCAAATAATTTGCCAATAATTCCTCGACTTAGTAGTTTAACAAGTTCAGGGAAAATATTAAATAAGTCTCCGATTCAAAGCTTTAACTAATTTATTACATTGATATATATTCTCCTTGCTAGCATGTACTAGAATGTGTCATTCTGCACCAACTAGTGATGAATAACTATTACCCACAATTAGGAGTGTACATAGGTCGGGTTGGTTCGGATTTTTCAATTACCAAACCAAATCAATTGTCTCGAATTTTTAAATTTATAAATCAAACCAAACCAATAAAAGTCGGATTTTTCAATCACGGTTTTTCTCGGATTTTTCGGTTTTCTCGGATTTTTCGGGGTTTTTTTCGACAAAATCTTCATAGCATAAAATTTATAATTTGTACTCAAATATTTCTTAGGTCCTAGTAGGATAAAACTATATAAGATGTTACCCAATAAAATAATACAAGATAAAAGAAGATAGCCACGATTATACAAAAATACTCTACAAATCGCATAAGATAAATATTGTTAATTAATAAGCCATAATAAAAATAAACATAATCTAAAAGTACTAAGGCATGTTAAAATAAGTACGACTAATAAGTACTAAGTATTAATTACATGACAAAATAATATTAAAAGTGAGTTATGCATTTTCACTATCTAAATCAATGCAAAACTAATAAAATAAATATCCAGTACTATTGTTATTTCTAGTATTAATTGAATTTTTTTTTGTTAGCATTAGTATTAATTTGATTTTGCTTTGGGCTTTATTTGAGTTACTAATTTTTTGGGCTATAAAACATATTTGACCATTCAAAAGTTCTAACAAGCTTGAAATAATACATTAAAAGAGAGAACTATTAAAGAGTTTAAATTATATTTATAAATTACATTACAATAATTATTTTTATGTATAAAATATTTTTAAAACTGGTATACATATAATGTCGGGTTGGTTTGGTTTGGTTTCGGTTTGACTTTTTTTAGTTAAAACCAAACCAAACCAATTATGGTCGGATTTTTTTTCCAACATCTAACCAAATCAAACCAAACCATAATCGGATTTTTTTTTCTCGATTTAACTCGGATTAACGGGTTGGTGCGGTTTATCGATTTCCTTTGCACGCCCCTACCCACAACTTTGATGAAAATGTGGTAATCTTCTGATTTTTTTTTATTGTGTATTTGTGTTGGCATGTAAATGTTCAAAGACTCTATTGCACCTACACTTTTTTTTTTGGTTGCTAATTCAAAGCCATTTATTTAAGAGAGAAACTTAAAAAAGTATTATTACAACCGAAGCCAATTCTAAACGAAACAGTCTCCAAATAGTCTTTGGCGAAATTGTAAACAAACGAAAGTAGATATACTTCAAGTTCGTATAGGTCCCTAATTTGCTCCTTTGTTGAAAAGGTAGATCCATCCAATTTGGGTAAAAAAGTAGACAATTTCACAAGAGTGGCAAATAATCTCGACAATAATTGAGATACGTTATGCTGGCAAAAATAATGAAACATCCAAGAGAAAAAATAGCATGACAATTGTTTTAAGTAACACATGAACAAGATGCGAAAGTAGAAATAAAAAGTAATTGCTGGAAAAGGCTCACCAAAATAAAATCGCCGTTGCCGGGGATCGAACCCGGGTCACCCGCGTGACAGGCGGGAATACTTACCACTATACTACAACGACTTGTTATTTTAGACGGTCATACACATTTTATTAAACCTTATAAATGCAGAATTCGTTAATGAATACATGGAGAAATAAGCTTGATAATATTTTTCAAATGTACAAAAAGGTTTTAACAATTGAATAAAGCTAGTTAAAGTTGAAATCATTAGCTTGCTCCTATTAGTTTACTAACTTGGTGCATATGTGTTAGAGTCAGCGCTACACAGATTAACTATTAATCTGCAATAATTTGCAAATGGTGAAATTTTTCTTTTAGAGATTTAATTAGGTAAAATTTTACATGTCCAAACATAATTTCAAATTTCAAATATCATTTTTCAACTTAATTCCAAATACTATGTTTTTTCAAAAATTATACTCTAATCCATAATAACTTAATAAGTGACCTTTTAGCCTTTTTATTTTGGTCCAAAATAAGTTTCTTTTTACATAATCAAAGAAGAAATTAAATTTATTTTTTCAAAATTTATTTACATATCCTAATGTGTCAATGCAACGATTAATTAAGGGTAGTAATATATCTTTTTCTTTAGGAGTTTATATTTTCTTAAGTAGTGTGTCAAAAATTAAAAAATCAGTTATTATAGACCGGAGGAATTAATTTCCTTAATCTTGGCTCACGTCTGCCAACCCTCTAATTAATTACAAGAGCCTTTTCATAGATTTTGTGGTCATAACTCACACTACTTCTACTACTACAACTAGTACCAAAAAAATTAAAGTGTGGTTATAAAAGAAATAGTAGTATATATTTTAAAGAAAGAGGAAAAATAAACTAGAAGTAGAAACAATGCCACATCATCATCATCCAAACATTTGGCGCTAGCTTTTTCTCTAGTACCAGTTACAGCCTCTTCTCCTCCAACTCATTATATCCTCTACCCAAAACTGTAGCAGCCATGGGAACTGGAGGAACCCTCTCATGTTCTCAGAGTTTTAGTTTTGTAGCCTGTAATTACACTCAAAAAATTCATGCCCAAAATAATAGAACTTTGGCATTGAAATCAGTACTTGTAAACAAATTGACCAGTTTTACTAATCAAGATTCAGTTTTGAGAAAACCCCAGAATCTTCCTGTTCTTCGACTTAAGGTTGTTACTAGAGCTGCTGATTCCTCACAGCCATCTTCCTCTGCTATTACTTCCTCCGACAAATCTATAGTCCCTGATGAAGAGTTTTCACTTGCCAAGGTACCTTCCTTTCTTTTCTTTGAATTTAACTTTTACTCCATCCATTTCATAGTTTGATTCGGCATAAACTTTAATAAATAAGAGAAGACTTATGAGATACATAATCTTAAATAATTCACAACATTTGTGTGGCCTTAAAAATTCTGAAATTTGTGGTCTTAAAACTGTGATAGCATTTGTGTGACTATAAATTCTTCCTATTAAGGAAATAATGAACGGTATTAATCTTTTGAAATAGACTAATAAAGAAATAGTGTTAATCTTTTTTTTTTGATTTGCACCGGGTGTCCGAGTCTCTAAGAGAGCCGACTAATCCCGGGGTGCACAGGCCCTCGGCAAGGAGTTTTCCGCAGGTGCACTACGGTTAATTCAGGTTTTACCCAGTCCAATGGCTCTCAGAAATTGTTTGCACCCAGTGAGTTTCGAACTTGAGACCTTAAAAGGGAGCAAACCCCAAGGCTCAAGTCAATTGCCACCGGGCAAACCCCCGAAGGTTATAGTGTTAATTTTTTTTTTAACTGAGAGAGTATATGCTAACACTGTAAAACGCATATTTAAAACTATTAAGCTATTTTAACCTGTTGTTATTTTTTATTTTACTAATTCCGGACGTTTACCTATAGTTATCTTTTAATTAGGTAATTTGACAGTGTTAAAATTACTGTTAGTTAAATGAAGTTAATTTAGTTTAATTGTTTTCATAAAAGACCTAAATGTAGCAAAATGATCATTGAAGATTCATATAGCGAGCCCATCTAGTTTGTGATCAAAACATGGTTGTTGATATTGTAATATATTTATTTTCAGACAAATTTAGCCCGCTTAGTTAACCGGAGACCGAATTTAAATGTGGAATAAAAAAGGTCATTTGTGCAAATGTCCATTTCAATTTATCTGATGTTCTTTCTATAATGGGAGGTTCCAAATGTTTGTTACTGTTTCACTAATAATAATATTACTTTATACAACTTCAAATGATTCACTATTCAAATTTTATTTTCTGTTGTGATGTTTTCTCTATCAAACTGACAATTATCCTGTTAATATTTTCTTCCACTACGACTAAGATATATATCTTAAGTCACATTAACAGCTGAATTTCGTTCTGTCATGTATTCTATAATAATGAAATTATGAAATGGAGGGAGCATATTAATTGTTAATAAAACATTAAGAAGGAATATGCTAGAGAGTAGCGATGGGAAATTGGAAACGTAATGTGAAAGACTTAGTTGGTCTCTGGATTTTTGTTTTAGAAATCTAAAACATTATCTTTGCTTTAGAAATTTAAGATGATTTTTTGGCTTGACTGATATTCATGTATTTAAATTGTAGTTTTCACATCCTTTACCTACATTACAATTGTTGTGTTTATAGTTTTTTACACTAATATAATTCATGTATTTAAATTGTAGTTTTCACATCCTTTACCTACATTACTATTGTTGTGTTTATAGTTTTTTACACTAATATAAATTACTTTCTTTTGTTCATGATGGATTTTTCTTTACTAAAATGCACAATTTAGTTCTACATTTTGACTTAAAGCTCATCTGAACTTGGACTATTGTTCACATTTCGCCGTCATTAAGAAAGATTGTGTGTCATTCCATACTCAATATTTTGGGTCTTATAATATTGGATTATTGGTTGATGTACTGAGATATTCCAATTTGACTAAAACCACCAGGGGCGGTTGCACGTATATTAAAGCGGGGTCACGTGACACCTCTTCGTCAAGTTTTTTTTACCAAATGTCATATAACTAATACAAAAATTTTGTCAACTGAGGGATATATAATAAAGAGTGACACCAGTTAACACAACTTGCTTCTTCGTCCGGTGGTCTAGCGCCAAATTCATGTTTTCTAGGTCTGGTGTTCGATTCTCTTTAATAACTATTTTTGGCATACTTTGAAGCTTATTTGTTTGATAAAAAGTAGGTTGAGCAGGATTTGTACTGCTGACCTCCTCTAAACCAAAATTTTCTTGTAACCGGCGGAGCAATGCCCATTCAGACTTATGGAACGGAAAAAATAAATAATATAGGAATTAGGCTATTTGTTCCCTTCTTAAAATATGACACCGCTTACAAAAAGTTTTGTGTACGCTAAAATGGACATACCACCTAAATATGCTTATAGGCTATTAATATCTTCTACTTCCTTTTGAAACTACTGGTCCGGAAGGAAATTATCAATAATGTTCTGTGGATGCTGTAATTTGCAGGTTTCTTTTGGTGTTATTGGACTTGGTCTTGGTGTTTCACTTCTCTCGTGAGTATAATTAATTGATCAAGCTTTATACTATTGATTTCCTGGTTGTCTTAATTGACAAAGAAATACTTCTATGGTAAGGGAGGGGGTGCAAGTCAATCTCTACTGTCCATACTCCATAGTTCGCCTCCCAAATTTTTTTACATTCACTGACAAATCTTTTAACAGATATAGTTTGCATATTTGTGCATATCACACAGTAATAATGAAGAAGGAGAGTCAAATTCTTTTTTTTTTAAATCAAAAATATATAATGAATGTCGAAATTTTGGTTAATAATGATTTTAAATAACAAAAACATATAATAACTATGTGTTATTCTTTCTTGGTGTCATGTTATTGAGTTGCTTTATTCTTCGCCGTCTTCTGATATCTACAATTTAAATCAATGATGCATTAGCCCGATGGTGTCCTGGGAAGGGCCGCATCCAAAGGGGTGTGATGTAGACAACCTAACCTAATGCAAGCATTAGTGGTTTCTTCCACGGGTTCAAACCCGTGACCTATGGTAATGTCTCAAAATCATTTTGAAGGATAACTGTTAAGTAGTTTAGGATTATATTAAAAGAGAGAATTTTATTCTAATATACTCTTCTCATAATTTTCTTAAATCAATAGCTCTACTTTTATCATATAGGGTTTTATTCTTGTCCTGTCCTTCTGATTCTTCAGAGCCCCATACTATTTAGTTTTATTTGTTTTTCTCTCCCCTTATAGTTTCATAGCAAAGAAAAGAGATTATTGGAGGTCACTTTTCCTTTCTTGCTTTCTCATTTTAGACACATTAAATTTGGCATAACCCTAGACTCTTCTATTGTTCAATTACACTCTACAGGTATGGATTTGGGGCATATTTTAACATCCTTCCTGGTTCCGAGTGGTCGGCATTGATGTTGACATATGGTTTCCCACTTACTATAATTGGCATGGCTCTTAAGGTGATCTACTTCTCCTTTTCTTGACCAGTTTGCTTGTATGGAGTTATAGAGCCTAGGTTTTTAGTATTGAATAACCGTGTTTCGAATTCAATGTCCTATCGACGATTATTTAATTCACTGATGGAAATATTTCTGTTATCAATACGTGAATGTGGGGACACACCTTTAGTGGGTCACCTTGATGATTCTGTTATAGAAATCTATTTCGTAGGGAAAACTTACTCTCCTTTACTTTTCAGTATGCAGAGCTCAAACCTGTGCCATGCATAACGTACTCAGATGCTCAACTACTAAGGGAAAAATGTGCTACTCCAATCCTTAAGCAGGTAATGTTCTTGTTGACTACCAGAAAGCCCTGCTGTTACTCTATGGTTTTCTTAAAGCATGTTAATCCATACCAAGAAGCTCCAATCTTTTTTCCAGAAAGCGTGTCATTTTACTATGGTTAATCTGCCAAAAGTTTGTGCTCAGAAGTCAAAGATAATAGTCTCTTCTCAAGTTAAGCATCCTCCATTCCTTTTTCGACAACCCGACAGTAGTGTTTAGTATTGTGCAAAATACAAAATTTATCAAACCTTAGGCTACACAAGAGTCCATCTTTACTTCTCTTAAATACAATATTTTCTTCTCTTCTATTACTAGAAGACCAAAGTAACTATAGTCCTTTATGTTCCCTGAATTAACACCAAATGATATATATGTGCTATACTTATGTTAATAACAATGAACAGCAAACTTGGACATGCATATTGAGATACTGTGAGTAACCTGTTGCATATCACTGGTCAAGTCAAGCTTTTATAATTCCTGATATGATTCTTGTACCAAGATAAATATGAAGACAAAATTGCATTGGATCCTAATATTGGTGATTTGCTACTGATACTTCATCTTATTGTAGTCTCAGATCTCAATTCAGCTATTTCATATCTGGTATCAGACATTCTTCACACTACTGACTAACTAGTGATAGGAATTTCTTTATGTAAGGTCAGGAGCGATGTGATAAGATACCGTTACGGGGATGAGCAGCATTTGGATGAGGCACTGAAGCGTATTTTCCAATTTGGACTGGTATTTCCCCTTATCTTTGTGTTGTGGAAACTGAGCTTTTATATTCGGATAAGCTTGTCTGTCTTTCTTGGCATGGAGATTTAACTTGAGGACTGAGAAATTCTCTGGAGAGGCCTTTGCTTTCATCGCTGTGGATTTCATCAAGAATGGAAGTAACCCCCCCCCCCCCCCCAAAAAAAAAAAAAGGAAGAAAAAAAGAAGAATGGAAATGGAAAACCGTTAAAAGGATGGAGAGATTAACTGAGAAGAAAACAGGAAGAATTTTCTGCTGAAAAGATAAACAAATAAATATGATAGGGCACTTTCTAATTACTTGAGCTTTTGGATGATGTGAGCTTTATAACTCAATAGAAAATAATAACAAAATGGGGTCTTAGATTGATGTTTCATCTCCACCTCAAAACATGATAGGGTCCTTCTTTCCGTTGGTTTATGCATGAGCTTGTCTTCCATCTACTTTTACCTTATAGCAAGTTCATATCACCCTCTCAATCACCGATTTATGCCCCAATTCTGACAGAGATGTACTTTTTAAGTGGAATAGACGCACAATATCTTTGGGAACTAGAATGAAATCACTTATTAAAAACTTGTATTATGTCTTTAAGTTATTCAATCCATTGACCTTAGGTCTCAGACATCAAGTGTTTCTCTTGATAAAATTTTCTGACTACTCCTTCTCTTTTCTCTTTTCTCTTACTCTTTTCTCTTTTCATTGCAGGGTGGAGGAATACCACGTAGAAGTGCTCCCGTCTTACAAATGATTCGAGAAGAAGTATGCTCCTTCAACTTGATTATGATTCTAATTAAGAATTTGCTTCCTCTTATGAAATGATATGCTGAATAGCTCCTTTATCTATGTTGCTTACGTTCTGCTTTCTCTTTTTGAATATTGCTTTTGTCCCCTATTAGACTATCTATATTCTCTAAATTTTATGAATTATCCTCCCTCCCTAAAATATGAAGTCGTGGATACCTTGGCAGATTCTTTTATTTTTATTTTATTTTGATAACCATGAAATCCCCAAGGGCCAACTAACACGGTTTAATAAGTGGATAATGAGTCTGCCTCTCTACCCTTCTCCACTTAAATACCAGGCTTTTATTTGTGATACAGTTTGGACTTGTGACGTGCAGCTAACCCACACATCACTCATTTTATTCTTACCACTAGACCAAAGCTCCAAGGGCTCAGTTGCTACTTGGCTTTCGCTAAATATATTTGTGGATTTTGGTCACTGTCCTGAGGAGCCATTGTTGCGGAAGCCAAATGTATATAGTGTGAATAAGTCACAACTACTATACCAAAAATTATGACAGCCACCAAATAATAAATAAGACAATAAAACAACAATAAAGGAAACACCAGAATTTACGAGGTTCGGCTAATTTTGCCTACTCCTCGGACACAACCAATATTTTATTCCACTCCAAAAATACAAGTGAAATAATACTAAAGAGAGAAGATACAAATGCCTTAAACAGATGAGAAGGCAAATGAGAGGTGTGTCTCAATCCTAAACATTAGGCCTTCTTTTATAGGGGAAAAATCCCCTCCAAACTTAACTCCCAACCAATGTGGGACTTTGGCATTTTGCCAAACTTCAACAAATCTCCACCTTGGCAAAATTCCACATTTTCAATTCTCTCTCAATAACAAATTTTGGTTGTGTCTTCATCTTCAATCTTCAGTGTTCAACAATGTTGATCAAATCCAAACAATGTTGAAACTTGACCGCAGTCACCACCTTTGTCAGCATATCAGCAGGATTCTCTGTAGTATGAATTTTCTTCACCGTGACTCCACCTTCTTCTATGATTTCTCGTACGAAATGATACCGAACATCAATGTGCTTCGTCCTTGCATGATAAACTTGGTTCTTCGCTAATTGAATAGCACTTTGACTATCACAAAAAATTGTGATACCTTTTTGTTCAACACCAAGCTCCTTTAGCAATCCTTGAAGCCAAATTGCCTCTTTCACAGCATCTGTAATAGCCATGTACTCTGCCTCTGTTGTAGACAAAGCAACTGTTGACTGCAAAGTAGACTTCCAACTAACTGGTGCCTTTGCAAAAGTAAACACATAACCAGTAGTTGATCTTCGTTTGTCCATATCACCCGCAAAATCTGAGTCACAATATCCAACTACAGACTGATTGTCTTCCTGCTCAAAAACTAACCCGACATCTACAGTATTATGAATATACCGTAGAATCCACTTCACAGCTTGCCAATGCTCCTTCCCTGGATTGTGCATATATCTGCTAATAACTCCAACAGCTTGTGAAATGTCAGGCCTTGTGCAAACCATTGCATACATCAAGCTACCAACAACATTTGTGTATGGTACCTTTGACATATACTCTCGTTCAGCTTCATCCATTGGCGACATAGTAGTACTTAGCTTAAAATGGGAAGCAAGTGGAGTACTAACTGGCTTAGTCTTGTCATCTATGCCAAAACGTTGAAGTACTCTCTTCAAATATTCCTTTTGAGATAAACAGAGTTTCTTTGAACGTCTATCTCTAATTATCTCCATGCCAAGAATTTTCTTTGCCTCACCCAAATCCTTCATCTCGAACTCCTTCTTCAGTTGAATCTTCAACTTATCAATTTCTTCCAAATTCTTGGAAGCTATCAACATATCATCAACATATAGGAGAAGATATACAAAGGAACCATCTTTAAGCTTGTGCAAATACACACAATGATCGTATTTGCTTCTCTTGTACCCTTGCCGCAACATAAACTCGTCAAATCGCTTGTACCATTGTCTAGAAGATTGTTTCAATCCGTACAACGATTTTTCAAGTTTGCACACCATATTTTCTTTTCCAGCAACTTTGAATCCTTCTGGCTGAGTCATGTAGATTTCCTCCTCCAAGTTTCCATGTAAAAACGCAGTTTTTACATCCATCTGAACTAGTTCCAAATCCAATTGTGCTACCAAAGCCAACATAATTCTAATGGAGGAATGTTTTACAACTGGAGAAAACACTTCATTGTAATCAATTCCCTCCTTTTGAGCATATCCTTTGGCCACCAATCTTGCTTTGTAGCGAACATCTAATTGGTTAGGAAATCCTTCTTTCTTTGCAAATACCCATTTGCACCCAATTGCTTTCTTTCCCTTCGGGAGATTGGCCAATCTCCATGTATGATTCTGATGAAGGGACTGTATTTCATCATTCATGGCAATCCTCCACTTATCTTCTTCTGAACTTTGGACAGCGTCTTTGTAAGTAGTAGGAACATCATCAGCTACAATTGAGGTTGCACAAGCAACCGTCTCTATGAGACGAACATGTTTCGTTATTGTTCTTTTTGGCCTGCTGGTTGCTATTGATTCAAGTTGTTGTTGAGATTCCTGAGTTGGAATCTCCTCTACTGGCTCTCCTTCCAGAGGGTAATCTTCATTTGTTTCCTCCTCTGCTTCTTGTGTAGGAAAAATAAATTTTCCCTCAAACTCCACCTGCTTAGAAGCACCTTCATTTTGTTTGGTATCTTCTGTTACCTTATTTACCATAGCAAATTCATCAAAGGTAACATCTCTGCTGAACATTACTTTCTTTGTCATAGGACACCATAAGCGATATCCTTTGACTCCAGAAGTAATTCCCATAAAAATAGCCTTCTTTGCCCTTGGATCCAATTTTGACTCCGTCACATGATAATATGCAGTTGAGCCAAACACGTGCAAAGAGTTATAATCTACAGCAGGTTTTCCGTACCATTTTTCAAATGGTGTTTTGCCATCAATAGCAGCAGATGGTAGACGATTAATGAGGTGGCATGCATATGTAATTGCCTCAGCCCAAAATTCTTTGCCCAAGCCAGCATTGGACAACATACACCGTACCTTCTCCAGCAAGGTCCGGTTCATACGTTCTGCCACTCCATTCTGTTGTGGTGTATGTCTAACAGTGAAGTGTCGGATGATGCCATCATTTTCACAGACCTTATTGAAATGATCATTTTTGTATTCACCTCCATTGTCTGTGCGAATACACTTGATTCTCCTGCCTGTCTGATTCTCCACCATCATCTTCCATTTGAGAAAAATTCTCAACACTTCATCTTTGCTCTTCATTGTATACACCCATACTCTTCGGGAAAAATCATCAACAAAGGTTACAAAATAGTGCTTCCCACCCAATGAAGGTGTTTTGGAAGGACCCCAAACATCAGAGTGTACATAATCCAAAATGCCTTTAGTATTATGGATCGCTGTACCAAATTTAACCCTTGTCTGTTTCCCTTTAACACAATGCTCACAAAACTCCAAGTTGCAAGCCTTTACTCCTTTTAACAATCCTTGATCTGATAGAGTTTTCAAGGATTTTCCTCCAGCATGTCCCAAGCGCATGTGCCATAGCTTGGTTGCTTCTGCCTCTTTGTCGTCACTGGATGTTACTGTCGCTGTCCCAATAACTGTACTGCCACGCCCCGAGGGGTTAGATGCGCGGGTGGAGTTTTTCCAATTTAAGTGACAATATTCGAAATGGGATTATTTATTTAATTCAGAGTCGCCACTTGGGAAAAGTTTGGCTTTTGGTGTCCCAAGTCACCGGTTTATCTTGAATCCCAAATCGAGGAAAATATTCGACTTTTCCAAATGAAGTCTGCGAACCAGAAATTCTAAGTAAGGAATTCTGTTGACCCGAGGGAAGGTGTTAGGCACCCTCGAATCCCGTGGTTCTAGCACGGTCGCTTAAATTGTTATAATGGCTAAATATCTGATTTAAATACATGTTATGACTTGCGTGCTCCCATTAAGTTTAAACCGCTTTTATCATTATCATTTATTTTTATAGAATTGCAACGTCGTGAAGATGCGTCTCGAACCACGTCACAATCAATGCACCCGTGATCGTCAACACATTTTGACTTCGCTGAGATTTGGATTTGGGTCACATCAATGTGCACCCGAATTTAAGAATATATTTTAACTTAAAGTCGCGCCTAAAGAGTCTAAACGCGTTATTATCTTTGGGGAAGGTAGTGGAATTCTCTAAACAGTCCCTCCCAAATTCTAAGTATTTATCGTGATCAATTATTGAGGGCCCCGCAGTTTGCATTTTTATTCGGCGAGGCTCGTCTCATTATTTAAGAAGGGTACCCTACAATGACTACATTTCTACTACATTTATCTTTAAAGAGAAGGATGATGCCGAATTTTGCGGGTTTGGACAAATACGGACTGAATCCTTATTATGTTTGCCGAAACTAAACTTGTTTGATTACCTGATTGATTGTTCATAAGGTGGGGGTTACCGCATGCTTTGTCTTCATCGAGTGGATAACTTATTAATTCGTTAAATGAGATTGCAAACAAACTAACAACATATATTGAGTTATGTTTAATGACCTCCAAGTTCTATTTTTTAACACTTTAACCTATTTGAAATTGATAAACGAAATCGACTGTTTTACCAGGGGAATTACTACTAAGTGAACTCAAAAAATGGTTATTAGTTTTTCTCAACAATCATCACATTATTTCGAGACAAACAATCTATACCGAAACTCAGTATCGAACCTGCATTGGGCGAATGAACTGACAGGAGAACTGGCATTCATAGCCAGACTCTTAATGTGACTGCATGGGAGTTTGTTTGGGATACATTTATCCCGGACCCAGTACCACAATTTTGTTGATTCAGTGGTCTAGGCAAAATACATACAAGTGCCTATGACTCTATGTTATACAGTCATAACTAAACCAAACAAGTGTTATACTGAACTGAATGTATACTAAATCAAAACATGTTGTCTATGTCATACTGTCATTACTATTGAACAATGCTATCTGACAATCCATCTCAAACAGAATGTATGCTAGTTTATACAAAGTATTTGCAGTTTGCAGTAAAATATACAATCCCAAATATCATTCGACCTATTTTTAACACCAATGTTATAACATGAACAACTGTTCTTTTCTCTATTTCTGCTTCAACTTCAAACTTTCAACCATACAAAGTTTCAGAGGTTGTGTACCTGGAAATATTTGACAATTGGAGGAAAGGGGGAAGTCAGCAGAGTATGATGACAACAAAATGCAGCAGCAATCACAGCACTATCAGTAGCAGCAGGGCAGAATAGCAGCAGACAAAGCAATACAGCAAGAAACAAGCTCGAGTGCAGTGATGCAACTATGGCCAATAGAAAACAATAGCCAAATAACAGCAGCACCCAGTGGAGTAGAATCAGAATTCCAGATAGATCAAAACAGTAGTAAACCAATGAAAGCACTCAACTAATAGACACAACTGGGATTTCAGAGGATCAGAATTGGTTTGAACAAATTGAAACAACTGAAAACCCAATAACAATAGGAGGAAGAAAGTTTCTGATTATTGGTTGTATCCCTTCTATCCCTTAATCTCCCTCTATCTATGTGTATCTATTTTGTATGTATTTCAGCTCTCCTTTTCAAACTCCTCACAGTATGTCTATATTCTTTTCCCTTATCTATTCAGCTCTCTTTCCCCAGAAATTCCTCACTGTGTGTGTTTATTTTCTTTTACAGCCCTCAAGGTCCAGTCCTCTCTCCCCCTTCTGTATATCTCCCCCCTCCTTTTATAAACCTCCCAACTATCTCTTTTAACAGCCTCTTTTCAGAATACCCCAGTCCCCGCCCATGTGCCTTCCATTTTCAGTTCCACTTTAGCTAATTAAGTATTAAACAAAACCCCCCCCCATGATATTCCCTGGCAGTCTTACCTTTTCATTTTATTATCTAAAAGCAAGTATGGGCAGTAGAATATATCTGACAGCATATACTGTCAGATTGTTTTAAAACTCAAAAAGCTTCTTAATGCAGAAAAACAGGTTGTGCACAAGGCACATGAGGTGCACTAGTGCACATGCTGTGCACGAGTGCCCATGCCTTCCGATTCAGAATTTAAACATAAACAATCCTTTTTACATTGACTGATCCAAATCAACAGCTATAAGTAAACAAAACTGGTTCTGAATTGATTTCAACAAATGTTCAAACAGAAGCAAATCGATTTGCTATGCTCAGACAGTTGAAATTAATTGACGACACATGTCGACTCGACTATATTAGTATTAACATACACAATCGTAGCCAAAAATCAGACATTTAAACAGTATTGATACATGGTTTGTACTATACTGACTAAGCAGGAATACACTCGAGGAGTCAAACTAGTCAGTCCAAACTCGAAAATCAGCTACTTGCACAAACAAATACATAATGCCTTATCAGAATAGGAGGGGGGAATTTAGACAAACAAACAGAGGTTCAGGCGAATTAGTTGAAGCACAGTTGATAGAGGTCAAAGACATAAACAGAAAACGAACAGACTCTTACAACAAACAAACAGACCAAAAACAACTAAGAAAAGAAAGAAAACTCACCTTTAAACCGCAAAAGATCGACACCTTAACTCGGACTTGGTCAGGCCTTTCTTAAGGCTGAATGGACTTTAAACGAAGTGTTTCTCAGACGAGAAACACTTTGATTAAAGTCCATTAGACCTTAAACTCTTCGGTTGAACCAGTGACGGGGGAACACCAAATTTCCAAAACTCAGATCTGGGATTCATGCCTCCCTGATCAGATTCGGACCGAACCAAGTATGGTTTGGTCACGATGGGGGTCTGGGGAGTGTCTGGTATGAAACTGGGTTTAAACTGAGTAGATCGAGTTTTGACTCGAATCTTCAAATGAAGATTCGAGGACCTGGGGGTGATTCGAACTAAACGGTTAACAGGTCTATGTTCAGGGTGGTGAGGGGGTTCTATGGTGTTCATGGCGAGGTCATCGGCGTTCATGCCGCCGGGATTAATGGCGAGGGATAAGGGGGCGGCTAGGGTTTTGTGGGGAAGGAGGTGAAGACGGAAGCTGGGGTATTGGATAGGGGGGCAGGGTGCGGTATGAGGCTTATATATGGAATGGGGGATTGATTACAACCGTCGGATGCGACGAGATGGACGGCTTGGATCTGAAGGCTTAAATGAAACGTCGTCGTTTGGCTCGGTAGGGGTCAGAATTGGTTCGGGTAACGGGTCGGGTAGTGGAATTACGGGTGAAAGATCTGGACCGTTGGATCGGCTTGATTTAAACGGTTGTGATGGGTTGGCATCGAAACGACGTAGCTTTGGTGTTAAGCTACGTCGTTTCATGGCCTGGGGGTGGGCTGTTTGGACTGGTGGCTTGGGCTGTCCGTTTGGGCTGAGTTCGTTGGGCCAATTTTAACAAATTGGCCCAAGTCCGGAAGGCCCTTTTCTTTCTTTTTTTTTTTTATTTTTTTTTATTTCTTTTCTTATTTATTTTAAAACAAAACTAAGCCAAAGAATCAAATTAAAATTAAATACACACTCAAATACAATTATTTGCACACATACTAAAACATTTCAAAACCGGTAAAGTCAAACCAAACAAAATCACGGACGAAAAATGCCTATTCACGATTTTCTATTTAACGACCGAATTACGGTTTGAATTACGCAGGACACATATATATTTTTTGAATTTTATTTTAATAAAGTAAATAAATAAGAATGGGCCAAAATCACAAATAAATCCACAAGGTGCCGCACAGAAATCCGAAATTGTACAGCGGGGCCAATTATATATTTTTTTTTTTTTTTTTTTTATTTCTTTTTGGAGCGATTGTCGTGTGAAGCAAAAATCACGTGCTCACAGCTGCCCCTCTTTGTTCGGAAACACGAAGGGTTTTCGTGCAAAGATCAAGTGAGCGTGTATGAGCGATTTTTGCCTATAGACCACTCCGTATGAAGCATTTTTGAAAGATCTGACCGAATCTTGCTTCAAAGATTTCCTACATATCCTGGGCTAAACAGGAATCAGGTCAATGTAGTTCGAGAAGTTTTGGTAGCTGGGGCTACCATGAGACTGCAATGCTTGCCGTTGCTGCTGCTGCTGTTGTCACTGCTATGTCACTGACCGCCTTATTACAACCAAGCGAAAATTGGAAACTGAACTAACTACTTTTATGCATGTCAACTGCTAGTTACAAGATTCCTATCTATGATTCTTTTACGACTTGATCTTGGGTCTTAGCTGATTCTGCTTGTAGACTCTGATCTGAATCTTGATGCTTGCGAGTTGCGGCGACTTGTTTTTTAATCTCCGGGATACCGAATAAAATGTGACCGGCAGAGGTCAGGACCTTAGTCAAATGTTGGAGTCGATCTGCTTCCCCTTTACTCTGATATCTCGGGATATCTCTTTTTGTCTTTTTCTTCTTTGATTCCGAACTGGGATTTATCTCGTGGGTCATTTCGATCCATGTGGCTCGAGGTCAGACCTGCGGGAGAAAAGAAACAAACAAACGAAATTTTCTGCCCCAGTTTCACTAGGAAAATTTCGTTACTTATTCACCAGGAAGTTCATAAAATTGATGAAAGAGGATATGCGTGCTCAGTTCAGGGTTGGAGCCCTGATATCGACTAGCTGGGGAAAGGTTCAGTGTAGGGTTTAAAACCCTAACGCCGAACAAAAGAAGAATTCAGTTTAGGGTTTAAAAACCCTAATGCTGCCTAAAAGGAAAAAAGTTCAGTTTAGGGTTTAAAACCCTAATGCTGACTAAAAGAAAAATTCAGTTTTAGGGTTTAAAACCCTGATGCTGATTGGCTGGAAAAGCTCAGTTTAGAGTTTAGAACTCTAATGCTGGCTGAAAGGAAAAAGTTCAGTTTAGGGTTTAAAACCCTAATGCTGATTGCATGGAAAAGCTCAGTTTAGAGTTTAAAACTCTAATGCTGGCTAAAAGGAAAAAGTTCAGTTTAGGGTTTAAAACCCTAATGCTGACTAAAAGGAAAATTCAGTTTAGGGTTTAAAACCCTAATGCTGATTGCATGAAAAAGCTCAGTTTAGAGTTTAAAACTCTAATGCTGGCTGAAAGGAAAAAGTTCAGTTTAGGGTTTAAAACCCTAATGCTGACTAAAGGAAAATTCAGTTTAGGGTTTAAAACCCTAATGCTGATTGCATGGAAGAGCTCAGTTTAGAGTTTAAAACTCTAATGCTGGCTGAAAGGAAAAGTTCAGTTTAGGGTTTAAAACCCTAATGCTGACTAAAAGGAAAATTCAGTTTAGGGTTTAAAACCCTAATGCTGATTGCATGAAAAAGCTCAGTTTAGAGTTTAAAACTCTAATGCTGGCTGAAAAGTTCAGTTTAGGGTTTAAAACCCTAATGCTGTCTAAAAGGAAAATTCAGTTTAGGGTTTAAAACCCTAATGCTGATTGCATGAAAAAGCTCAGTTTAGAGTTTAAAACTCTAATGCTGGCTGAAAAGTTCAGTTTAGGGTTTAAAACCCTAATGCTGACTAAAAGGAAAATTCAGTTTAGGGTTTAAAACCCTAATGCTGATTGCATGAAAAAGCTCAGTTTAGAGTTTAAAACTCTAATGCTGGCTGAAAAGTTCAGTTTAGGGTTTAAAACCCTAATGCTGACTAAAGGAAAATTCAGTTTAGGGTTTAAAACCCTAATGCTGACTAAAGGAAAATTCAGTTTAGGGTTTAAAACCCTAATGCTGATTGCATGGAAAAGCTCAGTTTAGAGTTTAAAACTCTAATGCTGGCTAAAAGGAAAAAGTTCAGTTTAGGGTTTAAAACCCTAATGCTGACTAAAGGAAAATTCAGTTTAGGGTTTAAAACCCTAATGCTGACTAAAGGAAAATTCAGTTTAGGGTTTAAAACCCTAATGCTGATTGCATGGAAAAGCTCAGTTTAGAGTTTAAAACTCTAATGCTGGCTAAAAGGAAAAAGTTCAGTTTAGGGTTTTAAAACCCTAATGCTGACTAAAGGAAAATTCAGTTTAGGGTTTAAAACCCTAATGCTGATTGCATTGGAAAAGCTCAGTTTAGAGTTTAAAACTCTAATGCTGGCTAAAAGGAAAAAGTTCAGTTTAGGGTTTAAAACCCTAATGCTGACTGGCTGGGGATAAAGCTCGAGAATACTACACGATCTATTTTTGAGTTTTCTTGTTTTAGATAAAAGGGAGTTTCGTGGAAGCTTACCTTTCGAGTGAATTCCTTATTGCCAAAATGTTTCTTGTACCTTCCTCTTTGGGCGACACCTGCTTCTTGCACGGTTGTCTTGGATTATACCTGTTTCAACTTTTCAGATAAAGAACAATTGTTAGTTCGGAAATGACGGTTGGTTCGGTGACCTTGATCGTTCCCAATTGCTTTGTTGCATCTCATATTTCTGTTGCGAAATCGCGCCATTGATTTGATTCGAATGGCGAAACCTTTAGACCGCTTAGGCTTGTATTTCCAGATTCTGTGATGATTTGCCTCGTAAGGCTCTTTTTTTTTTGTTGTCCCGTTTTGCTTGGAGGTCCTCAACGGGGATTTTATTGGAGGTATTTTGTGGGGATTTGTACAAAAGGGAAGCTTTGTGGGGAATATTTACAAAGTGGATTCTTTGTGGGGAATTTTGTACAATGGGCATGCTGGGGATTTATTTCAAAGTGGGATTTCTAGGATTTGTTGGGGTAAGCTTGTTGGGGATGTCTACAAAAGGACCCGCTGGGATGTGCTGGGGAGATTCCATTTTCTGGGATGTGCTGGGATTTCTAGGATTCTTTTTTTTTTTTTTTTTTTTCTTATAATTTTATAATTTGGGGAGATTCTGTGGGAGATTGTACAAGACTCTGTTGGGATTTGTACAGGGGGAGACTCTGTGGGGATTTGTCCGAAGGTGGACTTGCTGGGGAAGATTTCAAGATTTCTCTCTTTTCCTTTTCTCCGGAACACCATCAAACGTCATGATTCATCATGCTTGGGTAATCATATCAACGAGATGAGGTGCTTTCCTTCATGAGACGGGATTCCGTGTAAACAAACCATGCCACCTACCCTTTCCGGTGTGTCCTGAACTCGGGGTTAAAATGCAAAAGGGATTCGAAAAGAAACAAAGCAGGGGAAAACAAATCAGAAAAGAAATACCCTTTTCGGGGAGAGAAAGACTTATCTGAGGAAGATAGTGCTGGCTTTAAATGACATGACATGCCTTTTGGACTGGACGTCTGACCTTCTAAGAGCTTGCGTTTTCCTGAACCAGAAACGGACCTGTGATTCCAAACTGGTGGCATTCTGCCGAGACTTTCTTGGGGTGGCGTCATCCTTTTCGGCCGACAGCGCCCTTTGCGGGTTTTCGCTGGCTGACCTCTCTCATTTCTCTCCCTGTCGTTGCTCGATAGCACTCTTTGCGAGTTTTTACTAAACAAGCTCTCTCATTTTGGTTTCTCTTCTCCCGTCGCCTCGTGGTGCCCGAAGGTTTTCACCGCCGAGACTCTCTCATTTTATTTCTCTCAACTCAGGGTGTGCTGGTTTCCTTTGGTGATGCTTATTGGTTTCCCACCATCTTTGGTAATTGATTTGAAGGCTTGTGCCTGGTGAAGAGAGGTAGCTGATACTAAACTTCTCAAGTGTCTGACATGCCCCGGTTTTCAATTTCAGGGTGAATGGGATTTTGTTGTTGGTGTGACTGAACCTCAGGGAGAGGCTGCCTACGTATCCTTTCGGAATCAAGTCAAACGTAGTTCAGGCCTCAATCAAATTTTTTTTTTTTTTTTTTTTTTTTTTGAGAGGATTGGGTAGTGTTTAGGGAGTAGTGGGGAATAAAACCTTTGCCATTTTCAAATGTGTCAGGACCACCGGAGTATGATTTAGACGTAGTACCTCTTGACTGCATCTGCATTTACTGCTGTGTCGGGGTCATTTCCTTCGATATCACCTAAATACAATGCTCCCCGCGGCAGTATCTTCCTCACAATGTATGGGCCTTTCCAATTTGGGGCAAACTTTCCTTTTGCTTCTTCATGATGCGGCAGAATACGCCTCAGTACCAATTGTCCTACTTCGAAATTCCGGGGGCGGACTTTCTTGTTGTAGGCGCGGGCCATCCTTCGCTGGTATAACTGTCCATGACAAACTGCGGCCATCCGCTTTTCATCAATCAATGTCAATTGCTCCAGTCGAGTCTTAACCCACTCGCTGTCCTCGATTTCTGCTTCGACAATGATTCGAAGTGAAGGAATCTCTATCTCTGCCGGTATTACGGCCTCGGTTCCATAAACCAAAAGATAAGGAGTCGCTCCCACCGATGTGCGCACCGTAGTGCGATACCCCAATAACGCAAAAGGTAACTGCTCATGCCACTGTCGGGAACTTTGTATTGTTTTCCTCAAAATCTTCTTGATGTTTTTATTTGCAGCTTCTACAGCACCATTGGCTTTTGGCCGATAAGGAGTGGAATTCCTGTGTGTTATCTTGAATTGCTCGCACACATCTCCCATCAAGTGACTGTTCAAGTTTGCTGCATTATCTGTAATGATAGTCGCAGGAATACCGAAGCGACAGATAAGATTTGAGTGTACAAAATCCACTACAGCTTTCTTGGTGACCGACTTGAGAGTGACAGCCTCTACCCACTTTGTGAAGTAATCGATGGCAACCAGTATAAACCTGTGTCCATTCGAAGCCTTTGGTTCAATTGGTCCAATGACGTCCATGCCCCAAGCGACAAATGGCCAAGGTGCGGACATGGGATGCAGTTCTGTGGGAGGTGCATGAATCAAATTACCGTGCACCTGACACTGATGACACTTCCGGACAAAGCTAAAGCAATCCTTTTCCATGGTCATCCAGTAATAACCTGCTCTAAGGATCTTCTTCGCTAAGACATACCCGTTCATGTGAGGTCCACATACACCTGCGTGTACTTCGTGCATGATCTTTCTTGCTTCCTCGATATCGACACATCTTAAGAGATTGAGGTCCGGAGTCCTCTTATATAACAATTCACTGCTCAAAAAGAAACCACTTGCATGTCGCCTAATGGTCCTCTTTTGATCTCCAGTTGCATGCTCGGGGTATTCTTGTGTCTTCAAGAATTTCTTGATGTCATGGTACCAAGGCTGCGTATTTGATCCCGCCTCGATTACACTGCAGTAACCGTGTCTTTCCTTGATTTGGATTTCCAAAGGATCGACGTGGGCGTTGCCCGGGTAGGGTAGCATAGAAGCCAGAGTAGCAAGTGCATCTGCCAGTTCATTGTGAAACCTCGGAATATACCTGAATTCTATTGAGTTAAAGCGCTTGCTGAGGTCCTCCACATGTTGTCGGTATGGGATAAGTTTGACATCCCGAGTTTCCCATTCGCCTTGAACTTGCCGGATGATCAGGTCAGAGTCTCCCATAATCAGTAAGTCTTCGACATCCTGATCGATTGCCATATGTATGCCCATAATGCAGGCTTCATATTCAGCTGTATTATTTGTGCAGAAGAAACGAAGTCTAGCTGTGGCGGGATAGTGCTGACCGGCAGGTGAGATCAAAATTGCCCCGATCCCTATACCCTTGGCATTCACGGCTCCGTCAAAGAACATCTTCCAAACATGAGCTTCCTCCGAGATCGCTTCTACGGTGTTTACCTCTTCATCCGGAAAATAGGTATCCAATGGCTGGTATTCCTCATCGACCGGGTTTTCGGCCAAATGATCTGCTAACGCCTGGGCTTTCATTGCCGTGCGAGTGATATAAACTATGTCGAACTCCGTAAGCAAGATTTGCCATTTAGCCAGTCTCCCAGTAGGCATTGGTTTCTGAAATATATATTTCAAGGGATCCAACCTGCTTATGAGGAATGTAGTGTGGGCTTGGAGATAATGCCTCAGCTTTTGAGCAACCCATGTGAGAGCGCAGCATGTCTTCTCCAACAGAGTGTATTTGGCCTCGTAGCTGGTGAATTTCTTGCTCAGGTAGTAGATCGCCTGTTCCCTTTTCCCGGTCACGTCGTGTTGCCCCAGGACGCAGCCGAAGGAGTTCTCCAAGACTGTCAGATACAAGAAAAGTGGCCTTCCTGGTTCGGGAGGGACCAAGACTGGGGGATTCGAAAGGTACTCTTTGACTTTATCAAAGGCTTCTTGACACTCCGTTGTCCACTTAATCGCCGCATCCTTCCTTAACAACTTGAATATGGGCTCACACGTGCTTGTCAGCTGGGCAATAAACCGACTGATGTAGTTCAGCCTGCCTAAAAGACTCATCACGTCTTTCTTCGTTCTTGGGGGAGGTAGATCTTTGATAGATTTTATCTTAGTCGGATCTAGCTCGATACCTCTCCTGCTTACGATGAAACCCAAAAGTTTACCTGACGGAACTCCGAAAGCGCATTTGGCTGGATTTAGCTTCAAGTCATACTTCCTTAGCCTCTCGAAGAATTTCCTCAAGTCTTGGATGTGGTTATCCTGCGTCCTGGACTTGACTATAACATCGTCCACGTACACCTCTATTTCCTGATGCATCATGTCATGGAAAATGGCGGTCATGGCCCTCATGTAAGTAGCCCCAGCATTCTTTAAACCAAATGGCATGACCCGATAACAGTAGGTGCCCCAAGGCGTGGTGAAGGCAGTTTTCTCGGCATCCTCTTCATCCATCAATACCTGATGATACCCAGCGTAACAATCTACGAAAGACTGTATCTCGTGCTTGGCGCAATTGTCAACGAGGATGTGGATGTTGGGCAGCGGGAAATTATCTTTAGGACTTGCTCTGTTCAAATCTCGGTAATCTACACATACCCGAGTTTTCCCGTCCTTTTTCGGTACTGGAACCACATTCGCCAACCATGTTGTGTATTGGACTACCCGGATCACTCCTGTTTTCAGTTGCTTGGTGATCTCCTCTTTAATTTTGTCACTGACCTCGGTTTTGAACTTTCGTTGCTTTTGTTGAACCGGAGGACAATCAGGATGAATCGGCAATTTGTGAACCACTAGATCGACACCTAGTCCCGGCATGTCATCATATGACCAAGCAAACACGTCTTTAAATTCAAGAAGAAGTTGAATTATCGCCTCTCGCGTTTTCTTGTCCGTGTGAATGCTTATCTTGGTCTCCCGGATTTCTTCCGGGGTTCCTAAATTTACCGGTTCAGTGTCATTCAGATTCGGCTTAGGTTTATTCTCGAAATATTCCAACTCTCGGTTTATCTCCCTAAAAGCCTCTTCCGCATCATATTCTGGTTCTGGATTCATTAATTCGCAATTAAATAGCTCATTGTGACCTGGGCGTGAAGTCCGCAAGCATGTCATATTTAAAGCCGCATTATTAGGACTGAAAAGGAAGATAAGAGGAAAAGTAATAAAATCAGGACGAAAGAAAGAATAGGAAAGCAATGATGATTTTTTTTATTATTTTCTTTTGAAAATTGGAAGACAACAACGTTTACAACTAGGAATTCGGAATAACAAACGAAAAGAAGAAAACGTTCAAGTTATGTCCCGGAGATAACTTGTGATACAGGAAAGGTGGCAGGACAGGTCTACCCGGACTTCCGTCTAGTTGGGACTGGCGTGATCTCCCAGTTTTGGAGCTTGGCGTTTGGCCCCATGTATATCATCTCAGCAGTGCTCGTGCCTTCGCCTGGTTGAACCATGTGGACCTCGTAGAGCATTTCCCTCATTGCCCCACATATTTCCTCGATTTCCTCAACTGTGAAGACCTCATCTTCTTCTTCTTCAGTGTACCCTGGCCTGACAAAAGTCGCATGTAAATCCGGCAGTGGTCGAGGCAACTTCCAGCCCTCACTTCTCCTTTTCTTTGCCCATTTTTCGTCTGCTGGAGTAGGTTTGAAACCTAGTCCAAAAGGTTTCTTGACGACTGGTAAAGTAATGGGTTCCGTCGTTCCCTGAAGATTTCGTCCAAGCCCCTTCCCTGGCCTAAATCCGTGTCGGATCATTTCTTTGGCCACCATAACCGAAGCGTTAGACAAGAAAGGCTGGGGGCAAGGTACTCCCTCTTCGTGCTGCTCTGCCAATACCACCTCGAAAGCTTGATAGACCGTATGCTCACTCCCTTCTCTTGGTTCAAGATACGGGATAGATGGGTCCCGATAAATGGCATGTTCATCTTCTCCATGGACCACGATCTCTTGGTCTTCATACTCGAACTTCACCATCTGGTGAAGAGTAGAAGGCACGGCTCCTGCCGCATGGATCCAAGGCCTGCCAAGGAGGAAATTGTAAGATGTGTCCATGTCGATCACTTGGAAAGTGACTCGAGATTCGACTGGTCCTATGACCAGCAACAGGTCTATTTCTCCCATGGTGTCTCTCTTGATACCATCGAAAGCTCTCACGCAGACGTTGTTGGGTCGGATTCTTCCGGTCTCAATTTCCATTCTTTGCAGCGTGGAGAGCGGGCAGATGTCAACACCTGATCCCCCATCCAGCATCACCCGCTTGACATAGTAGTCCTCACATTTGACTGTTAAATGCAATGCCTTGTTGTGTGCGGCTCCTTCCGGGGGTAGATCGTTCTTGCTGAAGGAGATTTGGTTGATGGCGAAGAATCTTTCTGTCATCCGCTCTAGTTGCTCCACCGAGGTTTCGACCGGTACGTATGCTTCATTCAGGGTTTTCAACAGGATCTTTTGATGCTCGGTTGACCTCATTAATAGTGACAGCATGGACACTTGCTCAGGGTGCTTGCGCAGCTGGTCTATCACTTCGTAATCCGGCATCTTCATCTGTTTGAAGAATACTTCCGCTTCTTCAACACTCACAGGCTCCTTTGGAGGGAAGCGCCTTTGTGTGGCGTTGTTCAGTTCTTGGGTTTTTGAGTACCCTCCAACGAAAGTATTTTCTGGAAGTTCTTCCCTGACCTCCTTACCTTTATACGTTACCAAAGTCTTTTGATAATTCCACGGCACTGTGGATGGGTTGGTCATTGGCTTTTGTGGCACGCGTCCGATAACCACTGGCTCATTCAGCCGAGGTGGTTGAATCGTCCCCCGGACCACATAGGCCCCTTTTGGCACGTACATAGGTTTTGCCTTTTTGATCCCGAAGTTCTGCGTCTTCTTGGCTTGACCTCGTGGTATGTAAAGAACTCCACCCTTTGCTGGTACTACTTTCTTCTCCACCTTCTTTTCGGGCTTGCTTTCTGCAGCCTTGGCCTCCTCCCCCCTTTCTGATTTCTGGTCTGTTTCAGGCCTCCTTGCTGTGTCGACAATGGCAATTATGGCTTTCAAAGCAGGGTCGAACTCTTTGTCTTCACAAATCATGCCGATCAGCGGCCCGTTATTGTGAGCGGGCAATGGATTGTTAGTTACATTTGGGATCTCTTCGTCCCTTAGCACTATCTTCCCCTGCTCTATCAAATTTTCGACCACTCTTTTCAATGACCAGCAGTCGTTTGTATCATGCCCCTCGGCCCCTGAATGATAGGCGCATCTGACTCCGGCTTTGTAAGAAGGAGATGTCGGGTTTTGCCTTGTTTGAGGGATGGGTTGTAGGAAACCTAACTGAACCAACTTTGGGAACAAAGTCGAGTATGGCTCACCGATGGGCGTGAAAGTCCGCCGTCGAGGTGGCTCTTGGGGGCGGTAGTTATTTTGCGGGGGTTGTGGGTTATGGTGGTTGCGGTAAGGAGGCTGATTTCTGGGAGGTGGAGCTGGGCCTCGGTTGGCTTGTTGTGGTGAATGGTTATAAGGTTGGGCATTCATGACCATATAAGGTTGATGAGCATATGCCGCATTTGAGTGGGGGTAGTAGTGTTGTGAGGCCCTTTCCGGAAAATGGGGCCTGTGATGACGATACTCCCTTGCTTCAGAGGCTGCCATAGCCGTTTCTTCCTTCTTCTTCCCCCTTGTCGTCCCTCCAGACCCGCTTTGGATGGCCTGAGAGGTTGCCCTTAGGGCTGCTTGACTCAGAATCCGACCCGTTTTCAGCCCATTCTCTACCATTTCTCCTATCTTGATTGCTTCCGCGAATGGCTTACCCATGGCCGACATCATGTTTTGGAAATAGTCAGACTCTTGAGCCTGGAGAAAGGTAGTGACCATTTCCACTTCATCCATGGGAGGCTTCACTCTCGACGCCTGTTCACGCCACTTAATAGCATACTCTCTAAAACTTTCCGAAGGCTTCTTCTTCAAATTCGACAGAGAGTTTCGGTCTGGCGCAATGTCGATGTTATACTGGAATTGCTTTACAAAATCTCTGGCGAGATCATCCCATATATGCCATCGGGACATTTCCTGATCCATATACCATTCCGAAGCTATCCCTACTAAGCTTTCCCCAAAATACGCCATTAGCAGTTCTTCCTTTCCGCCGGCTCCCCGCAATTGGTTGCAGTATTTTTTAAGATGTGCAATGGGGTCACCGTGCCCATCGTATTTCTCGAACTTGGGGGTCTTGAAACCCGTCGGCAGGTGCACGTGAGGGAACATGCACAGGTCGGCGTAAGAGACGCTCTTTTGCCCGCTCAAACCTTGCATATTCTTCAAACTTTGTTCAAGGCTTCTCATTCTCTTAGCAATCTCATTTTGTTCTGCAATCCTGGGGTTCTGATCCTGTCCCGGTGCGAGTTCGCACTGAGGCGGTAGAGGATTATTGTTGGTAGCGAACCTGGTTGGTTCCATTGAGAACGATGGTGCTTGGAATGTAAAAGAGGATGAGTCAAAGCTTGGCTTGTATGTGGCAGGCTGTGCCGTAGCTGGGCAAGGCGATGCAGTAAAGATATTCATGCTTGCATCGGTGGCCGACATTCGGGGATGAGGCTCAGAAGGTGATCCGGCGGAGAAAACGGAGTTGGCTGGGTACCCGAATGGGGTAGCAGGGTAATTTATGGGGACATTAGAAGTCCCACCTGACCTGGAGAATAATTCAGGGAATCCGGGGACGACACTTGGCGGCTCTTTCCCATTGTTCCAATCATCCAGCATTTCCAACATGCGGAGCCGTAGGATTCTATTTTCTTCTGCAGTTGCGGATTCAGGCGTGAGGACGGCTGAGATTGAGCTCTCCTCAGAGACGGGGACTGTTTGCAATGGAATTTCCGAAGACATTTCCACACTTCCTTTTGACCTGGTGAAGTAGGTGTGAGTACTGTTTCTGGTCCTAACAATAGGTAGTTGAACACCTCTCCTTGACCTCGTGAAGTATGAGTGCGAGGCCAGACTTTCACCAAACCAACCGTCTTTTCAAAAACCCTGGAAACATGCATGCTCAATGACAAGCGCACGGTTAATTTGTAGCAGATAACAGATAGTTAATCTCACGTTGGGCATGATGTACCTATACAGTTAAGTGGATTACTATATGTCTGCTACGAGAGCATGCGTCATTCCGGTATTTTCCTCTTATTTCCCCCTCTTTTTTTCTTCTTTTTTTTTTTTTTTTTTATTTTATTTTCATTTATTTTTCTTTTATATATATATATTTTTTGTAGCAAAATAAAATGCGATCGGATCCGATGAGGATTGCCTACGTATCACGATACTCACGTGAATCAGATCATTACGTAGTTCGAAAACACGAATGAGCGTGAAAGAAGCAAACTCTTTATTATTGAAGTAGTCTATTACAAACTACATTTTGCAAAAGAAAAAGCAAACTTTGGAAATAAACCTAGACTCAAAAATAGACTAAAAATCACCCTGATGAAAAAAAACAGGCAGAAGATGCTAAGATACAGATTTGACCTATGAATGCATTATGGTTTTAAAAATTGGTTTCCGCGGGGCATCGTTCGGCCTCGCCGCGGTCCTAGGCGTGAGATCCCTCTCAAGTTGCTCTAGCTCGTGCATAGTCTGCTTGACATAACCCATTACTGCCGAGAGGACGGTAGCGCTGGACATGTTCTCACATCGTAGGCATCGTCTGGTGATGGCATGGGCAATGGCCTTGATCCTATCTCTGGTTTGCTTCTTCTCTACGAGCAGGCGTTTTGTCTGATCGCTGCATATCTTGAAAACTTGAGCATCTTGTACATGCTGATGCTTCAGTCGTCGTACTTCCAACTTCATCTGGGCTATTGAGTCATACCAGTATCTGCTCTCAATTTGGAAATCCTTGGCCTGATTAGCTGTTTTGATCTCAAGTGCAGCCATCTCTCTCTTTATCTTAGCAACAGTCTTCTCATGGTCGCTTTCCAATCGATTCAGGTACCTGCGATGCTTGTCTGTTCTTGTACCCCACTGTGCTTTGAGCTCTGCTATGATGTTTTCAGATTTCTCCAAACCATCTCGCCATTCCCTGATTTCACCTTTTAGCCCTTTTATCAACTGCTCGTCCGATCGACGCCTTGGTTGTCTATCTGCATCCAACCTTATCTGTTTGATCTGGGCTCTGAGCATTTCATTTTCTTGAATCAACCTGTTCCGTTCTCCCAGATCGGTAGCAACTTGCACGTTGTGTTCATATTTCAATTTTTCCACTTGTTGCTTTAACCCGCTGATTTCGGTGCAATAGCCTCTTTCTTTTGCTAACCAATCCCACTGCTTTTGTGATGATTCGGTAAAATTCCGGATGTGGGGTCTCTTAGCTGGCCTTTCATGCTCGAGTTCCCTTCTGTACCATGCAAGGTAACCTGGCGCCGTTTCTCCTTTGGCTTGATCCCGCACGCAAGTATCTGATTTCAAATATTGACCCTCATTCCAGATTTGGCGAATCTTTGCTTCTGGGAACTGTCCGCTAGGGCTTATCTCAATTGCTTGAGTGCTTAGATCTTCCTCATGAGGTACTGTCTGGCATTTTCCGAACTGTCTTAAAACTCGGCCGGGTGCGTAAGGTTGAATGCTCTTAAGCCCCATCAGCAAGAAATGAGTTTTAGCCGCTGACATATATAAGACCTCATCAACGGGCAACCATCCCAACTTCCATTGTATTTGGCTGGCAGTAAGAGCTTGAAAGAACGAGGTCCAAGCCAGGACTCCTTCGGGCAAACTGATCTCTTTGGCTCTCGCGTAAGATTCTTCTATGCGGGTCTTTCCCGGGGAACCATGGCTCAAAATCTCGGAATGATGGCAAAGGTGCTCGGTCATCCATATCTGCAGGAGCAAGTTACAACCTTCGAAGAAATTTCCCCCAGCTTTACAAGTTGTGAGAGCTCGAAAGATGTCGGATACCACCATAGGCGCGAGAGTACTGTCACTTTGCGTGAGTAAAGTGCTGACGACCCCCGATATCTTCAAATCAATGTTTCCATCTTTCCTGGGAAATACCAGAAGTCCCAGAAACGTTATCATGAACGCCACCCGTCTGTGCTCGTCCCACTTCTGACGAACTCCTTTGCTGCACAGTTTGTTGATTGGATTATTGAATCCCCCCTCGTGACCGTATCTATCATATATGAAGCATGGAGTACAGAATCCGGCTGCTAGATCCGGGTTGTGGACTGTTCTAGGTATTTTCAATGAATCCAGGAACCGATGTACCGTGACGACTCTTGGGGCGACCAAGTATTTTTCCCTCAACGGAAGTTCAGTATTCCCGATGTATCCGGCCATTTCTTCCAAAGTTGGGGTGAGCTCAAAATCAGGGAAATGGAAAACATTGTGCGCCGGGTCCCAATAGGTAACCAAAGCTCTTATGATATCTCCCCGAGGCTGGATTTCCAACAGACCCACAAGACCTTTCAGATTTTTCTTAACCTCATTTTGCCCTTCAACACCTAGATCATTCCACCATAGCCGTAACTTGATAGGGATTTTGGTCATTATTGAAAAATGTTCATTTTGCATCGTGCTCATCCTGCACATTTATTAAGGTGATTTTAACAAAAATGACTGACTCAAAATATTTTACAAAGGGGACCAAGCTTTGAATACGGCCTTTAAGCACTTCGGGGACGAAGATTTTAAGGCTGTGTGGGTCTAAAAACGCTAAGCAAAACCCAAAAGTGGCCATTTATGCAAAGTCAGCCTTCCGGCGTCCCTTTCGGGAACATTCGGCTATTCATGTCAAAACAGCATCACCTGACTTATTTATGACTCTTTAAAAATTTGAAACATATATTTTTTTGATTTTGGCTATTTTAGCAAAATGGGGGTTGAACCCGACGAGGGTTGCCTACGTATCTCACATCCGGTGAGAATCAAACCGGCGTAGTTCGGGGGTATCGTAAAATAGGGAAAAAATCGAATAAACCTAGAAATCAAGAATGCGTATTTTTTTTTACATTTTTGAAAAGAGATAAAGATTATATTGTATTTCTTTAAAAATAAATACCCTTTTTTTTGATTTTGAAAGTGATAAAAGAAGATTTTTATAAAATCTTTTTTTTTTAATGACTCTCAATAAACAAGACAGTTTTTTTTTCTTTTTTTTTTTTTTTTAAGAAAATTTCGGCAAGGTTTTGACACTACTTGGACATTGGTTTTATTTTCCCAAAATTAAGTAATTATCTCCCCTACGCTGTTACTTTCCCCTTTTTTTTTTTTTTTAGGAACCGGTCGACAATGCGGAATCGCAGCAAATAAATGCATAACACAGATAGGAATGCAGCATGATGGTCTTTCCATTTCAGGTTGCCTGTCCTAGACGGACCCAACCCCTGTGTTGAGTCCCCTAAGTCAAATGCAATGTGATGCAAATAAGCGTTCTTATTAGGGATCCGGCATGAAGTTTCGTTATACTAGGTTTAAACCTTGGTATTTGTTCTAGACTGTGTACCCGAGCGGACCAACTCGAGTCGAGGAGGGGCTACGTACCGGGGACCCGCGAGATCGTCCGGCTTTGTAACTTGTCCGTCCTCTTTCTTATTTTAGGTATTGACATTAACAGAATAGGGAGTCTCGACCAGCGAGCTTCTCCCCGGAGGTAAGAAGAGAAGGGTTTCGGCACAGTTTATATACAGTTCAGATAATATCAAAGCGGTAAAAGACAGCATTTAGCACATTATGCAAAAACATGTAATAAAGATCAGATAATAAAGCCAAATATAACAATTATTCTAAGCTCGAATTCTTGAACCCTGAACCAGTGGTTCTGGGTCCACAATCCCCAGCAGAGTCGCCAGAGCTGTCACACCTCCTTTTTGCGCGCCCCGCCCCGAGGGGTTAGATGCGCGGGTGGAGTTTTTCCAATTTAAGTGACAATATTCGAAATGGGATTATTTATTTAATTCAGAGTCGCCACTTGGGAAAAGTTTGGCTTTTGGTGTCCCAAGTCACCGGTTTATCTTGAATCCCAAATCGAGGAAAATATTCGACTTTTCCAAATGAAGTCTGCGAACCAGAAATTCTAAGTAAGGAATTCTGTTGACCCGAGGGAAGGTGTTAGGCACCCTCGAATCCCGTGGTTCTAGCACGGTCGCTTAAATTGTTATAATGGCTAAATATCTGATTTAAATACATGTTATGACTTGCGTGCTCCCATTAAGTTTAAACCGCTTTTATCATTATCATTTATTTTTATAGAATTGCAACGTCGTGAAGATGCGTCTCGAACCACGTCACAATCAATGCACCCGTGATCGTCAACACATTTTGACTTCGCTGAGATTTGGATTTGGGTCACATCAATGTGCACCCGAATTTAAGAATATATTTTAACTTAAAGTCGCGCCTAAAGAGTCTAAACGCGTTATTATCTTTGGGGAAGGTAGTGGAATTCTCTAAACAGTCCCTCCCAAATTCTAAGTATTTATCGTGATCAATTATTGAGGGCCCCGCAGTTTGCATTTTTATTCGGCGAGGCTCGTCTCATTATTTAAGAAGGGTACCCTACAATGACTACATTTCTACTACATTTATCTTTAAAGAGAAGGATGATGCCGAATTTTGCGGGTTTGGACAAATACGGACTGAATCCTTATTATGTTTGCCGAAACTAAACTTGTTTGATTACCTGATTGATTGTTCATAAGGTGGGGGTTACCGCATGCTTTGTCTTCATCGAGTGGATAACTTATTAATTCGTTAAATGAGATTGCAAACAAACTAACAACATATATTGAGTTATGTTTAATGACCTCCAAGTTCTATTTTTTAACACTTTAACCTATTTGAAATTGATAAACGAAATCGACTGTTTTACCAGGGGAATTACTACTAAGTGAACTCAAAAAATGGTTATTAGTTTTTCTCAACAATCATCACATTATTTCGAGACAAACAATCTATACCGAAACTCAGTATCGAACCTGCATTGGGCGAATGAACTGACAGGAGAACTGGCATTCATAGCCAGACTCTTAATGTGACTGCATGGGAGTTTGTTTGGGATACATTTATCCCGGACCCAGTACCACAATTTTGTTGATTCAGTGGTCTAGGCAAAATACATACAAGTGCCTATGACTCTATGTTATACAGTCATAACTAAACCAAACAAGTGTTATACTGAACTGAATGTATACTAAATCAAAACATGTTGTCTATGTCATACTGTCATTACTATTGAACAATGCTATCTGACAATCCATCTCAAACAGAATGTATGCTAGTTTATACAAAGTATTTGCAGTTTGCAGTAAAATATACAATCCCAAATATCATTCGACCTATTTTTAACACCAATGTTATAACATGAACAACTGTTCTTTTCTCTATTTCTGCTTCAACTTCAAACTTTCAACCATACAAAGTTTCAGAGGTTGTGTACCTGGAAATATTTGACAATTGGAGGAAAGGGGGAAGTCAGCAGAGTATGATGACAACAAAATGCAGCAGCAATCACAGCACTATCAGTAGCAGCAGGGCAGAATAGCAGCAGACAAAGCAATACAGCAAGAAACAAGCTCGAGTGCAGTGATGCAACTATGGCCAATAGAAAACAATAGCCAAATAACAGCAGCACCCAGTGGAGTAGAATCAGAATTCCAGATAGATCAAAACAGTAGTAAACCAATGAAAGCACTCAACTAATAGACACAACTGGGATTTCAGAGGATCAGAATTGGTTTGAACAAATTGAAACAACTGAAAACCCAATAACAATAGGAGGAAGAAAGTTTCTGATTATTGGTTGTATCCCTTCTATCCCTTAATCTCCCTCTATCTATGTGTATCTATTTTGTATGTATTTCAGCTCTCCTTTTCAAACTCCTCACAGTATGTCTATATTCTTTTCCCTTATCTATTCAGCTCTCTTTCCCCAGAAATTCCTCACTGTGTGTGTTTATTTTCTTTTACAGCCCTCAAGGTCCAGTCCTCTCTCCCCCTTCTGTATATCTCCCCCCTCCTTTTATAAACCTCCCAACTATCTCTTTTAACAGCCTCTTTTCAGAATACCCCAGTCCCCGCCCATGTGCCTTCCATTTTCAGTTCCACTTTAGCTAATTAAGTATTAAACAAAACCCCCCCCATGATATTCCCTGGCAGTCTTACCTTTTCATTTTATTATCTAAAAGCAAGTATGGGCAGTAGAATATATCTGACAGCATATACTGTCAGATTGTTTTAAAACTCAAAAAGCTTCTTAATGCAGAAAAACAGGTTGTGCACAAGGCACATGAGGTGCACTAGTGCACATGCTGTGCACGAGTGCCCATGCCTTCCGATTCAGAATTTAAACATAAACAATCCTTTTTACATTGACTGATCCAAATCAACAGCTATAAGTAAACAAAACTGGTTCTGAATTGATTTCAACAAATGTTCAAACAGAAGCAAATCGATTTGCTATGCTCAGACAGTTGAAATTAATTGACGACACATGTCGACTCGACTATATTAGTATTAACATACACAATCGTAGCCAAAAATCAGACATTTAAACAGTATTGATACATGGTTTGTACTATACTGACTAAGCAGGAATACACTCGAGGAGTCAAACTAGTCAGTCCAAACTCGAAAATCAGCTACTTGCACAAACAAATACATAATGCCTTATCAGAATAGGAGGGGGGAATTTAGACAAACAAACAGAGGTTCAGGCGAATTAGTTGAAGCACAGTTGATAGAGGTCAAAGACATAAACAGAAAACGAACAGACTCTTACAACAAACAAACAGACCAAAAACAACTAAGAAAAGAAAGAAAACTCACCTTTAAACCGCAAAAGATCGACACCTTAACTCGGACTTGGTCAGGCCTTTCTTAAGGCTGAATGGACTTTAAACGAAGTGTTTCTCAGACGAGAAACACTTTGATTAAAGTCCATTAGACCTTAAACTCTTCGGTTGAACCAGTGACGGGGGAACACCAAATTTCCAAAACTCAGATCTGGGATTCATGCCTCCCTGATCAGATTCGGACCGAACCAAGTATGGTTTGGTCACGATGGGGGTCTGGGGAGTGTCTGGTATGAAACTGGGTTTAAACTGAGTAGATCGAGTTTTGACTCGAATCTTCAAATGAAGATTCGAGGACCTGGGGGTGATTCGAACTAAACGGTTAACAGGTCTATGTTCAGGGTGGTGAGGGGGTTCTATGGTGTTCATGGCGAGGTCATCGGCGTTCATGCCGCCGGGATTAATGGCGAGGGATAAGGGGGCGGCTAGGGTTTTGTGGGGAAGGAGGTGAAGACGGAAGCTGGGGTATTGGATAGGGGGGCAGGGTGCGGTATGAGGCTTATATATGGAATGGGGGATTGATTACAACCGTCGGATGCGACGAGATGGACGGCTTGGATCTGAAGGCTTAAACGAAACGTCGTCGTTTGGCTCGGTAGGGGTCAGAATTGGTTCGGGTAACGGGTCGGGTAGTGGAATTACGGGTGAAAGATCTGGACCGTTGGATCGGCTTGATTTAAACGGTTGTGATGGGTTGGCATCGAAACGACGTAGCTTTGGTGTTAAGCTACGTCGTTTCATGGCCTGGGGGTGGGCTGTTTGGACTGGTGGCTTGGGCTGTCCGTTTGGGCTGAGTTCGTTGGGCCAATTTTAACAAATTGGCCCAAGTCCGGAAGGCCCTTTTCTTTCTTTTTTTTTTTTATTTTTTTTTATTTCTTTTCTTATTTATTTTAAAACAAAACTAAGCCAAAGAATCAAATTAAAATTAAATACACACTCAAATACAATTATTTGCACACATACTAAAACATTTCAAAACCGGTAAAGTCAAACCAAACAAAATCACGGACGAAAAATGCCTATTCACGATTTTCTATTTAACGACCGAATTACGGTTTGAATTACGCAGGACACATATATATTTTTTGAATTTTATTTTAATAAAGTAAATAAATAAGAATGGGCCAAAATCACAAATAAATCCACAAGGTGCCGCACAGAAATCCGAAATTGTACAGCGGGGCCAATTATATATTTTTTTTTTTTTTTTTTTATTTGCTTCTGCCTCTTTGTCGTCACTGGATGTTACTGTCGCTGTCCCAATAACTGTACTGCCACGATAGCGGTACATATTATTATTCTTCCGATTAGCCTTCATTACCACTAGTGCACCGGAGCATACTCTCATCACTCCATTTTCTGCAATGATTTTGAACCCTTTTGATTCTAGGGCTCCCACAGAGATGAGATTCTTCTTCAAATCCGGTACATATCGAACATCTATCAATGTTCTGATCATTCCATCATGGTTCCTTAATCGTATTGAACCAATGCCATATGAGGTAAGAGGGCTGTTATCCGCTGTGTGGATGACTCCATATTCTCCTTCTTGAAATTCCACGAACCAGTCCCTGTTGGGACACATATGATAGCTACAAGCCGAGTCCATCAACCATATGTCTGATGATGTTGATGACTCTGTTGTAACTAATGAGAAGTCTGAATCATCACAATCAGCTACATTTGAATCCATAATAGCCTTTCCATTGTTATGTTTGGCCTTATTCTTCAACTTCGGACAGTCTTTCTTCCAGTGCCCTTTTTCTCGACAAAAGGCACATTCATCTTTGCTGGGTCTGGATCTTGACTTGGATCTTCCCTTCTTTGTCCTCGTTTGATTTTGAGGACGACCCCTCACAAACAGTGCTTCTCCTTCTCCGCCCTTCTGTTTTTCTCGCTTTCTTTGTTCATAGCTGTACAAAGCTGAACAAACTTCTCTGAGAGAAATTTCGTCATTTCCATGGAGTAGAGTAGTTTCAAGGTGCTCGTACTCATCAGGAAGTGACGCCAACAACATTAAGGCCAAGTCACCATCATCATAAGTTGTATCCATATTTTGCAAATCTGTGACCAACTTATTGAAACTGGTGATATGTTCATTCATCGTGGTACCAGGAACATAGGTGAAGTGAAACAGTCTCTTCTTCATGTACAATTTATTTTGACTGTTTTTCTTCAAAAATTTATCCTCCAGTGCTTTCCATAATTTACTTGCAGAAGTTTCCTTTGTGTATGGATATTTCTGCTCTCTAGCAAGGTAGGATCGAATGGTACCGCAAGCAACACGGTTGATAATTCTCCAATCTTCTTCTCCAATAACATCTGGTTTCTTTTCTTCAATGGCCAGATCTAGCCCTTGTTGAAAAAGGACATCTAGAACCTCGCCTTGCCACATCCCAAAATGTCCGGACCCGTCAAAAATTTCTACCGCAAATTTCGCATTTGACACAATTCTTGTCATAAGCGAAGATGCCAATGATGACGTATTGTTGACACTTGATGTAGATTCTTCTTGTTTATTGTCTCCCATATTTGACACAAATATTATTTAATAGCTGACGACACAAATCAAGATTATTTCCTTTCTGATGTAGAAGATCAGACTAAGCTGCAACTACAGAGCATACTCAGACAGAACCTTGACTCAGTTACCAAGATAAATCTTTTCTGATGTGGAAGATCAGACTATGCTGCAACCACAGAGCATACTTAGACAGTACCTTGGCTCTGATACCAATTGTTGCGGAAGCCAAATGTATATAGTGTGAATAAGTCACAACTACTATACCAAAAATTATGACAGCCACCAAATAATAAATAAGACAATAAAACAACAATAAAGGAAACACCAGAATTTACGAGGTTCGGCTAATTTTGCCTACTCCTCGGACACAACCAATATTTTATTCCACTCCAAAAATACAAGTGAAATAATACTAAAGAGAGAAGATACAAATGCCTTAAACAGATGAGAAGGCAAATGAGAGGTGTGTCTCAATCCTAAACATTAGGCCTTCTTTTATAGGGGAAAAATCCCCTCCAAACTTAACTCCCAACCAATGTGGGACTTTGGCATTTTGCCAAACTTCAACAGCCATCACATAAACAAACTTAAGTAAATCGTGTCGCCTGCAAACGGCATTATGCTTATTGAGTATTGTCAAGCTCGTTTTCCTTTGAATTTTATTTTCAGCAGCTAATTTATCTGATATTTCCTCTGATTCAGGTGACGGAGGATGGTAAATACTGTCTAGTGCTAGTCTTTGAGGCAAAAGCTCTGCAGTTATCAGATCTTGAAAAACGACAGGTGACATAATGATTCTGTAAATACCTCCATCCCATCCATATGGTTTCAAAACTTATATTCTAATTAATCTGCTTAAATCTTGGTAGGCAAAATTTGCGTCCTTCTTTGGACCAGGAATATCGGCTGAAATTGGTTAGTTCTGAAATTTGATCTTTCTGTTGAACTTGTATGACTTCTAAATTGCACTGGTTTGCACTAACCTTCATAACTTTGTTCCTGCAGCAAAGGGAGAGAAAGATGCGCTATATGAAGTACGGCTAATTTCCAACACGACATTGTAGATTTTGAGAAATTTTGCAACTATGGTATAGTCTGTTGTTATATAGTTCATTCTGCCACATAAATATATTGATATTTCTTCAAAATTGCACTGTACATTGTTGAACCCATAGGAATATATAGAATGATGGAAATTAAAATCCCATATGGTGCCACATTGTATGAGACCTGCTTTTATTTACCTCTGCAGATCTTTAATATTTTGAAGAGGTGGTTGATATAATATATAAAAAGTTGCTTGCTCGAATTTCAGCTATAAGTTTCAATTTCATTTGGAAGTTGGAACAATTAAGTTGGCCTGCAAAGCTTGGCACACAAAATATGTCATCGACAGGCTTCGCTGAGAAAACTCACACAGAGGCATGCAAGCACACACGCGTGCGCACGCGCACGCGCACATCACTCTATTTTCTTTTAAAAATAATATGCATATATAAAATCGACAAATATCACTTGAAAATAACACAAAGTATACATTAATTTGGAACAAGAAATAAAGGTTTAAAATCTATAAGACCCCTATAAGACCCCAAAACCAAACATACGTACAAGTTGAGTTGGGAGAATAGATTGATATCACTTGCACAAAATTATATGTGCATACTGTCTAGGTGTGACAACTAGCGACGTGATTTGTTGCTAGATATGAGGTCATGCACCACATAATGAAGTTCAAAATGGAAGAATCATATAAGGCATTGGTATGTAAAAATTGATGGAGGTTACAACCTGAAGTAGCATTGTGAAATGTAACTCAATCAGTTCAGTTACCATAAATGTATGCAAGGTGTCGTACCTCCTTTTTACCACCAGAAAGGTATAAGAGAGTTTTTCTAATGAAAATGACATTAATCGAAATGAGATTATTTTATTTATTTCAGAGTCGCCACTTGAAATAATTTATGGTGTCTCAAGTCACCGATTTATTTTAAAATCTCAAATCGACGAAATTGACTTTATTTAAAAATCTGCGAAACCAGAAATTCCAGATAAGGAATTCTGTTAACCCGGGAGAAGGTGTTACGCACTCCCGGGTTCCGTGGTTCGAGCACGGTCGCTTAAACTATTAAATTGGCCTAATTATCTGATTTACTACATGTTTTAAACCTATTGTGCATTTTTAGCTTTATAACCGCTTTTTAATTATTTTAACCGCTTTTAGAATTTATGGAATTATTTCTTAAACAAGCTACGATTGTCGTACACTTGCCGTTTTGGGACACACCACCAACCACGCTACATGAAATGCACCCGTGATTCGCGATAAGTTTATTTTATTAATGTTCGAAGTTGTTATGTTCGGGTCACATGAAATACACACCCGAATTTTGGGATTAGGCATCGTAACTATGTCACGGGAACCGTACCCATAGTCACGATGATTTATTATAAACGCGCGTAAAGCAAACTACAAATGTTCAAAGTGTTTTCTATACTAATTATGAATGTTCCAAGTATTTTTCACATAGTTTTGGTATTAATATGAGGGCTGTAGACATGTAATTTTTGACCCTCTCCGAGGTTTTACACATTATCTTTCATAAAATTCAAAAATTCAAAAATAATTGTACTTTGTTTTCAGGAATATTATTTTAATTTTTTGCGATGATTTTAATCTAATCCAGTTTTTATTTTTAGGATTGATATTTGAAAAATAGATCATCATAAATGATCAAAGTGTGTCGTTCAGGATACATAAAATATTCAGACAGAGCTGCTCCTGTATAAGGAGCAAGGTATTGTAATGTAGCAGGGGAATCCGCCCTTTCGGGAAAATAGGTTTGTTTTAACGGTTAGTTTTATTTTAATAGTTATTTTACTTAAGTAGGATTAATTAGTAAATGGGTAGTATTTTTTGTCTTGTTCAAAGAGAAAAAAAATAAAATTTAGGCTCAAACAACCCATTTTAGGCCCAATTTTCGGCCTTAGTCCATAAATCCAAGCTCAATACTCATAAAACTCTAACACTTCACTCTTTTCTATATCTTCACAACCTAGAGCTAGCTAAGACAAAAAATTCCTACAACTCCAACTTTAGCGGCAGACCTAAGAGCTCCTCACGACTCTGAAACTTTTTTCTTCACATAGATACATTTTTTTTTAACTTTTTGTCATCTTTAATGGACATCATGTGAAGCTAAAAGAAGCAGCCATAGAGCACGCCTCTTCTGCCGTGTAAATATCATGAAAATACCACTTCAAACTCCAGTCAAAAAAAAAAAAAACTAGCGTCCAGCACCTTCTCTTCCTCCACCAAATAGCTGCGCAAACAGCCACCAAACTACTCCTAAATATCTACTAAAAACCACCCAAAACACAGCAATAAAATGACCACCAGTCAGCCACCGAAGCAGCCCCTTTTCTCCGTCTAAAACCAACCCAAACCAGCACCAAAAATCAGTACTGAAACCCAGCTGAAAACGTTCCAAAATCGCCCCAAAGTTCTGTCCGTCTCCGAGTTCGAGGTTGCGTATCCGAGTTCCGGTCGTGGTTTATTCATATTTCAATTGGATTTCATTGTTGCATTGACGGCTAGATCGGATTATGCGGTACATCTTGCTGGAGGTACAAGATCTACTTCTTTATTATTACTCAAAAAAGTTCTACTTCTTTATTAAGCATCCATAGGTTTTAACATTCATTGATCTTTGAAGAAATCAGCCATGTAAACTTGGTTCTTACTGTGTTTGTTGCTCTGGGGTATTTCATCAGGTTTGCCTGAAAACCTAAGAACTGGTACCAGATTGACTCTCAATTTCTAAATTGTAAAAATAAATTTGGGAGGGGAAATGACCTTTTTTGCTTTAGGCAAGGATGTATATTGCTCGCCATGCGTTGCATCTCATGTGCTATGTACGTCGCTAGTATTTTCGCTAAGGACAAAGTAATAGTGATTTAGTGGCATAGGTATTAAAAACAATGATATATAGCATGCATTATAATTTACGTTTTGGGATCCTTGTCAGAAGTAATAATAGTAATCAATAATGCAATTGCAACATTTAAACATCCATTCAAGCACCTATTTTTAATGCATAAGTGAGTTTTACCTACAAGCAGTATAAAGCATTCTTGAACTGGTCAAGCGTAGTTTCATCTGCTTGCTGTATTGGGAAAAATTGTATTTAAAGGTGATGTGTCGAGATATGTAGATTGGTCAAATGGTCAAAGAATTACAACTAGCCAAGAGGCACGAGTTGCAATAGATACGAGCAAATGACAGAGGAAGAGGCACGGGCAGTTATTCAAATAACTCAACGCTCGTACCTATCTAAGTCATTTATGTCCGAGAATCAAAAGGAATAAATTTGACAAGAGAAAAGAGTGCAGATACGGCATTTAATAGGCAATAAATGTGGAATACATTAGAGAATTTGTATTGAATGTAATGATTATGTAACGTAGCATTCAATGTCTTTAATTACTCATAATGGCCTCATTATGATTTGAGCAAAACGTATATCTCCAAGATATCCATAAAAGGGAGATATCTGATCATTGTAAGGACACGAAACACTATTGGAATAAACTTTGGTTTACTTGTTTTTCTCTTGATTACTCTCTTGCTACCTAAATTACTTCCTTTTATACATTCTTTTGATTATTAGTAACCCGTGTTCTTCTAAATTCTAGCTTTGACTAAAATTTCATTTTTTGGTAAAACAAATTGGTTCCGTTACCGGAAAACTGATAATCTATTTTCTTTTCACTTAACTTTCCTTGTTGCATCAATTATGTCGAACAACAATGACAACACTCAAGGAAACCAAGAGAACCAACAAAATCAGGGAGATCCACATAATATTAACACTCAAGTTCCTACTCCACGAGACTCTCCACGACAATCTCGTGAGGGTACTCCTGATGGGTCTCAAATAAACGAGCATGCTCAATTTGAAAATGTTGAAGCTGTTGATGAAGCTTTGCAGAAATTAATTGCTGCTCAGGTCAACAAAGTTGTTGAGGCACTTGTTAACCAGTTACTTGTTGCAACACTCACACCTACTCCAAATAATAACACTTTAGAAAGCCCTTGTTCCGGGCTTGTTAACTCAGACAGCGGTGGAACTCCCAGTGAATCACAGGAGAGAGAACCAGGTAATGTAATTAATTTTGATTTACAAAATTTAGTACTAACCTTGCAGAAACAGCTCAAGGAGTAAAGTAAGCGCATAAAGCATATACTCGGGGTGCCGCCCATAATCAAAGGGGTAGATATGGATAGATATTCACAACAACCCTGGAAGCCAAGTGCTGCTCCACTCCCAATTCCAAAAAAGTTCAAAATGCCTGATATTCCAAAATATGATGGAACAACAGACCCACGAGATCATGTGACTGCATTCACAACTGGCGTAAAAGGCAACGATTTGACTAAGCAGGAGATTGAATCAGTATTAGTCAAAAATTTGGTGAAACGCTTACCAAAGGAGCGCTAACATGGTATTCTCTTTTACCCGAAAATTCTATAAATTCTTTTGCTGAGCTTGCAGATTCTTTCATCAAAGCACACTCGAGTGCTCAAAAAGTAGAGAAAAGAATGGATGATATTTTCAAAATCAAGCAAGGGGACTCAGAACTGCTTAGAGAATTCGTGGACAGATTTTAACGTGAAAGAATAAGATTGCCACGTGTACCTGACAACTGGGCAGCTATAGCTTTCACAAGTAATTTGAATGAAAAAAGCTCGAAAGCTACGAGGAGACTCAAGGAAAGACTTCGAGAATTCCCAGCTACAACGTGGAATGATGTTTATAACAGGTATAGTATGAAGCTGAGGATACTGTTCCACGATTTCAAAAGGAAGAAAAGGTAAGTTCGAGACGTGCGGAGACCGAAAAAAGATCCGGTAAAAATAGGTACGAGCCTTACATGGGACCTGCGGAAAAGGACTCACGGTCAAAGCAGGATAATCAAATGTACGATCACAGATCAAGAAACAGAGAATCAGGTTCTTCATCAAGATTCAGGAATGAGCGAAACAACTATGAGTCCCAAGATAATGCTAGAAATTTAAAAGCGAGACTCGGTGGTTACAACTTCAACGTCAGCACCTCCGAGCTCATAGCTGTTTTGAGAAGCATGAGAGATAAGGTTCGATGGCCAAAGGAAATGAGATCGAATCCAAACAGGGGAAACCCTGACCATTGGTGCGAGTTTCATAATGACCACGGACATAAAACAACAGATTACAGATTTTTACAAAGTAAAGTTGATCATTTATTAAAACAAGGATATTTTACTGAGTTGTTCAGTAAGAAAGGCAAGCAAGCTCACATGAAGAACAGGCAGGAGCCTCCAAAACCACCTTTTCCCAAAAGAACTGTCAACGTTATAAGTGGTGGTGAAGACGTCAATGGTATATCATATACTGCAGCTAACAAAATTTCCAAAGTAACAATTACCCAAGGGAAATGGGTGCGGCATGTTTTAGAGGAAGACAACATTACATTCAATGACGCAGATGCAGATGGCGTATTAACCCCTCATAACGATGCACTGGTAATATCTTTAATTGTACATGATACTAATGTGAAACGAGTTTTGATTGATCCAGGTAGTTCCGTGAACATTATTTTGCTAAGAGTATTACGTGAGATGCAAGCTGAAGATAAAGTGATACCAAAGGCGCATAAAGTGATACCAAAGGCGCATACTCTATCTGGATTTGATAATTCTAGTGTCCTCACGAAAGGAGAGGTAACACTCACCACATTCGCAGAACGAGTCATCAAAGATACAAAGTTCTAGGTGGTAGATATGGAGATGGCTTACAACATGATTCTTGGGAGACTATGGATCTACGAAATGGATGTTGTTCCTTCAACCTAGCGTCAAGTTATTAAATTTCCATCGCCATGGGGAATATGTTAAATTCATGGAGATCAACATACAGCCAGGGCTATCAACTCTGTTGCAGATACAAGCATGAGAAATAAAGGTAAATAGCAATCACAGAAGGCAGTTAAGGACACCACAACACAAACCTCAACTGAACAAGAGCAAACAGATGTAGATTCAAGGCCTGATACCATTCAAGAACCAGAAGAGAACGAAAATATCAGAACAACAATAGATGAATTAGAGCCTGCCGTGTTATTTACTCAATGGCCTAATAAAAAAGTCTATGTTGGAGCCAATCTTAGCCAAGGTATGAGAGGTAAGTTAATTGAATTTTTAAAAACTAACGTGGACTGCTTTGCTTGGTCCCACTCTGACATGACAGGAATACCACCGAAGGTGATGAATCATAAACTAAATGAAGATCCATCATACCCTCCTGTCAAGCAAAAGAAAAAAAAGCAAGGAACTTTCAAGAATCAGGTGATTCAAGAAGAAGTCCAAAAATTGCCAAAAATTGGTTTCATTCGTGAGGTAAAGTATCCTAACTGGTTAACTAACACTGTTGTATTTCCAAAGAAGAACGGTAAGTGGCGGGTTTGTGTAAATTACACAGATCTTAATAAAACCTGCCCTAAAGATTCTTTTCTACTACCACACATAGATCAATTGATTGATGCAACTGCAGGTCATGAACTATTAAGTTTTTTAGATGCATATTCAGGTTATAATCAGATTGAAATGGATTTGGGAGATGAAGAAAAAACTTCATTCATAACAGACAGGGGGACTTACTGTTATAAAGTAATGCCCTTTGGTCTAAAGAATGCAGGTGCAACGTATCAGAGGTTAGTTACCAAAATGTTTCAAGAGCATTTAGGAAAGACTATGGAGGTATATATAGATGATATGCTTGTTAAAACTCAGTATTCAAAAGATCACATATCACACTTATCTGACACATTTTCAATTTTGCACAAATTTAATATGAAGTTAAATCCCGAAAAATGTGTATTTGGCGTTGCATCAGGTAAGTTTTTGGGTTTTCTTGTTTCTAACTGTGGTATTGAAGTGAATCATGCACATATTAAGGCCATTGAAGAAATCTCTGATATACTTTCAAACAAGAAAGAAGTTCAAAGATTAACAGGGAGAATTGTAGCCTTGGGAAGATTCATTTCTAAATCATCAGAGAAGTGTTTTAAATTCTTCTCAGCCCTTAAGAAGAAGGATCATTTTGAATGGAATGAGGAATGTCAACAGGCACTCAGGAATTTGAAAACGTACTTATCAAATCCACCTTTGCTGGCAAAACCAAAGGCTGGGGAAAGACTACTCATTTACCTTGCTGTTTCGGAAGTTGCGGTAAGCGTTGTTTTGGTCCGAGAAGAACAAGGTAAACAATCCCCTATCTATTGTGTTAGTAAATCTTTGTTAAATGCGGAGACGCAGTATTCTCAGTTAGAAAAACTTGCACTTGCATTAATCATGACATCTAGAAAGTTAAGACCTTACTTTTAGTGTCATCATATCGTTGTAGTAACTACCTACCCTTTACGTAATATATTACATAAGCATAAGTTATCAGGTAGGTTAGCTAAGTGGGCAATAGAGTTAAGTGAATACGAAATCACATACCAACCTAGAACTGTTATAAAATCACAAGTGTTAGCTGATTTTAGCCAGGGGATACAATTAGAAGTAGAAAAAGAATTACAGGTATTCAATGGAGCTAATCCGGGAACTTGGACTTTATTCACTGATGGCTCATCTAATGTAAAAGGTGCAGGTTTAGGGATTGTCTTAGTACCACCTATGGGTGAAACCATTCGACAAGCTATTAAATGTCACTCCATAACTAACAATGAAGCGGAGTATGAGGCTGTGATTGCAAGTCTAGAATTGGCACGAGAGCTTGGCATAAATCAGATTATAATCAAGAATGATTCGCAACTCGTGGTTAATCAAATGCTGGGGACTTATACAGCTAGGGAAGCAAGGATGCAACAATACTTAGAAAAGGTACGAGAATTGATAAAGTAATTTTAAACCTGGAAAGTTATACAAATACCAAGGGATGAAAATGTTGAAGCGGACACCCTAGCTAAACTCGCATCTGCAGCTGATGTGGCAAGCGATGCAAACACCTTAGTTATACATTTATTTCATTCAGTTCTCGATCCTGATAAGAATGAGGTAAATTTTAATAATTTAACTTGGGATTGGAGGAACGAGATTGTTGTTTTTTTGCACTATGGTATCGTCCCTGATGATAAGAAAAAAGCTCATGTACTTCGAAAGAAGGCTGCTCGGTATTGCTTAAAGCAAGGCAATTTATATCGTAAAATGTTCGGTGGTTCCTTAGCAAGATGCCTCGGACCTTCGCAAATGGAGTATGTAATGAAAGAAATACACGAGGAACATTGCGCGAATCACGCAGGATGAAGGTCATTGGTAAGAATCTTAATTAGGGCAGGTTAATACTGGCCTAAAATGGAAGAGAAGCAGAAAGTTTCGTGGCCAAATGTGATAAATGTCAAAGGTACGGTAACAATATGCATAGACCTGCGGAGTTATTATATCTAGTCATTGTTCCATGGCCATTTATAAAATGGGGAATGGATATCGTGGGTCCATTACCACAAGCAAAATGATAGGTAAAGTTTCTGCTCGTACTCACTGATTATTTTACTAAATGGGTGGAGGCAGGAGCATTTAAACAGGTGCGAGAAAAGGAAGTCAAAGATTTTATTTGGTGGAATATCATATGCCGATTCGGTGTACCAAAGGAGATCGTGTTTGATAATAGCCCTCATTTATTGGAGCTCAAATCACGGAATTCTTTCAAAGTTGGCAAATTAAAAGGATTACGTCTACACCTTATCATCTGGTGGGTAATGGGCAAGCAGAATCAAGGAATAAGGTTATTATCAATAATTTAAAGAAACGATTAGAGGAATCAAAAGGTAACTGGCCTGCAGTGTTACTTGGAGTTTTATGGGCATATCGCACAACTGCAAAAACAAGTACAGGAGAAACACCATTTTCATTGGTTTATGGAGCTAAGGCTTTAATTCTAGTTGAGATAGGGAAACCAAGGACACGGTTCACACAGGCGACACAAGAATCTAATGACGAGGAGATGCAGGTCAATCTAGATTTACTCGAGGGGAGGAGAGAAGATGCATTAATAAGAATGGCAGCACAAAAGCAAGTCATAGAACGATATTACAACCGAAAAGCACGCCTCAGATTCTTCAAAGTGGGGGACTTCGTGCTTAAAAAGGGTTTTCAATCTACAAAGGCAGCTAACACGGGTAAATTAAGTCCAACATGGGAAGGACCCTATAGAGTTCGTGATATTACAGGAAAGGGAGCATATGAACTGGAGACAATGGATGGCAAGATACTACCTTCACATTGGAATGCTGTTCATTTGAAGAGATACTATTTCTAAGGAATACCCACGGTCAGGTATCACCATTTTAAATTTAATTTTTGAATTGTTAAAATTTTACTAACGATTTTAGATGATAGGCAAAAAGCTAACCCGTACTAAATGATGAGTTACGACCTGTAAGACACACAGAATAACCTAAAATTCATGGCCTAGGGTTACAATTATTCTGATAGAAATTCAAACGGGTTAAGCAGTCTTCATCTATAATCGCACCTCCGAGTCTCGTATGTTTTTCCATTTTAGGAAAAGGACCAAATGAGAGAAACTATCAAGTGCTCGAGGCTTCATACTTCAACACTCAAACACTTGGGGACTACATAATATACACAGACATGTGTATAAAGAAGGAAAAGAAGATTGAGGAAAAATCAAGCCTAAAAGAGTCAAGTGCAGAGTAAAAGTCACAAAGTCATGAGATGGAGCCACGAGCTAAGGCCAAAGAAAAACCTTATTATAGTTAGGGTAAAGGCTATGTACTAAAACGGGTTATAAGGAAAAACCCCGTGTCTATTATTCTTCTTTTGTAAAAATCTATTACAAGAAAAACAGTTACGAAAAAGTTATAGATGCAATTCAAATACATGTAAAGTATTATTCAAAACTTGTCAAAGTTATTTCAAAGAAACATGTGTGTTCCTATTTCTTTTATCGTATGATAACACCATTATGAAGTTGAGACGTCTTCTTCATTAAGTGTTAAAATATAAAAGGGTCCTCTTTTATAAAACTCATGTTTAAATTAGTTAGTCATGAGATTAACAGAAGCATTTTCGAAGAACAAAAATGCAAATTATTCTATAAGTCCTTAAAAATAAAGGCAAGAATAAAGCAGACAGAAGTTTAAGATAATAACATGAAAAACTTCTTAATACTTAAAAACTGAAGACTAAGTACGAACTTAGTCATAAAACTATGAAATTGTTTATACAAATTGCCCCATAAAAGACTTGGGGACTTGCGTTTCCAAAACCAACCCTCAAATGAAGCTAAGGGTTTGATTATAATTTTCCAAAATAAAATCAAAAACAAAATCATTCAAATGATTAAAACGGGTCACTGAGAAGTTTGTGGAACTGAAGTAGGAGCATCAATAGCAGCGAGCTAAATTTGGGCAGGTGCATCAACAGATGCAGTTTCAACTTGGCTTGCAGCAACAGGCTCGATTGGACTTGAAAGAGTTGGGATACCCGTATCAGCTTTAACATTCACGGGAGCTTCAACCACGGGAGAAGGGAAGTCCTGTGTTTGCTGAGCTTTTTCAATGGTTTCATTGATCTTAGCTAACTCCGACTCCAGGTTGAAGTTTTCTTGACCAACTTCAATTAGGGTATCACGACGTGAATTCAAAATGCCCAACTTACTTTAACAGCGGATTTTTCTTTAAGGATCTCATAATCCTTTTCCCAATCAGCAATCTCATTCTTTAGCTCTTCATTTTCTGCCAAGGCGGAGTTATAAGAAGCTTTGAAGAGAGGCATGGGAGCTCTCTAAAGCACGCACCTTATCAGCAGAGACTCGAAGGTCTTCTTGTGCTTGAGTTAAGCTTTGCACGAGCTTCCCAGTGTAAACTTGTTTTTGACTCAAAAGAGTCTTCAACTCTTTGTTCTCTTCACTAGCCTTAGATAGTTGCTCGGAGAAGGAGGATTCGAGACGTTCTTTTTCTTTTTCTGCTTGGCTTGAGGAAGCTTTTACAACCGCTAACTCTGAAGTTAAAGCCCGCACCTGCTGCTCTAAGGTAATCTTGCTCTCCTGTAAATCTTCCATAGCAATTTGTGCACTCTCAAATTGTTCCTTCCAATTGATAGCCTCCAACTGAGAATCACGTGCTATCTTCTCTGAATCACGTGCTACCTTCTCCAAGAGGGGGATTCTGTTCATCATTTCTGTGTCGATAAGATTGGCCTAAAAAGGAAGGGAATTAAGAATCCCAAAGATAAAAAAATTTACAAAGTAAAGAAGGGAGAGAAGGAAAATACCTTCAAAGTGGCATGCACGATATCATTTATTAGAGTCAGGGAACTATGGCTCTCCAGCTTTGCTTTTTCAATTGGGCCAATTAAAGGCTCCAGCCATACATCTGCCTGACCTGACTTCCTCAAAAGGTTGTTATCAGCAGGAACTTCAATAGTTACCCTCCTCATAGCGGCACTTCTACTTGAAGAGCCCACTTCCGTATGATGAACGATAGGAGGGAGAAGTGTCAAAAGAGGAGCGGTAGAAGAAGTGAAAACAGTAGAAGAAGGAATAGAAACATTTGGGGCTGGTAAGGAAGGAATCACAGGCACGGGAGTTGAAAAAGAAGATAAGGGTATTTCATCTAAAACAGGCCCTAAATTTCCACTACCAAAACCACTAATGAAAAGTTGATCAATAAACTCACGGGTATCATGAGGAGTGACGTCATCGTCAGGAATTACTACTAGGGTTTCAACAAGTTCGGTAAGAGAAACAGAAAGATGAGGGGAAACTTCAGCTTCGTCATCAGAGACGATGCGTCTCCTAGCTCGTGGCCTCGTCACCAGGGAGCCCCCATCTTCCTCTTCTTCAGAGTCTTTCTCTTCAACAACTTTCCTTTTCGCAGAAGAAGAACCCAAGACTATTTCTCGGGCTCTTTCTAAAAAGATACGGGTCCCCGAAGGAGTAAGGGTTCCCGAAGAGACACGAGAGGCCGCAACTGCTTCAACAGTAACTCCTCGAATAGCAAATCCTGATAAAAAGAAGGATGGGAGTTAGAGCAATAAAGAAAAATATATATATGCGTGAAAGATGAAATAAAAACTCTTACCATGAGTCTTTACTTTCCAACTGTAACGGTTAGAAAGTGTTCTCCAAGACCTACCATCTATTGGTGCGGTCTTTAGCAATTTATCTACCCAACCACGGAAATTGGGAATATCCTCCACAACTCCCATGGTTGCTAAAAAAGGGGCAAAATTAGAGAAGTTAATAAACTTGAAGAAAAAAGGCACGAGAAGGATAAAAGACTTACGTGCAAAATTCCACTTCTTAGGGAAGGGAACGTTATCCTCTCCCACTAAGCCAACAATGGGGACACCAACAAACCGGGCATACCAGCCACGGTCCTTGTCATCTTCAGGGCTCACCAAAACCCTCTTACTCTTGGCCACTAGGGTAAAAACGCCGTTACAGAAAAACCTACGGGAGTAAATATGAATCAGGTGAGGGAAAGTAAAGGAAACATCAGCCATATTGGTTAAATGCCTCAAACAGGCAACAACCCTCCATATGATTGGGCCAATTTGACCCAAACAGACATTAAAGAAACGGCAAAATTCAAGAATGACTGGGTCAATAGCTGGTTTGAACCCTAAAGTGAAAGGGTATGTATAAACAAAAGAGAACCCAGTCAAGTAAGAAGTAATTCTCTGATTTGGATTAGAGATAATAATAGAAAAATCATTACTCTAATAGCAGTCTTTGCGAACTACATGAGTCAAAACTTCTGTAATTTGAGTGGGGTAAGCATCAACACGATCTAAAGCGGAAACCTGGTTTCTAAGAGCTTCCCTATCATGGTAAAAATATAGTTCTGCAGGGACTATCTCCTCTACTAAAGGCTCACGTAATGGTTCAGAAAGTTCTTTACCCCTAGAAGAAGATTTGTGAGAAAGGGAACCTCTGGTTCTAAAAGAAGGACCAGAACTAGGAGAAGGTATAAACGAACCACCACCACGAGTAGACCCTAAGCTACGAAGCATACCTCCCCTTATATGCCTAATGGGGGCATTGACTGAGATTTGAGGAATTAAGTGTTCAATAAGCTTTATGTGGTAAAAGACAAGGAAAGAAGTTATATTTATATTAATAAGCAACCGCCAAAGGTAAAAGTGCAGTGATGGAAGGATTATAATAATGATAACTAGCACTTCGTGAATAGTGGAGCCGTAAAAAAGCCTTGAAAAGGGCTGCAAAACTGCAGAACCAATAGAAAAATGACATGTGTACGGAGCATTAAATGGAAGCGATAATTGAAGCGTCAATTTTGTCATAGTATTAATGGTGACAAAAATTCTCTTTTAATGAAATCCACTTCCCAAATATTCAACTGATGAATAAATGGAAAGTGGGGGGACTATCTGTATTGGAAAAAATTGTATTTAAAGGTGACGTGTCGAGACACGTAGACTGGTCAAATGGTCAAAGAATTACAACTAGCCAAGAGGCACGAGTTGCAACAGATACGAGAAAATGGCAGAGGAAGAGGCACAGGCAGTTATTCAAATAACTCAGCGCCTGTACCTATCTAAGTCATTTATGTCCGAGAATCAAAAGGAATGAACCTGACAATAGAAAAGAGTACAGATATGGTATTTAATAGGCATTAAATGTGGAATACGTTAGAGAATTTGTATTGAATGTAATAATTATGTAACGTAGCATTCAATGTCTTTAATTACTCGTATAGCCTCATTATGATTTGGGCAAAACGTATATCTCCAAGATATCTATAAAAGGGAGATATCTGATCAATTGTAAGGACATGAAACACTATTGGAATAAACTTTGGTTTACTTGTTTTTCTCTTGATTACTCTCTTACTACCTAAATTACTTTCTTTTATACATTCTTTTGATTATCATCAACCTGTATTCTTGTAAATTCTAGCTTTGACTAAAATTTCATTTTTTGGTTAAACACTTGCCTATGAGAAGAAGTTTCATGAGACTTCTTATTTGTTGTAGATTTTCCGCCTAGTGGAACCAAATAATGAAACTTCTTATTAGTTACTAGCTTATTTCTTTGAGGTTTAAAGCAGAGCTTATTGTAATTCAACTTCTTTGTAGATATTAATTAGTGAACATCGTAGCTTGTTTTAGGCGCGATTAATAAATTATCGTTGTCATGGGTACGATTCTCGTGGCATGGTCATGATACGTAAATTCCATTCGGGTGTGCATTTCATGTAACCCGACCATAATTTCGAGCATTAATAATAAAAAAAATGTCGCAAATCATGGGTGCATTTCATGTAGCGTGATTTGCAATGTGTTCCAAAATGGCAAGTGTACGACAATCATGACTTGTTCCACAAATAATCCCCTAAATAATTAAAAGCGGCTTTAAAAGGTTAAAATGCACAATAGGTTTAAAACATATAATTAATCAGATAATTAGGCCAATTATTAATAGTTGAGCGACCGTGCTAAAACCACGGAACCCGGGAGTACCTAACACCTTCTCTGGGTTAACAAAATTCCTTACCCAAATTTCTGTGTTTGCAGACCATAAATAAGAGTCAATTTCCTCGATTTGGGATTTAAAATAAACCAGTGACTTGGGACACCATAAATATTCCAAGTGGCAACTCTGAAATTAAATAAATAATCCCTTTCAATTTATGTCACTTTAATTGGAAAAACTCCCTTATACCCTTTCGGGTGGAAAAAGGAAGTGTGACAGCTCTGGCAACTCTGCTGGGGATAAGAATCCAGAATCTCTGGTTCAGGGTTCAAGAATTCGAGCTTGGAATAATTGTTATAGTTGTCTTTCATTTATTATCTGATTTTTACGTGTTTGAGCCTAGTGTGCTAATTGCCGCTTTTTGCCGCTTTGATATTCTGTGAACTATTTATAAACTGCTACGAAACCCTCTTCTCTCTGAGTCTTCTAAATCTTTTGGGAGCGTGTGCTTCGCGTGGCTTCTTTTCTGCTAGAGTCATATCCTAATTTTAGAACGAGGTTCGGACAAGTTGCAAAGCCGGTAAAGCTTCTGTATTCCCGATACGCTCCCCCCCATTGGCTCGAGTTGTTCGATTGGGTAAGCCAGGTCTAGAACAATATACCCAGGTTTTAAACCTAGAATAACATAGCCTCATGCCAAATCCCTAGTAGGAACGCTTATTTGCATCACGTGACTTTGGGGACTCAACACAGGGGTTGAGTCCGTCTAGGACAAGTGTACCCAAATTAAAAGACCACACGGATGCATCTTACGTGCTACTTGCGTATCTATTTTGTTTCGGCTTCCATGTTGACTGACTTCTAGAATAGGGAAAGAAATGAAAAAAAAAAGAGAAAAAGAAAAAGAAAAAGAAAAAGAGAAAAAACAAGAGCGAGTAGTAGGTATTTGAAAAAATTTGAAAACAAGAAAGTAAGTCAATGTTTTCAAAAATCATGTTTCCTCTGTTCCGTCAAAACTGACCGAACTACGCGGGTCTGATTCTCATTGGATTTGAGATACGTATGCAAACCTCATTACTTCCTTCTTTAGAAAGTCTTTCTTTTAGACCCCAATTTTTAAAAATAAAAGAAAAATTCTTTTTACCTCTCTCAAAATCCAAAAATATTTTCATTGTTCTTTCGAAAATTCAAAAGAAAATTCAAGATTCAAAAAATATTTTCTCTTTTCTTTCGAAGTATTTCTTTCATAAATTCAAAGTAAAAATTCAAAAATCCAAAAATATTTTCTTTCTTCTTTAAAAGTTTTTCTTTCGAAATTTCAAAAGAAAAAATCAAAAATATTTTCTTTCTTCTTTGTAAGTCTTTCTTCTGAAAATTAATTAAAAAGGGAAAAAAAAGAAAATTCAAAATCCAAAAAAAAATTTAGTTTATTTCCTTTATCCCTAATCTTCCCGAACTACGCAAGATCTAATTCATGTTTCCACATGATACGTAGGCAACCCACATCAAGTTCGATCAACCATTAAAAAAATGATGATGATAATAAGGACCGACTGAGTCCATTCTAACACGTCTTTTATTATTAAATTGTGACGAAAGTTTAAGGTGGTCAGTTTATGGTAAGCTGGCAACACAAAATCCAAAGGAAAAATGACAACTCACATCGAAGTTGTTGCAAGCAGTCATAAGACTCAGGGTTAGAGGGTTCAACAAGAGTCTAATGTGGTTGAGGAAAATAGAGTACTGAAACAAAAAATGACTGAAATGTGTCAAGTGTGGGCCAATGGCCAAGGACCGCCCTTCTCTATTCCTGGTTTCCCAGAGTTCACACTCATCTCGACTACTACCATTCCGGTCTCATTATCTGATCAATCCTATCCACCTAGGTTCAGTCCTTATCCCAACTGTACGACTATAGTTGGAACTTCTGTTGCATGCTCTCAAAGTTTGCCATTTACAACCAATCAGACAACCACTACTATTATGCTTGTCTTCACCATCCCACAACTGACAGTGGTGTAGAGGAAAACTCATGAGTCACAGTTTGCTACCTAGCAAGAACAATCCCACTCTCCTGAGTACCATTCGTACCTATTTGATCTTCCTGCAAAGATTGAGAAGCCTGCCTGAAAGATGGCACAAAAATAAATGACCCAAAGAGTGAAAAGCTTAGAACAACAGTTGAAAAATATGCAAGGGTTGGCAGGTCAGAAGATATTGCCTTCAAGGTTCTATGTATGTTCCTCGATGTCCACTTGCCGCCTGGTTTCAAGAATCCCAAATTTGAAAAGTATGATGGACATGGAGACCCCATAGCCCACCTAAAAAGGTATTGCAATTAACTAAGAGGTGCAGGAAGAAATGAAGAATTGCTAATAGTTTATTTTGGAGAAAGCCTTACGGGTGTAACCTCCGAATGTTTTATGGATCAAGACATATCTCGCTGGTATATCTGGGATGACATGGCACAGGCCTTTGTCAAACAGTTCCAATACAACATTGACATCACCCCAGACCGCAATTCCCTTTCAAACCTGAAGAAGAAACCAACTGAGAGTTTCAAGGAATATGCCATTAAATGGATAGAGCAAGCGGCTAGAGTTAAGCTACCTATGGATGACCATGAGTTAATCACTGTCTTTCTTCAGGCTCAAGATCCAGATTATTTCTAAATCATAATGTCCACAGTGGGCAAATCCTTCTCGGAAGCAATCAAAATGGGGGAAATGGTTCATAATGGCCTTAAGACAGGAAGAATTATAAGTCAAGCAGTTCTCAAAGCCGCAACTCAGACTCTCCAGATTGAATATGATAATTTTTGTGACACGAATGAGAAGGATGAAGAAACTATAATGATATCAGGGTCGAGAAGAGGTCCTAGGAGAACATCTCGAAGGTTTGAGCAACTTCATCAGGTTTCCCCTGACTCCCCTGAGCACTATTATCCACCTCAGAACTCACAATACTCTGTTGCTCCACCTCAATATATTGTCCAGCCACCAAATCACCCAAGAAGGCGAGCACGAGCATAACAAAATCTCCACCAGCCTCCAAAAAAATTTTAAGTGCCCTATAACCCACATCTAAGCCAGGGGTATAAAGGGGAAAATAGATTGAAAGATAATTTTACACAAATAGGAGAGTCCGATACAAGCCTGTTTGATAAATTAAAGCATTATGACATGATTGCACCTATTCCTCCAAATCATGTGGACCCACGTGCAAGAATCTTTGACCCTTCTAAAAAGAGTGAATACAATTCCAATGCCTAGGGGCACAATGTTGAAAGCTATCGGGATTTGAAAAGAGAAATAGAAAGAATGATCCAGGAAAAACTGATTGTGATCCAAGACAGTGACACCCAGAATATCACGCAGAATCATTTACCTGCACATGATGATGCACACTTTGTGGGGATGGTGCCTGGTGACATGTAGTATGAGAATCCTCTCGGGAACTTGACGATTGAAATTGGATAAGGCCATGGTGATTGAGATGAGCAAATTTGTGGCTAAATGTCAAGTTTAGCAATTGAAAAGTCATTCTCTCCTCACTAGGAAGGAATCTTGGTAGCTTGTTTTGATGTTTTTTCTATTATCTGGGTTATTTCAAGGTTGTGATCCAGATTTTATTTGTTTCATTGAGTCAAACCCTTCTATCCCTCTATTTTATTTGTGTGAGTCTTGCCTGTCTATTTTGTTGCTATTTTCATTAGCTGGGTTATTTTAGGATTGTAACTCGGATTTTAGGTTGTTTGCCTTGTTGTTTACTCAATAAAATACAGTTGTTCTTTTGTGTCATTCCATTGTTAATTATTTTCCCGCTAGTTTTAGTGATATGACATGCATGCGAAATTTTTAGCCAGATATTAGAAAATTGATTTAAGCTTGAATTGGACAACTGAGAAAAATACACTTTTGAGGATGAAAAAGAGTTGAAATACCTTAGAATTAAGCACGAGTAAAATTCAAATGGAACTAGAATAGTCATACCCGTGGAGGTTAAGAATCTTTACCTTCAAAATTATTGTGAAGATCGGGTTGAGAAAGAATCAATTGAAGTTTGTTGGAAAGTTTGACATTAAGGGATGGAAAGTGTCTTGTGACCATGACACACCAAGAAGACAACATGTTCGTCAATGTTGTGATCGCGAATAGTTACTATATTTGGCATTCTTGAGGCTGGGAGCTCCTTTTTCTGCTATCCAAACACTTTATATCATTCGCTACCCCTTTTGAGCCCGTGTTATTTTCTTTGACCACCCTCTTTTGGAATCAAGTTTAGAGTCAAGAGTAAAAAAAAGAAAAAAAAAGTCCATGTCCCAAGAGTACAAACTGGGGCAATTCTTAAAAAGTTCAAGTAAAAAAAATGAAGAAGAAAAGAACTGGCAAAGGTCCATGCTCCCAGAAAATAGAAGCTGGGGCAACTTATTTTGAAAACAACAAAAAAAAAACAAAAAAAAAGAAAGAAAGATGAAAAAAAAAGTTAGGTCAGATGTTTGAACTACAATCGACCTAATTCTTTAAAAAAAGAATACGTAGGCAGCCTTACGGTTCGGTCCAACCAAATAAGAATTCAAAGAAAAAGAAAGAAAAAGTTCCAAAAAATCCCCAATAGTTGAAGCTGGGGAAAGATTTTATTTCATTTTTAAAAGAGTCGATCACAAGAGTTGTATGTATACAACCTCGTCATCTTTAGTCTATTTTGAGCCTTCATGTCGGCCTTTCTTCCTACCCATATCCAAAAGCCTTCCAAATAAAGACCTCCAAATCAACCTTCAAGAATGACAAGAGATGCATGCAATGAGCAACAGTTTTCATGGGACATAGACCACTGTCAGGTTGCTCACACAAGAAAGCAAAAGAAAAAGAAAATGAGAGTCTTACTAGTGAAAACCCTCACGGGCACTGTAAGGCGACGGTAAGCAGAGATGAATAAATGAGAGAGACTTGTTAGTGAAAACTTCTCGGTGCACCACTAGTCGAAAGTGAGTCATGAAGTCGATGCAAAGGATTGGCACGAACAAGCTCGACTTCAAAGGTCCTAGGAATGGTAAAAGGAAAGTTTGGTCAGTTTGATAGATCGGCAGTTAAGTCCAAAATGCATGTCATGATCATTAAGGCTAGTTATTGAAGAAAAAACTCTTTCTTCTGTCCTTCCGACAAGGGCATTTCTTGTTAATACTTGTTTCTTTGCATCATTGTGTCCTTCACTCTGAGTCAGTCCTGTCAAAACAAGCAAGAAAAAATTTTAAAATTTGCTAGCAACTTTTCAGTTGCACAAAGTAAATTTGGCCAGCACACTCAGTTGTTATAGTCAATATGCCTTGAGGATTCAGGCAAAGGCTCCCCCCAAAAGACCCTTGTCAGTCTACTTGGCGCAAGCAAAGATAACTTGTGGTTCTCTCTGACAGACAAATTGCTCAAAAGTAGGAAGTCATTCAAGATATTAGAAAAGGTCACCTGAGCAAAGATCTCCAGTTGGGATAAGGCTGATTGAGACACAAATACAAATGGTAATGGGTGTGAAACAATCAGGGTTGATGCAGAGTAAAAGTCTCTTGAAACCTACTCAAGTTGATTGAGCAAAAGTCAAAGCTGCCCAAGGACTCAAGGCCACAAACCGACCACCACTTTTAAAACTGACAAAATTTTTTGAACCAGAAATAAAGAAGTGCAAGGAAAGTGGTTCAAAACAAAAAAAAAAGAAAAAAAAGAAGAGAAGAGAAGAGCCGACAAAGGGAAGTTTCTTAAATCATGCATTTGTTTTGTTTTGCTAGTGTACATAAAATCTTATCATTGCTCCTCACATTTTTCCTCCTAAGATAAAAAGTCCTAGTCTAATGGATTTTCTCCCAATAAAAATCTTAGTCTGATGAATTTTTCTCCTAATATAGAAGACCTAGTCTGATGAACTTTCTCCTAGGATAGAAATCTTAGTCTGATGAATCTTTCTCCTAAGATAACAAAAAAAATACCAAGTCTGATGAATCTTTCTCCTAGGATAAACGTCTTAGTCTGATATATGTTTCTCCTAAGATAACAAAAAAAATACTTAGTCTGATGAATCTTTCTCCTAGAATCGAAATCTTAGTCCGATGAATCTTTCTCCTAGGACAAACATTTTAGTCTGATGAATCTTTCTCCTTAGATAGAAGACCTAGTCTGATAAACTTTCTTCTAGGATAGAAATCTTAGTCTAATGAATCTTTCTCCTAAGATAACAAAAAAAACTAGTCTGATGAATCTTTTTCCTAGAATCGAAATCTTAGTCTTACGAATCTTTCTCTTAAGATAAGAAACCTATTCTGATAAATCTTTTTCCTAGGATAAACATCTTAGTCTGATGAATCTTTCTCCTAAGATAAGAAATCTAGTCTGATAAATCTTTCTCCTAGGATAAACATCTTAGTCTGATGAATCTTTCTCCTAAGATAATAAATTAGAAAATCTAGTCTGATGAATTTTCTCTTAAGAAATTAAAAAAAAAAAAAAGAAGAAGAAAAGAGGATGTCTCGATTTAAAAAAAGTATTTGTTCATGCCTTTGAAAAAAAAAGCGTTGGGGCAATTTGTTTAAAAGAATGATTTTCTCAAAAGAAAAAAAAATGAAAATGAATGAAATTGATTTTTCTCAAAAAAAAAATCCTTCTTAGTTCATTTTAGCATAGGTACACAATTTAGTAGTCTAACTTTTCAAGATAGGGTCCCACTCCCTAGTGGATGCCAGCATAACTTGGTAATCTTTTCCAGCATAGGGTCCCACTCCCTAGTTGATGCCAGCATAACCTGGTAATTTTTTCCCTAACATAGGGTCCCACTCCTTAATTGATGTCAGCATAACCTGATAATCTTTTCAACTTAGGGCCTCCAATCCCTAGTTTATTTTATTTTAGATATAGGGTTTCCACTCCCTAATCTCTTTTTCCCAAGGATACACAATCCTGACTTTTATTGCTTTCAATAAAGAAGTAATTTAGAATTTTGTTAAAATAACTCACGAAATTTTCCTAGTAAAAATTGGAGCAGAAAAATTTTGTTTCGTTTGTTTGTTTTAGTGTCTGAGCAGGTTTTACCTCGAGGCACGGGGTTCGAGACGACCAAAAGAAGGAGTCTCAATCCAGAATAAAAGGAAAAAGAAAAAAGAAGAAAAAGAAAAAGAAGTGAACTCAAAGTGCAGAAGCGGAGAAAAGATGTGGACTGCTCAAGACATGATTGAAGTCACAAGCTTTGCATGTCCCGCCTTGATCCGAAAAGTTGAAAAAAGAATGAACTAACACCTGCAGCTAACAAGCATCAAGATTCAGATCAGAGTCCGCATGAAGAACCAACCAAGACTTAAGATCAAGCTTCAGAAGACTCATAGATAAGAATCTTGTAACTCGTAGCTGATAGGCTTAGTTAGTCTTTTTTTTTTATTTTGATTTTTGATGTAATAACAAGACCACGGACCGGAGCCTCGGACAGAATCTCACTCGACTCTCTCATCCTCTCCACACACTCCATCACCTCATTCACTTCTGAACTACACGTGGCCTGATTCCTTTATAGCCAAAATGTAGGCAGCTCGGATACCAGGGTTCGGTCACATTCTCCTTATTTTTTGTTTTTAGTCTCTCTAAATAAGGGTCGGGTCAAAAACCTGTCTCGTCGTTCTTTGTCTGAAAACTCTTCGTGTTTCCAGTCAAAGAGGGGCAGCTGTAGACATGTAACTTTTGATCATCCCCGAGGTTTTACACATTACCTTTCATAAAATTCAAAATACAAAAATAATTCTACTTTGTTTTCAGGAATATTAGTAGATTGGTAGGAATATTATTTTAATTTTTTGCGATGATTTTAATCTAATCCCATTTTTATTTTTAGGATTGATATTTGAAAAATACCAAAATAGGTTTATTTTAACGGTTAGTTTTATTTTAATAGTTATTTTACTTAAGTATGATTAATTAGTAAATGGGTAGTATTTTTAGTCTTGTTCAAAGAGAAAAAATAAAATTTGCACTCAAACAACCCATTTTTTAGGCCCACTTTTCAGACCCTTAGCCCGTAGATCCAAGCTCAATACTCATAAAACCCTTGCACTTTAAAAGAACTCTTCTTCTACATCTTCACAACCTAGACCCGGCTAAGACAAAAAATTCCTACAACTCCAACTTCAGCGGCAGACCTAAGAGCTCCTCACGACTGAAACCCTATGTTGCTTACTTTCTGCTTTTTCTTTTTGAATATTGCGTTTGTCCCCTATTAGACTATCTATATTCTCTAAATTTTATGAATTGTCCTCGCTCCCTAAAATATGAAATCTCTGTGGATCCTACAATTCCACTCTATTTGGACCTTGGCAGATTCTTTTCTTTTTTTCTAGTGGATAATGAGTGCATCTACTCTGCTCCACTTAAATGCCATGCTTTTGTCCGTGATAGAGTTTGGACTCGTGACGCGTGCCTAAGCTGCACATCACTCATTTTGTTCTCACCACTAGACCAAAACTCCAAGGGCTCAATTGCTATTTGGCTTTCACTAAAAATATTTGTGGATTTTGGTCACTGTCACGAGGAGCCATCACATAAACAAACTTAAGTCAATCATGTCGCTTGCAAATGGCCTTATGCTTATTGAGTATGCTCGTTTTCCTTTGAATTTTAATTTCAACAATTAATCTTATCTGGTATTTCCTCTGATTCAGGTGAACTTATATGACTTCTAAATTGCACTGATTTGCACTAACCTTCATAACTTTGTTCCTGCAGCAAAGGGAGAGAAAGATGCACTATATGAAGTACATCTAATTTCCAACACAACATTATAGATTGTGAGAAATTTTGCAACTATCAGTATAGTCTGTTGTTACATAATTCATCCTGCCACATCAATATATTGATACTTCTTCAGTTTTGCATTGTACATTGTTAAAACCATAGGAATATATAGAATGATGGAAATTAAAACCTCACATGGTGCCACATTGTATGAAACCTGTTTTTAGTTACCTTGTGCATATCTGTAATTTTTTTTGAAGAAGTGGTTGATATAATATATAAAATATTGCTTGCACTAATTTCAACTATAAGTTCCAATTTCATTTGAAAGTTGGAACAATTAAGTTGGCCTGCAAAGTTTGGCACACAAAAGATGTCATCGACAAGCTTCACTGAAAAAACTCACAAACAGACACATGCATACACGCGTGTGCCCGCACACACACATCACTCTATATTTTCTTTTAAAAAATAATATGTATATATAAAATAGACAAATATCACTTTAAAACTGATATGGTGTCCATCTCATTCAAATGATTTTGTAGCCAATTTTGTTGACTTGGTTTGGTTTGGTAGCCAACCTTGTTGAATTAATATAATTTGGTAGCCAATTTTATTGACTTGATTTAGTTTGGTAGTCAACCTTGTTGAAATTGTGAAAATGGTGTGTAAATTATCAAATATTATAGGCTTTAGAGAGTGAGGTTTTGGCTATAAAAGGAGAGCTTTAACTCTCATTTCATCACACCAACAAAGAGTGAAAGATAGAGAGCAAGGTATTCCATAAACTATAAGAAAATAGTTTGTGAAGAAAAATAGATTGTGAGAGATATTGTAGTGAGGTGGAAAAAAAAGCAAAAGAGTATTTATTCTTTTGAGAGTGTAGTGGTCTTAGGAGTATTTTTACTCGTTACTACACAGTGTAAAATTCCTCACTATAGTGATATCAGTTGCTCTTCTTGGCCGCGGTTTTTCCCTTATTCAGAAGGGTTTCCACGTAAAATCTTGGTGTCATTATTGTTGCATTTCTATTCTTGCTGATTTAACCATAACTTAGTGATCTGCGTTTATCATTAATACCGTGAATATTATTTTTACGGGTTTTATTCCCAACAAAAACAACACAAAAGTAGACATTGATTTGGAACAAGAAATAAAGCTTTAAAATCTCTACAACTCCAAAACCAAACATATGTACCGGTTGAGTTAAGAGAATAGATTGATGTCGCTTGCACAAAATAATATGTGCACCACTGCGTAGGTGTAACAACTAGCGACATGGTTTGTTGCTAAATATGAGGTCATGCACCACATAATGGAGTTCAAAATGGAAGAATCATATAACGCATTCGTAGGTAAAAACTAAAGGTGGCTATCGGACGAGTTGGATCGGGATGATGGTGGAAAAAATCAACCCGTTCGGTTATCACAACGGGCTGGTGTACCGGGCTGTTAGGGGGCTGGGATTTTTCAGGTTTTATTGGGACATCTAGGTTCGGGCCTATCCGGTTCAAACCAGGTCGTGCTATTTTTTTAACTTGTTTATTTATTTTGTTTAAAATCGGCTCCGTCCAGTACCAAACCCCTATACAATTTGTCCCACCACACTACATACCGGGCTGGATTGGATCAGATTTTTCCGGGTTAAACCTGGCCATTAACAGGTTAGCCTCGCCTAGGAGTGACAATTTGAGCTCAAACTCATCCAACCCAACCAACCCGCCTAGAGATTAATGGGTTGGGCTACAAATATTAGCTCATAGGTCTATTTGGGCTGAGCTCAAGTTAACCCATTATTTTTTAGCAATTTTTTCATTCTTATACACTATTGGAAACTTTATTACCCTAAATGTTCATATTTAGTAAATTACCCTACCTACACAATTTTTGTTTACAAAATATATACATTCCACCTTGAAAGGCTCCCAATCCATTATTAGTGTCTTCAATTAAGGGATTTAGTTACACCCTTTACCTTTTTTTCTCTTCTTGTCTTTCCTCACTATACTAATCTGTTCCTGATGCTGGACTTCACCAATGGTAATCACTGCTTCTTCAGCCTAAGATTTTGCTCATCTCCTTTATAATTTACAATTACAATTATTTTGTCAAATTATTATTGTTAGTTAAATACCTCAAGATTAATCGCATGACCAGCAAATTTCAACTCATCAACGTGAAGTTGTACAGTTAGCTGAAAGAGTAATATAAAGGATAATAAGAAAGCAGTTTAAGTCTTTTAATGGCTGGTCCATAGCTATAGATATTTTTTTTATGTTCAATGCACTCATTTTCTTTCATTAATTCAATTCATTTTAAGCTTTCTCTTTCTATTGCAAGCATTTGCAATTTTAAAAAAAATATACTTGGTAATTCATCACTAAGATCCTTAATGAAATGATCCTAGATAATCGTAGAAGAGCACAATCCCTAATTCAACGGTTAATCATGGTTAAATGATATGCATTTTCATTTAATTAATTATTTATCTACCATATTTAATCAATAATGACCCTAAAGTATTATTTCATTTATGTTGATTAAACTCTAATTTTAATATAATAACATTTATATAATCTCACCGTCTATCTGAATGAAACTTCTTCGATATTTAATCAATTGATACTGTTAGGGTGCCGCTTATGTATTTGGCAAATTATTTTAAAAATAGTTAAATAACATACAACTTAAATGCAAATTTTATACAAAATTTATATAATATGTCTTTTATATATTATGTATCTGATTTATACATAGTAAAAACAAATTTCATACAATTAATTATATATTATACAATTTATCTAAAACTTTCACACATTATTTCTACCCAGTTAAATACAACTACAATAACATACAACTTAAAATATAAATTTTATACAAAATTTATACAATATGTCTTTTGTATATTAGGTGTCTGATGTATACATAGTAAAAACAAATTTCATACAACTAATTATATATTATACAACTTATCTACAATTTTCATACATTATTTCTACTCAGTTATATACAACTACAATATCATACAACTTAAATATAATTTTTATACAATGTTGTTCAACTTTCATACAATAGTTAAGTAAATAAAAGAAAAATATATAAATAATAGAATACAATTTTTCTATAATTTTTCTATAATTTCATAAATATAATGTATATCATGACTTCTTCTTCTTCTTCTTCTTCTTCTTCTTCTTCTTCTTCTTCTTCTTCTTCTTCTTTCAATACTAAGTCTAATCTTCACCAAAACCCCTTAAAATTGAGATATAAACTCCAAACCATATTCCCAATTGTTTGCAACAATACCCAATCCAAACAAATAATGATTTTTGAAAATCCAAATTCGAATTCAAAGCTTTTTAATGGCTGTCAGTGGTGGAATTGCTGCTCTCTTTTCATTTGCTTTACATTACTGAAATTAGGGATTGAGAGATGGAGAGAGACGTAGAGAGAATTCATAATTCTTTGCAACAACATCCAATTCAAACAAATAATGTTTTTTGAAAACCCAAATTCGAATTCAAAGCTTCAAAGCCTTTTAATGGTTGTCAATGGTGTAATTGTTGCTCTCTTGTGCAAGATATGTGGGGGAAAGGGGATGGGATGTGGAGAGATAAAGGGGGGGGGGGGGGAGTGGAAGATACGTTAGAGTGATTATAGGACACTAATTATTATCATTAATTCCCTTAAAATGTACAAAAATGGTAATTGAGTATATTAAATATAATTATAGTAAAACTTGAGTAGAGAGGGTAATATAGTTTCATATAGTGTATAGGAATGTAAAAATTCCAATAAAAAATAGAAAATTAAAAATACAAAAAATAAAGTAAAAATTGTTTTTGAGGGGATTTGCGGAGGGGTAGGGTGTAGGGGATTTTCTTGAGTCGAGGGTCTCCTGGAAACAGCCTCTCTTCCCCTCGGGGTAGGGGTAAGGTCTGCATACATATTACCCTCCCAGACCCCACTTGTGGAATTATACCGGGTCGTCGTTGTTGTTGTTGTTGTTGTAGGGTGTAGGGGTGGGTGGGTGGTGCAGAAAAACAAAAAAAAATTAAAAATACAAATAAAAAGTAAAAAAATTTATTTTGAGGGGTTTTGTGAACGGGGCAGGGGGTAGGGGTGGTGCAGAAAAAAAATACAAAAATAAATAAATAAATAAATAAAAAGTAAATTGGGGCAACTAAGTAAATTTCTAGGTAAGTTGGGTGAGATCCCTTTGTTTTGGGTGAGCTTCATGGGTTGTATTTGGCCTGTTTGATGTGTCAGAATGGGCTATAATAGGAATTTTTACATTCCTATACACTATATGAAACTATATTACCCTCCCTACTCAAGTTCTACTATAATTATATTTTATATACTCAATTACCATTTATGTATATTTTAAGGGAAATAATGATAATAATTAGTGTCCTATAATCATTCCAACGTATCTTCCACTCCCCCCCCTCCCCGATTCTCTCTCCACATCCCACCCCCCTCTTCCCCACCTATCTTGTACAAGAGAGCAGCAATTCCACCATTGACAGCCATTAAAAAGCTTTGAAGCTTTGAATTCGAATATGGGTTTTCAAAAAACATTATTTGTTTGAATTGGATGTTGTTGCAAAGAATTGGGAATTCTCTCTAAGTCTCTCTCTATCTCTCAATCCCTAATTTTAGTAATGTAAAGCAAAGGAAAAGAGAGCAGCAATCCCACCATTGACAGCCATAAAAAGCTTTGAAGCTTTGAATTCGAATTTGGATTTTCAAAAATCATTATTTGTTTGGATTGGGTGTTGTTGCAAATAATTTGGAATATGGTTTGGAGTTTATATCTCAATTTTGAGGGGTTTTGGTGAAGATTAGACTTAGTATTAGAAGAAGAAGAAGAAGAAGAAGAAGAAGAAGAAGAAGAAGAAGAAGAAGAAGAAGAAGACATGATATACATTATATTTACAAAATTGTAGTAAAATTATAGAAAAATCGTATTCTATTATTTATATATATTTTGTAATTTATTTAACTATTCTATGAAAGTTCAATAACATTGTATAAAAATTATATTTAAGTTGTATGATATTGTAGTTGTATATAACTCAGTAGAAATAATGTATGAAAATTGAGTTGTAGATAAGTTGTATAATATATAATTAGTTGTATGAAATTTATTTTTACTATGTATAAATCAGACACCTAATATACAAAAGACATATTGTATAAATTTTGTATAAAATTTATATTTTAAGTTGTATGTTATTGTAATTGTATTTAACTGGGTAGAAATAATGTGTGAAAGTTTTAGATAAATTGTATAATATATAATTAGTTGTATGAAATTTATTTTTACTATGTATAAATCAGATACATAATATACAAAAGACATATTATATAAATTTTGTATACAATTTGCATTTAAGTTGTATGTTATTTAACTATTTTCAGAATAATTTGCCAAATACATAAGTGGCACCCTAACAGTGTCAATTGATTAAATATCAAAGAAGTTTCATTCAGATAGACGGTGAGATTATATGAATATTATTATAATAAAATTAGAGTTTAATCAGCATAAATGGAATAATACTTAAGTGTCATTATTGATTAAATATGGTAGAAGTTTGTAATATCACTTAGAATGACGGTGAGATTATTTGAATGTTATTATATAAAACTAGAGTTTGACCAAGATTAATTATATAATACTCAAGGATAGACAGATAATTAGAGCGAAGGACCAATACATTTTAGCAAAAAATTTAGTCGGCTAATATTTGGTCATTTTGACGATTGTAAATATTTATTCAGATCGAGTGTTTACATCTAATTAAAAAATTAATTAAATAAAAATGCATATCATTTAACCATGATTAGCCGTTGAATTAGGGATTTTGCTCTTCTACGAATATTTAGGATCATTTCATTAAGGATCTTAGTGATGAATTACCACGTATATTTTTTTAAAATTGCAAATGCTTGCAATAGAAATAGAAAGCTTAAAATGAATTGAATTAATGAAAGAAAATGAGTGCATTGAACATAAGAAAATAATATCTATAGCTATGGACCAGACATTAAGAGACTTAAACTACTTTCTTATTATCCTTTATATTGCTCTCTCAGCTAACTGTCCAACTTCACGTTGATGAGTTGAAATTTGTTGGTCATGCGATTAACCTTGAGGTATTTAACTAACAATAATAATTTGACAAAATAATTGTAATTGTAAATTACAAAGGAGATGAGCAAAATCTTAGGCTGAAGAAGCATTGATTACCATTGGTGAAGTCCAGCATCAGGAACAGATTAGTATAGTGAGGAAAGACAAGAAGAGAAAAAAAGGTAAAGGGTGTAACTAAATCCCTTAATTGAAGGCACTAATAATGGATTGGGAGCCTTTTAAGGTGGAATGTATATATTTTGTAAACAAAACTTGTGTAGGTAGGGTAATTTACTAAACAAGAACATTTAGGGTAATAAAGTTTCCAATAGTGTATAGGAATGAAAAAATCCTTTTTTTATTTTTCTGCACTCCACCCTATACCCCCCCCCCCTCCCGCGCAAATTCCCTCAATTATTTTTTTAAACTTTTTTTTGTATTTTTAATTTTCTATTTTTTCGTTTTTCTGCACCATCCACCCACCCCCACCCGCAAAATATTTTTCAACTTACACATTTTAAGGCAAAAGATTTTTTTATGCAAGATGAGCATGGTTCTAAAACATGGGTCAAGTTGGGCGGGTTGGGCTATGACTCATTGTTTAGCCCATCTTAGCCCAAGTATATTTTTGACTGGGTTGGGCAATGACCAATTTATTGGCCTAACCCATCTTGATCCGCCCAAATTCAACCCAACCTGCCTATTTGCCACCTAAGCCCGCCCTATAACAGGTTTAGTGAAAAGTGATGGAGGTTACAACCAGAAGGTAGCATTTTGAAACGTAACTCAAAATCAGTTCAGTTACTATAAATACATGCAAGGTGACTTTTTTCATTACATTTAGGACTGAACAGGTCTTCCTTCAAGAACGTCTTCTTCTCTGGTATTCCAGACAAGTCATGAGTGAGATAATAAGTACAACGACCAGTTCATAAGAGAAGCTGGCATTTCATTCAAGGAATTGCATCCAAATGAAAAGGAAAAGCTAAAAAGCAAATACAATTCAGAATTTTTAACATCTGATTAGAAATTGCTACTAGACCAATATTCAATGCCCTGGGGTTCAAGAAATGTAGCGCAGTCGAGGAGGTTGCAAGATAATTGATTTGGGAACTATTGAATGACTTGAAAATACAAAGCTCAACAGTCAACAACATATGCAATTGAAACTAGAAATACAAGCCAATACATCAATGGCATGACTATATTTCTCATCGTACTAAAACATGTTTTTATATCAAACCATTTCAGCAGTGATACGAAGAATCATAGAAATATCCATATCCAGTCTAGCTTTCACACAGTAGTCCTATATTAAATTCAAACAAAATAAAGAGTAAAAGACTATGATGCTATGTCGTTACTGCTCTCCTTCGCCTGATTCGCGTTTTGAAGCTTCCTTGATCTCATCCCCGGCATCATCCTGGAATCACATCATTTAACAACAGAAAAACCATTGCAGTGTCAGAATGACAATGGTCAAGGCAATAACAAACAGTCAATTTGACTAAATTGGATTAGTTCAACTCAATATTTTAAAATTATAATTTAGATATAAAAAATTATACAAAAAGTACTATAAGTTACAATTCTTCTCATGTCAATATGATTAAAATAATGTTAAAATGTTGGTCAAACTTCACAAAGTTTGAATCTCGAGAAGTAAAATGTGTCGCATAAATGAAACGGAGGGAGTGGCATTTAGCAATCAAGCTAGTCCATTTCCTGGGTGTACATGTACAAAGGTCATACACTTCCCAAAAAACTTTTGCTCGTGTGCACGGTATTGTTGGTGGGTGCATCTGCATTGGTGGGTGTGTATTTCTGAGAGAGAGAGAGAGAGACCGTGGTATCAGAAGTCCAAAGTGTAAGATTGTCTCGGAGAAGTTGCATAATCAATGTACTGTCCTTGTAAGATTCCTCACCCAGAGTATCCAGCTCCGCGATGGCATCGTCAAAGGCCTGAAAAGACACATCACTGTTTATAAATGTCACACTGATAGGCGCATCGTCTTGCCTTTATTTTTCTTTTGTTTGTGTTGCTTTGGCGGTTCCAAAACTACATACTACTACCAGCTACAAAGGTCAGTAGGGAAGAAAACTCCACCAAAAAAGTACAGACAAGCAGACCTGTATTTTAAACTCTGGAATACAAAATGCAACGACGACTATAAGGTTGAGATGTACAGCACATGGAACAAACAGAGGAGCTCAGAAAGTGAAACACTAATTACAACTTCAAGAGTTTATCTTAGCTCAACTTTTCAAACCATTTGTCTTAAAAAAATGCTCTTACAATCAGCTTCAGCTTCAAGTATTTGTAATTAAAAAGCACAAAGAAGGTTGACAGTTAAAACAACTTACACCAAAGTTCATAAAGTTATACAACAAGCATATAAAATATTCAACCATGCCAAATTAACTGCACAATTTGTTTTATCTGCTGACTGGAATGGTAAAATCATCCTTTCCTCAATGCCAGCCAGGTTATAGTATCATCCTTCTCTGATCCTCTTATCTCTTCTTATCCTAATGCCATCACATCCCTTCCCCCATTAAATCTTGGCGAAGGCTTATAACTTTAAGAGACAACTATATTATGGGAAAAAACAATCCAGTCCCATCCCATTTAACTCTAACAACAAACCACAGATTAAAACTATACATCTCTTTAAACATTCATATGTTTGAATATCTATACAGGCTAGATTCATCCATAAAGAATTGCCCCAATAAGGCATCTTTAAACAAAACTTGTAAGCCTAGGAGCTCGCGGTTTTTGGACAATCTTATTCCGTTCACTCTCCCTCAGCAGGAATGTGGGGAATCACAGAATGGCGTCTATGAGATTTGATATGTATCTACTCAAAAGATTATATGAAATAGTATAACTGCGATGTGATAAGTACATCACTTAATTCATAAAGATGTCAATTTCCTTCATCCTACAATTATGTAAACAGCAAAAAGATGCTCATTTGTAGTCCTCCGTTTTGTCTTAGCAATGTGTATATGACTGGACTTCTGGGTTGTCGTTTCCTTCGTGAACTCGCACGGGACAAGGGATTTATTCTTTGGGTTACCGAAAGCCAATTGCGAACTAAATGATGGTTGCTCATGCATAAGCAAAAAAAAATATTCAGATATTTCAATGTATTCTTACCTCCATGCTAACTAAAGAAAAGCAATCTCATTTTACAAACTAGCCCATGCAATTTCTTGTCTCGTCAATCTTTGTCATAATAATATTTGTGACCCTATAGTGAGGTTTAGAATAGATATACACTCCACAAACCCCACTTCGTCTAAAAGATTTACACTGCCCAAACCTCTGGAGTGGCAGCGCTGTTTTCTCTTTCCATCCTTATTTTCGAAAACTAAGTATTACGAATAAAACTCTCTTTCATGGAGCAGAATAGGCAAGTAAAGCCAACAATAACAAACATCAAAAGCTAAAGTTAATTCTTTATTCCCACATGCAATTTAAAATTAGAACAAATATCTCACTGTTTTATAGCCTAAGCACAATCGATCAATCAAACATAAGATGATAATCCAAGTTAAACGAATCGACTGAAGCTGAGAAAGGTACCTGCTTTGCAAGGTTACAAGCACGATCCGACGAGTTGAGAATTTCATAATAGAACACTGAAAAGTTAAGGGCAAGTCCCAGCCTGATTGGGTGAGTAGGAGCTAGTTCAGCCAAAGCAATATCCTAGATCACAAGACATAAATGATAAAACAACTCAAATCATTGTCATATGCAATTAAGCAGGTGAGGAATAAAGAGCTAATCTATGGATTACCAACCTGAGCAGACTTGTAGGCTAATAAAGTGTTCTCTGCGGCTTCTTTCCTTTCTGCCCCTGTCTTAAACTCAGCCAAGTACCTGTGATAATCACCTTTCATCTTCAAGTAAAACACTTTAGACTCGGCTGTTGAGGCAACTGGTATTAAATGGGACTCAAGGAGGTTCAAAATCCCATCACATATCTTGCTGAGTTCAGCCTCAATTTTGCCTCTGTATTCTTTAATGCTGCTAACATGGTCTTCATTTCCACGGCTTTCCTCTTTCTGCTCAATTGAAGAGATTATCCTCCATGAAGCCCTTCTTGCACCAATCACATTCTTGTAAGCCACAGAAAGAAGATTCCTTTCCTCCACGGTCAGTTCTTCAACATCTACTGTCTTTGCGACCTTCTCCATAAACTCAACCATTTCTTCATACCGCTCAGCCTGCTCAGCCAGCTTGGCCATGTACACATTTTCTTCACGTGTTGACTCGGCCATGTTTGTTGTCTAGTTATCTGATGCAACACAAAATCCAGGTAACTAAAATTGACAGATGGCAGAAAATACACATAGCTGGACTCACTTTGTGGGACTAAATAATGGCAATTCTCCTTTATTCCTTGAAATAATGGTGTTGGACTCTATGCCCATGCAATCTTTTGGGACATAAAAGAGCCCTAGAATCACGGATACTAGATTTATGGAACTTTGTAGTCCCAAACACCATGCAGCTAGAAGTTATAGATGAAATTCATGCTTTAATTTTTAGATTTTTACTAAATAAAGTGATAAATTTAATACTCCATTACTCCCTCCGTTTCAATTTATGTGAACTTATTTGACTGGGCACGGAATTTAAGAAGAAAAAAAAGACTTTTGAACTTGTGGTGTAAAATGAGGCACATATATTTTATATGGTTATAAATCATTAAATAAAGGTAAATTATTTCCAAATATGAAAATGAGTCATTCTTTTTGGGCACGGACTAAAAAAGAAATACGTTCACCTAAATTAAAACACAGGGAGTATCATTTATGTATTTGTTTGCGGTCCATAAGTATTTTCATCGTGGCATTGATAGCAAACTGTGACATAAATCCTCATGGGAAACTCATCCATTTGCTTGCTGAAACTCAAATTTAGCATCAATATTCTCAAAAAAAATTTGTCTCGCCAAATGAAATATGTACTTACCCAATCCCAAAACTATTTACTATTTAGTCAAACAATTTTTTCTTTAAACATTACTTTTTCAAACATTCTAAAGGTGTTTTAACTCAGGGACGGATCTATGTGTATGGGATGGGGTGGTACGCCACCAGCAATCTTTGGTAGAGACTATGCAATAGTATGTATACATGTATGTATATATAGAAGGAATGTGTACAAATAATATAAGTGGCACCCCCGTTAACAAAATGGTTCAAGGTGCCACTAGCAAGACACTACCTTTACCACCTTGGTTGCAGGGGATCGATTCCATCCTAGCACAATTGTTTTAAAAGTTTTTGTTTTACGCATTTAAGACCGCATAATTACTGGAGGAGGTTTACTCCTTTACTTCTTCTTTCTCTTTCCTTAATTACTCTTTTTTGTTTGTTAGTAGTTCCTAGTGAATTTTTTTAAATTTTATTAGTTTATTTTAAAAGTTCTTTTCTTCTTTTTAACATAAAATATAAAAATCTTTTCCTTGTCAAAAAAAAATCTCCACTATTGTGTTTTCCCAACTCCTTCATTATTTATGAATAAATGATAAAAAATTAATTTTTCTTCGGGAGCACAACCCCAGTAAATCTATTTGCAAAAGTAATAATAATAATAATAATAATAATAATAATAGAAATCCTTGAATAAGTTACTGTTCTAATCAAAGATGAAACTTTATTTTGTTGTCAAATTACTCTAAAGTAGGACAATTTTATATTATATTGAGTGAGTGAATTTTTATAAAAAATAGTAAACTGAATAATGTTCGTAAACTTACGTTTTTTCTAATGTTTAGAGTGCTTATTAGTATAAGTTTTGCTTAATAATGTTTAGAGTGCTTATTAGTAAATTGAATAATGTTAGTATAAGTTTTGCATTGAGTATCTAAATATAAATTGATAACGAGCTTTTTTCTTATACAAAATGTATACTCCAGTTGAATCTTCTGCTTTTTTTCCCATGTTGTCATAATTATTACATTTGTTTTTGCTCGATCGATTTGTCTATATTAACCTCAAAGACGAATAACCCGAAGCGAAACCCAAATAAACAAACAGATTAAATTTACACCCTATTTAAACAATGTAAAATGTAACATGACTACGTTCAAAATTTATGGCACCCGGAGCCTCTAAATCCTGGATCAGCCTCTGTTTTAACTACAAAGTTGTGATTTATAATTCTATGTAGTTCTTTTATAAAAAAAAAAAATCGAATTCATACCTAGAATTAAATGTGTTTTCCTCCGTCATCCTTTTCGAGACTTACAATACTTACTTCCACCAAGTTTACACCAAACCAAGCTATTTAAGCTTAAATTAAGAATTAAAGTGAAAATACATATCATTTAATTATAATTAAGTGATAAATGTGTGTTTGGATTGGCCTAAACACCGGGTGCCGGTAAGTTTATAGTGAGTGCTACTTAAAATAAGACTAGCACTACAAACAAGCAATATTTTAATGTAATAGCCCAAGCTCTACCTAAAATCTGAACAAATCAGTAACATTTTTAAATATAGGAACTGAAATATGGATTGAACAAGTACCTGATTGATGTATAGCTAATGGTCTCTGATTGTAGAGCTTTTTTGTGCAGTGGAGGAACAAGGAATAGCTAATGGGGTTATTTATAGTAAGGCGAGTTGAAGAGAAGCGGACTTTTGCAAATTTACACATTTCACGGGTTGACCCTGACCCGTCAAAAGATTCGCTGTGGCTGCCGGTTGGCGTCACGCTGGCTTTCACGGTTTTCATTTGGGGAAAAGCTCCCAATTGTCAAAAACTCCGCCTTTGACCGATGACCATTTTGGATTCGTTTTTATGTTTTGCTTCTAATCCGTTTGTACATAAGAATTTTTTTACTTTTTTCCCGAAATCAGTATTCACCATAAAATTTTAAATTTTCACTTGAAAATTTGAAAAAATTTCAAAAAGTGGTTTTTTAAAATTTTTACCCAGATCAGTCACAAAATTTCAAAAATAATTCAAAATTATATTCATTACCAAACACAACTCTAATTTTCAAATACCATTTTCACTTGAAATTTTTTCCACTTTTTTGGAATGTTACAATTCTTATGTCCAAACACCCACTAAGTTTATGTCATTTTTTCTTCCCAAAACCATTAGAAAGTATTTGTTTAGTTTTGCAGCAAATATTGCGAGATCCAAAATACAGATATGCTTATAAGTAGTTATGGAAGGATTATAATATCAAAGTCAAGTAACGTTGATATTGCTAATATATGTAATGTTATTCTACTTTTTATTTTGTATAAAACAACAAAATATATAATATCTCGTATAAGTTATGTTGGCCTTTAAGTTATAAAGAATTTTATATTAAAAAATCAAATATTGTACCACAAATGTTGATGACGCAAAAGTTTCAATTCATAAGCCAAACTTAATATTAATACAGAGTTTTATGTTGGAATTATTTTTTTAATTCTTGTACATGACCAAATTAAACTTCCTCCCAAGCAAGTCCCAACCCGAGTCGCTTTCACGTTTTCTTTTTCTTTTTAAGTTTGCTTTCTATTATTTCTATCCTGTTATGATTTTTTTCACATCATAGTATTTTAGTTTCATTTCTGCCGTTCATTCGTTCTAATTTAGACCGTCTAAATGAGAGACCAATTGCTTTTAGCAATTAGTCCTCTTTAGAACAATTGCAACGTAACGGTTATATCTATCACAATCCTTAGACAGCCCCATTTTGTTAAAAGACGATAACGTTTGCGTGTTTAAAGTTACAATTTAACACCATCACTGATCTCATGAGCTGCTCATTTATGTTAAAGAGATTGTTTAATTTCGTTTTTGTTGGCCAAGGATTGTTTTGAAGATTGACAAAGAAAGCTCAAACATGAACCAAGTTCTATCTCTCCGGTCCATCCTTTGTGCACATAGAAACGGGTAGATTCGAGCATGTGGGATGCACGTGAAGGAGATAAGCTTAACTTAGTATATTTGATATCTACTGATCGAAAAGGTTGCATAATTTATAAGGAGAAGGACTTCTTAATTAAAGATAACACTATTCAAGATAGAAAAGGAGTTAGAAGTTGAGATCAACTAGAGCTCTTCCACCAAGGAAGAGTAGCATTAAAACTCTAGTTATTTCTTCATCTACTAACTCTATAAATTGCAGAATGTTTTCACATTACAAGGGTTGCACAAACGCAGAAGTTAAACGTGAATTGAGAACAAAATAGCAAGGCAATTTTGCAAGCAGTTCGTGTGTGATTCAAGTGTGCAAACCTGGAGCTACATGAATCAGATAGAAGAATCATCTCCAAGTGTCTGTCTTTTATTCTAGTTCAATTGTAGTAGGTGTTTACCTTTCAGTTTTATCTAGAGGCAATTGTAATAGATACTCAGAGTATTCAAGTTAGAGTTAACTTGAAGTTGTCGCAACAGTTAGAGGCTGTGTGCTACAACGGGATTAGAGTTAGTCCTAAGTTTACAAAAGAGTTTTTGTAAATGCAGTTTTTGGCTCAGTGATTTTAATGGAGAGTTTGGGAAAATCCTACTGGAAAGTAGGTAGTGGTTTTTTTTAACCTTTTGAGCCAGATATTTTTCACATAAAAATACTTGTGTTCTTTACTTTCCGCATTTACTATTTTTGCAATAGTAGGTTAAGGAACACTTAGAAGAATCAGGTCTTTCCATAATCAGTTTAAGCGAAAAATTGGTCACCACCCAAATCAGAAAAAACTTACTCGCACCGGATGTTTACACAAAATCAATAGATACATGACATGTGTCTTGCATATGGACTTCAATCATTTAACCATGGTAAATCATATGCATTCTCATCTAATTCAATTAGGTAACCATAGTGAGTTAATATAGTTTGGTGTAAACACCCGGTGTGGGTAAGTATTTACCCACAAATCATCCCCTTCCCCCTCCTCCTTGTGTGGTATTGAAGTTAAAACATCAGCTTTTGTGATGGAAAATTTGTGATCTGACTTATAGCATGTTTGGCCAAGCTGGAATTTTTTTTTTTTAGAGAAAAGTAGTTTGTGTTTGGTTAATCAATTTGAAAAGCACTTTTGAACAATAATTTGTGTTTGGCTAAACTTTTTCAAAAAATACTTTTAAGTGTCAAATTACAAATAAGGACATAAAAAGATTTGCTTAATAGTTAATATTATATAAGTAGATAAATAAGTATAAATATTTATTATTAAAGATAATAATCAAGTTTTTTATTTTATTTAAGTAAAATATAATAATTAAATTTAAAAATACTTTATTCTTTCAAAATAATTTAAATATATCAAAAAATCATTCAATAAATATGAAAGTTCATCTCAAAAGTCATTTTATATTACTTAATAGTTTAAACTAAGTAAGGTTATTTTGGTATATATAAGATTTTGCAAAGGGTATTTTTGCTAGGAAGAAAAGTCAAAACTACTTCTACTTATGCTTCTAGGAAGAAGTTATTTTTTTCTGCTTTTTCAAAATTGCTTCTGTTTCGAGCCAAAAGAAATTTAATTCAAAAACAGCTTGGCCAAATACCTCAAATTTGGCCAAAAAGCACTTTTTTGAAAAAAAAAACACTTTTGGCTGGGGAGAAGCTTGGCCAAACAGGCTATTAGCTTATTTTAGTGGGCATTTGGACATAAGAACTATAAATTTTCGGAAAAAAAATTCAAGTGAAAATGGTATTTGAAAATTAGTGTTGTGTTTGGACATAAATATAATTTTGGATTTTTTTTTTGAATTTTTGTGAGTGATGAGTGAAAATTTTGAAAAACAGTTTTTGGAGTTTTTTAATTTTTCGAAAAAATCCAAAATTCATCTTCAAGTGAAAATTAAAAATTTTATGGCCAAATACTGATTTCGAAAAAAAAAATTAGATAAAGTGAAAAACTTTTCATGGGCAAACGGGCTCTTGAAGAGGCTACTTCCTGCTTTGTGACGCCTTTATAATAAAATTTATTAAAATGGATGGAATTTGTGATGGATACGAAGATCCTTTTACAATCCTTAATAAGAAAAGACCTTATGACAAAAATGAGGGTTGTTGTTGGAACGCGATTAATCTAAATAAATTAGATTGTGGTGTAAATTATAAATATAGAACTTGTTTTTGTAGCGGAAGCGAAAACTAAATGAACTGTGGCTGGTCGGCGGTGGTTGTCACGGTGTGTTGGAGCAACCCCCAATTTCACAATCTAAACCCTTTGGATTGAGGGAGAGAGAGAGTTTGCGTGGAAAAATACTGTAGAGAATCTATTTTATTGTATACTGTAAATATACTTATATAGGGAATCTAGGGTTAACTAATAACCCTATTGGGCCTTAAAGCACCCCTTATGGGTGGACCCAAAATTTCTTACATCTCCCGCTCACACATAATGGGAGTGTTCATCTAGTCTAAGAAACATATTCTCTTCTCATCTCCTCGATCATTCATCATTCATACAGGGAAATAGACTATGTGACCAGCATACTGTAAGAGCTAAGTGATATACATATATTAGGAGTATATAACCTCTCGTCGAGTGCAAAACTGAAAGTAGATCATAAAGTATGCAATACCCTAGATCATACGAATCATATTTTGACATAATTTCAAAATCTCATATATCATTGAGTGTGTTTGGTATGAAGGAAAATATTTTTCAATTTTCTCATGTTTGGTTGGCTTAAATGTTTTGGAGAACATTTTCTTTATGAACTCATTTTCCTCCAATTGGAGGAAAATGTATTCCTTATCAAGAGAAGGGAAAACATTTTCCAAAACTCCTTCTCAACCTTCCCCACCCTCACCAACCCACCCCACCCCCTCTCCAAAAAAGGCTTTTTCTTTTTTTTCAAATTTCAGTTTTTCCGTTACCACCCACTCTCGTACCCCTCGACCCTACCACACACCCCTACCCTCCCTCCCTCGCAAAAAAAATTTAATTTTTTTTGTAATTTACAATTTCTATTTTTTGCTTTACTGCTCCCCCCGGCCCCGGCCCCGCCCCAAAAAAATATTTTTTAAATATATTTTTCAGTTTTAGTTTTTTTATTTATCGGTTTAAAGGTTCAAAATTTTACAAGTTCCAAAGTTATGTGTTTAGAAGTTTACGGGTTCGAAATTCCGTGATTTCGAAGTTTAGCGGTTCGAAAGTTTATGAAATTTGTGGGTTCAGAAGGTTGTTGGTTTGAAAGTTTATGGCTTCATGTTTATTATATCTAAATTATTTATGAATACTCTTGAAAAGTCATTTTCCTTAATTTGCGTACCAAACACCGGAAAATGAATAAGATTACTACTTGTTTTCCAAAAAAATATTTTCCGTTATACCAAACACACCCATTATTTCTTGTATTCACAATCATAACTCATAAGTTTTTAGGTGCACCAGTGAACACAAATAAATGAGATTCTATCAATGATTTTTCTCTTATCATGATCCCCTTAACATTAGTATGATTGCTTTTCTAGATATGCTCCGCTAGACCGAATTTGTGTTCATGGTCCTTTAGAAACACACTAAGATAGCCAATATCACACAGTCTTAAGTATCTGATTGGAGTCTTTGAGGGTACAAAATCTTAAGCAACCATAAAAGCTCTGGGTCTCGCACAATAATAAGTTGATAATGGACTTATGTTAACCCAATTGGTCGACATTAGCACACATGGCATGAAACACGTGTTACAACATTCTCTCCTTTTTCCAGGAGCGTATGTCTTTATCTCATAAAGAATATTGTATAGATGATATTTAGACACCATAAGTATCTTTGAGTTCCTTGATCTATAAAATCATATTTAACTCACATCTGACTCACAAAGTAGACTAAGTGAACGTTTTTCACCCTAATGACCATATGTCATTGTTTAAGCGATAATCTGAATTTAAGATAATAGCTCTCAAATTATCCTTATGATAATTTTGCTTAGAATCATGTTGTCGAAGCCCCTTTTTTCTAAGAGTCGAAATCGGGTATACGACATTGGGAGGATAACTCTATTCCCTTTCGAGAATTGGGTCTTAAAAGTTGAAGAGTCTCCACCTAATGATTATAGTGCATTAGGACACTTTTAAGAAAGGTTTGAGATGAAGAGACCAGAGATTAGGGTAAGGGCTAGAAATTATCCCGAGGGGAAGGTGTTAGGCACTCCTTAGGATCCACAAGTGTGGTTCCCGGCCATGCTACAATTGTGACTTTAAGAAGACAAGTAGAAAAATAAAGCAAAGGGTTTCACATAGTTTTTACAAACACGTTTAAGAGTTGAAGAAGTAGAGAGTTTAGAAAATTAGTTTAAAAGAAAACTTAAAAATTAACAAGTAAAAGGGAAAGGGGTCCTAGGTTTACCGATAATATGGATCACATCAATGCAATATCCAGCAATCACTCCTCAGAAGAGGGGTCGCACGTGATATTAGCGCACCGGTCATCATATCCATATTCTACCCTTCCCACCCTGTTAAGGTATTAAAACGCGGAAAGTTTCGTTACTTATTACATGCTAGTACCCGTCCCAATCCTATCAATTCCGGAGGCATTTAGGACTACTAATCCTAGAGGGAAAGGGATTTGGGGCCTTTTGAGAGTTTCAAAGGACAAAATACTAAGACGTCAATCAAAACACATAATACAAGTAAAAGTGGAAGCAGATAAGCAAGTAAGGCTCAAGTAAACCTCCTTAAATCAGATAAGCCAAAGAGTTTAGCATGTCTTGCATGTACTGGTTTGGTCTTTAAAAATTAAAGCGATAAGCGGACTGATTCAACACATACTTTTAGACAGGAAGTCCGCATTAGGCTCACTCGAATGCAGTTGTCAAAGACTGAGCCACTTTAATTAGTCAACTTTACCTTAAGTGTGGGACAGAACTACTGATTGTAAAGGAATTGCAGAATAAGATAAGTTTCAGAAAAGATTGCAGACTTAATACAAAGAAAATGGTTTAAAACGAGTTTCAGAAAACATACTTGTTTAAGAAAAAGAGTTGCCGAGTTTTAACAAAAGAACTGAATTGCAGACTGATTCAAAAGGTTTATTAGATAAGTATAAAGAAGTGAATTCAGATTGATTTGAAAAAAATGTTTTTCAAATTATTAGGAAAGTAGTAAGTTTTCAGAAAATATGCACTGATTTGAGAATATTTATCAAGAAGGAAAAAAGATGCACTGATTTGGTTGCAAGAAAAGTTTTAAGGGTTAAGAAAACGTGTAGAAAGTCACTTATTTTAGCAAAAAGGGTCAGTACTATTTTAGATGAGTGAAACAATTCTGATTTGAAGTTCCTATAGGTATGATCTCTATGAGTTACTAATTTTAATACCTTTCAAACGTTAACAGCCTTATAAACATGATATCTATATGTTGATTTATCATTAAACCTAACGATTTGCCTAATGCCATTACAAATGTAGAAATGCAAATCCCTATAGGCATGGTATCTATATGCATAGTTGCAGAAATCAGAAAGTTAGATCCTATAGGCATGGTTTCTCCTTGTGAGATTGCATAGATTAACAGTAAAAGTCCTATAGGCATGGTTTCTACCCTTTTGTGCATAAAAGTAAATCCCCTCCCCCTTTCACTAAAATCCTATGAGTTTATACAAATTATTACATACTAGTAAAAAATAAGACAGAAATAAAAAAACATCAGAAATTACAACTACATCCAAGCAGCCTAATTCAGACTTAGTATCTAACAATATGAGATTGAACCACTTCCGAGATCCATATTTCCAAAGCCTTCTCTTATCTAGGGTGTTTCAGAGATCCAAAGAGTTTCAAGAACTCCGGGTAGTGCTTACACCTAAGATATTAATTAGAAAGAGTTATAGTGCAGTGTGGAAGGGCCAGCCCTCAGGTGTCCAAGTTCAGAGGGAGCTCAGGGGGTCCCAAGGAAAGGCTCACAAGAGAGGGGCAGAACTTAGTTTCTAAGAATGAGTGTAAGTGCAAGAGGGGGTTAGGGAGTGCCATGGCAGGCTGGTGGTCATGCCTAGCCATGGGATAGGCTGGCACACCCCTGACTAGGCCTGTTCAGCTAACAAAGAAGAGCACAGACCTATTGAAGGTCAGACTATGGTCTGGACAGTGATTAGGACACTGCCAGACCAAAGTCTCAGGCTCAGAATACACATAAAGGGAAAGGGGAATGGGAATTGAAAGAGTTTAGGACTCAGGGAGTCCAGTCCATATACATGAACAACAATATCAAGTGTTGTCATGTTTTCTGAACCATAACTCAACATACAAAGGGTTTAGGGATGGGGATTCATATAGGAGCAGGAATAAACTTGCAAAAAGCAGTAAAATAAACAAAGAGAAGACTGAAGCATAAACACATAAGAGAGAGGCAGAATTTAAACAAGAAGAGACATACCAGTTGCAGAAAAGTAAGCAGGAAGAAAAGCAGAATACTTGCAGCCAAAGCACAATCAGAGAAGAGGACTCTAGCTTATGAGTTCAGAAAAAAACTCGAATGCTTTTAAGAAAAACTAAGAGTATTTGAGAGAAGAAGTAGTGACTTATGCTGTGTGTGTTCGTGATATGCAATATGTTAGTGAGTGTCATGCAAAAGAGAAGGGGGGGGGGTACTTATAGTACTGAAGACGAGTAAGAATAAGGTAACAAGTATAGCTTTAACACAATCAGAATCAATTAACACAAGACTTCCCTTTAATCAATGGATTATTGTTCAAACGGATACTAACAGGATCAAAAATAAGGGAAGAAAATTAGTCCGTAAGCAAAATGGTTGTTGCCATAAAAGGAGCAGTAAAATCATACAATAGGTATTTAAGTCCAAGTACATGATTGTACTTATTTTTGGAAAGGGTTTAGTAAGGCCAAACCAAGAAAGAGAATCAATTAACCCTTAACAGGCGAGTAAGAGGGAAAAGTTTTGAAATCAGTTATGAGTTTGAAAATCAATCACAGAAGGGACTCAGTATATAAAGGAATGCACAAGTAATAGACATGTGAGGCCAAGCTATGGCAAAAGAAACAACATACAGTAGTAGCATAGAGCAAGCATTCGAAGCATGATAGTCAGGTTTCAGTGGTTTAGTAATAGAGAAAAGGATCAGAGGTATGCAAAGAGTCGAGTGAAAATCATAGTCGAGTTTGACAGGTAGCAAGAACTCAGAACCAAAAGAGTCACATAATGAAAAAAGAGAGTTGAAGTAAAGGAATCACATTGAGCAATTTCAACAGATGAAGAACTTCAGGAACTCAAATAGACCCCTAAAGAACTAGGGTCTTCAAAATTAGTCAGGTTTAGATGCGATAAACAAGTGAAACAAGCAAACAAATTCAGAATCTCAAATAAACCCCAAAAATTAGGGTCTTCAACATGCTAACTCAGAGAGAAAAACAAGGTAAACGAATGTTAACAAACAAACTAAGAAACTCAAACAAAATCTCAAGAATTAGGGTTTTAAACATGCTAACTCAGATAGAAAACAACACAAGAAAAACACAGTAAAACATGTCGAGAATCAGAGAAGAGATTTGAAATACCTTAACATAAAACCCTAATTAAAGAATAAAGAGTTTTGAAAGCAAAAAATTGAAGAAACTTTGAGAAAGATGCTTAGAAAGTTCAAACACATATAGATCCGGGGCAGATCTGAAATAAAATCGAAGGAACCTTAAAGATTAGGATTTCGTAAGAAACCCAGGCGATGAGAAAGGCTTTGAAAACCATCGATCTAAGCAGGAAAGTCGAGGATCGAACTCAAATAGCCATGGCTGGCCTGGACAAAGGTTGAAGACGACCGGAGAACAGTCATCAAGCGAAGGCTTGGTCGAAACCCCTTCAAGATCTGGTCATAGGACCTCAGAGACGAGCACGTAGAGGCCATGAGAGGCTGGTACAGGTCTCCGATGAGCCTAGGAAGCCATGGATTAGGGTTTCAGTGAGAGGCGACGTCTAGGGTTTGAGGTGGGTTGAGAGAGAGAGTTGAGAGAAAGAAGGGATTCAAAGGCGGCATCTTTGAAGGAATGGGGTAGGTTTAGGGGTCGTTTGAAATTAAAAAGGAAAGAATCAATGGTGGCCGTTGATCTAAATGATCAACGGCCGAGATTAAATGGGGTTATGGGCTGGGTCGGTTGAGTAGGTGCTGGGTCGGGTTAAAGGTAATTGGGATGGGTAGTTTGGGCTCGAATTTGGGGCTGAGTTGGGTTAATTAGGGGTGCCAAATTGGCTGAAATTGAAATACAATTGAGGCTAGATTGTAAATAGCCACTTTTCCCATTTTGTTTTATAAAAAATAGCAATAACAATTTTAAGAACAAATTAAAAATACCGGGTAAACAAATATCATATAAATATTAATCAAAAAATGCTGGGGTTAATTTTATAATTATAAGATGCTATCAATTACAAAATAGGCTATAATTACAATTATATGCAATTTAGCTTTTAAAAATGTCAAACGAATTTGTAAAAATGTGCAAAAATCACTTTAATTGTATTTTGGTGTAAATATAAGGATAAAATAAGTTATTCACCAAAAATAATAATTTTGGGAACAATTATTGGATTTATGGTATTAAAATAGGCAATAACTTGGTTTTAAAAATCATTAAAAATACCAAAACTCTTAGGGCATGCTTATATATGCACATATATGCTATTTTGGAAAAATTTGGGTATAAAATTACCTAGGAAAAAATTGGGTATCAACACATGTCTCATCTCCTCACATCACTAAGATAAGGAGGCAGTTGCTTGTGTGAGAAAGTCAACCTCTTGTCTACTTGATATACTTATCAAGAAAATGAACAAATAATGTACATAATATTCAACAATAAAATATGCATGTATGTAAATCAACTTTATTGATAATCAAAGAACATTATTTTTGTGAACAAGGGAAAATAATAACAAAATAAAGTATATCAAAGTCTACGCAAGCTTTGAGACCTTATATGTCTCACAAATGCATCTCTAGACAAAGGCTTGGTCAATGGATCTGCTAACATATTTTTTGTAGACACATATTTCACATTCACTACCTTGCATCTAACCATGTCTCCCGCATAGTTATACTTGATATCTATGTGTTGGTTTTACAATGAAACTTAGGGTCTTTGGTAGAAAATATTACAGCTTCACTATCACAATAGACTAATACGGGTTCATCATTTTCTGCGATATCCAACAAGTGTTCCAAGAACTTTTTCAACCAAACAGATTCTTGTGTTGCTGATGCGAGAGCCACATATTCGGTTTCCATTGTAGATAGTGATACACATGATTGTTTCTTACTACTTCATGATATGGCGCCATTACTGAGTAAGAAAACATACCTTGAGGTAGACTTCATTTCGTCTAGATCTCCTCCATAGTCAGCATAACTGTATCCAACTAATCATAGATCCTTGCCACTTTGATAACAAAGGGCATAATCAGCAGTTCACTTCAGATATCTCATGATCCTCTTTACTGCTTGCCAATATGCTAAACTTGGGTTGGTTTTATATATACTTACCAAGCTAACTACTTGATAAATATCAGGTCTAGTGCACACCATAGCATACATTAGACTTCTGATTGCGCTCTTATAAGGAACTCAGCTCATTATTTATGTCTCTTCAGGAGTCTTAGGACACATCAGACTTCCTAAGGCATGGCCTTTACTGATAGGAGTGTCAACTAGGCTACTATTTTGCATATTGAATCGTTCAAGAACTTTTCTAATGTAATTCTCTTGTGAGAGATACAATAGTTTTTTTGGATGATCTCTTGAAATCTTAACTCCAAGAATATATGCAGCTTAACCAATATCTTTCATCTCAGATATGGATGATAACTATGACTTTATCTCGGTTATAAACTCATTATCATTTCCAACTATAAGTATGTCATCTACATACAATGTTAAAATCACAAGCTTGTTTCTTGATCTCTTGGTATAAACGTAATGGTTTTCATCCATCATGGTAAAACCATTGGATACAAGAACATTCTGAAAGCGTATATACCACTTCCTTGAAGATTATTTGAGGCCATAAATAGACTTCAAAAGTCTACAAACCTTTTGTTCGTGGCCCTTTTCAATGAAACACTCAGGTTGTTCCATATGGATTTTTTCATCTAGTTCTCCATTGAGAAAGGCAGTCTTTACATCCATCTAATGTAATTCAAGATCCAAGCTTGCAACAATAGCTAGAACTAGGTGAGCAGAGGTAAATCATACAGTAGGCGAGAAAGTCTCTTCGTAATCTATTCCTTTCTACTGTGTATACCCTTTCGCCACCAGTCGAGCCTTATATCTCTCAACTGTGGCATCATCCTTGAGTTTAATTTTGAGAACCCATTTTCTCCCAATTACTTTGCGTCCTTCAGGGAGGACAACTAATTCCCAAACTTTGTTGACTCTCATAAACTCCAATTTATCTTCCATTGCTTTTTTCCATTTATCCTTAGAAGGGTATGAGAAAGCCTCTTTTACATATTTAGGCTTGTTTTCTTCTTGTAGGAGCATCATAAATAGTTCACCGCCTTCAACATCAAATCGACAATTGGGTATCTTTTTACGAGAACCATATCTTATTTGTGATTCATCACTGTTACCATTTGGATCAATGTTGCTCCCACTCGGATCAAGAACATTCATCCTGCTCCCACTTGGAACAAGATCTATGACCATCTCGCTCCTACTTGGAACAAGATCCATTTGGTCACTTCCACTAAATGTAGAAGGATTACTTTCATTCGCATCTGATGAAGGAGGTCGTTGATGAGAAACTAATTCATCATCTGCTAAAATTCTCCCACTCGAATGAAGTGATCCATGTACTTCTTGATCCATTATCTCAAATAAGGTTAGATCTTGACTTACCTATCCTTTCTTAGGGAACTCATCCTCTAAGAATGTGACATTTCATGATCCAAACTCAGCTACACTCCCACTATCTTGCTGACCGATAAACACATAACCCTTTGAGGTTTTAGAGTATCTTATAAAGATACTTTTCTTTCCCCTGGGGCCCAATTTGCCATATTTGTGAGAGGAATCATGTGTATAGGTAGCATAAACCCAAGGTCTTAATACACTTTGGTCGGGTTATTTTTCGGTCCATAACTTATATGGAGTAGAGGTAATAGATTTTGTAGGCACTCGATTAAGTACATATGTGGCAGTAAGCAGCGGATCACCCCAACAACTAATTGGGAGGTTAGCTTGTGCCATCATTGACCTAACTATTTCTACGAGTGTTCTATTTCTTCTCTCTACAACACCATTTTGTTGTGGAGTATTTGGGATAGTCAACTGACGAACTATTCCCTTTTCATCACATAAATTATTAAACTAGGTTGGTAAGTATTCATAACCATGGTCAGTACGAAGAGCTTCTATCTTCTTGTCTAATTGATTTTCCACTAAGCTCATATAATGTTTGAAGCAACTTATTGCTTCTGATTTGTGGGAAATTAAATAGACATAACTGAAATGGATAAAATTATCAGTAAATGTGATGAAATAACTTGTTACATGCCTAGAGCTAACATTCATAGGCTCGTAGATGTCCGAATGGACTAATTGCAAAGGATATTCAGCTATAGTCGTCTGATCAAAAGGTTTTCTTGCAGATTTTTCAGCTAGACAATTTTCACAAGTGGACAATTCTACATGTTCTATATTGGAAATCAAACCTTGTTTTGCTAACCTTTGCATTCTTTGTTGGCCAATATGACCAAGTTCATGCTATATGTTTACATCATTATCATATTTATGTGAAGAAACAAACATAGAAAAACTAGAATTATTATTAAATGAATCATAATCCAAATCCATAATAATTAAACCTATGGTCACATGACCAAAACCAAATAAAGTTGAACCACAAGTCAACTTGGAAGAATTGTCATGATAAAACAAGTCAAATCCTAGCTTAAGCAAAACTGAAACTGAAATAGTATTTCGGTGAATTGTTGGTGCAAAGAAAACATCATGTAGTATTAGGTCTCGACCACCACGCAGGACTAACTTGCATGTACTGTCCCTTCAACAAGAACTTTATTGTTGTTGCCCACATATATCCACTTTGCTCCACGTGGAACTCACCAACATTTAACAAAGGCACTGCATTCCCAGACTATGTGGTCTGTTGCTCCTGAGTCTACACTACATAAAGGATTAGATTCAGTTAGAAAAACAAAACTAGAAACACAAAGTTCACTAATTCGAGAATCGTGAAATACCTTTCTAGGAGGCTCAGAGCAATCTCTAGCATAATGACCCTTTTTGTCACAATTATAAAAATTTGACTTTAGCAACTTTGATACGTTTGGGATGTATGTTCTTGACTTTTTCAGTCTTTTCCCTTTTAGCAGGTTGAGCTGGCGAGCTTGAGGTGACCCTCTCTTCTTTACCCAGTTCCTTTTCTTTGAATCACTCTTGGTTTTGGAGGTCGTTTCCATGTGCAACTCAGTTGTTGGCTTTGCAGTCTCAAGTCGTTCCTTCTCTAACTCAATATGCCTCCAGACATCTTCTATAGTTGTGATTTGCTCATTATGGGTCAGATGCATTTTTATATGATCCCAAGAACTAGGTAAAGAGCGTATGACATCTTGGTTTTATTATTCATCAGTCAACACATAACTTGTATCTTTCAACTCCCCAATCATATTTGTCATTTGCCTTAGATGTATTTTCATTAAATGTTCTGGGTGTTTCTTATATGAATCAAATTTGATCATTAAGAATCGCAGCCTTGTAGTGGAACATGTACCAAACCTTTTCCTCAAAACATTCTAATAAAGGGTGAAAAGTGCATATTTTGAGTGTGGTTATGTGTTAGTTCTTGTGTGAGTTGTAGGAGTTCACACCACTTTTGAAGGGAAAATATACGCATTATGTGTTTCTTATGTATAGGAACAAACTTATGCAGAAAATGATCAAATAGGAGAACAATTGGTGAAAAACAGCTAAAGAGAAAAGTTCCGGACAACGAAGCGAGGTTCACTTCACCAAACCATGACCAGAGGAGAAGAAACCAGAAAAGTCCCGGACAGCGTAGCGATGACTGGGACTGAAGCATAAAAAATCAATTTTTCTGATCCAAGTTATGAGAAGCCAATTTTGCCCCAACTCAACCCTAAACCGTATAAATATGAGAGTTAGCCACTTTTTGAAGGGAGAAAACTTTGGAGAGGTAAGAACACGCTTGGAGCAAGGATAAGGATTCAACTTCACGTTTTTCCTATTTTTCATTGTTATGAATATTAATCTTATATATGTGCAAACAATTATGAGTAACTAAATTCTCACCTAGGGTTTGATGGAATCTATTGAAGGATCATTTTCCACTTTGTTTAATATAAATTTGCCATTTACTTTTCTTTAGTTATTCAACTATATTTTTATTGTTGTTGGTTGAAGGGCCCTCAATTGACTGTGCCTATTTAGTGTGTACTGCTCGAGATAGAGTATGCATTTAGGTAGTTATTGAACAATATTACTCCTAACATATTTGAGAAATCAATATGGAGGGTTAAAGGTGTGATTAAAGATAACGAACCCTTGGTGCGATCGTAGTGAGCAGGAAATTAGTGGCAGCTAGCGTAGTTCAAGAGAATATGTCTATTAAATTGTGGTAGTTGCTCGAGAGAGAACTACTATACCCAATTACTCATGATTGGTAGAGAATACTTAGGCGAATTTATAGGAAATGTAGTGGGAGAGATTCCGACAATTGGAGAAATTGTAACCCTAGACCTTTCCAATCTTATCTACAACATTTGCTTTGTTAGTAATAAAATTACAACTTTTTAATTACCATTCTTTTAGTTAGTAAACACTCAGATCATTATTCAATATTTCTGAAACTTGATTACTTCAATTCTTGTGAAACTAACAGTTGTGATTAGTAGGTTAATTCCATGTGGGATTCGACTCCGGACTTATAAACCGAATTATATTTGCAATGACTGTTTCGTCCTTTTTATAAGGCATAATTGGGCATGATCAAATTTTAGCGTCGTTGCTAGGGAATTAACGGTGTTATTAATTACAACAACCTAAATAATTTAACCTCATCCACCTAATTAATTTTGTTAGTAGTAGACATGCTAAGATAAAAATATGGAAAGTGAACAGATTATCAGATTTCCGGTAACGAAACCAATTTATTTAACCTCAAAGTAGTTTTTGTAGTCAAAGTCAATATTAAAGAAAATCAGATTTCTAATAATCAGGTTTACTTCACTTTTCCAAAAATAAGAGAATAAAATAAGAAATTGAAATGATAAGCGTAGGAAAGAAATCTTATTGATGGTCGTTGTTTTTTTCAAAAGTTGTGAATAAGAGTCTTCTATCAATTATGATATAGAAGTAAAAAATTGATTGAATATATTCGTGGATATTCAGATGATCTTATAAAATAAGGTAAGGACCTTTATATAAGGATATAAATATATAACTATTTTCCCTCGCTTAATTCCTACTCGTCATTAATATTAACTACATTAATTTCCCGTTACTGAAATTACTCACAACTGTTATGGTAATAATAAGTGATCACGCATAATTAGGGATAAAGATGATTCCCTTTCCATATTCGTACATGTAACGACCTGACCGGTCATTTCGCTTTCTAGATCTCTTTCCCCTAAATAAGACTCCTCGTATGTGCTTTTACTGTTTTATGACTTGCAGGGATGGTTAGTTCGGGTTTGGAATGGTTTGGGTTGAAAATGGAACACTCAGTTCCTTAATATTGGCTATAATGGGCTAAGTTTGACTTGAATCAATATTTTGAGTAAATGACCTTGGAACAGGTATTTGACGGCCCCGATAGGTTTGTATGATTATTTTGGACTTGGGCGTATGCTCAGATCGGGTTTTGGGTGACCCAAGAGCGTTTCGGCACTTAATATTGAAAGTTAGCACGTTGAAGATTTTAGCGTTCTTTAATTTTGGTTTGAAGTAGGATTAGGCATTATCGAGATCCGTTTGGGATTCTGGGCCTATGAATAGTTCCATATGGTGAATTAAGATTTGCACGAAAAATTTGGTGTCATTCCGAGTAGTCTAAATATGATTCAGCGCGTTCGGAGCATATTGGAAACTTGAAGTTCATGATTTGATTCAATTTAGTTTTGGGGTGCGATTCTCAGTTTCGTTGTTGTTTTACGTGTTTCGTGAGTTCGAGCAGGTTCGTTTTATGTTTATGGACCTGTTGGTGTATTTGGACGGGGTCTCGAGTGGCTCGGGTGTATTTCGGACCACCCGGAGCCAAGTTGAAAACACCAGATTTTAAAGTTCTAGTTTCCTTCTTCGCGAAGGTGGAAGGACCCTCACGTTTGCAATGAATGATTTGGGGTACTGGAGGCTGGGGGATTTTTTCCCTTCACATTTTCGTATGCAGTACCGCGTTTGCGGAGGCCTGGGCCCTTTAGCCTTCGCGTTCGCATTTGGTAGCCCGCGTTCTCGTATAAGCCCGGGCCTAGGCCTGGGCAACCCAATTTCCGTACGCATTCGCATGTTGGGCCCCGCATTCGCATAGAGCCTTTTTCCTAGGCTCCTCAGCTTTGCTTTTGTGATCGTGAGAGATTGGCCGCGATCGTGTATAAGGACCCCTAGGTAGAAACATCTTTTAAAAACTGGACTTAGGCTATTTTGGCTCATTTTCTTTCATTTCCTGGGCGATTTTGGAGCTCTTGGAGAGGGGTTTTCACCTAGCACTTTGAGGTAAGTAATTTCTATATAAGATGAGTTTAATGCATAGATTATGGGTAGATTTTAACATGTAAAATGGTGGAAATTAAGGATTTAGTTAGAAAACCTAGGTTTTGACAAAAATGAGATTTAACCACAAAATTGATTATGGAATTGGGTGAGAATTATATATTTGAGTTCGCGAGGTTATGGGTAACATTTATCTTCAATAATTTCCGGAATCCGAGCAAGTGGGCTAGGGGGTGAATTTTAGGAATCTTCCAATTTGGGTTGGGAAATTACTCTAATAGTTAAATTATGAACTTTTGAACATGTATTGATTAATTTATGTAACATTTGACTAGTTTCGAATTGTTCGGCACTAAGTTGAGGCTTTAGAACGAATTTGTAGGCCAAAAAGTAAGCTTTGAGATGAGGTAAGTCTCTTGCCTAACGTTGTAAGACGGAATTTACCCCATAGGTGATTTAAATTACTATTTGCTTCTAATTGTGGGGGCTACGCACGTACGAGGTGATGGGAGTCCGTGCATAGCGATTAATTATGCTATGTCCGAGTAGTTTAGGAACCAAATCATGAAATACTTGCGATGTCTGTGCCATACATGTTAATTAAAGTGCTTAATTTATATTGAAACTTGATAAAAGATTTGTAAGAGGGCGGATTTTCCTTACTTGAGTTTTGGTGGGTTACTTGACCGTTAATAGAAATTGTGCTTCTTTGTGTATTATCCTTGTAAGAGCTTGTAAATCAAGTGTTTATAAAGTATACTCTCTTCTTGTGGAGCGGGCCGAATGCCTCGACAGTAGAATAGATGCATCTATGGTTCGTGCCGCTCGACCCTCGGCACTGTACACATTATTCTGGATCAAGTTGTACAACCTCGGCATAAATCGTGATTAATAATACTCGGAGCCTAAGTATACTTGATATTATTTTATGGCTTGTGAGGTTGAAATTTTTAAATGACAGAAATTGACTTGGAATTTACTATTTGTGAAAGGATTATTTATTCACTTCCTATTACTGAGTTACTGTTGTTAATTAATAATTCAATGCTTATTTAGAATTTCTATATTTTATTGTTAACCCATAGTAAGTGTCGATGTCGACCCCTCGTCACTACTTCTTCGAGGTTAGACTAGATACTTACTGGTTATATGTTGTTTATGTACTCATGCTATACTTCTGCACTAACCGTGCAGGATTTGAGGCAGGTGCATCTGACAATCATATCGGCGCGCACCCCCGTTACCTTGAGGCCTAGTGGTGAGCTGCTTCTTGAGCCATTTTACAGCACCTAGAGTCTCTCTTTTGTATTTATATTCCGTCTACTTTATTTTAGACAGCAATTAGAGTTTTGTATATTCTACTAGTTACTCATATACTTGTGACACTAGGTTTTGGCACACATACTAATAGACTTTATGGTTTTAGATTAATCATTTCACTGCATTTGTGCCTTCATTAGTCTTTATTTTTCTTATTAAATTTGTCTACTCCTTATCTTCTAAAAAAATGGAACTTAAGCTACTTGGAAATTTATCAAAAAGGGAAATTTGCATGATTAGCTCACTAAGGGCTTGCCTAGCGGTAACGTTGGGCGCCATCGCAACATATAGAGAAATGTGGTCGTGACAACATGGTATTAGCGCACTAGGTTCACGTAGGTCTCACAAGTTATGAGCAGCCGTAATAGAGTCTTGCGGATCGGTGCTGAAACGTCTGTACTTATCTTCGAGAGGCTATAGGGTGTTAGGAACTACTCTTTCTTCATCTCCTATCGTGCAGTTGATGTTATACTAAGTATCTTTGTTTTATTCACTCACAGATGGTGAGAACGCGTGCAGCCGACGTACCTGATCATGGAGGGGTTGCTCCCACTATTGCTAGAGGCCGAGGCTGAGGGAGGGCTCCAACTTGTGGCAAAGGATGAGGTCGTCCTAGAGTTGCTCCAGTGGTACCACTAGTGGATCTAGTAGAGGATCCTATCATTGAGGATCAGGGCGAGGTGCCTGCGGCGGGGCTAGACCTAGTGGATTTCATGTCCGCACCAGTTTTCTAGGAGATCATAGGCTGTATGTTGTGGTTCATGAATTTTATAACTCGGGCTGGTTTATTTCCAACGGACCCAGCCACATCTCAGGCGGGAAGGGGATCATGGACCCCTACCGCTCAGGCTCCAGGGCATGCAACTATCATATACCAAACCTCGGGCGCACTACCTGTGGTTGGAGCCTAGCCAGTTACAACGGCTATAACTAAGTCCAGACCAATTGCGACCGGCGAGCCGCAGAAGCTCTTGGATAGGTGGACCAGACTACATTCTCCTATCTTTTAAGGTGAGCGACATGAGGACCCTTAGGACTTTATTGATCGGTGCAGGGATAGACTGCATAACATGAAGATATTGGAGTCCCACAGGGTCGACTTTACCACCTTTTAGCTGGAGGGCAGGGCCCATAGGTGGTGGAAGTCCTATCTTCTTGGCAGACCAACAGGTTTTCCTCCTTTAACGTGGGACCAGTTCACACGTGTCTTTCTGGATAGGTATATTCCACCCTCTAAGAGGAAAGAGATGTGGTTTTAGTTTGAGCAGCTCCAGTAGGGTCAGATGTCAGTGACCGACTATGAGGAGAGATTCTCTGAGTTGTCTCGCCATGCACTTATGATACTTCCTACTAATGCAGAGAGAGTGTAGAGGTTCATTGTGGGTTTGCATTCAGGTATCCAGGACACTATGGACCGAGAGGTTGAGATAGGGACTACTTACGAGCTAGTTGTAGAGATAGCTCAAAGGATCGAGAGTGTCCGTTAACGAAGCCAAGAGAAGATGCCGCAGGACAAGCGGTTTTGTTATTTTGGAGGGTTCAGTAGTGCTCCATCTGGGGGCAGAGGTCAGTTCGTGAGGGGTCAGTCTACCAGGCCTACATATCCAGCATTGCCACCTCCTCGGGATGCTCCAGTCTAGCCCTATTTCTTTACCATTCCAGAGAGCTCCTATCGTCCCCTAGCTATTCAGGCTTCCTCTAGTCAGTATTCAGATCATTAGGGTCAGACTTCAAGTCAGCAATCCGCCATTCCGAGAGGTTGTTTCGAGTGCAGATATCTTGGTAACTTAAGGGGGTTTTGCTCCAGGCTTCGGGGTAAGGCAATACAGTAGGGTTCTCAACCTATGATTACAGTGCCAGTTGCCACACTAGTTATTTGACCGCCTAGAGGTGGAGAGAATGTGGGTAGGGGTCATCCTAAAGGTGGAGGCCAGATAGGTGGAGGCCCTCCAGGTGTGAGCTAGTTAGATGGAGACTAGCCAGTCGACGCTTTAACTAGGTTCTATGCTTTCCCATCCATACCAGATGTAGTGGCCTCGGATATCGTGATCACACGTATTATTTCTATCTGCAGTAGGGATGCTTTAGTACAATTTGATCCAAGGTTTATGTATTCATATGTGTCATATCTATTTGCTCATTTTCTGGTGTTCCTCGCGAGTCCTTGGGTATTCCTGTATATGTGTCCATGCTAGTAGGCGATTCTATTGTTGTGGATCAGATCAATCGATCCTATATCGTGAATTTATGTGGTTATGAGACTACACCGGATCTTCTATTGCTTGATATGACCAACATTGAGGTCATCCTAGGCATGGATTGGTTGTCTCTATATCATGCCATCCTTGATTGCCATGCCAAGACTGTTACCTTGATGATGCTAGAGTTGCCTAGATTGGAGTGGAAGGGTTAGTCTGTCAGTGCACCTAGTCAGATTATCTCTTTTATGAAGGCTGATAACTAGGGATTCTAGCCTATTTTATGCTCCTTTTTACTTAAGTTTTGGATTAAAATTATGTACAAGTATTTCCGAAAGCTATTTTATTGCACTTGTTTGCTGTGTTTGGTTAAAAAGAGACAAGGAAGTCATAATCAGCTCAAAAAGGAGTGAAACCTGCACAAGTTCAAAGTTGAAATCAAAAGGCGGTGACAACGAGAAATAGTAGCAGATGCGGAGGGTCTAATGCTGAGGCGGTCCTAATGCCGTGGTGGAATTGCACGGCAGGGGTATCATCTAACACGGCCGTGGTCCAGTTCTCGCCCTCAGCTAAATGAAGAATCAGATAACATTAGTTGGGAGCTCAAATTGAAAGGCATGGTCCATGATCATATTTTGCGGCCGCGGTTGAAGGAGCGCTGAAAATCGTTCTTGTTCTGTGATTCTTAGGCTTCCATTTCTTGTTTCTGTTCAAGATTTTTTTGGGTTTTGCTTATCATTACAGTTCGTTTCTGTAAAAAGGATCTGGTTTTCTGGAACCCATAACAGCCACCCGCCGCTATACGTTTTGAAAAGAGCAATATTTGTTCTCTGTTTCCGTTGAAATTGAAAGAGAGCAACCTTTATGCAGTGGTGCATCTGTTTCAATTGAAAAAGAGCAATTGTTTTGCTCTGCTTCTTTGCTTACCAGTGGTAGCGGTGATAGCTCCTTCTAGTTTTTGGGTCGTGGTATTTTTTGTGTTTTCAGAAATTCTCGGAGTATTGGAGACAAGTTGGGCGCACGAGTACTGGCAAAGGAGAGCAACCTGGGCGAGTGTCAGCAAGGGTGGTAGGAAGTGGGCGGGAGTGTACAACGACATCGAGCACAGCAAATCAGCCACAGGTTTGGTTATCAAGAGTTGGTACCTCCTGTTTTACTGTTTCCTTTTTTGGTGTTAGTAAATTACTGTTACTTTACTTCGCAATAGTTAAACCTTTCAACTAGGATACTAGTTACCACGTGTTTTCCTTCTAGTTTGACTTGTGTACGTTATGCACTAGCGAGTCTTCTCTAGGTTGTTGTAGGTGTAGTGGCTGCAGTCTGGGATGATAGAATAAGGGCATGTCCTAGGGTGGGGCAGAGTGTGGGGAGGGGTTCGGGGGGTGGGTCGGGTAGCAGGGGAGGTAGAGGGGGCAAGGGAGCCTATAGGTTGAGAATCGGGTCATGGAACATAGGTTCACTAACGAGTAAATCCATAGAGCTGGCGAAAATTCTGCAGAAGAGGAAGATTAATATAGCGTGTGTCCAGGAGACTAGGTGGGTCAGATCGAGGGCGAAAAATGTGGATGGGTATAAGTTGTGGTACTCTGGTGTCCTGAGGGGTAAGAATGGAGTGGGTATCCTGGTAGATAGCCATCTTAGGGAGTCCGTGGTAGAGGTCAGGCGGGTGAATAATAGGCTAATGACTATTAAGTTGGTGGTGGGTGAGGGTACTTTAAATGTCGTTAGCGCGTACGCACCACAAACAGGCTTGGAAGAGGATATTAAAAGGCAATTTTGGGAGGGGTTGGATGAGATTGTTCGTAGTATACCGCCTTCCGAGAGGTTATTCATAGGAGGAGATTTCAATGGTCATATTGGGTTATCTGCAGGTGGGTACACTGAGGTGCATGGCGGATGTGGTATCGGAGAGCGGAACGGAGGGGGCATTGCGTTGTTGGACTTTGCCAAGGCTTTCGATCTAGTCATTGCAAACTCGAGTTTTACGAAGCGGGATGAACATTTGGTTACTTACCAAAAGTTCGGTGGCGAAGACTCAGATTGACTATCTCCTCCTCAGGAGATGCGACAGAAGGTTGTGCGAGGACTGCAAGGTTATCCCAGGTGAGACCCTCTCAACGCAGCATAGGCTTTTGGTGATGGACATTTGTATTAGGATAAGGAGGAAGAAGAGGTCAGTACAAGGACGCCCCAGGATTAGGTGGGGCGCCTTAACTAAGGATAAAGCTAAAGAGTTGGAAGGAAGGTTATCGGCAATGGGTGCTTGGAGAAGTAGTGGGGACGCAAACACAATGTGGTCGACGATGGAAGACTGTATAAGAGAGGCGGCAAGAGAGGTGTTAGGGATATCTACGGGCCACTATAGTGGACACAAAGGAGATTGGTGGTGGAATGCAGTTGTCCAAGGTAAAGTGGAAGCAAAGAAGGCGGCTTACCTAAGGTTAGTAGGGAGCACTGACGAGGAGGAGAAGAGAGAGAATAGTCAAAGGTATAAGGTAGCTAGGAAGGAGGCGAAGATGGCAGTGACGGAGGCTAAGACGACAGCTTTTGCTCGTCTGTATGAGGAACTAAGGAACAAAGGTGGGGAGAAGAAGTTATTCCGACTCGCTAAGGCGAGAGAGAGGACAACTCGGGATCTGGACCAAGTGAGGTGCATAAAAGATGATGACGGCAAAGTTTTGATGGGAGATGACCAGATTAAGAGGAGGTGGCAGACCTACTTTCATAAACTTCTAAGTGAAGAAGGGGATCAGGATATTATACTTGGGGAATCGAGGAATGCCGACAGTCACCATGAAGTAAGTAATTGTAGGGACATTGAGATCGATGAAGTCATGGAGGCAATGCGTAAGATGAGAAGGGGCAGAGCTACCGGGCCAGACGAAATTCCGGTTGAACTGTGGAGGTGTGTGGGTAGAGCAGGCTTGGAATGGCTTACTGCATTGTTTAGTGTTATATTCAAGACTAATAGAATGCCTGAAGAGTGGAGGTGGAGTACAATGGTCCCGTTGTATAAGAACAAAGGTGATGTCCAGAGCTGTAACAACTATAGGGGCATCAAATTACTAAGTCATACCATGAAAGTTTGGGAGAGAGTGGTAGAAATGAGAGTGCGAAGGACGGTGTCTATTTCAGACAACCAGTTCGGGTTCATGCCGGGACGATCTACCACAGAAGCTATCCACCTTATTAGGAGGATGGTGGAACAGTACAGAGATAAGAAGAAGGATCTCCACATGGTGTTTATTGATCTGGAGAAAGCGTACGATAAGGTTCCTAGGAAGGTCTTATGGAGCTGCTTAGAGGATAAAGGGGTCCCGAGTAACTATATTAGGGTGATTAAAGACATGTATGATGGAGCTAAGACTCGGGTTAGGACAGTAGGAGGCGACTCTGAACACTTTCCAGTTATTACGGGGTTGCACCAAGGGTCTGCGCTCAGCCCATTCCTATTTGCCCTGGTGATGGATGCACTGACTCATCATATTCAAGGGGAGGTTCCATGGTGCATGCTATTTGCTGATGACATTATTCTAATTGACGAGACAAGAGGCGGCGTCAACGAGAGGCTAGAGATTTGGAGACATGCTCTTGAGTCTAAAGGTTTCAAGTTGAGCAGGACGAAGACGGAATACCTCGAGTGCAAATTTGGAGTTGAGCCGACGGAAGCGGGAGTTGAAGTGAGGCTTGACTCTCAAGTCATTCCCAAGAGGGGTAGTTTCAAGTACCTTGGATCGGTTATTCAGGGGATCGGGGAGATTGACGAGGATGTCACACACCGTATAGGGGTGGGGTGGATGAAGTGGAGGTTAGCGTCGGGAGTCTTGTGTGACAAGAAAGTGCCACCGTTACTAAAAGGTAAGTTTTATAGAGCAGTGGTTAGGCCTGCCATGTTGTATGGAACTGAATGTTGGCCGGTAAAGAACTCACACATCCAGAAGATGAAAGTAGCAGAGATGAGGATGTTGAGGTGGATGTGCGGGCATACAAGGATGGATAAGATTAGGAATGAAGATATTCGAGAGAAGGTGGGTGTGGCCCCCATGGAGGACAAGATGCGGGAAGTAAGACTCAGATGGTTCGGGCACATTCAGAGGAGGAGCACTGATGCACCGGTGAGGAGGTGTGAGCGACTGGCTGTAGTGGGCACGCGGAGAGGTAGAGGAAGACCTAAGAAGTATTGGGGAGAGGTGATCAGACAGGACATGGCGCGACTTAGGATTACTGAGGACATGGCCCTTGATAGGGAATTATGGAGGTCGAGCATTAAGGTTGTAGGTTAGGGGAGAGTGTGAATATTTCTACAGCACAATAGAGTGAGACTATCCAGTTAGGAGTTAGACTAGGAATGTCATTGGTCGTCTATTGATGCAGGGCTTTACCTTCTAGTTGTACTATACCAGCCATCTATTTCGTATTTCGTATTATGTATTTCATATTTCATATCTCTTATATATTGTTGTTATTTTTATTACGCATTTTTATGGTACTAATATATCATCTCCTATTGCTTTTTTGAGCAGAGGGTCTCCTGGAAACAGCCTCTCTACCCTTCGGGGTAGAGGTAAGGTCTGCGTACATATTACCCTCCCCAGACCCCACTTGTGGGATTATACTGGGTCGTTGTTGTTGTTGTTGTTGGTTGAAGGAGCGCTGAGGCGGGTGTTTTTCTGCTCCCAGCGGACTCAAGTTCAGAACCAGCTAAAAAGAGAGGAACCGCGATCCACACTTGCGTTTGTGCGGCAGCGGTATTCATGGTGCTGAGGCGACTTATTTTCCGATGTCAGCGAAATCTCCGTAGGGACAATTTTGTTCTAAAAATTTAGCTGTGTATAAATAGTTCTTTTTCAGATTTTACGGTCATCTTTTGTATTGTGGAGCTCGTGAACAACCGTTTTTTGCTTTTTAGAGTAACTTTAGAACATCTTTAGCAATTAATCTTAGATTTTACTCTTGTAATTACTTTTTATGGCTTATATTTCATCTCCATCTTTGATTTCTACCTTTATTATGAGTAGCTAAACCCATTATCTAGGGTTGTGGCCCAACCCTAGTGTGGGTATTTAATGGGTCTTCTATTTTAGGGTTTAATTGTTTATGGGTTAGTGATATTTAGCTTGTTTCATGCTATAATTGTAGAATTGGTGGTTGCAAACACTGATTTGTGCCTTTTTTGACTTAGGCTCTTCTTGAGAAAGAGAGACTAAGTCTAGGAAATTCAGGCTAACAAGGAATTGGGGTGCATTCAAGAGATTGATAACCCCAATTAAAGGGTTAAACCTAGAGATAGTAATACCCGACTTGAGCTAATTTTTCTTGCATTGTGTAAACACCCAATTGGGCTTGAGAAAGCCAATCAGGGCAAAGTCACTCAAACTACCGAGAGGTATAGAGTGAGTAACTATGTGCAATGGTTATATCATGATCCCAATTTCAACAAGTTTTCCCTAAGTTTTAGACCCCGTTAGATACCCACCTAGGTGTAAGTCACTTCCCTAGTATTTTTACCAATTGAGAAAACCCTTACAAAAATATCATACTTAGCTTATATTCATTCTTTATTAGTGTTAAAAGTAGAATAGTAACCAAAATAAATCATGATTGGAAGTGCAATTAAGAACAATCCGCACAGCTAGATTAGATATACACTCAATTCCAATATTAACTCTTTGTGGATTCGATCCCGACCTTTCGGGTAAAAGCTGCATCGACCACTCTTTCCATTCTATAGTGGTATAAGGTTAGAGCCGATCACTTTTTGGCGCCGTTGCCGGGGAGTTAAACAGTGTTTGGCTATCTATCTGACTAGTTGTGTGTTTTGTTTTTCTTTCCTTCTGTTTTACTAATTGTGTAAGTTAATCAATTCAGGTTCAAAATGGCAGCAAACAATGATCCTCTCAGAAATGTTCTCCCGGGGGAGGAGGTGGATGATAATGGTGAGGATGAGGTGCCTCTTGTACCTCAAGCTCAAAGAAGAGGCCACCAGGCCAATGAAAATATTCCAGACCCTCCCCACCTCCTCCGCGAGTGGCTCCTCGGATGCTTCCAAATGAAGGGTACGCAAGTGCAATTGTCCCACCTAGGATCCAGGCGGGCAATTTCCAGATTACAAATGTCATGCTGACTTTATTAGAGCAAAGAGGATATTTCACAGGTGCTCCCCATCAAAATGCATATAAACATCTAAAGAGCTTCATGGATACCTGCTAGGGTAGCAAACAGACTAATGTGTCGGAGGATGCATTGAGATTGAGATTGTTTCCTTTTTCACTTAAAGGGAAAGCTTTGGACTGGCTCGAAAAACTCCCTAACCATTCCATCACTACTTGGGATGAGTTGAATGATAAGTTTATAGCCAAGTTGTTCTCACCAGGGCATATGGCTACACTGAGAGACGAGATCCTTTCCTTCAAACAGGAACCAAATGAACCGTTGCATGAAATTTGGGAGAGGTATAGGACGATGGTGAAGGAATGTCCAAACAATGACATGACTGAAGCAATAATCCAACAAACATTCTACCGTGGCATCAACACTACCAACCAGTGTGTAGTCAACCAATTAGCCGGAGGAAACTTTATGAACACCCCTTATGCTGAGACGTGTGACATACTTTATGAGATGGCCGATACTTCCTCGGCATGGCAAAGTCGAACTAATGTTCCAAAAGGTGATCCTAATGTTATTCATTTGCACAAGGAGCTCTATGACCACTGCCAAGCTATAGCTGAGTTGACTACAACCATGAACCAGCTGGCTAAGGCACAGTTGTAACAAGTACAAGGGCCCAAGCAAGTGAACGCCATAGAAGGAGTGAACATGATGAGAAGGCAAAGAGGTCAACAGAATCAGGGAAATCCGGATCAGTATGAGCAAGGTAGTAGTGACTATAACCAAGATGATGGGTACAATGATCAAAGTGAAGAGGTTCAGTATGTGAACAACTACCAAGGACAATGGGGCAATGCTCCGAATCAACAACAACAGTGGAGATCCTAAGGTAATTGGGGAAATCAAAATCAACAAGGCAACTGGAAGAGTGGAAACAACAACAACCAAAACAACTGGGGAAACAATAATCAGAACTGGAACAATAATAACAACAACTCCAACAATTGGGGGAACAACAACTAGAATTGGGGTAACAACAACAACCGGGGTGGCAAGAACAACTAAGGGAGTTGGAATAATAACAAGGGAACTGGGGGCCGGTCTCTCAAAGGCCTCCAATATGTGAACAACCAAACAACCCGCCTTCATTTCCGTCTCCAGGCCCTAGCTCATCCAACAATGTGATGGGAAGGATTGAGTCAATGTTTGAGTAAATGATAAAGAAAACGCCGACTCCAATGCCCAATTGACGTCCCATAATACTTCTATCCGTAATCTAGAGGTACAATTTGGCTAGATTTCGCAAACTTTAAACACTCTCCCTAAAGGGGCACTACCTAGTGACACGGTAGTAAACCCAAAGGGTGGGAACAATACAGGCCATGCAATGGTGGTGACCACAAGGAGTGGTAGAGGTGGTGAAGTAAGTACCTCCAAGCAAAAGGAAGTTGTGAGTGATGATATTGAGTGCAAAATGATGATGATCAAATGGTTGATGAGCAAGTGAGTGAAGAAAAGTTGAATGATGAGGTGAGAATTTACGTTCATGACAATGAGGAGGAGACTCAAAATGACGTAAACCCGTCTAGGGAACACGTGATAGACATACCGGAAAGGTAGTACCCAAGGCCAAGGCTCATTTGCCAAGGCCTCCTCCACCATATCCTTAGAGGCTAGCTAAAAAGAACAATAAGAATCAGTTTAAGAAGTTCATTGACATGATGAAGAGTTTGTCCATCAATGTGCCTTTAGTTGAAGCTTTAGAGCAAATGCCGGAGTATGCTAAGTTCATGAAGGACTTAGTGACAAAGAAGTGATCGATGAACTGTGAGATTATTAAGATGACGCACCAAGTGAGTTCCATTGTAAATTCCATGGCTCCAAAGCTTAAAGATCCCGGTGCTTTTATTATTCCATATACCATTGGGAGTGCGGATTTTGAAAAGGCTTTATGTGATTTGGGTGCAAGTATAAATTTGATGCCATATTCTATATTTAAAACATTGGGGATAGGGCAACCTAGACCTACTTCTATGAGATTGCAAATGGCGGATAGAATAATGAAGAGGTCGCTTGATATTATTGATGATGTTCTTGTCCGAGTTGACAAGTTTATTTTGCCTGCTGATTTTGTAATTCTAGACTACGAGGTTGACTAAGAGGTGTCGATCATATTGGGGAGACCTTTCCTAGCTACAGGGAAGGCTTTGGTTTATGTGGAAGCAGGGGATCTCACCTTCAAAGTGGGTGATGAAAAAGTTGTGTTTCATGTCTACAAATCAATGAGGCAGCCCAATAGCAACGAAGTATGTTCCTTTGTTGATCTTGTGACCGAGGTGATTGTTGAAGATACCAGTGCTATGATAAATGTGGAGGATCCTTTGGAAGTTGTGTTGTTGAACCATGACGTGGATGAGAATAAAGGTTTGGTTGAATATGTCAATGCTTTGAAAGGAATGGGTTCATACACATACGAGCCCCGAAAACTTTCCTTGGATCTTGAGAACCGGAAGACTCCACCAGCAAAGCCCTCAATCGAGGAGCCTCCCATATTGGAGTTGAAGCCTTTACCTTCCCACCTCACGTATGAGTTCTTAGGCCCTTGTTTTACTTTGCCTGTTATTCTTTCCGCTTGCTTAACTAACGTGTAGGTAGATGCTACTCTTGTGGTGCTTCAAATAAGAAAGAAGGCAATTGGATGGACTCTAGCTGATATTCGGGGGATAAGCCCCGCTTTCTGCATGCACAAGATTATACTTGAAGAAGATGCCAAGCCCTCCGTGGAATATCAAAGGAGGTTGAATGATGCCATGCAAGAGGTTGTCAATAAGGAGATTATCAAGTGACTAGATGCAGGGTTTGTGTACCCCATCTCAGACAGTTCATGGACTTCGCCGGTACAATGTGTGCCAAAGAAAGAAGGTATGACTGTGATCACAAATGACAAAAATGAGTTGATCCCCACTAGGACTATTACAGGATGGAGGGTGTGCATGGATTACCGGAAGCTGAACAAAGTGACCTGCAAAGATCATTTTCCATTGCCCTTTCTTGATCAAATGTTGGATAGACTTGCTGGGCATTTCTACTATTGCTTTTTGGATGGGTACTCAGGTTACAACCAAATTCTGATTACTCCGGAGGAACAAGAGAAAACCACTTTCACATGCTCGTATGGCACTTTTGCATTTGCAAGGATGCCATTTGGTCTTTGTAATGCACCGGCTACTTTTTAGCGGTGCATGATGGAAATTTTTACAGTTATGGTAGAAGACTTTCTTGAAGTGTTCGTGGATGATTTCAGTGTGGTAGGTGTCACACCTCCTTTTTCCGCCCCTGCGAGGGGTGAAAGAGTTTTTCCAATTAAAGGACAATCGAAACGTGATTTATTTATTTATGTGAGAGTCACCACTTGGGAGATTTAGGGTGTCCCAAGTCACCAATTTAATCCTGAATCGAGGAAAAGAATGACTCTGTATTACAGTTCGTGAACCAGAAATCCGGATAAGGAATTCTGTTAACCCGGGAGAAGGTGTTAGGCATTCTCGAGTTCCGTGGTTCTAGCACGGTCGCTCAACTGTCATATTCGGCTTGTTTATCTGATTTTATACAATTATGAGCTCATGTGCAAATTTTAACTCTTTACCGCTTTTATTATATTTTTAAAGAATGTGAACATAGTTTAAAACATGTCTTTGGATTACTTCACATGAAATGCACCCGCAATCTGGAACATATTTTTTATTCAATGTTTTGGGATTTGGATTTGGGTCGCATGAAATGCACACCCGAGTTTAAGAAGGTAAGATTATTAAAATACGCGCCTAAAGCGATTAGCGTATTATTATTTCTGGGTAAGGCCGTGGAATTTTGCTAAACGGCCGATCCCGAGTTCTAAGTAATTAACACATACATTTGTGAGGGCCCCGTAATCTGTGCGTTTTATTTGGCGAGGCTCGTCTCATTTTTATTTAAAAGGATAAACCTACAGTGACTACATTTTTTTCTATTAAGTTCGTCTCTAAAATAAAAGAAAATATCTCACTTAATTACATGCTAAAAAAGGCGTAACTTATTAGTTATTAGTTTACGGCTAATGCAAATGGAAAATTGCAATCGAGTTTGTATAAAGAGAGATTGCTTTCGTTCTATATTCTATTATTTAATAACACTAGAACATGAGATTGACACACAATAATATCAAAACAAATTAGCTATTCTTTGATTAATTTAAACTAACATTATTAGATGAAGGAGTTATTATACATATGCAACCCCATTACTCATTAATCAATCAACTACATTTTTATACAAAGAAAGGAAAATTCTATTCAAGCACAAATCTAAACAGGAGGAATTCAACAGGAACAAAGCCTGGTCAATATTTCATTTCGCCTCAAGCCAAGAGTGTACAAATGTGTACCTGGAAATGGCAATACAAGAAGAAAAGGAGGAGTCAGCAGCAGTAGTAACACAGCAACGCAACAACAACCCCACAGCAGCAATTCGAACCAGAATCAAGACCCAGAAAAATTTGAAGAAAATCAAGCAAGCTCGATAGAACAAACCCAAAAGTTTGTAAAAGACTTAAACAGTAACAAACCACATCACCACAAATATACTCAAACCCACGTGTATTAAACCCGAAACTAAACTCGTTTCTCACTTTTATGTTTTCTCTTTTTAAACTCTACCACACTCTTTTCAGATTTACAGAATGTATTCCTCTCTCAAAAATGTTCTCCCCAAAAATCCTCTAAGTTCTTTCAAGTTCCAGTCCTTTAAAAATGTGTCAAATGACTCTATTTATAACAAGACTCTTGTCTTGAATCCCCAACCCGAAATATTCCCCTAATTGCATGTTTTGTTCCCCATTACCCTATGTCTTCTTTATTTTAAACTCTTGTCCCCCATGCTCACATGTTTTGTCCCCCACTACATTAAACAAATACATCAACCCCACTCACTATATCTTGTCCCACATGCTTAACTTAAACAATTACATTATTCCCCCCACTACATTATGTCTTGTCCCCCACTAATTTATGTCTTGTCCCCCACAATATATTATTTTAATATTATTAATGCCTAGTGGACAAAACACTCAGATTAAAAAATTGTTCAAATGTTCAATTCCAAAAATACCCCTCCAACCTTACTGAAATTACCATTTTACCCCTGAACGTACTACAATTTACCGAACTACACCATCAGCTATAACCAATTCACCTAATCAATTCCAACCAAAATATAGTAAATATAACCAATTTCTAAACAAATTCAAATAACAAATCACATGAACACAGATTGAACAACATCAAATTAATGGGAATAAGTTAACCATATTGGGAACCAATCCTGGTTAACTTAGACAAAAAATGAACGAGCAAGGAGACAACAATATTAACAACAAAAGTAAACTGGAACAACATGAATCACAATTAACGGGAACGAAAATGCAAACTGAAACTCATATGATGAACAACAAAAGGCAGGAAACCAAACAATACACAAAACGAAACCATTTGAACCAATACAATAATAAACACTCATGGGAATAGCCACAGTTTAAACCAAACATTTGAACTTCCTAACTTGAAATATGCAACGATACAAAGAAGGAGAAAAATCAGAATAAACCAAACGTTTAATTTTACCTGGAACGAGAATTGAACAGAAGATGAACAAAAGCTAACAACAACACAAACATAGGTCAGAATCCTACCATATTAAAAGGGATTGGGTTCGAATGACAACCTCGATGCACTACAACTCGACGAGGCTGGATGCAACAGGAGCAGCAGAAGCAGCTTGTCCACGAAGACGAACAGTTCTCCTTGCAGCAATAAGACTGACCTTTTGGCCAGGTGGTGCGTCACGACGGACAGTACTAGCATGACAAATATGTTGATGGTTACCACCACCATGAGGATGCTCCACAGGATTCATAGCAACAGCACGAACCTTGGGCCAGCAGTTCCTCTTTACCCGGTACTTGTGGTATGCATTATCGGCCTTAAGCATTGGCTTCTCAGTACGTCCTCCTCCAGCTACTTGACCAATCATGGCACGACACCCACTGGGAACAATCTTCTTGGATCCTGATGGCAGCTTAATCCTAGTGGTTCCGTTATCGGGGTTGTGACTGATGACAGTGAGGTGAAGCAGAAGCAGTCGAGGAAGCTGAAGGTAGCAGCAACGAGCTGGGATGGTTGTTGGCGGAGCTGCTAGTCATGTGGAGGAGATGAAGCAGCAGCAAGCTAGCCATGGCAGCCATGGCGACGGGTTGACGACGAAGACGCAGCAGCAGCAACAGAAACGAGCTCAATGGAGGAGAAAAATGGCGGTGGCTTAGAGTTGTTCGTGGTTGACGAAGTAGAAGCAGTACCGACGAAGAAGACGCTGGTCGTCGATAAAGAAAGTTTCCATGGGAGCTCGAGCTTGAGCTTGGCGACGAAGAAGACGAAGCAATGGCAGCGGGGTCGTTTGGTGTAGCTAGTTGGCTATGGAGGTTCGACGACTAGTGAAGGGTGGTCGATGGAGGGGTTGTGCGTGTGTGTGAAGGTGATGTAGGTGTGAGGGGGAAAGGGAAGCAGCCATGGCTGCTTGGGGTGTTTGGGGTGTTTGGGATGGTGAAGGTGAAGAGAGAAAGATAGGGGGCGGATGGGATTTTAGGGTTTTGGTTTTTTGTTTTGTTTTTGTTTTGTTTTTGGGAAAAAATGAAAAATGAAAAGGGGTTATGAGGCGGACCGGGTCGACCCGTGTTGAGATGGACCGGGTCATGGGGAACGTTGGGTATTTTTTGGGCCTGTGGTTTGAAATTGAAGAAGAGGCCCAATTCCGATTTTCTTTATATTTTGCTCTCTTTTCTTCTTTTGTTTTTCTAAAACTAAATTCTAAAAATCCTTAAATTATCATATAGAACTACATTAATTTATAAAAGCACAAATTAACTCCCAATAACAATTAACACACAATTAAGTAATAATTAAGCATAAAATTGTACAATTGGACATTAAATGCTAAAAATGCAAACGATGCATATTTTTGTAATTTTCATTCTTGTAAAACAAACCTAATTATTTCTAATTGTAGAATTAAATCCTAAATGCAAATGCGACGTATTTTTGTATTTTTTATTAATTTAACAAATAAACATGCACAGACAAATACCAATAATTATCCAAAAGGTCACAAAAATTCTCAAAATTGCACACCAAGGAAAATCGTTTTATTTTGAATTTTTGGGAGTAATTCTTTCATAGGGCAAAAATCACGTGCTTACAGCTGCCCCTCTTTGCCCGAAGACACGAAGGGTTTTCGTGCAAAGATAAAGTGAGCGATTTTTTGCTCATCCGAGTACTCCATGTGAAGCATTTTTTTTTTTGAAAAAGATTTAACCGAACCTTTGCTTCAAAGGTTTCCTACATATCTCTGGCTAAAGAGGAATCAGGTTAATGTAGTTCGGGAAGTTTTGGTAGCTGGGACTACCATGGGACTGAAATGTTACTGTTGTTGCATGCTATTACCACTGCTTACCGATCTCCTTGTTACACCGTGCTTAAAAGAAAAATCAAGAAGTTAGGCTAGACTACGGATTACAAGATCACATCTATCTTCCATTTGTTCTTGATGCCTTGCTTTCTTGTCGGCTTGTGTTTCTTCCGATGCTTTTCTTCCGAGAACTTGGGGATGACACTGGCCTTTTGCTTTTCTGAATACCAGTTTTCATCATTTTTCTCGGTCTACTGGGGATATGGCTTCCTTAATTAAGCTTTTCGGTGGTTCCTCTGGGGATACGGCTTTCTTCATCAGATTTGTTATGCTAGGCATAATTTAATGTTCACAGGCCGCTTCTTTCAAGACGCGTCTTTTCTTCCTTTTGACTCATGCGCTTGAATTTGTGCTGGGACCTCTTGTTGCAACCTTCTGCTTTCCGGTGCTGGGGATTTTTATTATTTCCTGTTGGGGATTCCTGTTGTAACCTTCTGCCTTCCGAAGGGTTACTGATTTCAAGATCTGCATTATAAGACTGAAAAGTATTCCTCTCGTTATACAGATGGGCGCCTGAATGCAAAAATATGAAATGTATTCCCTCGTTATACTGGTGGGCGACCTAGGACATGAAATGAAAAACAGAAATGTATGCCCGCATTATACTGGTGGGCGACCTAGAAATGAAAAACAAAAATGTATGCCCGCATTATACTGGTGGGCGACTTAGAACATGAAATGAAAACAGAAACGTATGCCCTCATTATACTGGTGGGCGGCCTAGAAATGAAAAAACAGAAATGTATGCCCGCATTATACTGGTGGGCGACCTAGAACATGAAATGAAAATAGAAACGTATGCCCGCATTATACTGGTTGGCGGCCTAGAAATGAAAAAACAGAAATGTATGCCCGCATTATACTGGTGGGCGACCTAGAACATGAAATGAAAACAGAAATGTATGCCCGTATTATACTGGTGGGCGGCCTAGAAATGAAAAAACAGAAATATATTCCCGCATTATACTGGTGGGCGACCTAGAACATGAAATAAAAAACAGAAATGTATGCCCGCATTATACTGGTGGGCGACCTAGAACATGAAATGAAAATAGAAATGTAAGCCCGCATTATACTGGTGGGCGGCCTAGAAATGAAAAAACAGAAATGTATGCCCGCATTATACTGGTGGGCGACCTAAAACATGAAATGAAAACAGAAATGTATGCCCGCATTATACTGGTGGGCGGCCTAGAAATGAAAAAACAGAAATGTATTCCCGCATTATACTGGTGGGCGACCTAGAACATGAAATGAAAAGACAGAAATGTATTCCCGCATTATACTGGTGGGCGACCTAGAACATGAAATGAAAACAGAAATGTATGCCCGCATTATACTGGTGGGCGACCTAGGACATGAAATGAAAAGACTGAAAGTATTCCTCTCGTTATACAGGTGGGCGCCTGACATGAAATGTAAAGACTGGAAAGTATTCCTCTCGTTATACAGGTGGGCGCCTGACATGAAATGTAAAGACTGGAAAGTATTCCTCTCGTTATACAGGTGGGCGCCTGACTTCAACAACAACTTTGAAAATAAAATGTCATTCCTTTCTTTAGGCTGGCGAGATTTCAACAACTTTTAAAAATAAAATGCCTTTCCTCTCTTCAGGCGGGCTCCTGACCTCAACAACAACTTTGAAAAATAAACCGCCTTTCCTCTCTTCAGGCGGGCTCCTGACTTCAACAATAACTTTGAAAATAAAATGTCATTCCTTTCTTTAGGTTGGCGAGATTTAAACAACTTTAAAAATAAAACGTCTTTCCTCTCTTCAGGCGGGCTCCTGACTTCAACAACAACTTTGAAAATAAAATCCTATTTGAGGGCGGATGAACCCAACATATCCTATTTGAAGGCGGATGAACCCAACATATTCTATTTGAGGGCGGATGAACCCAACATATCCTATTTGAGGGCGGATGAACCCAACATATCCTATTTGAGGGCGGATGAACCCAAAATATCCTATTTGAGGGCGGATGAACCCAAAATATCCTATTTGAGGGAGGATGAACCCAACATATCCTATTTGAGGGCGGATGAACCCAACATATCCTATTCGAGGGCGGATGAACCCAACATATCCTATTTTGAGGGCGGATAAACCCAACTAGGAAGTGCGTCTCCTACTGGTAAACTCTCATTTTTAGGAAGTGCTTCTCCTAAATCAAAATATAACCTGAACGACCCAGACTAAGAAATGTGTTTTCTAGGGGTGAAACTTCAATGATTCAAACTAGGAAGTGCGTCTCCTACAAATGAACTTAAATGAACCAGACTAGGAAGTGCGTCTCCTAGGGGTGAAACTTTAATGGTTTTAAAGTAGGAAGTGTGTCTCCTATTAATGAAAACTTAATTTAGGAAGTGTGTCTCCTATGCATGAAATCTTAATTTATGAAGTGCGTCTCCTATGCATGAAATTAAACTTAGGAAGTGCGTCTCCTAGCGGTAAAATAAACTTAGGAAGTGCGTCTCCTCGGGGTAAAACTTTAATGATTTTAAACTAGGAAGTGCGTCTCCAATGAATGAAAATAATTTAGGAAGTGCGTCTCCTATACATGAAAATAAACTTAGGAAGTGCGTCTCCTATGGGTAAAATAAACTTAGGAAGTGCGTCTCCTGGGGTAAAAATAAACTTAGGAAGTGCGTCTCCTATGGGTGAAACTTTAATGATTTTGAAGTAGTAAGTGCGTATCCTATGAATGAAAATAATTTAGGAAGTGCGTCTCCTATGCATGAAATTAAACTTAGGAAGTGTGTCTGCTATGGGTAAAATAAACTTAGGAAGTGCGTCTCCTATGGGTGAAACTTTAATGATTTTGAACTAGGAAGTGCGTTTCCTATGAATGAAAATAATTTAGGAAGTGCGTCTCTTATGCATGACATTAAACTTAGGAAGTGCGTCTCCTAGGGGTAAAAATCACTTAGGAAGTGCGTCTCCTATGGGTAAAACTTTAATGATTTTAAACTAGGAAGTGCGTCTCCTATGAACGAAACTAATTTAGGAAGTGCGTCTCCTATGCATGAAATTAAACTTAGAAAGTGCGTCTCCTATGGGTAAAATAAACTTAGGAAGTGCGTCTCCTATGGGTGAAACTTTAATGATTATGAACTAGGAAGTGTGTCTCCTATGAATGAAAATAAACTTAGGAAGTGCGTCTCCTATGGGTAAAATAAACTTAGGAAGTGCGTCTCCTATGGGTAAAATAAACTTAGGAAGTGCGTCTCCTATGCGTGAACCATTTCCTTCTTCCTGAATTATTTACTTACCTGTGTTGTCTTCCCTCGAAACTGCTGGGGATAACATCGTTGGGGAATTATTTACTTACCTGTTGGGGGATAAAATGTTATCAGCTTGGGAGAATGCTGTCGAGGATAACACTGCTAGGGGATTCTGATTCCTTCAAAACTAGTGCTTCACTCTTCGGAAGGCTGCAGGGAATGACACTGGCCTTTTGCTTTTTCCGAGCACAAGTTTCATCCTGTTTTTCTGTTCGCTGGGGAACAACTTCCTTTATTAAAACTTGTTATGCTAGGGGTAAAACTGGTTCAAATACCACTTCCCTTGAGACTGGTGTTATCTTTATTCTTCCCCAAATGGGTACCTGACTCCCAGAAAATTTTCTAAATAAAAGGAAAATTTTCTGCCCCAGTTTGATAATCTCCCTTGTGGCATGCATTTCTGTCATCAATGCCATTTCCTTTACCTTCCCTACTGGGATGGCTTTTCCCTTTCTCCTTCCCTGCTCTGCGTTCCAAAAAACTTGCTGGGGATGATATTATTTGCTGGGGATAATCCCTTTCTACTGGGGATATCCCTCTTCTTTTGTGGCATAGCTTGGAAACTAGCATTTCCCCGACCTTTTAGTCTCGTAGGAATTTCCCAAATCATGCTCATAGCTCTCCGTGCTTTGCCCACGGGCCTTGGCCTTGAGTTTTAATAACCTTTGATTTCGGCGGGGATATCCTTCTTGATACTCGCCCATCCTTTTGTTAATCTCCTTTTGCGGGGGATATATTTATTGACACTGGCCTCACGCTTATTTCTTGCTGACTATACCACTTGGATGTACTAGTCAGATCTGGTCTTGCATAATTGGAAAGCTGATGGCAGATTTTGAAGTCATTTCTCAATTGTTCTGACCAAACAGACTCTACTGGGGAATTTTTCTATGAAAGAAGAAAGATAAAAAGGAACAGAATAAAAAGACAAAGGAAAAAGATGACTCCTTAACAAAAGAAACTATAAATAAAAACCTATCAAACGCAGATACCGACTCTAATGGTCATGACATGCACATGTGGCCTATCCTCCGCCGTCAGTCGTCTTTCAAGATTTTTCCTTGGCAATTCCCCATCTGATTCTCAATCTTATTCGACTTGTAGTGCCCGAAGGGTTTTCACTATCAAACCTCTCCCATTTTGGTTTTCTCTCAGCTTTCATCGCCTTATGGTGTCCGTAAAGATTTTCACTGATAAGACTCTCTCATTTGTATCACTTTCCAGCTGGGGATTTGGAGTGTTGCCGGTATGACTCTCTCTGCTGGGGATTAGAGTCCTTTCTGTTGTGGAACAGAGTGTTATGTTCACCAGTAAGACTCTCATTTGTCTGACTTAGCATCTTTTGAAGACAGATCAGAAGGTCTTTCTTTGGACCGTAATGTGGGTTTTTGGATAAGCTAGAAAGAAAGGGTATTAAAGGCTCAAAAAACAAATCAATTTGGGGTTCAAAATTACAACCTTCGGAACCATATTTGTTTACAATAAGCGCAACCCTTGCCCCAGTTTCTTGCTTGGGGATTTTTTTAATTTTTTGTTATATTATGTTACACTATGCACACTATGCACATTATGCACCCTATGACCGAGTCGTGAGGCGCCTACGTATCCTCTTTGAGGAATCAGGTCAAACGTAGTTCTCAATTCCTCTTTTTCATTTACCTATTATTTTCTTTACTTTTCTTTTCTTTCTTTTTCTCATTTCTCCTTTCTCTTTCGTCGTTTTGTAGTTTTCTTTTCTTTCTTCTTTTTTTTTCTTCTTTTTTTTCTTTTCTTTTCTTTACCTGCCATGTTTGTGTTTTCTAGTCGTTGCTACCGATTCCGAACGAGGGGTACGAAAGAAAAATAAATAAGGCTCAAAATGGGTAACGAAGGATAAAGTGTTTAGGTAGCAGAACAAAATGCCTTCGTCATTCCAGTCTTCAAAACATGCCAAGTGCAAACAACACAATTAAACAAAGATTTGTAGTCTCTTCTGATGGTGCTGGACTTGACAATTATATTCAACATTTGCTTTTTCATTTGTATTTTCTAAATCACCGTTGGGCGACACTCTCACACTCATTATCATGAAAGGCGAATCTTGCTTTTAACGGTTTTCTTTGTGTTTTACTTGCCCTAGTTCCGTATGACTCAAGCTCCGAATAATCTCAAACCGTCCTTATTTACTTTAAATGTTCTGATCACCTTTCCGAGGTTTTATGATTAACTTTTAAGATTAAGCCCAAACTGTGTGCGCATGTCATGTCACTAGAATCGGCGCTGAACAAAAATGATAAAAGGACTAAACAAAAGATGACTGGAAATAATAAAAGAGCGGATTTTGCATTAGACTACCGGTGAAATGGTTTGAATAACAAAACAAACAAAAACAAACCAGAATAAAATCCTAAAACAACCTGGACAAAACTACACAAACTGCTATGACAAAATGGAAAGATAAGAAAGTTTGACACAAGACAATATCCGGATTACAACCCTAAAAATAATCCGGACAACAGAAATGACAACAAAATAAGCCACCAAAAGTTTCTCTCTTGCTAACCAAGGAACAGAGCGTCCTCCCACTTTATCAAAACTGGCATCTTAGCCACTGAGCTTCGCATCAGTATCGCCCAGACCATTGCCAACTTCAATATCATCAACCTTAGTCAACAAGTTCACAATAGGACTCGAATGCTTCTATCATCAGGCCTGATCCCCGCAAAGTGTGCTTTTGGATCTTGTATTTCCGGCTTACCACAAACCAACCACCTTCTTTCTTTGTGATTCAAAACAAAACAGGTTAGAATGGACTCAGTCGGTCCTCATTATTAACAACATCTTTTCAATTTTTTTCTTTTTTTTTTCATTTTTCTTTCTTTTTTTTTCGATTTTTCTTTCGATTTTTTTTTCATTTTTTCTTTTCTCTTTTTTTCGTTGTGGTCGAATCTTATGGAGATTGCCTACGTATCATGACCCCGCATGAATCAGACCTTGCGTAGTTCGGACAGAATGAAAGGTAACAACGATGAAACATTTTTTCTTTATCAATTTTCATAATAAAACAAACTGGGTTTCAAAGATTTAAAGATGACCTACAAACTCGAAAATCAAACAACCCACATATTCTAATCAAAAGATTTACAAACTCAAAAACAAAAGGTCAGCTCCCTTTCTCCGTTCGACAAATGCAACCAAACGGTTATTTTTGCAAATGTGGCCCCCTCCAAATTTCACATGAATTTTGAGGCCAGGGAGGATTATTTTATGGCACTTTACAAACTTGTCCATTCTTTTACGAAAATAGCCTTTCGACAACTGAAAGATACTCTAAGGCTATTTCGGCAAGAACGATTTAAGACGCGGCCGAAGCTGGCTCGGCTTATTTTTGACTAAAAATCCAAACGGTATTCACCTGACCGCTGACTCTTTGTTTTTTTTGTCAAATTACAATAAAAACCTGGTGTTGCAAACACGGCCCTCCAGCGCCTCGGGGACGAAGATTTTTAAGGCTGTGTGGGTCAACTGGACCAAAATCCTAAAAAAATGACCCAAGGTGGCTGTTTATACAAAGTCAGCCTTCCGGCGTCCCTTTCGGGAACATTCAGCTATTTTTGACAAAAACAACATCACCCGACTTATTTATGACTCTTTTTATCGTTTTTCAAAATAGAAAACTCAATGTTGCAAACACGGCCTTTCAACGCCTCGGGGACGAAGATTTTAAGGTTGTGTGGGTCAACTGGACCAAATCTTAAACATGACCCAAAAGGTGGCTGTTTATGCAAAGTCAGCCTTCCGGCGTCCCTTTCGGGAACATTCGGCTATGTCTTGACCAAACAACGTCACCCGACTTATTTATGACAAAATTAAAATTTTGACATGTTTTTTTTTCTTGTTTATTTATTTGTTTTTGGCTATTTTAGCAAAAGGGGAGGTTGGACCCGATGAGGGTTGCCTACGTATCTCACATCCGGTGAGAATCGAACCCGCGTAGTTCAGGATCATGAATAAAGTAAATAAACTAACTTTTTTATTATTATTATTTTTGAAGGAAAGACTTACAAAGAAGAAAGGGAGCATTTTTGCAAAGAGGAATTTCTAAAGAAAAAAGATGTTACAATTTTTTTCGAATTTCGAAAGAAAAACTTCTAAAGAAGAAAAATATTTTTGGAATTTTACTTTCAATGAAAGAAATGCTTCTAAAAAATATTTTTGAATTTTGAATTTTCTTTTCAATTTTGAAAGAAGAATGAAATATTTTCGATTTTTTTTTGAAGAAATTAAAAGGAAATATTTTTATTTTTATTTTTATTTTATTTTTTTTTTTTTTGTAAAAAAACAATTAAAAAGACTTTCTAAAGAAATCAATAATGGAAAATATTATTGGATTTTGTTTTTTGAAAATTGGGGGTCTAAAAAAACTTTTATAGAAAGGAAATAAAGAAAAATACTTTTTGGATTTATATACATACATATTTTTTGCAACAAATAATAAAACCACGTTTAACGCACGACTCTTTTTATTTTCATTTTTGGCATTTTCATAAACAAATAAATAAATAAATAACCCATTTTAAAAACAAGACTCTTTTTCATTTTCATTTTTCATGGCAAGCCAAACTATTTTTTTTTCTTTTTTTTTTCTTTATTTTGAAAACAAGACAAAGTGAAGATTTTCTTTCGTTTCACTAAAATGACCAACCTATTCTTCCAAACTTAAAATAAAAGACTCCTTTTTTATTATTATTATTTATTTTTTGAGTGAAATAAAATAAAACATTTTTCTTTTCTTCATTTTTTTCCAAGATTTTCGGCAGAGTTTTGACAGTATTTGGGCATTGGGTTTTTTCAAAAATAAACAATCAATTCCCTAACCGCTATTTCTTTTTTTTTTTTTTCAATTTCACAATATTCCTGATATTCAAAAATCGGTCAACACACAAGTCTGAATCAAATAAATGCACAAGTAGCAGCAAGTAAGATGCATCAGGATGGTCATTTTTATTTTTTGGTACACCTGTCCTAGACAGACCCAACCCCTGTGTTGAGCCTCCAAAGTCAGATGCACGTGATGCAAACAAACGTTCCTACTAGGGATCCGGCATGAAGCTGAGTTATTCTAGGTTCATAACCTGGGCATTTGTTCTAGACTATGTACCCGAGCGGACAACTCGAGTCGAGGAGGGGGCTACGTACCGGGGACCCGCGGGATCGTCCGGCTTTATAACTTATCCGGCCTCTTTCTTATTTCAGGTATTGACACTAACATAATAGGGAGTCTCGACCAGCGAGCTTCTCCCCGGAGGTAAGAAGAGAAGGGTTTCGGCACAATTTATATACAGTTCACATAATATCAAAGCGGTAAAAGCATCATTTAGCATATTGAGCCCAAACATGTAACAAAATCAGATAAAACCAAATATAACAATTTATCTAAGCTCGAATTTCTAACCCTGAACTAGTGGTTCTGGGTTAACTCCCCAGCAGAGTCGTCAGAGCTGTCACACCTCCTTTTTCCGCCCCTGCGAGGGGTGAAGGAGTTTTTCCAATTAAAGGACAATCAAAACGGGATTTGTTTATTTATGTCAGAGTCGCCACTTGGGAGATTTAGGGTGTCCCAAGTCACCAATTTAATCCCGAATCGAGGAAAAGAATGACTCTGTATTACAGTCCGCGAACCAAAAATCCGGATAAGGAATTCTGTTAACCCGGGAGAAGGTGTTAGGCATTCCCGAGTTCCGTGGTTCTAGCACGGTCGCTCAACTGTCATATTCGGCTTGTTTATCTGATTTTATACAATTATGAGCTCATGTGCAAATTTTAACTCTTCACCGCTTTTATTATATTTTTAAAGGAATGTGAACATCGTTTAAAACATGTCTTTGGATTACGTCACATGAAATGCACCCGCAATCCGGAACATATTTTTTATTCAATGTTTTGGGATTTGGATTTGGGTCGCATGAAATGCACACCCGAGTTTAAGAAGGTAAGATTATTAAAATACGCGCCTAAAGCGATTAGCGTATTATTATTTCTGGGTAAGGCCGTGGAATTTTGCTAAACGGCTGATCCCGAGTTCTAAGTAATTAACACATACATTTTGTGAGGGCCCCGCAATCTGTGCATTTTATTTGGCGAGGCTCATCTCATTTTTATTTAAAAGGATAAACCTACAGTGACTACATTTTTTCTATTAAGTTCGTCTCTAAAATAAAAGAAAATATCTCAATTAATTACATGCTAAAAAAGGCGTAACTTATTAGTTATTAGTTTACGACTAATGCAAATGGAAAATTGCAATCGAGTTTGTACAAAGAGAGATTGCTTTCGTTCTATATTCTATTATTTAATAACACTAGAACATGAGATTGACACACAATAATATCAAAACAAATTAACTATTCTTTGATTAATTTAAACTAACATTATAAGATAAAGGAGTTATTATACATATGCAACCTCGTTACTCATTAATCAATCAACTACATTTTTATACAAAGAAAGGAAAATTCTATTCAAGCACAAATCTAAACAGGAGGAATTCAACAGGAACAAAGCCTAGTCAATATTTCATTTCGCCTCAAGCCAAGAGTGTACAAATGTGTACCTGAAAATGGCAATACAAGAAGAAAAGGAGGAATCAGCAGCAGTAGTAACACAACAACGCAACAGCAACCCCACAGCAACAATTCGAACCAGAATCAAGACCCAGAAAAATTTGAAGAAAATCAAGCAAGCTCGATAGAACAAACCCAAAAGTTTGTAAAAGACTTAAACAACAACAAACCACATCACCACAAACATACTCAAACCCACGTGTATTAAACCCGAAACTAAACTCGTTTCTCACTTTTTTTGTTTTCTCTTTTTAAACTCTACCACACTCTTTTCAGATTTTCAGAATGTATTCCTTTCTCAAAAATGTTCTCCCCAAAAATCCTCCAAGTTCTTTCAAGTTCCAGTCCTTTTAAAATGTGTCAAATGACTCTATTTATAACAAGACTCTTGTCTTGAATCTCCAACCCGAAATATTCCCCTAATTGCATGCTTTGTTCCCCAATTACCCTATGTCTTCTTTATTTTAAACCCTTGTCCCTCATGCTCACATGTTTTGTCCTCCACTACATTAAACAAATACATCAACCCCACCCCACTATATCTTGTCCCTCATGCTTAACTTAAACAATTACATTATTCCCCCACTACATTATGTCTTGTCCCCCACTAATTTATGTCTTGTCCCCCACAATGTATTATTTTAATATTGTTAATGCCTAGTGAACAAAACACTCAGATTAAAAAATTGTTCAAATGTTCAATTCCAAAAATACCCCTCCGACCTTACTGAAATTACCATTTTACCCCTGAACGTACTGCAATTTACCAAACTGCCCCATCAGCTATAACCAATTCACCTAATCAATTCCAACCAAAATATAGTAAATATAACCAATTTCTAAATAAATTCAAACAACAAATCACATGAACACAGATTGAACAACATCAAACTAATGGGAATAAGTTAACCATATTGGGAACCAATCCTGGTTAACTTAGACAAAAAATGAACGAGCAAGGAGACAACAATATTAACAACAAAAGTAAGCTGGAACAACATGAATCACAATTAACGGGAACGAAAATGCAAACTGAAACTCATATGATGAACAACAAAAAACAGGAAACCAAACAATACACAAAACGAAACCATTTGAACCAATACAATAATAAACACTCATGGGAATAGCCACAGTTTAAACCAAACATTTGAACTTCCTAACTTGAAATATGCCACGATACAAAGAATGAGAAAAATCAGAATAAACCAAACGTTTAATTTTACCTGGAACGAGAATTGAACAGAAGATGAACGAAAGCTAACAACAACACAAACATAGGTCAGAATCCTACCATATTAAAAGGGATTGGGTTCGAATGACAACCTCGACGCACTGCAACTCGACGAGGCTGGATGCAACAGGAGCAGCAGAAACAGCTTGGCCACGAAGACGAACAGTTCTCCTTGCAGCAATAAGACCGACCTTTTGGCCAGGTGGTGCGTCGCGACGGACAGTACTAGCATGACAAATATGTTTATGGTTACCACCACCATGAGGATGCTCCACAGGATTCATAGCAACACCACGAACCTTGGGCCAGCAGTTCCTCTTTACCCGGTACTTGTGGTATGCATTATCGGCCTTAAGCATTGGCTTCTCAGTACGTCCTCCTCCAGCTACTTGACCAATCATGGCACGACACCCAATGGGAACAATCTTCTTGGATCCTGATGGCAGCTTAATCCTAGTGGTTCCGTTATCGGGGTTGTGACTGATGACAGTGAGGTGAAGCAGAAGCAGTCGAGGCAGCTGAAGGTAGTAGCAACGAGCTGGGATGGTTTTTGGCGGAGCTGCTAGTCGTGTGGAGGAGATGAAGCAGCAGCAAGCTAGCCATGGCGACGGGTTGACGACCAAGACGCAGCAGCAGCAATAGAAACGAGCTCAATGGAGGAGAAAAATGGCAGTGGCTTAGAGTTGTTCGTGGTTGACGAAGCAGAAGCAGTAGCGACGAAGAAGACGCTGGTCGTCGAGAAAGAAAGTCGCCATGGGAGCTCGAGCTTGGATACGAAGAAGACGAAGCAATGGCAGCGGGGTCGTTTGGTGTGGCTAGTTGGCTATGAAGGTTCGACGACAAGTGAAGGGTGGTCGATGGAGGGGTTGTGCGTGTGTGTGAAGGTGATGGAGGTGTGAGGGGGAAAGGGCAGCATCCATGGCTGCTTGGGGTTTTTGGGGTGTTTGGGATGGTGAAGGAGAAGAGAGAAAGAGAGGGGGCGGATGGGATTTTAGGGTTTTGGTTTTTTGTTTTGTTTTTGTTTTGTTTTTGGGAAAAAATGAAAAATGAAGAGGGGTTATGGGGCGGACCGGGTTGACCCATGTTGAGATGGACCGGGTCATGGGGAAGGTTGGGTATTTTTTGGGCCTGTGGTTTGAAATTGAAGAAGAGGCCCAATTTCGATTTTCTTTATATTTTGCTCTCTTTTCTTCTTTTATTTTTCTAAAACTAAATTCTAAAAATCCTTAAATTATCATATAGAACTACATTAATTTATAAAAGTGCAAATTAACTCCCAATAATAATTAACACACAATTAAGTAATAATTAAGCATAAAATTGTACAATTGGACATTAAATGCTAAAAATGCAAACGATGCATATCTTTGTAATTTTCATTCTTGTAAAACAAACCTAATTATTCCTAATTGTAGAATTAAATCCTAAATGCAAATGCGACATATTTTTGTATTTTTTATTAATTTAACAAATAAACATGCACAGACAAATACCAATAATTATCCAAAAGGTCACAAAAATTCTCAAAATTGCACACCAAGGAAAACCGTTTTATTTTGAATTTTTGGGAGTAATTCTTTCATAGGGCAAAAATCACGTGCTTACAGAAGATGATTCTTTTGATGAGTGTTTGCAAAATCTTGATAAAATGTTGGCCCGTTGTGAAAAGACAAATCTAGTGCTTAACTGGGAGAAATTTCATTTTATGGTTCAGGAAGGCATTGCCCTTGGCCATAAGATCTCAAAAAATGGTGTAGAAGTGGACAAGGTGAATATTGATGTGATTGCAAGACTCCCTCCTCCCACCTCTATCAATGGAGTTAGGAGTTTTCTTAGGTATGCGGGGTTCTACCGAAGATTCATAAAGGACTTTTCTAAGGTAGCGAATCCCTTGTGTAAATTATTGGAAAGGGTTGCAAAGTTTGTGTGTAATGATGAATGCATGAAAGCTTTTGAACTTCTCAAGTATAAATTGACAACCACTCCCATTATTACTGCACCCAATTGGAGCTTACCTTTTGAGCTCATGTGTGATACAAGTGATGTTGCGGTAGGAGCGGTCTTGGGTCAAAGAGTAAACAAGATGTTTCACCCGATGTATTATGCAAGCAAGACAATTAATGATACTAAGGTAAATTACACTGTGACGGAAAAAGAGTTGCTAGCAATTGTGTTTGACATGGAGAAGTTTAGGCCTTATCTCATGGGTGCCAAGGTGATAGTTCATACTGACCATGCAGCACTCCGCTACTTAATGACAAAGAAGGATTCAAAGGATAGGTTAAAAGAGATGGTTCTTTTGCTTCAAGAGTTTGACCTAGATATTGTTGATCGAAAAGGATATGAAAACCAAGTGGCGGACCACTTGTCCCGCTTGGAGGAGGAGGGGAGGCCCCGTGATGGCCTCGAAATTAATGATTCATTCCTTGATGAGCAACTCCTCTCCGTATATGTGAATAGTATGCCTTGATTCGCGGATGTTGCCAACTTTCTTGTGAACGGCATTGTTTCGTATGAGCTCTCTTCTAACCAAAGGAAGAAGCTTAAACGGGATAGTTTGGACTACTACTCGGATGAGCCTTATTTGTTCAAAATTTGTAATAATGGGGTGATACGTAGATGTGTTCCGAAAGAGGAGAAACTAAACATTCTGGATGCTTGTCATTCCTCTCCCTACGATGGTCATCATGGTGGGGTGAGGACAGCTTCAAAGGTGCTTAGGTGTGGTTTTTATTGGTCTACTCTATATAAGGATGCTAGCGAGCTGGTTAAAAGATGTGATGAGTGTCAAAGAACTGGTGGGATCTCAAAGAAGGATGAAATGTCTCTTACCACTATTCTTGAGGGTGACATTTTTATGTCTGGGGTATAGACTTCATGGGGCCTTTTGTGAGTTCATATGGCAATACTTATATTCTGGTGGCCGTTGATTATGTTTCCAAGTGGGTCGAGCCGTGGCTTTGCCCAACAATGAGGCCCGGAGTGTGGTGGCATTTCTCAAGAAGAATATCTTTACTCGGTTTGGCACTCCTAGAGCAATCATCAGTGATAGAGGTTCTCATTTTTGCAATAAGGCATTTGACACTTTGCTTGAAAAGTGTGGTATCAATCACAAGGTTTCAACCCCTTACCATCCTCAGGATAGTGGGCAAGCTGAGGTCTCCAACAGGGAGATTAAGAGCATATTGTCAAAGACTGTCAATGCAAATAGGACTGACTGGTCAAAGAAACTAGATGATGCTTTGTGGGCTTAAAGGAATGCTTACAAAACTTCGATTGGTATGTCTTCGTACTGGTTGGTGTTTTGAAAAGCTTTCCATATACCGGTTGAGTTAGAGCACAAGGCCATGCGGGCTTTGAAAAAGTTAAATATTGAATGAGATGTTGCAACAAATCTCCGGGTAGAGCAACTCAATGAGCTTGATGAGTTCCGCTTTCATGCCCATTCCAGCTCGTCCTTGTATAAGGACAAGATGAAGTACTTACATGACAAGTATGCCCATAGTAAGGAATTCAAGGAAGGTTACTTGGTTCTCTTATTCAACTCCCGGTTACGACTGTTTCCAGGAAAGCTCAAGTCAAAATGGAGTGGACCTTTTGAGGTGGTGCTTATAACTCCATTTGGTACTCTTGATTTAAAAACAAAAATGGTGAAATCTTCAGAGTTAATGGGCACAAAGTAAAGCACTATCTTGGCAAGTTTGGTGACAGCCACGTGGTGGCAATGATCCATCTCAAATGATTGATGGTAACCTACGTCGTGCTGCGACATTAAATCAGGCGCTTCTTGGGAGGCAACCCATGTGTTTTTCTTCTTTTTGATTTTCTTCTTAGTATAGGCTTTGTTTGAACTAAGTGGTTGTGAGATGTGTGTAGGAATGTTTGATGCAGTACAGGACTAAGATAGAAAATTTTTGCAATAGTATGAAGTTGGACCATTGACAGCGCTCAATTTTTCACGGTCAGCGGTGGAAATATCTCGGAGGCGTAATTTGATGGCAGACACGGGATTGAAAAATCCAAAATGAGACTTCTCTGAAGTTTCATCTGCATCCGCGATGCATTTTTTCACAGTCAGTAGGGCATTTCCGTGGTTGCGTGCCATTTTTCGCTCTCAGTGGAGGTTTTAAACATGCAGCCCTTCTGTCCATCGACAGCGCGGACCGCGGTGATTTTATGCAGCCGTGCCAGGTGAGTGTTATGGGTCCCAGGGTGTTTTCTATAAATAGGAGATCATGAGGCCTTTTGCCCTTTTCGATCTTTTCTCTCTCAAAGCAAAAATATTTCACTGCTCATCTGAGCCCTAATCTGCATGAACTCAAAATTAAAGTCCACTTTCTTCACTCATTCCACAACTGGTAATTTCACTCCTTCATTACTTTATAATTTCCACTTGTTTTTCTTTTAATTGTTAGTTTTTACTTTTTCTCTTCTTTTTTTTCTTTTAATTATAACTTAGGGCTCATTAGTGTAATTAAATTAGGCTTAGATAGTTAGGATTGATTAATCAATGTCTAGTGGGGTGAGCAATGTAGATGTTATCCACTAAATGCATGATAAATAGAAACACTAGGATTACTCAAGACGTTTTTGAATTCCGCAGTTGCGGATGTTTTTCCATGGTCAGCGTTCATAAAATAAATCTGAGTTTGGAAGTCTTGTTGACTGTGGTCAGCGATGGCAAATTCCACTGACAGTGGCCCAACCTCCATGGCCGCGCTGCATTTCTCGCGGTCAGCGGTACTCAGCTTCAGAAAAGCAAATAATATGGGTCTGTGCCCGCACCCAATTTTCCGCAGACAGCGATGCAATTTCTGCGGTCGCGCCTAATTTTCTGCGCTCAGCGAGACCATAGAATTAGAGGGCGGGTATTCTGATCCCCATACCTCCGTGGTTGCGAGGCCTTTTTCCGCTGTCAGCAGTATGCATTTCGCTGCTGCATTTCTTTATTCGCTGTCAGCGATCTGCAACTTTTTCAAGTACTACCAATTGTTCTTTGTTGTTCTTCACTACTTTTTTTAGCACCTGTACAATGTACTAACAATATTCCACTTATTTTGTATGCAGACAATGGTCAAATCGAGAGGCGGTGGTGACAAAGGCAAAGGGAGGGCAGAACCTTCCCGGGGTAAGGGGAAAGGAAGAAAATTATCCCTTGCCATTCAACAATCTATCAGAGACCTCAGAATAAAAATGAAAGATGTGGATAGAGCCGTATCACATTCAGAGGGTAGTGAGTATATCCTTTCCAAGGAAGCTTCGGAAAGAGATTCGGTCCCAACTCACGTCCCATCCAATTTTCAAAGTGAGTTCCGATTGTAGGACATCCCTATACCCTCAGCTTCACCTACTTCTCCTGCCTCTTTTGAGTCGTTTGATGGCTTAGAGGAGAGTAATGAGTCTTCAGCCTCTCCTACAGCTTCCCCAGATAGACCAGAGCCCATTGATGTTGATGAGACACCGGATGAAGAGAGATGGGGTGCTCCCTAGACTGGAGAGATAGAGAGAATGAGGAACCTAGAGATGTGGCAGCAGAGATTTGTTAGTGAGCAGGCATATCACAAATTCAGGGAGTGGTGGCCTCAAAGGTCACTCATATATGAGCATCATTTTATAGAGCGGGATCTTCTGCCCCACAACCCCAATGTGAAGCAGCACTTTGATGAAAGAGTGGGGTGGAAATACTTCACAAGCAGGGTGTCGGATGCTAATGAGCACCTGGTCAATGAATTTTATGCCAATGTCGCCCACATCAAAAAGGGCACATTTGTGACCAAGGTGCGGAACTTGAAGATCAAGTTTGATGGTACGACTCTGAACGACTACCTCGGTTTCAATGATGAAGATGAGTCATTATACTTAGAGAAGGTAGTTTTAGATGAGGCGGCCCGCCCGTGGTTGGCATCAATACTGGCTCTCCCGAATACTACTCCAGCTTGGTTGGCATCGGGGGTTCCTATCTACATGAAAACCCTGAACTTCGAGGCAAAGGGTTGGGAGACTTTTGTGTGTTGCAAATTAGACCCCACTACTCACGATCGTGACATGCCGGTTTCCCAGATGATTATAGTGGCGGCTATCATGGCAGGGTTCCCGATCAATGTCAAGAATATCATGTCTAGGGTGATTACCAGAGTGGCCAACGAGGGTGATAGATCCTACCTCTTTTCGAACTTCCTCACCATGTACTTGGAGGATCAAGAGGTCGAGAAAAGGGATTTCGATATCAAGGTGAAACCCAAGAAGGCCTTCTCATAGTACAGCCTTCAGGGTCCAGGTAACCCCAAATCCAAAGGCAAAGCGACTACTTCTATTGGCCAGTCTGAAGAGCCAGCAGTGGTTGTCACTACTTCTAAGCCTCCCACTGCCATACCAGATCCTGCCCCCAGACCATATATTTCCATGTCTTCCTCAGTGCCCTCCTCAGTAACATACCCTTTGACTGCACATAGGCTGAACCAGACTCTCTCCAGCATCAACAACTGGATGCAGGCAGCAACTTCTAAGCTGTCTGTACTATCTAGTTCAGTGGTAGCCCAGTCAGTTCCTACACAGCCCCAGGTGCCAGCTTCAGTGGAGGATTCTCTCAAGGAGCTTCTGGACAACCAAAAGCTCAGCATGGATGCTCTGGCAGATCAAGGTAAAGCAATCAAGGAGCTGAGCAAGCAGACGAAGAAGCTGAAAAAGACTCGGGCCTCAAAGAAGTTCGTGAAGCTGTTGAGAGGAGAGGTGGAAAAGATGAAGTCAGCTGGAGACCTACCATTGGAGCTATTATTACAGGACCAACAGCCAGTAGCTCAGGCAGAGCGTATACATGAGCAGGAGGTTAAGGGAGAGCCTAGGAGGAGAGGGGTGCTTCCCCGGACTGATGATCTGGAGATACAACTGGAGGACCCCGAGGGGAGTGACCTAGGGACCCAGACACAGGACCCTACTGATGCTCCGGCCCCCATGCAGACAAAGGACCCATAGGAATTTTCTCTTTACTCTCTAACCCTTTCTTGATCTTATTTTTGCTATTAGCATTGAGGACAATGCTAGTTCTTATTTGGGGGGGGGGGTCCTATTTTGATTTGTGATACTGGAATGTAAATACGACACTTATTTTTCATTTATTGTTATTTTTCACTTTTGGTATGTATATAACTTTACCATTTATTTTTTACTTTTCGTTATTTTTCAATCTTGGTTTATATATAAAGTTACTCTCTCATGTATATATTCATTTCCCGTTATGTATATTTGTCTAAATCCCCTATTGTACATATTCAGTTTACTTTCCGTATTTTACTTTATAACTTCTTTTGCAATTTTCCTTAATAGTATAGCTTCTTATTTCATTTAATAGTTTCTTTTTCAGTTCGTAGCTTCTTATTTTTACAAGTTTTCGTAATCAATAAGTCTTTGGTTTTCTTAATATCACGGTTTTTTCAAAGGTGGAGTGTGTGTGAACCGGGTGGCTTTTCCCGATGATAGATGGCATGACAACCTTCTTAAAGGTTTGAGTCTGTTTTCGTTTTTGTGTAAATAGTAGCTAATGAACAATAGTGCCTCAGGGAAAGCTTCACTTGGGCCTAACACATTTACCTTTGACCTTATGGTTAAAAATAAATTGGTGTGTATAGGATGGTAATAGTTATGACCTTGAGACTCTTGTGTTGACTAAACAATCATCGAGTGATTTCTTGGAATCATTTGTGTTGCTCAAATCTTAGATAAGGTTATTGTGGGCCCTCGACTCTATCTCTTTAGCAATCCTATAGCTTGTGTGGTGAGGTTTTAATTTGCAAGTCCAAGTCCCGTGCCAATAAGTCTAGAACTTGCACTGAATATTTGTCTAGGCAAAATCCTAAATGTAGCTCGACTGAAGAAGTGATTATAGGATATCCTTGATCCAAATTGAGGCTTGAAAACATCCATAGCCCACCAAAAATAATATCTCTAGTCAACCTCATTGAGTCATAGCCCTTATTCTTTCAAAAACCATGATATGAGCCTTTATCCGTTCTAAAATGATCCTCTCTTGGCACCCGATCTTTCCTTAGCACAAGGCAAAAGCATAAGTTTGGGGGAAGAGACGAGGAATGCAAAAGCGATAAAAGGTACAAAATGAAAAAAATGAAAGGCAAAAAGAAAAAGAAAGAAAAGCCAAAAAGTCAAAAAGAAAGTGAACAATGTGGAAGAAATGAAGGGATTCAATAAAAGCAAAGATGAAAGGCCTGGAAATATTAGAAAAGAGAAAAAGAATTGAAATGAACAAGAAAGAGTGACAGTGTTTCTCTCTAGCCCCTAAGGAAGAAGTAAATGACTCAAAGAGTCAAGAAAATGTGAGCCAAAATGAAAAAAATAAAGTGCTTAAGGAAAGATGAAACCTTCATAGACCAATATTTCCTACCCTGAACCAAAAGCCTTCAGTACATTCCCCCAAAAGCCCTATATCTTGAGTTGAGTTAGCTTGCATTAGTGGTGACTCACATAAGGGGCAAGTTTATGATACTTAGAGTCGGACTTGTGACCTTCCTTTGAGAGAGATGAGTGTGTTTTCCAAACTTCTCGTTCTGAGTGCGACAATCTAAAAGTGAGGTTTGCATATGGAGGATCGAGGAGTATGAGTTTGGGTTCCACAATGACCAATGTAATATAAAGAGTTTCCTTGATGAGTTGAGTCAAAACTTGATGCTTTGGTGTCGCACTAAAGCTATGGTGCTAAAAAGTTGTGTATTGTTAATAATGCATTTGAGTTGAGGGTAATTGTTAGTCCCAATTGATTCTTGATGAGGTTACTTTAGGACAGCTGAAATTTTCCTTTATTTTATCTTGAGAAAGTGGGAATTACTTTGTTTTCTTGAGGGCAAGAAAAAGCTTAAGTTTGGGGGAGTTGATAACTAGGGATTCTAGCTTATTTTATGCTCCTTTTTGCTTAAGTTTTGGATTAAAAGTATGTACAAGTATTCCCGAAAGCTAACTTACTGCACTTGTTTGCAGTGTTTGGTCAAAAAGAGACAAGAAAGTCATAATTAGCTCAAAAAGGAGTGAAACCTGCACAAGTTCAAAGTTGAAATCAAAAGGCGCTGACAGCGAGAAATAGTAGCGGACGCGGAGGGTCTAATGCTGAGGTAGTCCTGATGCCGCTCTCAGCGGTTTGATGATTCAGAGAGTGTCTTTTTAAGCTTAACAATCACCGCTGCCCGCGGTGAAATTATGCGGTAGTGCTATCATCTAACGCGGTCCAGTTCTCGCCCTCAGCGGAATGAAGAATTAGAGAACATTAGTTGGGAGCTCAAATTGAAAGGCGCGGTCCACGACCATATTTCGCGGCCGCGGTTGAAGGAGCGCTGAGGCAGGTGTTTTTCTGCTCCTAGTGGACTCAAGTTCAGAACCAGCTAAAAAGAGAGGAACTGTGGTCCGTGCTTGCTTTTGCGCGGCAGCGGTAGTCATGGAGCTGATGCGACTTATTTTCCGCTGTCAGCGGAATCTCCGTAGGGATAATTTTGTCCGAAAAATTTAGCTATGTATAAATAGTTCTTTTTCAGATTTTTAGGTCATCTTTTGTATTGTGGAGCTCGTAAACAACCATTTTTTGCTTTTTAGAGTAACTTTAGAACATCTTTAGAAATTAATCTTAGATTTTACTCTTGTAATTACTTTTTATGGCTTATATTTCTTCTCTATCTTTGATTTCTACCTTTATTATGAGTAGTTAAACCTATTAGCTAGGGTTGTGACCCAACCCTTGTGTGGGTATTTAATGGGTCTTCTATTTTAGGGCTTAATTGTTTATGGGTTAGTGATATTTAGCTTGTTTCATGCTATAATTGTAGAATTGGTGGCTACAAACACTGATTGTGCCTTTTTGACTTAGGCTCTTCTTGAGAAAGAGAGACTAAGTCTAGGAAATTCAGGCTAACAAGGAATTGGGTGCATTAAAGAGATTGATAGCCCTAATTAAAGGGTTAAACCTAGAGATAGTAATACCCGACTTGAGCCAATTTTGCTTGCATTGTGTAAACACCCAATTGGGCTTGAGAAAGCCAATTAGGGCAAAGTCACTCAAACTACCGAGAGGTATAGAGTGAGTAACTATGTGCAATGGTTATATCATGATTCCAATTTCAACAAGTTTGCCCTAAGTTTTAGACCCCGTTAGATACCCACCTAGGTGTAAGTCACTTCCTTAGTGCTTTTTACCAATTGAGAAAACCCTTACAAAAATATCATACTTAGCTTATTTTCATTCTTCATTTGTGTTAAAAGTAGAATAGTAACCAAAGCAAAGCATGATTGAAAGTGCAATTAAGAACAATCCGCACGGCTAGATTAGATAGACACTCAATTCTAATATTAACTCTCTGTGGATTCGATCCCAACCTTTCGGGTAAAAGTTGCATCAACCACTCTGCCATTCTATAGTGGTATAGGGTTGGAGACGATCAAAGGCTCGACATATGGTCGAGAAGGGTTATTTGGCTTATCTACCTTATGTTCGGGATACAGCTGCAGAGACTCTAGCGACTGATTTAGTGCTTGTGGTCCGGGAGTTCTTCTATGTGTTTCTTTTCGGTCTACCAGTCATGCCACCAGACTGTGATATCGATTTCTATATTGATTTGGATCTAGGTACCCAGCCTATCTCTATTCCACCGTACCGCATGGCTCCAAAAGAGTTGAAGGAGCTGAAGGAATAGCTTGAAAAGTTGCTAGCAAAGGAGTTTATCAGACCGAGTGTGTCGCTTTGGGGTGCACTAGTGTTGTTCGTGAAGAAGAAAGATGGACTATGCGGATGTGCATTGATTACCGCTAGTTGAGCAAAGTTACCATTAAGAACAAGTACCTATTACCGCGTATTGATGATTTGTTTGACCAGTTGCAGGGTGCCAGGGTGTTCTCTAAGATCGACTTAAGATCGGGGTAGCATCAGTTGAAGATTCCAGATTTGGATATCCGGAAGATGGATTTTCGGACTGAATCTGGCCATTATGAGTTCCTAGTGATGTCTTTCAGGTTGACTAATGCCCCGGTGATGTTTATGGATTTGATAAACATGGTGTTCAGGCCATATATTATTTATTTGTCATTGTGTTCATTGATGATATTTTGATCTACTCGTGCAGCACGGAGGGGCACGAGCAGCATTTGAGAGTGGTGCTTCAAACCTTGCAGGAACAGAAGCTATATGCTAATTTCTCCAAGTATGAGTTCTGGTTAGATTATGTGGTATTCTTAGGGCATGTTGTATCAAGCGAGGGTATTAAGATGGATCCCAAGAAGATTGAGGTAGTTTAGAGTTGACCTTGTTCTACAACGTCGACCGAGATCAGGAGCTTTTTGGGGTTAGCAGGTTATTATCGCGGATTTGTGGAGGGCTTCTCATCTATTGCAGCGACTTTGACTAGATTGACTTAGATGGGTGCTCCATTCCGGTGGTCCGATGATTGTGAGGCGAGCTTCTGGAAGCTCAAGACAACTTTGACTATGGCACAGTTCTAGTGTTTCCTTCCAGTTCAGGGAAGTATACTGTGTATTGAGATGTTTCACATGTCAGTTTGGGTTGTGTATTGATGCAGAAGGGGCGAGCTATTGCATATGCTTCATGCCAGCTGAAGCCCCATGAGAAAAATTACCATGTACATGATTTTAGAGTCTGTCGTGATTGTTCATGCTCTTAACACTTGGAGGGATTATCGTTATAGGGTGTCATGTGAGGTTTACACCGATCATCGTAGCTTGTAGCATTTGTTCAAGTAGAGGGATCTCAATTTAAGGTAGTATAAGTGGCTTGAGTTACTAAAAGACTATGATATTACCATCCTTTATCATCCGGGTAAGGCGAATGTAGTCGCAGATGCCTTAAGAAGAAAGGCAGAGAGTATGGGTAGTTTGGTATTCATTGCAGCAGAGGAGAGGCCATTAGCCTTGGATATTCAGTCCTTGGCTAACAGACTTATGAGGTTGGATATTTCATAGCCTAGCCGGGTTCTTGCATGCGTCATCAGTCTTCATTATCCGAGCAGATCAAGGCTCGTCAATTTGATGATTCGCGCTTTTTAGTTCTTAAGGAGACGGTACTTCAGGGTGATGCCAAAGAGGTTACTATCGATAAGGATGGTGTTTTGTGATTCCAAGGTCGTCTATACGTTCCTAATATTGATGGGTTGAGGGGAAAAGATTCTAGAGGAGGCACACAGTTCTTGGTATTCTATTCATCTAGGTGCTACGAAGGAGTATCGGGACCTGAGGCAGCATTATTGGTGGCGGCGGATGAAGAAGGACATAGTTGAGTATTGCAACCGGTCGTTTTGCTTTCTAGATCCATGTTCCCCTAAATAAGACTCCCTATATGTGTTATTACTATTTTATGACTTGCGGGGATGGTTAGTTTGGGTTTGGAAGGGTTCGAGTTGAAAACGAAACACTTAGTTCCTTAATATTAGCTAAAAAGGACTAAGTTTGACTAGAGTCAACATTTTGAATAAAGGACCTCAGAACAGGGATTTGACAGTCCCAATAGGTTTGTATGATGATTTTGGACTTGGATCGGGTTTTGGATGACCCGGAAGCATTTCGGCGCTTAATATTGAAAGTTAGCACATTGAAGGAGATCTTTAAATTTGGTTTGAAGTAGGATTTGACGTTATCGAGGCCCGTTTGGGATTTCGAGCCTAGTAATGGTTCTGTATGGTGATTTAAGACTTGTACGCAAACTTTGGTGTTATTCCGAGTAATCTAAGTATGATTCGGCGCATTCGGAGCATATTGGAAACTTGATGTTCATAATTTGATTCAATTTGATTTTGGGGTGAGATTCTTAGTTTCGTTGTTGTTTTTCGCGTTTCGAGAGTTCGAGCAGGTCCGTATTATATTTATGGACCTATTGGTGCATTTGGATGGGGTCCCTAGTGGCTCGGGTGTGTTTCGGACCACCCGGAGCCAAGTTGAAAATACCAGATTTTCCAGTTCTGGTTTCCTTCTTTGCGAACACGGAAGGATCCTCGCGTTCGCGATGAAGGATTTGGGGTACTGGGGGCTGGGGGTTGGGGGATTTTTCCCTTCGCGTTTGTGTATTGCAGGGCCGCATTCTCGGAGGCCTAGGCCCTTTATCCTTTGCGTTTGGTAGGCCGGGTTCACGTAGAAGTCTGGTCCTGGACCTGGGCAACCCAGTTGCCCTATCCATTCACGTGTTGGGCCCCGCATTCGCATAGAGCCTTTTTTTCTGGGCTCCTCAGCTTTGCCCTTGCGATCGCGTATAAGGACCCCTGGGCAAAAACATCTTTTAAAAACGGGACTTAGGCTATTTTGGCTCATTTTGTTTCATCTCTTGGACGATTTTGGAGCTCTTGGAGAGGGGTTTTCACCTAACACTTTGAGGTAAGTAATTTCTATATAAGATGAGTTTAATACATAGATTATGGGTAGATTTAAACATGTAAAATGGTGGAAATTATGGATTTAATTGGAAAACCTAGATTTTGGCAACAATGAGATTTAACCACAAAAATAATTATGGAATTGGGTGAGAATTATATATTTGAGTTTGTGAGGTTATGGGTAATATTTATCTTCAAAAAAATTTGGAATCCAGGCGCGTGGGCTAGGTCATGAATTTTAGGACTCTTCCAATTTGGGTCGGGTAATTACTCTAATAGTTAAATTATGAACTTTTGAACATGTATTGATTAATTTATGTAACATTTGGCTAGTTTCGAATTGTTCGACACCTAGTTGAGGCTTTAGAACGAATTTGTGGTCCTGAAAGTGAGCTTTGAGACAAGATAAGTCTCTTTCCTAACCTTGTAAGAGGAAATTTAACCCATAAGTGATTTAAATTACTATTTGTTTCTAATTGTTGGGGCTACACACGCACGAGGTAACGAGAGTCCGTACATAGCTACTAATTATATTTATGTCTGGGTAGTTTAGGACCCAAATCATGAAATATTTGTGATGTTTGTGCCTTACTTGTTAATTAATGTGCCTAATTTATATTGAAACTTGATAAAAGATTTGTAAGAGATCATATTTCCCTTACTTAAGTTTTGGCGGGTTACTTAACCGTTAATAGAAATTGAGCTTTTTTGTGTATTAGTTTTGTAATAGTTTGTAAATCGGGTGTTTATAAAGTATCCTCTCTTCTTGTGGAGCGGGATGAATGCCTCGACAGTAGAGTAGATGCATCTATGATTCATGTCGCTCGACCCTCGGCAGTGTACACATTATTCTAGATCAGGTCGTACGACCTTGGCATAAGCCTACTTAATAATACTCGGAGCCTAATTATATTTGATATTATTTTATGGCTTATGAGGTTGAAATTTTTAAATGACAGAAATTGACTTGGAATTTACTATTTGTGAAAGGATTATTTATTCACTGCTTGTTACTGAGTTACTATCATTAATTACATAATTCAATGCTTATTTAGAATTTCTTTATTTTATTGTTAACCCATAGTAAGTGTCGATGTCGACTCCTCGTCACTACTTCTTCGAGGTTAGACTAGATACTTACTGGGTAGATGTTGTTTATGTACTCATGCTACACTTCTGCACTAACCGTGCATGATTTGAGGCAGGTACATCTGGCAGTCACACTGGCACGCATTCCCCGTTACACTGAGGCCTAGTGGTGAGCTACTTTCTGAGCTGTTCTACAGCACCTAGAGTCTCTCTTTTGTATTTATATTCTGTCTACTTTATTTCAGACAGCGGTTAGAGTTTTATATATTCTACTAGTTGCTCATACACTTCTGACACCAGGTCTTGGCATACATACTGGTAGACTTTATGATTTTGGAGTAATCATTTCACTGCATTTGTTCCTTCATTAGTCTTCGTTTTTCTTATTTAATTTTTTTACTCCTTATCTTCTTAATAAATGGAACTTAAACTACTTGAAAATTTATCAAAAAGTGAAATTTGCATGATTAGCTCACTGTTGACTTGCCTAGGGCGCCATCACGGCCTATAGAGAAATGAGATCGTGATGGTACTGCTCATGAATTTTTCCCTTTTTATGGCTTTCATGCATCTCATGCCTATTTCATCTATCCTAGTTGGTAGATAAGGTACCTCCTTCAGTAAATCTCATGGGTGTTTTGTTCGTGCCTCACCATTCTTCTTTAATAATCTGATACAAATGCCACTTGTCACTACATCATTAGTCCACGTGTCATGCCTATTTTTCACCAATACAAGAAGCATCGACTACTTGATACACTGCCCTGCAACTCAATATTGGTGTTTTTGGATGTAACGAACAACTCGATCAATGCCAGATCCAGGATTTTTAAGTAATGTTTACTCAACTATTCTTAATCTAGATGTTACTACTGAGATTGGGTGCTCAGTTGATGTATTTATAAGAATTATTAAATTTTCTATATAAGTAATAGTATTTAGCTCCAACGGTAATTGGTGCTAAATTATCCATAACTCATAACATAGATCCACCGTTGAACCCGATTTGATACTCCAACCAACACCAACAACGAGGGGTAATTTATATGTCCAATATCTAATCATGCCTTGTTTTAGAAGAGATGGAGCGAGAAAATGAGGAAGATTGGAGTCTAAAATGAATAATGTAATTATTGGAATAATTGTTAGAGACTCAAATGATGGATACGCAAGCATGATACCTTATATGATGTTCTATATCTCCATGAATCTAGAAACTTTTGCTTGCATTATATTATTTGGTCTACGTACCGGAACTAATAACATTCGAGATTATGCAGGATTATACACAAAAGAACCTTTTTGGCTTTTCTTTAGTCTATGTCTCTTATCCCAAGGAGGTCTTCCTCCACTAGCAAGTTTTTTCAGAAAACTCTATTTATTCTGGTGTGGATGGCAGACATACCTATATTTCTTCTATATAAATTATAAATATAAATATACTATGTAATTAAGAAGAAATCTCTATACAAATAATAGATATGGTTATAATTAAGTATAACTAGGAAAAATTCCATATAAAAATCCATAAGAGAAATATGTCAGGCCGGGGTATTAAGGAACTCTGGGCCTGGGCCTTCGAAAAAACAAAAGTATTCTTATCCATATACTATACATTTGAACATGACACAAAGACAGAGCATGTCTTCTTCATAGGAGTTTCCTCTCTCTCTCCCTCTCCTCTTTAACAAAGAAATATATTAGCAGTTGAAGATGATGTTATCAGCAGCTACACAGCCCACCGTGAATTGGGCTCCTGCGTTTTTTTCTCAGAAATACTTTTCACCCAAAATTGTCTCCTTTACAAAGCAGCAGCAGTCTCTTTCTCGACCTTTCAATGTCTCAGCACTTAAACCCAGAAGAAATCTTGGCGTCTTTGCAACCTCAGCCGTATCTTTTGCTGAAGAAACATCAACGCAAGATTCTGTCTCCTCAGCTCCTCTTCAAAAAGAGGTAATTTTGGTTCAATTCTTTACCTTTTTGTTGAATTGTGTGAATTGAACCATCTCCTGAATTTTGTACGTTGTTGCACCCAAAGGTGTATCCCAGCAGTCAATAAAAATTAGAATGAAGTCCATGAAACCATGTAAGAATCTAGTAGAGGCTAAACAAAAATGAAGTTAGGTGGATACTTCCTACTTGCTTTTTCCTACATTTATCTGGTACTTGTCCAGTGGGAACATATAGTTCAGGCGTGGACAATCTTGACCGGAAATATAAAAAAGTTTTAATTTTTAAGATATTGTAGTGAAACATTTTTTTATTTAATTATGGCTGCAACAATCTCCGTGGGTCTGGTTGTTTCTCTAAGAAGATTGATAAAAATTTATAGGGAGAAAAATTTATTGACTTAGAGAAGGCATATGATAGAGCACGGAGAAGTGTCATTTGGTAGGTATTGGAAAAGAAAAGAATTCATGTCAAAAATATAAATGTTATAAAGGATATGTACGATGGAGCTGCCACAAGTGAGAGGAGCGGTGGAGGAGTTCCCATTACCATGGGTTTGCACCAGGTCTGTGCACTATGCTCATACCTATTTACTTTTGTTATGTATGATATAACCAACAGTATATAGGCTAGGTACGATGGTGCATGCTCTTTGCAAACGATATTGTGCTAATTGATGATACGATGAGGGTGTCAATCACAAGCTCAAGCTATGGAGAAGCACTTTAGAGAGTAAGGAACTTCGGGTAAGATTAGATTGAATTGAGGTACTAAATATTGATAGCTTAGATATCTAGGCTCAATGTTTCATGAGAATGAAATGGTAGATGGAGAGGTTACGGATAACATTAAGTAGGGTGGTTGAAATGGAGGAGCGCGATAGGAGTATTTTGTGATAGGTACCAGAATGAAAGGCAAGTTCCATAGAACGACTATAAGCCTGAATGTTGAATGAGAGTGATTGTTGGGCGTTTTAAGCACAACATATCCACAAGATGAGCATCACGGAGATAAAGATGTTACAGAAGGCCAAGGAGCATATATAGAGGATAAATGAGAGAATGTCACTTGAGATGGTTTTGCCGTGTGTTACGTAGGCCTTCAGATGCACCGGTTCTTAGATGTGAAAACATGGTGATTGAAGATGTTAAAGAGGAAGAGGTAGTACTAAAATTACATGGAAAGAAATTATTTCAAAAGATTTAGAATATACAGGAATCCAGCCAGGTCTAGCAAACAATAGAAAACAATGGATGTTGAAAATCCATATAAGTGATATCAAGTAAACGATTAGTGCTTATCAGAAAACTCGTACTTCCTCCGTTTCAATTTATGTGAGCCTATTTCCTTTTTAGTCCGTGCCAAAAAGAATGACCCCTTTCCATATTTGGAAACAATTTACCTTTATGCAATAATTTATAGCCATATAAAATATATGTGCCTCATTTTAGGCTACAAGTTCAAAAGCCTTCTCTTTTTCTTTAACTTTGTGCCCATTTAAATAGGCTCACATAAATTGAAACGGAGAGAGTAGTATATTATAATATAACCACTAGAATATATTAGAGAATCCCTGGTGTTAGATAATCCTCAAGTACGGAGTATTGAAAAACTATGGACCATACAGAGCATTTATGATATTGAGGATTCATACAGCCAACGCCTACTAGCTTGGGGTTTATGCCTATTTGTTATCTTTTTCTTGGACCAAATTGATAGATAGAAGTTCAATCCACTACATCTGTTTGCTTGAATACTTTGATTTGGTTAGTCATGTAATATCTTTATTGTGGTGTTTGACTTTTATATAGTTAGTTATATTTGCAACGTTTTCAGTCTGGTGTTTGACTCTTACTATCTGATGTATGTACAGAAGCTTGGAGTGGTAGTTAAGCCGTTGGAGAAACCTAGGCTAGTGTTGAAGTTTATTTGGATGGAGAAGAACATTGGGATTGCACTGGACCAGGTAATTCCTGGTCATGGTACGATTCCATTGAGCCCCTATTATTTTTGGCCTAGAAAAGATGCTTGGGAGGAGCTTAAAATCATGCTGGAGAGTAAACCCTGGATATCACAGAAGCAAATGATTATTCTTCTTAATCAGGCTACCGATATCATCAATTTGTGGCAACAGAGTGGTGGTGATTTAGCCTAAGCCTTCATAGAACAAGATTCATATATTGTGCTGCGACTGAACGTCATCATTTTGTTTGCCATCATGCGTGTTATGTGGCACATGTTGTAACTTGTTTCACTCAAAAGGTCAGTCGAACTTATGCAATTTGATTGTTTTGGTTTTCCTCTATTTTCTTTTTAGTTTTTGGATGTTATTGTATAGTACTATATATCTGATGGTTCTGCTTCATGAATATTAACATCTAACAAAAAACAAAGTAAAGTTGTACTGATGGTGGGAATTTGGCTATAATTCGAATTCCATCGCACATCTTCTTTTATACAAAACATTCTTTTGTAATTCCATAATGTCCAGTTGAAAGGATATCATTTTGTACATTAAATTAACTGGAAGTAAAGAGAAGTAATAATTTTTTTATAAGGTAAGGTTTTATTAAGAAACAGTATCAGCTTGATACTGAGAAATTTACAGACAAAGTGCTGGCTCAATTACATCAAAATCCTATGCTATCTAGCATGTCCAGCATATCATGTAAGTTCAAAACTATATTTCCATCTCTACAATAGTACAAATAATGTAAACAACTTTTTCATGAAAGAGAAGTAATTATTAACTCCTGACTTTTCTTAGACATGGTGATTAATTCTATAAATAGAAAATTCCCATGTACAAATGTGTACAAAAGAATCTTTGTGCAATACTCTGACTTAGCTAACAAAAAGAGAAAATATAACATCGATGAAATTTCTCTGTGCTTATTTTGAAAATGTCATCTCCTCATCTTCATATTTGCATACTCGATGACTTTGTATACTGATCTATATTCACTTGCATATATTCTGTTTGCTGAAATAATTTGCAGAACTGGGCTGGTTATTTTATAGCTAAGAATTCCACTCTCCATCTCCCCCTCACCAGCCTCAAAGAAAAAAAAAAGAAGAAGAAGAAGAACGGTTACTAATTACTCTAAGCACTGAATGAGACACTTATGAGTAATGCTAATTTCTTTCCAGGTCACCTAGTCGGATAATGCTAGTTCTTTTTTGGCCATGTGATATCTCTCCGTAAATTTATCCTTACACAATCCCATATCTTCTGGTTGTGCGGATGCTAATATGCTTTCCTAGCAGTCATGCTTGAAACTCTAATTTCCTGTTAATGCTTACCATCAGGAAATTGGATTGTTTAACTACATCTAATTTGTTTGCTGAAGTTGCTTATGTACTTTGTTAGTATCTCTCTTCACCTATAATAGTCAAAATGTCATGCCATTTGACATTTCACGTCTAAAGTTTTGGCTTCCATTTAAAACTTCAATCGCATTCTTTCTTCTTTTTCACCTTAGACCTTGGTGCTAACATCTGAAGTCTCAGCCTCTAGACAGAGAGTACAACAAAAACGTATCCAATATAATTCCACATAGTGAGGTCTGGGGAGGGTAGTGTGTACGCAGACCTTACCAGGCTGTTTCCAATAGACCCTCGGCTCAAGGAATGCATAAGCACAACAGTAATGAAAAAGAAAAGCGGTAGTGTAGAAGCAAGATAATAAGATGACCAGAACGATTGTTTGAATGCTTTGATATCACCTGGAGATGTTCATAGTCAAATCTGTTTGAGAAGCCAATCAGCTGTAATTACGGAGGCACGGGAATTAAGTGACTCATTCAGTTTCTTTCTCTGGAACCCAGAGTCTGGATGCATGCTATGATTACCTCTTAATTCTACAAATATTGTTGTTTGATTCCTTATTCTACATGGTAAGATATGAATGAAGAGAATCAGTTTTAATAGGAAGAGAAACAAAACAAAGTATGATAGTAAAACTAAAAAAGGTTATAGTGTGCGATTCTCTTGCCTTGTAGAATGCTGCTATTATTGACACCAAGCAGGAGAAATTGCCTGATTAGACTACTCTGTAGTGCTTAATCATTCTACTTATTTCTAGGTTTCTTCTTATTTGTTTTTCCATTTTACAACTATGTGATTATGTATGTGATGCTGTTAGTTTTCTATATCATCGGACATGCTATTTTGTTGCCGTGGTGTTGAACAACAGATCGGAAATAGTCTCTCTACCTTCTCAAGGCAGGGGTAAGGCTGCGTACACACTATCCTCCCCAGACCCCACTTGTGAGATTACACTGGTTTTGTTTTTGTTGTTGTTGTTGTTGTTGTTGTTGTTGTTGTTGTTGTTTTTGTTGTTGTGTTGAACAACAGTTGGTACCAATACTATTCTGTTGTGTCTTTCTTCTTCAGGCAAAGCTTGTTGGTAATTGACCGGCCTCTTATTCTTTGCTGTCTAACATATTATGCCTCAACTCTCTATGTTCTTCCCTAAGGCGCGCAATGAACAAGTTCTGCATTATATTACTCGATATATGCAGTCTCTCGTCCTTCTCTTTGCACATTATGAGAAAACTAGATTCATTTGTGTCAATCCAAAGGCATATAATTGCCTGATATTGACTTTTTTGTGAACATAGTCGGTGAAAACTAAAATATAAACGTAATTCTGGTTGTCAAGGTGTTTGTTGCAGCATAGAGAACATGATATACAAGTTGATTTGATCCATTAGTTTGTTTGTTTGATTGGAAGTCTGGAACTGCTTTAAGCTTGTTTTTATTTACTGCAAAATCTCTTCTCATCATATTTTTCCTGTCCAAGGAAACAGGAAAATGATTAAGTTTGTACTTAAAGGGCACGAGAAATACACCATCCTAAAATGTGAAATTCCATAAAACTAATATAAAATTAAAGTGACTTGTTTTAAGTCGGAATTGGCATAGAAGGGGGCCAACAAACTAATTAATATGACTAGCTATTATTGCTTGGTAGCATATTGGAAGTGATTACGTATATCAAAGTTTAACTTTTATATACAACCAGCAAAATCATTTTGGAATGCTCAAAATTCGTCTGAGCATACAAATTGGGGTAAATAGCATAATAACCTTCTACGAAAAAGGTTCTAGCATCATGCCAAATGTATCTGAAGAAAGCGCGGCCTAATGTACGAAGCATCTTGTGTAGAGCTGTTAATATGGGCGGGGCCAGGCTAGCCCAGCCTAGCCTACATAGGCTTTAGCAATTGACGGGATGGATTGGACTAGCCCACCATTTTGATGAGCCTTATAATGGTCAGCACATCCCAGGCCTATGTGGGCTGCAGGCCCCCCACAGGCCTGTCCATCATTTTTTAAAATATAATTTTATATTTTTTTCTTTAAGTTCTAACCTAAAAAAGATAAATATTTAAAAGTTAAAAAAATCTTATTGGAAAAATTTCACAAAACTTAATTTGTTCCAATATATGATAAACACTAAAAAAGTAAAAGATAAGACTAATACTTCATTCACTAAAAGTGAAAACTCAAAATAAACTATTCAAGAGAATGTCCATGATGCTTACGGGATATCCAACACATCATCTTCATCAAACACATTTGAATTCGCTTGTGAGAAGGTTGCCTTAGAGCCCGTTTGGATTAGCTGATTGTAAATAGCTGATAAGCTTCAAGTGCTGAAAAGTTTTTTTAAGTGTTGAAACTTATTTTTAAAATAAGCATTTACGTGTTTGGATAAAAGTGTTGAAACTGATAATAAGCAGTTGATGTGTTTGATAAAAAGTGCTGATAAGCTATTCTTTTGTTAAAATGAATAAAATACCCTTGAATTTTTTTTTTCAAAAGATTATAAATTAAAAAATTTCTTCGCAAAAAATTAATTAACAACAAATATGGAATGAAGAGAAAGTCAAGAAATTTATTTTGGGAAAAGTATTTTGTGAATTAGAAAATATTGTTAAGAATAAATTAGTAAAAGTGTTGGTCAAACTAAAAGTGATTATAAGCTGAAAAACCGTAAGTTGGGGGTGACCAACTTATAACTTATGGCTGATTTTAGTTTATAAGCACTTTGGGTGTTTACCAAACGCGTAAATAAGCCAAATGGTGTTTATAGGCCAATTTGACCAGCTTATAAGCTTAGCCAAACACCTTCTAAATATCTTCACTTTCATCTACATCTACAATTCCTATGCAATATTAATTAGTCAAATATTAAGAATAATTAAATTTTTAAAATTAATTAACGTTTTAAGACTTTGATCTCTTAATATGATGAGCTTAATAAACTTTAAGCTTAGATACTCTTATTGATATTTTTTATGTGTATAATTTTATATTTTATATATTTTAAATGCATATTTTTATGAGGCCCACGGGTCGGCCCAGCCCAGCCTCAATCAAGTCTTACGGGCCACGGGCTTACTCGGGCTGGGATTAAAAACCTCGTTTCTAAATGGACTCCAAAAATTCTAGCACGGCCCTGCTAAATCACGGGCTGGACTGGGCTGGGCTAGCCCAACGGGCCAAGCACATATTGACGGCTCTAATCTTAGAATTCGAGTAAGGGCCACATCTTAAGGGGTGTGATGTAGGCCGCCTACCCTGATGCATCAGTGGTTGATTCCACGGGTCGAACTCATGACCTATAGCTCACACATCAATAAAATAATTATGCTCATACAGACCTAAATTAATTTAGTTTTTCTCTAATCACTCAAACTTTGAGATAAGCTGATCACATACTTCAGTATGGTATCAGGCAAAGGTCTTACGTTGAAGTATCACTACTATTTATAGCATAAAAATAAGAAGAAAAAGAAGAAGAAAGATGAAACTGTTAGAGCATATCTTAAAGTTCTGGCTGAAGCTGCACATCCTCTATAAAAAAAAAGTGATATTTCTCTAAACAAATCCACCGATTAAGTATTTCTTCTTTCTTGAGTTAGTAAGTTCGATCAATATGATTTCTGGATTAAAAATTAGATTAATTTAGGTCTGTACGATCATAAATTAATGAAAGTATGTTCCTTTCATCTACTGCTCGAAAATGTAAGGTAGGTTGCAAAGAAGAAAAAAAAAGCTGCACATTATATTGATCTAGATAATCGAATTTTAATCGTGACACTTCCGACATCGTATTTTAATAGTTTCAGAGGTTTACACAATTAATAAGGAAATTTCCAGAAGTTCCGACATCGTTTTTTTAATTAAAGTTTTAGGGGCCTAAAACAAAGGCTTTAATAGAGTAAATACTTACCAACACTGGATGTTTACACCAAACTAATTAAATAACCTTAAGAATTAACAAATTGAAGTAAAAATACATTTCACTTAACTATGGTCGTGCACTTAAAAGGGTATACGCAAAACATAATTCATTGGTTTGGTATAAATACCAGGTGCAAGTAAGTTTTATCTTTTACTAGCCTCCCCTTAAGCCGCTCCTGGTGGGCCAAAAAATGGATATGATAATTTAAGCTAAGTAGCCCGCCCGACGCATTGCCATCCTAATTTCAGCAGAAATTAAGAACCTTAGGTCATATTTTTTGCCATCAATTTAAACCTTCCTAGACAGTTACTAGCTCGTGCGAGTAGAAATAACAAATATTAATAGAATAGTCGAGTAAATGTGCACAAATTGACTTAAACACAATCGTTAAAAGAAGAAATTGACCGTTGCTCCTACTTGGGCTCCCATGCATACACTGGTCTAGCTAGAATTAAATACAGACCCTACGTGGTTGGTTGACAGAGACCACATAGCTATAGTTGTTTATTGCTGCTAATCGTTAATGTTTGAAACAAATTGTCTTTATTCTTTTCTTGTTTTAGATGAAGGATGCGTGGAAGAGACCAATCTTAAGAGTATTCAGTTTTGACGAACCAGTTATTGATGAAATAGTTATACCCTCAATAGAGAAAGATTGACCTCCGAATCCCGTCCCAACACTTTCATAACACTAAAACTAGTTTTACAAGAAGAGAGGTGATATCAAAATTTTTAGATGGAGCATATTAGGCATTAGCCTTTCGATTGTTTGTTTGATTATTTTGGCTTTATCAACCCTAGTATAAAACCCCGCGTTAAAAGAAAATAATTGTCACATGACTAATGTTGTGTCTGATTGGCTGCATAAGAAAAAATAATCACAAGCCTCAATGTTTGATTGACAATATTAAATAATACTCGCATCAAGTTACTTTAGTAATCTATGTATTAGTATGTAGTAGAATATGAAATAACAATACGTGTAAGAGCAAAATAAAAATTGAACTATTTAAGGATAGTCTCTAAAATTAAGAAATTCTTGTATGATAAACTCTTTATTATTAATCGTCTCGTAAAGATTCCATCATTATTAATCACCACACAATCAATCCTACATTACCATTACACGTACCTAATATGTGAACCAACGACAGGGATGCATGTTTCATTCATTGACCATGTAGGAAACTGTCTGTACACAAGGTGAATGAGAATGAGAATACCAGATATTGACTAATAAAAAAACTGTCATAGTTCAATCAGGCCTGGTAATGAGGTAAGATAAAGAAATGTTCAGAATAGCTTGTACTCCTACTCAAAGGAGAACAACTTGAATGTGCTTGTATGTTTATTGTTCCCCTTAAATTAATCTATGTAGAATCAATATATTTTAAACAGCAAGGCAAATCAATCGATTTATATATGTAGAATAAACAAATTCTAAAGAGTAACAATCTCATTAAAAAGAAATCTGAATAAGGGAGTTAAGTGTATTAACGTAAGCCACAAGTTAAATGTTACAGAGGAAAACTGACGCGAGATCTCTGAAAATTTGCCAAACATTTAACTACTTAACCTCTCCAACCATAATACGCTACTCAACCAATGCACTAGGGGGTGGGGTAAAGTTCCATAGAATGCAAGCAGTTAAATTACTTTTAGTAACACTTTCAGAAACAAGTATAGCACAACATGAGATTAAATTAGGGTACAAGAGTGACTAAAACCTGCCATAAGTATTTTGCGGAACTTAGTATCTAGCATCAATAATGGTAGGAACCTTGTGCAGTCATGTTCTGGTATGACGGCGGCTGCTGATACTGCTGCTGCTGCTGCTGTGAGTTCATGCTCTGATATGGAGCTTGATGAGGATTATAGTTTTGGTAAGGCAATTGGGAAGGACTACCACTAGGGTAGCCACTTTTAGCTGTAGAACTTTGATAGGCACTTTGTTGAGCAGGATAACTCTGGTGGTAAGCGCCTTGCTGAATATTGCTGCTCTGTCCAGCAGGAGACTCGTATCCTTGAAAAGTAGGGCGGCCTGCATTCAAATTCCCTGAAGACCCAGGAAAAACATTGTGCCCAGCATTCGTATAATCCGAAGTCCCCCGAATATCATCAATAAATCCAGGATTGATAGAACGAGGATCCTGAAATCTTGCCCTACTTCCAGCAACCTGTGATTTATAGCAAGGATAATTAGCAGTAAGAACCACATGAAGTGGAAATATCTCATGTGATTAATCGATGTGGAACAACATCTCCTCAATAAACAATCCACTTCCATCGATGTGGATTAATCGGTATGAATAATAACTTGTGATTTTAAGTTCTTGTGTCTTTATACCCCTGTTAATTCTCTTTCAATAATTTAACACGTAACCCACTTTATAGCCTTTCTACTGAAACTTTATTGGAAATGCATAGTAGAATGCAAGATATTTTTTGACAAGTGGGAAATAACCAAGTGAAAGGATCCTCTACCTCTAACCTTGATGTTGGCTGTTAGAGCTGCTAAGGTAGCAAAGTGGACAAAAGTCAGTTCTCCTTGGCAAGGGTTTTAGGAGGAGTGATGGGTAGGGTGGGTCGGATTGGATTATGAAAACTTCAGTTTTTGATTTTTAATTTTCGGATTTAAGAAATTAAAATCCAAATCCAAACCACATAAGCTCAGATTCATTTGATGCTTTAAAGTACGGCTTCAAATTATTCGGATTGGTTATTTTGGATTTTCAGTGCCTTAATAATTCCTCACTGATAACTGTAAGTACAAATGCAAACCACCCAAAGGTATGACCTAGTGGTCAAGGAAGTGGGTGAGAATCATGAGATCTAAGGTTCAAATCCTAGTGGACGCAAAAACACTAGGTGATTTCTTTCCATCTATCCAAGCCTTGGTGGATAGAGTTACCTGGTACTTGTTGTTGGCAGAAGGTCAGATATCCCATGAAATTAGTCGAGGTGAGCGCAAGCGAAACCCGGATACCACAATTCTTAAAAAAAGGTACAAATGCAAACCCTTGATATAAGGAAAAGTATTACAATAAGAAAAATAAAAATAAAGTAATATATCATTAGGATTTTAGGCATTAAATGCCCGTTCAACCATGAAACCTTTGAAATATGCCAATGATCAGCTTGAATTTGTTTACAATAGCAGCAAATGAGTCGCTAAGGGGTCGTATGGTTGGAAAGAAATTATCCCAGGATTAATTATTCTGTGATTAGTTATTCCACCCTTCTATGGGGATAAAAAATACTACAATCCCGGGATAATTATTCGGGAATAATTATACCACAATTTTATCCCAACCAAACATGAGATAAACTCTTCTTAAATTTAATACCGGGATTAATGATCCCTTATCCCTCCTACCAAACAAGCCTTAATAGATTGGGAGTGCTCCACTTTTTGGAGTGACCAAAAAGTATGTGCGACCAACAAAAGTGGTGCACTTTAGCTATTCACAACAACAACAATATTATCCCACACCGTGGGTCTGGGGAGGGCAGTGTGTACGCAGACCTTACCCTACCTTGTGAGGATAGAAAAGTTGTTTCCAATAGACCCCCGGCTCAGGAAAACATAAACACCACATTAATGAAAACATAGACAAGGGACAACACCAAAAAGTCATATAAAAGTAGAATAAAAACAAGATAGTAGGGCAATCAACAATGAAAGAAAACAACGGCTAGTCATAAAAACCCACTACCAACAGACAGCAAGACTGCGTGCCAATGCTACTAGTATGAACACTCTAGACTACCTACCATACTACCCTAATCCTCGGCACACCTTCCTATCAAGGGTCATGTCTTCAGTCAGCTGAAGTTGCACCATGTCTTGCCTAATCACCTCTCCCTACTTTTTCTTTGGCCTGCCTCTACCTCCTCATAGGCCCTCCAATGTCAATCTCTCACCCCTCCTCACCGGGGCGTCTGTGTTCCTCCTCCTCACATGACCAAACCATCTAAGTCGCGCTTCCCCCATCTTGTCCTCAATAGGGATCACATCCACCTTGTTGCGAATAACCTCATTCCTAATCCTATTTAACCTGATGTGCCCGCACATCCATCTCAACATCCTCAGCTCTGCTACCTTCATCTTCCGGACATAAGTGATCTTGACTGGCCAACACTAAGCCCCATACAACATAGTCGGCATGACCACCACCTTACCTTTAAGTTTCGATGGCACCTTCTTATCACACAAAACATCGGAAGCAAGTCTTTATTTCATCCATCCCGCCCCAATACGATGTGTGACATCTTCATCAATCTCCTCATCTCCCTGAATAATAGACTCAAGGTACTTAAAACTTCCTCTCCTAGAGATGACCTGCGAGACCAGCCTCACCTCCTTTTCCCCTCCCTGAGTCTCACCACGAACTTACACTCCAAGTATCATGTCTTGGTCCTACTCAAATTGAAACCTTTAGACTCCAGGGTCTGCCTCCATACCTTTAACTTCGTGTTCACACCGCACGCGTCTCGTCAATCAATACAATATCATCTTCAAATAGCATGCACCACGGCACATCCCCTTGGATGTGGCGCGTCAGTACGTCCATGACCAGGACCCTATGAAGGGTCGAGAGGTTCTTACTCGGGATGACCTTGCAATCCGTACAAAGACATCTATCGGACTTCCCGCAGAGTAGATAATCAATCTGAGTCTCAACCATCAAACTCCGGAAGGTGGCCAAGTGCTCCATCTTTTTCGGGAAACTCGAGTTTGCTATCACCAAATCAAAAGCTCTAGCAACGTCCAGCGGAGACGTTATAGAATTATAGATTTAGGGGTCGTTTGGTAGGGTGCATAAGAATAATGCTGAATAGGGTGTATTAGTAATGCTGGTATTAATTATGCTGACATATTTCTTATCCATTGTTTGGTATGATGTATTAAAGTATTGCACAATTTCTAAAAGAATTGTTTGTTTACAAAAATGCCCTCAAAACTAGTCCACTCTAACTTTTTAAAAGAAACATATGTTGAGAAATGTTTTTATATGAAAAAGTTTAAAAAAATTGTTTTATTTGTCTACCTATATTGTAAAATAAAATTAAATATTTATTTATAAAAAAGGAAATATGCTAAGTAATTATTTATTTACTAGGGATATAATTTTATTTCTCACTATTTGGATTATTTTGAACTTGCATTAATATACTAACTAGCATATTTTAATCAAGCATAAATTTTGAAGGACAATTTTGTCTTTAACTAAGCTAATGCATGCATTAAAACTCATTGCATTGCTAATACCATTGTTTTCTATGCATCAGTTATGCATAGGATAATACCAAATAGGATGTATAACTAATGCCTGCATAACTAATGCATAGGTTCAAAATGTCTACCAAACAATGTATTATTAATACACAAAACCAATGCATGCATTAACTTATCTAATGCATCCTACCAAACGACCCCTTAGGGTTTTGCCTAAACTATGCCCTCCCCTAGTGATAGGGCATACCATATCAAAATTGATGCAGGTACAACAGAAAAACTTTATTTACCCACCCCCTACCCCTCAAAAAAATCCCCTCCTGTCAAGAAAAAAGATAACCAAATAGTTAAAAAGATTGACTGTCAAAAGAGAAACTGGTTGTGATGTAATAAAGTATTTACTGAAGTAATAAATTTTAAAAATATTTATCTTCAAGAGGAAAAAGAAAATGCACCAAACAAACTAAACTTGCAAGCAAAATCCTAAACTTAGTTACCTAAAAATATTGTGAAGGTCAAATTATTTATCCAAATTGCTTAGAAAGAGAAGAAAGTAAATCTTTTAAAGACATGACCTAGGCTTTCCTTATTCAAAAAAGGATAGCAGGGATGGAAGGGCAGACGCCTTTGGTGTCCCCACCCGTCAAGAATTGGGACCTCACATCACTACCCAATATGCTCTCTCTTGCTTTACTTCATTCATGGTTCGATAAATGGTATCCTAGGCATTATATATTTTCTAAAGCACATACTTTTGTTTTTAAATCCTTTAAAAGCAGTTGATAAATTGAAATATACAGAGATATGAATAATCATGCCACTATCGCCTCTTTCCATACACCAAAGCACACCCCGTGGAAAGGCCTCCAATAAAATTGTCCCTCACAGCGTTACTCCCGCCAAAAAATATATCTTGGTGCCGTTATTGATGTTTAAAGCAACACATCTTGTGAAAATTTCCGTTTCCGTCATGATCCATTTCCTCAAGTTCAATTCATATGTAGTTCTTACCTTCCCAAAAACAAACCTTCATCCGACCTCCCACATTTAGTCGTCATCACTATCTGCAATAATATGTTCTCTTATGTTCAAATTTCCCCAACTATTCCTGTAAAGATGTCCTATTGAAATATGGACAATGTTTGTATCTCTTGCCCCTAACCATTGCTACAAATGTTAATTTTTTTCCAATCTACCAAGTGGTACTTTTTCTTCCTTTCTTCCCACTCCACAAAAATTCTTTCATCATCCTTTGGGCATGTTTTGAAAAGGATTAATTTCAACAATGTCATTTTTTACTTTTTATTTAGTAATGGTGATATCTAGGCACCTGCGTGCACCTTCACTAAATCACACTGTATCTGCTACTTCTTAAAAACATAGGTAACGTATAATTCTATCTACTAAGACACAGACAAATGGGAAGAAATTACTTAACCATTTTTTCTTCGCTCGGTTAGGATTTGAACTCTGGTCTACCATGGTTCATTCCAGCTTCATTAACCACTAGGTCATATCCTAGGGTGCAATGGTGATAAGTATGAAAAAATTATTTTGTGCCTCACACAACTGACACTAAATGTGTGAGGCTTCTTTTTGTCTCACAAGTTGGTGGACCATAAGTTTGTGGATCGAAAAATGTAAGTGTGAGAAGGCACGGGAGAAAATATGATATATTGATATTGTGTGTGATGCAATACAAGAGGTGCTATTTATAGTTACTCTATACAAAGGGGATACTACTCCTATTCCAATGTGGGACAATTACATAGCTATCTCTAACATTTACATAGCTATCTCTAACACTCCCCCTCAAGCCGGAGCATATAAATCATATGTACCGAGCTTGTTACATATATAATCAATGCGAGGACTAGTGAGGGACTTGGTGAAAATATCTGCAAGTTGATCATTCGATCTCACAAACTTCGTAGTAATATCTCCTGAGAGTATCTTTTCTCTGACGAAGTGACAATCAATCTCAATGTGTTTAGTTCTCTCATGAAACACCGGATTTGATGCAATATGAAGTGCAGCTTGATTATCGCACACAAGTTCCATCCGACTGATTTCACCAAATTTCAACTCCTTGAGCAATTGTTTGGTCCAGACTAGTTCACATGTTGCCATAGCCATTGCTCGGTATTCTGCTTCTGCACTAGACCGAGCAACTACATTCTGTTTCTTACTTTTCCAGGACACCAAATTTCCTCCTACTAAAACACAATATCCAGACGTAGAACGTCTATCAGAAGGTGATCCTGCCCAATCAGCATCCGAGTACCCAACGATCTGCTCATGACCTCGATCCTCAAACAGTAATCCTTTACCTGGAGCCGATTTTATATACCGGATAATGCGGACAACTGCATCCCAATGACTATCACAGGGAGAATTCATAAACTGACTTACAACACTCACAGGATAAGAAATGTCGGGCCTAGTCACTGTGAGATAATTTAATTTACCAACCAGCCGCCTATAGCTTGCAGGATCGCTAAGCGGCTCCCCCTGTCCAGGCAGAAGTTTAGAATTCGGATCCATCGGCGTGTCAACAGGTCTGCAACCTGTCATCCCTGTTTCCTCAAGAATGTCTAACACATATTTCCTTTGAGAAATGACAATACCTGAGCTAGATTGAGCAACCTCAATTCCTAGAAAGTACTTCAATCTGCCTAGATCCTTAGTTTGAAAGTGCTGGAAGAGATGTTGCTTCAGATTAGTAATACCATCCTGATCATTGCCCGTAATAACAATATCATCAACATAGACTACCAGATAAATACATAGACTTGAAGCAGAGTGGCAATAAAACACAGAGTGATCAGCTTCACTACGAGTCATGCCAAACTCCTGGATAACCGTGCTGAACTTACCAAACCAGGCTCGAGGAGACTGCTTTAGACCATAAAGTGACCGACGCAAGCGACATACAAGGCCACGAGACTCCCCCTGAGCAATAAAACCAGGTGGTTGCTCCATATAAACCTCATCCTCAAGATCACCATGAAGAAAGGCATTCTTAATGTCCAACTGATAGAGGGGCCAATGACGAACTGCAGCCATCGATAGAAAAAGGCGAACTGATGCCACTTTAGCCACTGGAGAGAAGTCACTATAATCTAGCCCAAATATTTGAGTGTATCCTTTGGCAACAAGACGTGCCTTAAGTCGATCAATCTGGCCATCGGGACCAACTTTGACTGCATAAACCCAACGACAACCAACGGTAGATTTACCTGAAGGAAGAGGAACAAGCTCCCATGTACCACTTGTATGTAAAGCAGACATCTCGTCACTCATAGCCTGTCGCCATCCTGGATGAGACAATGCTTCACCTGTAGACTTAGGGATGGAAACCGAGGACAATGAAGATATAAAAGCATAATGGGGAGATGACAGACGATGATAACTCAAACCAACATAATGAGGATTAGGGTTTAGTGTGGTCCGTATACCTTTTCGAAGTGCAATCGGTGTACTAGGAGCAGGATCCGCAGTAGGAGCCGTGTCAGGTGCAGGACGAGAACCAGATGGGCCTGATGTAGGGCGCGAACGACGATGATAAGTCAAGAGTGGTGTTCCTGTGGCTGGGGAACTAGGAGGGATAACACTGGACTCCTCAAAAGTTGGTATGGGTGAAACCTCTGTGGTTGAAGGTGGATGAGGATTACTAAACTCCTCAAAAGTCGGTATAGGTAAGACCTCAGATATGTCATGGTGGTCAGCAGAAGTGACATCAGTTGTGAAGAAAGGTTTAGACTCGAAAAATGTGACGTCAGCTGACATAAGGTACCTATGAAGATCAGGTGAATAACAACGATATCCCTTCTGAACACGAGAATAACCAAGGAAGACACACTTGAGAGCACGAGGAGCTAACTTATCTTTCCCCGGGGCTAAGTTATGAACAAAACATGTGCTCCCAAAAACCCGAGGTGGAAGAGGGTATAAGGCTGACTGGGGAAACAATATTGAATGTGGAATCTGACCCTTGATGGGAGATGAAGGCATCCTATTAATCAAATAACAAGCTGTGAGAACTGCATCGCCCCAAAAACGCAGCGGAACACGAGACTCAATTAGAAGTGTGCGAGCAGTCTCAATAAGGTGCCTATTCTTTCTTTCTGCAACCCCATTTTGCTGAGGGGTATAAGGACAAGATGTCTGATGAATAATTCCATGAGAAGACATAAACTGCTGAAACTGAGAAGATACATATTCTAAGGCATTATCACTGCGAAAAATGCGGATAGAGACACCAAATTGGTTTTTGATTTCAGCACAAAAACTCTGGAATATAGAGAATAACTCAGAACGATCTTTCATTAAGAAAAGCCAAGTACATCTTGAGTAATCATCAATAAAGCTAACAAAATAACGAAATCCCAAGGTTGAACTGACTCTACTAGGACCCCATATATCAGAATGAACCAAGGAGAAAACAGACTCTGCATGACTCTCAACACTACGCGTAAAGGAAGCTCGGGTATGTTTCCCAAGCTGACACGACTCACAATCTAATCTAGACAAACTGGATAAACTAGGCACCATCTTTTGAAGTTTGGATAAACTCGGATGTCCTAAACGTCTGTGGATTAGATCTGGAGGATCTGTAACTAGACATGTTGTGGAAGGACTGAGCGAGTTAAGGTAGTAAAGACCTTCTGATTCACGACCTGTACCAATTGTCCGTCCCGTACTGCGGTCCTGCATAATAAAAGAATCATCAATAAAATATATACCACAATTGAGGGCACGAGTCAAACGACTAACAGATGCAAGACTAAAAGGACAACCAGGAACATAAAGAACGGAATCTAGGGTGATAGAAGACAATGGGTTGGCTTGTCCAACTCCTTGTGCCTTAGTTTGACATCCATTGGCTAAAGTAACAGTAGGAAGAGACTGTGAATATACAATATTCGACAAAAGTGATTTATTACCAGAGATATGATCAGAAGCGCCTGAGTCCATGACCCATGGTCCAAGAGTACTAGACTGGGAAACACAAGCAAAAGAATTACCAGCAATAGGAGTGTCAGTCTGGGCAACTGAGGCTACTTGTGGAGATGTTTGCTTACTTGCTCGATACTGAAGGAGCTCATTATATTCTTCTTTAGATACAGAAAAGCCCTGGTTACCTGTAGTCTCGCTCTGAGCAACGTAGGCATTTTTGGGTGGACGGCCATTTAAGGAATAACACATTTCGCGAGTGTGTCCAAGTTTGTGACAATAAGAACACTTGGGTCTAGATCTCCCAAAACGACCGCCTCCTCGTCTATTCTCCATAGCTTGAGATGCCCGAACATCCACTGTCTGGGATGCAAGAACAGAGGAATCAAGTATATATGATGAAATCACTGGGTGACTTGGTGCTGCAGCAAGGCGAAGTAATCGAGAGAATAATTCATCAACTGTAGGGACAGTCGGACTCGCCAAAATCTGGTCTCGTACTGAATCAAGATCATGAGGAAGTCCAGCGAGTGTAAGAACTAGAAACATTTTCTGTCGCTGCTCTTGTTGTTTTGACACACTAGCAGAAACTGACATCAATGTCTCAAATTCCTCCATGACTGCCTGTACCTGACCCAAGTAAGTAGACATATCTAATTCTTGCTTCTTTAAGTTTGTCATCCGTGATATCACATCATAGAAGCGAGATATATCATTAGTGTATAACGTACGAGCCTTTGCCCAAACCAAATAACATGTCTGGAATGGCCGAAACAAAGGCATCAACTTAGAATCAATAGAACGCCACAAGATGCTACATAATTGAGCATCAATTTTTGCCCAAAGCGCTATCGCCTTTTCATCTCCTTCGCTAGACTGTTTAATCAGATGATCTTGCACACCTTGACCTTTACACCACAACTCGACAGATGAAGCCCAAGCTAAGTAGTTTGAACCTCCCATTAAAGGTTCCGAGGTAATCATAACATTAGAGTTTCCAGAACTCATGCTTTTAGACCCAAAAACATCAATTCCCAAAGACATCTTGTAAATTATTACCAAATAAGAGAAATAATCAACTGTAATCCACTGAAAATAGAGTAAGGAACACTGAACCAGAATAGTAAACTACTGTAGCAGTTGGAAAGTTACTGTTGCAGCCGGAAAATATTCAAAGTGGTCGGAATGAAATAAAAACAGTAGGGGTAGGATCGGAATTACCAGAAGACCCAACTGTTCTGAAGGAACTTTTTCAAAAAATGGCCGGAAGTCAACTTTTTGAAATCACTATTCACGCCGGAAAAATAAAAAAAATGGTCGGAATTTGGTGTAACCTGGATGGGTAGGCTCGGAATTGCAAGGGAAACAATCTGTCCTGAAGAGTCATCGCCAAAAAATGGCCGGAAGATGGCCCACGCAACGTTGGAACTTCGCCGGAAAATTTTCTTTAGACAGCTACAGTACCGCCGGAGATTTTCACTGGGATTTGGTCGCCGGACAGTGACTACTCTTGTGGTAGTGTTGGATTTTGTGCACAACACTGACCGAGACAAAGCAGACGCAAAACAACTTTGAAAGTCGCCGGAAAAAAAGGGTTCCGGTGACTGATTTTACTTCCCGGAATCGCTGGAATTTATGCACAGCGATAAATCTCTCACGATAGCTCTGATACCATGTGAGAAGGCACGGGAGAAAATATGATATATTGATATTGTGTGTGATGCAATACAAGAGGTGCTATTTATAGCTACTCTATACAAAGGGGATACTACTCCTATTCCAATGTGGGACAATTACATAGCTATCTCTAACATTAAGGTTTAGGTCCACCAACTTATGAGACAAAAAGAAGACTCGCACAACTAGTTTTAGTTGTATGAGGCACAAAATAAATCTTTTCGATAAGAATCGTCTTTTCTAACAATTAGATATGAAATGTGTATCCCTCTTTCCAGGTATGTTCAAAATCCATCCTCTCAAGCAAATGTATCAAAAAAATTCACAATTGCAATAAGCATGAGCCCAACTTACACAAATTCCCAATTGCTTTTAACCTCCTCGATAGGAACATAAGCAATTACTTAATAGACTCCTTTTTTTAAAAGCAACAATATTTTATAGACATTCTCTACCAAACTAACAGAGCAAGACTCTTTATAACTCTTTGGCCCCATTCTTCCAATAGAGCAAAATGAAAATGAGCTAAAACTCTTCTAAAAAGTACCATTCATGAAAATAATGGATACAAAGACTCTTTATATCCTTGGCCCCAATCTTCCAAATGGGCAAACTGAAATGCGTATAACCTTTCTCAAAAGTACCATACATAAAAAATAATGAGCGCGTCCTATCACATCATTCTCCATTAATTCCCAGAAACAAAGGAAGAAGACCAACATAAACCCATAACAACCCAGAACCTTATTGCCCTCGCTAGTCCCTCCATCAACTCTTTTCTTTATCAAAGGTCTATCAAATGCTACGCTTTCATCCCTACTAATCCTCATGTTACTTTATCCAAGGTTGGCCTCTAATTCTCCTCCTCACAAAATTGCTTGGTAATGACTGACTACTCAATCGTTGAGTTCCCATTCCTTGAAGTTATATATTACTCCCTCCGTTTCAATTTATATGACACACTTTACTTACTAATCTGTTTCAAAAAGAATGATACATTTCTATATTTGGAAACAATTTAACATTAAACTTTTTATTTTTACCCATTTTTCCCTTAATGAGAAGCTTTTACAGCCACACAAATATCATAGCCCCACAAAGCTTTTAGGACCACAAGATTCAAAAATCTTTTTTTTCCTTAAACTCCATGCAAAATCAACCTACCTCATATAAATTGAAACGGAGTACGAATTTTTTGTTCCTGAACTTTTATCTTCAAGGTGCATTAGGAAGAATATCACTCAGTTAATTTTTGTCCTTCCAATTCCTCCCTTATGAGCTTTCTCCCCAAAAGTGCCCTCCCATCTCTTTTCCTTCCAACAATGCTTTGTTAGTCTCTAATATCCTGAAACCTCATGTTTACATCTCCTTGGGAAATGCATATGCCAAGATTTTCAGTTTATGTAAATGTTAAAGATTGATGGATATTTATTCTATGCTCTATAAAAGACTTATTATATTAACTATACATTTTAAGTATTTTTCTTATTTGGGTAATTGTTCATACTAACTCATATACATTCAACTCAATCATAATAAATCAAACCAAGCTCATCTTAACCATCTTTGCATGCGTTAATAAGTAAATTAATTATGGCTAGAAACCCAGCTCCGGTTAAGTCTCACATCATGAGAGTATACTTTCTCAACCAGATTTTCAGCACTACTATTAGCGACATCCTAGGGCGTCAACTAAAGATATTAAGCTCATTCACGTGATTTTCCTTCGTTGATCCATCGACTCCTGAAGGTGGATGCATCAACCAAGGCCGTTATAAGAGGCACACTAACAACATTAAATATAAAGAAATGCTATTAATCAATGACGTAAACACAATACATAAGAAAATCAAGATGAACAATGAGCTTATGGGTCATAGTGTAAGGAATGGCATAAAGAAATAAATCTAAAGAAGCAATAGGTCTTACCTTTCATAAATACATCAATTTAAACTTACCTACTCATTTTCTAGTTTACGCCTTATTGCACTTTACAAGTTCTAGACTTAAAGAAGCAATAGACTGAAATATTCATCATCTATTTTATGATGCTGAAATGGATAAAACATGAGTACGGACATGGATCTGTCAAATATTCCTACAGTGTAATGTTCTCTTAGTGAATTATTTTTAAAGCAAATTCTGTAGACGTGTTTTTTCTTTTTATTTATTGGCCTACCATATATGTGAATTACTCATGATCGGATTGAGTCGTATAAATGCAGCGGTAAGGAATTTTGAGGCATTGTGTTTTCAAAATCTTTTTAGCACTTTCTTAATTTAGAAAGAAACCTAGCCAAATTACCACATAATGATACCGATGAATTTGCTTTCTTGAAAAGTTGAGTAGAGCAGAATTTAAGTATGGTATTGATTAATATACATAGCTTTTTTTTACCGGGATAACAATGAGAGGATAAGCACCTTGAAAGAAGTTGCTCATGTTTCCGGTCTTGACCAGGCTAACTATAACTATGAAATATTATTACTAAAGTTGGGTAACTACATAAAAGGAGCAAAGGTGTTGCAGAGATTACTGAACCGACCATATGGTTTAGCCATATGGATGATATGTCGAGGGGCCCTTGGGCCTAAGGGAATAGATTGTAGCTGGGTACAAATACGCCGAGAAGCTCTTAGCAGGATGCTTGGTCCAGGCAATTTACACAAAGTACCTCAAACTAGGCTTCGCAATTCTACAGGTCGAAATCGTTTAATTCCCAAAGTTCTTGTACATGGCATTAGAGACGTGAACATAACTTGTGCTTAATGTATAACATATGTTGAAACAACAATAATTAGATCATCTCTAGATGCATGAGAAGATAATTAAGATGATTAGTTTGAAAAACAAATGATGCAATCCTCCGTGTTTTTGGCTAGTGAAGAGGCCAAGCTAGCTAATATTAATATTGTCATGAGCTCAGTTCCACTTTATTTTGTTATTGCTTCGTTAATGGCAAATAAAGCAGGAACAAGTTTTCCTAGAAATGTTTTGTCTAGTGTTTGCAATATTTTGGCTAAGACTTGGTAATCTGAGCATCCTAAGAGATGCTCCTATGATTGTGTAATGACTATATCAGGTACGTAATAGTCGTAAACAACTGCTTCTACAAAATTATAGTCTATACCAAACAATATTTGTATAGGGAAGAGAATATGACAATTGATTATGTAAAATTTAGTAATACAGTTGATTACATAATGGATAGCTAAACCAGAAAGACGTTTAATGATTACAGTATAATATATTAAAACAAAAGACTAAAGTCATTATACAACTACAGAAGCATCACTTAGAATGCTCAAAATACCAAGTCTAGCAAAAAACTACAAACACTAGTGGAAATGTTCTAGGAAAAACATGACAATATTAGTAGTAGCTAGCTTGTCAGCGTCACTAGCCAAAAACACGAAGGGTTGCATCAATTTTGTTCAAAGTTCAAACTAATCATCAAAATTATCTTCTCATACATCCAACTCATTAAGGCATGCAAAAAGGGTTAAGATAAGCTTGGTCTGGTTTGTGTATTGTAGTAGAGCTGAATACAATGGAATAAAACTCTATCATAATAAATTTTTTTAAAGACAACAAATATGTTACTCTATCTGTCCCAATTTATGTGGCAGCATTTGACTAGGCACGGAGTTTAAGAAAGAAAAGAGAACTTTTTAAACTTGTGGTCTAAACAAGCAATAAAAATTTGTAAGGTTGTAAATTATCTCATTAAGGGTAAAATGAATTAAAATTAAATTGTTTCTAAATAAGTATGACATTCCTTTTGGGATTGACTAAAAAGAAAGAGTGCCAAATAAATTAGGACGGAGGGAGTATCTCTTATGAGTAATAGTTACTCCCTCCATTTCAATTTGTGTGATGTAGTTTGATTCAGCACGGAGTTTAAGAAAAGAAGGAAGACTTTTGAAACTTGTGGTGTTAAAAGCTTAAGGATAAAAACTTTTGTGGGGCTTTCAGTTTGTGTGGCTATAAAAAAAACCTTCTAATTAAGGGTAAAATGAAAAGTATAAAGTTAACTTGTTTCCAAATATAAAAATGTGCCATTCTCTTTTGGAACGGACTAATAAGGAAAGTGTATCGCATAAATTGATATGTAGAGAGTACAAGGCTTTCTAACATAACACCATGAATCAAAATATGATTATCACTAACAGGAATATCATTACAAACAACTGTTATGCATGTATAAAGATCATAATACATATAGCAGAATACAAAAAGACAACAATAAAGAAAAAAAGAACTAAGCTATTTAGAAATAAATCTACCATAAGATAAATCAAACACATATGACATACAACATTTTAAAGAATCAAAGCTGGAATATGAAAATAAATGTAAAAGACATGTGATTTTTTTCTATTTATCTGTAGCATGTCCCAAATATATTATAACATAAAAATGGAGAACATGAGAGATTTATAATTCTGTATCGTAAAAAGGAAAAGGAGGAATTAGAACAAAAATATCCAGCAAGTCACTCAATAGGTCTATTATAACTCCAATGGAGGGAATAACGCAAGGTAAGAGTCTTCTATCTAGTTGGAAATAAAATGGATAGAACGAGACAAAAAGAATAACTCACAAAACCGCCTCTTTGTAGCTCTAGGCAGAGTAATTTACCTCATTAATGTTGTACCCTCCTGTCCTTTTTGCAGAGCCAAAAGAATGGTCTGGAAACTTCACCTCCAGGGGACTACTGATACTTGAGTATCTAGAGTTCACAATGGTGATCAGATGAACTACAACAGAAAAAGCAAGGAAAAAAGAACTAATTCAGCAATGGGTACTGGTAGTACCTAGTGGCAATGGGAAGATCTGGATAACTCGGATGGTCATATTGAACAGCACCCTACAGAGAGAATGTGACACTTCTTTAGTCAACTGGTCCAACTGAAAAGACCATGGCAGCAAATGGTTTCCATAACCCAGAATAGTGTGACAAGTCACTCATTCAACCCAAATATATGTTCAAGAAGAAATTACAATCAATTCACCACCTTCCTTATAGGGCTATTAGTTTTGGTCAAAATACAAAAATGTTTTCAAGACCCTAAAAGCAAAAGCAACAGATGTTTTCTGAATAGTTTGATCTGTTTCAGTAGTGTGACAGTATGCTTCACATCAAACAAAATCGCAAAGAGCAAAACTATCAATATTTAAATTAATTACTATAATTGTAGTTTGCAGAGAATAATCACTGATCTTATTTTACTTAAGGAGCTCCCCTTGTAGTACCCAGAACCACTTCAATAAGAAGAGTATTCTCTTTTCAATTTCTCTTCGTCTTTCACATGGTATTAGAGCCTATACGATTTTTCTAGAAACTCAAATAGCTTTCTCTACAGGTGGGAGGCCTTCCACCTGCCTGGTGACCTGGTCGGTGTTTTGTTTTCTTTATTTCTTTCTTTCCGGTGACTGGCGCATCCTCTTTACAGCAACAGTCACCTCCTTTCTCAAGCATCCAACGCCTCCTCTTTAGCAACTAGCACCTTTCCTCTCTTCTTTGGGTGCGGTGCCACTCTCTTTCCGAAATCAATTCTAGTGGCGATGTGCATCTTTCCAGCAATTGTCTTGGAAATAGCTTTTTAGCAGCATTTTGCAGGCTGGGGTGGGGGTAGGGTAACAAAATCAATTTAGCAGCATGGTCATCCATGGTCACCTACTGTCCCAACTCCCACATATCTCACGCTTTGCCAAATTGAGATCCATAAGGTCTAACCCCCACACCCCACCATATTGTGTGAACTAGTGTACAGAGGATATTCAACTTTACCATCAATGATGCCCCTAATAGACACCAATAGTTGTTATCTATTCCTTTATAAGAGTCGGACAGAAATGGGGCATAAGAACATTTAAAAAGCTTCCCTACATAGGCACTCTAATGTACAATTCCAGTAAATTCATTTTGAGTACAGGATCGGTGCCTCATACCACCACAACATCTCCACCCTTTAAATGATTAGATGATGCATTCTGCAGGTCATATGGTAGTGCAATATTGCTACGACTTTGTGTTCTCCTATTGTAAATGATCCTAGTAAAGGGTTTACAACAAACATATCGCACTACTCCTAACACCAAATATAAACAATCAGAAATGAAGGTATGAACTGGTCCAAGCGCCGCAGTTATTCGGAAAAAAATAAAGGTACAAACTCCAGTAGAAGCAACATTAGCAAGATGATCTTCCATACCTTCAAATGATCATATCTTCTAGAGCTGCCAGCTTCCATCACACCTGAACGTTGTGGATCTCCACTTCGGAAATCCTCTGAAGGACCAAATCCAGAAAGTGGCCTAACAGGAGCAGATTCCGCCTTGCTATTTACATCCCTAAGGGATCTTGCTCTAAGCCTAGAAGCAATCTCAACCAAGGCATCTTTTGCAACACCAAAGCTTCCAGATATCTGAATAAATAGAACTTCAATTATTTTGAGATTGAAATTTCTCACAAGATAGTGGAAACAACAGTACCGACATGCACAAGAAAACTGAAACTAGGACATATATGAACCGGAAGTGACTAGTCTAAACTTGCAGACTACAGATAAATCACCTGCACAAGCTCTTCATCTGCAGATGCGCATCTGGGTTTATCATCCTTGGAAATAACACGAATATCTGCTTGTGTCCTTCTCCTCATCTCATTGATAACCTGTCCTCCTTGACCAAGAATGCATCCAACCTTATTTGAGGGAACAAGAAGCCTTGTAGTGATAATTCCTTTGTCAGAAAATTCACTTGTTTTACTTTGAAGTTGAAGAATGGCATCAATAGTTTGTGATCTGGGATCCCACAGAGACTGGAAGGAAAAAAATGGCTTGGTGACATGCTCATGAGGATGCTAATATTATGAATTCTTCAATGAGATACATTACCTCCAAAGAGGAGACTTGAATAACTCTTTCATCAGATTCGGGTACGACATCCTCAACATGTATACTTGCTCCCGTTTCCTGCTGCAGTTGTTTTACATTGAAGCCCCCCTTGCCTATAACGCCACCAATTTTCGCAGCTGAACACAGAATTTTCATGGTGAAATCACTTGGAGCTTCACCAGCACAAGGGGGAGGATCATAATCAAAATCTGGACGACCAAATCCAGAAAGCTGGTTCCTATACCCTCCCACCCCTAACACAGGCCGCATACCATTTAAATTAGATCTACTTCGAGACCACATTGATTTTCCTGGAGGAATCATATTTTCCACAGGAGTACCAGGGGGGTGAAAACCTTGAGCACCATGTACCATGGGAAAACTCGAGGGAGGTTTGTCTTTGCGTGGATTCTGATGCAACAGAGTTGATACTTCATACAAGGCTTTTCTTACCAAAGCAGGTTTACCTGATATCTGAAAAACCCTAGCAATATTGAAAATTCTTTTGACATGATATGGCCCAAAAGAGACACTTAATATGTAACTCCTAAATTATCAGCAAGAAAAATAACTAAAATAAGATACTCATTAAACAAAGTAGTGCGGGACATGATTGTATCCTAAAAAAGGTAATTACCACCATAAAACCAAGAGACATAACAGAATCGAAATCACAAATCCTCTAATCATCTATAGATGTTTCATACAAGAAATAGCATGGATACCCAAACAGACAGACAAACACACAGACACACACACACACACAGAGAGAGACAAACAAAAATTTGGCACGGTTACTAATTGCAAAATTTAGAGCGTAGACATTAACTAAGTGCACAGAAACTTTCAGCTTGTCAAAGGGGCACCTTGTTTTTCAAGATAAAAGATATATGAGGAAACTAGCAGTCAGATAAACATTAGCTACTGGACAGTTGGTCTAGCCTACAAGTCATTGAATAACTAAACATTGGTGGATTATAAAAAGACATTCTAGGACTAAGGAATCAGGACTGGTAGTAGATGCTTGAAGATAAGCAGAAGATATTCTAGGACTAAGGAATCAAGACTAGTAGATGCTTGAAGATAAGCATAGGACCAAAAAAACATACAACAGGGCAAGAACATAATGTAACTGCTGCATGCAGAGCTAAGATCAGTACAGATGAACAATTAGTTTAAGTGTTTAACAGTACTCTTCCCCTTTCGCCTCTGCATTATCATACTCTCCGAGTAACGAAAGCTCATTTCAAAGCTCACTCACCTTAAAAATAACAAAGAAACTAAATAAGTTGTGCACCCATATAAAAGAACATGAAACTTACTTGGACCAATTCATCAGTGGTCATAGCACAAACTGGAAGATGCTCAGCAGATTGAACACGAATGCTTGCCCCAGTCTCACTTCGCAATTTCTGAATAACATCGCCTTTTCTTCCTAAAAGGCATCCAACCAAATTGTTTGGAACAAGTAGACGTGTGATGATTACAATTTCATTCTTATCCTCATCTTGTGCTTCATGCAAGTCTTCTTCAACAATCCTATTGTGAACTTTTAACAGAGCATCTTGCGCTGCACAATGTGGCTCCATGCTGCCATTTTCTTCCTTTAATTCTGGATTTCCATTGTTGTTGTCAGTGTTTTGTCTCCTAGCTAGCTTTGTAGAGGGACTAGAGATCAGTATTAGTCTATCATCAGAACCAGGCACACTGTCAGCAACCGTAATCTTTGCTTGAGTTTCCTCTCTCAGGGCTTTGATTATGCTACCACCTTTTCCAATTACACTACCAATTTTTTTGGATTGACAAAGTATACAATAAGTAGTATCTGAACTTCGAGAACTTTCAGATGACCGTTCATGACCAGGATAATTCCCCTTTGCATTTTTAGTGCCTCCCTTCCTCTTGAATTGGGGGTTAGAGCGTTGCTTGAGAAAATTTCTTTTGTATTCGTCCATGACTGGTCGGACTAAATAACTCTCAACAAACGAATCTTTTTATCCCTCGTGTAACTTCTTTCTATTTTAGTAGTTACTCCAATAGGGTTATGACCTGAAAAACGAAAATTGCTTAGCAAGAGACAGAGAGGGAACCAAGTACAAAAATAAACAAGTAAAAGTTCTTATAAGGTATGATTGCATCCAAATTACTGATAGGGTATGAAAGGAGGAAGGAATTTCTGCTAACATGGGAGGGGCTTAAGTTTCAACAATTGGACTAGTGGAAATGAAACAAACACATAATCCTCAGACATTGCAGAGTGCCTTCAGCTCAGTTTTATTTAGAGACCAGCCAGTGCATTGTTCTCATATTTGGTGTTTTACCAGTCCCCATCTCTTTTGCAGTGTAAATAGGCTTATTGATAATCAGAGATTAATGCACCTCAGGTTAAGTTAATGGTACGGGTCCGTGACCAGAGGAATGAATTAACAATTAAACATGCCTTGTAAAATAAGCATACTGCCCCCTTTTCCAAAAGCAAATTAGACAGAAAAGTTCCCATCAAGTATCAAAAGCATCCAATAACATTCAACAACCGGAATCCCCTGAGAAAAGAGAATCAAATAAGAGGTGGATAGTGTAAGATTATGTCTGGCAACAAAAGCGCCTCTAGAGAATCTTCTTCCAGCATAATTGTCAAAAGGTTAACAGCCTAGAGAAGTGGCAAGATATAAAACGTGTGCTTTAATGAAGAATATGCAAATGAAGGAATATATACTATGTGTGTATATATGAGTGTGCGCGTGTGCATGTGTGTGTGCAAACACACATGAAAACTTACACACAGCAATGACAAGTAATTATAACCAGAAAAATAACTATATGACGAAAACACACCACAATGACAAGTAATAATAACCAGAAAAAACAAAAACTACAATTAAGTGAAAACATATTAAGTAAAAGGCCTAATACATGAAATGAAACTCCAACTTGCACACATTTGCAAAACTGGTCCCCTATAACTATATGGACATTTTGGAAAATATTTTGATAAGTTGGAAAAAATAAAAACTACAATTAAGAGAAAATATATTAAGTAAAAGGCCTAATACATGAAATGAAACTCCAACATGCACACATTTGCAATACTGGTCCCCTACTTAAACTTGTTCCAGTTTAGAGCATCGACTTGTTAAAATCCCACATAATAAACACATTTGAAAGAGGGACAAGGGTTTAAAATAGCACATGTTCCTCAATTGTGTTGACGTAGATAACACACAACTTATCGCATAGAACTATTATTGACCTTCACTTCAAAGTTCAAACTCAAATCCATGCATCTTCAAGTGGAGCTATATTTACTTGTTTAAACCCCCACTTATACCACACACATCCACAAATATTCATCTACCAAATAGACTTGCCACCACGGGGTTTCCCACGAGCCCAATTGACGGAACGCTATCTCCAATGAGGATAGAACTGCAAGGTCCTCCTCCTAACTCCTCTTAAAGTAAACAGATATCCCTACAAAATAAAGAAACCTCCTGTTACTTCACACCCTCTTTACTTCACACCCTCTAAACCACCCACTGCACCGGCCACTGCAGCTCCGATGACGATGACTCAAAGCCCACAAACTGTGATAATCGACATTATTTCTCCAAACGTATTCAACACCATACTTAGTGACTTCATAAGTGTTGTACAGCCTTGCCAAATTCTCTTCTTCTTCTTCCTCCAAGGCGACAGAAACTTATCATCGACGACCAAGTTCAGTACTATAAAAAGAGAATGAATTAGAGAGAGGAGGTAGGGTAGAGATTGAATGTGAGCGATGTATAGAGAAACAAAGAATGGAGAAAGTAAAGAGATTTTCTTAGAGAGAGGAGGTGGGTAGAGGTTTACGAGGAGAGGAGGGAGAGGAGAAAGAGGAGAGCAATGGAAGAAAGAAGATAAAGCGAGCTTTTTTTATCACATCCCCACTCCCTAAACGCCTAATTCACATGCCATTAAACCAGCTTAGCCGTTTTCATGTCACATACGTATAGTCAAGTGCCAAAGTTGTTGATGATATGGGATTTTGACAAGTAGATGTGCCACAAGTCCATGTAGGACATTGCATGCAAGTCGGGGTGTAATTTATATTTAGCATTTAAACGGAGGAGGGTAGAGGGGCGGGCCCATCATCCCCGAGTTCCAAAAGCTACGTTTGGCCCAAAGGATTGGCTCCAAAAGCAACTCTCAGTCATAAAAAAAGTGTATTAAGCCTAAATCAAAACTATGTCAGTCAAAGTTCTTTTATTCAATAAAACTATGTATCAAGTTCAAAACCATTTTATCAAGACGAAGTTTGTAACTCAGATTTAATGATTAATTTGGTCACACCACATTTCTAATTTCCGCTCCTAATCACTAGTATGTTCATCCACAATGTTTTCATAATAATTGATATATCACTTTACTAGTTATACCTTTTGGGTAATGTTCCCCTCATGAGTACTGAGACTTATAGCTTAGCGCCTTGGTGCCTACACTAAAACAAATCTACATAGAATTTTAGGGCCTAATCAAGCCTTAACTATGCCTTTAAGAACGGTATATCCCGCGGGTTAGAAGAAAAATTGCACTAGATGGTTATTTGTTCTAGCTCCTAGTATCACAAAAAAACAATTTCTCATTTAACCAAAACTTCATTGAACTCCTTAAGCTGGATCCTCTCGTACGCAATGAAAGATGGAAGTCATATTCTCCAAGCTGCTCTTATGAAACCTAAAGTTATACATTACTATTGAAGTTTGTGACTATCTCATCTAAAAACTTAAGCTATTAGAGAGACCACACATTTAATTACTTATTTATATTGTCTTTATGCGCTCCCTTACGTGCAGGCCTAATTCTTTTTTATGGGCCAAACACATGGAACTTTTTTTATTTTTCCGCTTTTTGGGTAGTGGTGTGATTTGAACCCAGGACCTTTGCCCATTCGGATACTATATTGAAGTGTGTGACCCTCAAGCAGGGGCGGATGTAGGCTTGAATATACGAGTTCAGACTCAATAGTTTTGGCTCAGACCTTGTATATGTGTTAAATGATTCACTAAATTTGTACACAAATTAAATTCAGAACCCGGTTACTAGGACTTGAGGTCGTTGTCCTAGATTCTAAAACCCATAAAGTTCAAATCCTAGATACTCCAGTGTCTAAAAGCTTAAGCAATTAGAGGTAACACACTTTTAATTACTTAAATACAATATGCCTTAACAATATTTAATGATGTTAAAAAGTATAAATTACAGCTTCATCAATGTTGTTTCTACTTCTCCCCCAAGTAGTATGTATTACTTTACCAGTTTCACGACATTGAGAAATTATATTCAACAAAAGAACAATCGTTATGCTCAACAATTCAAGTTATTATATGCGATAAAATAACAGATTCTATGTATTTATAACTGAGAACAACTAGTATTTATTATTCTATTTGGGGGGGGGGGGGGGGAGATTTTGAACTAGGTTTTCAATAGTGTGAAACGAAAGCAAAGTGCATAAAGTCAGATGCTATACCATTTCCGGTACAACTACTGAGAACAACTAGTATTTATTATTCTATTTTGGGGGGGGGGGGGGGATTCGAACTAGGTTTTCAATAGTGCGAAACGAAAGCAAAGTGCATAAAGTCAGATGCTATACCATTTCCGGTACACCGGGAAAGTAGAAGCAGGCCGCGGAGTCGATCGAGGTGAAGCTAAAAAAATGTTGGCAGAGACTATAGGGCTTGTTGGTGTTGTTCACCGGCGGGAGGAATTTTGGATTTATTCCGTCTTTGATTTCAGCAGGACCTAAGGAAAGCCAATTCTGGGCCTGGGCTTCTCTAATAGTTGGGCTACAAAAAGAAGGCCTTTTTTGTACTTCTTTGGGAGTACAAGGGGGGGTTTTCACATAAACCTACTTTATGGGCTGCCATTGATGTTATACCCGCATTGCACAAAAAATTATAAAATTTAATCATTAGAATCTAAAGTTCTTCTATCTCTTTAAGACAATTTTAGAATCTAATATGATTTTCTATTCCAATACAATTTTAGAAAATTAGATCTTAAATAGTTATATCTTTTCAATACAACTTTAGAATTGGATTTGAAGTTCTGTCTTTCTAGTGCAACTTCAGATAAATCGGATCTTAAGTAGTTCTATCTCTTCAATGCAACTTCAGAAATTGAATTTTAAGTTTTGAAACGTAAATTTATTTTTCGAATTTCAACAATTCAACACACAATTTAATACCAAACACTAAGGAATACCGACCAACGTTGGTCGGTCAATAAAAGTGACCAAACAACCATCCAAAATGGACCAAAAAAAGATTTTATATTTTTTAAAAATTACATACCGACCAAAATAGGTCGGTATATTGGTTAAATATTTGACCGCAATGGTCAGACTTGCTTAGTCAAAGCAGTTTTTTGATTACCGACCAACATCGATCTGGTAATGTGGACCCACAATTTTAAATTTTAATAATTATATTATTATTTAAATTATTTTATCAAATTTATAGTTGAATATACCGACCAAAGTCGGTCGGTTATTACAGGAGAAGATTTTACCGACCAAAATTGGTCGGTAGCTGTAATTTCTGGAATATAATCAACCAACTTCGGTCGGTTCATAAGTTAAACATGGTCAAACTTTTGAATCACATTAAAATTTACTATCTAAATAATATAAATATAATCCATTAACACTTTATTTTGTAATACAAATAATGAATGCACTAACATATACTATAACAAGCTATATATAGTTATAGTAGTACAACAAAGTATACGTATCTATCTATACTATATTAAAAGCACGAAGGCCCTTAGCGAAATGTCGTTCGTCTTTTTTACCCTTATAAAATATAGTTCACATTGGATAAAATAGTCATTAAATTATTTTTCTAATATTTAAGAATAGTCATTTAATTATTTTCCTAATATGTAGGAGTATTTATTTAATTATGTCTATAATATTTAGGAGTAGTCATTTAATTATTTTCTAAATATTTAGGATTTTAATTTTTTAATTCTACAATTCCTCCACTTTTCAATCCAGACTAGGAAAGTTTCGTCCACTTTGTAAGGGTTTATTTTGTTAATAAAGTTTTTTACTTGCAACTCCTTTCAGATTTAGGAGTATTATATTAAAGAGAAAAAAATATAAAAAAAAAGAAAGATTGAATGGAAATGGGTGAATATATCTCATTTATGTCAAGGATAGGATTTTGTTCTTATTTTCAGCTTTTGTTTCATTCACTTATTTATTTTATTGTTTGTAAAATTCATATAGCATTAGAAAATATCCAATTAAGAATTTAAATAATTTTGTAATTTATTGACTTCAAAATCTTAAATATCAATAATAATAAAACTAGGATTGAAATAGCTCTTGAAATAGTATTTGTATATATGATACGAGAATAAATGCTATTTTTTTGTTACTAAAAGTAATAATAGTAATAATGTATTAATAAATGCGTATAGAATATATAAATAATGTATTTGGTATTTTGTATTGTTTTCTAGAAGCATAATGCGTAATTAGGTGATATGACATATAAAACAAATGAAGTACAAAGATTATACTTATGTGACTCCACAAAGGTGTTTGTTGAACAAGTTTTATTCCAAAAAGATCTAATAATGTACTATAAATTAAATTATTTTTTAATTTATTAATATTCAAGACTTTAAAATTACCTAAATTTTTTATTAAATTTTTCTATGTGAATTTTGTAGGAGTCCTAATATTAGAAATTTAAAATTAAATAAATTTTGCTTATGTTGTAATATCTATCTATCTATCTATCTATCTATAAATAAAGTATTAAAAGCACAAAGGCTTTCATTTAATTTTATTTTATAATCAGGGAATATAATATAATATTTATGTAATTTTTAAAAAAATTATATTCATTGACATGAATACACGCGCAACGCGCGTACCCTATATGTATATATATATATATATATATATATATATATATATATATATATATATAAAAAGTATAGCCCCATCTAAGAACACGAAGCTCTAGGGCGACAGGGTCGGGTTCTTTTGGGGATAGACTTGTGAAGAAGTAATAATCTAATTAGTATATATAATAAATCATCATCAAATATATCTATTGTAAATTGATTCATCGAGTTATAACTTACTTAGACCGATGAATATTAAAAACAAAACGTCTCGACCTATACTGATGAATAAAAATAAAACGTCTCGACCTATATCGATTAATCTATGTCATGCATTATTAGTGTGAATGAATGAAATATAGAAGAATGCTGAACTTCTTTGATATGTATATATGTATCACAAATTAAACAAACGAAAGAAGCTATTAGCATTAAGTAAACAAGTTAATTAATATAACAACCGATTAAACATATTTAAAATAGAATAATATTAGTTTACCAATTCATTAGTTAGTCAAGTTTTCATGTGTAGTAATATTTGTGATTGATCATCAATTACAATATAATATATGTGCATGTGTGTGTATGTGTTTGTGTGTGTGAAATGACTCATATACTTAATTATAAATTAGATAAATGAATACAAAAAGGTAAAATGTCTCGACCGATATTTATTAATTTATGTGATTTGTAACCTTGATTTATTAAATAAATGGACAATTCCTAAAGTTTCTATAAAAACCATTTATGATTATGGTTGGTTTGATAAACTTTCTTCTAAACAATTGATAAAAACGACTGAACAGTCTTTAGCATTAAATTCGTCTGAACAGACTATTCGTTTGTTAAACAAGCATGATATAGATTTATATAAACATCATTACCATTATGTGCATATTGGTATGGTTCAAATTGCATTTAAACCAAAAAATTGATCAAATCTACTTCTTTATTGAATTTTCAATCCCCTGGATCCATAAATGGACTCCGGAATTAGGTTATACGGAAGAACAAATCCCTTGTTTATATAGGGTATTCTACAATAATTTTTGGGACAAATTGATGAAGACTGATCCCAAAACAAAGACGTTATATGGACAAGAATTATTAGATTCTATTAAAACACAAGTCCATTTATATGTAACGGCCCCTCAAAAGAGGATAATAGAAGAAAGCACTGTTAAACATATTGCTCGGAGAATATCAATCCAAGACGGAGATAAAATTGATTTGATAAATCAATACTTAGAAGGATTGAAAAGAAATCTGCTCCAATCACTAGATCAGTGCGAAAAATCAGACACTTCGATGAGAAGTGAAACGAGTGGTGATGACCTCGTAGAAGATACACAACCTATACAGCCAGAAATGATATTATCTGACAGAGATATCGACAAGGTGGAAGAATTCCTCCAACAAATGCACAATTTGGACAAAAAGAAGACTTGACAGCTTATCAGCCGCCAGGACCCACTTAAACAGTAGATATAATGTTCATCCACAGTAGAAACACTGTTTATCTACAGTAAAAACACTGTGTAGGGACCCAGATGTGGGACCCATTTTACTATTCAAGAATCTTTTTTTTTTGTTATATAAGGATGCTTCTTCATTTGAAGAAGGAAGGCCAGAACCCCCCCCTCTCTTTCTCTCTCCTCTCTCTCTCAACCAACCCCCTTTGTAAACATTTACACTTAGTTCATAGCTTAGTTTGTAAATCGAGTTCAAGAATTAATAAAAGTTTTGAAGTTCATCTTCAGGGCCTTGCTTCTCGGCCTACAAGGTACATATTTATTCTTCTTTTAAGTATTTTTAGTCTCTCTCCCTAGCCGTGACTATGTCCGGCTAAACGGATTCATATCTATGTTGAAGCACTAATTTCTCTTGCATATTAACCATGAAGAATCCAGACTCTTTCAAAATATAAAGAAATTTTAATATAGTTTCTTGATTTGGTTCCAAGATGGTGGTACAGTCGGTTCTGGTACTACTCTTATTGGCTTTGCCTTAGTGGCTACGTCTAGCCAGCTGTGACATTAAAGCCCGCTGAAGTTGTCAAAAGGGCTACCTCTTTCACAGTTAGAACTGCTAGACACATGGGCTCAGTAAGAGTATGTATCGGGCTTAGACAGGCCCCTTGCTTGGGTAAAAGGATATAGATCCTTCCATACAGTCATTAAACTATAATAGAATTTCCGTATATTTCGAATCCTTATTGGTCGTGCGGACTACCGCCAACCTTTAAAGTGTACTAAAGCAGCTAGATCTGGATGGCCGTGCGGACTACCGCCCGCCTACCTAGATCCTGGTGTATAATGGAACCCCCATCTCTCTCTACTTTCTCTTTCCTCTCTCTCTCAACCAACCCCCTTTGTAAACATTTAGTTTATAGTTTAGTTTGTAGTTTGTAAATCAAGTTGAAGAATTAATAAAAGTTTTGAAGTTCATCTTCAGGGCCTTGCTTCTCGGCCTACAAGGTACATATTTTTATTCTTCTTTTTAGTATTTTTAGTCTCTCTCCCTAGCCGTGACTATGTCCGGCTAAACAGATTCATATCTATGTTGAAGAACTAATTTCTCTTGCATATTAACCATGAAGAATCCAGACTCTTTCAAAATATAAAGAAATTTTAATATAGTTTCTTGATTTGGTTCCAAGATGGTGGTACAGTCGGTTCTGGTACTACTCTTATTGGCTTTGCCTTAGTGGCTACGTCTAGCCAGCTGTGACATTAAAGCCCGCTGAAGTTGTCAAAAGGGCTATCTCTTTTGAGGGTTAATCTTAACCCTTTTAACCTTTTGATCAGGCTTATCACTAGCAATAGTGTGTAAAGAAGCCGCACGATTGCGGGCTGGACCGTAAACTGGTTCAACAGGGGAAATATGTTGAATAGCAGGTAGAAGTCTATGATTAGAAAATGAATGTCTATTATAAATAGTAGACTTATCATCAAATTGAATACAAATCCTACCATCCGGATTTTGAGTGACATGCGAAAATTCAGTATTTGACAAGTCGTTAGTAATCTGACTTGGGGATATAACAGAATTTAAAGTCCATGTAGTCGGAAAATTAATTTCCTCCCATCTGATAGGTCTCCTAGTGGTGACCTTGGACTTTGCAAAATTGGTTTCGACCAATATGGTCTGATCCGAAGTATCGTATAACTTACATCTAGGATTCAAAGTAGATAACAATTTGAAATAAATCCTATAGGACAGACATATAAGTTCAGAACCAGGCGCATAATTATAACCATGCGTTTTCACATTTAAAGTCAAAGCATCAAGAATATTAACATCAGAAAGAGATAGTTGCAGATTGGGTTGAGTATTAAAATATACTGGACCATAGGCCACTGTAGATTCTATCGAACCCATTAGAGACTGTCTGAAATTCAGATTTCTAGCATCTCTAAGAGCTGCTAAAAAGGTCTCTGGTAATCCTTTAAGGGTTAAAGGTTTAAATGCAATTTGAACCATACCAATATGCACATAATGGTAATGATGTTTATATAAATCTATATCATGCTTGTTTAACAAACGAATAGTCTGTTCAGACGAATTTAATGCTAAAGACTGTTCAGTCGTTTTTATCAATTGTTTAGAAGAAAGTTTATCAAACCAACCATAATCATAAATGGTTTTTATAGAAACTTTAGGAATTGTCCATTTATTTAATAAATCAAGGTTTTGAGGTATATCTACCTCTTCGAGTCTAGTACTTTTAGTACTTGTTTCTCCCAGATCCATTCCAAAAGCTTCATATCTATGTTGAATCTTTCATATCTATTACACATTAACCATGAAAATTCCTAAGCTCTGATACCATTTTCGTTCCTCAATCAACACATCTTGAGGAGTAGGACGAGGATAATAATAAGTCTGCATTCTTACCAGTGGTATAAGAAGAAACGTGGAATTCGAATAAAATAAACGTCTCATATATATACTTTTATTTTTTTATTATGAGTGATTAATTATATATATGTGTGAATAAAATATATACTTATAATTTATTAAAAGTTATTAGTTAATATAATAATTATTTATAAAAAATATTCTTATAGTTTATAATTATTTATTAGTAAATATATATGTGAATAAAATATATTCTTATTTTTTATAATTTTTTAAAGTTTATGTAATATTTTAAGAAATAATAACATAAAATAATTAATTTAGTTTTTTTTAAACAATTACCGACCGAAGTCGGTCAGTTAACTGTGGTCAAACACAATCAACGGTCACTTAAGTGTACCGACCGACTTTACCGACTGACGTCGGTCGGTAGCTTTAATTCCAGATCTGAAATTCGCGACATTTTCCCATCATTTCTCTTATTCTCTAATTCTCCAAATTTTCTAACTCTCACTCTTTTCTTCCTCACACACACAATACCCTTCCCCACTCATTCTCTATTTTCCTCACACAAATTTCACTCCCCCCACCTGCTACTGCTACTACCTCTACTACCGCCCCTCCTTCTCCACCTTCTAAAAATTCTAGGTTTGAATTACAACTTACATCTTTAATGTATAAATTTAATATTTTGTTAATTTGTTATGAATTAGTTAATTAGTGTTTAAATTGATTGTTTAACTTTGCATTTTATTTAAATCTAAGGTTTAGATCTTGTTTTAATTAAATTGATTACATACGGCGTAAATTGGATGTTTAAGTTTGTATTGACTTGAATAGTTTAGTTAGGAATTGAATTATTAAATTTGAATTGAATTGAGTTTTTAGGATTTGTTCTTATGGATTGAACTTTTTGTCACGACCCCAGTTCACCCTCCGTGAGCTATCGTGAGGGCACCTAGTCTCTACGACTAGGTAAGCCTAACAAATTGCGAAAACAGAAAACAACAGAATAAAACTAGCCAAAAACTGCAAAAGTAACACAATGAAGCATTTAAGATGTCGCTCGGCATATACAATACAAACTCTCGAACTGAAACAACATTTCCCAAAACCCAGAATCTCATGAAATCACAAGCTATTGGATAACTACAAGTGTCTAACTCCGGAATGTCTAAACAAAAGTAAATACAGAAGGGCTGATACTATAAGGGAGAATGGAAAGGGACTCCTCGATCTGCGGACGCGGCAGATATACCTCGAAGTTTGTGGAGAATCGCCTCGTCTCAAGGGTAGTAGGGTTGAGTTGAAGTACCTGGATCTACACATGAAAAACTTGCACAGAAAGGGCATGAGTACACCACAGCGGTACTCAGTAAGTGTCAAGCCTAACCTCGGTCGAGTAGTGATGAGGAAGGTCAGGGCCCTACTGAGTTTAAATGAAAAACAAGGTATAACATTATAGAATAAGACAACATAATTAAATGCAATATTAAGAAGTAACACAGGATAGAAAGAACAAAAACAACTACAACAGAGACAAAATAATCACAGAAAGGAATACAACTCAACACAGAGATAACTGTGATGACCCGGCCAGTCGTCTCATGAGCTACCGCTCTGTTTCCCCTATTTCTGCTTCTTATTGCCTTGTCTATCGGTTCTATATATGATCGGGTTGGTTGGCTCGGGTTCGGAAAGGATTTGGTAAGATTTGAGACACTTAGTCTCTTTTGAGGAAGCTTAAGTTGGAAAAGTCAACTGGATGTTGACTTACATGTTAGATGGATCAGATGTGAGTTTCGATGGTTCAGATAGCTTCGAGAGGTGATTTGGGACTTAGGAGCGTTATCAGAATGAGTTTTTGAGGTTTGGAGTAGATTTAGCTTGAATTGGCGAAATTGGATTTTTGGCGATTTCCGGTTGATAGGTGAGATTTTGATATAGGAGTCAAAATGGAATTCCGATCGAGAGTTGCAGTAGTTTCGTTGTGTCATTTGGGGTGTGTGCGCAAAATTTTAGGTCATTCGGATGTGGTTTGGTTGGGTTTTTGATCAAAAGCGTAATTCGAAAGATTTTGAAAACTTAGGCTTGAATCCGATGAGTTTTGGTTGATCCGATGTTGTTTGAGGTGTTTTGAAAATTGGTATAAGTTTGAATAAGATTTTGGTGCTTTTGGTTGAGGTCACGGGGGCCTCGGGGTGATTTCGGATGGTTCACGGAGAGTTTGGAATTTTTGGAGAAGCTGTAGATTTTCTGCTTCTAGTGTTTCCGCACCTATGGATTGGGGAACACAGGTGCGATACCGCAGATGTGTGAAGGGGGCCGCAAAAGCAGAAAATGGCCGGGAAGGCAGGAACCGCAGATGCGGTTGTAGGACCACACCTACGAAGGCGCATATAGGGAGTGAGCATCACAGATGCGATTTTCGTCACTTTAGTGTAAACCGCAGAAGCGGTTCATTGGCCGCAAATGCGGTACCGCAGAAGCGGGAATTGGGCCGCAGATGCGAAATGCCTAGGCCAGAACATATAAATTGTTTCCTTCACAATTTTTGAGCTATTCCACCATTTTTTAAGTCGCCTTTGGAGCTTTTTGGATGATTTTGAAGAAAGATTTCAAGGGAACTTCATTGAGGTAAGGATTTTGGACCTAAAACTCGTTCCTATGGTATTATTTCACGAATTAGAGCTATAATTAATGGAATTTAAGGGTTAAAATTGGGAAAACTAGGGCTTGGCATTAGAGACCTAGACTTGAGGATTTGAGGGACCTATTGTGGTCGGATTTTGGTACTTTTGATATGTATGAACTCGTGGGGAGATAAGGAATCCATTGATGTAAAAATTATCGAATTTCTAGACATGGGCTCGGGGGGTCGTGTTTTGGTAATTTCTAGATTTATGTTGTAAATTGAATATTTTCTCTTGGGCTTCGTTACCTTAGCATATTTTGGCGTTGTGATTCTGATTTTGGATAGATTCGATGCGAGTGGAGGCCGATTCGAGGGGCAAAGGCGTCACGGGCTAGAGTTTGGACAAGATTGAGGTGAGTAATGATTGTAAATGATGTCTTGAGGGTATGAGACCCTAGATTGCACATCGTAGTACTATATTGAGGTAACACACACTCTAGATGACGAGCGTGGGGTTGTGCACTATTGGGGATTGTGACTTAGTCCATCCTATATGACTATTTTACCGCGTATTTTACTGAAATCTATTTGTGAACATCATGTTTTGGGTTAAACGCCATATTTGGGCCTTGTGCCAACTATTTGAACCCTTTAGGGGATTTTTATTGATATTTCCTCACTGTTTTGACTTTATACTTGAGCTCAGCCATACTATATTCTACTGTTTTCATAACTCAACCATGTTTACTCTGTTTTAATACTTAAATGATCTTTTAAATAATATTTTGGGCTGAGAATCATGTTTTACTATTGCCCGAGTGACTTGTGAGGATTTTGACTGAGTAAGGTCGAGGGCCTATATTGTGAGGAAACATTTGATTATGATTATGTGGCCGAGGGCCTGAGATATGTACGCCACGAGGTGGCTTGTTGATATGAGGCCGAGAGACTAGTGATGATGCCACGAGATGGCTTGATATTGCGCTTGGGCCGTAAGGGGCCCCTCCAGGAGTCTGCATACCCCCAGTGAGCGCGGGTACCCATTGTGATGTGAGATATAGCCCGAGGGACTGGTATTGTTGACATTGTGCTCGAGGGGCAATCCATTATGTGCTTATCTGTCTTATTTGTCTGTCATTTACCTACTTAATTATTAAAAAGGTGTTTCATAAAGTTTGAACTGAATTGAAATGACTTTACACATTATCACTGCTTCACTGCTTTTACTGGCTTTTACTGCTTCCATATAGTCTATAATGTACCTTATGTGATTTTTTGCTTTCAGTTTTTATTTATGATTATTACTTACTAAGATGTAGTATTCACTTTACTCCCTACACCCTGTGTGCAGATTCAGGCGCATCTGGTCCCACTACCGAGTGTTGATCTTTCCAGCTCAGGCAAATCCGAAATTCTCTAGGTAGCTACCGGCGTTCGCAGCCCAGAGCTTCTTCCCTTATCTTATTTCTCTTTATTTTAGATTTGTATTGAACCTTGAAGACTTTCTTGTCTTATTCCAGATTTTTATATGCTCATGGCTAGTGACACCCTGGTATGGGGCTGTGTTGGGTTTATCTTCCGCAACTGTATTGTTAACTGTTCACTTTTGGATTAATTATCATGTTTTAGACTTAAATTCGTATTGTTTGAATGCTCAAAAATTGAAATGGGAAGTGTCGGCTGGCCTTGTCTTCACGAGAGGCGCCATCACGACCGAGTTCGGGTTTAGGGTCGTGACAAGTTGGTATCAGAGCCTAGGTTACATAGGTCTCATGAGTCATAAGTAGGTTTAGTAGATTCTCGCGGATCGGTACAGAGGTCTGTATTTATCCTCGAGAGGCTACAGAACATTTAGGAAAACTTCACATTCTTGAAATTCTTGTCGTGCGAATTTGTTGATCCGAGTACTAAACTTCTGTTATTCTATTCTCTCACAGATAATGAGAACACGTGCTACCGGTCAGGATGGACGACCACCAGTACCACCAGCTATGGCCACTAGAGGCCGAGGACGCGGTCGTGGTAGGGGCAGAGGTATCGCCCGCACAACAGCTAGGGCAGCACCTACAATTCCACCAGCCGCCCCGGTTCAGGATCAGGTCCCAGTTATGGATGCACTAGCTGTGCCCATTATGATTTCGGGTCTTCAGGAGGCTTTGGCTCAGATCCTATAAGTTTGCACTGGCCTAGCTCAGGCGGTTTTAGTCACTACAACTGCAACTACTTCTCAGGCGGGGGGAGGTGATCAGAATCCCGCCGCTCGCACACCTGAGCAGGTCGTGTAGGGACTTTAGACGCCGGGGGTACATCCAGCCCAGCCGGTTGCAGCTGCTTAGGACTATGTAGTTCCTACCATACCAGAGGACGAGCATCGTAGGTTGGAGAGGTTTGGTAGACTTCAGCCTCCGACCTTCAGTGGTGCAGAAGGCGAGAATGCCCAGGGTTTCTTGGATAAGTGTTAAAAGATGCTTCGTACAACGGGTATTCTGGAGACTAGCGGGGTTGCTTTCACTACTTATCAGTTTTCTGGAGCTGCCTTTACTTGGTGGAAGACTTTTGAGAGGTGTAGGCCTGTTTGTGCAGCACCCCTTACCTGGAAGCAGTGCTCCGTTCTCTTTCTGTAGAAGAAGTATGTGCCGCAGTCTCACAGAGAAGAGCTGCGTAGGGAGTTTGAGTGGCTGCATCATGGAGAGATGACTATGATGCAGTATGAGATGAGGTTCTCCGAGTTAGCTCGTCATGCTATTTGGTTGGTTCCGACAGATAGAAAGAGGATTAGGAGGTTTGTTGATAGCCTCACTTATTAGCTTCATATTCTCATGACCAGGGAGAGGGTGACTGGTGCTACTTTCAAGGAGGTTGTGGATATTGCCCGTGAGATTGAGTCTGTTCGTTGCCAGAAGCGAGAGGAGAGGGAGGCCAAGAGGCCTCGAAGATCTGGTAGTTATAGTGGTACTCCTTCGAGAGGTCAGTTTCAACACGGCAGAGGCCGTCATTCAGGCATGCTCAGCTAGCTCGCCCAGGTTATAGTGGGGCGTCGTCGAGTCATGGTTCTCATAGTTCTCATCAGGGCTAGTCATCACTTAGTGCCCTTCCAGATTAGAGTTCGTCCCGTGCTCCATCAATTCAGGGCTCTTCTATGCCAGGTGCATCTGCTAGTCATTCCGGTACTAGGGGTTCCGTTCAATCCTCGTCTCCAGCACCTAGGAGTTGTTATGAGTGTGGAGAGATGGGTCATATGTGGAGGCAGTGTCCTCATCGTCTTGCGGGTTCATCCCAACAAAGGAGTCAGTCACTAGCTTCAGTGCCAGCTACTTCATCATTACCCACCCCAGCCAGCTAGGGGTGGAGGTCAGTCAGCTAGGGATCTCCCTAGAGGGGGAGGTCGATCAGGTGGTGCTCAGGCCCATTTCTATACACTTCCAGCTAGAACTGATGCTATTGCTTCCAATGCTGTTATTACAGGTATTGTCTCAGTCTGCCACAGAGATACTTCTGTATTATTTGATCCCGGTTCCACCTTTTCTTATGTGTCATCATACTTTGCTCGTTATTTGGGTATGCCATGTGAGTCTCTTGTTTCACCTATCCATGTATCTACCCTAGTGGGCGATACTGTTATTGTAGACCGTGTGTACCGGTCATGTGTGGTGACTATTGGGGGTCTGGAGACCCGAGTGTATCTTTTACTATTATGTATGGTGGATTTCAATGTTATTTTGGGCATGGATTTACTATCTCCTTGTCGTGCTATTCTGGTCTGTCATGCTAAGACAATCACATTGGCTATACCGAGTGTATCATGGATTGAGTGGCGAGGTTTGACTGATTATGTTCCCAGTAGAGTAATCTCATTCTTGAAAGCCCAACATATGGTTGGGAAGGCTTGTCCTTCGTATCTAGCCTTTGTGAGGGATGTCGGTGCAGAGACTCCTAGTATTGATTCTGTTCCAATTGTGAGGGATTTTCCCGATGTGTTTCCTACAGACCTGTCGGGCATGCCACTAGACAGGGATATTGACTTTGGTATTGACCTGGTGTCGGGCACTCAGCCCATTTCTATTCTGCCATATCGTATGGCACCAATGGAGTTGAAGGAGTTAAAGGAGCAGCTTTAGGAGCTCCTTGATAAGGGGTTCATTCGGCCTAGTGTGTCACCTTGGGATGCGCCAATTCTATTTGTGAAGAAGAAGGATGACACTATGAGGATGTGCATTGATTATAGGCAATTGAACAAAGCAACAATTAAGAACAAGTATCCTTTGCCTCGCATTGATGATTTATTCGGCCAGCTTCAGGGAGCAAGAGTGTTCTCCAAGATTGATCTCCGTTCAGGTTATCACCAATTGAAGATCAGGGACTCAGATATTCTTAAGACAGCTTTCAGGACCCGATATGGTCATTATGAGTTCTTGGTAATGTCTTTTGGGCTGACCAATGCCCCACCAGCGTTCACGCATTTGATGAACAATGTGTTCCGGCCTTATCTTGACTCGTTTGTTATAGTCTTCATTGATGATATTCTGGTATATTTGCATAGTTAGGAGGAGCACGCGGAGCATTTGAGAGTTGTGTTACAGAGTTTGAGGGAGGAGAAATTTTATGCAAAATTCTCCAAGTGTGAGTTGTGGCTCAATTCGGTGGCTTTCTTGGGGCATGTGGTGTCCAGTGAGGGTATCCAGGTTGATCCGAAGAAGATAGAGGCAGTTCAAAGTTGGCCCAGACCGTCTTCAGCCATAGAGATTCACAGCTTTCTTGGTTTGACAGGCTATTATCGCCGGTTTGTTCAGGGATTCTCATCTATTGCATCGCCCTTGACCAAGTTGACTAAGAAGGGTGCTTCATTTGTATGGTCGGATGAGTGTTAGAAGAGCTTTCAGAAGCTCAAGATAGCCTTGACCACATCTCTAATGTTAGTTTTGCCATCAGCTTCAAGTTTATATTCCGTGTATTGTGATGCTTCGAGAGTTGGTATTGGTTGTGTATTGATGCAGGAGGGTAGAGCTATTGCTTATGCTTCTCGTCAGTTGAAGCCCCATGAGAAGAACTACCCCGTTCATGATTTGGAACTAGCGGCCATAGTTCACGCGTTGAAGATTTTGAGGCATCACTTGTATGGTGTGTCATGTGAGGTGTTTACTGATCATCGTAGCCTCCAGCACTTGTTCAAGCAGAAGGATCTTAATTTGAGGCCGCAGAGATGGTTGGAGTTGCTAAAGGATTATGATATTACTATTATGTACCATCGGGGAAAGGCCAATGTGGTGGCTGATGCCTTGAGCCAAAAGGCAGTGAGTATGGGGAGTTTGGCATATATTCCAGTTATGGAGAGACCTCTTGCAGTTGATGTTCAGGCCTTGGACAATCGGTTCGTGAGGATAGATATTTCGGAGCCTAGTCGGGTATTGGCGTGTGTGGTTTCTCGGTCTTCCTTATATGATCGCATCAGAGAGCGCTAGTATGATGATCCGCATTTGCTTATCCTTAAGGACAGAGTTCAGCATGATGATGCCAGAGATGTGACCATTGGTGAAGATGGGGTGTTAAGGATGCAAGGCCGGATATGTGTGCCCAATGTAGATGGGCTTGGGGTGTTGATTCTGGAGGAGGCCTATAGCTCGCAATATTCCATTCATCCGGGTGCCACGAAGATGTATCAGGATTTGAGGTAGCATTATTGGTGGAGAAGAATGAAGAAGAACATTGTGGGATTTGTAGCTCGGTGTCTCAATTGTCAGTAGGTGAAATATGAGCATCAGAGACCGGGTGGTTTACTTCAGCGAATGGATATCCTAGAGTGGAAGTGGGAGTGGATCACTATGGACTTTGTAGTTGGACTCCCACGGACTTTGAAGAAGTACGATGCTATTTGGGTGATTATGGATCGGCTGACCAAGTCCACGCACTTCATTCTTGTGTGTACTACCTATTCTTCAGAGCGGTTGGCAGAGATCTATATCCTGGAGATTGTTTGTTTGCATGGTGTCCCATTTTCTATCATTTCAGATAGGGGCACTCAGTTTACTTCACAGTTTTGGAGGTCTGTGTAGCGAGAGTTGGGTACTCAGCTTGAGTTGAGCACATCTTTTTACCCTCAGACGGACGGGCAGTCCAAGCGCATTATTCAGATATTGGAGGACATGTTGCGTGCTTGTGTCATTGATTTCGGAGGGTCATGGGATCAGTTTCTACCACTTGCAGAGTTTGCTTATAACAACAGCTACCAGTCGAGTATTCAAATGGTTCCATATGAGGCTTTGTATGAGAGGCAGTGTAGATCTCCAGTTGGTTGGTTTGAGCCGGGTAAGGTTAGGCTATTGGGGACATGCTTGGTGCAGGATGCTTTAGAAAAGGTGAAGGTAATTCAGGAGAGGCTCCGTACAGCGCAATCGAGACAAAAGAGTTATGCTGACAGGAAGGTCCAGGATGTGTCCTACATGGTTGGCGAGAAGGTTCTATTGAAGGTTTCGCCCATGAAGGGTGTCATGAGATTTGGGAATAAGGGTAAATTGAGTCCTCGGTTCATTGGGCCTTTTGAGGTGCTTCGGAGGATTGGGGAGGTGGCTTATGAGCTTGCTTTAACACCTAGCTTGTCGAGTGTGCATCCAATATTTCATGTTGCTATGCTCCGGAAGTATATTGGGGATCCGTCTCATGTTCTGGATTTCATCACGGTTCAGTTGGATGGTGATTTGACTTATGATATGGAGCCAGTAGCTATTTTGGAGCGTCAGGTTCGAAAGTTGAGATCAAAGGATATAGCTTCAATGAAAGTGCAGTGGAGAGGTCGGCCCGTAGAGGAGGCTACCTGGGAGACCGTGCGAGAGATACGGAGAAGATATCCTCATCTGTTTGAGGCTTCAAGTATGTTTCTTAACTCGTTCGAGGATGAACGTTTGTTTAAGTTAGGGAGGATGTGACGACCCGGCCAGTCATCTCATGAGTTACCGCTCTGTTTCCCCCATTTCTGCTTCTTATTGCCTTGTATATCGGTTCTATATATGGTCGGGTTGGTTGGCTCGGGTTCGGAAAGGATTTGGTAAGATTTGAGACACTTAGCCTCTTTTGAGGAAGCTTAAGTTGAAAAAGTCATCCGAATGTTGGCTTATGTGTTAGAGTGCTCGGATGTGAGTTCCGATGGTTCTGATAACTTCGGGAGGTGATTTGGGACTTAGGAACATGATCGGAATGAGTTTTAGAGGTTCGGAGTAGATTTAGGCTTGAATTGGCGAAATTGGATTTTTTGCGATTTCCGGTTGATAGGTGAGATTTTGATATAGGGGTCGGAATGGAATTCTGAGAGTTACAGTAGTTCCGTTATGTCATTTGGGATGTGTGTGCAAAATTTCAGGTCATTCGAGTGTGGTTTGGTTGGATTTTTTTATCAAAAACGTAATTCAGAAGATTTTTGAAACTTAGGCTTGAATCCGATGAGTTTTGGTTGATCCGATATTGTTTGAGATGTTTTGAAGATTGGTATAAGTTTGAATAAGGTTTTGGGATATGTTGGTGCTTTTGTTGAGGTCCCGGGGGCCTCAGGGTGATTTCGGATGGTTGACGGAGAGTTTGGAATTTTTGGAGAAACTGTAAATTTTCTGCTTCTAGTGTTTTCGTACCTGCGGATTGGGGACCGCAGGTGCGATGCCGCAGATGCGTGAAGGGGGCCGCAGAAGCAAAAAATGGCTGGGAAGGCAGGAACCACAGATGCGATTGTGGGATCGCACCTGCGAAGGCGTAGATGCGGAGTGAGCATCACAAATGCGATTTTGGTCGCTTTAGTGAAAACCACAGAAGCGGTTCATTGGACGCAAATGCGGTACCGCAGAAGCAGGAATTGGGCCTCAGATGCGAAATCCCTGGGCTAGAACATATAAATTATTTCCTTTGCGATTTTTGAGCTATTCCATCATTTTTAAGTTGGCTTTGGAGCTTTTTGGACGGTTTTGAAGAAGGATTTCAAGGGAACCTCATTGAGGTAAGGATTTTGGACCTAAAACTCGTTCCTATGGTATTATTTCACGGATTAGAGCTATAATTAATGGAATTTAAGGGTTAAAATTAGGGAACCTAGGGCTTGACATTAGAGGTCAAGACTTGAGGATTTGAGGGACCTATTGTGGTCGGATTTTGAAAATTTTGATATGTATGAACTCGTGGGGAAATAAGGAATCCATTGATGTAAAAATTATCGAATTTCGAGACGTGGGCCCAGGGGGTCGGGTTTTGGTAATTTCAGGATTTATGTTGTAAATTGAATATTTTCGCTTGGGCTTTGTTCCCTTAGCATATTTTGACATTGTGATTCTGATTTTGGATAGATTCGACGCGAGTGGAGGTCGATTCGAGGGGCAAAGGCATCGCAGACTAGAGTTTGGACTAGATTGAGGTAAGTAATAATTGTAAATGATGTCATGAGGGTATGAGACCCCAGATTGCACATCGTAGTGCTATATTGAGGTGACACACATGCTAGATGACGAGCGTGGGGTCGTGCACTATTGGGGATTGTGATTTAGTCTGTCCCAAATGACTATTTTACCGTGTATTTGACTGAAATCTATTTGTGAACATCATGTTTTGGGTTGAACGCCATATTTGGGCCTTGTGCCAACTATTTGATCTCTTAGGGGATTTTTATTAATATTTTCTCACTGTTTTGACTTTATACTTGAGTTCAGTCATGCTATATTCCACTATTTTCATAACTCAGCCATGTTTACTCTGTTTTAACACTTAAATGATCTTTTAAATGATATTTTGGGCTGAGAATCATGTTTTACATTGCCCGAGTGGCTTGTGAGGATTTTGACTGAGTAAGGCCGAGGGCCTATGTTGTGAGGAAATATTTGATTATGATTGTGAGGCCGAGGACCTGAGATATCTACGCCACGAGGTGGCTTGTTGATATGAGGCCGAGAGCCTAGTGATGATGCCACGAGATGACTTGATATTGCGCTTGGGTCGTAAGGGGACCCTCCAGGAGTCTGCACACCCCTAGTGAGCGCGGGTACCCATTGTGATGTGAGATATAGCCTGAGGGGCTGGTATTGTTGACATTGTGCCCGAGGGGCAATCCGTTATGTGCTTATCTGTCTTATTTGTCTGTCACTTACCTGCTTAATTGTTAAAAAGGTGTTTCATGAAGTTTGAACTGAATTGAAATAACCTTACACATTATCACTGCTTCACTGCTTTTACTGGCTTTTACTGCTTCCGTATAGTCTATAATGTACCTTACGTGATTTCTTGCTTTCAGTCTTTATTTATGATTATTACTCACCAAGATGTAGTATTCACTTTACTCCCTGCACCCTGTGTGCAGATTCAGGCGCATCTGGTCCCTTTACCGAGTGTTGATCTTTCTAGCTCAGGCGGATCCAAAGATTCTCTAGGTAGCTGCCGGCGTTCGCAGCCCAGAGCTTCTTCCCTTATCTTATTTCTCTTTGTTTTAGATTTGTATTGAACTCTGTAGACTTTCTTGTCTTATTCCGGATTTTTAGATGCTCATGGCTAGTGACACCCCGGTATCGGGCTGTATTGGGTTTATCTTCCGCAACTGTACTATTAACTGTTTACTTTTGGATTAATTATCATGTTTTAGACTTTAATTCGTATTGTTTGAATGCTCAAAAACTGAAATGGGAAGTGTCGGCTGGCCTTATCTTCACGAGAGGCGCCATCACGACCGGGTTCGGGTTTAGGGTCGTGGCAATAACAACCAGGGGTCTCCCAGGATACCGTCCTGTAGTCCCAAATATAAATATCCAGTGGATCTCCCGGGATACCATCCCGTAGTTCAACTCATAATGCGCGGGGATCTCCCGGAATACCGATCTGTAGTCCCCAATGTAAATATCCAGTGCTGGGGGAATCTACCGAGTGCAGTCCCGTAGTTCCAATATAAAAGTGCAGGGGGATCTTCCAGAATACAAATCCATAGTTCCAAAGTAAACATGCAGGGAGATCTCCCGGGATACCGTCTCGTAGTCCCAAAGTATACACACAACAGCAACACGAAGAACACTCAATTCAATTCAAACTTCATACCAAGGTAAAACAGGTATTTCTATCCTAGCATGCTGCACAGAGTCCAAATAAGACAGTTTGAGCAAGTAAAGCAATTAAGTCAATTAGACATGCTTCCCTAAGCTAACAGTAGGCTTAAATTTGCAAGTCGTATAAACAGGAAAAAGAAACACAATTATAGTTAATTAATGAAAATGGAATTTTCAACAATTAGCACAAGTACGCACTCATCACCTCACGTACAAGGCATTTCAATTATCAACAATATCAAATCCTCAGAGGAGTTCCCCCACACAAGGTTAGGCAAGCCACTTACCTCGAACTGGCTCCAAAATCAACCTGAAACCATGCTCTTGCCACGAGTACTCGACTCTAAATGGCCCAAATCTATTCAAATAAATTACATAATGTAAATATAACTTCAAGTAACTGATTCCACTAATTAATTTTAAGCTAATACGCGAAATTAGAAAAAATGACCAAAACGCCCTGGGCCCACGTCTCGGAATCGGGTAAAATTTACATTTTTAGAATCCTCATACTCTCCCGAGTTCTGTCATACCAAAAGTACCAAAATCAGACCTCAAATGGTCCCTCAAATCACCACTCAAAGCTTTCCAATTAACCAAGCCCTAACCCTCAATTTACCATTGATTTTCCTTCAAATTTCATGCTTACAATGATGAAAATCACCACAATAACGAGCTTAGGAACCAAGGACCTTACCTCAATGAATCCCTCTGAAAATATCCCTTGAAATGGCTCCCAAAAGCTTCACCCCGAATGAAATATTGAGAAAAATGGCCAAAAATCGCGAAGGGTGAAATATATACCTTCTGACCCAGGGATTCCGCACCTGCGGTCATTTCTCGCTTCTGCGGGCTCACTTCTGCAGTCTAATCCACCGCACCTGCGAATTTCACTTAAAGGTCCGGGATCGCACCTGTGGTCACTCTCTAACACCTACGTCATCGCAGATGCGTCCAGATGTCCGCTTCTTCGGCTCCACCTGACTCACCTCTTGGCCACTTCTGCACCTTGCTTCCGCATCTGCGGAAGTCGCACCTGCAACCTCCCAACGGCAGATGCGGTTACGACAGCAACCATAAAACTTCAACTACCAAACTCAACTCCAAACCTCCCGTTAACCATCTGAAATCATCCCGAGTCCCCCGAGACCTCAACCAAAAGCACGAAAAAGTCATATACCACTATCCAAACTTATACCAATCCTCAAAACACCTAAAACATCATCGATGATGGAATTAACCACGGATTCAAGCTTAAGAACTCCAAAAACTCTCAAATTACGCTTTCAATCAAAAAGTCTATGAAACCTCGTCTGAATGACCTGAAATTTTGCACACACATCACATTCAACTCTATGGAGCTACTCCAACTTCCGAAATCCCATTCCGACCCTTAGATCAAAATCTCACTATCGAACCGGAAACTTCAAAAATTCAACTTTCGGCATTTCAAGCCTAAATAAGCTACGAACCTCCAAAACACAATCCAAACACGCCTCTAAGCCCGAAATCACCCAACGGAGCTAACAGAACCAACATAATTCCATTCCGTTGCCGTCTTCACACTGCTCCGACTACGATCCAAATTCTAAAACTTAAACTCTTATTTAGGGACTAAGTATCCCAAAACTCTCCAAAACTCCAGATAAATCTTCCCGTCAACTCACTATAGCAGAAACAAACATAGGGAAAGCAGTTAATAGGGGATCAGGGCGTAAATTCTTAAAACAACCGGCCAGGTCGTTACACTTTTAGGGTATGAATTGAATTTTTAGGGGAAGTGTTGAACTTTTTGGATAAAGCTTATGTTTTGTGAGGTTCATTGAATTATTTAGGGTATGAGTTGAACTTTTAGGATATGATTTGAACTTTTTGGATATTAATTGAACTTTTAGGGGTAATGTGTCACGAGCCAAAATTCAACTAGTCGTGATGACACCTAACCCAACCCACTAGGTAAGCCAATTAACAACTACCCAATTCCAATGAAATTTAATAAGACATATAAGTAAAAGAAAATATCTGAATCTTATACATTTCCCAAGTACTGGTAGTACAAATCATGAGCGTCTAAGATTTTAGAATTTAAAAAAGCTGATATGAAATAAAGTACATCACCTGTTTGAAATATACATGAACAGATCTTTCATAAGTCAAGAGCTACCATGAACAAGAGGCAGCGATGCAGCGATAACCAGAACGTAAGTACATCTTCAAATCCAGCTTCCATCGAACAAAACAATAACAACATCCAACATCTGCATGCAAGGTACAAAAGTAAAGTATGAGTACAACTGACCACATGTACTCAATAAGTAACAAACCTAACCTTAGGTTGAAAGTAGTGACGAGCTGTAACAAAGGTCGGGTCCGACACCAATAGCTAACAACAGTTTATAATAACATAATGAAAGTAATAAAAGAAGTATATTAGAAATAGAATGCTCAGCTCGTTCACAATTCTAAAAAACAGGCATGCTTTTCAAGTGTCTCAGTAAAAACCCAAATCTTTTGCTGAAATTGCCAATAATATGAGTAAGCTTGAAAACTGTGTTTTTCCCAAAAATCCTTTCAACAATAATTAAGATGTTTCATTTTCAAAAAGCGTGAGGAAAGTACATCTCTATGCCTACATGTTAAGATACAGGTAAAATCATGAATGTCGCCAAAAACTGGGTAGAAGAAGAAAATGCATCTCTAAGCATGTATCTCAAGTACGCATGTCGAATGCAATGCATCTCAGTGTTGAACTCATGTACTCACACTCTCAAAGTACTCAATCACACTGTCTCGCATTCTCTCTCACCAGGCTCAATACTAAGCACACTCAATCACTCAGCACTGTACAATACCCGCTGCAGCGTACAGCCCGATCCACATATAGCCATAAGGCCCGTTGCGGCATGCAACCCGATCCACATATATATAGCCATAAAGCTTGTTGCAGTGTGCAACCCAATCCACATATATATATATATATATATATATATATATATATATATATATTAAATCAGCTGTGCTCACTGGGGGTATGTGTACACTCTGGAAGGGCTCCTTCAGCCCAAACGCTATGATCTGTACGGACAACTCACGTGCTGCATGGAAAACTCACGTGCTATAGTATCAATATCAGGATCCACACGGACAACTCACGTGATATAGTGTCAATATCCTCACAATCAGGTCCTCGACCTCACTCAGTAATCAATCTCTCTAGTCTCTCGGGCTCACAATGCCATGAAACTAGCCCAAATAATGATATGATGTGGCAATAAATATCAATAGAGACTGAGATATGATATGAAATGAACGAACATGATTGAGTATGAAATTGCAATTTAAACAAATAATTCAATAGCAGAATTGACCTCAGCGGGTCCCAATAGAATACGCATGAAGCCTAGACATGGTTTCTAACATGGATCACAGCTCAATAGCTCTAGTACGTAGAGGTTTGATTGTTAGAAATAAGATCAGGTAACTACACAATACCACAGGAATAACAGAGTCATAGTTCACATAGTGCACGCCCACACGCCCGTCACCTAGTATGTGCATCACCTCAACACCAAACACATAAGACGTAATTCGGGATTTCATACCCTCAGCACCAAGTTTAGAAGTGTTACTTACCTCGAACAAGCCAAATCCAATACTGAGCAAGCCAAACGATGCTCCAAAAATACCATCCGGCGCGTACCGACCTCCGAACGGCTCGAAACTAGACAAAAGCATCTCAAATACATCAAATAATGCCGGAGGAAACAAACTTAATCGCGAAAGGTCGAATCTTTAATCAAAGCCCAAAAATCATCCCAAAAGTCCAACCTGGGACCGCACCTCGGAACCTAACAATACTCACAAAATCGGACAACCCATTCAATTACAAGTCCAACCATATTAGTTTCACTTAAATCCGACTTCGAATTGATGTTCAAAACTCAAAAATTCACTTTATGGAACTTTAGGATAAACCCCCCAATTTTCTCTTTTGGAACCCTTAATCAAATGCTGAAAACGAAGATATATTCATGATATAAAATAAAAAATGAGTAGAGAACACTTAACCTAGTCCACATAGTGAAAATTGCTTCAAGAATCGCCTCTATCCGAGATCCATAGCTCCAAAATGTAAAAATGGTCAAAACACTCGAAATAGAGTACTTTATACTTCTGCCCAGGCATCCTCTTACGCGAACGTGGAAAATCCATCACGTTCGCGATGAACATATATGATCTGCCACCAAAATCACTACGCGTTCGCAAAATTGACTCACATTATGCGATGACGATGAAGAATTCCCCAACTCCCAGCTGCCAAACCTCAACACTTCGCGACCATAATTCCTCATATGTGATCACGGACAGTAACCCACACGACCCTACATGAACGCAACCACTCTATCGCGACCACAATGAAGTAAATGCCCCAGCTCCAAATTTCCTCTATGAGATTGCGTACCCATATTCGCGATCGCTAAGGACAATCTAGGCACCAGAAACCAACAACAACCAGCAATGAAAACATGAAGAAAAATGGTCTGAAATTAGTCTGAAACACGCCCGAGCCCCTCAAGACCCCGTCCGAACATGCTAACAAGTCCCAAAACACAACATGGACCTGCTCGAAGCCTCAAATCACACATAACATTAACGAAACAACGAATCGCACCCCCAAATCAAACTTGATGAACTTTGAACTTTTCAACTTCCATAACTCGTACCAAAACATAGCAAACCAACCTGGAATGAACCCAAATATTGCACTGAAGTCCCAAATGACATAACGAAGCTATTCCAATTCCCGGAACCACAATCCGAATCCGATATCAAAAAGTCCACTCCCGATCAAACTTTCCAAAAATCCAACTTTTGCCATTTCAAGCCAAATTCAACTACGGACCTCCAAATCAAAATCCAAGCGCGCTTCTAGTCCAAAATAAGCCAACGGAGCTAACGGAACTATCAAAACTCTGATCCGAGGTCAAATACTAAAAAGTCAAACTTGGTCAACTCTTCCAATTCAATGCTTCCTAGTTAAGAATCATTCTTCCAAATCAATTTCAAATAACCTAAAAACTAAAACCGACGATTCACACAAAATCATATTACATCATACAGAGCTACTCATGCCCTTAAACCACCGAGTGAAGTGCAAATGCTCAAAACGACCGATTGGGTCATTACATTCTCCCCCACTTAAACATACGTTCATCCTCGACCGTGCCAAGAGTCGTTCCAAAGCCATCAAATCGTCGTGTAATTTTACCATGCACGCACCCGAGGGTGATCCCACGTCACCCTAATCCATTTAAGCTTGACAACACAACATAACTAAAGACCATTACTCCAACCTTATCCCGTAAACGACATAATCCAATTTCCAACATTCGGAATTTCCTACAAGACCCAAACCTGCATCTACATACTGTATAAGTCTAAACAGGTTGTATCAAGCCATAACCATAACCCAAGATGTACTCACATGACATACCACACGACTCACATACTCGTAGCAAAATTTTCGATCACAGTAGCTGCTCAAAACAACCCAATACTGGTAATAAACCTCATATCAAACAAAACCTCTTTCTAAAACCTTCGTACACTGCCGATGATGAAATAAAAATGCAAAAACTCGTAACCACTTATCAAATTAACAAATCATGGAACTCTCCATCCTTCGACAATAACTATAGCCACTTTCTAAGCTGACTTCTGATATTATCCTTCCAAATATGCCGCAATCAGATTCGATAACACTCATCCTAGGTCCAATGACCGCATCTCATCAAACACAACTATCCTATTGACATGCAACACCAATATCACCTAAATCTGCAAACCGTGCAATCCGTGGATCAATACGCAATAACTCAATGCACCCAAAAATGAAAGATGATTCAAATAAGAAAATCGTCATACAAGCTCAACGTGAACCACCACTACAATTGCAATGCCACGAACCCATCATGAATAGTAGCACCAAGATACCCGAATCTAACGCAAAGCATCATATCTCAACATAATTCCGCCGCAATGCGCGACCCCATCCAAACACTGGCCCATACGAAATACCTCGAGCCACCATGCTCAAAATCAATAACCACACACAATTTGACATCAAGTACCAAATGTGCATGACCATAACTACGAAGAAGCAAATGTCACAATGTCACACAAACCCGAAAGAACATCACCAATGTGCAATCAATCATTCAACACCCTAATACCCATCTCGCTCTAATTCCGCAATAAGGCCCAAATAGATCCGCACCATGTGTGCATATAACCAACGTATCACAACCCTCGTAGCATAAAAGGGTAACTCACAGAACATCTCATAACATGAATAAGCTCAACTATAACCGAATGGTACATCCCTTAAAAACAGTAGTACGAAAGCAACCAATCCGACCCAGTGTAGAATATACATCCTCATAGGGCCTATCAATGGACCCCAAACCAAATCTGGTCACCCACAATAGCTAAATTATCCTCCGAAGGTTCATAATGACTGAATCATAACACATACTATCAACTGGCTAGCTTTGGCCACAACTTCACAGTCCACAACCATGAAACAATCTGCTTTTGAGAATTCCCGATCACTAATTCCATAGAACACACGAATCACCATATCCGATCCCAACTCCACCGCCTGAATGTCAAACACATCTCTTATACACGATCATCCCACGAGGAATACTTCTATAATTCTTCTGTGCCACATAGAAAAATCTAAATATCAATAGTCGATCAACCAAGCAAGCATCGCAATACCAATGAAGCATCTGTAAGTCAAAACTCAGTGCGCCTTCAGAGATACGCACCCTTCTTAAGCAATACCAAGTATTGAAAACCGTCCATGTTGTCTAAGAATTCATGACCTTCCCTTCGAAACTAAATAACCTTGTACATGCAAATCCCAATCCCACATAACACACCGCATCTATCATGCCGTCATATGAAAAGTGCAAGAATCTCATAACTAACTCCGAGTCACAAGCAAACTACATAATCAATTATCCAATAACCTTCTATTTGATCTTATCTAGGAGGAAATCATAATATGCAACATGCTCTTCATGCCGATAGGAAATATCTATCTCAAACAATGGTAGAAACCGTCGAAAACTCTTTGAAACCCATTTGCACATAAGCAAGCCATCAGAAGTGAATCTCTATAACTCAACCAAGCCACGCAAGTTGCCAAACTCAAGAGTATTGACACAAAACACTTGCAGAAATGCACCACATCATTAGTACCCAAAGAACCGATCATACCCATTAGTGTGCTGATCCAACTTACTACTATACTATCCTATTTCTCTGAGTTCCTTCCGAATTGCCTTCAATTTGACACTTCTCCTTGCTCGAGCACCACGATCCTTAACCAAATCTTACCCCACGAACCCTAGCATAGAACCACACCACCCTAAGTCCCATAAGCCACTGAATTCTCTTTTAAGAACCCCCAAAAGTACCACAGCCAAGATACTCACTCTGAAGAGACCTTCTGCAAATCTAAAGTCGTTTCCTTCACTTTCTTGATACTGATATGCATGATCCATAAGGATATAGAAATGCCACAAATATCGACACCATCCAACGTAAATATCATATTCCAGCAATGTACAAATCTGCAAAATTCTCAATTGCTACATATAATTCTTGAGTCTAGTAGAACCTTCTCGAGGATCGTCCACTCTGCTCAACTCTTAATTGCACCGCCCAAATGGTCGAATGACTTGTGCCCCCATTAGAACAATAACACCAAAATAAGTAACACATGCCTCTAAACAACTAAGTGAACCCTTACTCCATGCACACTACATCCGTCACGAATAGGAAACTCAAATCATTCCATGATTCCATATACCCATAGAGTGTAATACAACCCATATCGAAAAATCCTCTTACTTGAGTCATCCTCAATCTCAACCTCTGCAAGTCATAACTGATTCACAAGCATACCTCAAACCGAAACCAATACAATACATAACCATGCAAATAACCTGTCGATATCAGACTCCCCCACTTGGCTCAAGCCATGGAATAAAACATCTGACAACTTACAATAACCATACCCATCACTGTCATAATACCGCCGTGAGGTTCAACTAAATCCTTCATAAGCTCATGTAACACAAACCATCTAATATTTCAAATCATCTACAAATCTTTCATTTATCCTCGTGACGATCAGGTCAACTATTACAATTTATCCAAACTCAAATCGCACAAATATAGCCCACTGGTAGAAAAGAAAGCTTCCACACAACATCATAAAAATCACACATCCGTAGATTACCTCGTAGGTTATAACCCACATGCTTAGCCTCAAACTGATATCTCTATATACCCTTTCACAAGCACATCTACTACGCAATCACTTAATCTTCCCGAGTCTGAACTCACCAACAAGGCATGAGAACCTAATTCGTTCCACAGTTAAACAACATGAAAGATCCTCCAATACACTCATAACTCGAGACTATACGTCACATCAAGACAGAAATCAAGCACCCAATAGTCCTTTTTACAACTCAAGCAAACTCTTCTCGTCACATTTAATCCATCTGAACATATCACGCAATCACATAATATTCACCATATAGCCATCCAATCACTCATCAAGCCACACATTCCACCAATAAGGACACTACCGGACTTATAAGTCCAAAAGCACATGCTCACACAATCGAAATCCCCGTGCTCAAGCTAACGTCAAAAACCAAGCCTCAAGTCCTCCAGACTATCCATTCCTTGGCACACAGAAATCACGTCTCGCACCTCATTCATGGAATCACAAGCCATCGATGCAGAGCTGATATCGAGCGCTCACATGCACATACGAATGTGTGGAAGTAATTCAAGCATTACGCTTCAAGCTAAACCAATGCCACACGATAAGGAAAGAAAGATGGAAAGTATATCCTAAATGTCATGTAACCTCTCGAAGATAGGAATGGGCTTCATCATACCGATCCCCAAGACTTTATGAGACACTTGCTCATGACTTGTAGAACATATGAACCTAGATCTCTGATACCAATCTGTCACGACCCAAATCCAACTAGTCGTGATAGAACATAAACCAAACCTCTAGGTAAGCCAATTAACAACTATCTAATTCTAATAAAATTTAGTAAGACAAATAAGTAAAAGAAAGTACCTGAATCTTATACATTTCCCAAGAACTGGTAGTACGAATCATGAGCGTTTAAGATTTTAGAATTTGCAAAGCTGATATGAAATAAAGTGCATTATCTATTTGAAATATACATGAATAGATCTTTCATAAGTCAAAAGCTACCACGAACAAGAGGCAGCGATAACCGAAATGCAAGTACATCTTCAAATCTAGCTCCCGTCGAACACATCAACAACAACATCCAACATCTACACACAAGGTGCAAAAGTATAGTATGAGTAAAATCGACCTCATGTACTCAATAAGTAACAAACCGAACCTTAGGTTGAAAGTAGTGACGATCTTGAACAAAGGTCGGGTCCAACACCAATAGCCAATAATAGCTCATAATAATATAATACAAGTAATATAAGAAGTATCTCAAAAATAGAATGCTCAACTCGTTCACAGTTCTAAAAAATAGGCATGTTTTTCAAGTGTCTCAGTGAAAACCCAAATCTTTTACCGAAATTACCAAAAATATGAGTAAGCTTGAAAACTTTGTTTTTCCCAAAAATCCTTTCAAAAATAATTAAGATGTTTCATTTTCAGATAGCGTGAGGAAAGTACATCTCTATGCCTACATGTCAAGATACAGGTAAAATCATGAATGTCACCAAAAATTGGGTAGCAGAAGGAAATGCATCTCTAAGCATGTATCTCAAGTACGCATGTCAAATCCAATGATCTCAGTGATGAACTCATGTACTCATACTCTCAGAGTACTCAATCTTACTGTCTCACATTCTCTATCACCATGCTCAATACTTAGCACACTCAATCACTCTGCACTGTGGCGTGTAGCTCGATCCACATATAGCCATAAGGCCCGTTACGACGTGCAAACCGATCCATATATATATATATATATATATATATATATATATATATATATAAATGTATCAACTGTGCTTATTGGGTGTGTGTGCAGACTGTAGGGGGACTTCTTCAGCCCAAGCACTATAATCCACACGGACAACTCATGTGTTGCACGAACAACTTATGTGCTGCACAGACAACTCACGTGGTATAGTGTCAATATCCTCACAATCAGGCCCTTGACCTCACTCAGTCATCAATCTCTCTAGTTTCTCGGGCTCACAATGCCATGAAACTAGCCCAAAATAATAATATGATGTGGTGATAAATATCAACAGAGATTGAGATATGATATAAAATGAACGAACATGACTGAGTATGAAATTGCAATTTAAACAAATAATTCAACAACAGAATTGACCTTAGCGGGTCACAATAGAATACGCATGAAGCTTAGACATGGTCTCTAACATGGATCACAACTCAATATCTCGAGTAAATAGATGTTTCATGGTTACAGATAAGATCAGGTAACTACAAAGTACCACAGGAATAACAGAGTCACAGTTCACAAGGTGCATTCCTACATGCCCGTCACCTAGCATGTGCATCACCTCAACACCAAACAAATAACACGAAATTTGGGGTTTCATACCCTCAGCATCAAGTTTAGAAGTGTTACTTACCTCGAACTAGCCAAATCTAATACCGAGCAATCTAAACGATGCTCCAAAAATGCCATCCCGTGTGTACCGACCTCAGAATGGATCGAAACTAGCCAAAAGCAAATCAAATACATCAAATAATGCCAAAGTAAACAAACCCAATCGATAAAGGTCGAATTTTAATCAAATCCAAAAAATCATCCCAAAAGTCCAACCCGAGCCCATGTAACGATCCGACCAGTTGTTTTGAGCTTTTGCACTTTGATCGCCAGTTCTCGGACATGACTTGCCCCGTATGATGTATTATGACTAATGTAAATTGTTGGTTTTGGTTTTCACGGAAATCCGAATGAAATTGAAAGAACATTTCTCAGTTATAGCTTAAAAATTTGAAGGTTTGACCAAGATTTGACCTATTTGTATATGAGCTCGGATCGAAATTTTTATGATTTGGTTAGCTCCTTTGGGTGATTTATGACTTAGGTGTGTGATCAGAATTGGTTTTGGAGGTCCAGAGTAGAATTAGGCTTGAATTGGCGAAGTTAAAATTTTGGAGATTTTCGGTTGGTAGGTGAGATTTTGATCCAGGGGTTGTAATGGAATTCCGAGAGTTGCAGTAGCTTCGTTGGGTCACTTGGGATGTGCGTGCAAAATTTCAGGTCATTTGGACGTGGTTTGGTTGGGTTTTTGATCAAAAACGTGTTTCAGAAGTTTTTGGAAAAAACTTAGGCTTGAATTCGATGAGTTTTGGGTAATTTGATGTTGTTTGAGGTGTTTTTATGATTGGAACAAGTTCGAATAAGGTATTGGGGTCATGTTGGTGTTTTTGGTTGAGGCCCCGTGGGCCTCAGGGTGAATTCGGATGATTAACGGAAATATTTTAGACTTAAGAGATTTTAGGAGATTGCTGCTTCTGGTATTTCCGCACCTGCGGATTGGGGACCGCAGGTGTAGTGCCGCACATGCGGAAGGGGAGCCGCATAAGCGGTTTGGGAAGAATAGCTAGGGACTGCAGATGCGGCATATGGACCGCACTTGCAGAGTCGCAGATGCGGCTCGTGGACCGCAGATGCGGAACCTGGTCCCCTAAGTGATTTCCGCAAATACGGAGAAATGACCGTAGAAGCGGTACTGCAGAAGCGGGCTTTTGCTCGCAGATGCGAAAACCCCTGGGCAGAATGTTTTAATTCATTTCATCCGCGATTTTGAAGCTCATTTACTCCATAGTTGGCCTTTTTGAGAGCCTTTTGAAGGAAATCGAAGAGGGGTTAAAAAAAAACGTTTGGAGGTAAGATTTTTGAACCTCAAACTCGAATATGTTGTGAAATCCACCTAGAAATTCATGGAAACTAAGCTAAAAATGGAAGAACTAGGGCTTGGAATTTTGAACTTCTGAATTGGGAGTTGAAGGACCATTTGAGTTCGGAATTAAGAACTTTTGGTATGTATGAATTCGTGGGGTGATAAAGAATCTAATGATGTGAAAATTTCTGAGTTTCGAGAAGTGGGCCCGGGGCTCGGGTTTTGCTAATTTCGGGCTTTTTGATATTTTTCGATTGTTTTCGCTTGGGTTTTGTTGCCTTAGCATATTGTGATGTATTCGTTCTGATTTTGGATAGATTTGACGCGCGTGGAGGCTGATCCGAGGGGCAAAGGTATCGCGAGCTAGAGTTGTATCCGGTTCGAGGTGAGTAATGATTGTAAATGATGACCTGAGGGTTTGAAACCCCGGATTGCATATCGTAGTGCTATATTGAGGTGAGACATGCGCTTGATGATGAGCGTGGGGTCGTTTACTATTGGGAATTGTGATTTGGTCCGTCCCGACTGATGTTTCTATCGCGTATTTGATGGAAACTTTTTTGTTATCATCATGATTTGGGCTGATTGCCATATTTGGGCTTCGTGCCAATTATTTGAACCCTTCGGGGATTTTTATCACTATTTCCTCACTGTTTTTGAATTATTACTTGAACTCAGTCCTGTTGATATCTACTATTTTACAAACTCAGCTACTTTTACTCAGATTTGAAACTTAAATGATATTTCTAAATGATGTTTTGGGCTGAGAACTACTGTTTTACTAATGCCCGAGGGGCTTATGATAATTTTCGGATTGAGTGAGGCCGAGGGCCATATGTGAGGATATATTGAGTGATATGAGGCCGAGGGACTAGATTTGATGCCATGAGATGGCTTGATATTGCGCTTGGGCCGTAAGGGGCCCCTCCCGGAGTCTGCATACCCCCAATGAGCGCGGGTACCCATTGTGATCACAGAGTGAGCCCGAGGGGTTGAGAGTGAGACCAAGGGGCTGGTACTGTTCTATGTGTTTACTTTATTTCCATTTGTCTGCCATTACCTGTTGATTGTGTTACTTTATGTGTTATCTTCCTGATTGCCTGGCATTACCTGTTAAATTGAGTGTTGAGCCAGAGGGAGCGGATTTCTGTGCTTATCTGCACTAATTGTTTTGCATTCATTTGCATAACTGTTGAAAAAGCCATTTTCAAAAGAGGTTTAAACTGAGCGAAGGTATTTCTAAAGATTTCACAGCTTCACTATTTTTTTCTCAAGGGTTTTACACGGCTTCTATACAGCATGTTGGTTTGCTTTGTGTGATTTCTTACAGCTCAGTTGTTATTTACCTTTGTTACTCACTGAGTTGGAGTACTCACTTTACTCTCTGTACCTCGTGCGCAGATGTAGGTATTTATTCACCCGGTAGCGGGTGTTGAGCTGACCGGAGGCTGAGTCATCGGAGTTTAGCAAGGTGGCTGCCAGTATTCACATCACCGCTCTTCTCCCTTCTCTTTCATCAGTCCTGTTTTGTACATTCAGACCTTGTAGTCGTATTTATACTCTAATAGATGCTCGTGACTTGTGACACATCGGTTTGGGCTGTGTCGGGATAGTTTCTACTATTGTTATTGTTATTTTCGCAAATTATGGTTATTATATCATGTTTTAGAACTACTTATGGTATTTAACTGTTTAAAAGAGGTTATCTGTTTTGGTCTGGCTGGCCTTGTCTTCACGAGAGGCACCATCACGATCGGGTTTGGGGTTAGGGTCGTGACAAGTTAGTATCAGAGCCTAGGTTACATAGGTCTCACGAGTCATGAGCAGGTTTAGTAGAGTCTCGCGGATCGGTACAGAGACGTTTGTATTTATCCTCGAGAGGCTGTAGAACCTTTAGGAAAACTTCACATTCTTGAATTCTTATCGTGCGTCCTTGATTCAGCTTGAAAAGTAACTTTTGAAATTCCTTCCACGCGTTCGTATGCGCACATGAGCGCTCAGTATCAAATATGCATCGATGGCTTGTAATTCCCCGATCAAGGGGCGAGATACGATCTCTGTGTGTTGATGTTGGGCCAGTCTGGAGGACTTGAGGCTGGATTTTTTGCCTATAGCTTGAGCACCGAGGTGCTGATTGTGTGAGCAAGTGTTTTGAGCTTATATGTTCGGTATCGTCCCTATTAGTGGGAGTGGCGGTTGGATAACTATGTGATGAGTATGTTAGTACTGCAAGATGTATCTATATGACTTGGAAGTGATGAGAAAGGTCTACTGGAGGATAGAAGAACTATTAGATGCTTGATTTTCATCTTGATTCGAGGTGTAGCCCCGAGTTATAGGCGTATGAAGGATCTTTCAATGTTTCTCAGTTGAGAGTGAAGTAGATTTCATGTTACGGTATGAGTTCAGACTCAAGAAGACTAAGTAACTACGTACGATTTGTGACGGTAGAAGGTATACAGAAATGTTAATTGAAGGCAAAGCAGGTGGGTTATCTCCTGCGAAGAATTCTGGGGTTGTGTGACCCTTATGTGACTGTTAGAAGATCTCATGTGCAAGTGCAATGTAAGTGTTGAAATTTGAATTTTGGGTTGCTTGAGAGAGGGGGCTTAATTGTTGCGAGAATGAGTGCAAGATTTGCCAAAGATTTAAAGTACTAGATGATCTGTGTTTTCACAAGCTTGCAAAGGATCTGAGTTTAATCTCACTATGGTATTGTGACATCAATAGAGTATAAGTATTATGAGTTATTAAGTGTATTTTGATCCATGGCTTCGAGCCAAGTGGGGGAGTTTGCTGTAAGTGGTTGATTGCATGGTTAGGTGCTATATTGGTTCCAGTTTGAGGCGTGCAGGTGAATCAGTTATGGCTTGCGGAAATTGAGACCGATGATGGCTCGAGTGAAGGAATATTTTTTGACAAAGGTTATATTATGCTTCATAGGGTAAGAAAACCACGGGATGTCTTAAGTTGTGGTTGGTAAAAAATGCTCGGTGCATAGAGCAAGAAGTTGCTTGGTTGCATTGGGATGAGGACTTCATTCTGCAGTGTCAGAGTGCTAATGAGGCACAGGTTGATCGATTTGTTTGATTAGACTAATTGCAGTTTGAGTAGAGTGAATAACTCGTGGGAGTGGTTCTAATGTGTTCAAGATTCTACATGTAACAATAGGGTAAGTTAAAGTTGTAGATGTGGTTAGAGACTGAGTTTCCATTGAAAGATGTCAAGACTTGTGGTGTTTTCTATACTAATTGTGGGATTCTATGTATCAGTATCAGGAAATAACGGATTTAGATTCGTAGGAAGTTCTTCAGAGCAAAGTATTTCGAATGTGGTGATTTTGAAAATGTTTAAGAGAGTATTCAGTGACTTATGAGTCTTAGACAGTGTGGTTTTATTCTTGGGTCTCATGTGGTAAGCCTGGGTTGAGGCATTGTGGTGCTACATCAAGAGGGAATATCCAGTTGGAGATGAATCAGAAGGAAATTTTGATAGATGGAGTAGCTTGATAGTAGACTGAACCGGTAGGGTAAGGATATGATTAATTCCGGGTGTGTGTTCGAGGTAATGGGTTCTTGCAGGTATTTTGTAGCAATGCTCTTAAGTTTTGATGGCTTGCTTAGCTTGATCGAGTTAGAAGGATTCAGTCCTGGCAGGTCTAATTTGTGCAAAGGGGACTCGGAGAGTTCTTGATGGTTTTTACCGCGGTTTGGAGATATATATTTTCTATGGGCATGCGGAGCAGGGGATGTATAGTGATTTTTCTTCTAGATGGGACCAATGGAAAGTTCCGGACTAGTTGAGTACGTGGATGTTTGTGGCTCGGAAGGGAGATGAAGTTCTTATGTCATCCTAGGATGGTATAGGTTATGTGGTATGTTGTGAATGATTGAGACTTGCGTGTGTAAGGTTGTGGTTGAGTTCTGAAAGGAAGGTTATAAAATTCTTAGGCAGCGAGCAGTTTCAGATGATTAGAGGAATTATCTTCAGATGATTAAGGGAATGGTATTGCTAATTGGAGTGATTTGACGAGGGTATATGTTTCAGAGAAGGGCAATGAGATTAAATTGATGGTACTTCGGCAATATTGCGGCACTTTCTTGTTAGATCGACTGCGGATATTCGAGTTTTCTTAATGGAATAAGGGAATTTTAAAGTATCTTTCATGGAATGATTGGGTATTTGAGGTATGGTACACATTCGGACGGAGGAATTGGGATCAGGTGTGTTGATTCATGTGCCATATGGATTTAGAGACTGGGAGTTCTCATGTTCAGGCTATGTTGTGGTTGTGGGTCGCATGTATCGGCACTGTATAGTGACTATCGGGGCTTGGAGACCCGAGCGGATCTATTGTTGCTTGGTATGTTAGATGTTGGATGAGATATTGGACTCAGACCAGTTGTCTTCGTGTGGTGTCAGTCTGGACTATCACGCTAAGGCGGCGCTGTTGGCTATGTTGGAAATGCCACGGGTTGAGTGGCGAGGTTCGATGGATTATGTCCTAGTAGAGTGGTATTATATTTCGAAGACCCAACAGACAGCTAGGAAGGAGTGTCTTTCTTATTTGGGCTCCCGTGATGGATGTCAATGTAGAGGCTCCTCATATTGATTCAATTCTGGTGGTGAGGAACTTTTCGGATGTGTTTCATGGGGTCGAGCATGTCGCCAGGCAAGGTTGTTGATTTCGGTATTGATTCGATGCCGGGAACCAAATAGTATTGTTGAGGGATATGTTGATTCAATTGTTATTGAGCTTATTAGTAATCTGGGAAGGTCTATGAGTTACCCTCCTGTATTACGAGGTGTTATGATTTGTTGGTTATAGGCACGTATGGTGCGGTTCTATTGGGGTTTCATAGTGGAAGTCGAGCGGAAGAGTAATTGGGTGTTGCTCGGTGATTGGCGTATCGGTTATGTCCTTTCAGGTTTGTGTGTTGTATGTTATTTGCTTCACCGTAGGTATGATGATTTGCTTTGGTTCCAGACATCAAATTGTGCGTGGTTGTCGATTTCGAGCATAGTGACTTAAGGTGTTTCCTGTGGAGCAGTGTTGGATAGGAACGCGCATTGCAGAAAAGCTATGTGGAGATATGACCTTGCGGGTCAGACTCATGTGTTCTATTTCTATGATGTAAGACGGGTTCTCTGCCTTGTGTGGTGATGGTACTGGTGAGCTTGAGGTACAGCTCTTTCATTTGAGTCAGTTTCATGATGTGAGTATGTTCGGATTGTTGCTTATTGGTGCGCGGACTGTGCAAGTTGTGTCTTTAGTCTTTGTTGATGGGTCATGTCACCAGAGTAACTGTGTTGGATTAAATGCGATCGTTAGGGTTTTTAATGAATACAAACGGATTCGATTTCAGCATGTTTGAAGGATAATATCAAGGTTCGGCTCAGAAATTTGCTATGGCCCTTGCCAGTGGGGAAGTGGCCTTATGAATGGTTGATATGAGAAATGGTTATAGTTTATTGCGTGTTTCATTTATCATTGGTAGTATATGGAAGTGTAGAATGAGACTTTAGTTGACAAGAGGTTTTCTATCGGTATTCGGTTGTTATGTACAACTGCCATGATTAGAAGTTATCGCTGCTAGTGTTTGAGTTATGTGGTATATCATGTGATTGCACCTGAGATAGCAGATATGGTTTGTTATGGCTTGTTTGGACTTATTCACAGTATAAATGTGAGATTTTGATAGTATTGATGGTTTCAGAAGTGGAAATGTGGTTCTATGGTTTATGGGCTAGGATGGATTGTGAAATTTCAGTTATTTTGTGTTATCGAACCTATGTGAGATAAGTGACGTGGGATCACCCCCGGGTATATGCATGGTAAGGTTATTCAGCAATTGGCTAGCTTTTGGAACAACTCTGGGCACGTTCGAGGACGAACGCATGTTTAAGTGGGGGGGGGGATGTAACGACTCGACCAGTCATTTTGAGCTTTTGCACTTTGATTGCCAGTTCTCGGGCATGATTTGCCCCGTGTGATGTATTATGACTGATGTAAATCGTTGGTTTTGGTTTTCACGGAAATCGGAATGAAATTGAAAGAACAATTCTCAGTTGTAGCTTGAAAATTTGAAGGTTTGACCAAGATTTGACTTATTTGTATCTGATCTCAGATTGGAATTTTTATGATTTGGTTAGCTCCATTGGGTGATTTATGACTTAGGTGTGTGATCGGAATTGGTTTTGGAGGTCCAGAGTAGAATTAGGCTTGAATTGGCGAAATTGAGATTTTGGCGATTTCCGGTTGGTAGGTGAGATTTTGATCCGGGGGTCGGAATGGAATTCCGAGAGTTGCAATAGCTTTGTTGGGTCATTTGGGATGTGTATGCAAAATTTCAGGTCATTTGGACGTGGTTTGGTTGGGTTTTTGATCAAAAAACGTGTTTCGAAAGTTTTTGGAAAACTTAGGCTTGAATTCGATGAGTTTTGGGTAATTTGATATTGTTTGAGGTGTTTTGATGATTGGAACAAGTTCGAATAAGGTATTGGGTCATGTTGGTATTTTTGGTTGAGGCCCTAGAGGCCTCGGGGTGAATTCGGATGATTAACGGAAAGATTTTGGACTTAAGAGATTTCAGGAGAATGCTGCTTCTGGTATTTCCGCACCTGCGGATTAGGGACCGCAGGTGCGGTGCCGCACATGCGGAAGGGGAGCCACAAAAGCGGTTTGGAAAGAATAGCTAGGGACCGCAGATGCGGCATATGGACCGCACCTGCAAAGTCGCAGATGCGACTCGTGGACCGTAAATGCGGAACCTGGTCCTCTAAGTGATTTCCGCAGATGCGGAGAAATGAACGCAGAAGCGGGCTTTTGCTCGCAGATACGAAAACCCCTGGGCAGAATGTTTTAATTCGTTTCATCCGCGATTTTGAAGCTCATTTACTCCATAGTTGGCCTTTTTGAGAGCTTTTTGAAGGAAATCGAAGAGGGGTTCAAGGAGAAACGTTTGGAGGTAAGATTTTCGAACCTAAAACTCGAATCTATTGTGAAATCCACCTAGAAATTCATGGAAACTAAGCTAAAAATGGAAGAACTAGGGCTTGGAATTTTGAACTTCTGAATTGGGAGTTGAAGGACCATTTGAGGTCGGAATTGAGAACTTTTGGTATGTATGAACTCGTGGGGTGATAAGGAATCTAATGATGTGAAAATTTCTGTGTTTCGAGAAGTGGGCCCGGGGCTCGAGTTTTGCTAATTTCGGGATTTTCAATATTTTTCGATTGTTTTCGCTTGGGTTTTGTTCCCTTAGCATATTGTGATGTATTCGTTCTGATTTTGGATAGATTTGACGCACGTGGAGGCCGATTCGAGGGGCAAAGGCATCGCAAGCTAGAGTTATAGCTGGTTCGAGGTGAGTAATGATTGTAAATGATGTCCTGAGGGTTTGAAACCCTGGATTGCACATCGTAGTGCTATATTGAGGTGAGACACGCGCTTGATGATGAGCGTGGGGTCGTTTACTATTGGGGATTGTGATTTGGTTCGTCCCGACTGATGTTTCTACCGCGTATTTGATTGAAACTTGTTTGTTATCGTCATGATTTGGGTTGATTGCCATATTTGGGTTTCGTGCCAATTATTTGAACCCTTCGGGGATTTTTATCACTATTTCCTCATTGTTTTTGAATTATTACTTGAACTCAGTCCTGTTGATATCTACTGTTTTAGAAACTCAGCCACTTTTACTCAGATTTGAAACTTAAATGATATTTCTAAATGATGTTTTGGGCTGAGAACTACTGTTTTACTAATGCCCGAGGGGCTTGTGATGATTTCGAACTGAGTGAGGCCGAGGGCCATATGTGAAGCTATATTGAGTGATATGAGGCCGAGGGCCTGAGATACTTTTATATGCCACGAGGTAGCTTGAGTGATATGAGGCCGAGGGCCTAGATTTGATGCCACGAGATGGCTTGATATTGCGCTTGGGCCGTAAGGGGCCCCACCCGGAGTTTGCACACCCCTAGTGAGCGCGAGTACCCGTTATGATCACAAAGTGAGCTCGAGGGGCTGAGAGTGTTCTGAGAGTGAGCGCGAGGGGCTGGTATTCTTCTATGTATTTACTTTATTTCCATTTGTCTGCCATTACCTGTTGATTGTGTTACTTTATGTGTTATCTTTCTGATTGCCTGTCATTACCTGTTAAATTGATTGTTGAGCCCGAGGGGCGAATTTCTGTGCTTATCTGCACTTATTGTTTTGCATTCATTTGCATAACTATTGAAAAAGCCATTTTCAAAAGAGGTTTAAACTGAGCGAAGATATTTCTAAAGATTTCACAGTTTCACTGTTTTTTCTCAAGGGTTTTACATCGCTTCTATACAACATGTTGGTTTGCTTTATGTGATTTCTTACTGCTCAATTGTTATTTACCTTTGTTACTCACTGAGTTGGAGTACTCACTTTACTCCCTGCACCTCGTGCGCAGATGCAGGTATTTATTTACCCGGTAGTGGGTGTTGAACTGATCGGAGGCTGAGTCATCGGAGTTTAGCAAGGTGGCTGCCAGCGTTCGCAGCACCATTCTTCTCCCTTCTCTTTCATCAGTCCTGTTTTGTACATTCAGACCTTGTATTCGTATTTATACTCTAATAGATGCTTGTGACTTGTGACACCCCGGTTTGGGCTGTGTCGAGATGGTTTATACTGTTGTTATTTCCGTAAATTATGGTTATTATATCATGTTTTAGAACTACTTATGGTATTTAACTGTTTAAAAGAGGTGGTCTGTTTTGGTCTGGCTGGCCTTGTCTTCACGAGAGGCGCCATCACGACCGGGTTCGGGGTTAGGGTTATGACAGCTCACACCTCAGAACCCGTCAATACTCACAAAATCTGAGAACCCATTCAATTACGAGTCCAACCATACTAGCTTCACTCAAATCCGACTCCGAATCGATTTTCAAAACTCAAAAATTCACTTTATGAAACTTTAGGTTAAAACTCTCAATTTTCTCTTTTGGAACCCTCAATCAAATGCCAACAACAAAAATAGATTCATGATATAAGATAAAAAATGAGTAGAGAACAATTACCCCAGTCCACATGGTGAAAATTGCTTCAAGAGTCGCCTCAATCCGAGCTTCATTGCTCCAAAAATGCAAAAATAGCCAAATCCCCCAAAATAGAGTACTTTATACTCCTACCCTGGCATCCTCTTACGCGAACACGGAAAATCCATCGTGTTCGCGATGAACAAATATGATCTACCACCAAAAAGCACTACGCATTCGCGATACACGCCACATGAACGTGATGACCATTGATTCCAAAGCTTCGCGAACGTGACTCACATTACGCGATCGCGATGAAGAATTCCCCAGCTCCCAGCTTCCAAACCTCAACACTTCGCGACCGTAGTTCCTTATACGCGAACTCGGATAGTAACCCCCATGACCCTACACGAATGCAGCTACCCTATCACAACCACAATGAAGTAAATGCCCCAACTCCAAGTTTCTTTTATGCGTTCGAGTACCCATCTTCGCGATCGCGAAAGACAATCGAGGCACTAGAAACCAGCAATAACCAACAATGAAAACAGGAAGAAAATGGTCCGAAACACGCCCGAGCCCCTCGGGACCCTGTCCAAACTTACCAACAAGTCCCAAAACACAACATGGACCTACTCGATTCCTCAAATCACACATAAAAAGAACAAAACAAAGAATCACACCCCAAATCAAACTTGATGAACTTTGAACTTTTCAACTTCCATAACTCGTGCCGAAACATAACAAAACCGACCTGGAATGAACCTAAATTTTGCACACAAGTCCCAAATGATATAACAAAGCTATTCCAATTCCCGAAACCACAATCCGAATCCGATATCAAAAAGTCCACTCCCAGTCAAACTTTCCAAAAATCCAACTTTCGCCATTTCAAGCCAATTTCAAATATGAACCTCCAAATCAAAATTTGGACGCACTACTAAGACCAAAATCACCCAACAGAGCTAATGGAACCATCAAAACTCCAATCCGAGGTCAAATATTAAAAAGTCAAACTTGATCAACTCTTCCAATTCAAAACTTCCTAGTTGAGAATTATTCTTCCAAATCAATTCCAAATAACCTGAAAACCAAACGGACGATTCACACAAGTCATATTACATCATACAGAGCTACTCATATCCTCAAACCACCGAGCAAAGTGCAAATAATCAAAACGACCGGTCATGTCGTTACATAATGGTTGACCTTTCGGAATATGAATTGAACTTTTAGGATATGAATTGAACGTTTAGGGTAATGGTTGAACTTTTAGGATATGAATTGAACTTATAGTTTATGTTTAAATTGAATGAATTATAATTAATTATATTTACTATTATTTAATTTTGTTGTAATTAGTAAAAATCAATTATCTTCATTAACTTAAAATGATTTAATTAATTTATTATAGTAGAATAAATTAAGTAGTTCTAATACTTATGGAAATATCTTAATTTATTTTTGTTTTATTTGTATAGATGGAACATCGTACTTGGATGTACAATAGGAATTATCCTAATCGGCGGGGATTGAGGGAGGACTTTGTAAAAAGGGTTGATAGCTTTGTTAGACATGTAATGTCACTTTCATCATACCAAATTGAAGGAGTAATTAGGTGCCCTTGTGTTAAGTGCGATTGTGTGAAGTTTAAAAAACCGGAGAAAGTTAAACTTCATTTTTGTAGGAAGGGGTTTATAGAGAATTACTTTGTGTGGACTAATCATGGAGAGATCGATAGTAGCCGTGGAATATTTCATAACATGGTTGTTGGTGAAAGTAGTAGGTCAGTGGAGAATAGAAATCAATCCTCTAGATTTCATGATATGGTTGCAGATGCTTTTGGGATGAACTCCGGGGGTGAGCCCAATGAAAATGTTGAACAAACTTCTAATGATGATGCAAAATATTTTTATAAATAGTTAGAGGAATCTAGTCGTCCACTATGTGAGGGAAGTCCGCACTCTGAGCTGTCTGTTGCGGTTAGATTACTAAGTATCAAATCTGATTGAAATATTTCTCAAACGGCCATGGACTTTTTCATTGACCTTATGAGTGAACTAGTTGACTCAAATATTAACTTACTTGGTGATTTCTATAAGGCAAAGAGATTGGTTTCTAAGTTACGACTTTCATCGATGAGAATTGATTATTGTGAAGATGGTTGCATGTTATATTATAAAGATGATGCAAATTTGGAAAGTTGTAAATTCTGTGAAAAGCCTCGTTTCAAGAGGCTTTCCACTGGGAATATGATTGTTGTAAAGACAATGCATTATTTTCCTCTTATACCTAGGTTAAAGAGGTTATATGCGTCAATGAGTTTTGTTTCTCACATGAGATAGCACTTTGAAAATAGAAGATCACATGGTGTTATGTGTCATCCTTCAGATGGAGAGGCTTGGAAGCACTTTGATATGAGATATCCAGATTATGCTAGTGAACCAAGGAACATTTGGTTAGGTTTATGTGCGGATGGCTTCACGTCTTTATCTATATCTGCGACACCATATTCATGCTGGCCTGTCTTTCTTACACCTTATAATCTACCAGCTGAGTTGTGTATGACTAGTCCATATATATTTTTAAATTGTATTATCCCCGGTCCACGTAATCCAAAAAGTTTGATTGATGTATATTTGCAAACTTTGATTGATGAGCTAAAACAGTTATGGTATGATGGTATTGAAACATATGACATATCAACCAAGCAGAATTTCAACTTGCGTGCTAATTTAATGTGGACTATTAATGATTTTTCTACATATGGAATGTTGTCTAGGTGGATGACTGCTGGGAAGCTAGCTTGTCCTTAATGCATAGAAAATGGTAAAGCGTTCACTTTGAAACATGACCGAAAGCAATCATGGTTTGATTGTCACCGTCAATTTTTGCCTAATAATCATGAGTTTAGAAGGATGGAAAATGCATTCAAAAAGAATAAAGTGGAATATAATTTGCCACCTCCTATACTTTCAGATGGGGAAATTTGAAATAGGTTCCAGAACCTCAGTAAAGTTACTGAGGCTCCATCTTCTAGATTTCCTGGATATAGTGTTACTCATAACTGGATGAAACAGAGTATATTTTGGGAGTTGCTTTATTGGAAGGATAATCTTCTCTGACACAACCTTGATGTCATGCATATTGAGAAGAATTATTTTGACAATTTGTTTAATACAATGATGGATGTTAAAGATAAGACAAAAGATAACCCGAAGGCTAGAATGGACTTACAAGAATATTGCAGGCGACCTGAATTATACTTGCAAACAACGAACAATGGTAAGGTGTTCAAGCCCAAAGCAAGTTACACATTCACTTTGGAGGAAAGACGACAAATTTGTAATTGGGTTACGAAATTGAAGATTAGTTTGTCACGCCCCAACCTCAGGGAGCGCGACCGGCGCTCAACCAAGTGGACTCGGTCGAGCAAGCCTGTTATACTCTTTCTACCCAACTCACTTATGACCAAAAGAAGGCGCGTTTCCCATTAGTTTAAACAGTAGAAGGATCATACATATACAACATTACTGATTCATTTCATTTTACTACATCATTGTTAAGTTCCCAAAATACATACACTTTACGATTTAGTGGAACAAGAGTCCAAAACACAACAAAATCTGTCTAGACTTTCTAGCACCCATACACAACCTACATAATATCTACGAAGCCTCTAAAGATACAAAAGACAATTATGATAATGCCAGCGACAAGGCCCCGACTATACCTCAAAACATGGTAACAATATCAATAAAAGATACAATACATAACCCCAGGATGAAATGGGGCTCACCAGGTCTCCTGAGAAGAGGATGCACCACTAGCTGCGATCAACACTGTCTGCTATGGAACCACCTACATCTATTTTAAGATGTAGCGCCCCCGACAAAAGGGACGTTAGTACTGTCGAATAATACTAGTATGTAAAGCTAAAACACCATCTCAATAGAATGAACAATAATACAAGGGGGGGGGATGGACATGAGTTCAATAAGAGTTTCAAACAATACTAAAGCATCAAGTAAGGGTCACATAAGTTCTCAATCAATTTCCATATTATTTGGTTGGGTAATATTTAGTGCCATGTGCCACAATCCACAATACTACCGTATTTTTACATGGAGTCCGATCTCGACCCGATCGGCTAGGTCATCACATTTGAGACATCAACCATATCCAGAATTTCAATTTATCATTTCCAGCACAGTTACCACCATGTGTGCGGCATGGCGTCCGATCGGCTAGGCTATCTCACTTGAGACATCCACCTTTCGATCAATCATCTCACTTCATATCTTTCCTATTTTTCAATACAATGGCACGAGTGGCCTCACTTATTAAGTCGTTTTTGGCACTTGGCCGTATTTTACTATTCAAGTTCCCCTTTTTACACATTCGATAACATCATCAGCAACAACAATAAGGCCTATCATGTAAGGAATTTGTACACATAAGGGAAAGACTTGGAAAATCCTAAGCACATAGAGGCCTTTCATACAAATTGGCATAACAACCTTTATTCGATTTTTGACATAAAATCTTAATCTTCTTAACATATATTCCACATTTTTAAACATATACTCAAAAGGGCAAGATGACATGATAAGTATTTTGTACAAATATTGAACATATATCATTCAACACAATACATTTGGGATAGTCAAATCTAGTATGATCAATTGGGGACTTACCCCAATTACACGAACACCAGGGATTTTGATTCTAAGAAGAATGGGGTTTAGACATACATACCTCAATTGAGTCTCTTAAAACTTTAAGATGTTCCAGAATTAGCAACTTCAATCTATTTTAGCAATATAGCAAAATTGAACCCAAAATTAGGAAAAATGATCGTAATTCTAGCTCACTTGAGTATTCTATCAAACACTTGGTGTGCATTAAGGTTTTATGGCCCCTTTTATGAAATACTACACCAACCAACACCCAATTCCTTTACATCTTTTACTCACAACCTTCTCACATACCCTAAGAATACATGCATGCAAGGTAAGCACTCCCATTCCCATGAATTACCTTTATTAATGGCCCATTCTAGTTACATATTGAAATTAAGAGTTTGAGTAATGGAATCTTACCTCTTAGGAAGAAGACCTTGGTGCTTATCTTGATAATCTTCAAGGTTTAAACAAGAATTGAGGAGTAATTATGATAAATAACACTTTCTCCCTCTAAGACTCTCTTTCTCACTTTAAAAGTCCCAGAAAATCGGCTCAAAATGAAGTATGGCATGAGATATATCAACATAGGATCGAGTTTGAAAATTAGAAATTTGGAGCCCTGACACGGATCTGCGGTCACATATGCAACCGCATAATGGTTATGCGGTCTGCTAAATGATCGCGAAAAAGGGCCCTCAGGGACTTGAATTTTCTGCCTCGGTCTGTGACCAATATGCAGTCGCATAATGCACTGCAGAACCTCCCTTCGCAAAAGTACAAGGACGATTATACGACCAAAGTGTGCCCGCAAAGTGGTTAGGCAGTCGCATAATTGGCCGCGAAACTGACCTCAAAATTGGCCAAAAAGACTGCCTCACTCTGTGGCCATTTTGCGGCCCGCAGAATGATTATGCGGTTGCATAATAGACTGTAGAAACACACACTTCTGCAAAACATTTTCCTTTAACTCTATAGCGTATTGTTCACTCCAAAAAATCCGAACCGCAACGAGCTTGTGAGCCGCGAAGAATTTCAACAATCTCTAACAAATAACTTCGCACCACGAAATTCCGATTTTTAGGAATGAGGGTTATACATTGAATCTGGGAAAAAGTAGATATGGAGGTAGGGAATTTGAGACATTTGAAAAATCATGACTGTCATGTTTTCATGGAGACCTTAGTGCCCATTGCATTTTGCGATTTGCTTGAAAGAATCTGGAAACCCATCACAGATATTAGTTTATTTTAAAAGGACTTGTGTTCTACCACCTTAAGGGAAGAAAATCTACTTCGGATGGATCAGAACATTCGTGTAACTTCTAGTAAGATGGAAAAAATATTTTCATGTAGTTTCTTTGATGTGATGGAACACCTTCCAATCCACCTTGTACACGAGGCACAACTTGGAGGGCCTATTCAATGCAGATGGATGTATCCCTTTAAAAGGTAATATTATAAGTTTGATGTATATTTTATTTTAATGCTCTTGGCTAACATGACATTATGTAGGATAATTGGAAAATGCAAACAATTTGTTAAGCAGAGGAATAGGATTGAAGGATCAATATGCGAAACCTATCCTGCAAAGGAAACTACACATTTTTGTTCTTATTATTTTGAGAGTAACGTGCCATGTTCTAGGAATAGGCCCAATAGGCACATTGTCGAATGCATGAATGATCCATTATATCCATCAATGTCTATCATCAATCAACCAGACCGATGTTCTACAGATGTTAGAAAGAGAAGTTTGAGTGATATGGAGTACAAGTCAGCTACAACGTATGTGTTGCTAAATTATCCCGAAATTTAACCATTTCTTAAGTAAGTATTGATTTATTAGTTATCAAAATGTAAAATTTACATTGATTGCATATTGATGCAACTACTAAAAATATTTGATGTGTCACAGTCACTTCGTGGGTCAATTTGGCCATGATGATGGATATACGAGTTTTGATACGTGGTTCAAACATTTTGTAAGTTTATCATGATATATTCTTCTAAATTTCTTGCTATATATATCGGTTATGCTAACTTATGAGTTTTTTAACACTATGTAGGTAAATAATCCAAATAATAGTGTAAATCATTTTTGAAAGATATATCTTGGAGACCTGGGCTTCAGGTCACAACAATGTCTAAGTACGTAGTGAATGGTTATAAGTTTCATACAGAGGATTGCTCTAAGAATAAAAATAGCAACAACAACAACGGGGTGTGGGTTCAAGGTGGTGAGGGTAACCAAGTTGGAGATATTGATTATTATAGTGTGGTCAAAGAAATATTACAACTAGAATATACAGGTTGACCATATAAGAAATTGATACTCTTTAGATGCAAGTGGTTTGACCCAAATCTAATAAGAGGTAAAAAAAAGTACACCACCAATACAACATAGTTGAGGTTAATCATACGAGGGAGAATGATCACCATGATCCTTTATAATTGCACATAACGTTAGACAAGTGTATTATGCTCCTTATCCATTGCGGCGGAATAAGTCCGATTAGTGGGTTGTAATCAAAACCAAGCATGTAGGTAAGGTGGAAGTTGAGAATGTACTAGATGTTGCATATCAAAACAATATCTCCAGTGTTCACCAAATAGTGGATGATCAGTTAGAAAATGATTTGGAACATCCTGAACGCATATTGGAAGAAGTTGATATAAATGAAGTAACAGTTAGAAAATGAGGACAAACAATCAACTGATGAAATTCAAACAAGTGACGACGAGGAACAATACATCGACGAGGATTAAAAAGTTGGGTTTTTAAAGCACTCTCGTGTTATAACTAGTTTCTTATATGTTTCAATCTAAATATGTATTATATTATGCAGATGACAGGCAAGGGTCAAGGTAACAATGACCGTACTAGTTCTCGGGGTCTAGAAAAAGCTAGGAAGGGAAAGAGGAGGGTATAATCTAGGGATAATACTACTATCTCATTTTCACCCTCTTCAGAGATGCCTATGTCTTATCCTCCACCACATGACTATACTAAGCTGCCACATCACCACGAGGCCTTTACCTTCATCAAGACATCGGGTCTTCCATCACATGGCCATAGAACTATACATCCAACATACAATCCAGCTGCCTCACAGGAACGTAGATCGTAGCCATCTACATCACAACCACGTGGATCATAGCCATTTGCATCACAACCACGTGGATCACAACCATATGCATCACAACCACGTGGATCTCATCCCTACATATCACAGCCACATGGATCACAACCATCCATATCACAACCATATGTGTCATAGCTATCTGTATCACAACCACATGGATTGCATCCAGCTATGTCGCAGTCACAAGGATCGCATCCATCTTCATCAACGAATCCATCCATTTTAGTACTTCGCCTGAGAGACCGTAGCTCTGAGCCCCCATCTAGACCATCTACACATGCCTCTGATACACATGCTGAGGATGATGATCTAGAGGTAGTGTATTATGATCGCTATGGCAGGATCATCATAGTCCTTGAGGGTAATGTGTAAGAGTTATTTGTTATTTTTGCGTTTATTGTTTTATAATATTTTTACTATTATTTTCATGTATTTTTATTGTTAAATTGCAGGTTCAGGCCGGGTAAGCAGACTACAAAGATAATCACCAATGCGATCAAAAAGCTTTATGATGACCCCTATGCGACTTGGAGTGATTTTCCATACTCGCTGAAGCAGCAAATTTTCAACCAGTTTAAAGTATAAATATTCTTTTAAGAAGTTAAATAATTTATGTTTATGATGTTTTCATATAATATTTAACTTTTGAAATGTACAGTAAGTGTGTGTGGGAAGACCGCTATAGCGAGAGAGTGGCTGCAAATTTTTATCTTAAAGCCCGCAAGAGATTGGCGGATCATTTCTCGGATAGTAGAAAGAAGAACAAGAGTCCTGCTGGTGTCTGCAACATTTATGGGATGATTTATTAAGGCAATGATAGACTGATCAATTTTTACGGAAGAGGGAACTAAGGAAGAAATCTCGCTTATCCGAGAAGGGAGGCTCCTTGAACATTGGGGTGCTATCAACATCAGGACAATAAGAAGAAGAATGGTAATTGCTTAAATTAATACATCTTTACTTTTATAAGTATATCAATTTTTTATTGACCAAATTAATTTATTTTTAGGAAAAGAAGTATGTGCGTCCAATGCATCATGATGAACTATTCAAGGAGACACATATTTTAAAGAAGAAGAAAGAGAGGGATGGAGATAGGTGGGTCGAGGACTGGGCATAGACTACATATGTAAGATTTCAATGTTTATTAAGTATTATAATTACTTCTATAAGATTTTTTATATACTAATTTAATTTAAAATAACGTAGGGTCGCTACTAAAGTAACGTGGAAGACTTTATTCGTAGTCAGCCAGCTAGTGAATCGGGCGAGCCAACCCAACCTTCAGACAAGGATGCTAAAAGAATATGGTTGGAGGATGTTGGCGGTCCAAAAAAGTGGAAGGTATACGGGCTTCATGAGAAAACATTTCATCACTATAGGTGTGGAATGCAAGAAATACGGACTTCCTCACAGGCCGAGGCACTTAATAGGGAGAGCCTCTCGGCTATGCATGAGACAGTGAAAAAGCTTACATCCGAGATAGAAGTGGCCAAGGAAAGAGAAACGCTTAGAGATGCTCAATTCCTTGGCATGCAAGCTCAGATCAGAACTCTCCTTTCTACTGGAGCCTTTTTGTTGCCTCGGTCTCGTGAGTCCTCGCTAGAGGCTCGACCTCCACATGATCGTTCCTCACATCCTCCCTATCAGCGTTCCTTCCGTCCTCCCGGTGACCGTTCTTCCCGTTCTCCACAAGACCGTTCTTTATACCGTCTTGTAGATGAAATTTCATCAGATGGTGATGATGTTGTAGAAAACAACCCTTGACCAATACTTTGATATACTTTGAACTAGACTAATAGAACTAGTTTTGAATTAGATTGAATAATTTTGAACTTGTTGTAATTACTTAATTTTTGCTTGGTTTTGAATAATTGTGATGTTTAATTGAACTTTGTTAGTTTTAAAGTATTATTTGTATGTTTGGTTGGATTTGTGGTGAATTAGGAGTTATTTATGGTGAATTGGGGGTTATTTGACGTGAATTGGGGGTTATTTGATGTGAATTGGGGGTATTGGTATGCTATTTTTATTTAGCAGGTGGTGTAGCTACCAAAACAGGCATTTTCTGCCAAAATTTATCCCAGAAAACCTACCGACCTTGGTCTATAGATAATAATTTTTTTTTAATGCACATTGAATTCCTAGAAATTCAAGATTGCCGACCAACTTTGATCGGTAAGTTGGCTGCCATGTCCAGTTTACCGACCAACGTCGGCCGGTATTATTAAATTTAATTATTTATAAAAAATATAAATTTTCTGGTATCGACCAACGTTGGTTGGTAGGAAAAATATTATAAATTAATTTATTTTTCATTGCCGACCAACATTGGTCCGTAAACAAAATTATTAAATTTAGAACACCGATCAATCTTGGTCGGTAAAATTAAATTATTAAAATAATATTCTGACCAATATTTTTCGATAATTCAATTAAATTGTCAGATGGTCGTGTAGAGTATACCCACCAAAGTTGGTCGGTATGCTCTACCGACCTTCAAAATACCAACCACATGCAAATGGTCGCGGTTTGGATGGTTATTGGCCATTACCGACTATTTTGGTCTGTTTTTAGGACGGTTTTATGCAAATTTTTAGTAGTGAGATCTACTCAAAATGAGCTCAAATGTGAAATATAACTTTCAAATAAAGAACAAATTTCGATTGTTAAATTGTCAAAATAACAACAAATCTAGCAACCCATTTTGCAACTAAGAAGAAGAAGAAATCATAAGTGTAACCTACAATGGTTACAACTAAGAAGAAAAAAAGTTAATCAGCTTCTAGATACGTGGGACATGAATATAGAAAAGAAGAAAGTAGATGATATGATTCTGGATAGTCCGGGAAAAACGAAGAATATTCAGAATGACCCTAAATTATCTAGTGTACTGTTGACCCACTCCAAGTCCAAGAACGTCCAAGAGATGTATGCTAAGGAGCTGCATGACCTTCAACAAGTGACTAGAAGATGTTTGGAGAATCACTTAGAGGATTCATGCAGAGAATACCATGTTTGGAGTCTTGAAAATTGAAGAATCAAGACACTAAGATAAAATGTGCGACACGGTTTCACCAACCGTTGGCTACGGTTCTAGAGGGGCCCGAAGAGCTGAAGAAAATAAACTTATGGAATTCGGCATAGTTCAACTATGTGTTACAATTGGGGTTACTGTTGAGGCTACGGTTAGGCTTGGTGAGTTTGTTTTTGGAAAATTAACTTTGAAAGTTTTCCTATTTTACCCATTGGGTATTTATAATAGCCTAGGGTTATTTTATTAGCCACTTAACATATTTTAACATAAGAAAACTCTTGAGAGAGATTTGTAACCCCTTGGTTCGAGTTCGACTTTGGATTACCTATTTTCAAGACTTGGGTTCTCGAGGATAATCTTCTTCTCCTTTATTTATATCTAAGGTTTCTAATTTTTCGTTCTTGGGAGGCGATCGAATTTCAATTGTTGCTTGAGACGTTCACTTAGGGATCTAGATTTTTTTCTATACTTCATAATTTAGACTACTTTGATAATCTTAATAAAATCTATCATTAGTTTTGCTTCAATTATTATTATTTTTATATTTTGCTTTTTTTAATCTTGGATAGTATCATTTGGTATCGGAGAGAAGGCTTGGGTATTGGTTAAAAATCCACATTCCCAGTCTTAAAATCAAGATCCAAATAGTAAAAAAAAAGGCAAAAATGTATAGTTGTTATTTTCGACTAAACCTAGTCGAGTTGCTTACAAATGTTCTTGAGTTTCAAATAAAAACCAGAAAAGAAATTATTGAAGTGTTCTTGTTGATTGTTGAGGAAATATTACTTTGGATAACAAAGATTCATTGTGGATTCTTGTTAAGGACGAACTAGTGCTAGTTCGCATTATATCGTTCTTAATATTTGAAACTGTCACACCTCTTTTTTATACCCGAGGGGTATATAAGAGAGTTTTTTCAATTAAAGTGACATAAATCGAAATGGAATTATTTTATTTATTTTTCAGAGTCGCCACTTGGAATAGTTTATTTGGTGTCCCAAGTCACCGGTTTATTTAAATCCCAAATCGAGGAGAATTTTGACTTTATTTAAAAATCTTCGAAATCAGAAAATCTAGGTAAGGAATTCTGTTAACCTGGGAGAAGGTGTTAGGCATTTTCGGGTTCCGTGGCTCGAGCACGGTCGCTTAACTATTAATAATTGGCCTAATTATCTAATTTAATACATGTTTTAAACCTAGTGTGCATTTTTAACTTTATAACCGCTTTTAATTATTTAAACCGATTTTAGGATTTATGGAATTATTTCTGGAAAAAGTTACGATTGTCGTACACTTGCCGTTTTGAAACACATTACAAACCACGCTACATGAAATGCACCTGCGATTTGTGACGCATTTATTTTATCATTATTATTCGAAATTATTATGATCGGGTCACATGAAATACACACCCGAATTTGGAAATTATGTATCATAACTATGTCATGGGAACCGTACCCACAATCATGATGATTTATTATTAACAGCGCGCCTAAAGCAACTAGCGCATTTGAATTTTTCTAATCTTTGAGATTATTGTCAAACTAGCCAGGTTTCACACTGAAAATATAGCTTTAAAATATGAACAGAAGACATGCACATCATGTGCCATACATTAATCTTCTAATACCTTATATGGCAATCAGACATAACTTAGTCATGACCAGCAACCCATTAATTTTGGTTAGGCATTTAACAAGAACTAGAATGAAGTGACTTAATCATATTTCCTCAAACTTAGAGCAGGTGACTAAATCACTACACATTGAGAGTCCATTAGTTTCATTTTACCTATTCAAATAATAACTGAATTCTAGCCTTTAAAGAAACAAAAATAGCTGAAATATTCTACTTCACCTTTAATAGACCGAAAGATCAAAATAGTGGTACATTAATGTTGAAGCAAATATGATCAATTCATTATACTAAAAAAAAACTCACAAAAGTTTGATTGAAAACTTTATTCACATAATCCTATTCCAATAAGTATATCATTTTAAGATAACTCTAAACTCAGACACAAACTCGGCACGGAAGGCAGTCCGGTAAATGGCCATCGATCCATCTAAATCAATTCGGCAGTAGCTAAATTGTGAAAGTATTTGAGGCAGTAGTTTGAAAGACTACTAAACCAATTCACTCATTCAAATAAGTTGTACTCCATAAAAAAGAAATGAGAGAACTACTTGAAAAGAACATAACCAACTTTTATCTACAATTCTTTAAGATACATCAAACATCAAATTTCTAAAGCAGAGTCAAAAAACTATTAGCAAAAAAAATAAATTCATAAAGCCTAACATTAACATAGTAATTGCAATTAAAATAATGAAAAAAAGCACAAAGATGATATTCAGCTGCTCCTAAGGTTAAATTTTTAAGTGACGTTCACTTTCAAGTTCAAAGACACAATCAGTTGAAAATTTGATAAGAACTGCTAAAACAATCAGTTGATGGCACAATACCAAACAATGATAAGAACTGCTAACTCCCATAAAGAAACACATAATTATCATTGCCATAGCATTGTAAGCATGTTCTCATTGAATCAAAAGGAGAATTAAATGATCGAGGAAGGGAAAAGTACCTTAACGACAGTAATAGGTCCTTAAAATTGCCAAATAATAGCTGATAAACCGCTACAAACTGGAGCTCAGTGGAACAAAACTTGAACAACAACTCAACTCAATCAACCTCCACATTTGAAACCCAAATCAACTAAGAAGTAGAAACTTAAAATATTTTAGCATTTTTTGTTAAAATTTCGGACATCAACCATCTTAAAGAAAGAAGTAATATTTTATATGTTCATGCTTTTTTCTGAAATCTCCGAAGAAATGAAAGAATCGAAAGGAAATTCCAAAAATCCTCAAAGTTTTCCTTTTGTCCTCTCGTTCTCTGTCCGTGGGTAAGGGTTGAGGAAGAAGAAGAAACAACTGGTTTGGTGGTGTGCTGAAGAAGAAGAGCTGTTAGGTTTTCTCCATTGAAGTCCGATTCTTCGGTCTTTAGAGGTTAAGATGAGAGTCTAGAAGAAAAAGGGAGGGGGTGCGCCGTTGCCCTCTATGAAAGAGAAAGGGGTCTGATTTTTCTTAATCTTCTGATGTTAGGTCTAAGTTTTTTTTAGGTTTGGAAGGTGAGAGTCTTTTAATGAGAGGAGGTTCTGGTTGGGTTATGGGCTGGGGGATTCTAGCTACTTTGGGCCTCACAAAGAAATGGCCCAAAAGCAAATTAATGACCCAAATATTCCATCTTTTTTTCTTATTTTGCTTTTTCTTTGATTTAAAATTGTCACGACCCTAGTTCACCAACAGTGAACATGTCATGACGACACCTAGTCTCCGTGACCAGGTAAGCCTAACACTTGCGGAAACATAATAATTTCGGAAAAATAGAATACCATATTTAATTATCTAAAAAGAAAATTGTACTAAATGCCGCTCGGCATATACGACTCAATATATCAAGACTAACACAATCCCAAAACCCGGAAACTCACGGGAAAACACAGGCTACCGAAATGTATAGTGAGGCTCCAAACTCCAGAATATCTAACAAACGGAAGGAAAGAGAACTAAGTACTAAAGATAGAATAAGGAGGGAGACTCGTCGGTCTGCGGACGCAGTAGATCTACCTCGAAGTCTCCGTAGTCCTCCTGCCTCACTGATAGTGCGCTTGAGTAGAGGTACCTAGATCTGCACATGAAAAACATGCACAAAAGAGGCGTGAGTACACCACAGCGGTACTTAGTAAGTGCCAAGCCTAACCTCGGTTGGGTAGTGACGAGGAAGGTTAGGGCCCTACTGAGGTTATATAAAATATAAAGATGGCAGGATAAGATAATCAGTGCAATTGAGAACCTACAGTAAGAATCTATACAGGATAATAAGAGTACAATAACGGAAATAATGATGAAAGCAAACCATAAGGAAAGTAACTGGGGATCTCTAAGTATCCCGAGGATCTCTTAGTATCCTCGACATGTACTAGGGATCTCTTGGTATCCCGAGGATCTCTCGGTATCCTCAATATAAGCCAAAGATCTCTTGGTATCCCGAGGATCTCTTGGTATCCTCAATATGTACTAGGGATCTCTTGGTATCCCGAGGATCTCTTGGTATCCTCAATATATGTGCAGGGGATCTCTCGGGAATCTAACCCGTAGTCCCAAAGTAAATGTGCAGGGGGAATCTCTCGGGAATCTAACCCGTAGTCCCAAAGTAAATGTGCAGGGGGAATCTCCCAACAATCTAACCCGTAGTCCTAAAGTAAATGTGCAGGGGGAATCTCCCGGGAATCTAACCCGTAGTCCCAATTTAAAACACAGAGCAACAACACAAGAATATTAAATTAAACGCTAATTTCGTACCAAGTAAACATTTACTTCTAGCCTAACATGCTTCACGTAATGCAATTCAGGCAATTTAAGAAAATAGGCAATTAAGTCAACTAAACATGCCTTTCTAGACTAGCAACATGCTAAATTCACAAGTAGAATAAAACAAGAAAAGAACTCTATCGAAATACTTAAGGAAAAATCGGATTTTCAACAATTAGCTCAAGTACGCACTCGTCACCTCACGTACAGGGCATTTCAATTATCAAATATAGCACATCCTAAGGGGAAAGGTCCCCCACACAAGGTTAGACAAGCCACCTACCTCGAACCGGCTCAAAATCAACTAGAAACCACACTTTTGCCATGAGTATCCAACTCCAAATGGCCCAAATCTAATCAATTCAATTGCATATCGTAAATATCATCTCAAACAAATGATCCTATGTTTTAATTCAAAGCTAATACACGAAATTATGGAAAATGACCAAAACGCCCCTCGGGTCCACGTCTCGAAATCGGTAAAAATTTATATTCCCAGAAACCTCGCACTCTCACGAGTCTAACCATACAAAAATTAACAATTCCGACACTATTTGGTCCTTTAAATCATCATTTTACATTTTTGAAAGGTTTCACAATTTTCTTCCCAAATTCCCTCTCAAATCACGAATTAAATGATGAATTTAGTGTTAGGTTCATGTATTCTAGCCAAAACTGAGTTAAAATCACTTACCCCGATGAATTTCTTGAAAAACCTTCGAAAAATCGTCAAAATCCGAGCTCTCTAGGTTAAAATATTAAATAAAACCCAAAACCTCGTATTTATAGGTACCCCTCAGGTTTCCAGCTACTGCGGGCCGCACCAAAACTCACGCGTTCCGCGCAAGCCAGTGCGGTCCGCGCAAAGGCAACGTGCGGCCGCACAGGCCTCCCTCTACAGTGATAGGCTTTAGTATTTTGGCCATAACCTTTGCTACAGATGTCCAAATTGCGATATCTTTACCTTTCTAGAAACTAGACACGAAGTGCTACGATTGTTTTTGAATCACCTCAAAATTCCTTGTAGATCAAAAGATATGAGCTTCCGAAGTAGGACCAGCGGAAGGGCCCTTCACCGCGGCCGCGCCCCACTTTGTACGGTCCGCGCGACGCCTACCGCGCCCGCGCCCGCTTTTGTGCGGTCCGCACAGCACTCAACGCAGGCGCACTAATTTTTGTGCGGACCGCGTGAGTGTGTTCTGGGACCTGCAACCCCTGTAGACATGCTACAACTATGATTTTTGCACTAAAACATCCCGGAACCTACCCGGAACTCCCAGAACTTCAAATCAATTATACCAACACATCCCATGACATCGTTCAAACTTGATCAACACTTCGGAACACTTATAACAACATCAAATCACCAATTTCACATAGGATTCAAGCCTAAGAACTCCAAGAACTCTTAAATTATGTTTTTGATAAAAAACTGTATCAAATCTCGTCCGAATGACCTGAAATTTTGCACACACATCCCAAATGACATGACGGAGCTACTGAAACTTCCGGAATTCCATTCCGACCCTCGGATCAAAATCTCACTATTGGACCGGAAACTTCAAAAATTCAAACTTCGGCATTTCAAGCGTAAATTAGCTACGGACCTCCAAAACACATTCCGAACACGCTCCCAGCCCCAAATTCATCTAACGGAGCTAACGGAACCGTCGAAATTCCATTCCGAGGCTGTCTCCCCACCGTTCCGACTTCGGTTAACTTTCTAACACTTAAGCTCTCATTTAGGGACTAAGTGTCCCAAAACTCCTCAAAACTCAAAACCGAGCATCCCGGTAAATCACATTAGCAGAAATAAACTTGGGGAAAGCAGTTAATAGGGGATCAGGGCATTAATTCTTAAGACGACTGGCCAGGTCGTCACATCCTCCTACACTTAAACATTCATTCGTCCTCGAACGAGCATAGAGACATACCTGAAGTAGTGAAAAGATGAGGGTAATGGCTGCGCATATCCTACTCGGTCTCCCAGGTCGCCTCCTCGACCGGCTGGCCCCGTCACTGAACCTTTACCGAAGAAATGTTCTTTGACCTCAACTTTTTAACTTGCCTGTCCAATATTGCCACTGGCTCCTCAACATAGGATAGATCCTTGTCCAGCCAGACTGAAGTGAAATCCAGCACGTGCGACGGGTCACCGTGATACCTCCAAAGCATCGAAACATGAAATACTGGATGCACTCCTGCCAAGCTGGGAGGTAAGGCAAGCTCATAAGCAACCTCCCCAACTCGCCTCAATATCTCAAAAGGGCCAATAAACCTTGGACTCAACTTCCCTTTCTTCCCAAATCTCATGACACCCTTCATAGGCGAAAACTGAAGCAGAACCCGCTCACCAACCATATAGGAAACATCACGAACTTTTCGGTCCGCGTAACTCTTCTGTCTGGACTGGGCTGTACAGAGTCTGTCTTAAATCACCTTAACCTTTTCCAAGGCACCCTGAACTAAGTTCGTGCCCAATAATCTAGCCTTGCCCGGCTCAAACCAACCCACCGGAGATCTACACCGTCTCCCATATAAAGCCTCATACGGTGCCATCTGAATACTGGACTGATAGCTGTTGTTGTAAGCAAACTCCGCCAATGGCAAGAACTGATCCCAAGACCCTCCAAACTCAATCACACATGCGCGGAGCATATCCTCAAGAATCTGAATAGTGCACTCGGACTGTCCTTCCGTCTGAGGGTGAAATACTGTACTCAACTCTACCCGAGTACCTAACTCATGCTGAACGACCCTCCAGAACCGTGATGTGAACTGAGTACCTCTATCTGAAATGATGGAAACCAGGATACCATGCAGACGAACAATCTCCCGGATATAGATCTCCGCCAACCGCTCTGAGGAATAAGTAGTACACATAGGAATAAAGTGAGCGGACTTGGTTAGCCGATCCACAATCACCCAAATAGCATCGAACTTTCTCAAAGTCTGGGAGCCCAACTACAAAGTCCATGGTGATCCGCTCCCACTTCCACTCCGGAATCTCTATCTGTTGAAGTAACCCACCTGGTCTCTGGTGCTCACACTTCACCTGCTGACAATTGAGGCACCGAGCTACAAATCCAACTATATCCTTCTTCATCTGCCTCCACCAATAGTGCTGCCTCAAATCCTGATACATCTTCGGGCACCTGGATGAATAGAATACCGCGAACTATGAGCTTCCTCCAATATCAACTCCCGAATACCATCAACATTGGGTACACAGACCCGACCCTGCATCCTCAATACCCCATCATCACCAATAGTCACATCTCTGGCATCACTGTGCTGAACCTTGTCCTTGAGGACAAGCAAATGAGGGTCATCATACTGCCGCTCCATGATACGGTCAAACAAGGAAGACCGAGAAACCACACAAGCTAGGACTCGACTGGGCTTCAAAAGGTCCAATCTCACAAACTGGCTGGCTAAGTCCTGAACATCCATTGCCATAGGCCTCTCTGATGCTGGTAGATATGCCAAACTCCCCAAGCTCTCCGCCCGATGACTCAAAGCATCAGCCACCACATTAGCTTTGCCCGGGAGATACAAGATAGTGATGTCATAGTCCTTCAGCAACTCTAACCACCTCCTCTGGCGCAAATTTAGATCCTTTTTCTTGAACAAGTGCTGCAAGCTCCGATGGTCAGTATAAATCTCACAAGGCACACCGTATAAGTAATGGCGCCAAATCTTCAGGGCGTGAACAATGGCAGCGAACTCAAGGTCGTGAACATGTTAGTTCTTCTCATGTATCTTCAACTGTCTGGATGCGTAGGCAATCACCCTACCATCCTACATCAACACCGCTCCGAGGCCAACCCTCGAGGCATCACAATAGACTGTATAAGACCCCGAACCTGTAGGCAGTATCAAAATTGGGTCTGTGGTCAAGGCTGTCTTGAGCTTCTAAAAGCTCGCCTCACACTCCTCCGTCCACTGAAATAGAGCACCCTTTTGGGTCAACCTGGTCATAGAGGTTGCAATCGATGAAAACCCCTCCACAAAACGACGGTAGTAGCCAGCCAAACCAAGGAAACTGCGGATCTCGGTAGCTGAGGATGGACTGGGCCAACTCTACACGACTTCTATCTTCTTCCAATCCACCTGAATACCTTCACTCGATATCACGTAGCCTAAGAATGCCACTGAATCCAACCAAAACTCACATTTTGAGAACTTAGCATATAACTTCTTCTCTCTCAGAGTCAGAAGCACAGTTCCCAGGTGCTACTCATGATCTTCCCGACTCCGGGAATACACCAGAATATCATCAATAAAGACAACGACGAACGAGTCAAGATATGGCCGGAACACACTGTGCATCAAATGCATAAAGGCTGCTGGGGCGTTGGTCAGCCCAAATGACATAACAAGGAACTCGTAATGGCCATACCGAGTCTTGAAAGCAGTCTTCGGGATATCTGGTTCTCGAATCTTCAACTGATGGTAACTTGAGCGCAAATCAATCTTAGAAAACACCCGTGCTCCCTGAAGCTGGTCAAACAGATCATCAATACGAGGCAAAGGATAACGGTTCTTAACTGTAACTTTGTTCAATTGGCGATAATCAATATACATACGCATAGAACCATCCTTTTTCTTCACAAACAAGACAGGAGCACCCCAAGGCGATACACTAGGCCAAATAAAACCCTTATCAAGCAATTCTTGTAACTGATCCTTCAACTCAGGAGGAGCCATACTATATGGGGGAATAGAAATGGGCTGAGTGCCCGGCAATAGATCAATGCCAAAATCAATATCTCTCTCAGGCGGCATGCCTGGAAGATCAGCTGGAAACACATCGGGAAAATCCCGTACTACTAGAACTGAATCAACTGAAAGAGTATCAATACCGACGTCTCTCACATAAGCTAAATACGCGACACACCCCTTTCCAACCATATGCTGAGCTTTAAGAAAAGAGATAACTCTACTGGGAGTGTGATCTAAAGTACCACTCCACTCAACACGCGGAATACCTAGCATAGCCAACGTCACGGTCTTGGCGTGACAATCAAGAATAACATAATGGGGCGACAACCAGTCCATGTCCGGAATAATATCAAAATCAACCATGTTGAGTAACAATAGTTCTGCTCTGGTCTCAAAACCACGAATAGTAACCAAACACGACCGATAAACGCGGTCCACAACAAGAGAATCTTCCACCGGAGTAGAAACATAAACAGGAGAACTCAACGAATCTCGGGCTACACCCAAATACGAAGCAAAATAAGAAGACACATAAGAATAAGTGGAGCCTGGATCGAATAGAACCGATGCATCTTTGTGACAAACCAGTATAATACCTGTGATGACGGAATCAGAGGCAACAACCTCGGTACGAGCAGGAATGGCATAATATCTGGCCTGGCCTCCCCCTCTAGGGCGACCTCTACCTCCCCAACCTCCACCTCTAGCTAGCTGAGTAGGTGGGGTAGCAACTGGAGCTGTAACCATAGCATGAGAACTCTGCGGGGCACGCTATGGCTGAGAAGTCTGTGGAGGTGCACCCCTCCCAAGTCTAGGGCACTCCATCACCAAGTGGCGTGTGTTACCACACTCAAAACAAGCTATGGGAGGATGTGGTAGCTGTTACTGGCTAGGGCCAGGTCTACTAGACTGACCTCTGAAAGCACCCTACGCAGGAGGCGCACTAGAAACCGAAGGTGCATAATATAACTCTTGAGATCTGGGAGGAGTTGGAGCATTGCTAGCTGCTAGAAGAGCTGAATGAATGAGACGACTCATATAGCCCCTACCATGACGACCTACAGTTGGGGTACGGGCACTAAAATAATGGCCCGACTCACGAGACCTCTTGGCCTCCCTCTCCTCTCTCTCCTAACATGCATACCCTCAATCCTCCTAGCAATGCTCACCACCTGCTGATAAGAAATGTCCATCTCCAACTCACGAGCCATGCTAGATCTGATGGGAGGAATAAGCCCCTTAATAAACCGGCGAACCCTCTCGCGGACAGTAGCAACCAAGGCTGGTGCATGCCTAGCCAATTTGGTGTAACGGATAGCATACTCTGAAACAGTCACAGCTCCCTGGCGCAAATTCTCAAACTCTGCACGCCATGCGTCCCTGAGGCTCTGAGGAACGAACTCTCTCAAGAACATATCTGAGAACTGGGTCCAAGTTAGTGAAGCAGCCTCGTCTGGACTGTCTAACTCATAGGTGCGCCACCACTCATAGGCGGCTCCCCGAAGTAGGAAAGTAGTGAAGGAAATCCCGCTCGATCCGGTAATACCCATAGTGCAAAAAATACGGTGGCAATCCTCCAGAAATCCCAAGGCATCAACTGTCGCTAGTCCACTGAAAACCGGAGGATCATACTTCTTGAACCTCTTGAGTCTCCGCTGCTCATCCTCAGAAGCAGCTGCCCCATCCTCGGGCTAAACTGGTACTGTAGTTTGTACATGAATGATCTCTAGGACCTACTCAACCTGCACTCGCTGCTCAAGAGTGCGGGCGGCGGGAGTCTATGCCCCTCCCCCGGCCTGGGATGTGGCTGCAACAAGGGGAAACAACCCTGCCTGAGCCAGCGTGGTGTACATACTCATAAACTGTGCCAATATCTCCTGAAGGGATAGAGTAGTAATGGTTGTAGGCGTGTCGGGTTCCTGAACTCCGGCTATATCTGCTGGCGGTACCTCAGCGACAGCTCGTGCAGGTGCTCTGGCTGCACCCTGTGCACGTCTACGGCCTCTACCCCGACCCCTACCTCTGACGGCTACAGGAGGGGGTGCGGGTGCCTGATCATCCCGAGTAGCACGTGTCCTCACCATCTGTGAGAGAATAGAAGACAGAAGTTTAGAATTGATGTCAAAAATATCGCACGACAAGGAGATCAATAAAGTGAAGAATTTTCCTAAATAGTTACATAGCCTCTCGTAGATAAGTACAGACGTCTCCATACTGATCAGCGAGACTCTAATAAACCGGCATGTGTTCCGTGACTCCTATGAACCTAGAGCTCTGATACCAACTTGTTACGACCCTAGTTCACCAACCATAAACATGTCATGACGGCACCTAGTCTCCGTGACTAGGTAAGCCTAACACTTGCGGAAACATAATAATTGCGGAAAAATAGAATACCATATTTAATTATCTAAAAAGGAAATTGTACTGAATACCGCTTGGCATATATGACTCAATATCTCAAGACTAAAACAATCCCAAAACCCGGAAACTCACGGGAAAACACAGGCTACCGAAATGTATAGTGAGGCTCCAAACTCCAGAATATCTAACAAATGGAAGGAAAGAGAACTAAGTACTAAAGATAGAATAAAGAGGGAGACTCGTCGGTCTGCGGACGCAGCAGATCTACCTCGAAGTTTCTGTAGTCCTCCTGCCTCACTGATAGTGCACCTGAGTAGAGGTACCTAGATCTGCACATGAAAAACATGCGCAGAAGAGGCATGAGTACACCCCAACGGTACTCAGTAAGTGCCAAGCGTAACCTCAGTTGGGTAGTAACGAGGAAGGTCAGGGCCCTACCGAGGTTATATAAAATATAAAGATGGCAGGATAAGATAAACAGTGCAATTGAGAACCTACAGTAAGAATCTATACAGGATAATAAGAGTACAATAACGGAAACAATGATGAAAGCAAACCATAAGGAAAGTAACCGAGGATCTCTAAGTATCCCGAGGATCTCTTAGTATCCTCGACATGTACTAGGGATCTCTTGGTATCCCGAGGATCTCTCGGTATCCTCAATATAAGCCAGAGATCTCTTGGTATCCCGAGGATCTCTTGGTATCCTCAATATGTACTAGGGATCTCTTGGTATCCTGAGGATCTCTCGGTATCCTCAATATATGTGCGTGGGATCTCCCGGGAATCTAACTCGTAGTCCCAAAGTAAATGTGCAGGGGGAATCTCTCGGGAATCTAACCCGTAGTCCCAAAGTAAATGTGCAGGGGGAATCTCCCGGGAATCTAACCTGTAGTCCCAAAGTAAATGTGCAGGGGGAATCTCCCGGGAATCTAACCCATAGTCCCAAAGTTAATGTGTAGGGGTAATCTCTCGGGAATCTAACCCGTAGTCCCAATTTAAAACACAGAGCAGCAGCACAAGAATATTAAATTAAACGCTAATTTCGTACCAAGTAAATATTTACTTCTAGCCTAGCATGCTTCACGTAATGCAATTCAGGCAATTTAAGCAAATAGGCAATTAAGTTAACTAAATATGCCTTTCTAGACTAGCAACATGCTAAATTCACAAGTAGAATAAAACAAGAAAAGAACTCAATTGAAATACTTAAGGAAAAATCGGATTTTCAACAATTAGCTCAAGTACGCGCTCGTCACCTCACGTACAGGGAATTTCAATTATCAAATATAGCACATCCTAAGGGGAAAGGTCCCCCATACAAGGTTAGACAAGCCACTTATCTCGAACCGGCTCAAAATCAACTAGAAACCACGCTTTTGCCACGAGTATCCGACTCCAAATGACCCAAATCTAATCAATTCAATTGCATATCGTAAATATCATCTCAAACAAATGATCCTATGTTTTAATTCAAAGCTAATACGCGAAATTATGGAAAATGACCAAAACGCCCCTCGGGCCCACGTCTCGGAATCAGTAAAAATTTATATTCCCAGAAACCTCGCACTCTCATGAGTCTAACCATACGAAAATTATACAATTCTGACACTATTTGATCCTTTAAATCATCATTTTACATTTTTGAAAGGTTTCACAATTTTCTTCCCAAATTCCCTCTCAAATCACGAATTAAATGATGAATTCAGTGTTAGGTTCATGTATTCTAGCCAAATCTGAGTTAAAATCACTTACCCCGATGATTTCTTGAAAAACCTTCGAAAAATTGCCAAAATCCGAACTCTCTAGGTAAAAATATTAAATAAAACCCAAACCTCGTATTTATAGGTACCCCTCAGGTTTCCAGCTACTGCGGGCCGCACCAAAACTCATGCGGTCCGGGCAAGCCAGTGCGGTCCACGCAAAGGCAACGTGCGGCCGCACAGGTCTCCCTCTGCAGTGACAGGCTTTAGTATTTTGGACATAACATTTGCTACAGATGTCCAATTTGCAATATCTTTACCTTTTAGGAAACTAGGCACGAAGGACTACAACTTTAGTTTTTGAATCACCTCAAAATTCCTTGTAGATCAAAAGATATGAGCTTCCGAAGTAGGACTAGCGGGAGGGCCCTTCACCGCGGCCGCACCCCACTTTGTGCGGTCCGTGCGACGCCTACCGCGGCCGCGCCCGCTTTTGTGCGGTCCGGACAGCACTCAATGCAGGCGCACTAATTTTTGTGCGGACCGCGTGATTGAGTTCTGGGGCCTGCAACCCCTGTAGACCTGCTACAACTATGATTTTTGCACTAAAACATCCCGGAACCTACCCGGAACTCCCGAAACTTCAAACCAATTATACCTACACATCCCATGACATCGGTCAAACTTGATCAAAACTTCGGAACGCTTATAACAACATCAAATCACCAATTTCACATAGGATTCAAGCCTAAGAACTCCAAGAACTCTTAAATTATGTTTTCGATCAAAAACTGTATCCAAACTCGTCCGAATGACCTGAAATTTTGCACACACATCCCAAATGACATGACGGAGCTACTGAAACCCGGAATTCCATTCTCACCCTCGGATCAAAATCTCACTATCGGACCGGAAACTTCAAAAATTCAAACTTCGGCATTTCAAGCGTAAATTAGCTACGGACCTCCAAAACACATTCCGAACACGCTCCCAGCCCCAAATTCACCTAACGGAGCTAACAGAACCGTCAGATTTCCATTCCGAGGCTGTCTCCCCATCGTTCCGACTTCGGTCAACTTTCTAACACTTAAACTCTCATTTAGGAACTAAGTGTCCCAAACCTCCTCAAAACTCAACACCGAGCATCCCGGCAAATCACATTAGCAGAAATAAATTTGGGGAAAACAGTTAATAGCTGATCGAGGCATTAACTCTTAAGACGACCAGTCGGGTCGTCACAAAACTCTAGCCAAATTAATTGAAACACCAATTTCAAATTGATTTTTGCAGAAATGACCTATTAAACTAATTGATTAAAGCTAATGTATATTTTTGTGATTTTCATGTATTAATCTAACAATTGAAGAGTAATTAATTTCTAAAAATGCAAATTAGACTTAAGATGGCATGAGATGAAAAATGTGACACTTTTTGTGATTTTTTCTATGATTTTAAAATATTAAAGTGCATGAAATGCAACTAAATAAAGAAAAACTCCTGAAATTCATTAAAAATTATTTTTGGTCTATTTTTTGGAGTTATTTCCTTGCGGAGCAAAAATTAGGTGCTCACATCTGCCCCTCTTTGCTAAAAAATATGAAGAGTTTTCTAGCAAAGATAAAGTGAGCAACTACGAGCAATTTTTGCCCGTTTGAAACTCCATTTGGAAGCATTTTGAAAAAGTTTGGCCAAACCTTGCTTTGGAGGTTGCCTACATATTCTTGGCTATAAAGGAATCAGGCCGGTGTTGTTCTGGAAGTTTTGATAGCTGGGACTACCAAGAAACTATGATTTCACTGCCATTGCTGTTGTTTCTGCTTGCTGAGCTCCTTATTACACCAAAATAAAAAAATAAAAAGCTAAACTAGCTAAGACTATCAACTACGAGTTACAAGATTCCTATCTATAAACCTTCTAACACTTGATCTTGAGTCTTGGCTGGTTTTTTGTGTGGATTCTGATTTGAATCTTGATGCTTGTTAGTTGCAGGTGCTGGTTCTTTCCTTTTTCAACTTCTCGGATCAAGGCGGGACATGCAAAGCTTGTGACTTCAATCATATCTTGAGCAGTCCACATCTTTTCTCTGCTTCTACACTTAGAGTTCACTTCTTTTCTTTTATTTGGATTATGAATTCTTCTTTTGGTCATCTCAAACCTCGTGCCTTATGGTAAAAGCCTACTCAGACACCAAAACAAACAAACGAACAAAATTTTTCTGCCCCAATTTTCACTAGGAAAATTTTGTGAGGTATTACAATAAAAATATAAACTATTTCTTTATTGAAAGCCATAAAATTAGGATTGCGTATCCTTGAGAAAAAGAGATTAGGGAGTGGAGACCCTATATCTAAAATGAAATCAAATAAGAATCGGAGGCCCTAAGTTGGAAAGATTACCAGGTTATATTGGCATCAACTTGGGAGTGGGACCCTATACTAATAAAGATTACCAGGTTATGCCGGGAGTGTCATTGGGTTATGTCGGAAAGGTCCTCGGGTTATGCCGGGAAAGTCATCGGGTTATTCCAGGAAAGTCATCGGGTTATGCCGGGAAAGTCATCGGGTTATACCGGAAAGGTCCTCAGGTTATGCCGAGGAAGTCATCGGGTTATGCTGGAAAGGTCCTTGGGTTATGCCACGGAAATCATCGGGTTATGCCGGAAATGACCTCGGGTTATGCCAGGGAAGCCATCGGGTTATGCTGTAAAGGTCCTCGAGTTATGTCGGAAACTCATCGGGTTATGCCGGAAAGGTCCTAGGGTTATGCCAGGGAAGTCATCGGGTTATGCCAGAGAGGTCCTCGGGTTATACCGGAAAGGTCCTCGGGTTATGCTGGGAAAGTCATCGGATTATGCCGGAAAGGTCCTCGGGTTATGCCGGGGAAGTCATCAGATTATGCCGGAAAGGTCCTCGGGTTATGCCGGGGAATTCATCGGGTTATACCGAAAAGGTCCTCGGGTTATACCGGGGAAGTCATTGGGTTATGCCGGAAAAGTCCTCGGGTTATGCCGGGATCAACTAGGGGGTGGGACCCTATATTGGAAAGATTACCAGGTTATGCTGGCATCGACTAGGGAATGAGACCCTATGTTGGAAAAGTCATAACTAGAGATTGGAGACCCTATGCTACCATGATTTTGAATTTTTCTTCTTCTTTCTTTTCATTTCATTCTTTTATTTAAGAAAATGAGTAAAAATGCAGGAAAAAATTTGGAGGAGACTTCTCTTTTGGATTAATTATTGCTGAAAAGTTGTTTCTAGCCCTTGCGCAGTTTCTTTTGATTGCACCTACTTCTTGCAAGGTTGCTTTGGATTGCGCTTGTTTCCTGTTTTCAAACAAAGAACAATTATTAGTTTGAAACGGTGGTTGGTTTTGTGGCCTTGATTGTTTCAATCACTTAATCTCGGCCCAACTTCTTTGATGAAGATCTCAACTGAAACTGCTTGTTCCCTGAGGTCCGATTTCATTTCAGGCCCTAGAGAACCTATGGTTTTCCAGACTTTGCCATAACGGTTGGTCGGTGGAACTCAACCTTATCGACTTTATTTTGCCTTCGTAGGCCTTTGACTCTTTTTTCTTTTTCTTTTTTTAACTTCGGAGCATTGGGGAACGTTTTGCTCCTCAAACTTTGTCGCAACGGCTAGTCATGTGGGACTTAACCTTTTCCAACTTTATTTCACCTTTATAGGCCTTTCATTTCTGGCTTCTTTCTTCCAACTTCAATTTCAGAGCATTTGGGGTACCTTGGATTTCCAAACCTTTGCCAAGATGGTTAGCCACATGGGACTCAACCTTTTTAACTTCATTTTGCCTTTGTGGGCATTTGAATTTAATTTCCTTTCTTTTCAGGAGTTTATCAATTTCAAAACATCAGCCACCATGGCCATTCGAGGTTGACTTGATGCCCCCGATGAGGCTGGGTGCCTTTTGCATATTAGCTTGTATCAAATGAGAACCTTGTAAATCAGTCTTACTATCCTTTCTTTGTCTTAGTTTCAGAACAGAGTTAGACCGAAAGGGATTCAAAGAAAACAAACAATGGAATGGAGAATGAGTTTAAAACAAGAAGTGTCCCTTTCAGAAAAAGGAAAGAAGGACTTATTTGGAGTACATGCGGACTTCAATGAACATGACATGCCTTTTGGACTGGATGCCTAATCTGTGTAAACCGTCCGACTCTCATAAATTCATCACAACTTTTGCCTCAAAATCGAGAACCTTGCCAGGACTCTGTTGATGCCGATGGTTGTGAGGATCCTCTTTTCGATCAAGGGGCACCCTTTGCAATTTTCATGAGATGACCTCTCTCATTTCTCTTCTCACCGTTGTCTTATAGTGCTCTTTGTGAGTTTTCACTAACAAGACTCTCTCATTTTCAATTTTTCTGCTTACCATTGCCTTACAGTGCCCGTGTGGGTTTTCACCAATAAGACTCTCTCATTTTATCTCTCTCATTTTGATTACATCGGATCCAAGTAGCTGCATTCTTCGATCCTTGAACATTCTCATCGATTGATCGGAAGGACTTGAACAGGATTTTGGGGTAAAAAGAATTTGGATTAAATTACAACTTTGGAACCTTTCAGGCGAAATCATCGTCGAACCATTGTAACTTTTGCCCTAGTTTCAACTTTAGGAAAATGTGGATTTTTGTTTTGGTGTGACTAAACCCCAGAGAGAGGATGCTTACGTATCCTTTCGGAATCAAGTCGAGTATAGTTCAGGAAAACTTTAATTTTTGATTTTCTTTTGTTTTGCCTTTTCTTTTCTCTTTCTTTTTCCTTTTTCCTCTTTTTTTTTTTACATTTTTTCATTTCATTTTCTTTGTATTTTCTTCCTTTTTATTTTTCTTTTTCTTCTCTTTTTCATTTTTCATTTCATTTTTTCAATTTTTTGTTTTCAATAACACTTTCAGGTTCCAAAGAGGGTAATTAAAGAAGAGTAACCGGCTCAAATGGTTTACAAAAGGGTTAATAGTGTTTGGGTAGCGAGAATGAAAGCCTTCGTCATCCCAACTGGAGAATATTAATACTATATGGAGGATCAAACATAGTACCTTTTGGCTGCATCAACATTGACAATTGTTTCAAGGACATTTCCTTCGATGTGTCCCAAGTACAACATACTCTTTTGGCAGTAATCTTGTTGCAAAGTATAGACCTTTCCAATCTGGAACCAATTTTCCTTCAGATGTTCTGAATCTTTGTTTTATTTCCTTAAAATTATCTTCTTTGCAATCTAATTCTTGATTCATTATTTCGGGGTCTAATAGCTTTCAAGATCTAGGCATGAAGTCCGCAAGCATGTCATGTTATTGGAATATGCATTTAACGGAACTGAAAAGAGAATAAGAAAAATGACAAGATTAAGAAAAGAGACATTCTTGGACAGTGAAATATTAATTTCACTTGTTTTTTTGATTTTGATGATTTATTTTAATTTTAAAAGGTAGAAGGGTTAACAACGAAAAGTAAGACAATAAAGTAAAACATCCGGATCACACCCTGAGGTAATTCAGACATAGAAAAGATAGCAAGACTGGCTACCGAGACTCCCATCTAATGGGGAACTTTCAAGTTTGGCGACCGTCTTTTGGCTTTTCTTCTGTTTCGGCAATGGCTGCAATGACTTTCAGTGCCAGATCAAATTCCTCTTCTTCATAAATTATTCCGACTATTGGCCCAGTGTTGTGTGCAGGCAACAAACTATTCATCACATGAGGAGCTTTTTCATCCCAGAAAACAATTCTTTCAGCTTTAATCAAATCTTCAACTGCCCTTTTGAGGGTCCAACAGTCCTCTGTACTGTGTCCTACTGCTCCAGAGTGGTATTCACATCTAGCATCAGCTCGATGCAAGGGGGACTCGGGGTTCGGCCGGTTCAGGGCCACTGGCTGCAATAGATTTAGCCTGATTAGCTTTCAGAACAAGCTTGAATACGATTCACCAATAGAGATGAACTGATTCTTTCTGAAAGACTCTCTTGGGCGAGGATTGTATTGTGGATTATTTGGTTGAGGATTATATGGAGCTTGGTAAGGATGGACATTTCTGGGAGGTGGAGCTCAGTTTTGTGGATAATATTGTGGCCACGTGTAAGGTTGCACGTTCATCACCATATAGGGAGGCGGTGCCACGACATAAGCATCATCTTGAAGAGGATAATAGTGTGGTGGGAATATAGGAGGCACATATGATTGGCTGAATGACCTGCGGGCCTCCCTTGAGCTTGAAGACATCATGGCTCCCTCTTCACTTCCATTGTAGTTCATCAAACCCTCCGAACCATTCTGAGCAGCCTGTGATGTGGCCTTAAAAGCAGCATGACTCAAGTTTTGACTTGTTTTTAAACCGTTTTCAACCATTTCCCCAATTTTGATAGCCTCAGCGAATGACTTACCTATAACGGGCATCATGTTCTGGAAGTAGTCCGCCTCTTGGGCCTGTAGAAAGACCGTGACCATTTCAATTTTGTCCATTGGAGGCTTTACCCTGGCAGCTTGCGCACGCCATTTGACAGCATATTCGTGGAAGCTTTCAACAGTTTTTTTTTTCAAATTGGACAAAGTGTTTCTGTCGGGAGAGATGTCCACATTATACTGGAACTGGCGGAAAAAATCTCGGGCCATATCATCCCACACGTGCCAATGAGTAATTTCTTGATCCGTATACCACTCAAAAGCGGTTCCAATGAGGCTTTCCACAAAATAGGCCATTAGCAACTCCTCTTTTCTACCAGCGCCTCTCAACTGGTTATAATATCATTTCAGGTGAGCGACCAGGTCTCCATGCCCGTCGTACTTTTCAAATTTTGGCCTCTTGAAGCCAGCTGGCAAGTGGACATGAGGAAACATACAGAGGTTAGAGTATGAGACACTCTTTTGGCCACTCAGACCTTGCATGTTTTTCAGGCTTTGTTCGAGGCTCTTCATCTTCCGAGCCATTTCCTCTTGCTAAGGATTCTTAACAACCTTTTCTTGCTCCACCGAGAGATCATATTGCAGAGGTTGAGTAAAAGAGTACGGGGTCACATATGTTATTTCTAATTGAAGTTATGGACCCTGAAAGGTGAACATTGGAGGCTCAATATACGGCCGTGGTTAAGTTGGTTGTGCTCTAGTGCAGACTGGTGCTATAGAGAACAATATTGGAGGTGCCCAAGAAACTGGCGTCTGCGGGCGAACCATAGAAGGCATGCCAGGATCATTGAACGACATTGGAGGGTGTCCGCATGGGATGAGCGAGTTGGGCACATGGGTATTGGTAACCTCACCTGACCTGGGGATCAACTTAGGGAACCCAGGGATTGCACTTAGCGGTTCTCTACCATTAGACCAGGCATCCCACATTTCCAATATGTGGAGACGCAACATCTTATTCTCTTCAACAGCTGCTGATTCTAGTTATGGAATAGCCGGTGCTGGGCTATCTTCAGGATCGATGATTTGTAGATGGCTTTTAGAGACCATATGAACCTTTCCTTTGGATCTTGTGAAGTAAGGATGGGAAGTCAGATTACCAACAAAACCAACCACCTGAACGGAACCTGGTTAATTTGCACACCCAACAACCTTTTTAGTTTTGAGACGTTTAACAGATAGGAAATCACATATTGGGATGCAATGCACCTAGACAGTTAAACATTTCTACTATGTGTTTAAACGAGTTGCATGTTTCATCCCAACCTTAATTAACCCGTTTTTTCAATCTGCACCTCTTTTCTTCATTTCTGCCTCTCTTTAATCACTCTTGATTTTTCATCTCATTTTTGCCGCTCTTTTATTTTTGGTACTCTCTTTTTCTCTTTTTGTTTGTCACTTTTTATTTCTTGTCGCTCCTTTTTTTTCACTTTTTCTTTCTTTTTCACTCAATTTTTTTTTCTTGTTTTTTTTCGAATTAGTTTTCACTCAATTTATTTATGGCTATGATCGAATCCTAGGGAGATTGCCTACATATCATGACGCCACATGATTCAGATTTTGCGTAGTTCGAGAAAATTACGAACAAGATAAATGAGCTAACTCTTTTTTTTTAAAGTTTATTCAACATTTTTAAACATGCAAATCATACCTCTAAAGCTTCTAACAAGGAAAATGTCACGACCTCAGTTCACCCTCCTTGAATTGTCATGACGGTACCTCGTCTCTACGACTAGGTAAGCCTAGCAAATGTGGAACATAAATGAAACTTGCAGAAGAAATAATGAAAACCAAAATAACTGAATTGAAACAATAGTTATAATGACACTCGGCATATACAACGCAACATTCTCAAAACCAAGTACACTATCCCAAAACCCGGAAACTCACGGAAACACAAGCCTTTAGAATATCTAACAATCTAACTCCAGAATATCTAACAAGAAAGAAAATACAGAAGGGCAATGTTTAACAACTAGAATAGAAAGGGACTTCTCGGTCTATGGATGAGACAAATATACCTTGAAGTCTCTAGAGCAGTCGCCTCCCTCAAGGATGGTAGGCCTAAGTAGCGGTACCTGGATCTGCACATGAAAAACATGCGCAGGAGAGGCATGAGTACACCACAGCGGTACTCAGTAAGTGCCAAGCCTAACCTCAGTTAGGTAGTGACAAGAAGGTCAGGGACCTACTGAGGTTAAATAAAATAATAAGGTTAACAGTGTAGAACATGACAATATAAATAAGTACAGCAGTAAAATAACATAAGATGTACAGGACAACAACGACCATACAGAAACAAGGTAAACAGGGAAAGGAAATACAACTCAACACCAATGATAACGATCGGGGACAGAAACAAGGTAAACACGGAAAGGAAATACAACTCAGCACCAATGATAACGATCGGGGATCTCCCAAGATACCGTCTTGTAGTCCCATATGTACATATCCAATGGATCTCCCAGGATCCCGTCCCGTAGTCTAACTCATAGTGCGTGGGGATCTACCGGAATCCTATTCCGTAGTCCCAAATGTAAATACCCAGTACTGGGGGAATCTACCGGGTGCATTCCCGTAGTTCCATATAACTATGCAGGGGGATCTACCGGAATCCCACTTCCGTATTCCCAAAATAAACAGGCAAGGGGGAGCTACCAGAATCCCACATCCGTAGTCCCAAAATAAATACACAGCAGCAACAGGAAAATATACAGAAATGGCAATATTTCATATTAAGGCAACAAGTGATTCTAGCCTAGTATGCTGCACAGAATTCAAGTAAGTCAGGTTGAACAAATAAAGCAATTAAGTCACTTAGACATGCTTTCCTAAGCTAACAACATGCTTAATAGTGCAAGTAATAGAAACAAGAAAGGAAACATACTAGTAATTATTTAAAGAAAATCGGATTTCCAACAATTAGCACAAGTACGCACTCGTCACCTCACGTACAAGGCATTTCAATTACCAAATATACCAATCCTAAGGGGAAGGTCCCCCACACAAGGTTAGACAAGCCACTTACCTCGAACCAGCTCAAAATCAATCCGAAACCACGCTCTTGCCACGAGTACTCGACTCTAAATGACCCAAATCTATTCAATTCAATTTCATAATGTAAATAACACTTCAATTAACTAATTCTACAATTAAATTCTAAGCTAATACGTGAAATTAGGTAAAATGACCAAAACGCCCCTCGGGCCCATGTCTCGGAATCGGGTAAAACTTATTGTTTCAGAATCCTCACACTCTCACGAGTCTAACCATATCAAAATTATCTCAATCCGATATCAAATCCCCAATCAAAACTCAATTTCTTGGTCTAACAACTTTTCCCCAATTTCCACCAAAATTTCAAAATTAAAGGATGAATTTTTTTTGTTTGTTTTTTTGGAAATCCACTAGGCAAGAGCCTAGGGCTAGTTTTTATTAATAAAAGAGAAGAAAAATACAACAATTAGGAAAAGAACAAATAAGGGGGACAATAGCACCGGTAGTGTTATCCATATGCTGTGGCTATATAATCACTCCTCTGCGTCTCACATTGCCTTATGATGGCAACCTCATATAGAGGATTTATGGTGTAGCTACCGGCAAAGTCTCACGAGGGCATATAATCTCATAGCTGTGTGGATATTTCTCCAAAGGCATATGACCAAGGCAACACAAACCGGGCTAAACCTTTCCTTACTAATCCTACTGAGGCATAAAAAACCTCACCTACGCATGCATGTAAAAAATATGAAGTTGAAAGTACTAAATATTCTATGATCATCACAGAGTTTATAACATACTCTATAATGATATTACACTTGATTATACTAACATATTGATAAATTAAACAGTAGTATGAATTAAATTCTTGTCCCTTGTTGTCCGAGCTTGCAAATTCTTCAAGTTATACCTCTTTGTCTTGTTCATCAACCCTATTCAATATGTGTTCGAAATTCATCATTTCTTTTTTGAACAGTTGGACCTCGTGGATGTAGTTGGGGCTGCCTGCTTTTGTTTGGCAACTCTTATTGGAAGTCGCCTAACAATTGCTTCCTCGTTCAGCTTTTCGTCCCAGCTCTTCTTTCTTGTATGATTCTTCTTGCTTTGTTTGCTGTGCATGGGTGATAGATTGTGCGCGGCATTCTTGCAAAATTGCATCTTCCTCTCCGTCTTCATAAATATCCCTTCCCACGTTCACAGGATGTGGGAAATTTTGAGGAAGGTCCTGTGTCATCAAGACATTTCTGTCTTGTGTAGTTGCCAAAATTACCTTGTTTTGTTGTTGTTCTACTCCTTGTATCATTTTTCTATCCTTAGCCAAACAAGTGCTAAAAGAAAAATGGTTGAGGGAGTTAACATGTTGGGAAATCAAAATCGCATCCAGTAGTTTTCTGTCCTCGAAAGATAGATTTAAGTGTAGATTCATGGAAATTAGTCTAAGCCAAGTAGGAATCACTTACCCAAATCGCCCAGGTGAAAATCTCTTCAAAAATCATAATCTCCCGAGTTCCCAAGTCCAAAATATGAATTATGACTTAAACCCTCAATTTTAGGTTTTAAAAATCTGCCCAAGTGTTTCCTTCTTCGCGAATGCGGTCAACGCCTCGCGTTCGCGAAGCACAAAAATGACTTTGACCAAAGTCCTTTTACGCGAATGCGACAAAGACACTCTCGAACGCGATGATTCCTCAGACTTACCCTTCGCGAATGCACTCCTTCTCTCGCGAACACGATGAACAAACTCGATCTCAGATCCAGCTGACCAATTACTCTATGCGAATGCGCTACCTTTCTCACGAACGCGATGCACGAACATCCAGCCCTTCGCGAACGTGGAGCTTTCCTCGCGAACGTGAAGGCTAAAATTTCACCATCTTCCACTGACTCTTCGCGAACGCAAGGGTCCACTCGCGAACGCGAAGAGTAAATATCTGCAACAGCTGAACTTGCAATTCTGCAACTCCAAACTTCATGAAATGGTCCGATTGACCACCCAAAACTCACCCGAGGCCCCCGGAACCTCAACCAAACATACCAACATATCCTATAACCTCATTCTAACTTGTTCCAACCTTTGGAACACACAAAACAACATCAAAATACCTATTTCTCATAGGATTCAAGCCTAAGAATTCCAAAAGCTCTAAAAATATGCTTTCGATCAAAAAGTCTATCAAACCTCGTCCAAATGACCTGAAATTTTGCACGCACGTCACATTCAACACTATGGAGCTACTCCAACTTCCGGAATTCCATTCCAACCCTCGGATCAAAATCTCGCTATCGAACATGAAACTTCAAAAAGTTAACTTTCGGCATTTCAAGCCTAAATTAGCTACGGACTTCCAAAATACAATCCGAACATGCCCCTAAGCCCGAAATCACCCAAGGAACTAACGGAACCATCAGATTTCCATTCCGAGGCCGTCTTCACACTGTTCCTACTACGATCAACTTTCAAACACTTAAGCTCTCATTTAGGGACTAAATGTCCCAAAACTCTCTGAAACTTAAAACCAAACATCCCGGTAAATCAAAATAGCAGAAATAAACACGAGAAAAGCAATTAATAGAGGATCAAGGCATTAATTCTTAAAACAACCGGCCGGGTTGTCACATCCTTCTACACATAAACATTAGTTCGTCCTCGAACAAGCATAAAGACATACCTGAAGTTGTGAAAAGATGAGGGTAATGGCTGAGCATATCCTGCTCGATCTCCTAGGTCGCCTCCTCGACCGGATGGCCCCGCCACTGAACCTTTATTGATACAATGTTCTTTGAACTCAGCTTTCTAAACTGCCTGTCCAATATCGCCACTGGCTCCTCAACATAAAATAGATCCTTGTCGAACTAGACTACTGAAATCCAACACGTGTGACAGATCACTGTGATACCTCCGGAGCATCAAAACATGGAATACCGGATGAACTCCGGCCAAGCTGGGAGGTAAGACAAGCTCATAAGCAACCTCCCCAATACGCCTCAATATCTCAAAAGGGCCAATAAACCTCAGACTCAACTTCCCTTTCTTTCCAAATCTCATAACGCCCTTCATAGGCGATACCCGAAGCAGAACCCGCTCTCCAACCATATAGGAAACATCACGAACCTTTCGGTCCGCGTAACTCTTTTGTCTGGACTGGGCTATACAGAGTCTATCTTGAATCACCTTAACCTTCTCCAAAGCATCTTGAACCAGGTGTGTGCCCAACAATCTAGCCTCACCCGGCTCAAACCAACCCATCAGGGATCTACACCGTCTCCCATATAAAGCCTCATACGGTGCCATCTGAATGCTGGACTGATAGCTGTTGTTATAAGCAAACTCTACCAATGGCAAGAACTGATCCCAAGACCCTCCAAACTCAATCACGCACGTACGGAGCATATCCTCAAGAATCTAAATAGTGCGCTCGGACTGTTTGTCCGTTTGAGGGTGAAATGCTCTACTCAACCGCCCAAGTACCCAACTTATGCTGAACAGCTCTCCAGAATCGTGATGTGAACTGAGTACCTCTATCGGAAATGATGGAAACTGGAATACCATGAAGATGAACAATCTACCGGATATAGATCTCCGCCAACCGCTCTAAGGAATAAGTAGTACACACAGGAATAAAGTGAGCAGACTTGGTCAGCCGATCCACAATCACCCAACTAGCATCGAACTTTCTCAAAGTCCGTGAGAGCCCAACTACAAAGTCCATAGTGATTTGCTCCCACTTCCACTCCAGAATCTCTATCTGCTGAAGCAATTTACCCAGTCTCTGGTGCTTATACTTCACCTGCTGACAGTTGAGGTACCGAGCTATGAATCCAACTATATCTTTATTCATTCTCCTCCACCAATAGTGTTGTCTCAAATCCTGATACATCTTCACGACACCCGGATGAATGGAATATCGCGAGCTATGGGCCTCCTCCAGAATCAACTCCCGAAGCCCATCAACATTGGGTACACAAATCCGACCCTGCATCCTTAATACCCTATCATCACCAATAGTTACATCTTTGGCATCACCATGCTGAACCTTGTCCTTGAGGACAAGAAAATGCGAATCATCATACTACCGCTCCCTGATACGATCGAATAAGGAAGACCGAGAAACCATACAAGCTAGAACCCGACTGGGCCCCAAAAGATCCAATCTCACAAACTAGCTGGCTAAGGCCGGAACATCCATCGCCATAGGCCTCTCCAATGCTGGTAAATAAGCCAAACTCTCCGCCCGATGACTTAAAGCATCAACCACCACATTGGCCTTGCCCCGGTGATACAAAATAGTGATGTCATAGTCCTTCAGCAACTCTAAACACCTCTTCTGGCACAAATTTAGATCCTTTTGCTTGAACAGGTACTGCAAGCTCCGATGGTCAGTATAAATCTCACAGGGAACCCCGTATAAATAATAGAGCCAAATCTTTAGGGCGTGAACAATGACAGCTAACTCAAGGTCATGAACAGAGTAGTTCTTCTCATGTATCTTCAACTGTCTCGATGCGTAGGCAATCACCCTACCGTCCTGCATCAACACCGCTCCGAGGCTAGCCATCGAGGCATCATAATAGATCGTATAGGACCCCTAACCTGTAGGAAATATCAAAATTGGAGCTGTAGTCAAAGCTGTCTTGAGCTTCTGAAAGCTCGCCTCACACTCCTCCATCCACTAGATCGGAGCACCCTTCTGGGTCAACTTGGTCATAGGGGCTGCAATCGATGAAAACCCCTCCACAAAACGATGGTAGTAACCCGTCAAGCCAAGGAAACTGCAGATCTCGATAGTTGAGGATGGTCCGGGCCAACTCTGCACGACCTCTATCTTCTTCGAATCCACCTGAATACCCTCACTCGATACCACATGGCCTAAGAATGCCACTGAATCCAACCAAAACTCACATTTTGAGAACTTAGCATATAACTTCTTCTCTTTCAGAGTCTGAAGCACAGTCCTTAGGTGCTGCTCATGATCTTCCCGACTCTGGGAATACACCTGAATATCATCAATAAAGACAATAATGAACGAGTCGAGATATGGCCGGAATACACTATGCATCAAATGCATAAAAGTTGTTGGGGGCATTGGTCAGCCCAAATGACATAACAAGGAACTCGTAATGACCATACCGAGTCCTGAAAGCAGTCTTCGGGATATCTGGCTCCTGAATCTTCAACTGATGGTAACCTGAGCACAAATCAATCTTAGAAAACACCCATGCACCCTGAAGCTGGTCAAACAGATCATCAATATGAGGCAAAGGATAACGGTTCTTCACTGTAACCTTGTTCAATTGGCGATAATCAATATATATACGCATCGAACCATCCTTTTTCTTCACAAACAAGATAGGAGCACCCCAAGGTGATACACTAGGCCGAATAAAACCCTTATCAAGCAATTCTTGTAACTGATCCTTCAACTCCTTCAACTCAGGAGGAGCCATACGATACGAGGAAATAGAAATGGGTTGAGTGCCCAGCAATAGATCAATGCCAAAATCAATATCTCTATTAGGCGGCATTCCTAGAAGATCAGCTGGAAACACATAGGGAAAATCCCGTACTACTGGGACTGAATCAACTGAAGGGGTATCAATAATGACATCTTTCCCATAAGCTAAATACGCGTCACACCCCTTTTCAACCATACGCTGAGCTTTAAAAAAAGAAATAACTCTATTGGGAGTGTGATCTAAAGTACCCATCCACTTAACATGCGGTACACCTAGCATATCAAGCGTCACGGTTTTGGCGTGACAATCAAGAATAGCATAATGGGGAGACAACCAGTCCATGCCTAAGATAATGTCAAAATCTACCATGCTGAGCAATAATAAATCGGCTCTGGTCTCAAAACCACTAAGAGCAACCAAACACGACCGATAAATGTGGTCCAGAACAAGAGAATCTCCCACAAGAGTAGAAACATAAACAGGGGAACTCAAAGAATCTTGAGATACACCCATATGCGGAGCAAAATAAGAAGACGCATAAGAATAAGTGGAGCCTGGATTGAACAGAACCGATGCATCTCTGTGACAAACCAGTATAACACCTATGATGATAGAATTGGAGGCAACAACCTCGGTACGGGCAGGAAGGGCATAGTTTCTAGCCTGGCCTCCCCCTCTAGGGCGACCTCTACCTCCCCGACCTCCACCTCTAGCTGGCGGAGTAGGTGGGGTAGCAACTGGAGCTGTAACTATAGCCTGAGAAATCTGCGGGGCACGTTATGGCTGCGAAGTCTGTGGAAGTGCACCCCTCCCAAGTCTGGGGAAATCCCTCACCATATTACGTATGTCACCACACTTAAAACAAGCTCTGGGAGGACGTGGTGGCTGTGACTGGCTCGGGCCAAGTCTGCTGGACTGACATCTGAAAGCACCCCGCGTAGGAGGCGCGCTAGAAACCGGAGGTGCATAATAAGGTTCTTGAGGCCTAGGAGGAGCTTGAGCACTACTGGCTGCTGGAAGTGCTGAATGAATAAAGCGACTCATATAACCCCTACCATGATGACCTGCAGCTGGGGTACGGGCACCAGAATAATGGCCCTACTCTTGAGACCTCTTGGCCTCCCTCTCCCTAGCATGCATACCCTCAATCCTTCTAGCAATTCTCACCACCTGCTGATAAGAAATATCCATCTCCAACTAACGAGCCATGCTAGACCTGATGCTAGGAATAAGGCCCTCAATAAACTGGCAACCCTCTAGCAAACAGTAGAAACCAAGGCTGGTACATGCCTAGCCAAGCTGGTGTAACAAACAGCATACTCTGAGACAGTCATAGTACCCTGGCGCAAATGCTCAAACTATACGCACTATGCGTCCTTGAGGCTCTGAGGAACGTACTTTCTCAGGAACAGATCTGAAAACTAAGTCCAAGTCAGTGAAACAGACTCATCCGGACTGTCTAACTCATAGGTGCGCCACAACTCATAGCCGGCTCCTCGAAGCTGGAGTCGTAATAGCAGTAGGCATGTCAGGTGCCTGGACTCCGGCTGGAACTGCTGGTGGTACCTCGGCGGCAACTCGCGTAGATGCTCTGGCTGCACCACGTACGCGTCCTCGGCCTCTACCCCGGCCCTGACCTCTAACAGCTGCAGTAGGGGATACGGGTGCCTTACCATCTCGGGTAGCAGGTGTCCTCACCATCTGTGAGAGAATAGAAGAAAGAAGTTTAGAATTGTGATTTCAAAATATCGCATGACAAGAAAATCAAATAAAGTGGAATTTTCCTAACAGTTACATAGCCTATCGTAGATAAGTACAGATATCTCCGTACCGATCAACGAGACTCTAATAAACCGGCTTGTAATCCATGACTCCTATGAACCTAGAGCTCAGATACCAACTTGTCACGACCCCAGTTCGCCCTCCGTGAACTTTCGTGATGGCACCTAGTCTCTACGACTAGGTAAGCCTAACAAATGCAGAACATAAATGAAACTTGCGAAGAAATAATCAAAACCAAAATAACTGAATGGAAACAATAGTTATAATGCCGCTCGGCATATACAACACAACATTCTCAAAACCAAGTAAACTATCCCAAAACCCGAAAACTCACGGAAACACAAGCCTTTGGAATATCTAACAGTCTAACTCCAGAATATCTAGCAAGAAAGAAAATACAGAAGGGCAATGTTTAAAAGCTAGAATAGAAAAGGACTTCTCGGTCTGCGGATGCAGCAGATGTACCTTGAAGTCTCTAGAGTAGTCGCCTCCCTCAAGGATGGTAGGCCTGAGTAGCGATACCTGGATCTGCACATGAAAAACATGCGCATGAGAGGCATGAGTACACCACAACGGTACTCAGTAAGTGCCAAGCCTAACCTCGGTTGGGTAGTGACGAGGAAGGTCAGGGCCCTACTGAGGTTAAATAAAATAATAATGTCAACAGTATAGAACAGGACAATATAAATAAGTACAACAGTAAAATAACGTAGGATGTATAGGACAACAACGACCATACAGAAACAAGGTAAACACGGAAAGGAAATACAGCTCAGCACCAATGATAATGATCGGGGATCTCCCAAGATACCGTCCTGTAGTCCCATATGTACATATCCAATAGATCTCCCGGGATCCTGTCCTGTAGTCCAACTCATAGTGCACGAGGATCTACCAAAATCCCGTTCCGTAGTTCCTAATGTAAATACCCAGTAATGGGGGAATCTACATGGTGCATTCCCGTAGTTCCATGTAATTGTGCAGGGGGATCTAGCGGAATCCCACATCCGTAGTCCCAAAATAAACAGGCAAGGGGGAGCTACCGGAATCCCACATCCATAGTCCCAAAATAACAGACTAGGGGGGAGCTACCGGAATCCCATATTTGTAATCCCAAAATAAATACACAGCATCAATAGGAAAGTATACAGAAATGGCAATATTTCATATTAAGGCAACAAGTGATTCTAGCCTAGCATGCTGCACAGAATTCAAGTAAGGCAGGTTGAACAAATATAGCAATTAAGTCACATAGACATGCTTTCCTAAGCTAACAACAGGCTTAATAGTGCAAGTAATAGAAACAGGAAAGGAAACATACTAGTAATTACTTAAAGAAAACCGGATTTCCAACAATTAGCACAAGTACGCACTCGTCACCTCACGTACAAAGCATTTCAATTACCAAATATACCAATCCTAAGGGGAAGGTCCCCACACAAGGTTAGACAAGCCACTTACCTCGAACCAGCTCAAAATCAATTCGAAACCACGCTCTTGCCACGAGTACTCGACTCCAAATGACCCAAATCTATTCAATTCAATTTCATAATGTAAATAACACTTCAAGTAACTAATTCTACAATTAAATTCTAAGCTAATACACAAACTTAAGTAAAATGACCAAAACGCCCCTCGGGCCCACGTCTCGGAATCGGGTAAAATTTATAGTTTCAGAATCCTCACACTCTCACGAGTCTAACCATATCAAAATTATGCCAATCTGATGTAAAATCCATAATCAAAACTCAATTTCTTGGTCTAAGAACTTTTCCCCAATTTCCACAAAAAATTCAAAATTAAAGGATGGATTTAAGTGTAGATTCATGGAAATTAGTCTAAGCCAAGTAGGAATCACTTACCCAAATCGCCCAGGTGAAAATCTCTTCAAAAATCGCATTCTCCCGAGTTCCCAAGTCCAAAATATGAATTATGACTTAAACCCTCAATTTTAGGTTCTAAAAATCTGCCCAAGTGTTTCCTTCTTCGCGAATGCGGTCAACGCCTCGCGTTCGCGAAGCACAAAAATGACTTTGACCAAAATCCTCTTACGCGAACGCGGCAAAGACACTCGCGAACGCGATGATTCCTCAGACTTACCCTTCGCGAACGCACTCCCTCTCTCACGAATGCGATGAACAAACTCGACCTCAGACCCCGCCGACCAATTACTCTACGCGAAGGCGCTGCTCTTCTCGTGAACACGATGCACGAAAATCCAGCCCTTCGCGAATGTGAAGGCTAAAATTTCACCATCTTCGATTGACTCTTTGCGAACGTGAGGGTCCACTCGCGAACGTGAAGAGTAAATATCTGCAACAGCTGAACCTGCAATTCTGCAACTCCAAACTTCATGAAATAGTCCGATTGACCACCTGAAACTCACCCGAGGCCCCCAGGACCTCAACCAAACATACCAAAATATCCTATAACCTCATTCAAACTTGCTCTAACCTTTGGAATGCATAAAACAACATCAAAACACCTATTTCTCATCGGATTGAAGCATAAGAATTGCAAAAGCTCTAAAAATATGCCTTCGATCAAAACGTCTACCAAACCTCGTCCGAATAACCTAAAATTTTGCATGCACGTCACATTCAACACTACGGAGCTACTCCAACTTCTGGAATTCCATTCCGACCCTCGGATCAAAATCTCGCAATCGGACCGGAAACTTCAAAAAGTCAACTTTCGACATTTCAAGCCTAAATTAGCTACGAACCTCCAAAACACAATCCGAACACGTCCCTAAGCCCAAAATCACCCAATAGAGCTAATGGAAGCATCAGATTTTCATTATGAGGCCGTCTTTACACTATTCCGACTATGGTCAACTTTCAAACACTTATGCTCTCATTTAGGGACTAAGTGTCCCAAACTCTCCAAAACGTAAAACCGAATATCCCGGCAAATCAAAATAGCAGAAATAAACATGGGGAAAGAAATTAAAAGAGGATTAGGGCATTAATTCTTATGACGACCGGCCGGGTCGTCACATCCTCCTACATTTAAACATTCGTTTGTCCTCGAACGAGCATAAAGACATACCTGAAGTAGTGAAAAGATGAGAGTAACGACTGCACATATCCTGCTCGGTCTCCTAGGGAGCCTCCTCGACCGGCTGGCCCAGCCACTGAACCTTTACTGATGCAATGTTCTTTGACCTCAACTTTCTAACCTGCCTGTCCAATATTGCCACTGGCTCCTCAACATAAAATCGATCCTTGTCCAACTAGACTGAACTGAAATCCAACATGTGCGATGGATCATCGTGATATCTCCGGAGCATCGAAACATGGAATACCAGATGAACTCCGGCCAAGCTGGGAGGTAAGGCAAGCTCATAAGCAACCTCCCCAACACGCCTCAATATCTCAAAAGGGCCAATAAACCTCGGACTTAACTTCCCTTTCTTCCCAAATCTCATAACGCCCTTCATAAGTGATACCCAAAGCAGAACCCGCTCTCCAACCATATAGGAAACATCACGAACCTTCCGGTCCGCGTAACTCTTTTGTCTGGACTAGACAGTACGAAGTCTATCCTGAATCACCTTAACCTTCTCCAAATCATCCCGAACCAGGTCTGTACCCAACAATCTAGCCTCACCCGACTTAAACCAACCCATCGGGGATCTACACTGTCTCCCATATAAAGCCTCATAAGGTGCCATCTGAATGTTGGACTGATAGCTGTTGTTGTAAGCAAACTCTGCCAATGACAAGAATTGATCCCAAGACCCTCCAAACTCAATAACACACGCATGGAGCATATCCTCAAGAATCTAAATAGTGCGCTTGGACTATCCGTCCGTCTGAGGGTGAAATGCTATACTCAACTCCACCCGAGTACCCAACTCATGCTGAACGATTCTCCAGAACCGTGATGTGAACTGAGTACCTCTATCTGAAATGATAGAAACCGAAATACCATGCAGACGAACAATCTCCCGGATATAGATCTCCGCCAGCCGCTCCGAGAAATAAGTAGTACACATAGGAATAAAGTGAGCGGACTTGGTTAGCCGATCCATAATCACCCAAATAGCATCGAACTTTCTCAAAGTCCGTGGGAGCCCAACTATAAAGTCCACAGTGATCCGCTCCCACTTCCACTCTGGAATCTCTATCTGCTAAAGCAACTCACCCAGTCTCTGGTGCTCATACTTCACCTGCTGACAGTTGAGGCACCGAGCTATGAATCCAACTATATCTTTCTTCATCCGCCTCCACCAATAGTGCTGTCTCAAATCCTGATACATCTTCGTAGCACCCGGATGAATGGAATACCGCGAGCTATGGGCCTCCTCCAGAATCAACTCCCGAAGCCCATTAATTTTGGGTACACAAAACCAACCCTGCATCCTCAATACCCCATCATCACTAATAGTTACATCTCTGGCATCACCGTGCTAAACCTTGTCCTTAAGGACAAGAAAATATGGGTCATCATACTGCCGCTCCCTGATATGATCGAATAAGGAAAAATGAGAAACCATGCAAGCTAGAACCTGACTGGGCTCCGAAAGATCCAATCTTACAAACTGGCTGGATAAAGCCTAAACATCCATCGCCATAGGCCTCTCCGATGCTGGTAAATAAGCCAAACTCCCAAACACTTCGCCCGTCGACTCAAAGCATCGGCCACCACATTGGCCTTGCCCGGGTGATATAAAATAGTGATGTCATAGTCCTTCAGCAACTCTAACCACCTCCTCTGGCGCAAATTTAGATCTTTTTGCTTGAACAGGTGCTGCAAGCTCCAATGGTCAGTATAAATCTCACAGGGAACCCTATATAAATAATGCGCCAAATCTTCAGGGCGTGAATAATGGCAGCTAACTCAAGGTCGTGAACATGGTAGTTCTCCTCATGTATCTTTAACTGTCTGGATGCGTAGGCAATCACCTTACAGTCCTGCATCAACACCGCTCCGAGGCCAACCCTCGAGGCATCACAATAGATCGTATAGGACCCCGAACTTGTAGGCAATATCAAAATTGGGGCTGTGGTCAAAGTTGTTTTGAGCTTCTGAAAGCTCGCCTCACACTCCTCTGTCCACTAGAACGGAGCACCCTTCTGGGTCAATCTGGTCATAGGGGCTGCAATCGATTAAAACCCCTCCACAAAATGATGGTAGTAACTCGCCAAGCGAAGGAAACTGTGGATCTCGGTAGCTGAGGATGGTCTGGGCCAACTCTGCACGACCTCTATCTTTTTCGGATCCACCTGAATACCCTCACTCGATACCACGTGGCCTAAGAATACCACTGAATCCAACCAAAACTCACATTTTGACAACTTAGCATATAACTTCTTCTCTCTCAGAGTTTGAAGCACAGTCCTCAGGTGCTGCACATGATCTTCCCGACTCCGGGAATACGCTAGAATATCATCAATAAAGACAATGACGAACGAGTCGAGAGACAGCCGGAATACACTATGCATCAAATGCATAAAGGCTGCTGGGGCATTGGTCAGCCCAAATGACATAACAAGGAACTCGTAATGACCATATCGAGTCTTGAAAGCAGTCTTCGGGATATCTGGCTCCCCAATCTTCAACTGATGGTAACCTGAGCACAAATCAATCTTAGAAAACACCCGTGCACCCTGAAGCTGGTCAAACAGATCATCAATACGAGGCAAAGGATAATGGTTCTTCACTGTAACCTTGTTCAACTGTCTATAATCAATACACATACGCATCGAACCATTCTTTTTCTTCACAAACAAGGCAGGAGCACCCCAAGGTGATACACTGGCCGAATAAAACCCTTATCGAGCAATTCCTGTAACTGATCTTTCAACTCCTTCAACTCAGGAGGAGCCATACGATACGGGGGAATAGAAATGGTCTGAGTGCCCAGCAATAGATCAATGTCAAAATCAATATCTCTATCAGGCGGCATGCTTGGAAGATCAGCTAGAAACACATCGGGAAAATCCCGTACTACTAGGACTGAATCAACTGAAGGTGTAGCAATACTGACATCTCTCACATAAGCTAAATACACGTCACACCCCTTCTCAACCATACGCTGAGCTTTAAGAAAAAAATAACTCTACTGGGAGTGTGATCTAAAGTACCCCTCCACTCAACACGCGGTACACCTGGCATAACAAGCGTCACAGTTTTGGCATGACAATCAAGAATAGCATAATGGGGCAAAATCTAGTCCATGCCCAAGATAATGTCAAAATCTACCATGCTGAGTATCAATAAATCAGCTATGGTCTCAACACCACTAAGAGCAACTAAACACGACCGATAAACGTGGTCCACAATAAGAGAATCTCTCACAGGAGTAGAAACATAAATAGTTGAACTCAAAGAATCCCGAGATACACCCAAATGCTGAGCAAAATAAGAAGACACATAAGAATAAGTGGATCCTGGATCAAACAGAACCGATGCATCTTTGTGACAAACCAGTATAATACCTGTGATGACAAAATCGGAGGCAACAACCTCGGTACGGGCAGGAAGGGCATAGTTTCTAGCATGGCCTCCCCCTCTAGGGCGACCTCTACCTCTCCGACCTCCACCTCTAGCTGGCGGAGTAGGTGGAGTAGCAACTGGAGCTGTAACCATAGCCTGAGAAATCTGCGGGGCACGTTGTGGCTGAGAAGTCTGTGGAAGTGCACCCCTCCCAAGTCTGGGGCAATCACTCACCATATTACGTATGTCACCACACTTAAAACAAGCTCTGGGAGGACGTGGTGGCTATGACTGGCTCGGGCCAAGTCTGCTGGACTGACATCTGAAAGCACCCCGCGCAAGAGGCGCGCTAGAAACCGGAGGTGCATAATAAGGCTCCTGAGGCCTAGGAGGAGCTTGAGCACTACTGGCTGCTGGAAGTGCTGAATGAATAGGGCGACTCATATAACCCCCACTATGACGACCTGCAGCTGGGGTACGGGCACCAGAATAATGGCCCTACTCTCGAGACCTCTTGGCCTCCCTCTACTCTCTCTCCCTAGCATGCATACCCTCAATCCTCCTAGTAATGCTCACCACCTGCTAATAAGAAATATCCATCTCCAACTCACGAGCCATGCTAGTCCTGATGCTGGGAATAAGGCCCTCAATAAATCGGTGAACCCTCTCGCGAATAGTGGAAACCAAGGCTGGTGCATGCCTAGCCAAACTGGTGTAACAGACAGCATACTCTGAGACAGTCATAGCACCCTAGCGCAAATGCTCAAACTCTGCGCGCCATGCGTCCCTGAGGCTCTGTGGAACATACTCTCTCAGGAACAGATCTGAAAACTGAGTCCAAGTCAGTGAAGCAGCCTTATCTGGACTGTCTAACTCATAGGTGCACCACCACTCATAGGCGGCTCCTCGAAGTTGGAAGGTAGTGAAGGAAACCCTGCTCGATCCTGATATACCCATGGTACGGAGAATGCGGTAACTCTCATATAGAAATCCCAGAGCATCCTCCGATGCTGGACCGCCGAATACAGGAGGCTTGTACCTCTTGAACCTATCAAGCCTCAGCTGCTCCTCCTCGGAAGCCGCTGCCCTATGCTCAGGCTGAACTGGCACTGCAGGCAGCACAAGAATAATCTCAGGGACCTGCTCAACATGCACTCGCTGCTCAGGAGTGCGGGTGGTGGGAGTTTCTGCTCCTCCCCCGGCCTGAGATGTAGCTGCAGCAAGGGGAAGTAACCCTGCCTGAGCCAGAGTGGTGTATATGCTCATGAACTGTGCCAAAGTCTCCTAAAGAGCTGGAGTAGTAGTAGTAGTAGTAGCAGTAGGCGTGTCAGGTGCCTGGTCTCCGGTTGGAACTACTGGTGGTACCTCGGCGGTAGCTCGCACAGGTTCTCTAGCTGCACACGTGGTCCTCGGCCTCTACCCCGATCCCGACCTCTGACAGCTGTAGTAGGGGGTGCGGCTACTTGACCATCTCGGGTAGCACGTGTTCTCACCATCTGTGAGAGAATAGAAGACAGAAGTTTAGAATTGTGATGTCAAAATATCGCACGACAAGGAAATCAAATGATATGGAATTTTTTTAACAATTACATAGCCTCTCATAGATAAGTACAGACATCTCCGTACTAATCAGCGAGACTCTAATAAACCGGCTTGTGAACCATGACTCCTATGAACCTAGAGCTCTGATACCAACTTGTCATGACCCCAGTTTGCCCTCCGTGAACTGTCGTGATGGCACCTAGTCTCTACGACTAGGTAAGACTAACAAATGCGGAACATAAATGAAACTTGCGGAAGAAATAATCAAAACCAAAATAACTGAATGGAAACAATAGTTATAATGCCGCTCGGCATATACAACACAACATTCTCAAAACCAAGTAAACTATCCCAAAACCCGAAAACTCACAGAAACACAAGCCTTTGGAATATCTAACAGTCTAACTCAAGAATATCTAACAAGAAAAAAAATATAGAAGGGCAATGTTTAACAGCTAGAATAGAAAAGGACTTCTCGGTCTGCGGACGCGGCAGATGTACCTTGAAGTCTCTAAAGTAGTCACCTACCTCAAGGATAGTAGGCCTGAATAGCGGTACCTGGATCTAATCATGAAAAACATGCGCAGGAGAGGCATGAGTACACCACAACGGTACTCAGTAAGTGTCAAGCCTAACCTTAGTTGGGTAGTGACGAGGAAGGTCAAGGCCCTACTGAGGTTAAATAAAATAATAAGGTCAACAGTATAGAACATGACAGTATAAATAAGTACAGCAGTAAAATAACATAGGATGTACAGGACAACAACGACCATACAGAAACAAGGTAAACATGGAAAGGAAATACATCTCAGCACCAATGATAATGATCGGGGATCTCCCAGGATACCGTCCTATAGTCCTATATGTACATATCCAATGGATCTCCCGGGATCCCATCCCGTAGTCCAACTCATAGTGCATGGGGATCTACCGGAATCCCGTTCCATAGTCCCTAATGTAAATACCCAGTACTAGGGGAATCTACATGGTGCATTCCCGTAGTTCCATGTAACTATGCAGGGGGATCTACCGGAATCCCACATCCGTAGTCCCAAAATAAACAAGCAAGGGGGAGCTACCGGAATCCTAAATCCGTAGTCCAAAATAAACAGACAAGGGGGAGCTACTGGAATCCCACATCTGTAATCCTAAAATAAATACACAGCAGCAACAAGAAAATATACAGAAATGGCAATATTTCATATTAAGGCAACAAGTGATTATAGCCTAGCATGCTGCACAGAATTCAAGTAAGGCAGGTTGAACAAATAAAGCAATTAACTCACTTAGACATGCTTTCCTAAGCTAACAACAGGCTTAATAGTGCAAGTAATAGAAACATGAAAGGAAACATACTAGTAATTACTTAAAGAAAACCAGATTTTCAACAATTAGCACAAGTACGCACTCGTCACCTTATGTACAAGGCATTTCAATTACCAAATATACCAATCCTAAGGAGAAGGTCCCCACACAAGGTTAGACAAGCCACTTACCTCGAACCAGCTCAAAATCAATTCGAAACCACGCTTTTGCCACGAGTACTCGACTCCAAATGGACCAAATCTATTCAATTCAATTTTATAATGTAAATAACACTTCAAGTAACTAATTCTACAATTAAATTCTACGCTAATACGCAAACTTAGGTAAAATGACCAAAATGCCCCTCGGGCTCACATCTCGGAATCGGGTAAAATTTATAGTTTCAGAATCTTCACACTCTCACGAGTCTAACCATATCAAAATTATGCCAATCCGATGTCAAATCCCCAATCAAAACTCAATTTCTTGGTCTAAGAACCTTTTTCCAATTTCCACCAAAATTTCAAAATTAAAGGATGGATTTAACTGTAGATTCATGAAAATTAATCTAAACCGAGTAGGAATCACTTACCCAAATTGCCCAGGTGAAAATCTCTTTAAAAATCGCAATCTCCTGATTTCCCAAGTCCAAAATATTAATTATGGCTCAAACCCTCGATTTTGGGTTTTAAAAATCTGCCCAGGTGTTTCCTTCTTCGCGAACGCGGTCAACGCCTCGCGTTCGCGAAGCACAAAAATGACTTTGACCAAATTCCTCTTACGTGAACGCGACAAAGACACTCGCAAACGTGATGATTCCTCAGACTTACCCTTCGCGAACGCACTCCCTCTCTCGCGAACGCAATGAACAAATTCGACCTCATACCCACCCGACCAATTACTCTACGCGAACGCGCTGCCCTTCTCGTGAACGCGATGCACGAACATCCAGCCCTTTACGAATGCGGAGCCTTACTTGGGAATGCGAAGGCTAAAATTTCACCATCTTCCACTGACTCTTCGTGAATGTGAGGGTCCACTCGCGAATGCGAAGAGTAAATATCTACAACAGCTGAACCTGCAATTTTGCAACTCCAAACTTCATGAAATGGTTCGATTGACCACCCGAAACTCAGCCGAGGCCTCCGAGACCTCAACCAAACATACCAACATATCCTATAACCTCATTCGAACTTGTTCCAACCTTCAGAATGAACAAAACAACATCAAAACACCTATTTCTCATTTGATTCAAGCCTAAGAATTTCAAAAACTCTAAAAATATGCTTTCGATCAAAAAGTCTATCAAACCTCGTCTGAATGACCTGAAATTTTGCATGTACGTCACATTCAACACTACGGAGCTACTCCAACTTCTGGAATTCCATTCCGACCTTCAGATCAAAATCTCGCTATCGAACCGGAAACTTCAAAAAGTCAAACGGAGCTAACGGAACCATCAGATTTCCATTCCGAGGCCGTCTTCATACTGTTCTGACTACGGTCAACTTTCCAACACTTAAGCTCTCATTTAGGGACTATGTGTCTCAAAACTCTCCGAAACTTAAAACCGAACATCCCGCCAAATCAAAATTGCAGAAATAAACACGAGAAACATATTTTGGATTTTGATTGATTTTTTATTTTGCCTTTTGTTTTTGAAATTTTTGAAAGAAAGGCTTCTAAAGAAGAAAGAATTTTTTTTTGGATTTTTGATTTTTTTGATTTTTTTTTGGGAAAAGACTTCTAAAAAAAGGTAGAAAATATTTTTTGGATTTTGTTTGATTTGTTTTCTTTTTCGAATGAAAGACTTCTAAAGATAGAAAATATTTTTGGATTTTTGATGTTGCCTCCTAATTTTCGAAAGAGAAACTTTTAAGAAAATATTTTGTATTTCTGAGTTATTTATTTATTTTTTATTTTTTTAAATTTACAAAGAAAGACTTCAATTTTTCAATATTTTTGGACGAAAGAAAGACTTCAATTTACAAAGAAAGACTTCTAAAGAAAAACGAAAATATTTTTGGACTTCAATTTTTCAATATTTTTTTATGACATATACGAAAGAAAGACTTTTAATGAAGGAAAAGAATATTTTTATTGGATTCTGTTTTATGATTTTTAAATTTTTGGGAAAAATACTTCAAAATAATGAAAATCCGTATTTTGGATTTTGATTGATTTCTTTTTCGTTCTTTGATTCCTTTATTTTTCGTATGAAAGTTTATGGAAAGAAGGAAACTATTTTTTCGAGTTAAAAATCTTTCTTTTTTGTTTTGTTTTTTGAATTTTCTAAGGAAATGCTTCTAAAGAAGGCATTAAAGAAAAATATTTTTGAATTTTTTAAAAATTGGGGTCGGAACCGATGAGGTGCCTACATATCTCACATCCGGTGAGAATCAGACCCCAATAGTTTGGTCAGTTTTGACGCAATAGAAAATATGACTTTTGAATATTTTGGCTCAATCTAGAATGACCTTTCTTTTCTCTCTTTTTCGCAATTTCAGCAGAGTTTCAGGATTTTTTTTCAAATACTTGGATTTTTCAGAACCTGGTAAATTTTCTCTTTCCTAGCTCACTCTGGTTTTCCTTTTCTCTTTTTTTGTTGATTTTCTTTCTCTATTCTAGAAGCCAGTCAACATGCAAACCGAAGCAAATAATTGTATAAGTAGCACGTAAAAATGCATCAGGATGGTCTTTTTAATTTGGGTACACCTGTCCTAGACGGACCCAACCCCTGTGTTGAGTCCCTATAGTCAAATGCACATGATGCAAACAAGCATTCCTACTAGGGTTACGACATGAAGCTATGTTATTCTAGGTTTAAAACATGGGTGTATTGTTCTAGACCTGGCTTACCCGAGCGGACAACTCGAGCTCGGGGGGGGGGACAACGTACCGGGAACCAAAAGGCCATCCAACTTTGTAACTTGTCTGAACCTCGTTCTAAATTAGGGCATGACACTATCAAAAAAGAAGCCACGCCAGCGTGCACTTCCCAGAAGATTAGAAGAGAAGGGTTTTGCATCAGTTTATAAACTGTTCAAATAATATCAAAACGATAAAAAGCAACATTTAACACATTAGGCCCAAACATGTAATAAACAATCAGATAATAAATAAAAGTCATTTATAACAGTTATTCTAAGCTCAAATTCTTGAACCCTGAAACGAAAGTTCTGGGTTCTAATCCCCAGCGGAGTCGTTAGAGCTTTCACACCTCCTTTTTACACCTGAGGGGGTTTATAAGGGAGTTTTTCTAATTAAAGTGACATACATCAAAATGGGATTATTTTATTTATTTTTCAGAGTCGCCAATTGGAATAGTTTATTTGGTGTCCCAAGTCACCGGTTTATTTTAAATCCCAAATCGAGGAGAATTTTGACTTTATTTAAAAGTCTGTGAAACCAGAAAATCTAGTTAAGGAATTCTGTTAACCCAGGAGAAGGTGTTAGGCATTCCCTAGTTCTATGGTTCGAGCACGGTCGCTTAACTATTAATAATTGACTTAATTATCTGATTTAATACATGTTTTAAACCTAGTGTGAATTTTTAACTTTATAATCGCTTTTAATTATTTAAATCGCTTTTAAGATTTATGGGATTATTTCTTGAACAAGTTACGATTGTCGTACACTTGCCGTTTTGGAACACATTGCAAACCACGCTACATGAAATGTACCCGCGATTTGTGACATATTTATTTTATCATTATTATTCAAAGTTGTTATAATCGGGTCACATGAAATGCACACCCGAATTTGGGAATTGTGTATCATAACTATGTCATAGGAACCGTACCCACAATTACGATGATTTATTATTAACAGCGTGCCTAAAGCAACTAGCGTATTTGAATTTTTCTAATCTTTGAGATTACTGTCAAACTAGCCGGGTTTCACACTGAAAATATAGCTTTAAACTATGAACAGAAGACATGCACATCATGTGCCGTACTTTAATCTTCTAACACTTAACATGGCACTCAGACACAACTTAGTCATGACCAACAACCCATTAATTTTTCTTTAGCATTTAACAAGAACTAAAATAAAGTGACTTAATCATATTTCCTCAAACTTAGAGCAGGTAACTAAATCACTACACATTGAGAGTCCATTAATCTCATTTTACCTATTCAAACAATAACTGAATTCTATTCTTTAAAGAAATAAAAATAGCTGAAATATTCTACTTCACCTTTAATAGACCGAAAGATCAAAATAGTGGTACATTAATTTTGAAGCAAATATGATCAATTCATTATACTAAAAAAAACTCACAAAAGTTTGATTGAAAACTTTATTCACATAATCCTATTCCAATAAGCATGTCATTTTAAGATAACTCTAAACTCAGACACAAACTCGGCATGGAAGGCAGTCCGGTAAATGGCCATCGACCCATCTAAATCAATTCGATAGTAGCTAAATTGTGAAAGTATTTGAGGCAGTAATTTGAAAGACTACTGTCATGACCCCGAACCGGACCGGGTGGTGATGGTGCCTCTCTGAAGACAAGGCCAGCCGACACAATTCCCAAATTCAGTTTTAACAGTTTAATAAGTCAATTTAAGTCATTTATAAAGATAAATCTCCAACAAGTACAGATTCAGCGAAACAAAACAAGTGCGGAAATGAAAACTGCCCGACATCGGGGTATCACAAGCATCTACTAAGATCTAAAATACAAATTTCGGTAAATGTATTAATACATTCTAATAACATCAAAGGGAGAAAGCACTTCTGCGGACGTCGGGCAGTTACCTTGCTAAAATCCAAAGACTCTGCCTCTGATCAACCAATACCCGATACCGGGTGCAGAAATACCTAGATTTGCAAACAAGGTGTAGGGAGTAAAGTGAGTACTCCAACTCAGTGAGTAATAATCATAACTAAAGTCTGAGTGATAGGAAATCACGAAAAATACATCAACATGCTGTATAGAAGTAGTACAAAACCAGTAAGAAAGCAATAAAGCCGTGAAATCTCTTAAAGCATCTTAGCTCAGTTTAAACTTCTTTAAAAATGACTTTTTCAACAGTTAAGCAATTGAATGCAAGGCAATTAGAGTAGATAAGCACAGGAAATCCGCCCCTCGGGCATAATACACAATTAACCAGGTAAATGACAGGCAATAAGAAATATAACCACATAAAGGTTTGCCCCTTAGGCACAATGTCAACAAATCCGCCCCTCGGGCAATATCTCAAAACAATACCAGCCCCTCGGGCTATATCTCACATCACAATGGGTACCCGTGCTCACTGGGGGGGTGTGCAGACTCCTGGACGGGTCCCTTACAGCCCAAGCACAATATCAAGCCATCTCGTGACATCATCTCTAGGCTCGGCCTCATATCAACAAGCCACCTCGTGGCGTACATATCTCAGGCCCTCGGCCTCATAATCAAAATCAGTGTAGCACTGCTGTGGCATGCAGCCCGACCCAAAAGATATCCTCACAACATAGTCCCTCGTCCTTACTCAGTTAAAAATCACATAAGCCACTCGAGCAACAGTAAAACATGATGCTCAGCCCAAAATATTATTTGAAATATCATTTCAAGTGTTAAAGCAGAGTAAACATGGCTGAGTTTTGAAAACAGTAGAATATAGCATGACTGAGTACAAGTTTGAAGTCAAAACAGTGAGGAAATATCAATAAAAATCCCTGAAGGTTTCACATAGTTAGCACGAGTCCCAAATATGGCATTCAACCCAAAACATGATGATAGCAAATAGTTTTCAATCAAATACGTAGTAAAACAATCATTCGGGATGGACTACGTCACAATCCCCAACAGTGCACGACACCACGCTCGTCATCTAGCGTGTGCGTCACCTCAATATAGCACAACGATGTGCAATCCAGTGTTGCATACCCTTAGAACATCATTTACAATCATTACTCACCTTGATCCGGTCCAAACTCTAGCCCACGATGCCTTTGCTCACACAAATCGACCTCCAAATGCTCCAAATCTAGCCATAATCAGTACATAATCATTAAAATATGCTAAGGGAACAAAGCCCACTCGAAAATATCAAATATACATAAAAAATCCCGAAATTGCTCAAACCTTGCCCCCAGGCCCACATCTCAGAATCCGATTAAAGTTACATCAATAGAATCCTTGTCCTCACACGAGTCTATACATACCAAGAACATCAAAATCGGGCCTCAATTTCCCCTTCAAATTCCTAATTTACACTCTCCAAAGTCAAGCCCTAATTTCCCAATTTTAGGCTTTAATTTTCACATTTTTCATGATTAAACAAGTAAGAATCAACATAGGATTGAGTATTGAGTTCACAAATCTTACCTCCAGGTGTTATATCTTGAATCCCTCTTCAAATCCTCTCAAAAAGCTCCAAAATCGCCCAAAAATGGTGAAAGATAGCCCCAAAATCGCGGACAATGGCTATTTAAACATTCTGCCTAGGCATCAAAAACCTTCTTCGCGAACGCGACTGGCCTCTCGCGTTTGCGTAGGCCAAATTCACTGCCTCACCACTTTTCCCTTTTCAAACGCAGACAATTTCCACACGAACGTGATGCTTCGCCTTACCAGGCTTTCACGAACGCGATCCAACTCTCGCGAACGCATAGCACATGGGCCTGGGGTGCCCAACGACCTTACTCCTCTTCGCGAACGCGACCCCAGTCTCGCGTCCGCGTTGCACATGAAGCCTCCACCTTCACGTTCGCGTCCCCTTTCTCGCTAATGCGTAGAACAAATATATGATGACACAAAAACACCCTTCGCGAATGCGAGTCCCTGACTGCGAACGTGAAGAACAATTTGTCTGCAATACAAAACCAGCAAAAACTGCCAAGTCCAAAGTCCAAAATTGATACGTTTAACCATCCGAAACTCACCTGAGGCCCTCGGGTCCTCAACCAACATGCCAACATATCCCATAACCTCATTCAAACTTGTTCCAACCTTCAGAACGCTCAAAGCATTATCAAAACACCAAAATCACATCGGATTCAAGCTTAAGAGTTTCAAGAACTTCCAAATTCCGCTTTTTGATCCAAAACCCAATGAAACCACGTCCGAATGACTTGAAATTTTTGCACACATGTCACAAACTTTCGGAATTCCATTCTGACTCCTATATCAAAATCTTACCTATCAACCGGAAAACGCCAAAATCTCAATTTCGCCAATTCAAGCCTAAACCTTCCATGGACTTCCAAAATGCATTCCGATCACGCTTCTAAGTCCCAAATCACCTAATGGAGCTAACCAAATTATTAAAATTCCGATCCTAGATCATATACCCAGAAGTCAAATCTTGGTCAAACATTTCAAATTTCATGCTTCAAACTGAGAACTGTTCTTCCAAATTCATTCCGATTACCCTGAAAACCAAAAACAACGATTTACATAAGTCATAATCAATCATTCGGGGCAAGTCATGCCCGAGAACTGACGAGGAAAGTGCAAAAGCTCAAAATGACCGATCGGGTCTTTACATGCTCCCCCACTTAAACATACATTTGTCGTCGAACGTGCCCAGAGTTGTTCCAAAAGCCAACCAATCGCTGAATAACCTTACCACGCATATACCCAGGGGTGATCCCACTTCACCCTATCTCACATAGGTCCGATAACACAATGTAACTGAAATTTTCACAATCCAACCTAGCCCATAAACCTTAGAACCACATTTCCACTTCTAAAATCATCCACAAGATCCAAATATCACATGTATACTCTGAATAAGCCCGAACAAGCAGTAGTAACCCATACCTGCAACCTCAGGTGCAATTACATGATACACCACATCATTCAAACAATTGTAGCACTAACTTCTAATCGTAGTAGCTGCACATAACAACCGAATACCGATAGAAAACCTCTTGTCAACTAAAGTTCTATTCCAGCACTTTCATATACTACCAATGATAAATGAAACATATAGTAAGCCATAACTATTTCTCAGATCAACCATTCATGAAGCCACTTCTCTTTTTGCAAAGACCATGGCAAATTTCTGAGTCGAACCTCGATATTATTCTTCCAACATGCTGAAATCGAATCCGTTCGTATTCATTAATGATCCCAACGATCTCATCTAATCCAACGCACTACACTGGTGACATGACACATCAATACAGGCTAAAGACTCAACTTGTGAAATCCGCGCACCAATAACCAACAATCCGAACATACTCAAATCATGAACATGACTCAAATGAAAGAGCTGTACCGTAAGCTCACCAGTACCACCACAACACAAGGCTGAGAACCCGTCTCACATCATAGAAACAAAATACACGAATCTAACCCGCAAGGATCACCCCGTCCACATAGCTTCGCTCCAATACGCGACCTCATCCACACACTAGTCCACATGAAACACCTCAAGTCACTATGCTCAAAAATCGACAACCATGCGCAATATGATGTCTAAAACCAAAGCAATCATAATAACTACCGCGAAGCAATTGACATAACATTACACATACCCGAAGGGATACAATCGATACGCCATTCAAGCAATACCCAGTACTCTTTCCTGCTCGACTTCCACTATGAAACCCCAATGGAACCGCACCATATGTGCCTATAACCAACAAATCATAACGTCTCGCAACACAAAAAAGTAATCCATAGATCACCTCAGAACACTAACAGCTCAATAACAACTGAATCAACAACTTTGCCCGGTGACATGCCCGACCATAAGAAACACCTCCGAAAAGTCCCTCACCACCGAAACTGAATAAATGGTAGGAGTCTCTACACTGACATCCATGACAAAACCCAAGTAAGAAAGACGATCCTTCCCAGCCATCCACTAGATCTTCAAAATATAAACCACTCCACTAGAACATACTCCGTCGAACCTCGCCACTCAGTCCGTGGCATTCCCGACATAGCCAACATTGCCACCTTAGTGCAATAGTCTAGAATAATACAACACGGAGACAATCAGTCTATACCCAATGTCACATCCAAAATCTAACATACCAAGCAACAAAAGATCCACTCGGGTCTCCAAACCCCGATAGTCACTAAACAGTGCCGATACACGTGACCCACAACCACAACATAGCCTGAACACGAGAACTCCCAGTCTTTAACTCCATATAGCCCACGAATCACCATACCTGATCCCAATTCCACCGTCCGAATACATACCACACCTCTTAATACCCAGTCATTCCATGAGAGATACTCTAAAATTCTTCTGTGTCGCCAAGCAAACTCGAATATTAGCAGCCGATGTAACAAGAAAGTGCCGTAATACTACCGAAGTACCATCAACTTAATCACATTGCCTTTTTCTGAAACATATACCCTCGTCAAATCACCCCAATTAGCATTGCCATTTCCTTAATCATCTGAAGATCATTTCCCAAATCATTTGAAGCTCATTTCTCTAATTATCTGAAACTGTCCGTGCTGCCTAAGAATTGTGACCTTCCTTTCAGAACTAATCCGTGACCTTACACATGCAAATCTAAGTCTTGAACATCATACCGCATATAACTTACCGTCCTAAGGTAAACATGAGAACTTCATATCCATTCTGAGCCACACGCAACTACGCACTCAACCCGCCAAGAACTTTTCTATTAGACCTTAGCTGGGAGAAAATCACTATACATCCCATGCTCTTCATGCCCGTGGAAAATACACACCTCTAACTGTGGTAGAAATCATCAAGAACTTTCTGAATTCCATTCGCACAAAACTAAACCGTCAGGACCGAATCCTTCTAACTCAACCAAGCTATGCAGGCCACAAAAAACCCCCCAAGAGAATTGCCGCGAAACACCTGCAGAAACTCATTACTCCATTCACACCCAAAATGACTAATTATATCTTTACCATGCCAATCCGGCCTACTACCAAGCTATCATATTGATCCTAGTTCCTTCTAAATTACCTTCAAATTGATACTTCTCCTTGCCGTAACACCACAATTCCTCAACCCAGACTCACCACATGAGACCCAAGCATAAAACCACACTGTCTAAGGCTCACAAACTGCCGAACTCTCTCTTATATATTCCCAACAGCACCACATTGAAAGTGCTTACCCTGAAGAGACTTCCTACGAATCCAAAGCCATTACCTTCACCTTCCTGGTAATGATATATAGAATCCCATAATTAATATAGAAAATACCAGAAGTCCTGACATCTTCCAAAGAAAACTTAGTTTCTAGCCACATATACAACTTGAAAATACCCAACTGTTACATATAAAATCTTGAACGCGTTAGAACCATTCTCTAGAGCCATCCACCCTACTCAAACTACATTTAGCCTTATCAAATGAATCGAACAACCCGTGCCTCATTAGCACTCCGACATCGAAGAGTGTAACCTCATCCTAGAACAATCAAGCAACTTCCTGCTCTATGCACCGAGCATCCATTACCAACAACAACTCAAGACACTTTGTGATTCTCATACACCTATGAAGCATGACATAACCTTTGTCAAAATTTTCCTTTACTAGAGCCATCCTCGGTCTCAATCTCCATAAGCCATAACTGATTCACCCGCACGTCTCAAACTGGAACCAACATACCACATAACTGTGCAATCGACTAATTAATAGTGGACTCCCCCACTTGGCTCGAGGCCATAGACCTAATCATACACAATAACTCATAACGCCATATACTTTATTGTTGCCATAATACCATAGTGAGATTAAACTCAATCCTTCACAAGCTCATGGAACACAGACTATCTGTTACTTCATATCTTTTGTAGATCTCGCATTCACTCTCGTAGTAGACAAGCCTACTCTCTTGAGCAACCCAAATTCAAATTGTAAAACATATATTTCCTTGGCAATAGAGATCTTCCAATAAATGGCACAAGGGATCACACAAACTTCAGAACAATCCGCAGGAGATAACCCCACCTACTTTGCCTCAAACTAACATTTCTATATACCTTCCACCGTTATAAACATTACGCAGTCACTTAATCTTCCCGAGTCTAAACTCATACCGCAACATGAAATTCACTTCACTCCCAACTAGAACACATGAAAAAATTTCTTCACATAACCATAACTCGGGGCTATACCTCAAATCAAGATGAAAATCAAGTACCTAATAGTTCTTCTATCCTTCAGCAGACCCTTCTCCTCGTTTCCAAATCATATGAATATACCTCGCAGTCATAACATACTCATCACGTAGCTATCCAGTCATTACTCCCCTTAATAGGGACACAACAGAACATATAGATCCAGAAGCACGCGCTCACGAAATCAATAGCTCAAGGCTCGAGCTATAGGAAAAAATCCGGCTCAAGTCTTCCAGACTGGCCCAACATCAACACACAGAGATCACATCTCGCCACTTGATCGAGGAATCATAAGCCATCGATGCACATCGAATACTGAGCGCTCATGCGCGCATACGAACATGTGGAAGGAATTCAAATAGTTACATTTCAAGCTGAATCAAGGACGCACCAGAAGAATTCAAAAATGTGAAGTTTTCCTAAAGGTTTTGCAGCCTCTCAAGGATAAATACAGATGTCTCCGTACCGATCCGCGAGACTCCACTAAACCTGCTCATGACTCGTGAGACCTATGTAACCTAGGCTCTGATACCAACTTGTCACGACCCCGAACCGGACCCGGTCATGATGGCGCCTCTCGTAAAGATAAGGCCAGCCGACACAATTCCCAAATTCAGTTTTAACATTTTAATAAGTCAATTTAAGTCATTTATAAGGATAAATCCCCAACAAGTACAGATTTAGTGAAACAAAACAAGTGCAGAATGAATACAGCCCGACATCGGGGTGTCACAAATCACGAGCATCTACTAAGGTCTAAAATACAACGAAAAATTAGGTAAATGTATTAATACAGTCTAATAACATCAAAGGGAGAAAGTAGTGCTGCGGACGTCGGGCAACGACCTTGCTAAACTCCAAAGACTTTGCCTCTGATCAACCAATACCTGATACCGGGTGCAGAAATACCTAAATCTGCACACAAGGTACATGGAGTAAAGTGAGTACTCCAACTTAGTGAGTAATAATCATAACTAAAGACTGAGTGATAGAAAATCACAAAAAATACATCAATCTGCTGCATAAAAGTAGTACAAAACCAGTAAGAAAGCAATGAAGTCGTGAAATCTCTTAAAACATCTTAGCACAGTTTAAACTTCTTTAAAAATGACTTTTTCAACAGTTAAACAATTCAATGCAAGTCAATTAGAGCAGATAAGCACAGAAAATCTGCCCCTCAGGCACAATACACAATTAACCAGGTAAATGACAGGCAATAAGAAAGATAACCATATAAAGGTTCGCCCCTCGGTCACAATGTTAACAAATCTGCCCCTCAGGCAATATCTCAGAACAATACCAGCCCCTCGGGCTATATCTCACATCACAATGGGTACCCGCACTCACAGGGGGTGTGCAGACTCCTGGAGGGGTCCCTTACGACCCAAACGCAATATCAAGCCATCTCGTGGAATCATCTCTAGGCTCTCGGCCTCATATCAACAAGCCACCTCGTGGCGTACATATCTCAGGCCCTCAGCCTCATAATCAAAATCAGTGTATCACCGCTGCAACATGCAGCCCGACCCAAAAGATATCCTCACAACACAGGCCCTCGGCCTTACTCAGTCAAAAATCACATAAGCCACTCGGGCAACAGTAAAACATGATGCTCAACCCAAAATATTATTTGAAATATCATTTCAAGGGTTAAAGCAGAGTAAACATGGTTGAGTTTTGAAAACAGTAGAATATAGCATGACTGAGTACAAGTTTGAAGTCAAAACAGTGAGGAAATATCAATAAAAATCCCCAAAGGGTTCACATAGCTGGCACGAGTCCCAAATATGGCATTCAGCCCAAAACATGATGATAACAAATAGTTTTCAATCAAATACGCAGAAAACAATCATTTGGGATGGACTACGTCACAATCCCCAACAATGCACGACCCCACGCTTGCCATCTAGCATGTACGTCACCTCTATATAGCACAACGATGTGCAATCCAGAGTTTCATACCCTCAGAACATCATTAACAATCATTACTCACCTCGATCCGGTCCAAACTCTAACTCATGATGCCTTTGCTCACACGAATCGACCTCCGGATGCTCCAAATCTATCCACAATTAATACATAAACATTAAAATATGCTAAGGAAACAAAGCTCACTCAAAAATATCAAATTTACATAAAAAATCCCGATATTGCTCAAACCCGGCCCGGGCCCACGTCTCAGAATCCGATAATAGTTACATCAATAGAATCCTCGTCCTCACACGAGTCTATACATACCAAGAAAATCAAAATCGGGCCTCAATTGGCCCTTCAAATTCCCAATTTACACTCTTCAAAGTCAAGCCCTAATTTCCCAATTTTAGGCTTTAATTTCCACATTTTTCATGATTAAACAAGTAAGAATAAACATAGTTACAAGTATTGAGTTCACAAATCTTACCTCCAGGTGTTATATCTTGAATCCCTCTTCAAATTCTCTCAAAAAGCTTCAAAATAGCCCAAAAATGGTGAAAGATAACCCAAAATCGCGGACAATGGCTATTTAAACATTATGCCAAGGCATCAAAAACCTTCTTCGCGAATGCGACCGGCCTCTCATGTTCGGGTAGGCCAAATTCACTGCCTCACCACTTTTCCCTTCGCGAACGCGGACAATTTCCACGCGAACGCGATGCTTTGCCTTACCAGGATTTCACGAACGCGGTCCAACTCTCGCGAATGCATTGCACATGGGCCTGGGGTGCCCAACGACCTTACTCCTCTTCGCGAACATGACCCCAGTCTCGCGTCCGCGATGCACATGAAGCCTCCGCCTTCGTATTCGCGTCCCCTTTCTCGTGAATGCGTAGAACAAATATGTGATCATACAAAAACACCCTTCGTGAACGCGAGTCCCTGACCGTTAACGCGAAGAACAATTTGTCTGCAACACAAAACCAACAAAAACTGCCAAGTCCAAAGTCCAAAATTGATCCGTTTAACCATCCAAAACTCACCCGAGGTCCTCGGGACCTCAACCAAACATACCAACATATCCCATAATCTAATTCAAACTTGTTCCAACCTTCGAAACGCTCAAAGCAACATCAAAACACCAAAATCACATCGGATTCAAGCCTAAGAGCTTCAAGAACTTCCAAATTCTGCTTTTGATAAAAAAACCCAACCAAACCACGTCTGAATGACCTGAAATTTTTCACAAACGTCACAAATGACACAAAGGAGCTACTGCAACTTTCAAAATTCCATTCCGACCCCTATATCAAAATCTCACTTATCAACCAGAAAACACGAAAATCTCAATTTCGCCAATTCAAGCCTAAACCTACCACGGACTTCCAAAATGCATTCCGATCACACTCCTAAGTTCCAAATCATCTAACGGAGATAACCAAATCATAAAAATTCTGATCCGAGATCAAATACGCACAAGTGAAATCTCGATCAAACTTTTCAAATTTCAAGCTTCAAACTGAAAACTGTTCTTCCAAATTCATTCCGATTACCCTGAAAACCAAAACCAACAATTTACATAAGTCATAATCCATCACTCGGGGCAAGTCATGCCCGAGAACTGACGAGAAAAATGCAAAAACTCAAAATGAGCGGTCGGATCGTTACAACTACTAAACCAATTCACCCATTCAAATAAGTTGTACTCCATTAGAAAGAAATGAGAGAACTACTTGAAAAGAACATAACCAGCCTTTATCTACAATTTTTTATGATACATCAAACTTCTAATTTCTAAAGTAGAGTCAAAAAAACTATCAGCAAAATAAAATCATAAAGCCTAACATTAACATAGTAATTGCAATTAAAACAATGAAAAAAGCCTAAAGATGATATTCAGCTGCTCCTAAGGCTAAATTTTTATGTGACGTTCACTTCCAAGTTCAAAGACACAATCAATTGGAAATTTGATAAGAACTGCTAAAACAATCAGTTGATGGCATAATACCAAACAGTGATAAGACTGCTAACTCCCACAAACAAACACATAATTATCATTGCCATATCATTATAAGCATGTTCTCATTGAATCAAAAGAAGAATTACATGACCGAGGAAGGGAAATAGTACCTTAACGGAAGTAATAGGTCCTTAAAATTGCCAAATAAAGGCTGATAAATTGCTACAAACTGGAGCTCAGCGGAACAAAATTTGAACAACAACTCAACTCAATCAACCTCCACATTTGAAACCCAAATCAACTAAGAAGTAGAAACTTAAAATATTTTAGCATTTTTTGTAAAATTTCGGACATCAACCATCTTAAAGAAAGAATTAATATTTTATATATTCCTGTTTTTTTCTGAAATCTCCGAAGAAACGAAAGAATCGAAAGAAAATTCCAAAAATCCTCAAAGTTTTCCTGTTGTCCTCTCGTTCTCTGTCCGTGGGTAAGGGTTGAAGAAGAAGAAGAAACAACTGGTTTGGTGGTGTGCTGAAGAAGAAGGGCTATTAGGGTTTTTCTATTGAAGTTCGATTCTTCGGTTTTTAGAGGTGAAGATGAGAGTCCAGAAGAAAAAGGGAGGGGGTGCGCTGTTGCCCTCTATGAAAGAGATCTTATTTTTCTTAATCTTCTGATGTTAGGTCTAAGTTTTGTTTTAGGTTTGGAAGGTGAGAGTCTTTTAATGAGAGAGATTCCAATTGGGTTATGGGCTAGGGGATTCTAGGCTACTTTGGGCCTAAAAAAGAAACGGCCCAAAAGAAAATTAATGACCCAAATATTCCATCTTCTTTTCTTAGTTTACTTTTTCTTTGATTTAAACTCTAGCCAAAATAATTGAAACATCAATTTCAAATTGATTTTTGCAGAAATGACCTATTAAACTAATTGATTAAAGCTAATGTACATTTTTTGTAATTTTCATGTATTAATCTAACAATTGAAGAGTAATTAATTTCTAAAAATGCAAATTAGACCTAAGATGGCATGAAATAAAAAATGTGAAAATTGTTATGATATTTTCTATGATTTTAAAATATTAAAAATGCATGAGATGCAACTAAATAAAGAAAAACTCCTAAAATTCATTAAAATTATTTTTGGTCTATTTTTAGGTGTTATTTCCATGCGGGGAAAATATTAGGTGCTCATCGAAACCGATTATTTATTTCATGCCAATTCGTTCGTGCTTTTCTCGTTATTTTCGTAGAAATTTCTTGGCTGTCGTTCTTTGTTTTTCAAAGTCCGTTCTTGATTACATAAACTCCACTCTTAAATTACTTTCCAGAAAACTCATTCGTAGATAGGTGATTTGTGAGTTGAGCTCAAACTTTGAGAATTTTCAAGGAGTGAAAAGTGAAAACTCATAAATGTGAGATAAAACACAAGAGGTTGAGTGGCGTGTTTGAATCAAACTACAAGAGGTGTGCTATTATGGGATCCTCTTATTATTAGTCAATTATTTTTCCTATAAGCATGTCTTCTGCATATTCAAGCGATTGGGGTGAAAAAATGATTGAATATAGTGATGACGAATGTTGGGATTCCTATGATGAAGATGATGAAGGAAGCAATTTATGTAATTTTTCTGGGTACTACGGTGGGCATATTCCTTGTCATGATTCAGGTGAAGACTCAAGTGATGAACAAACATGGTATATTCCTTATCATGATTCATATGGTTATGATTCTTATGAGTATTTTACTAACAAGTATGATAACTATCATGCTAATCATAAAAGATATGGAGTTGAATCAAGGAACATGAAAGCAAAACATGAAAAATTAATTTACAAGGGTAGTGAGGTAAGTTTGATCCTTGAAAACTATAATATATCGATACCATTCTTTGAAGGAGTTCATGGTCCGAATACCTACCTTAATTGGGAGAGCAAGGTAGACGATGTCTTTGCATCTTATCCATGTTCGGAATGTAAAATATTGGAGCTGATTAGTAAAGACCTTTATAGGAATGCTTCTTTGTGGTGGTACAACCGTGAAACTACCTTTAAAAGCACTTCCTGTCCATCCATTATGTCACGACCCTAAAATCGACCCGGTCGTGTTGACGCCTATCGTGAAACTAGGCCACAGATACAACTCCTGAATTAACCATTTAATTAATAACAATTATTTTTTAAGCCTTTAATTAATCAGATATCTCATAATGTAAGTCTAAATAAACAATGCAGAATAAATACACAAGTCCGACATTGGGGTGTCACAAGTCACGAGCATCTACTAAGGTCTGAATACAACGAAGAGTCTAAAATGTACTAAATACAGTATAAGGAAGACAAGATGGAGAAAAGCAGTGCTGCGAACGTCATGCAGCTACCTTGCTAACTCCGATGACTCTGTCATTGAGTAATCAACATACGGTACCGGGTTCAGAAACACCTAAATCTGCATACAAGATGCAGGGAGAAATGTGAGTACGCCAACTCAGTAAGTAATAAAAGTAAATGAAAGCTGAGCAGTAAGAAAACACATAAGCTATGTCATAACGCTACAACAAATGCAGTACATTTCCAAAACAGTACGAAAATTATTTACTTCGCAAATCAAGCTCAGTTTCAGTAAAACCTATTCAAAACAACTTTCAATAGTTTTAAACGAGTGATAAAACAGTGAGTAAAAATGATAGCAAACGTAAACAGCCCCTCGAGCAAAACATATATCATTAATCGCCCCTCGGGCATAATATCAACAGAATCAGCCCATCGTGATACCTCACAATCACTCGTAATCAGCCCCTGGAGCATAACATGAATCAAGAACTACCCCTTTGGCAACAATATGAATCAACAACAGCCCCTCGAGCTATATCACATCACTCACACTGGGTTCCTGCTCTCACTAGGGGTGTACAGACTCCAGGAGGGCCCCCTTACAGCCCAAGCGCAATAACAAGCCATCTCGTGGCATAATCAAATAGGCTATCAGCCTCATATCAAGCCACATAGTGTCATAACAAATTAGGCCCTCGGCATCATAATCATGAATCAGTACCACACTGCTGCAACGCGTAGCCCGATCCCATAGTATCCTCACAACACAGGTCCTCGGCCTCACTCATTCAGAAATCTCTTAAGCCACTCGGGCAACAATAAAACATGATTCTCAACTCAAAATATCATTTAAAATATCAAAACAGAGTAAATATGACTGAGTTATGAAAATAGTAGAATACAACATGATTGAGTACAAGTATGAAGTCAAAACAGTGAGAAATAGAAGTAAAAATCCCCTAAGGGTCCAAAATAGTTGGCACAAAGCCCAAATATGGCATTCAGCCCAAAACATGGTAATAATTCCCTAAACACAATGATAGCAAATAGTTTCAATCAAATACACAACTTAATAGTCGTACGGGACGGACTAAGTCACAATCCCTAATGGCTCATGACCCCATGCTCGTCATCTAGCGTGCGTGTCACCTCAAAATAGCACAACGATGTAAAATACGGGGTTTCATACCCTCAGGACAAACATTTACAATCATTACTTACCTCAATCCAGTCCAATTTCTAGCCCGCGATGCCTTTGCCTCTTGACTCAGCCTCTGGATGCTCCAAATCTAACCAAAAACAGATTCATACCATCAAAATATGCTAAGAGAACAAAGCCCACTCGAAAATAACCAATTTACATCAAAATTCCCGAAATTGGTCAAACCCGACCCTCGGGCCTACGTCTCGGAATTCGATAAAAACCACAAAACTAGAATCCTTATTCCCTCATGAGTCTGCCCATGCCAAATTCAGCAAAATCTGACCTCAATTGCCCATTCAAATTCGCAAAAGAATTTTCAAACTTTCCTTCCATTTTCCCCAATTTCCACTCTAATTTCTCAAATTAAATGATGAAATTCAAGACTAAATCATGGAATTAAACCAAATATGAGTGAAGAATACTTACCCCAATTGCTCCACTGAAAATCTCATCAAATTTCACCTTCTCCCGAGCTATTTAATGGTTTTTGTGATATTGGACTTAAACCCTCGATTTTGAACTTAAACATTCTGCCCAGATATTTTCTTCATCGCGAACGCGGCAGCACCCTCGCGTTCGCGAAGCACAAAGCTTTACTAACCAAAATTCCTTCTACGTGAATGCGAGGTCCCTCTCGCAAACACGATGCACAACTGACCCAACTCTTCGCGAACGTGACCTCTACTACGCGAACTTGTAGAACAAATTCCTTGGGGTCCCAGCTATTCCACTTCCTCTAGGCGAATGCGGCAAAACCCTCACAAATGCGATAACCACTGACCTCAGCCCTTTGCGAATGCGAGACCACCTTCGCGAATGCGAAGGCTAATTCCACTGCCTCACATCCTAACCCTTCGCGAATGCGAAGGTCAAAAACCTACAACACCAACAACAATTTTTCTACAACTTTTTCCAACATGAAATGATCCGTTCAACCACCCGAAACTCACTCGAGGCCCTCGAAACCTCAACCAATCATGCCAACATATCCCATAACATCATTCAAACTTGTTCCAACCTTCAGAACACTCAAGACAACATCAAAACACCAAAATTACATCGGATTCAAGCCTAAGAATTCCAAAACTTCCAAATTCCGCTTTCGATCAAAATGCCTATCAAACCTCGTTCGAATAACCTGAAATTTTGCACACACATCAAAAATGACACAACGGACCTACTCCAACTTCCAGAATTCCATTCCGACCCCTATATCAAAATCTCACCCATCTACCAGAAATTGCCAAAATTCCAATTTAGCCAATTCAAGCCTAATTCTACTCCGGACCTTCAAAACACATTTCGATCATGCTTATAAGTCCCAAATAACCTAACGGAGCTAACCAAATCATAAAAAATAAAATCCGAGATCATATACTAACAAGTCAAAACTGGATCAAACCTTTCAAATTTTAAGCTTCAAACGGAGAAATGTCCTTCCAAATCCATTCCGATTACCCTGAAAACCAAAACCGAAGATTTGCATAAGTCATAATACATCACACGGGTCTAGTCATTCCCGAGAACTAGCGAGCGAAGTGCAAAAGCTCAAAATGACCGGTCGGGTCGTTACACATTGAGACTTGGGATACAATAAAGTTTCATTTGAGAAGCAAGTTTGCACCTTTGAGTTTAAAAGATATGGGGTATATGAAGAATAAGGCTTCCAGGAGGGGAAAATCTATTTCTTATGATTACCCAAGAACTCAAAGCATGGAATCTTACCAAAAGGAGAGCTTCTAACGAAAGCTTTTTCTTCATATTTAACTCCATCTGCAACAAACAAAAGTGAGCAAGAGAGACAAAAGAAAGAGAGGAGTAAAGGAGTGACAATTCACAATTTAATAAAAGCAAAAGGAGAGGTTGAGCGGAGTATTGTGAGAGAGATGTCAAAAGGAAAAAAATTGAGTGAAAGCGGAGAAAAGAGTGTTGCAAATGAAAGTTTGTGTGAAAATACTTCTTGACTTCATTCTGATTTGTTAGTACCTTCTTTGTCTAGTGGGTATTTCTCTAATGTGTAGGCCTTAAAGGATACGTTTAGAAAATTGGAGGAAACCATACAAGATGCCACTATTTCAAGTGGTCTGGGAAAGCAAGAAGATATAACGTTAAAGCACAGTGATCCATTCTTAAGTGTAAGAAATAAAGATAAAAAACAACTTATGGGAATAACTTGAGGTATAATGACTAATCATTACTCCTTTTTGTTGAGAGAATTTGATTCTCGTATAAGTGCTTGTGTTGGCTGTGATTCTTGTGAGCCTAATGAATCTTTACTTTTTGTTGCAAATCATGAAGCTAGTTTAGCTTAATAGTCGGGATAACAATCACCCGAATGAGTCTAAACTCGATGGTCTTATGCGGGTGGCCTTGGGAATAATCTATTTGAAAGGGAAGAGAAGTTGAATATGAACCTTATTCTGAGCGGATTGATGCTTTAAATGGAGACATACCACAAAGTACTAATGGACTTGACTTTGTTGATAATTTGTTTCAACTTCATAGTAACAATTGTGTTGTTGAAAGAACTTCCTTAATGAGTGAGTTTAAACTTGTTGATTCTTTTTTCATGAGAATATACTGCAATGTGATGAGAACATGTCACAAGAAAAGTTGAATGAGAAACACAAAGAGAGCATTAGGGAGCATTGATCATGTTTATATATTAATCCATTAACTATTTTTTGTTTTAGTATTAGTTCTCCCTTAATACAGGAATTTAAAAAAGATTACGAGGAATAGAACAATGACGAGAACGCGAGTGGTAAGTTAAGGTGTATTATTCTAAGCCATTATGGGATGAGGAAATAAAGCAAAAGGTTACCAATAAGGAAAATGAGGCCCATGGAGATGTTGTTACTTATATACTATGGGGATTGAGTTGAAACAAGAATATAGTTGCTCAAGTTTAGAGAAGAATATCAAAACTGAAGACCACAAATTTTATGGGGATGATGATGTCCATAAGATTTCTAGCGGAGTATTTATACTTTGTAGGTGTAACTGGGTCAAGTAAATGCATGAATAGTATCTTATATTGCTTATACCATATACGTGTTGTTTATCATGTAAGTTTTACATCTTATTGTGTTTCTTCTGTGTTGTAGGCCAAGATGCGAGGACGAATATTTTTTTTAAGATGGGGAGAATGATATTATCCTAGATAGTCCGGGAAAAATGAAGAATATTAAGAATGACCCCAAATTATCTAGTGGATCGTTGACCCGCTCCAAGTCTAAGAACGTCCAAGAGATGCAAACTAAGAAGCTGCATGATCTTCAAAAGTGACTAGAAGATGTTTGGGGAATCACTTTGAGTATTCATGCAAAGAATACCTGTCACACCCCATTTTTCTTGCGAAATCGGATTTCGACATTTCTGGGACAACTCCTTTCCGTGAGGGTAGGGAATTTGATTTGAAAGAGTCGCTACCTAATGGATTAAGGTGCGTTAGGGCACCTAGAGCAATTAGCTCATATAACTAGACTACATCACAAGAGATCGAGTAAGGGCTCGAAATTACCTTGAGGGGAAGGTGTTAGGCATCCCTCGATGTCCACAACGGTGGGTCCCGACCGAACTTAAATTAAGTGAATTAGTCTTAAAAGGGAAGAAAACAATTTGGACAAATACAATATTTAATTTATTTTTACACAGGAGTATAGGGGGTGGTCCTAAGTTTTTTAGCCTATAGGATCATTCCATGCAATGCTTTGCAACTCCCTCAAGTCGGGGTTTTACTCATAGCATTAGCGCATGGGCTATCACTTCATTTACTACCCAATTACTATTTTCAAGTTGTTACTTAAGTGCGCTAATTGATTTTAAATCGTACCCTTGTCACGACCCGGTTTCTCCCTCTGTGAACCATCATAACGGCACCTAGTCTCTACGACTAGGTAAGTCTAAAACACAGAAGATAAACCAATTTACGGAAGAATACAATTTAAAACAGAAATACTGTAATAAAACAGCATTTTAAAAGTGCCGCTCGGCATATAAAATATAACTCTCAAATCCAATATATATCTCTCTCCCAAAACCCGGAAACCCATGAATCACAAGCTAAGGATATTACATAATGCTCTAACTCCAGAATAATCTAAAACAAGGAAATACAGAAGGGCTTAACTACAAGAGAGAATAGAGAGAGACTCCTCGGTCTGCAGACACGGCGATATACCTTGAAGCCTCCGAAGGGTCACCTCGCCTCAAGGATAGTAAGTATGAGTCAAGGTACCTAGATCTGCACATGAAAAACATGCGCAGAAAGGTCACAAGTACACCACAACAGTACTCAGTAAGTGCGAAGCCTAACCTCGGTCAGGTAGTGACGAGGAAGGCCAGGGCCCTTCTGAGATAAAATAAAAATATAAGATATGACTGTATAAGATAAGCAGTACAGTCGAAAAATAACACTAAGAATTTAATACAGGAAAACAAGGAATTCAATAACTGAAACAGAGGCAAAAACAATCACAAGGAAATAACCGAGGATCTCTCCGTATCCCAAGGATCTCTTAGTACACTCAATATATGCCAGGGATCTCTTGGTATCCCGAGGATCTCTCGGTATCCTCAATATATGCTAGGGATCTCTTGGTATCCCAAGGATCTCTTGGTATCCTAAATATACGTGCTAGGGATCTCTCGGTATCACGCACCTTAGTTCAAATCATAAATATGTACAGGGGATCTCCCGGGATGCCGTCCCGTAGTCCCAAAATAAAACACATAGCAGCAACACAAGAATACTCAATTAAGCTCAATTTCGTATCAAGTAAATAGGTACCTCGAATATAATATGCTTAACATAATTCAATTAAGGCAGTTTAAGCAAATAAATAGTTAAGTCAATTAGACATTCTTTTTCTAAGGTAACAACAAGTTTAAATTTCAAGTAAAATGAAATAGGAAAAGGAACACAATTGAAATTACTTAAAGAAAACTGGATTTTCAATAAATATCTCAAGTAAACACTCGTCACCTCACGTACAAGGCATTTCAAACATCAAATATACCAAATCCTAAGGGGAAGGTCCCCACACAAGGTTAGACAAGCCACTTACCTCGAACTGACTCAATAATCAACTCGAGACCACGTTCTTACCACGAGTATTCGACTCCAAATGGCCTAAATCTATTCAATTAAATTGCATAATATAAATAACACTTCAAGTAACTGATTCTACAATTAAATTCTAAGTTAATACGTGAAATTAGGTAAAATTACCAAAATGCCCCTCGAGCCCACAGCTTAGAATCGGGTAAAATTTATATTTTTAGAATCTTCATCTCACGAGTTCATGCACACCAAAATTATCCAATTCTAAGGTCAAATTCCCAATCAAAAGTCGAATTATAGGTTTAAGAACTTTCTTCCAACTTTTCCCCAATTTTTATCTCCAATCCGAAATTAAATGATGAAACTAACTATAGATTTATGGAATATAACTAGAAAGGGTTAAAGTAATGTTACGCACTGATCTCCTCTTCAATTTCCTCCCAAAATCGCCCTTTCCCCGAGCTCCAAATCGAATTTCCAACTTTTGAAACTAAAACCTTGAAATTTCATATTTCTGCCCAGCTGTTACCACATCTACGGTCCTGGGACCGTTTATGTGGTCCCGCTTTTGTGGAACACTGGTCGCATCTATGACTCCTCACTTAAAACTAGATTCTGCATATGCGACTCACCATCTGCAGATGTGGTACCGCTTCTGCGGTTCCTGCTGAACCTCCCCATTTCCACTTCTGCGATTAATTCGCCGCTTCTGCGACTCCGCACCTGCGGTCCCACACTCGCAGGTGTGGTTATGATAGTAAAACATCTGAAGCTGCAACTCCAAATCCCAAAAATCTTTTCGTCAACCATCCGAAATCATCCCGGGGACCTCAACCAAACCTATCAACATATCCCATAATTTCATTCAAACTTGTTCCAACCTTCGGAACGCTCAAAACAACATCAAAACATCTATTTTTCATCGGATTCAAGCTTAAGAATCCCAAAAACTCTAAAAATATGCTTTTGATCAAAAAGTCTATCAAACCTCGTCCGAATGACCTGAAATTTTGCACACACTTCACATGCAACAATACAGAGATACTCCAACTTCCGGAATTCCATTCTGACCCTCGGATCAAAATCTCACTATCGAACCGGAAACTTCAAAATTCGACCTTTCGGCATTTCAAGCCTAAATTAGCTACGGACCTCCAAAACACAATCCGAACACGCCCCTAAGTCCGAAATCACCCAACGAAGCTAACAGAATCATCAGATTTCCATTTCGAGGACGTCTTTACACTGTTCTGTCTACGGTCAACTTTCCAATAATTTAGCTCTCATTTAGGGACTAAGTGTCCAAAAACTCTCCGAAATTAAAAATCAAACATCCTGGCAAATCAAAATAGCAGAAATAAACTCGGGGAAAACAGTTAATTAGGGATCGGGGCGCAAATTCTTAAGACGACCGGCCGGGTCATCATATCCTCCTACATTTAAACATTCGTTCGACCTCGAACGAGCATAGAGACATACCTGAAGTAGTGAAAAGATGAGGGTGACAGCTGTGTATATCCTGCTCGGTCTCCTAGGTCGCGTCATCGACCGGCTGACCCCGCTACTAAACCTTTTTCGATGCAATGTTCATTGACCTCAGTTTTCTAACCTGCCTATCTAATATTGCCACTGGCTCCTCAACATAAGATAGATCCTTGTCCAACTGGACCGAACTGAAATCCAACACGTGCGATGGATCGCTGTGATACCTCCAGAGTATCAAGACATGAAATACCAGATGAACTCCTGGCAAGCTGGTAGGTAAGACAAGCTCATAAGCAACTTCCTCAACACGTATCAATATCTTAAAAGGCCCAATAAACCTCGAACTCAACTTTTCCTTCTTCTCAAATCTCATAACGCCCTTCATAGGCGAAACCCGAAGCACAACCCGCTCTCCAACCATATAGGAAACATCACGAAACTTCCGGTCCGCGTAACTCTTCTGTCTGGACTGGGCTGTATGGAGTCTATCCTAAATCACCTTGACCTTCTCCAAAGCCTCCTCAACCAAGTCTATGCCCAATAATCTGGCCTCACCCGGCTCAAAACAATCCACCGGGGATCTACACCTTCTACCATATAAAGCCTCATACGGTGCCATCTAAATGCTGGACTAATAGCTGTTGTTGTAAGCAAACTCCGCCAATGGCAAGATCTGATCCCAAGACCCTCCAAACTTAATCACACACGCACAAAGCATATCCTCAAGAATCTGGATAGTGCGCTCGGACCACCTGTCCGTCTGAGGGTGAAATGTTGTACTCAACTCCACCCGAGTACCCAACTCATGTTGAACGACTCTCTACAACCGTGATGTGAACTGAGTACCCCTATCTGAAAAGATGGACATTGGAATACCGTGCATACATACAATTTTCCGGATGTAAATCTCCGCCAACCGCTCCGAAGAATAAGTAGTACACACAGGAATAAAGTGAGCGGACTTGGTCAGCCGATCCACAATCACCTAAATAGCGTCGAACTTTCTCAAAGTCCGTGGGAGTCCAACTACAAAGTACATGGTGATCCTCTCCCACTTCCACTCCGGAATCTTTATTTGTTGAAGCAATCTACCCGGTCTCTGATGCTCATACTTCACTTGCTGATAGTTAAGGCACCGAGCTACAAATCCAACTATGTCCTTCTTCATCCGCCTCCACCAGTAGTGCTGCCTCAAATCTTGATACATCTTCGCGACGCCCGGATGAATGGAATACCGCGAGCTATGAGCCTCCTCCAGAATCAACTCCCAAAGCCCATCAACATTGGGTACATAAATCCGACCCTGCATCCTCAATACACCATCATCGCTAATAGTCACATCTTTGACATAACCGTGCTGAACCTTGTCCTTGAGGACAAGCAAATGAGGGTCATCATACTGACACTCCCTGATATGATCAAATAAGGAAGAGCGATAAACCACGCAAGCTAGAACCCGACTAGTCTCTGAAAGATCTAATCTCACAAACTGGCTGGCTTAGGCCTGAACATCCATCGCCATAGGTCTCTCCGATGCTGGTAAATAAGCCAAACTCGCCAAACTCTCTGCCTGGCAACTCAAAGCATTGGCCACCACATTGGCCTTGCCCAGGTGATACAAAATAGTGATATCATAATCCTTCAGCAACTCTAACCACCTACTATGGCGCAAATTTAGATCTTTTTGCTTGAACAGGTGCCGCAAGCTCCGATGGTCAATATAAATCTCACAAGGAACCCTGTATAAGTAATGGCGCCAGATCTTCAGGGCGTGAACAATGGCAGCTAACTCAAGGTCGTGGACATGGTAATTCTTCTCATGTACCTTCAACTGTCTGGACGCGTAGGCAATCACGCTACCATCCTACATCAACACCGCCATGAGGCCAATCCTCGAGGTATCATAGTAGACCGTATAAGACCCGGAACCTGTAGGCAGTATCAAAATTAGGGCTGTGGTCAAAGCTGTCTTGAGCTTCTGAAAGCTCGCCTCAACTCCTCCGTCAACTGAAATGGAGCACCCTTGTGGGTCAATCTGGTCATAGGGGCTGCAATCGATGAAAACCCCTCAACAAAATGGCGGTAGCAACCCGCCAAGCCAAGGAAACTGCAGATCTCGGTAGCTGAGGATGGTCTGGGCCAATTCTACATGGCCTCTATTTTCTTCGAATCCACCTGAATACCTTCACTCGACACCATGTGGCCTAGGAATGCCACTGAATCCAACCAAAACTCACATTTCGAGAACTTAGCATATAGCTTCTTCTCTCTCAGAGTCTGAAGCACAGTCCTCAGGTGCTGCTCATGATCTTCCCGACTCGGGGAATACACCAGAATATCATCAATAAAGACAATGACGAATGAGTCAAGATACAGTCGGAACACACTGTGCATCAAATGCATAAAGGTTGTTGGGGCATTGGTCAACCCAAATGATATAACAAGGAACTCGTAATGACCATACCGAGTCCTGAAAGCAGTCTTCGGGATATCTGGCTCCCAAATCTTCAACTGATGGTAACTTGAGCGCAAGCCAATCTTAGAAAACACCCTTGTGCCCTGAAGCTGGTCAAACATATCATCAATACGAGGCAAAGGATAATGGTTCTTAACTGTAACTTTGTTCAACTGGCGATAATCAATACACATACGCATAGAACCATCCTTTTTCTTCACAAACAAGACAGGAGCACCCCAAGGTGATACACTAGGCCGAATAAAACCCTTATCAAGCAATTCCTGTAATTGATGCTTCAACTCCTTCAACTCGGGAGGAGCCATACGATATGGAGGAATAGAAATGGGCTGAGTGCCCGACAACAGATCAACGCCAAAATCAATATCTCTATCAGGTGGCATGCCTGGAAGATCAGATGGAAACACATTGGGAAAATCCCGTACTACCGGAACTGAATCAACGGAAGGGGTATCAATACTAACATCTCTCACATAAGCTAAATATGCATCACACCCATTCTTAACCATACGCTGAGATTTAAGAAAAGGAATAACTCTACTGGGAGTGTGGTCTAAAGTACCCCTGGTATAGCCAGCGTCACGGTTTTGGCGTGACAGTCAAGAATAGCATAATGGGGCGACACCAGTCCATGCCCAAGATAATATCAAAATCTACCATGCTGAGCAATAACAAATCGGCTCTGGTCTCAAAATCACTAAGAGCAACCAAACACGACCGATAAATGCGGTTCACAACAAGAGAATCTCCCACAGGAGTAGAAACATAAATAGGGGAACTCAAAGAATCTCGAGATACACCCAAAATCAGAGCAAAATAAGAAGACACATAAGAGTAAGTGGAGCATGGATCGAATAGAACCGATTTATCTCTGTGACAGACCAATATAATACCTGTGATGACAAAATTGGAGGCAACAGCCTCGGTACAGCCAGGAAAGGCATAGTATCTGGCCTGGACTCCCCCTCTAAGGCGACCTCTACCTCCCCGACCTCCACCTCTAGCTGGCTGAGTAGGTGGGGTAGTAGCTGGAGCTATAACTATAGCCCGAGAACTCTGCGGGGCGCACTGTGGCTGAGAATTCTGTGGAGACGCATTCCTCCCAAGTCTAGGGTAATCCCTCACCACATGGCGTGTGTTACCACAATCAAAGCAAACTCTGGGAGGATGTGGTGGCTGTGACTGGCTCGGGCCAGGTCTATTGGACCGACCTCTAAAAGCACCCCGCATAGGAGGCATGCTAGATACCAGAGGTGCATAATAAGGCTCCTGAGGTCTAGGAAGAGCTGGAATACCGATGGCTGCTAGAAGAGCTGAATGGACAGTGCGACTCATATAACCCCTACCATGACGACATGCTGCTGGGGAACGAGCACTAGAGAAATGGCCCGACTCTCGAGACCTCTTGGCCTCCCTATCCTCTATTTCCCTAGCATGCATACCCTCAATCTTCCAAGCAATGCTCACCACTTGCTGATAAGAAATATCCATCTCCAACTCATGAGCCATAATAGACCTGATGCTGGGAATAAGGTCCTCAATAAACCGGAGAACACTCTCACGAACAGTAGAAACCAAGTCTGGGGCATGTCTAGCGAAACTAGTGTAACAGACAGTATACTTTGAGACAGTCATAGCACCCTGGCGCAAATGCTCAAACTCTGTGCGCCATGCGTCCCTAAGGCTCTGAGGAACATACTCTCTCATGAATAGATCTGAAAACTTAGTCCAAGTCAATGAAGCAGCCTCATCCGGACTGTCTAACTCATAGGTGCGCCACCACTCATAGGCGGCCCCTCGAAGCTGGAAAGTGGTGAAGGAAACCCTGCTCGATCCTAATATACCTATGGTACAGAGAATGCAGTAACACTCATCTAGAAATCCTAGAGCATCATCCGATGCTAGACCACTGAATACATGAGGCTTGTACTTCTTGAACTTCTCAAGCCTCAGCTGCTCATCCTCGGAAGTCGCTGTCATATCCTCGGGTTGATGTCGGACTGTAGGCTGTATAGGAATAATCTCAGGGACCTACTCAACATGCACTCGCTGCTCAAGAGTGCGGGCGACGGGAGTCTGTGCTCCTGCCCCAGCCTAAGAGGTAGCTGCAGTAAGGGGAAGCAACCGTGCCTGAGCCAAAGTGGTGTACATGCTCATGAGTTGTGTCAGAGTCTCCTGAAGAGGTGGAGTAGTGGTAGTAGTAGGCGTATCTGGTGCCTGGACTCCGGCTGGAACTGCTGGTGGTACCTCGATGGCAGCTTGCACAGGTGCTCTGGCTGCGACCACGTACGCATCCTCAGCCTTTACCCCGGCCTCTGACGGCTGCAGTAGGGGGCGCGGGTGCCTGATCATCTCGAGTAGCGCGTGTCCTCACCATCTATGAGAGAATAGAAAACAGAAGTTTAGAATTGTGATATCAAAATCTCGCACGACAAGGAAATCAAATGAAGTGGAATTTTCCTAACGGTTACGTAGCCTCTCGTAGATAAGTACAGACGTCTCCGTACCGATCAACGAGACTCTAATGAACCGGCTTGTGATCCATGACTCCTATGAACCTAGAGCTCTGATACCAAATTGTCACGACCCCGGTTCACCCTCCGTGAACCATCATGACGACACCTAGTCTCTCCGCCTAGGTAAGCCTAAAATGCGGAAGATAAACCAATTTTGAGAAAGAATACAATTTAAAATAGAAATAATGTAATAAAATAGCGTTTTAAAAGTGCCGCTCGACACACAAAATATAACTCTCAAATCCAATATATATCTCTCCCAAAACTCGGAAACCCATGAATCATAAGCTAAGGATATTACATAGAGCTCTAAATCAAGAATAGTTTAAAACAAATAAATACAGAAGGGCTGTAACTACAAAAGTGACTAGAGAGAGACTCCTCGGCCTGCAGACTAGGCAGATATACCACAAAGTCTTCGAAGGGTCGCCTCGCCTCAAGGATGGTAAGTCTGAGTCAAGGTACCTGGATCTGCACATGAAAAACATGTACAGAAAGGGCATGAGTACACCACAACAGTACTCAGTAAGTGCCAAGCCTAACCTCGGTCGGGTAATGACGAGGAAGGTCAGGGCCCTACTGAGATAAAATTAAAATATAAGATATGACAATATAAGATAAGCAGTATAGTCAAAAACTAACACTAAGAATTTAATACAGGAAAGCAAGGAATTCAATAACTGAAACAGAGGCAAAAACAATCACAAGGAAATAACCGGGGATCTCTCAGTATCCCGATGATCTCTTAGTACCCTCAATATATGCCAGGGATATCCTGGTATCCCGAAGATCTCTCGGTATCCTCAATATATGCTAGGGATCTCTTGGTATCCTCAATATATGTGCCAGGGATTTCACGGTATCCCGAACCTCAGTTCAAATCATAAATATGTACAGGGGATCTCCCGGGATGCCCTCCCGTAGTCCCAAAGTAAAACACACAGCATCAACACAAGAATACTCAATTAAGCTCAATTTCGTATCAAGTAAACATGTACTTCTAATTAACACGTTTCACATAATTCAATTAAGGCAGTTTAAGCAAATAAACTATTAAGTCAATTAGACATGCTTTTTCTAAGTTAACAGTAGGTTTAAATTTCAAGTAAAATCTGGAAAAGGAACACAATTGAAATTACTTAAAGAAAACCGGATTTTCAACAATTAGCTCAAGTACGCACTCGTCACCTCACGTACAAGGCATTTCAAATATTAAATATACCAAATCCTAAGGGGAAGGTCCCCCACACAAGGTTAGACAAGCCACTTACCTCGAACTGGCTCAATAATCAACCCGAGACCACGTTCTTGCCATGAGTACACCACTCCAAATGGCCCAAATCTATTCGATTTAATTACATAATGTAAATAACACTTCAAGTAACTGATTCTACAATTAAATTCTAAGCTAATACGCAAAATTAGTTAAAATAACCAAAACGCCCCTCGAGCCCACGTCTAGAAATCGGGTAAAATTTATATTTTCAGAATCCTCATACTCTCACAAGTTCATGCATACCAAAATTATTCAAATCTAAGGTCAAATTTCCAATCAAAAGTTGAATTTTAAGTCTAAGAACTTTCTTCCAACTTTTCCCCAATTTTCATCTTCAATCCGAAAGTAAATGATCAAACTAATTTCCAACTTTTGAAACTAAACCCTCAAAATTTCATATTTCTGCCCAGCTGTTACCGCATCTACGGTCCTGGAACTGCTTTTGCAGTCCAGCTTTTGCGGAACACTTGTCGCATCTACGACTCCTCACTTAAAACCAGATTCCGCATCTGCGACTCACCATTTACAGATGCGGTACCGCTCCTGCGAAAAGCCTACCACTTATGCGGCTCCTGCTGAACCTCCCTATTTCTGCTTTTGCGTTTGATCCGCTACTTCTGCGGCTCCGCACCTGCGATCCCACACTCACAGGTGCAGTTATGACAGTAAAACAGCTGATGCTGCAACTCCAAATCCCAAAAAGTTTTCTGTCAACCTTCCGAAATCATGCCGAAGCCCACGGGACCTCAACCAAACCTACCAAAATATCCCATAACTTCATTCAAACTTGTTCCAACCTTCAGAACGCTCAAACCAACATCAAAACATCTATTTTTCATCGGATTCAAGCCTAAGAATCCCCAAAACTCTAAAAATACGCTTTCGATCAAAAAGTCTATCAAACCTTGTCCGAATGACCTGAAATTTTGCACACACGTCACATTAAACACTACAGAGCTACTCCAACTTTCGGAATTCCATTCCGACCCTCGAATCAAAATCTCACTATCGATCTGGAAACTTCAAAATTTGACCTTTCGGCATTTCAAGACTAAATTAGCTACGAACCTGTAAAACACTATTCGAACACGCACCTAAGCCCGAAATCACCCAACAGAGCTAACAGAACCATCTAATTTCCATTCCGAGTCCGTCTTCACACTGTTCCAACTACTGTCAACTTTCTAACACTTAAGCTCTCATTTAGGGACTAAGTGTCCAAAAACTCTCCGAAATTCTAAACCAAACATCCCGGCAAATCAAAATAGCAGAAATAAACTCGGGGAAAGCAGTTAATAGGGGATCGGGTTGTAAATTCTTATAACGACTGGCCGGGTCGTCACAACCCTATGCGTGCACTACCCGTCCCTTACCTATGGTCCTGAAGGTATTAGGACCTCTATTTGGGATGGTTCTAGACCAACCTATGTTACTTAAAAATGCGAAATCTAGGAGACACACAAAAAACAAATAGGACTTTCAGATAAAGAGCAAGTATAGGCTCATATTAACCTCCACACATAAGCAACAAAAGCACGCATTTGAACCAGCAAAACTTATTAATTTATAGATCCTATAGGCAAGATATCTATGCGAGAAAATAGGGTTCAAAGACAGCTTTGTTAAGGCGAGCATTAAGACCTATTTGTTTGCCTACTGATTTTATTCAGCATGAAACTGGGTACCTCAGGCAGAAATGTGTCACAGTTTTAAACCCAGAATCATTAATAAGTTACATGGATCTATTGCCTAAGTGATTTACAAGAGCGCTTGAATTCAGAATAGACTAACAAGACCCTATAGGCATGATTTCTACGAGTTTGTCAATTACAGACCTATAAGCATGATTTCTTAGTGTAGCACTGATTTTAACACATAAAGACAGTTTTATTCCTTTTAGATCCTATAGGCATGCTTTTTAATTGCTGAATTGATTTAAACCCCTATAGACATGATATCTATTAGTTTTAAATCCTATAAGCATGATTTCTAGGTTTGAAACTTATTTCTACTCCTATAGACATAGTATCTATTAATCGTATTTAGACAAAAATTAATAAATTGCCTGGAAGTATAATTGACTCAAACAAACAAGGTCCTATAGGCACGGTCATTAATGCACATTTAGTTGAAAATGTGTGTAGATCCTATGAATAGGATTTCTAATGCAGAATCAAATGTGAAGTCCTATAAGCAGGGCTTCTAGCATGAAAATGTGCAACATAATCAAAATGATCATGAAAAATCTTAGAGGCAAGATCTCTAAACACAGTATAGTATCCATATAATTCAATCAGCATAATTAAGTCCTATAGGCAAGATTTTTACCCAATTTTAACAAAAGATATAAGACTAGACCCTCCCAGCTTTACTAACTAACCACAAATATGTTATTACAGAGATTATTACAGCCCATAATATCGAATGAATTACATAATAGTAACGATTACACTATATGGAGCCTTCATAGGCCAAATCTAAACCTGGGAACTAGGCCTTCAAACACAATAGCTCTAAAGCATAGTAATGATCCATTCACAACACATTAAAACCAGGCTTCCAGTGTGTCAAAGTTCCCAAAGAGCCTCAGGGACCCCAGGGCAATGCCTACACTAGAACCACATATTCAGCACAGAGTTCATGAAAGATTGAAAAAACCAGCCCCAATGTGTCAGAGTTCAAATGAGTCTCAAGGACCCTAGGCAGTGCTCACACTGTGGACGGTGAGAACCTAAATGACTAAGAGTAGGAGTTTAAAAACCAGTGCATAAAGGGTAAGGGGGAAAGTTTTGAAATAGTTCAATTTTCAGAAGGGAGAAAGTTCTAAATATAGAGTTGCAGGCAGAACTGCTCCAAGAAACAAACAAGGTTCAGGTTTAGCATACAATTCAAACATGGTAAAATCTGATTAAGTTAAATGCTTATACTAGTATTTGGAACAGTCATGGCTTAATCACAGAAGTAATTAGGCAGAACATTTGAATTGAATAGACATGACATATGTATTAAGCACAAACATACTTGATTACATGCTCATAGTTCAAAATAGGTATAAAACTTACAAACAAATCTAACCTTAAACCAACTTATGAGAGGATTCCTATTATTCTAAATAACCCAGTCTTAAGTTAACAGTATTATCAAATTACCTGATAAAGGACAAAATCATGCTAGAAATTGAAACAGTCTTAGTCAAACAAAGCATAGAGAAGGAAATTGCAAAGGTTAAGGCATACTAGTTAAGAAGAAAGAAAGTAAAGGTGCAGTAATAGTTAAAATTCTAGAGTAATTTGGCCTTGGCTTTCAGCCGGCCAAACAATAGCCACTTAGTGCAGAAATCAGAACAGGAGCAAGAGAGAAAGAGAGCATAGTTTTAGTAGTGACAATAAGAGAGTTCAATTCTTCCATAAAAGGGAAAGGGGAAGGGTTTAAATAATGTAGGAATTAAACACATAAACATAGAAAACCAATTAGTCAAACACTAGAAAGGTAAGCATTTAAATCAGTAAAATTGAACCATAAACTTTAGGCGAAGATACACAAAATTAGTAGGGAAAAGGTAAATAATCACATAAGGCATATAACGAAAAGGAATACCAGATTTGGTTTAAGTAAAAAGGGTCTGAAACCCTAATTTAGGTATGTCACGACCCTAGTTTGCCCTCCATGAACTATCGTGACGGCACATAGTCTCTACGACTAGGTAAGCCTAACAAATGCATAAATAAAACAATTTGCGGAAAGAAAATAATATAAACCGAAATAACAAAATGAAATAATGTTTAAGATGCCGCCTGGCATATAAAAATACAAGAATCTCAACCTATCACTCCCAAAATCTGGAACCCTATGAATCATATGCTAAGAGATTACATAAAAAGCTCTAACTCCAGAAATGTCTATCAACAAGGAAAATACAGAAGGGCTATACTAGTACTGAGAATAGAAAGGGACTCTTCGGTCACGGACACGGTAGATATACCTCGAAGTCTCTACAACAACGCCTCTCCTAAAGTGTGATAAGACTGAGTGGAAGTACCTGGATCTGCACATGAAAAACATGCGCAGAAAGGGCATGAGTACACCACAATGGTACTCAGTAAGTGCCAAGCCTATCCTCGGTTGGGTAGTGATGAGGAAGGTCAGGGCCCCTACTAAGGTTAAATGAATTAAAAGGTATAACAGTGTAGAATAAGCCAGTATAATAAGTGCAACAGTAAGAAGTAACACATGATTGAAAGAACAATAACAAATATAACAAATATGAAATAATCACGGAAAGGAGTACAACTCAACACAGAGATAACAATCGGGGATGTCCCAGGATACCATCCTATAGTCCCAAATATAAATATCCAGTGGATCTCTCAGGATATCGTCCTGTAGTCCAACTCATAATGCACGGGGATCTCGCGGAATACCGATTCGTATTCCAAATGTAAATACTCAGTACAGGGGGAATCTACCAGGTGCAGTCCTATAGTTCCAATATAAAAGTGCAGGGGGATCTCCCGAAATACCAATCCACAATCACCCAAATGGCATCGAACATCTTCAAAGTCCATGGGAGTCCACCTACAAAGTCCATAGTGATCCTCTCCCACTTCCACTTCGGAATCTCTATCTGTTGAAGCAACCCACCCGGTCTTTGGTGTTCATACTTCACCTGCTGACAATTGAGGCACTGAGCTACAAACCCAACTATATCTTTTTTCATCCGCCTCCACCAATAGTGCTGCCTCAAATCCTGGTACATCTTCGCGGCACCAGGATGAATGGAATACCATGAACTATGGGCCTCCCTATCCTCTCTCTCCCTAGAATGCATACCCTCTATCCTCCTAGCAATGCTCACCACCTGTTGATAGGAAATATCCATCTCCAACTCATGAGCCATGCTAGACCTGATGCTGGGAGTAAGCCCCTCAATAAACCAGCTAACCCTCTCGCAAACAGTAGAAACCAAGGATGGGTCATGTCTAGCCAAGCTAGTGTAACGGACAATATACTTCGAGACAGTCATAGTACCATGGTGCAAATGCTCAAACTCTGCGCGCCATGCGTCCCTGAGGCTCTAAGGAACAAACTCACTCAGGAACATATCTAAAAACTGAGTCCAAGTCAGTGAAGCTTCCTCATCCGGGTTGTCTAACTCATAGGTACGCCATCACTCATAAGCGGCTCCTCGAAGCTGGAAGGCAATGAAAGAAACCCCACTCGATTTTGATATACCCATAGTGCGGAGGATACGGTGACACTCCTCCTGAAATACCAAGGCATCATCTGATGCTAACCTACTAAGTATAGGAGGATCATACTTTTTGAACCTCTCAAGCCTCTGCTGCTCATCCTCTAAAGCCGCTGCCCTGCCTTCGGACTGACCTGGGACTGCAGGCTGTACATGAATAATATTTAGGACCTGATCAACATGCACTCGTTACTCAAGAGTGTAGGCGGCGGGAGTCTGTGCTCCTCCCCCGGCTTAAGATGTGGCTGCAGCAAGGGGAAGAACCCCTGCATGAGCTAGAGTGGTGTACATGCTCATGAACTGTGTAAGAGTCTTCTGGAGAGCTGAAGTAGTAGTAGAAGTAGGCGTATCAGGTGCCTGGACTCCAGCTAGAACAGCTCGCGTGGGTGCTCTGGCTGCACCACGTGAGCGTCCTCGGCCTCTACCCCAGCCCCAACCTCTGACGGTTCCAATAAGGGGCGCGAGTGCCTGATCATCTCTGGTAGCACGTGTCCTCACCATCTGTGAGAGAATAGAAGACAGAAGCTTAGAATTGTGATATCAAAAATCTCGCATGACAAGGAAATTAAATGAAGTGGAATTTTCCTAACAGTTACATAGCCTCTCGCAGATAAGTATAGATGTCTCCGTACCGATCTACGAGACTCTAATAAACCAGCTTGTGATTCATGACTCCTATGAACCTAGAGCTCTGATACAACCTTGTCACGACCCCAGTTCACCCTCCGTAAACTATCGTGATGGCACCTAGTCTCTACGACTAGGTAAGCCTAACAAATGAGTAAATGAAATAATTTGCGGAAATAAAATAATATAAACCGAAACAACAAAATAGTATAGTGTTTAAGATGCTGCCTAACATATAACAATACAAGAATCTCAACCTATCACTCCCAAAATTCGTAACCCCATGAATCACAAGCTAAGAGATTACATAAAAAGCTCTAACTCCAGAAATGTCTATCAACAAGGAAAATACAGGAAGGCTATACTTGTACTGAGAATAGAAAGGGACTTTTCGGTTTGTGGATGCAGCAGATATACCTCGGACTCTCTATAACAACACCTCTCCTCAAGTGTGATAAGACTGAGTGGAAGTACCTGGATCTGCACATGAAAAACATGTGCAGAAAGGGCATGAGTAAACCACAGCGGTACTCAGTAAGTGCCAAGCCTAACATTGGTGGGGTAGTGACGAGGAAGGTCAGGGCTCCTACCGAGGTTAAATGAATTACAAGGTATAACAGTGTAGAATAAGAAAGTATAATAAGTGCAACAGTAAGAAGTAACACATGATAGAAAGAATAACAACAAATATAACATAGACGAAATAATCACAAAAATGAGTATAACTCAACACAGAGATAGCAACCGGGGATCTCCCAGGATACCGTCCTGTAGTCCCAAATACAAATATTCAGTGGATCTCCTAGGATACCGTCCCATAGTCCAACTCATAATGCGCGGGGATCTCACGGAATACTGATCCGTAGTCCCAATTGTAAATACTCAATACAGGGAGAATCTACCGGGTGCAGTCCTGTAGCTCCAATATAAAAGTGCAGGGGGATCTCTCGGAATACTGATCCGTAGTCCCAAAGTAAACATGCAGGGGGACTCCCGGGATACCGTTCTGTAGTCCCAAAGTAAACACACAGCAACAACAAGAAGAATACACAGTTCAATTCAAATTTCATACCAAGGTAAAATAGGTATTTCTAGCCTAGCATGCTGCACATAATCCAAATAAGGCAGTTTGACCAAGTAAGGCAATTACGTCAATTAGACATGCTTCCTTAAGCTAACAACATGCTTAAATTGCAAGTAGTATAAACAGGAAAAGAAACACAATTGTAATTAGTTAATGAAAACGGAATGTTCAATAATTTAATGAAAACTGAATTTTCAATAATTAGCACAACTACGCACTCGTCACCTCATGTACAAGGTATTTCAAATATCAATAATACCAAAATCCTAAGGGGAGTTTTCCCCCCACAAGGTTAGGCAAGCCACTTACCTCGAACCGGTTCAAAATCAACCCGAAACCATGTTCTTGCCACGAGTACTCGACTCCAAATGACCCAAATCTATTCAATTTAATTGCATAATGTAAATAACACTTCAACTAACTGATTCTACAAATAAATTCTAAGCTAATACACGAAATTAGGTAAAATGACCAAAATGACCCTCGGGCACACGTCTCGGAATCAGGTAAAATTTATATTTTCAGAATCCTCATACCCTTACGAGTTTAACCATACTAAAATTATCCAAATCCAATGTCAAATCCCCAATCAAAACTTGAAATTTAGGTCTAAGAACTTTCTCCAATTTTCCCCTAATTTTCATCCCAATTCCGAAATTAAATGACAAAACTAAGATTAGATTATAGGAATACAACTAGAAAAGGGATTAGGAATCGCTAACTACTAATTTTCTCTTCAAAATCCTCCCAAAATCGCCCTCTCCCAAGCTCCAAATCAATTTTCTAACTTTTGAAACTAAACCCTCGAAATTCTTATTTTCTGCCCAGCAAATCCGCATCTGCGGTGAAAATTCCCGTTTCTGAGCTACTACTTCTACGGTTGAGGGAATCGCTTCTGCGATTTTTATTAAAACCTCCATCTTCGAACTTGCAACCCAGATTCCGCATCTGCGGTCCTGCAAGTGCGGTAAGCCTTCTGCTTCTGTGGTGTCTCTGCTGCCTTCACTTGTGGCCGCATCTGTGGCTCTATGCCCGCACCTGCGGTCCCCTAGCTGCAGGTGCGTTTATGACAGCTATGGAAAAGCTTCAGCTAACAAACCAAACTCAAAAACCCCCGTTAACCATCCGAAACCACCCCGGGGTCCCTAGGACCTCAACCAAAAGCACGAATAAGTCATATACCACTATCCAAACTTATACCAATCCTTAAAACACCCAAAACAACATCAGAACATCAAATTAACCATGGATTCAAGCCTAAGAACTCCAAAAACTTTCAATTTACACTTTCGATCAAAAAGTCTATCAAACCTCATTCGAATGGCCTGAAATTTTGCACACACGTCATATTCAACACTATAGAGCTACTCCAACTTTCGGAATTCCATTCCGACCACGATATCAAAATCTCACTATCGAACCGGAAACTTCAAAAATTCAACTTCCGACATTTCAAGCCTAAATAAGCTACGAACCTCCAAAACACAATCCGAACACGCCCCTAAGCCCGAAATCACCCAACGGAGCTAACAAAACCAACAGAATTCCATTTCGAGGCCGTCTTCACACTGCTCTGACTACGGTCCAATTTTCAAAACTTAAACTCTCATTTAGGGACTAAGTGTCCCAAAACACTCCGAAGCTCAAAACCAAATATCCCGGCAAATCAAAATAGTATAAACAAACACGGGGAAAGCAGTTAATAGAGGATTGGGGCATTAATTCTTAAAATGACCAGCCGGTTCGTTACAGGATAAATCCCAAAATCAGCAGAGAATAATGGCAAAGAATCATGTATTAGCACAAAAATGAATGTAAACAAGGATTATTCAAAAGAAGAGTAGGATTGGACTAGATTTGGTTCAAGTAAAAGGGCTTGAAACCCCAAATTTACGTAAACCATAAAATCAACAGAAAATAAGGCAAATAACCACATGTTTGCATAAAACGAACATATATGGGAGATTATTCAAAAGGAAACACAAAATCGAACCAGAAAAGATCAGAAATCCTAATTTAGGGAAAAATACGGTAAAAATAAATGAAACACGTTAGATTAAGCAGAAATAAGGAAAATATTAGTCAAATACGAGAAATGAAAGAGTATCAATTAGAGATTAGTAAAGAACAAGGAAATGTCCCATACCCTAGTTTAGACAGATGCTTTGAATCGGACTAGAGATGCAAGAATCATTCAATAAAACATGTTGTAACGACACCGGTCATTTTGAGAAATTACACTTCGCTCGATTATTTGAGGGCATGAGTAGCTTTGTATAAAGTATTATGACTTATGTGAATCATCGGTTTTGGTTTTCAAGTTATTCGAAATTGATTTGGAAGAATGATTCTTAGCTAGAAGCTTTAAATTTGAAAGGTTTGACCAAGTTTTGACTTTTTAGAGTTTGACCTCGGATTGGATTTCTGATGGTTCCGTTAACTCCATTGGGTAATTTTGGACTTAGTAGCATGTCCGGATTATGATTTGGAGGTCTGTAGTAGAATTTGGCTTGAAATAGCGAAAGTTGGAATTTTGGAAAGTTTCACCGGGAGTGGACTTTTTGATATTGGGGTCGGATTCTGATTCCAAAAGTTGGAGCAGGTCCATAATGTTAAATGTGACTTGTGTGCAAAATTTGAGTTTAATCGGACGTGATTTGATAGGTTTCGGCATCGGTTGTGAAAGTTTGAAGATTCAAGTTCATTGATTTCGAATTGAGGTGTGATTCGTCATTTCGATGATGTTTTGTGTGTTTTGAGGCCTCAAGTAGGTCCGTGTTATGATGTGGGACTTGTTTGTATGTTCAAACACGGCCCGAGGGTCTCGGATGAGTTTCAGATAGGTTTGGGTTGTGTTGAGCTTGTTTTTTATGTTTCGACGTTATTTTTCAAGCATAAACGGTACTACATTAAGCAAACAAGCTTCGATTTCTATTTTTATTGAAGCATTAGATCCATATCGTTTTTATGGAGTCATATAAAAAGAATCATCGAATTTAGACATCGTATGAGGATTTTATAGTCATTTTACTGAGAAGTGGTTGAAAGATTTTTCAGATTAGTTATGAAATTGGTACTGAATTCGTATTTAAAAATGTGAACTATTTTTAAATATTAAAACCAACATATCTCCTTCAATATAATGTCAAATGGAGTAATTCAAGAGCTTAACTTGACTAAAATTTCACAAGGAATCCTTTGGAGGCATCAAAAGGGAGTTTGGGGATTGTTTGGCATGAGATGCGAGGCAGAATAGCCGGCAGAAAAATATATAAAACAAGGGATTGTTCATTTGGTCATATTTTGAGTTGGGGAGCTCGGATTTGGGCGATTTTGGAGGCAATTTTCATCATACATATTGGGGTAAGGGTTCTCTACTCGGTTTTGGTTATATTTCATGAATCTATCTTTATTTTTGGCATTTGATTGATGATTTCAAAGGGAATTTGGGATTTTTGCCTAAAGTTTCACAAAGTGAATTTTATGTTTTGAACATCGATTTGGAGCCGAAATTGGATAAAACTAGTATGGTTGGACTCATAATTGAATGGATTTTCGGATTTTATGAGTTTTGTCGGGTTCCGAGATGCGGGCATAGATTGGGCTTTTTGGCCGATTTTGGGCTTTTGATTAAAGATTCGATCTTTTTCGATTAGGATTGGTTGCTTTAGCATTGTTTGATGTATTTAAGTTAATTTTGGTTAGTTTCGAGCCGTTCGGAGGTCGGAACTCACGGGATAACATTTTTGGAGCATTGTTTGGCTTGCTCGGTATTTGAATTGGCTTGTTTGAGGTAAGTAATGATTGTAAATCTTGTCCTGAGGGTATGAAACTCCGGATTTCACATCGTTTTACTATTGTGAGGTGATGCACATGCTAGCTGACGAGCGTGTGGGCGTGCACTATTAGGGATTGTGACTTGATCCGTCCCGTAGCAACTATTAAGTTGTGTATTTAACTGAAATTATATGATATTTCTGTGTTTTAGAAAGAATTCCTATAAATTTGGGTTGAATGCCATATTTTGGCCTCGTGCCAAAGCTGTTTGGACCCTTAAGGGCCTTTTCTTATTATCCTCTCACTGTTTTGATTTAAAAATCTATACTCAGTCACGCTATATTTACTGATTTCATAACTCAGTCTTTATTACTCCGTTTTGATGCATAAAAATATTATTTTGAGTTGAGTACCCTGTTTTACTAATAGCCCGAGTGGGTTGAGAGGTTTATGACTGAGTGAGGCCGAGGGCCTATTTTTGTGAGGATATTTATGGGATCGGGCTACACACCACAGTATGTTGTTACCGATTCTATGGATTGCTGGACGTGCTAGTGAGTGTTGTTTTCATCCATTTCGGATCTGTTGGAGTTAGCAAGGTAGCTGCATGGTGATGGTAGCACTGCTATTCTCCCTCTTATCTTCCTATAGATGTTATTAGTTGGTTTCCAGATTGTAGTAGTTTTAGTATTATCGGACAGTTCTTCGTAGATGCTCATGACTAGTGACACCCCGATGTCGGGTTTTTCTTTCCGCACTTTGATATTCAGATTTATCTTAAAAAGTTTTATTGTTTAAATAGCTTGAAGAAATCTTTAAATTGAAATATCGGGCTGTTTTGGGTGGAAGAGTTGGCTTGCCTAGTTCCATGATAGGTGCCATCACGACATGGTAGATTTGGGTTGTGACAAGTTAGTATCAGAGCCTAGGTTACATAGGTCTCACGAGTCATGAGCAGGTTTAATATAGTCTCACAGATCAGTATGAAGAAGTCTGTACTTATCTTTGAGAGGCTCCAAAACCTTTAGGAAATCCTACATTCTTGAATTCTTATCGTGCAATATTGATTCAGCTTGAAATTTAACTCTTTAATGCGTTCGTATGCGCAACTGAGCGTTCGGTACCAGTTATGCATTGATGGCTTGTGATTCCATGGATGAAATGCGAGATGTGATTTTAGTATGCTGATGATGGGCCAGTCTGGTGGACTTAGGCCAGGTTTTGACTGTAACTTGAGCATTGAGGTGTTGATTGTGTGAACACGTGCTTTTAGATTTATATGTTCGGTAGTGTCCCTATTAGTAGGGTTTGTGGCTGGGCGGCTATGTGATGAGTATGATTTGATTGTGAGATGTGTTCAGATTGTTCTAATGTGGCGAGAAGAGCTTGCTGGGGATGTAGTAAGGACCATTGGGTGCTTGGCTTCTGTCTTGAGTTGGCGTTTGGCCTCGAGTTATGGGTCTATTGAAGGAACTCTCGTGTAGTTTAGTTGTGGAGTGGAGTAGATCTTCATGTTACGTTATGATTTCAGACTCAGGAAGATTAAGTGATTGCGTAATGTTTATGATGGTGGAATGGTATAAAGAGATGTTTGTTTGAGGCGAAGAAGGTGGGTTATCTCCTGCGGGATGTTCTGAAGTTTGTGTGATCCTTATGTTGCTTGTTGTAAGTCCTCTTTTACTAGTGAAATATGTGTGTTGCAATTTGAGTTTGGATCGCTTATGAGAGTGGGCTTGACTATTACGAGGGTGAATGCGAGATTTACAGATGATTTGAAGTACCAGATGGTTTGTATTGCACGAGCTTGTAAAGGATTTAGTTAATCTCACTATGGTATTATGGCAGTAATAGAGCATGGGCATTGTGAGATTTTGTGTGTTTTGACCTATGGCTTTGAGCCAAGTGGGGGAGTCTGCTATTCATAAGTTAATTGCGTGGCTAAGTATCGCATTAGTTTTAGTTTGAGGTGTACCAGCAAATCAGTTGTGGCTTACAGAGGTTGAGATTGAGGATGACTCGAGTAAAGAAAATTTTGAATAAGGGTTGTGTTATGCTTTATGGGTATATGAGAAATCGTTGGATGAATTAGTTGTTGTTGTAAGGGATATAACGGGTATGGAGTAGGATATCACTCGACTGCTTAGAAGGATGTGTTACTTCCTTAGGTGTTGCTGTACTAATGGGGCATAGGGCGTTTGATTCATTTGTCCAGTTTAATTGAAACCTGAGTAGAGTGGATGACTCCCGAGAATGGTTTTAAAGGATTCAAGATTTACATGTAGTAATTGGAGATCTTCAAGATGTATATTTGGCTAGAAATGGGGGTTTACATTGGAGGGTGTCAAGACTTGTAGCATTTCTATATCAATTATGGATTCTGCATATCAGTATCAGGAAGGTAAAGGTAATGGCTTTGGATTCGTAAGAACTCTATTCAGGGTAAGTATTTTGAATGTGCTGTTTTTGGGGATATTTAAGAGAGTATTCAGTGGCTTATGAGCCTTAGGCGGTGTGGTTTATGCTTGGGTCTCCTGTGGTGAGTTTGAGTTGAGAATTGCGGTATTATGGCAAGGAGAAGTATCGAATTAGAAGGTAATTCAGAAGGGACTTGGATAAATATGACACCTTGGTAGTAGGTCAGATCGGCATGGTAAGGGATATGATTAGTTCTTTGGGGTGCTTATGAGGTAATGAGTTTCTACAGGTGTTTCGTGGCAATGCTCTTGGGTTTTTGGTGACCTGTGTAGCTTGGTTGAGTTAGAAGGATTTAGTTCTGACGGTTTGGTTTTGTGCAAATGGGATTTAGAGAGCTATTGGTGGTTTCTACCACAGTTAGAGATGTATATTTTCTACTGGCGTGAGGAGCATGCGATGTAAAGTGATTTTCTTCTAGATGGGATCAAATAAAAAGTTCTTGGCTAATTAAGTACGTAGTTTCTTGTGGCTCAGAATGGATACGAAGTTATCATGTTTATCGTAGGATGGAATGATATATGCGATATGTTGTATAGGGTTGAGATTTGCATGTCTAAGGTCACGATTCCGTTTTGAAAGGAAGGTCATAAATTTTTAGGCAGCATGAGCAGTTTTAGATGACTAGGTAAATGACATTACTAATAGGTGTGGCTTGATGAGAGTATACATTTCAGAAAGGGCAATGTGTTTGAGTTAATGATACGTCCTTAGTATTGCAACACTTTCTTGTTTGATCGACTACTGATATTCAAGTTTGCTTCGTGGCGCAGAAGAATTATAGGAGTATCCCTCATGGAATGATCGATAATCAGAGGCACATTAGATGTACGGGCGGTGGAGTTGGATCGGATATGGTGATTCGTGTGCTTTATGGATTTGGAGACTAGGAGTTCTCATAAACAGGTTATGTTGTGGTTGTGAACCGCGTATATTTGTCTTGTGTGGTGACTATTAGGGGTTTGGAGACCCGAGTGGATTTTTTATTGCTTAGTATGGGGGATTTTGATGTGATATTGGGTATGGATTGGTTGTCTCCATGTCGTGCTATTCTGGACTGTTCTGCTAAGACGGTGACGTTGGCTATGCCAGGGTTGCCACAGATTGAGTGGCGAGGTTCGACGATTTTTGTTCCCAGTAGAGTGATTTCATTTTTGAAGGCCCCACGAATGGTTTGGAAGGGTTGTCTTTCTTATTTGGCCTCTGAGGGATGTCAGTGCAGAGATTCCTACCATTGATTCAGTCCCTATGGTGAGGGATTTTTCGGATGTGTTTCCTGTAGACTTGCCAGGCATACTGTCGGACAGTGTTATTTATTTTAGTATTGATTTGGTGCCGGGCACTCAGCCCATTTTCTATTCCATCATATCGTATGGCACCGATGGAGTTAAAGGAGTTGAAGGAGCAACATTAGGAACTCCTTGATAAGGGGTTCATTGGTAGGCCAATATGGATATGTGTTCTGCATCGAGTCGGCTTTGTTGACTTCAATTTGCTATTGTTGAGGGATGTGTCGTTTGATTGTTATTGAGCTTATTCGTGTTCTGAGGTGATCTATGAGTTACCTTTCCGTGTTACGAGGAGTTATGATTTGTTGGTTATATGCACATATAGTGCGGTTCTATTGGGGTCTCATAGCGGAATTCGAGTAGGAAGAGTGTTAGGTATTGCTCGGTGGATGGCGTATTGGTTATGTTCTTTCGGGTTTGTGTGGTGTTATGTCATTTGATTCTTCGTGGTTATGGTAATGCACTCTGGGTCCTTGATATTGAATTCTGAATGGTTATGGATTTTGAGCAAGGTGGCTCGAGGTATATAATACAGACTGGCATTTGGATGGGGTCACACGTTGTAACGAAGTTATGTGGAGGTATGCTCCTTCAGGTTAGATTCGTGTGCTATAGTCCTATGGTGTGTGATGGGTTCTTAGCATCGTGTTGTGGTGGTACTAGTGAGCTTGCGGTATAACCCTCTCATTTTAGTCATTTTTCATGATTTGAGTAGAATTGGGATGTTGCTATTGGGTGCACGAATTGCACAGGTTATGGCTTTGGATTGTATTGATGTGTCATGTCATCAGAGTGGTCGTGTTGGATGAGATGAGGTCATTGGACCTAGAATGAATACTATCAGAATTGGTTACATCATGGTTGGAAGGATAATATCAGAAGTCGCTTAGAAATCTGCTATAGTTCCTGTCGGAGAAGAGGAAGCTCCATGACTTGTTGATCTGACGAATGGTTATGAGTTTCTATGTGTTTCTTTCATCATTGGTAATATATGAAAGTGTTAGAATGAGGCTTTGTTTGTTAAGAGGTGTATTACCGGTATTGAGTTGTTTTGAGCAGTTATTGTGATTTGGAGTTATCGCCATGAGTGTTTGAGTTATATGGTATATCATGTGATTATATCTTAGGTTACGGATATGGTTTGATACAGCTTGTTCGGACTTATACAGTGTGTAGATGCGAGGTTCTGATCTTATAGAAAATTTTGGATGTTGGAAATTAGGCCCTAAGACTTATGGACTAGGTTGGATTAAGAAAATTTAGTCACGTTGTGTTATCAGACCTATATAGGATAGGGTGACGTGTGATCATCCTCGGGTATATGCATAGTGAGATTGTACAACAAGTTGATGACTTTTGGAACAACTCTAGAACATTCGAGGACGAATGTATGTTTAAATGGGGGAGGATGTAACGACCTGGCCGGTTGTTTTGAGCAATTGTACTTCGCTTGGTTGTTTGAGGGAATGAGTATCTTCATATGAGGTATTATGACTTATGTGAATCATCGGTTTCGATTTTTAGGTTATTCGGAATTGATTTGGAAGAATAATTCTCAACTAGAAGCTTTAAATTTGAAATGTTTGACCAAGTTTTGACTATTTAGAATTTGACCTCGGATTGGATTCTGATGCTTCCGTTAGGTCCGTTGGGTAATTTTGGACTTGGGAGCGCGTCCAGATTGTGATTTGGAGGTCTGTAGTAGAATTTGGCTTGAAATAGCGAAAGTTGGAATTTTGGAAAGTTTCACCGGGAGTGGACTCTTTGATATCGAGGTCGGATTCTGATTCCGGAAGTTGGAGCAGTTTCATAATGTCAAATATGACTTGTGTGCGAAATTTGAGGTCAATCGGACGTGATTTGATAGGTTTTGGCATCGATTGTGGAAGTTTGAAGATTCAAATTCATTTATTTCGAATTGAGGTGTGATTCATCATTTCGATATTGTTATGTGTGTTTTGAGGCCTCAAGTAGGTCCGTGTTATGATATGGGACTTGTTGGTATGTTCTAACAGGGTCCCAAGGGGCTCGGGTGAGTTTCAGATAGGTTTAGGTTGTGTTGAGCTCGTTTTTGATGTTTCGACGTCGTTTTTCAAGAATAAATGGTACTACATTAAGCAAATTATCTCCTATTTATGTTTTTATTGAAGTATTAGATCCATATTGTAATTACGGAGTCATAGCAAAAAGAATCATCGAATTTGGATATCGTATGAGGATTTTATGGTCATTTTACTAAGAATTGGATTGCCAGATTTTTCAGATTAAATACGAAATTGCCACTGAATTCGAATTTAAAAATCTACACTATTTTCAATATTAAAACCAACGTATCTCCTTCAATATAAGGTCAAATGGAGTAATTTAAGATCCTAACTTGACTAAAATTTTACAAGGCATTCATTGGAGGCATCAAAAGCGAGTTTTGGGATTGTTTGTATAAGAAGCGAGGCAAAATATCTGGCAGAAAAATATATAAAATAAAAGTTTGTTCATTTGGTCATATTTTGAGTTGGGGAGCTCGGATTTGGGCGATTTTGTAGGTAATTTAAACCATATGTATTGGGGTAAGTGTTCTCTACTCGGTTTTGGTTATATTTCATGCATTCATCTTCATTTTTGGCATTTGATTGATGATTTCAAAGTAAAATTTGGGGGTTTTTGCCTAAAGTTTCATAAAGTGAATTTTTAAGTTTGGAACATCGATTCGGAGTCGGAATTGGATGAAACTAGTATCGTTGGACTCATAATTGAATGTGTTGTCGGATTTTGTGAGTTTTGTCGGATTTCGAGATGCGGGCCCGGGTTGGGCTTTTTGGCCGATTTTGGGCTTTTGATTAAAGATTCAACCTTTTTTGATTGAGATTGGTTGCTTTAGCATTGTTTGATGTATTTGAGTTGATTTAGGTTAGTTTTGAGCCGTTCAGAGGTCAGAACGTACGGGATGACATTTTTGGAGCATCGCTTGGCTTGCTCGGTATTTGAATTGGCTTGTTTAAGGTAAGTAATGATTGTAAATCTTGTCATGAGGGTATGAAACTCTGGATTTCACACTGTTTTACTATTGTAAAGTGACGCACATTCTAGGTGACGAGCGTGTGTGCGTGCGCCATTGAGGATTGTGACTTGGTCCATCCCGTAGCAACTATTAATTTGCGTATTTAACTGAAACTATATGATATTTCCGTGTTTTAGAAAGAATTTCTATAAATTTGGGTTGAATACCATATTTGGGCCTCGTGCCAAAGCTGTTTGGACCCTTAGGGGCCTTTTCTTATTATCCTCTCACTGTTTTGATTTAAAAATCTATACTCAGTCACGCTATATTTACTGATTTCATAACTTAGTTTTTATTACTCCGTTTTGATGCATAAAAATAATATTTTGAGCTGAGTACCCTGTTTTACTGATAGCCCAAGTGGCTTGAGAGGTTTATGACTGAGTGAGGCCGAGGGCCTATTTTTGTGAGGATATTTATGGGATCGGGCTGCACACCACAATATGTTGTTACCGATTCATGATTTTGTGAGGCCGAGGGCCTGATTGGTTTATGCCACTAGGTGGCTTGTTATGAGGCCGAGGGCCTGATTGCTTTATGCCACGAGATGGCTTGTTATAGCACTTGGGTTGTAGGAGCCCCTCCGGAGTCTGTACACCCCCAGTGAGTGTGGGTACCCTGAGTGAGTGATATGATGTTTTGCCCGAGGGGCAGTTATTGATTCATGTTGTGCCCGAGGGGCTGTTTACGAGTGATTTTGAGGTATGCCCGATGGGCTGTATATGAGAGACAGTGATGTTTGCCAGAGGGGCTGTTTATGATTCATGTTTGCCCGAGGGGCTGTATACGAGTGATGTTTGCCCGAGGGGCTGTATACGAGTGAGTTTTGCTCGAGGATCTGATTATGTTTTCATCATTTTTACTCACTGTTTAATCACTTCATTTGAAAACTATTGAAAGATGTTTTAAATGGTTTTACTGAAACTGGATTTAAGTGGGCGGAGTTGATTCAAAACCCTAATTTTAAAAGCCTGTTGTATTCTACTAAGATTTCATGATATGAACAGATATGTTTTATTGCTCGTCACTATTGCTCAATCTTTATTTACCTTTATTACTTACTGAGTTGGCGTACTCACATTACTCCCTGCACCTTGTGTACATATTCAGGGGTTGCTGGACGTGCTAGTAAGTGTTGTTTTGTTCCATTGCGAATCTGTTAGAGCAAGCAAGGTAGTTGCATTGTGATCGCAACCCTGCTCTTCTCCCTCTTATCTTCCTATAGATGTTATTAGTTGGTTTCCAGATTGTAGTAGTCTTAGTAATATCGGAGAGTTCTAAGTAGATTCTTATGACTAGTGACACCCTGATGCCGGGCTTTTCTTTCCGCACTTTGATATTCAGATTTATATTATAAAGTTTAATTGTTTAAATAGCTTGAAGAAATCTTTAAATTGAAATATCGGGCTATTTTGGGTAGAAGAGTCTACTTGCCTAGTTCCATGATAGGCACCATCATGACAGGGCAGATTTGGGTTATGACACATGTATATGGACGGAAGATCATACAGATCTTCACAGAATCAGGGTGAATCTACCCGTTATCGAGATATTTCTTGCCAAAAATAGGGCAAGAATCTAAGTAGTACCATAGACGAGTGTATAATGATAGAGTAACACAAAATAGGTAAGTAAATCATGGATTGATTCCGTGTTTGAGTCGGAATAGGAGAGATTTGAGGGTGACAACGCTAGGGTTTAATATAGATGGGGAGGGTGTTAAGAGAATTTAAGGGCGGCGGGTTTAGAGGGAATGGATTAGGGTTTCTGGTTAAGTTAATTAAAAGGGGTAGGAATAATATGGGTCGGTGATCTCTAAGATCAACGACCATGATTGGGCGAGGTTCTGGGTCGGGTTAATTAAGTAGGTAAGGGACTAGGCTATTGGTTTTGCGCCAGGGGTAATTTGGCTAGGTAAATTGGGGTTGGTCTAGGTCCGAATTTTAATTAGGTAAGGGGCTATGTTTTAAATACCTATTTAAATTACTAAAATAATTTATAAAAATAATTAATAAATGATAAAATGTCATTTGTGCATGAAAAATGATTTAAAATAATTACTTAATATTATAAAAATATAGAAAGTTATTTTCTGTATAGATAATATAATTATGCATATATATGGGCTATTTTATTGAAAAATGTGCAATTCTAGCCTTAAAATACAAATGTAATTACAAAAAATATAATTAAAATATTTAAGCACTATATGGGCATAAATGACGAGTTTAGATGGTTAAATCATCATAAAAATAATATGAGAGATAATTGTTGGATATTTGTATAATAAAAATGCAGAAATGAATTGATTTAAAGCCCTTTAAAATTATAGAAATATTATAGAAATACATGAGCATGTTTGTAAATACACGTGAACTATTTGAAATTGTGCATATTTTAAAAATATATGAGGGAAAAATTGGGTATCAACGGCTACCCCTCTTTACCCAGAAAGGATGAAAGAGTTATCGGTAAAGAAATAATGATCGATTTTGACCGAATGGGTTTTTTTTTGAAAAATATAGGCTGCACCCTGGTCTCTGAGCTGCCTATATATCCCTGGTTTTACATGAATCAGTCCGTGTGTAGTTTTGGACCCAACGGTGAATGAAACCGATGAAATTGATATAGGAATAGTCATGTGTTTCGGAAAGGTTCTTTTGGTAAGGATAGTATCGGATGGGTTTATGCAGAGTTATGAATGTGAATTTGAATTGTAACGGATGTATCATAGGGCAGGTATCTGAATGATCTTAGAGTAAAAGCAAGCAATTGATGAGAATCAATTACGTTTGAAATAACAGCAAGGCAAGGCATAAATGTATGAGTGGAAACCGGAGCGTAGGTTGCTCCCATTTGAAGAACGGTTACCTCCTGGATTTCCTGCAAAACTTAAAACACGATGCATGCAAGTATATAGATTACTGTGAGAATTTTAAACATGATTCAAATTCCCTTTGGACCATGAAGGTTGTCTTTGGACAGTGAAGATGACGTCCTTAGACCATGACGTCCCGGGGCCATGAAGCATGAGATAAGGGATTTGCAGGCTATGAAATGATGTTCTCGGGCCATGAAAATAGTGCCTCTGAACCATGACACCTTTGAATAATGATGTGCAGTATTAAGAGATCCTCAAGCCATGACATGGTGTTTTCAGGCTTAGAGGATGGTACCTTCGGACTATGACGCCTTTGGACAAGTTGGCTATACATCAGACTATGAAGTGCAGAGATATGATACTAAAGGTAATAACAAGGCAAAGCTTAGCCTTGTGCAGAGTTCAGGGGCAGATCTTAGCCCCGAGAGAAGAAGATAATGCAAAGAGCAACAGTTATGTAGAGGGAGACAATGCTTAGTCCCATGAGAAGGCAGTGCTTAGCCTTATGCAGATATGGAGACATGGCTTAGCCTCATGCAAAATCTGAGACAAGGCTGTCTCATGCCAAGAGAAGGCAATGCTTAGCCTTATGCAAATATGGAGGAAGGGCTTAACCTCATGCAAGATTTGAGACAGATATTAGTCTCATATAGAGAGAAGGCAATGCTTAGTCTTGTGTAGATATGGAGGCAGGGCTTAGCCTCATACAAGATTTGAGACAGGTCTTAGTCTCATGCAGAGAGAAGGCAATGCTTAGCCTTATGCAAATATGGAGGCAAGGCTTAGCCTCATGCAAAATTTGAGACAGGGCTTAGTCTCATGCAAAGAGAAGGCAATGCTTAGCCTTATGCAGATATGGAGGCAGGGCTAAGCCTCATGCAAGATTTGAGACAGGGCTTAGTCTCATGCAAAGAGACGACAATGCTTAGCCTTATGCAAATATCAAGACATGGCTTAGCCTCATGCAAGATTTGAGATAGGGCTTAGTCTCATGCAGAGAGAAGGCAATGCTTAGCCTTATGCAAATATCGAGGCAACACTTAGACTCATGCAAGGTTTGAGACAGGGCTTAGTCTCATGCAGAGAGAAGGCAATGCTTAGCCTTATGGAAATATCGAGGCAGGGCTTAGCCTCATGCAAGGTTTGAGACAGGGCTTAGTCTCATGCAGGGAGAAGGCAATGCTTAGCCTTATGAAAATATGGAGCAGGGCTTAGCCTTTGTCTGCTTATTTTGCTTTGTTTTCTCTAGAGTCCTTGTTCGAGTTACCGTGGATAACACCTGGTTGTCACAGAAATAGAGTTTTCGAAAATGTGCATTTATTGATGGAATGGAATTATTTTATAAAACATAGTGGTATATAATATCAAGTAAATGAGATGAACTAATGACTGTGACACTTTTAGAGACATTGCGACTTCCTTTCATTAGAATTTTGAGGGTCTTCCTCAAAATTCTGCCCCAGTTACTTAACCGATTTTTGGCTGTCTTGCATATGATAGCGTTGGCTGGACTTGTTCCGAAATTTTGAGGGTCCTCATCAAAATTCTGCCCCAGTTTCTGGTTCTGGGGAAATGAAGTTTTTATTGAGATGTGACCGAACCCATAGGGCTGACTACGTATCCCCTCTTAAATGGGGATCAAGTCAAGTATAGTTCAGTTACATCATATGAAGAAATGTAAACAATCTAAACATAGTATCCCTTGATTGCATCTAAATTGATAGGTTTTGGCCAAACTTCTCCGTCCATTCAAATTTGATGATAACCCACGAATCAATCTACAAAGGATTGGAGTTCATGCTTAGCGCAATTGTCAATCAGAATGTGTATATTTGGCAGTGGGAAATCGTCCTTGGGACTTGCTCTATTTAAATCCCGATAGTCGACCCATACCCTGACTTTCACATCTTTCTTCAAAACCGGTATGATGTTGGCTAAACCAAGTTGGGTACTCAACTACCCTAAGGACTTTGGCTTTTATCTGCTTAGTGACTTCTTCCTTGATTTTAGGCTTATGTATGGTTTGAATTTTCTAAGTTTCTGCTTCACCGATGGACACATTGGATTGGTGGGCAATTTATGAGCCACTATGGATGTGCTCAGGCCAGTCGTGTCATCATATGACCATGCAAAATATCATCATATTCTTTCAGGAAACGAGTATATTCTTCCTTTTCTGACGGTGATAGGTGAATGCTTACACGAGTCTCCTTGACAGTTTCGACGTCTCCCAAATTGATTGCCTCGGTTTCGTCCAGGTTGGACTTAGGTTTGTTCTCAAAATTCTCTACTTCTCTGATAACTTCCTCAGGTATTTCATCCTCTTCTTCTAAGTCACGATCCTTATGTTGCGTTGTCTCATTACATGTCACAGTCATCGGTTCATCAGGAAAAGTAATAATAATGTTGTAGAAGAAAAATATAAAATATAATAATAAATACTACATAACAATGTATTAAATAAATTTTGAAAACATCCAAAACAGGTACGGCTCGATAGCTCGAGCAATTATTTCGAAACAAAATGTGTATTTAAACAAAATACTGAAAATATCTTAAATGCTTAAAATGGCTTTTAGAAATAGGTCAGGCTAGTTGCCAAGCTCCCCAGGAACTTGACGGGCCTGGGATGGCGTGGCAGTCCAATTCTTGAGAACAGCTCCCTTCTCCACGGTCTGAATGGTAAGGCCTTATTCCTCCTCCTTCTCCTCAATTATCACATTGCAATGCATAACCTCGTCTTCTAGAAATAGGTTCTTGGGGAGGAGGAGGTGGAGGAGCTCTATATCTGGTATGATATGCTGACTATGCCAGTATGTGCGAACCAACCTTTGGGGATGGGAATAATCAAAATAAAGAAAAAAGGCAAAAGGTAAACAAGTCATTAAGGATTCTAGAAAGCATTTGCAGTATTTAAATATGTTTGGCGGGAATGTAAATTCACATCCTAATTTGGGGAACCTTGTTGTGTCGAAGGTAAGCCTAGTGACAAGTAGATTTCGAGAGATTTAATGCCGATAAATGCCTTATTTCATTAATGTAATAAATAAAGCGAACCTAAAAATGACAATAAATAAACGTGTTACTAGTGGCATCTGCCTTATTACATTCGAATACAAGAATGACTCAAAACAGATAAACCTAATCTACTTGGTCCCTGAAGGACCTTCCCCATATTTGACCCTCTTGGCTCCGTCAATTAAATTTCCCAAGTCGTGCATGTCCAGCTTCGTGCCTCATTTTCTGCAAAAAATAAACAGAGTTAGACCCTTTCCCCCATGAATTCGACCACTTACACATTAATGATTAGCATGTTGGCATTTATCTCTCCAAATAATACACATATCGTGGTTGCGCTGGTTGGGATTATGGAAATCCCGGTGGACTTTGGACAAGGCTTTCTTAAAGGGTTATTATGCGGACAACATATTAACCCACGCTAGGTTTGATCATGATGCATGTACAGTTATTATCAGAGTAAGGTTTCTATAGAAGTCTAGACTGGTACTCTCAAGCCAACAACTTAAGAGGGAAAGGCACAGAACCATCGACTGCACCACTGATCGACTAGTCTTACCACAAATAAGCCTTTCCAAATTTAAAGGGTGATTTCAGGAAGATCGCAAACACTTATCAAATGCCGCTATAGTATTAGTACGTACGAGTGGAATATGATGTTGAGCATGAAGATATGCAATAAAAAATAAAATGTTGCCAAGTATTTGCCCGATGAATAATGATAAAATGCGGTATTTAATAATTATAAAGACATTTAAGAAAAACAAGGAGACAAGTCAGTTTCCATAGTAAAAGTGATAAAGCAGGGGAGAGAGATCATAAATGAATAAGGATAGGCAAATAAATTCACATAGAATGGGAAGGGGTGTGCAAGTATTAACAGAATAATAAAGACACGCTTAAAGACTAGTTCATATACAAGTTTGTTATGGTAAGAGCCTAAAGATATCCCCAGCAAAGTCTGCTGTCACGCCCCTTTTTTTGCAAAATCGGGTTTCGGCATTTCTGGGACAACTCCTTTCCGTGAGGGTAGGGAATTGGATTTTATATAGTTGCCACCTAACGGATTACGTTAAGGAACCTAGAGCAATTAGCTCATATAACCAGACTACATCATCAGAGATCGGGTAAGGGCTCGAAATTACCTTGAGGGGAAGGTGTTAGGCACCCCTCGAGGTCCACAACGGTGGGTCCCGACCGAACTTAAATTAAGAGAATTAGTCTTAAAAAGGAAGAAAATAATTTGGACAAATACAATATTCAATTTATTTTTACGCAGGAGTATAGGGGTGGTCCTAAGTTTTTTAGCCTATAGGATCATTCCATGCAATGCTTTGCAACTCCCTCAAGTCGGGGTTTTACTCATAGCATTAGCGCATGGGCTATCACTTCCTTTACTACCCAATTACTATATTCAAGTTGTTACTTAAGCGCACTAATTGATTCTACACCGTACCCTATGCGTGCACTACCCGTCCCTTACCTATGGTCCTGGAGGTATTAGGACCTCTATTTGGGATGGTTATAGACCAACCTATGTTACTTAAAAATGCGAAATCTAGGAGATACACAAAAAGCAAATAGGACTTTCAGATAAAGAGAAAGTATAGGCTCATATTAACCTCCACACATAAGCAACAAAAGCACACATTTGAACCATCATAACTTATTAATTTAGAGATCCTATAGGCAAGATCTCTATGCGAGAAAATAGGGTTCAGAGACAGCTTTGTTAAGGCGAGCATTAAGACCTATTTGTTTGCCTACTGATTTTATTTAGCATGAAACTGGGCACCTCAGGCAGAAATGTGTCACAGTTTTAAACCCAAAATCATTAATAAGTTCCACGGATCTATTGCCTAAGTGATTTACAAGAGCGCTTGAATTCAGAATAGACTGACAAGACCCTATAGGCATGATTTCTACGAGTTTGTCAATTACAGACCTATAAGCATGATTTCTAAGTGTAGCACTAATTTTAACTCATAAAGACAGTTTTATTCCTTTTAGATCCTATAGGTATGCTTTTTAATTGTTGAATTGATTTAAACCCCTATAGACATGATATCTATTAGTTTTAAATCCTATACGCATGATTTCTAGGTTTGAAATTGATTTCTACTCCTATAGGCATGATATCTATTAATCGTATTTAGACAGAAATTAACAGATTGCCCGGAAGTATAATTGACTTAAACAAACAAGGTCCTATAAGCATGGTCACTAATGCACATTTAGTAGAAAATATGAGTAGATCCTACGAATAGGATTTCTAATGCAGAATCAAATGTGAAGTCCTATAAGCAGGGCTTCTAGCATGCAAATGTGAAACAGAATCAAAATGATCATGAAAAATCTTAGAGGCAAGATCTTTAAACACAGTATAGTATCCACATAATTCAATCAACATAATTAAGTCCTATAGGCAGGATTTCTACCCAATTTTAACAAAAGATATAAGACTAGACCCTCCCAGCTTTACTAACTAACCACAAATCTGTTATTACAGAGATTATTACAGCCCATAATATCGAATGAATTACATAATAGTAACGATTACACTATAGGAAGCCTTCATAAGCCCAATCTAAACCTGGGAACTAGGCTTTCAAACACAACAGCTCTGAAGCACAGCAGTGATCCATTCATAACACATTAAAACCAGGCTTTAAGTGTGTCAAAGTTCCCAAATAGCCTCAGGGACCCCGGGGCAATGCTCACACTAGAACCATATATTCAGTACAGAGTTCATAAAACATTGGGAAAACCAGCCCCAATATGTCAGAGTTCATAGGAGTCTGAATGATCCTAGGCAGTGCTCACACTAGGGACGGTGAGAACCTAAATGACTAAGAGTAGGAGTTTGAAAACCAGTGCATAAAGGGTAAGGGGGTAAGTTTTAAAATAGTTCAATTTTCAGAAGGGAGAAAGTTCTAAATACAGAGTTGCAGGCAGAACTGCTCCAAGAAACAAATAAGGTTCAGGTTCAGCATACACTTCAAACCTGGTGAAATCTGATTAAGTTAAATGCTTATACTAGTATTTGGAACAGTCATGGCTTAGTCACAGAAGCAATTAGGCAAAAACATTTGAATTGAATAGACAAGACATATGAATTAAGCACAAACATACTTGATTACATGCTCATAGTTCAGAACAGGTATAAAACTTACAAACAAATAGAACCATAAACCAATTTATGAAAGGATTCCTATTATTCTGAATAACTTAGTCTTAAGTTAAAAATATTATCAAATTATCAGATAAAGGACAGAATCATACTAGGAATTGAAACAAGCTTCGTTAAACAAAGCATAGAGAAGTAAATTGCAAAGGTTAGGGCATACCAGTTGAGAAGAAAGCAAGTAAAGGTGCAGTAATAGTTAAATTCCAGATTTGGCCTTGGCTTTCAGCTGGCCAAACAATAGCCACTTAGTGCAGAAATCAGAACATGATCAAGAGAGAGAGCTTAGTTTTAGTAGTGAGAATATGAGAGTTCAAGTCTTCCCTAAAGGGGAAAAGGGAAGGGTTTAAATAATGTAGGAATTAAACACATAAATATGGAAAACCAATTAGTCAAACACTAGAAAGGTAAGCGTTTAAATTAGTAAAATTGAACCCTAAACTTTAGGCGAATATACACAAAATCAGTAGGGAAAAGATAAAGAATCACATAAGGCATATAACGAAAAGGAATACCATATTTGGGTCAAGTAAAAAGGGTCTGAAACCCTAATTTAGGTAAATCCCAAAATCGGCAGAGAATAATGGCAAAGAATCATGTATTAGCACAAAAATGAATGTAGACAGGGATTATTCAAAAGAAGAGTAGGATTGGACCGAATTTGGTTCAAATAAAAGGGCTTGAAACCCTAAATTTAGGTAAACCATAAAATCGGCAAAAAATAAAGCAAATAACTACATGTTTGCATAAAACGAACATACATGGGAGATTATTCAAAAGGAAACACAGAATCGAACCAGAAAAGATCTGAAATCCTAATTTAGGGCAAAATATAGTAAAAATAAATGAAATACGTTATATTAAGCAGAATTAAGGAAAATATTAGTCAAATACGAAAAAGGAAAGAGTATCAATTAGGGATTAGTAAAGAACAAGGAAAGGTCTCAAACCCTAGTTGAGACAGATGCTTTGAATCAGACCAGGGATGCAAGAATCGTTCAATAAAACATGTATATAGATGGAAGATCGTCCAGATCTTCATAGAATCAGGGTGAATGTACCCATTAATGAGGTAGTTCCTGCTAAAAATAGGGCAAGAATCTAAGTAATACCGTAGACGAGCGTATAATGATAGAGTAACACAAAATAGGTAAGTAAATCATGGATCGATTCCATGTTTGAGCCGAAATAGGAGAGACTTGAGGGTGACGGCACTAGGGTTTGACAGAGATGGGGAGGGCGTTGAGAGAGTTTAAGGGCGGCGGGTTTAGAGGGAATGGCGTAGGGTTTATTGTTAGGTTAATTAAAAGGGGTTGGAATAATATGGGTCGTTGATCTCAGAGATCAACGACCATGATTGGTCGAGGTTCTGGGTCGGGTTAATTAAGTGGGTAAGGGACTGGGCTAATGGGTTTGGGCCAGGGGTAATTGGGGTAGATAAATTGGGGTTGGTCTAGGTCCGAATTTTAATTAGGAAAGGGTCTATGTTTTAAATACCCATTTAAATTACTAAAATAATTTATAAAAATAATTAATAAATAATAAAAATATCATTTGTGCATGAAAAATGATTTATATAGATAATATAATTATGCATATACATGGGCTATGATTGCAAACTGTGCAATTCTAGCCTTAAAAATGCATATGTAATTATTAAAATGTAATTAAAATATTTAAGCACTATATGGGCATAAACGATGAGTTTAGATGATTAAATTATCATAAAAATAATATGAGAGATAATTCCTAGATATTTATATAATACAATTTTAGAAATAAATTGATTTAAAATTATAGAAAAATTATAGAAATACTTGTGCATGTTTGTAAATGCATGTGCACTATTTGAAAATATATGTGCATATTTTAAAATATATGAGGAAAAAATTGGGTATCAACAATACCATGTTTGGAGTCTTGAGAATTGAAGAATCAAGACCACAAGACAAAGCGTGTGACATGGTTTCACCAACCATTGGCTATGGTTCAAGAGGGGCCTGAAGAGTTGAAGAAAATAAGTTTTTGAAATTCAACATATTCAAGTTGTGTGTTACAGTTGGGGTTCCGGTTGATATTACGGTTTGGCTATCACGACCCAAAACATAGCATGTCGTGATGGCGCCTAACGTGGTACTAGGCAAGCCGACACTTCAAAATACTTCCAACACCTTAAAATGAACAATAAAATAACATAGGTTTAAATCATTAAAATTCTCAAAACTGGATAGAGGGTCAAAACACAGTACAGATATTCCCAATATCAGGGTGTCACTATGTACATGAGCGTCTATACAACATAAGTCTAGAAATAATGTCTATGAAAGACTCAAACTAAATACATAAGGCGGAAAGATAGGGAAGGAGAGACAACGTCTTCGAACACCCGACAACTACCTTGGAATCTCCAACGATCAAGCTGCACAAAGAAATCAACACCCACCATGACCGAAAACCCATGGATCTGCACACAATGTGCAAGGTGTAGCGTGATTACAACCAACTCAGTAAGTGACGAGCTTCACAGATATAGTTCAATTATAGAAATTACAACATAGGAAGATGGGCATGCTTTCAAATTCGACAATTAAGGCCAAAACAGTTAATTCATGTCAAGTTCAATTGAAATAGAAGGTAATATTACTTAGAAAATTTCATGATAGTGATATATGCCAGTTGAAGTACGATAATAATTAAATCAAATGCACAATCTCAGAGCAACAGTCACTCAGTCCTGTCATACACTCCAACCTCACAATCACTCATTCCTCACAGTATCTCATTCCTCTCAGTCGCTCGGCACTCGGTACTCGCATACAGTAGGTACTTGTACTCACATGGGGTGTATACACACTCTAGAAGGGCTCCTTCAGCCCAAGCGCTATAACAAACAAATCATGGCATAAACCAATGACACATGTTGCGGCGTGTAGCCCAATCCCATAAATATCCTCATAATCAGGCCCTCAGTCATCAACCTCTCTAGTCTCTCGGGCTCTCAGAAATCATGATAATAAGCCCAAACAATAATGATATAATGTATCAATAATGAACAATAGATACTGAGATGTAATATGCAAGTAAAACTATGACTGAGTACAGAATAACAATTTAGCAGATAATTCAACATGTACACGACCTCTGTGGGTCCCTACAGTGCCAACACATTTTCTAAACATGATTTGCAGTTCAATTTCTATAACACATGGAGAATATACAGATAACACATATTTTTCAACTATTCAGTTCCATGGAATTGACCAAGTCATAATTCCTACGATGCACGCCCATATTCCCGTCACCTAGCATGTGCGTCACCTCAAAACCAACCACATGACACATAATACAGGGTTTCATACCCATCAGAACCAAATTTAGAACTGTTACTTACCTAAAGCCGTCCCAATCTCTACTCCAAGACACATTTGCCTTGCGAAACGGCCTCCAAATGCTTCGAATCTAGCCTCAAATAGTTCGATATAATCAACACAGGCTAAAGGAATCAATTCCATAAGAAAATACTAAGTTATTAATCAAAAGTCCAAAAGTCGACTCAAAAGTTGGGCCCCTAGTCCACATCTCAAAATTCGATAAAAGTCACAAAATCCAAAAGCCCATTCAACCACGAGTCCAACCATACCAAATTTATCAAAATCTACCACCAAAACGCCATTCAAATCCCCAAATCCAACTCTCCAAATTCCTAGCCTCAAACTCCCAAATTACACCTTAAATACACACAAACTAGTTGGCAAATTCAATGGGGAAACAAGATTATTGAACAAAAATGAGCACAAGTGACTTACCTCAAGAAACCCCTCAAAAATTCTCTCAAAAATCGCCCAATCTCGAGCTTTAAATGTTAAAAATTAAGCAAAATTGCGAACCCTTGAATTTAAATGTTCTATCCAGCCTTTTCGCTTTTGCTGTTCATTTTGCTGCTTCTGTGACACTGCTTTTACGGTCAACCATCCGCATCTGTGGAAGTCACTAATGTCGACCAATCGCTTTTGCGGTCAAAAAATACGCTTTTGCGGGCGCGCATCTACTCAAATCGTCCACTTCTATGGACCAACCTTCCCAAGGTCTCTTCCATTTCTACAATCCTCATCGTGTATGTGCGAGTAAGCACCTGCAAAATTCTTTACAATGATGACCTGACCGGTCGTTTTGAGCTCTAGCATGTTGTTCGGCGGTTTGAGGCCATGAGAAGCTTCACTTCAGGTATTATGACTTGTGCACGTGGTCAGAATTGAATTTTGGGAAGTTCAGAGTTGATTTGGAAAGAAAATTCTCATTTCAGAAGCTTTAAGTTGGAGGAATTGACTAAAATTTGATTTTTGAGTAAACGACCTCGGAGTCGGGATTTGAAGGCTCCAACAGGTTTGTATGATAATTTTGGACTTGGAAGTATGTCCGGATCGGGTTTTGGATGACTAGAAGCATTTCGACACCTATTGTGGAAAGTTGGCATTTTTGGAAGAACTTCATAAATTTGGATTAAAGTGCATTTCAATATTATCGATGTCCGTTTAGAATTTCGAGTCTGGGAATAGATCTGTATGGTGATTCTGGTATTGGGAGCCCGTCCGGATGTGGATTTGGAGGTCCGTAGGTCATTTCGGGGTCATTTGGCGAAAGTTGGAAATTTGAAGGTCTTTGATATCAGGGCCGGATTCTGATTCTGGAAGTTAGAGTAGGTCCGCAAAGTTGAATATGGGTTGTGAGCAAAATTTGTGGTCAATCGGACATGACTTGATAGGTTTCGACATCGAATGTAAAAGTTTGAAGTTATAAAGTTCATTAAGCTTGAATTGGAATGCGATTCATGGTTTTGGCATTGTTTCATGTGATTTGAAGGTCTGAATCAGTTCATATTGTGTTTTAAGACTTGTTGGTAGGTTTGGTTGATGTCCCGGGGGCCTCGGGGTGGTTTCGGATGGTTAACAAATCAATTTGGAGCTTTGTTGTGCTGCTGAAGAGCCTGAGTTCTGGTATAATCACACCAGCACAAAAAGGGCCGCAGGTGTGACGCCGCAAAAGTGGCAAGGCAAGCACAAAAGTGGAAGGGCCAAGGCTGCTGAGGACCGCAGAAGCGGAAAGAGTTGCACACCTACAACAGCGCAGATGTGAAGGCAGTGGGCGCAGAAGCGGCAAGGCTGTAGGTGCGGAAGAAGTGCCGCAGAAGTGGATGTGCAGGAGCGGCCAAGGAGTCCGCAAGTGTGGGAGTCGCTGGGCAGAATGCTTAAAAGATCGGGGCTCAACCATTTTTTGTCATTTATCTTCATTCTTTGGCGATTTTTGGAGCTTCTTGAAGGGAGTATTCACCTAGTAACTTGGAGGTAAGTTAATTCCACCTATTGCAAGTTAAATACTTGGTTTATATAGGGATTTTAACATGAAAATTTATGGAAAATTTGTGGGAATTTGGTAGAAATCCTAGAAATTGGCATTTTTGGATTTTGACCACGAATTTGGGCATTAAATTAAGCATAAATTATATATTTGAGTTCGTGGTGTTATGGGTAAAGTTTATATTCAAAAATTTTAGGAATCCAGGCATGTGGGCTCGAGGGTGATTTTTGTCGATTTTCGAGTGGAGTTGGAAATTATTGTAAATTGGATTATAATGAGTATTAGAATATATATTTATGGTTTTGCACATTTATTGACTAGTTTTAGAGCGTTGGGCAGCGGTTTGAGTTGTTGGAAAGGCTTGGGAGTCGGCTATAAAACTTCAGAGCAAGCTAAGTCTCTTTTCTAACCTTGTAAGAGGGAATTAACCGCATAGGTAATTTGAATTCATGTGTGATTTTATTTGCGGGGGCTACGTACGTAAAAGGTGACGAGAGTCCGTAGATAGCTACTAAGTATGCCCATGTCCAGGTAGTTTTAGGTTTATACCATGCCTTGTTGATACCGTTATTTGATTATGTTTATCATTTGCCTTGAAAAGAGTTGAGATTGAGTATGCTTACTAATTGCCTTTAAAAGAGTTGAAATTCAGGATTTCGAGAATTGAGAGTTTTCATTTGAATTTAGTATCTTTGAAAAGAATTGAAGAATATTATAATAATTTGAGAAATCTATGTTCAACCGTGTTGCAAATACATTCCGCGAGCAGGATAAATTTCCACTACTCTCATGGGAGCAGGCCATTCGCCTCGGCAGGTTAAATAGATGCATCTATGGTTCGTGCCGTTCTGCCTCGGCAGTGCACATTTTATATTTATATGTTGGATCGGGCCGTACGACCTCAGTATGATTTGCGCATGATAAATCTTTGGAGCTAATAAAAATTGATATTGCTTCATTGGCTTGAGATATAAATTAAATTTGGAAATTTCCTAATAATAAAAGAATTGTTTACTCACTTCTTGTTATTGAGTTTCAGTTGTTTTATTTAATTCATGCTTAATTATAATATTGGTAATTTTTTGATAGCCCATAGTAAGTGTCAGAGTCGATTCCTCGTCACTACTTTCTTGAGACGTTCATTTAGGGTTCTAGATTTTCTCCTATACTTCATTATTCAGACTACTCTGATTATCTTAATTAAATCTATCATTAGTTTTGCTTTAATTATTATTATTTTCATATTTGGTTGTGTTATTTTTCTCGGATCGTATCAGCAGTGGTGAAGCTTCTAGATACATAGGACATGAATATAGAGAAAAATAAAGCAGTAATGAAGAAGAAGAGAAAAGCATATATGAAGTTACCCAAATATTGGGTATCAATTAATATTTTCTTTAAAAGTGGTTAAATGGGGTGACCAAATAGGGTGTCCTGTGAATTTTTACAATATATATGGAACCAACTAGCTAATTGTCACGACCCAAAAACCAGCTAGTCGTGATAATACCTTACCCAACCGGCTAGGGAAGCCAAATGATAGTCAACACAACTCAATTAGGATAACAATAGTCAATAAATGAAATAACTGAACTTTCATACAAAATCCCAAGGATTAGTAGTGCAAGTCATTAGCTTCTAAGACTTAAAATTTAAAAACTTGTATGAAATAAATACATCATCTGTTCGAAATATACATAAACAGATTTACAAATCTAAAGCTGCTAAAAACAAGATGCAGCTATAACCAAACGCATGTACATCTTCAATGTCAGCTCCTGCCACACACAACAACATCAGCTCCAAAATCTGCACGCAAGGTGCAGAAGTGTAATATGAGTACAACCGACCCATGTACTCAATAAGTAAGAAACCTACCCTTGAGTTGAAAGCAGTGACGAGCTTGGAAGAAAGTAAGTGTCCAACACCAATAGCCAATATCAAATCATAATAATATAGCGGAGGCAGTAAAAGTAACAACTCAAAAGATATCATACTCAGCTCATTCATAGTTATGGAAAAGTAGACATGCTTTTCAAGTATAATGGTCAAGAAGATATTACAACTGAAACCGACTAAATATGAGTTTATCAAAAAGAACTATATTCCCAAATTACAATACCATATAAGAATTTTTGTTTACCAATTACCATGAGGAAAATGCATCTCTATGTATACATATTAATATACATGTCAAGCCACCAATTATCATATACCGCCTAGCATGAGGAATATACATCTCTCTGCCTACATGTCAATATACATTTCAAGTCATCAATTATCGTATACCGTCTAGCATGAGGAATATATATCTATAAGACTACATGTGTGATGACCCAAAAGGTCATCACTTGTGTTGCAATAAAAGTTTACGTTCCGAGGCCTTAAAAACCTCCCTTAGCACCACCTTAGTTTGTGTGCGCAGTCCGGGCGCGTAGCCAGAAAGCTTAAATGTGAAAATCTGTAAAAAATGATAAGTTTTGACTATAAAATGAATAAATTTGACTTCGGTCAACGTTTTGGGTAAACGGACCCGGACCCGTGATTTGACAGTCTCGAAGGGTTCGTAGGAAAATATGGGACTTGGGCGTATGCCTGGAATCGGATTCCAAGGTCCCAAGCCCGAGAAATGAATTTTTTTTAAAGAAAATTGTTTTCTGAAATTGTTTAAAGAAATTTGAAATGAAAATTGCTTAGAACATGATGGTATCGGGCCCGTATTTTGGTTTTGACACCCGGTACAAGTCTTATATATGATTTAAGACGTTTTTGTGGAATTTGGTGAAAAACATATGTCATTTGGCGTGATTCGGACTTAAATTGCAAAATTGATGTTTAAAGAAGTTTTGAGAAAATTTCATTGATCTCAAGGTTTAATTTGATGTTCATGATGTTATTTTGATGATTTGATTACACGAATAAGTCCGTAGGATGTTTTTGAGGTTTTGTGTACACTTGGTTTGGAGTTCCGAGGGCTCGGGTGAGTTCTGGGTAGGTTCCGGGATGTCTTAGGCTTAAAAACATAGGTGTTGCAGGTTTTGAGAGGTGGAAGGCCTCTGAACCGACCAGTGCGGTCCGCACAAAAAGGAATGCTGCCGCGTAGGGGCTTGTGCAGCCGAACTAGATTTTATGCGGACTGCGGTGAGGGTTTGTGTGGCCGCACTAGTTTTGGTGCGGTCCGCGGTGAAGAGCAATTCACTGGTCCGACTTCGGAAGCCTATATCTTTTGATCTACAAGGAATTTTGAGATGATTCAAAAACAAAAGTTGTAGTCCTTTGTGTCTAGTTTCCAGAGAGATAAATAAATCACAATTTGGACATCTGTAAAGAACGTTATGGCCAAAACACTAAGATCTATCACTGCAAAACACAGGAAGCTTGTGCGGCCGCGGTTAATTTTGTGCAGTCCGCACAGGGCATCTGAGGGTAGTATATTTAGACGGTATTTTCAGTTATTTTTTATTTTTTAAGACCCCAAAAACATAAGAGGCAATTTTTCAAACAACCTTTCTTCTCCAAATCAATTGTATGTCGTTTTTAACTAGTTTTCTTCAATCATTAACATCTTTTAACATGATTTCAACTTCAAATCAATGATTTTCATGGGGGAAATTGGATGTTTTGGGTAGAACCTAGGTTATTCAAAATTTGGGGATTTGGACCTCGATTTGAGGTCCGATTTCAAAACAAATTGCATATTTGAGCTCGTGGGGGAATGGGTAATCGAGTTTTGGTTCGAACCTCGGGTTTTGACCATGTGGGCCCGGGGGAAATTTTGACTTTTTGGGTAAAACTTTGGAAAATCCATTTTCATGCATTCAAATTGATTCATTTAGCTTATTGATGTAATTAAGTAACTTGTGGCTAGATTCGAGGAAATTGGTGGTGGAATCAAGCGGTAAAGCTGTAATTGAATCGTGAATTGTGTTCGTGGCATCGAGATAAGTGTTTGGTCTAAACTTAGCTTGAGGTATTAGGAGTTGTGTCCTATTTGCTATTTGCTTCTTGTTGAGTACGACGTATAGGCATGGTGACAAATATCTATACGTTGGTGTCAAGCATGATCATAAGTCTTATATTGTGATTTTCATGATTTCATTGTATTATTCATCCCTTGGTAAAGATTTCTAATTGTTGTATAAAGTTTATGGAAAGAATTGTGACCTATGTGTCGCGCCCCCTTTTTCTCGCGAAATCGGGTTTATGACATTTGGGAGGACAACTCATTCCCTTTCGGGAATTGGGTTTGAATAGAAGAGTCACCACCAAATGATTAAAGTTCATTAGGACACTAGGAGGGGTTTGTTTTGAGTAACCATAGATTGGGTAAGGGCTTGAAATTATCCCAAGGGGAAGGTGTTAGGCACCCCTCAAGATCCACTAGTGTGGTTCCCGTCCAAACCATTGTTGTGGCTTTAGGTACAAATAACATGTAGGCAAATAAGAACTTCAAACAAGAGGGGATTTTCACGTAATGGTTACAAAATAGGTGAAGTTAAAAGAACTAAAAGAAAAGATGATTTTTTTAAGAAAATAGTTTGAAATTTGAGAATAAACAACGAAACAAATAAATAAAGGAAAAAGGGTCCTAGGTTTGTAAATAATATGGATCACCCCACACAACATCCAGTAACCATTCCTCAATGAGGGGCTACACGAGATGTTATTGCGTGATCATCATAACCATATCTATCCTTTCCCACCCCGTTAAGGTATTAAAGCGCGGAATGGTCTCGTTTACTTATTGCATGCTATTACCCGCCCCAATCCTATCAGTCCCGGAGGCATTTGGGACTACTAATCCTAAGGGGGGGGGGATACTGGGCTTACTTGTGGTTTCAAAAGGTAAAAATACTAAGGAGACAAACAAAACATATATGGCAAGTATGGGGAAACATATAAACAAATGAAAAGGCTCAAACAAACCTCCTTTAAGTAGATAAAAGCAAGTAGTTAGCATGACTTACACATACTGTTTAGGGTCTGATTAAACGTAAAGGATCGAGGCAGACTGATTTATTACGTAGTTCAGATAAGAAGCCTAAATCAGGCCTGCCTGCTGGTTGTAGCATATAAAATCTGATTGAGTTTATAAACTTTCACCCTATGGCTTGCCTAAGTGTTAGAAGAAGACCTTATAGGCATGATATCTACTGATTCCAGAAACAATGAAGTAAACAAGAATACATACTGATTTAACAAAAATCGTCTTTTATTAAAGAAAGGCGAGTTTTAGCAAAAGAGCATGCGTCATTGTTATTGGTTTTAGACTTATAAGCGAGTGAAGCGGTTCAGATTCGATTAAAGCTCATATATGCATGTTTTGTATGTGTTGTCGATTTTGGACACTTTTATAAACATAGTAAAAAATGCAGAAATCCAATAGGCATGACATCTAAATGCTGAATTTCGTTTAAAGCCTATGAACATGATATCTAATTGCGGTTGATTATTTAAGACCTATAAACATGTTTGCCTAATGAGGAATGCATATGCAAGATTCGGAAAGAACCTATAGGCAGGATATCTATATGATATGCAGAAATTCAGAAATTCCTATAGGTAGGATATCTATATGATATGCAGAAATTCAGAAATAACCGATAGGCATGGTATCTATATGGGTATGCAAGATTCCTATAGACATGATATCTATATATGAGAATGCAAAAATTCTTAGATACATGGTATCTATATGAGAATGCAAGATTCCTATAGACATGGTGTTTATATGAGAATGCAGGAATTCATAAACTCCTATAGGCAGGTTATCTACCCCTTTTTGCATACATAGTTACCCCTCCCTTTTCACTAGCCATCCCCAAGAGTTTTATTACAAAGTTATTACAGCCCAGAAAGAGTAAAGTAAAGAAAAAATACAATCAGAAAAGTACAACCAAGGAGAGTCTGATTCAGACTTCCTATCTGAAGTAAGAAGTAAACCAACTCCAAGAGATCTTATTTCAAAGCCTTTCTCCCATTTAGATGTGTCAGAGTTCCCTAAGAGCCTCATATGGACTCCGGGTAGTGCTCACACCCCAAATGCATTATAGATGAAGACATAGTGCAGTGTGGAAGGGCCAACCCTCAAGTGTCCAAGTTCAGAGGGAACTCAAGGTCCCACGGCCACTCTCACAAGAGGAGGGGCAGAACTTAGAGACTAAGAGAGGGTGCAAGTGCAGAATTCTGAAAAAGGGGAAAGGGGAAGGGAAACAGTTTACATTAATACACATAGGGGTATAGGGAATGAGGAGGTGGTAAGGAGGCAAGGATAGGCTAGTGGGCATATCCAGCAATGGGAAATGCTAGCATACCCATAAGCCTGATAGAACACATTGTTTAGAGGTTAGAATCCTCTAAGTGATCAAGTTCAATCTATAGATAATAACTTGCATATTGCCATGTTTTAAACTGTAACTCAAAGCACATAAAGGGAAATAGGGAGTGATCATTCATAGCAGAAACATGCAGTAGGACATAAGCATACTAATTTAAATGTTGAACTCTACAGAAAGCAGTAAAGTAGACATGGATACAAAGACTATAAATAAACATATTGTTGTGGTGCTGAAGCTTAAATCAGGACATACCAGTTTCAAAGGAAACAAACAAAGAAAAGTAGTAGGTCTTGTAAACAGGCCACAATGCAGACAAGAAGAGAAAGTTATTGTGAGAGAGTATGAGTTCAGAAGGATTATGTTGTGTCCTCTTTGTGAAAAAGGGTTGTGCCTTTTATAGTGTGGAAATCATGAAGAAATAAGGTAAGAAAATAGTCAAGGAACTGATTGTCAATCAATTACCCAAGACTTCCCTTAATTAAGGGATTTAGATTCAAACGGGTAAAAACAATTTGAGGAAAGAAAAATGAATAAGCACTTTGTGCACAACATGCAATTAAGGGTAAATACATAAAGGTTGTTTAAGGACAGAATTTTTGAAATACACGGTTGCACAAACAAGGCAAGAAAATCAATTAACAACCAGTAAATCAAAGGTCAGGGATCTTGTATGAATGAACCGAGTCAAAAAGATGGGAAAGATTTTTTAACTTAATGGAAATCAGCAAATAATGGAAAGGGAATCAATCAGACCTATTTAGAAGGAATTTGAATCAATCACAAGTTGAAAGCCTTTTTAGAGGAAGATTCATCACATATAAAGAGCACACAAACACGTCGAGTTGAAAGAAAATGTTGTGCCAATGCAAAAATCAATAGAAAAATCCAGTGAAGAAAGAGTTTTAGAAGAGTTTAGCCAAAGGTCAGAATCATATGCAAACACGGATGTCCAAACTCGGTTCAGAGACTCGAAGTTGCTATGAAAGAGTTAGGGGTTCTAAAATAAAAACCCTAGTTCAATTAAATCACATAATCAAACTTGGCAGAACACCCGAATTCTAGGGTTTCCACCTTGAATCAAGTACAGAGATGAGAAGGCAAGTAATCGAAACAAGCTCAGAGGTTTCAGTTCTATGAAACCTCTTGCACGTTTCTTTCAGCAGCAGAAACTCATGAGGAAACAATGATAACAAGTAACACGCAGAACGCAGTAGCAGAATTCAAAGAAAAATAGAGTAGAGGAAGCTAATACGAAATATAATAGAGAAGACTGATAAGAACAGTAGAAGAAGCATGCTAAGAAATTTTAGAAGAAACTTTAAACAGAGCTCAGTAAAAGAAACTTAATAAGGAAACTTAAGAACTTAGTAAGAAAATATAGTAGGAGAAACATATCAGAACACAATGGAGAAAGCATACAGTAGAAAAGCATACGAGAACATAGTATCGGAAAATACAGTAGAAGAAGCACAGAAGAACATGGTAGAAGAAAATACAAGAACCCAGTAGAAGCAAATACACATAAAAGGAAAAAGAAAGTTAGAAAACACTTAAATACTTTCAGAAAACCCTAGACTGGAAAAGAAAGATTTTGAAAGTAGTTTTTTGAAAGAAAAGTTAGGAAAACTTTAAGACCTTAAGGAAGGCATGGATTTGGAACAAATCTAAGGGAATCGGAAAAACCTCGAAGGGTTAGGGTTTCAGAAGAACCATAGAAATGAGAAATGCTTTGAAAATTCACTGATCTGAGTCGGAGAGGTCAGGATCAGGCTCAAACAACCATGGTACGCCGGAGCAAGGCCGGAGATTGCCGTGAAACCTCGAATCGACAGAGGTCTGGGCACAAACCTTCAAGGTCAGGCCTAGAATCTTCAGAGATCAGGTGTGTAAGAACAACATGAGGTAGGTATAAGACTCTCATAGCCCTGGAAGCCATGGATTCCGGTGGCTTTCAGGGTGGAAGCAATAAGAGGAGGCTAGGGTTCTGAGAAGACTCGAGAGAGTTTGAGAGAGTGGAGGGTTTCAGAGGTGGTGGGTAGGTTAAAATGACTTAGGGTTAGTGGGGTTGGTGAATTAAAAAAGGAAAGGAAAGAATGTGGTCGTTGATCATTTTGATCAATGGACTAGATTAAACGGGGAGCCGGGCGGGTTGAATTTAATTGGGTCAGGGGCGGGTAATTTTAGGAATTGGGATGGGGTTCAATTGGGTTTAATTGGGGTAGAATTTAGGCTAAAATTGAAATAAGTAGGGCTAGTATTTAAATAGCCACTTTTCCCTTATTTATTTTATAAAAAATAGTAAAATGATTTCTGGAAACAAATTAAAGGTACTAAATCAATTTATAATATTTAAATATTAAATTACAAAAACTGGAATCAATTTTGTAATTATAAATGCAATTAAATTTAAAAAAGGCTAATACTGCAATTATATGCAATTTAGCTTTAAAATACTAAACAAATTTGTAAAAAATGTGCGAAAATTACCTTAGCTATATTTTGGTATAAACAAGAGAATACAATAAATGATTTACCAAAATACCACTTTTGGAACACTTATTGGTTTTTCTTGATAAAATAGGGCAATAAAATTGATTTAAAAATCTTTAAAAAAATTGAAAAAAATAATAGGACCTCGGGATATGCTTATATATATATTGTTTTAAAAGGTATTTTACATATGAAAATATATAAGAAAAAACTGGGTATCAACAACTGCCCCTCTTTACCCGGGAAGGATGAAAGAGTTGTCGGGTAAAGATATGATGACCAATTTTGACCGAACGAAATGGTTTGAAGAGGTTGACCGTGCTCTGGTTCCTAAACTGCCTACATATCCCTGGTTTTACAGGAATCAGGCCATATGTAGTTCAGGATCCGTGGGTGAGGTATGCCGATGAAGGTTTTTCAAGAACGGACGCAATGGGATGAGCGGTTAAGGTCTAATAGGTCTTGCCGAAATTGGAGCGGGACTGCTCCTGCTGAGATGGCCGTTGCTCGCCAGCTTTACTGCAAATAAACAATGTATTGTGCGGAAATTTAAACATGATGAAAATTTCCGTCGGACCATGAATGTTGTCTTTGGACGGTTATGATGACGTCCTTAGACCATGACGTCCTGGGCCATGAAGCGTATGATAAAGAATTCGCAGGCCATGAAATGATGCTCTCGGGCTATGAGAATGATGCCTCCGAACTATGATGCCTTTGAATAATAATATGCAAAAGATAAAAAGGGTCCTCAGGCCATGGCATGGCGTTCTCGGGCTATGAAAATGGTGCCTCCAAACAATGACACCTTTGGACAAATTGACGATCTTTCAGCCCATGATGCAATAAGTGGCGATCTTTCAGCCAATGCAAAAAATGTGAAATAAAGTGGCAGTCTTTCAGCCGATGCAGGTGTAAGTAAAGTGGTGATCTTTCAGCCATGCAAGTGTAAATAAAGTGGCGATCTTTCAGCTGATGCAAGATGTAAATAAAGTGGGGATATTTCAGCCATGCAAGATGTAAATGAAGTGGCGATCTTTCAGCCGATGCAAGATGTAAATGAAGTGGCGATATTTCAGCCATGCAGAATGTAATTAAAGTGGCGATCTATTAGCCATGCAGATGGAGGTAGAGCTTAACCTCGGAAGGCAAAATGGTAGCCTTATGCAATGCAGGGAATGCAGATGGAGACAGAGCTTAGTCTCGGAAGGCAAAATGGTAGCCTTATGCAATGTAGAGAATGCAAATGGATACAAAGCTTAATCTCGGAAGGCAGAATGGTAGCCTTATGCAATGTAGAGAATGTAGGTGGAGACAGAGCTTAGTCTCGGAAGGCAGAATGGTAGCCTTATGCAATGCAGAAATGCAGATGGAGACAGCGTTTAGTCTCAGAAGGCAGAATGGTAGCCTTATGCAATGCAAGAATGCAGATGGAGACAGAGCTTAGTCTCGGAAGGTAGAATGGTAGCCTTATGCAATGCAGAGAATGCAGATGGAGACAGAGCTTAGTCTCGGAAGGTAGAATGGTAGCCTTATGCAATACAGAAAATGCGGGCAGAGGTAGAGCTTAACCTTGGAAGGTAGAATGGTAGCCTTATGCAATGCAGATGGAGGTAGAGCTTAACCTCGGAAGGCAGAATGGTAGCCTTATGCAGGAAGTAAAAATGGCAAATGGCAATAGAGTTTTCTTAGCTGATAGCGGATTGCGGTATCATGATTGCTGGGGATATTGTGCCTGTTGGGGACACTGTTGTGTGTGGATAGAAATTGCGAGCAAGTGCAACGGTTCGGGGAGTAGTATTCCTGAACTTTGTGAGTGAGCGTATAGTATATTTGATGATTTTGCAACTCAAGTGCCTGCATCCAAAGAAAAAATCGTGAGTTTGTAAAGGGGGAAAGGTTAGTTCGTATCCTCGCTGGCTTTGCTTGACCTACTCGGCTTTGATCCGGCGATACTATATATATTACTGGGTTAGCGTTGCTAAACAGAGTGATTTCAGCAACAAACATGCATAATTTTAGTAAAGAAAATGTAACATAAACACATAATTAAGAATAGTTTTCTTTAGATGAACCGACAACTGCGACGTGGTTCAAGACATTGCAACTTTTCTTACTCCAGAATTTTTAGGGTCATCCTCAAAATTCTGCCCCAGTTTATTAGGTTGCTGCTTCTGATGGCTGCTTGCGGCGAATGGCTGAAATCACTTCGAAATTTTGAGGGTCCTCCTCAAAATTCTGCCCCAGTTTCCAATTGCGGGGAGAAATGAATTTTTTTTTGAATTGTAACCAAACCCATAGGGCTGCCTACGTATCCCCTCTTAAACGGGAATCAGGTCAAGCATAGTTCAAATTACATCATAAAGGAAAGCATAAAGATTACACATAGTATCGCTTGACTGCGTCTGAATTGATTGGCTTTGGCCAAACTTCTCCGTCCATTTATGCAAGTATGAGGGCTCCTCCTGTTAGAACCCGGTGGACCATGTATAGACCCTGCCAGTTGGGAGAGAACTTCCCCTTGGCTTCATCTTGATGTGGGAAAATCTTCTTTAATACCAGCTACCCTAGTGTGAATTGACTTGGCTTGACTCTTTTGTTGAAGGTTCTGGACATTCTGCTATGATAAAGCTGACCATGGCAAACTGCATTCATTCTCTTTTTATCTATAAGAGCTAGCTGTTCGCAATGACTCTTCACCCATTCCGCATCGTCGAGCTCAGCTTCCTGTATGGTCCTTAGGGAAGGGATTTCTACTTCGGCGAGAATGACTGCTTCTGTACCATATACTAGCATGTAGGGGGTTGCCCCTGTTGATGTGCGTAATGTGGTGGGTATCCCAATAAAGCAAATGATAGCTTCTCGTGCCACTGCTTATGCTTCTCTATCATTTTTCTTAGTATCTTCTTGATATTTTTGTTGGTGGCTTCTACGGCTCCGTTTATCTGAGGTCTCTAGGCTATAGAATTCTTGTGTTTGATCTTGAAGGTTTCACACATGGATAACATTAGGTCACTGTTGAGATTGGAACCATTATCAGTGATGATTGATTCTGGGATCCCGAATCGACAAATGATACGATCACGGACGAAGTCTGCCATGACTTTCTGAGGCACTGTTCTGTATGATGCTGCTTCAACCCATTTGGTAAAATAATCAATTGCTACTAGGATGAACCTGTGCCTGTTTGATGCGGCAGATTCGATTGGTCCGATGACATCCATTCCCCAAGCGGCGAACGGCCACGGCGAGCTTGTTGCGTTAAGCACATTTAGAGGCACCTTTATCATGTCTGCATGTATCTGATAGCGGTGACACTTTCGGACATACTGGATGCAGTATGTTTCCATAGTCATCCAAAAATAACCAGCCCGGAGTATCTTCTTGGCTAAGACAAAACCATTCATATAAGGACCGCAGGTCCCAGCATGGGTTTCTTCTAGTAGTTTAGATGTTTCCTTTGCGTCGACACGCCTCAGTAATCCCAAATCCGGAGTCCTCTTATATAGGATTCCTCCACTATGAAATAAATTGTTGGACAACCTCCGAAGTGTGCGTGTCTAAGTACGATTTGCGAGCTTTGGGTATTCTCCTTTTGCCAAGTACTCCTTGATATCATGAAACCAAGGCTTTCCGTCTGCTTCTTCTTCGACATGAGCACAGTAGGCTGGCTGATCATGGACCTTTACTGGAATGGGATCAATGAAGTTCTTGTCGGGATGTTGTGTCATGTATGATAGGGTAGCCAATGCATCGGTGAACTCATTCTGGACTATGGGAACATGCTGGAACTCTGTCTTTGTGAACCTCTTTCTCAACTCTTGTACATGATACATATAATGGAGTATTTTAGAATTCTTAGTTGCCCATTCTTCTCGGATTTGATGTATAAGAAAGTCCGAATCTCCAATTACTAGCAACTATTGAATGTTCGTGTCAATGGCCATCTTGAGCCCTAAGATGCAGGCTTCATACTCGGATGGTGCAGGGGAATCTGAGTTTGACAGACACTGGATAATGTTGACCAGTTTCTGATACTAGGACCGCTCCTATGACAACTCCTTTGAAATTTGCTGCTCCATCGAAAAATATTGTCCAACCATCATAGGATTCTACAGTATCTTCTCCTATGAATGATACCTCTTCATCTACTAAAATATGTTTTCAGGGGTTCGTATTCTCCGTCCACGGGATTTTCAGCAAGGTGATCTGCTAGTGCTCCTTTGATTGCTTTCTGAGTCACGTAGACAATGTCAAATTCACTCAACAGGATTTTCCACTTGGCCAACTTGCCAGTGGGCATGGGCTTCTGAAAGATGCACTTCAAGGGATCCATCCTTAATATGGGATATGTAGTATAGGCACATAAGTAGTACCTCAACTTCTGAGCTACCCAAGTCAAAGCACAACATGTGGGCTCTAACAGAGAATACCGAGCCTCGTACGGGGTGAACTTCTTACTGAGGTAATAGATGGCCTGCTCCTTCCTCCCTGTTTCATCATGCTGACCTAGAACGCAACCGAACGCTCCATCCAATACTGCGAGGTAGAGTAATAGAGGTTTACCCGTCTTGGGCGGGACCAAAACTGGTGGTGTTGATAGGTACTTCTTGATTTTGTCAAAGGACATTTGGCAGTCATTAGTCCATTTGGTAGTGGCGTCTTTTTTCAACATCTTAAAGATTGGATCACAGATGACAGTAGATTGTGCTATGAACCGGCTGATGTAGTTGAGTCTCCCTAAGAAGCTCATTACGTCTTTCTTATTCTTTGGCGGTGGCAGTTCTTGAATAGCTTTGACCTTTGATAGATCTAGTTCTATCCCTCGGCGACTCACAATGAACCCAAGTAGTTTTCCGGCAGGAACCCCAAATGCACATTTCGCGGGATTCAGTTTCATGTTGTACCTTCTTAGTCTATTGAAGAACTTTCTCAAATCTTCCATGTGATTAGTGGCTTTCTTGGACTTTATGATGACATCATCTACATACACCTCAATCTCCTTGTGTATCATATCATGGAAAATAGTAGTCATGGCCCTCATGTAGGTGGCCCCTGCATTATTTAACCCGAATGGCATCATCTTGTAGCAGTACATCCCCCACGGCGTAATGAAAGTCGTTTTCTCAGCATCTTCTTCATCCATCCAGATCTGATGATATCCAGTGAAACAATCTACAAATGATTGCAACTCATGATTAGTGCAATTGTCGATCAGGATGTGTATGTTTGGCAAGGGGAAGTCGTCTTTCGGACTGGCCTGGTTGAGATCCCGGTAGTCGACACAGACTCTGACCTTCCCGCCCTTCTTTGGTACTGGCACAATGTTGGCTAACCGTGTTGGGTATTCTACTACCCTAAGAACCTTGGCTTTGATTTGCTTAGTGACTTCTTCTTTGATTTTCAGACTCATGTCAGGCTTAAACATTTTGAGCTTTTGCTTTACTGGCGGACATGTTGGATCGGTTGGCAGTTTGTGAGCCACCATAGATGTACTCAGACCAGTCATGTAATCATATGACCAGGCGAATATGTCCTCATATTCCCTTAGAAATTCTGTGTACTCTTTCTTTTCTGACGGTGACAAATGAACGATGATTCGTGTTTCCTTGACGTTCTCTATCTCGTCCAGGTTGGACTTAGGTCTATTCTCAAAATTCTCGACTTTTTTAACAATCTCTTCCAGTATGTCATCTTCCTCTGAATCTATGTCCGTTTGTTGCGTTGTCTCGTTGCATGTCACAGTCATTGGTTCATCAAGATAAGTAATAGTAATGTTGTATCAGTAAAGTAATGAGAGAAAAATAATAAGAGTAGTATTTATAGGGAACATCGAAATGCTTTGATAAATTCCATAACTGATTTGAACATTGAAGATCTTTATTGCGAAATTTTAAAATGCGAAAGGAAAGTCAACTAGTAAAAATAAAAGATAGTGCATGATGCTTGTTCAGCCTTGCTACCCCGAGGCTCTCCGGGCTCTAATGGTTCTGATGGCCTAGTTATTGAGCCATGCTCCTCTGCTTACTGCCCGTATGGAAGGGCCTTCCTCCCCCTCCTCCTTGAGAATAACACAACAGTCCATGTCATTGTCCTCTAAGAACAAGTTCTTCACCGCTGCCAGTGCTTCTTCTTCATCTGTCCCATAAATAATATCGGCTGGTTGGAAGGTCTGCTCTAGATGTGGTGTTGGCTGCTCCAGTGGATAGTAAGGATCGCGCCATGGTGGTGACCAATTGTTGAATTCTTCCCAGGTGTGCTCATATCCCACGTAGATAGGAGTGTTATGGTGGTCTGGTTTGTGGAAATGGTCATTTGTGGAGTTCTGAGGTTCTAAGATGAGTAGTGGAGTGTTGTTTGGGGTATGGCAGGTGTTGCAGTGGTGGTGAGGAGCGGGATGGTTTTGTGGTTTTGGGATATTTTGTGGAGGTGTGGGGTTGATATCTGGGGTAGTGAGGGAAAATGACAGATTTTCCAAGTTCCGAACTTGGTCAAGTTCCTCTTAAAATTTCAACAACTTTTGCTCGAGTTGGGACGAACTTTCTTTGGAGACCTTAGTACCATGAGTGACCTCTACCCGTTTAGTTGAGTTTTCCTTTCTGGTGTTGTTCAAATCATCCATCCTTCCTTTGTTCCTGTTTCTGATGGGGCTAGGAGAAGGAATGGGTGGAGGGTTGTTGGATCTTGTGGAATATGATGATGATGCTAGAGTGAACGAACTAACCTTTGGGGAGGGGAATAAATAAAACAAAAGTAAAAACAAAAAGGTAACAAGTTAGTGCGAATTATAAGAAAAAATGTTGCGATATTTAAACACATAGTGCAAGAATGTAAATCGTGTCCTAATTTGGGGAACCTCTTGTGTCCGAGGTAGGCCTAGCGACAAGTTGATTTGGAGAACTTAGAATGTTAAATGCCTTATTTTATTGATAAAAGTAGACGAATCCCAAAACAACGTTAAATAACATGAAATAAAATGTCACTAGTATCCATTGGCCTTATTACATTCATAAAGCGAAAAAACAAATTCCTATCTATTTGGTCCCAACAGGACCTTCCTCAGGTTGAATGCTCTCGTTAATCAAATCCTCCAACTCGTGTAGGTTCACCAGTAGAAATGACTTTTCCATGTGTTCTCCTTTGTTTCCTTCAGTGTTCTGGCAGTTGGTGACTCTCTTCCTCACTTTCCCTTCCAATTCCAGCAGACTGTACTCCAGATATTCCAACTTTTTGCTAGCCTTGGCGGCCCTCTCTTTCCACTCGTTGATTTGGTCATTTGATGGAAGACTCCTCCACCAGTCTAGCAAGAGTGGGGGTGTGCTAATCATACCGAAATTTGGGACCTCGTGCCTCATATTTATGCAAGACAAAAGGGTTAGGACCTTAATATAACAGTTGAGCGACCGTGCTAGAACCACAGAACTCGGGAATGCCTAACACCTTCTCCCGGGTTAACAGAATTCCTTACTCAAATTTCTGGTTCGCGGACTGTTAAGCAAAGTCAAGCTTTTCCTCGATTTGGGATTCAACCGGTGACTTGGGACACCATAAATTATCCCAAGTGGCGACTCTAAATCTTTTAACAATAAATCCCATTTTGATTGTCTTTTAATTGGAAAAACTCCCTTATATGCCCCTTTCTGAGGATGTAGGTAAAAAGGAGGTGTGACACTACATGGTTGGGAGAAGGTTCTATTGAAGGTTTCGCCCATGAAGGGTGTTATGAGATTTGGGAAGAAGGGTAAATTGCGTCCTCGGTTCATTGGGCCTTTTGAGGTGCTTCAGAGGATTGGGGATGTGGCTTTTGAGCTTGCCTTGCCACCCATCTTGTCGAGTGTGCATTCGGTATTTCATGTCTCTATGCTCTATAAGTATATTGGGGATCCATCTCACGTTACGGATTTTAGCATGGTTCAGTTAGATGGTGATCTGACTTATGATGTGGAGCCGGCAACTATTTTGGAGCGTCAGGTTTGAAAGTTGAGATCAAAGGATATAGCTTCAGTGAAAGTGCAATGGAGAGGTTGACCTATGGATGAGGCTACCTGGGAGACCGAGCAGGAGATGCAGAGCAGATATCCTCACCTATTTGAGGTTTCATGTATGTTTCTAGACTCGTTCGAGGACGAACATTTGTTTAAGAGGGGGAGGATGTAACGACCCCACCGGTCGTTTCATGAGTTAGCGCTTCATTTCCCCCATTTCTGCTTCTTATTGCTTTGTTTATCGGTTCTATATGTGATCGGGTTGGTTGGCTCAGGTTCAGAAAGGTTTTGAGAAGGTTTGAGACACTTAGTCTTTTTTGAGGAAGCTTAAGTTGGAAAAGTCAACTGGATATTGACTTATGTGTTAGAGGACTCAGATGTGATTTCTGATGGTTCGGATAGCTTCGGGAGATGATTTGGGACTTAGGAGCATGATCGAAATGTGTTTTGGAGGTCCGGAGTAGATTTAGGCTTGAATTGGCGAAATTGGAATTTTGGCGTTTTCCGGTTGATAGGTGAGATTTTGATATAGGGGCCAGAATGGAATTCCGGAAGTTGAAGTAGGTCTTTTGTGTCATTTGGGATGTGTGTGCAAAATTTCAGGTCATTCTAACATGGTTTGATAGACTTTTTGATCGAAAGCGGAATTTAGAAGATTCTGGAATTCTTAGGCTTGGATCCGATACGAATTTGATGTTTTGATGTTGTTTTGAGCGTTCTGAAGGTTGGAACAAGTTTGAATGATGTTATGGGATATGTTAGCATATTTGGTTGACGTCTCGAGGGCCTCGGGTGAGTTTCGGGTAGTCAAACGGACTATTTCATGTTGTGGCAAGTTGTAGAAAAATCAGTTGAAGTGTTGCAGACAATAGTGCTTTGCGATTGCGAGTGGACCCTCGTATTCGCGAAAGGTTAGCAGGAGAGGCTTAAGATTTATCCTTTGCATTCACGAGGGAGGTCCCACGTTTGCGAAGGGCCGGGGTCATTAAGCTACGCATTCGCGAGAAGGAAGCCGAATTCGTGAAGGGTTGGAGTCAGGAGCATCGCGTTCGCGAGAGAGCAGACGCATTCGCGAAGAAGGAAAATGTGGTCAACGTCAGGTTGTGCTTTGTGAACGCAAAGCTTTTACCGCGTTCACGAAGAAGGTTTTGAATGCCTGGGCAGAATGTTTAAATAGCCATTGTCCGCGGTTTTGGGGCTAACTTACACCATTTTTGGGCGATTTTGAAGCTTTTTGAAGAGGATTGAAGAGGGATTCAAGGGGGAACACTTGGAGGTAAGATTTATGGACTTAATACTTAATCCTTATGTGAATTCTACCTAATTAATCATGGAATTTAAGCCTAATATTGAATAACTAGGGCTTGTAATTGGAGACCTATAATTAGGGATTTGAGGGATCATTTGAGGTTGGATTTTGGTGATTTTGATATGAATGAACTCAGGGAGTGATAAGGAGTCTATTCATGTAATTTTTATCGAGATACGAGACATGGGCCCGGGGGTCAAGTTTGGCCAATTTCGGGATTTGTGTTGTAATTTGATTTCTTTCGAGTGGGCTTTGTTTCCTTAGCATATTTTGATGGTTTTGCCCAGATTTTTGGTTAGATTTGGAGCATCCAGAGGCCGATTCGAGAGGCAAAGGCATCGTGGGCTAGAGGTTTGGACCGGATATAGGTGAGTAATGATTGTAAATGTTGTCCTGAGGGTATGTAACCCCGGATTTCACATCGTTGTGCTATATTGAGGTGATGCACACGCTAAATGACGAGCGTGAGGTTGTGCACCGTTGGGGATTGTGACTTAGTCCATTCCGAATGACTGTTTTACCGCATATTTGACTGAAATATTTTTGCTACCATCATGTTTTGGGCGGAAGGCCATATTAGGGCTTCGTGCCAACTCTTTGGACCCTTAGGGAATTTTTACTGGTATTTCCTCACTGTTCTGACTTTATACTTGTACTCAGTCATGCTATATTCTACTATTTTCATAACTCAGCCATGTTTATTTTAACATATTAAATGATATTCTAAATAATCATATGGGCTGAGCATCTTGTTTTACTGTTGCTCGAGTGACTTATGAGATTCTGACTAAGTAAGGTTGAGGGCCTGTGTTGTCAGGATACACTGATTTATGATTGTGAGGCCGGGGGCCTGAGATTGTATGCCATGAGGTGGCTTGTTGATATGAGGCCGAGAGCCTATGGACTATGCCACGAGATGGCTTGATATTGCGCTTAGAGTCTGTACACCCCCAGTGAGTGCGGGTACCCATTGTGATATGAGATATAGCCCGAGGGGCTGGTGTTGTTCCATGTTGCTCCCAAGGGGCTAATTCTGTTGGTATTGTGCCCGAGGGGCGATTTTTATGGTTTATCTCTTCTAGCTGCCTGTCATTTACTTGTTTAACTATTAAAAAGTATTTTAAAGAAGCTTATTTTGAACTAAGGCGACTTTATATGTTTTCACTGTTTTTCTTGCATTTTACTAGTTGTTACTTTACCTCTGTATAGCATGTTGTTGTGTTTTTACATGATTTCTTCTCGCTCAGTCTTCATTTATTGTTATTACTCTCTGAGTTGGAGTACACACTTTACTCCCTGCACCCTGTGTGCAGATTTAGGTGCTTCTGATCCTGCTAGCGAGGGTTGATAGCTTCCAGCAGATTCTTGGAGTCCACTAAGTAGCTGTTCGTCGTTCGCAGTCCAGTGTCTCTCCCTCTTATCATTATTTCTTTCCCTTGTCCTAGTTATGTAATAGATTGTGTAGACTCTTTCAGACTTGTGGTTTTATGATAGATGCTCATGACTGGTGACACCCCGATGTCGGGCTGTGTTGGTTTTATTTCCCCAAATTGAACTGTTTCACTACTTATTTTGGGATTATTATAGAGTTAAAGACTTAAATTGTGTATTTTAATTGTTAAAATGAATTGGGTGTTGTGTCGGTTGTCCTTGTATTCACAAGAGGCGCAATCACGATCGGGTCCGGGTTTAGAGTCGTAACACAGGGTATGTGAAGTCTGAGATGGAACCTCACCATGAGACTCTCCCCGAGCCCTGGTAACTCGTGGTGCTCGACTAGTAGTCTCACCTGCCACAGACTTTCCCTTCTGAGCGGTCGTACTCTTTGGAGGCATCGCTGAAAATATAAGATAGCGTTAGGAACATGAATTCTTGTATCGCACGATCTGAGATAAAAAGAGAGGATAACATCCTATATGTCCTGTAGCCTCATGTATATAAGTGTGGTGCACAATACACCCATAAACAAGACTCTACTAGCCACGGTGTGCTCTGATACCACTTTTGTCACGACCCAAACCGATGGGCCCCAATGGGTTCCTGAGTCATACCTGTCAAACACCCCTAAGCATGCATCCAAGATATTAACCTGAATAACATTTGCTGAATTATGAAAATAACATATATGAAGGATACCTGCCAACAAGGCATATGTACGTATACATGCAGAATACAGTGGGCGAGCCGGCAAGGCTGCTATAGTCAACTATACATCCAAAACTGAAAGCCGACAAGGCCACATATAACCCAACTAGACATATTGTCAACAAACCTCTAACGGAAATATAACTGTACAAAGACGGGACTGAGCCACTTAATACCCATATATATATAAAAATATCGTACCAAAATCAAAAGCTGCTCCGAATAAAGTGGAGCACGCCAACTCTCGCTGATCAGGAATCCTAAGAAGGGGGACCGTCAGCATGCCTACCTGCACCTGCAAGCATGAAATGCAGGCCTCGTAAAATGAGGCGTTGTTGCACCTCCTTTTTGCCGTGCCCGCGGGGCGCGTGGGGAGTTTTCTCCAATTAAAGGACAGTCGAAACGGGATTTATTTAATTATTTTCAGAGTCGCCACCTGGGAATTTTAAGGCGTCCCAAGTCACCAATTTCAATCCCTGAATCGAGGAGAATATGACTCTGTTTATTATTCTGCGAACCAGAAATCCTGAGTAAGGAATTCTGTTAATCCGGAAGAAGGTGTTAGGCATTTCCGAATTCCGTGGTTCTAGCACGGTCGCTTAACTGTTTTTATTATTGGCTTAATTATCTTGATTTTTATTAAATACTTTTTGTTACGTGATTTTTCTACCGCTTTTACTTATTGTGATTAAGGACCCTTCTTTGAATCGAATTACGCGTACGTATATTCGTGTTATAAATTTTAAAAATGTAGAATTGTGTCACGCGTACGTGTACACGATAGCCTTTTGATAATATATTTATTAAACAATCATTTTTTCGGAATTGTGTCGAATCAAGAATATTTGTTTTTCTTGAATAGTGAACCGTACATCTCAGGTTTTTATGAAATTGATTTAACGCCTTTGGAAAAATCCTTTTATTAAATATTGTTCGAAATTGCGCGTACGCATAATCCGAATTTTTACTTTTAAAAATATAATCAGGGTACGCGAACGTATCCCTAATTGCGCAAAATATTTGTAATGGTTTAGGGATTTTCCACAAATTGTTTATTATATTTATGTATTTCTTTTATGTGAAAATCATGAGAAACTCCTATTTAGAGGCCTATAAATTCTTTGAAAAGAATTCGCAATCTATTAAAGGTTGTTCGTCGATTATGATTTCCGAATATAAGTTATATTCATTCCAACTATTCAAATTCAAAGAACAGAATAAAAATATGATTAATACTATTTTTAAACAAATATGACATATATATATATGCCAAAGAATAAATTGCATATGAAACTGAAAATAAATGATTCATAAAGGAAGGAAATATTTTCCGAGAATTTTCATTATTTACTTAATGCAAATTCTATTTCTAATTATCATTGATGTAAAGTGTGGCAATTTATGCTTGTACATCTCTTTTCATTCTCATATACTCGCTTTTAATCTAATAGGCCTAATTATTTGGTCACTTTGTTTTATGAAGATAGATAAGCATCGAATTTATAGAAAGGGAATTATTATACAAGTTGATTCAACAAAGTTACCTTGCATACAACCTAACTGTTTGGCGTAAACATTCATAACGTTTTAACATCATGATGAGCTATACCAACTTACTTTACTCATATGATTATACCTGTCATCATACCATATAATAACTTATACCAATCTAAACAAAATCATATTTGTTACAAGATATTCTACTAATGTAACTTCTTAATCTTTACATTTAGCTAATGGTATTATGGGATGTAATCAATGGCCCATTTTTATGCCTTACTCCCTGTTTTGACAATTCACATATATCTATACCAATGAGATTTCGGAATGGCTAACATTATTACAAAAAAAAAACTTTATAGGAATTTCAAAATAAGACAATTTAACTCATAGCTATCAAATTGAATTCACTATTAATTAACTAACATAAAAAATGAAATTAAAACTAATGAACTTGGACAATTGGAAAATAGCATTTCAATTCTAGCTTCATTGATGAGTCATGTTGAATCTCTTTCCAACATAGAATTTAAGAAAGATAATGTACCTGGAAATGGAGGTAGAAAAAGTAAGTTTCAACAGTTGCAGCAGTAACAAAAACAGCAGAATACCAGTTTTTCCACAAATTTGAGCAATAATAAGACCCGAAGAACCCAGATGAATAGTGACAGAAACTTGAGAAAATTTCAGATTTCACCGAACAATATTCACAAACAAACAACGGACAGTTTCTAGAAAAGTAACATTTTTCAGATTTTCAGTTTCTTTCCTGTTTCGGACTTCTTGTTTCTGATTTTTCTGTTTCTATTTTCTTTTCTTTCTATCTTCCTTTTCAAATTTCTGTTTCTACTTGACTTCCCTCTCTCAAATTTCCTAAAATTTCTCAATAAAGAACTCTTAAACTCTGTTTTTAAACTCTCTCTAAGCTCTCTTTTTTTCTGAAAAACTCTTCTTTTCCCTCTTAAAACTCCTTGAAAGAACTGATTCTCCTCTCTTCAAAATCTCTTAAAATCTCCCAGGTCTCTTCAAATCTGCCTTAAGCTCTATCTCTCTGTCTGAAAACTGATCCTAAAAATCTGTTTGCTTCCCCTATTTCATACTCTCTTTTTCTCTTAAAACTCCTTTAAACTCTAAAAAAAACTGACTGCCCTCTATTATGAAAAGCTGATTTCTCTCTCTCTGGAAACTGATTTTTCTCCCTTCCAAAATCTCTTCCAGTCTGCCTTAAGGTCTGTCCAGCCTGTGTATTTATACAGGGCTGGTTGCACCTTTTTCATGGTGGCTGGACCCTTTTTCTCTTTAAAAATTAAAAAGTTTCCATTAAAAACTACTTTTTAATACTTTATGTGATCCTAACATGATTTTCAGCAGCCCCATTATCCCTTGTTCCCCTTTATTACTTAAATTATAGCCATTACATTCCACTTTCAGCCCACTACTATTATCACATTACCCTACTGTTTCTAACCCAGAAATACCTACTGTGATCACTATTATTACTGCCTTAAATGTAAAAATCATAACAGAATTTACAAAACAGATTTAAAAATCTGTTCAAACTTAATTATCAACCTGATTTAACACAGCTAATACCAATTCTCTTAGGTTCTGGACTGAATCCTAAGAATGTAAACATTCTATCACAATTACATCTAATCATCATTTGTAAACTTGAACTCAAACTTGACAATATTACACTGGGTTCAGCATAATAATGCAAACTGAACTTATAATTGAACTAAGATCAAACATACACAGGAGCATTGTCAATATACTGACAATGCCCTGTTCAGAAGACAACATATACAACATACATTTGAATTCACTGATTCACAAACAAACATGATTTAATTGACGAGTATTAATCAGTTGACTATTTACAACATCTGTCAATAATTAGTCTAAAACAATAGAAGCAGACTGTTTTTTTTATTAGCATTATCATAAGTGAGAATTCATAATATAACTAATCGACGAACTTAATCGAGTCGATTACTTACATTATGAACAATCATAACCAATTGAAACAGTTTCATATTTGACCATATAGACGGGCATGAGACAAAAGTGACAGAATTAATCAAATAAAATCATGAAAAATTAACAAGCTATTAAGACAAACAACAACACACGTAGAATACACAAAATAATAGAAAAAATACCTTTGAATCTTCAATTTTAATCCGACTCGAACTCAGCTTGGATTTGGATTTTTGTTTGAAATCAAACAGACCTTAGTCGAAGTATTTTCCACTGAAAATACTTCGACTAAGGTCGATTGAACCTCAATCTTTACTTAATCTGAACAGAATCCGAAAGTTTGGTATTTTTAGGGTTCTTAAAAATTCGATTTGGGATTTAACCATTTCTGGTCAGATTCGAGAAGAACCAAACATGACACAAGGGTGAGGGTAGCCTAGGGGTCATTTGGTGTCAGCTTAAAACAAATCTGAGCTTGTTCTTGTTTGGTCCGAATCTTCAAAAGAAGATTCGAGAAGCTCGGAACTGATTCGAGCCAAACAAACAACAGATCCATACTCAGGATGACTAGGGGAAGCTATGGTGTTAACTAGGTGCTGATTGGTTTAGATCAGGTTTTCAGGCCAACCTTCGATTTAAGATTCGAAGGGTTGGGGCCTGATTCGAAGGAATCTAAGGTCATATTCGTGTAGGGGACGTTCAGAGGGTTCTGGGGTGTCAAGATGGTGACCGGCGGCGTTGATGCCGCCGGGTTTTAGGCGGTGGAATCCTAGGGCGGCTAGGGTTAAGAGTGGGGGTTTGGGGGACGATGATGAACAGTGTAGGAGGGGGGGGGTGTTCAGTTAGGGGCCGGGGTAAGGCTTGGGATTTATATAGGGGTGGGGTGGATTGGTATCGTCCGTTGGATCAAGTAGAATGGATGGCTAGGATCAATCCACTTAACCAAACGACATCGTTTGGTTTAAGTTGGGGGACGGGTTTAACCGGGGCAGTGGATCGGGTAATGATCACGGGTTAGGGTGATGAAATCTTGGCCGTTGGATGGACTTAATCCAACGGCCCTTGATGAATGATCACCAAACGACGTCGTTTGGCGTAGCTGTATTGAATTGGACCGGACAGGCTATTTTGGATTGGGCTGGGGGGAATTAATTCACTTGGGCCTGGATTTTAATCCAGGTCCAATTTCCTTTCACAATTTATATATATTTTCTAATTTTATTTAAATTATAAAAAATCCTAATAAAAATTATAAAACAATTTTTAACCTTACACAAAAATATTAATTACTTCATAACAATTATTTAACACATAGTCAAAAACATTAATCACACAGTGGGATATTTAAAATAGAACTAACGCATATGTTTTTTTTTAATTTAAATTATCTTTTAAAATGCATAGTTATATCCTATATGCATGCAACATGTATTTTATTTTATTTTTCATCTTATCATGACAAAGTAAACATTTACGGACATAAACAAATATTTAACACCACGCAAATTCAGAAATTACACAGTAAAAGAAATTTATTTTATTTTTGATTTATTTTGGAGTAGTTTTTCGTAAGGCAAAAATCACGTGCTCACAGCTGCCCCTCTTTGTGCGGAAACTCGAAGAGTTTTCGTGCAAAGATAAAGTGAGCGGATACGAGCGATTTTTGCCCGTTCGAATACTCCGTGGGAAGCATTTTTAGAAAGATTTGACCGAACCTCTGCTTCAAAGGTTTCCTACATATCCTTGGCTATAAAGGAATCAGGTCAATGTAGTTCGGGAAGTTTTGGGTAGCTGGGACTACCGTGGGACTGTGATGTTACTGCTGCTTCGTGCTGTTTTTACTGCTTGCTGACCTCCTTATTACACCTTACTTTAAAGGAAATACAAAATTAAACTAGATTATGGTACAGGAATTATAAAAATCTTATCTAGATCATGCCCTTGCGTTTCTTGTTGTCTTGATATCTTGGTGAATCTTGGGCATTTGGCTTATTCCGTATTCCTTTTGGAACTCTTGTTGTTTCTTGCTGGGGATTCTGTTGTACTTCTCTGCTTTATTGATTCTAAGTGTGCTCCTATTCCATATGAGCGGGCGTTTGATTTCAACATTTCAATTTCATTCCCTCGTTCTTCAGGTGGGTGCCTTGACTGTTTCTTTTCTTTCTTCATCCTCATTCTCCAGGTGGACGCCTGACTTCTTCAATTTTTCATCCTCATTCTCCAGGTGGACGCCTGATTTCTTCAATTTCTTTATCCTCATTATCCAGGTGGACGCCTGATTTCTTTAATTCTTCATCCTCATTCTCCAGGTGGACGCCTGACTTCTTTAATTCTTCATCCTCATTCTCCAGGTGGACGCCTGACTTCTTCTTTTTCTCATCCTCATTCTCCAGGTGGACGCCTGACTTCTTCTTTTCTCATCCTCATTCTCCAGGTGGACGCCTGACTTCTTTAAATTTCTTTATCCTTATTCTCCAGGTGGACGCCTGACTTCTTTATTTCCTTTATCCTCATTCTCCAGGTGGACGCCTGACTTCTTCAATTCTTCATCCTCATTCTCCAGGTGGACGCCTGACTTCTTCTTTTCTCATCCTCATTCTCCAGGTGGACGCCTGACTTCTTTAATTTCTTTATCCTCATTCTCCAGGTGGACGCCTGACTTCTTCTTTTCTCATCCTCATTCTCCAGGTGGACGCCTGACTTCTTTAATTTCTTTATCCTCATTCTCCAGGTGGACGCCTGACTTCTTTAATTTCTTTGTCCTCATTCTCCAGGTGGACGCCTGACTTCTTCAATTCTTCATCCTCATTCTCCAGGTGGACGCCTGACTTCTTGTTTTCTCATCCTCATTCTCCAGGTGGACGCCTGACTTCTTTAATTTCTTTATCCTCATTCTCCAGGTGGACGCCTGACTTCTTCTTTTCTCATCCTCATTCTCCAGGTGGACGCCTGACTTCTTTAATTTCTTTATCCTCATTCTCCAGGTGGACGCCTGACTTCTTTAATTTCTTTATCCTCATTCTCCAGGTGGACGCCTGACTTCTTCAATTCTTCATCCTCATTCTCCAGGTGGACGCCTGACTTCTTTAATTCTTCATCCTCATTCTCCAGGTGGACGCCTGACTTTTTCTTTTTTCTCATCCTCATTCTCCAGGTGGACGCCTGACTTCTTTTTAACTTCTTTATCCTCATTCTCCAGGTGGACGCCTGACTTCTTTTAATTTCTTTATCCTTATTCTCCAGGTGGACGCCTGACTTCTTTAATTTCTTTATCCTCATTCTCCAGGTGGACGCCTGACTTCTTCAATTCTTCATCCTCATTCTCCAGGTGGACGCCTGACTTCTTCTTTTCTCATCCTCATTCTCCAGGTGGACGCCTGACTTCTTTAATTTCTTTATCCTCATTCTCCAGGTGGATGCCTGACTTCTTCTTTTCTCATCCTCATTCTCCAGGTGGACGCCTGACTTCTTTAATTTCTTTATCCTCATTCTCCAGGTGGACGCCTGACTTCTTTAATTTCTTTATCCTCATTTTCCAGGTGGACGCCTGACTTCTTCAATTCTTCATCCTCATTCTCCAGGTCGACGCCTGACTTCTTCTTTTCTCATCCTCATTCTCCAGGTGGACGCCTGACTTCTTTAATTTCTTTATCCTTATTCTCCAGGTGAATGCCTGACTTCTTCTTTTCTCATCCTCATTCTCCAGGTGGACGCCTGACTTCTTTAATTTCTTTATCAGGTATTTCCTGACACAAATATTGTATTTGCCCCCGTTTTAAATCAAAGAAAACTTCGTTAATTTAAAGCCGGGTGGTTGACTGGGGTATTTTTGCCGATGGTGATGCTTCTCTTCGTTTTTCTTTATTGCCTTAGAATGGTTGAAAAGACTGTTTTGTCTTTGTCATTGATCCTTGACTATAGGATTCCCCTCTGTATGTTTTCCTTCGAACCCTTTTAACTGTAATCATATGTCCCTTCTGACTTTGCTGATCCACTTTTGATTTCACCTTTCTTACACCCATATCCTTTATCTTCCACTTTTTGTGGCCGTATTTTGCATCATGTAACCTTGAATCTTGGTAGTATACCTTGACATTCCTTCTTATTTGTTTGGAATAAAACTCATTTCAAAGTTTTTAGAAAAGTAAGATTATTAGTGACGAAACACGTTGATTTCGACAATTATAGAATAAAAAGAAAAATCCAATTTTGGATGACTGTTGGAGCAAGAATGAAAACTTATCTGATTGGAGTTACTGGCACCAATGATCAGGGTATGCATTTCGGATTAATCAACCCAGTCTTTTAATCAATCTCCTCTCAATTGTCTTATTTTCGTTTTCCCCCAAAATTTCCATAATCCAACTTCATTTTTCATTTCACAGGCCTGTTGGGCTTGTAACGTCTCAAAGAGTTTTCACCAATAAACCTTCCTCATTTGTTCATTTCTCACTTCCTTTTCGCCTTATGGTGCCTACAAAGGTTTTCACCAATAAGACTCTCTCATTTTTACTTTTCTCTCAACTTCCGTCGCCTTATGGTGCCCGTTTGGGTTTTCACCTATAAGACTCTCTCGTTTTTACTTTCTTTTCTTGTTTGTACCAGAATGTTATGACCCATCTTCATTTGCTTGACTTAGCATTTTTCTAAGATTGACCGAAAGGTCTTTATGGTATGGGGTTAGAAATGGAAAAGCTAAACAATTTTGGTATGTGTTTAAAATTACGACTCTTGGAATCTTTTCTTGTTTCCAATACAATTCTTGCCCCAGTTCCTTGATTGGGGTCGCTTGATGTTTCTTTTTGTGCACATTTTATGTATATTGTGCACCTTATGACCGAGCCGTGAAGCGCCTACGTATCCTTCTTTGAGGAATCAGGTCAAACGTAGTTCACCACATAATAGTGATGATTTTGATTGATTTTTTTTATATTGATTCCAAGAGAGGGTAGGAAAGAAACAAGTATGGCTCAAAGGGGAAGCAAATGGTATAGTGTTTGGATAGCAGAATAAATTGCCTTTGTCATTCCAATCTTCGAAATAATGCTAAATACAAACACTCAAAAAGTTATGCATAATATCTCTTTACCGCGTCAGAATTGATCGCCATATCTATGCATTTGCCTTCAATGTCTGTTAAGCATAGTGCACCATTCGATAATACTCTGGTCACAATGAATGGTCCTTGCCAATTCGGGGCAAATTTGCCCTTTGCTTCAACCTGATGTGGAAGAATACGTTTCAGCACATGCTGACCTACTTCAAACTTCCGAGGACGCACCTTTTTTGTTGTATGCTCTTTCTATTCTTCTTTGATATAATTGACCATGGCATACTGCGGTCAATCGTTTTTCATCAATCAAGTTTAACTGTTCCAGACGGGTTTTGACCCATTCATCATCATCAATCTTTGCTTCGGCGATGATCCGAAGGGAAGGAATTTCAACTTCTGCAGGAATTACTGCTTCAGTGCCATATACTAATAAATAAGGAGTGGCTCCTACTGAAGTGCGAACAGTAGTGCGGTATCCCAATAATGCAAATGGTAATTTTTTGTGCCATTGTTTTGATCCTTCTATCATTTTCCGAAGTATCTTCTTTATGTTTTTGTTGGCTGCTTCTACTGCTCCATTCGCCTTGGGCCGATATGGGGTAGAGTTGCGATGTGTAATCTTAAACTGTTGACATACTTCCTTCATTAGGTTGCTATTAAGATTAGCACCGTTATCTGTGATGATCACCTTCGGGATTCCGAATCGACATATGATATTTGAGTGGACAAAATCGACCACAGCTTTCTTGGTCACTGATTTGAATGTCTTGGCCTCAACCCATTTGGTAAAATAATCAATAGCTACCAGAATGAACCTGTGCCCATTGGATGCTGCCGGCTCAATTGGTCCAATCACATCCATGCCCCAGGCAACGAATGGCCATGGTGCCAACATTGTGTGCAACTCGGATGGTGGAGAATGAATCAAATCTCCGTGTATTTGGCATTGATGACACTTGCGCACAAAACTGATACAATCTCGCTCCATGGTAAGCCAATAGTAACCAGCTCGGAGGATTTTCTTTGCCAACACATATCCACTCATGTGGGGTCCGCAAACTCCTGAATGTACTTCAGACATGACAGCTGTAGCTTGTCTGGCATCTATGCATCTTAATAATCCAAGATCTGGTGTTCTTTTATACAAAACTCCTCCGCTTAAGAAGAATCCATTTGCTAATCGCCTAATGGTCCTCTTTTGATCTCCTGTGGCTTGTGCGGGATATATCCCCATTCTGATATACTCCTTGATGTCGTGGAACCATGGTTCACCATCAAATTCTTCTTCAACCATATTGCAATAAGCGTGTTGATCGTGGACTTGAATATGTATCGGATCTACATAAGCTTTGTCCGGATGGTGCAACATTGATGCCAGGGTAGCCAATGCATCGGCCACCTCATTATGGATTCTTGGAATATGTTGGAATTCCACTGATTGAAACCGCTGACAAAGATCATGTAGACATTGTCGGTATGGGATGAGCTTCAAGTCTCGGGTTTCCCATTCTCCTTGAATTTGATGTACCAAAAGATCCGAATCTCCCATGACTAAGATTTCTCGGATACCCATGTCTGCAGCTAGCCTTAACCCCAAAATGCAAGCTTCATATTCAGCCATATTATTGGTGCAATAAAATCGTAATTGAGCCGTAACAGGATAGTGATGCCCTGTTTCAGAAATGATTACAGCTCCTATTCCGACTCCTTTCATGTTGGCGGCTCCATCAAAGAAAAGTTTCCAGCCAGGTTTTTCAATTTGTTCCACCTCGTCGATATGCATTGTTTCTTCATCAGGAAAATAAGTCTTCAACGGCTCATATTCCTCATCGACCGGGTTTTCGGCTAAATGATCGGCCAGTGCTTGAGCCTTCATTGCAGTTCTAGTCACATAGATGATGTCGAATTCCGTGAGCAATATCTGCCACTTTGCAAGTCTTCCCGTTGGCATAGGCTTTTGAAAAATGTATTTCAAGGGATCCAAACGAGAAATGAGGTAAGTAGTGTAGGATGACAAATAGTGTTTCAATTTTTGAGCTACCCATGTTAGGGCGCAACATGTCTTTTCCAGATGAGTATACTTAACCTCATAAGCTGTGAACTTCTTGCTAAGGTAGTAGATAGCCTGTTCTTTTCTGCCAGTGAGGTCATGTTGCCCCAATACACAACCAAATGAATTTTCCAAAACCGTCAGGTAAAGAATCAAAGGTCTTCCTGGCTCTGGCGGGACCAACACGGGTGGGTTTGACAAGTACCCTTTTATTTTATCGAACGCTTCTTGACACTCATCGGTCCATTTGACTGCAGCATCCTTTTTTAACAATTTGAAAATTGGCTCACAGGTTGTTGTGAGCTGAGCAATAAACCTGCTGATATAATTTAACCTCCCCAACAAACTCATTACTTCAGTTTTGTTTTTTGGAGGTGGCAGTTCTTGGATGGCTTTAATCTTTGACGGATCTAGCTCGATGCCTCGTCGACTGACTATGAATCCCAGCAACTTTCCGGATGGAACTCCAAATGCGCATTTGGCAGGGTTAAGCTTGAGGTTGTATCTGCGAAGTCTCAAGAAAAACTTCCTCAAATCCCCAACGTGGTCGGCCTGATGCTTTGATTTTATGATCACATCATCCACGTACACCTCAATTTCCTTGTGTATCATATCATGAAACACTGTGGTCATTGCTCTCATATAGGTTGCCCCGGCGTTCTTTAAACCGAATGGCATTACCCGATAGCAATAAGTTCCCCATGGTGTGATGAATGCCGTCTTTTCTGCATCTTCTTCATCCATTAGAATTTGATGATACCCGGCATAACAATCCACGAAAGACCCTATATCATGCTTGGCACAATTGTCGATCAAAATATGGATATTGGGTAATGGGAAATTATCCTTTGGACTTGCTTTGTTGAGATTGCGATAGTCGACGCATACTCTAATTTTGCCGTCTTTCTTTGGCACAGGAACGACATTAGCCAACCAAACAGGATATCGAGTGACTCGAATGACCTTTGCTTCCAATTGTTTGGTGATTTCTTCCTTAATTCTCATACTCATATCAGGCTTGAATTTTCTCAGCCTCTGCTTGACAGGAGGCACCGTTGGATCGGTGGGCAATTTGTGGACCACTAAATCAGTGCTCAAGCCCGGCATGTCGTCATACGACCATGCAAAAACATCTTTGAATTCTATGAGTGCTTTAATTAACTCTTCTCGGATCTTTGGTTCGAGATGGACACTTATTTTAGTTTCCCGGACATTACTCGTGTCCCCTATATTGACGTCCTCGGTATCACTCAAGTTAGGTTTGATTTTTTCCTCAAAGTGAATTAACTCTTTACTAATCTCTTCAAAAACCTCATCTTCATCATATTCTGATTCATAATCACAATATATTTCTTGAATTAATATTTCGGAACCAGATTGATTTTTAAGACTGGGCTGAGGATTCCTCATGCATGCCATATCACTAGAGCCAGCGTAAAAGGAACTGTACAGAAAAGAAGAAAAAGAAAAGAAAGCTATTAGGAATGATAATAAAAAGGAAACTGCTTTTTATTGGATGATGAAAGATAACAAGGTTTTGCACACTTCAAACCAACTGTAAGATAAACTTTGGGATTACAACCTTGAAATAACCCAAACAAACTGAAAGAAAATCAAAATAAACTACCAAGACTCCTTTCGAATTGGGAGAGGAGTGGATTTCCAATTATTGAGCTTTGTTTCTGGCCCAACGAATTGAACTTTTGCGTTGCTACACCCTTCTCCGCTTTCCAACATATTCACATCACTAAACAATTTCTCGAATCTTTCAATTAATTCCTGCTCAGGATTGACCCGGGATTTAGGAATTGTTGTTATCGGGCGATTTTTAGCACCGGTCTTGACAAAAGATTTTGACAGATGTGGTACTGGTTTTGGAAGAACCCATGCTTGGTGTTTCAGCTTCCTGGCCCTTATCACGTCATTGGTGGTGGGTATGAACCCTAAACCGAATGTTCCCCAGTTCTCGGGGAGAGATACTGGTTGTACAATTCCTTGCAGAAATAAGCCCAGACCTTTGCCGGGTATAAAGCCATTCTTTAACATTTCATAAGCTATCATGACTGATGCAGAGGATATCCTTGGATTCGGAAGGTATTTCCCTTCTGAAATTTTCTCTATCGACACTGTGTTTGTCACTTGGTATACCCATGGTCCCTGGTCATTTTCTGTTCCCTCGACCGGTACAATGGTACTGCTGTGAGCATTTAAACTTTCTTCTCCATACACGACTACTTCTTGATGATCCCATTCAAACTTGACAGCCTGATGTAGTGTTGACGGGACTGCTTTAGCAGCATGGATCCATGGTCGACCCAATAACAAGTTGTAAGAAACAGATATGTCCAACACTTGGAATTCCATTGTGAATTCAACTGGCCCTATAGTTAGTTCCAACACTATGTCGCCAAATGAATCTCTGCTTCCACCGTCAAATCCTCGTACGCAGATACTATTCTTCTGGATCCTCTCCTCTTTAATTTTTAATTTGTTTAAAGTGGAGAGAGGGCATATGTTTGCACTGGACCCATTGTCAACCAATACCCGGGTTACTACGGAGTTTTCACATTTCACGGTGAGGTAAAGAGCTTTGTTGTGCTCGGTACCTTCCACAGGTAATTCATCATCAGCAAATGTAATTCTGTTTGTCTCAAAGATTCTGTTGGCTATTTTTCCCAAATGATTTACAGAGATCTTTTCAGGAACATGAGCTTCATTCAGGATTTTCATCAACGCCAGACGGTGTTCCTCTGAATGGATCAGTAATGACAACAATGAAATTTGAGCGGGGGTCTTCTTTAATTGATCCACAACAGAATAATCATGGAGTTTCATTTTTTTTAAAAACTCCTCCGCCTCTTCTTCCATCACAGCTCTCTTTGTTGGCATTGGATTGTTTTTAGTTTTTCTCAACTCTTCTGGAGTAAAACATCTTCCCGAACGTGTCAAGCCTTGCACCTCACACACTTCTTCCTTGATTTCTTTGCCCTTGTACATTACAGTCACCCGTTCATAGTTCCATGGGATGACTTTGTTGTTGATGACCGGCAGCTGGATTACAGGTGCAACAATAACCCTATCTGTACGGGCTCCTTCCACGAATACAATGGGTTTGTTAGCAACCCCTGGTACTATCACTTTCGGCCTTTCTTGTTTTGCGGTAACTTTGCTCGATGATCCCTCATCGACTATCATAGATGGTTCATCACCATTTTTGTTCTGCTTAGACACCGGCTTCTCCTCCATTAACTGCTTATCTGGCTTGGTTTCATGAGACTTGATCATCATGACAGTTTGTGATGGCTTCTTTGTCTTCCCATCAGCTTGTATGATTTCTATCATATTAGCCTCTTGATGGGCTGGCATTGGATTTCTATTGATATTTGGAGCTTCGGGGGTTTGAACCTCGATTTTATTAGTATCAATCAGCTCTTGTATTGCATTTTTCAAATGCCAACATTTCTCCGTATCATGGCCTGGTGCACCGGAGCAATATTCACAGCTAATGGTGTAATCCAGATTCTTTGGTGGAGGATTGGGTAGTTTGGATTGTATTGGTCTCAGCATGTCTAGATGTCTCAGCCTGTGGAACAGACTAGTGTAAGACTCTCCCAATGGAGTGTAAGTTTTCTTTTTCTGTTCCCTTTCTCCCCTGAATGCTGGCCTAGGCCTAAAACCTGGTCCGGGATAGGCTCGTGGGTAAGTATTTGGTGTGACAGGAGCACGCCAATTGGTGTGAACAGGTGGCTGATTGTATGCTTGAGCATGGTTAATGGCAAAATGAGGCTCTGAAGGGTGATAGTAGTGTTGGGACAAATCATGGTGGTAAGCTGATGGGCGAGGTCGTTGTTGATTATAGTAAAGCGGTGAACCTCTGGGTCCCGGCCAAATTCCTGAATCAACTACGGCTGCTTCCTCCCTCTTCTTTCTTCCGATTCCTCCTACCCCGCCTTGAATAGCTTGAGTAGTTGCCTTAATTGCTGAATAGCTCATGATTTTATTTGTCTTGAGGCCTTCTTCCACCATACCTCCCATCTTCACTACTTCGTTGAATGATTTCCCAACCGCTGAAACCAAATGGGCATAGTAAGTCGGTTCCAAGGCTTGGAGGAAGTAGTCTACCATTTCGCTCTCCTTCATAGGAGGATCTACTCTTGCTGCCTGTTCTCTCCACCGAAAACCATACTCTCTGAAACTCTCATTGTGTTTCTTCTCAAATTTGGTCAAAGATAACCGATCTGGGATGATTTCCAGATTGTATTGGAAATGGTATGCGAATGCCTGTGCCAGGTCATCCCAGGTGTACCATCTTCCATGGTCCTGGCGTGTATACCACTCCAAAGCTGATCCGCTTAGACTTTTACTGAAGTATGCCATTAATAATTCGTCCTTTCCCCCAGCTCCTCGCATCTTGCTACAGAAACCCCTTAAGTGGGCTACTGGGTCGCTGTGCCCGCTGTATAGGTCAAATTTGGGCATCTTGAAGCCAACTGGCAATTGTACATTGGGGAATAAGCATAAATCTTTGTAGGCTACACTGACTTGCCCACCTAATCCTCGCATGTCTCTGAACGATTGTTCTAGACTCTTGACCTTCCGGAACATCTCTTCTTGCTCAGCATTTTTGGTTGTCTTGTCAATTTCGGTTGGGAGATCAAAATGAGGATTGGTTGAATGAATTTCGGAGGCTTTGAGGGTGGGCTCCGGCGGGTAATATTGGTTGTCCTAGGCCTGGAATGTAGGCTCACTAGGAGATTTGTGAAATGTAGCAGGGGGAGGTGCTACGAAAACAGTTGTCATAGGTGGAGGAAAGTACGGAACTGGCTTTGGAGGTGGAGACTGTGGTGTCTGAGAGGTAGTGCCTCGGTAGTGCTGATAAATGGGAAAACTTGGGGATAATTCAGTGGTGATATTATCCTGAGTTTGGGTCTTTGATGGAGCAGGGTTATTTGGGTAAGATGGGGGTAACTGTCCTGTAGACCAAGCTTGGTACATCTCAGCCATTTGCTGCTTGAGCTTAAACATCTCTTCTTTCATTTTCCCGACATCCATCTCCTCTATTTCCATACCTGTGTCAACATCTGGGATAGACATACTTTCGGGTATTGGTCCTTTTGATCTTGTGTGATAGTGATAATATGCCAGTATACTCTTTAGAGAAACTAACTGCTTGATTTCTGGAAATGGACAAACTTGTTAGTTTTGAGAGTTTTAACACATATATAATCACACGTTGAGATGCAATGCTCCTAGACAAATAATCCCTTTCTATTATGCATTTGCTCGGCTGCTTGTGTCGTCCCAGCCTTCTTGAAATTTTTATTGTCATTCATTTTTATTATAAATATCTTTTATCGTGGTGGTCGAATCTGAGAGATTGCCTACGTATCATGTTCTTACATGAATCAGACCTTGCGTAGTTCGGACACAGGGCAATCACTTTTATTCATTACACAAAGATGGAATTACGTTTGAAAACTTTTAAGAAAATGGTTTGAAAACACACACACTTAAATAAAAGATACAATTCATAACATCTCACAACATGCCCCATTTTCCATTTTTGTTGTCAAATATTGGATTATCTGCTCAATGTGGTGCTTGACCCGGATGGCCTCCCAGCGTACGATACATCCTCTCCAACTCCATTGCTAGATGACGAGCAAAAGTGGGTGCATGCTCAGTAAATCTTTCATAATCCATTCCTTGGCAGTTTACATAACTTTGAGATGTGAAAACTGCCAGGTCGTGGATTTGTGCCCTGAAACCTTGGAGACGTTGGTCTTGGTCTTGCAATTGCTGCTGACGAGTGGTGGCTATATCTCTGACACGGTTCTCACGATCTAGAGCTGATTCTAACAAAGCTCGGAGTCTGGCCTGCTCTAATCTTGCTTGCGCTCTTTCCCTGTCGAGGTCTGCTTGTTGGTGTTCTCTGTTGCATCTTCTTGCCTCTTCTAGTTGTGCACGAAGCTGGTCTTCTGATCGCATCCAATAGTCTTTTTCCTTATTGAATTGTGCCTTGTCTTTTTCGGATTGCCTATCTTGGCGTTCCTTGTTAGATCTGGCTTCTTCGTTTAATTGTTGGATCTTTTCTTTTGCTTTGCTCAATGCCCTTTCATTTTCCGCAAGAATGAAATCATAATCTTGCATTCTTTCAAAGAGATTGGCGATGGTTTTTTGATCCTTCCAGCTCCTCTTTGGCGTTTCAGAAACTCTTTTCATTTTTTGGAATCGAGCATGAAGATTTTCATTCTCACAAGCTAGACTCTTTTTCTCGCCTTCGGCTTCTTGTTCTTGCAAATCTTTCTCCAAACTGAGGCTTCTTAGATTTTCTTTTAGGGCATGGATAGTTGCTTTGTACCCTTTTTCTTTTTCTCCCCAGATCAACCGCTCTTGGATTTTATCATTGAAGTTTTGAACATGGGGTCTTTTTGTTGGCCTTTTCAGCTCAGGTTCTGGTACATCATCCACGCGAGACCGTTTTTCAAACCACCTTGCATATCCAGGATTCATCTCACCTTTTGTAGTGTCTGGGACTTGAGTATCACTTTTCAAGTATCGACATCCATTCCACATCTGCTGAAGTAGAGCTTCGGGAATAGTGGCTTCTGGGTGTAATTCGATTACTTGCATACTCAAATCTTCATCATCAGGAACTATTTGATATCTCCCTAGTTGCCTTAAGACTCTTAGTGGTGCATACGGCTGAATGCTTCTTAATCCCAATAGTAGTAGATAACTATTTGAGGTTGACATATGTATTACTTCCCTCATCGGGAACCATCCCAGAGTCCATTCAATTTGATTTGCCGTTAAAGCCTTTAGATGAGATACCCATGCTTCTATCCCTTCTGGAGCTTGATAATTTTTTGTTCTTTCCTCATAGCTCTCGATGCAATTATCATTTTTTGACCCATATTGTATGATCTTGGGCTGTTGTTGGAGATGCTCCATTACCCACATTTGCAACAAAATTTTGCATCCTTCGAAGACCGTTGCTCCTGATTTACATAAAGTCAGAGCCCGATAAATATCTGATAGAATGATGGGGACAAGGGTGTGATTTTCTTTGGTGGTAAGGATTTGCACAACTTTTGCGGTGCGAATATCAATTGTTCGCTCTTTATTTGGGAAGACCATGACTCCTAGAAAAGCCACCATGAAAGCAAATCGACGGTGAATCTGCCAAGTGTCTTTGTTTTGCTTATTAGTAAGGCCTTTTTCATGAATTTCAAACCCATCTGACTTTCCGAACCTTGAATACAAAAAGTTGAAGGAACAACATCCATTGATGACATTGCTTTTCCTGATTTGACTGCTGATGTTCAAAAGACCGAAGAATCGATGTACCGAAGGAGCCTTTGTGAATATCAAGCTTTGATTTCTTAAACTTCCTTCAAAACCAGTATATCCAGCTATCTCCTCTAATGTAGGAGTAAGCTCGAAGTCAGAGAAACGAAAAACATTGTGAACAGGATCCCAGAAAGTTACTAACGCCGCAATCAGATCATCACGGGGTTTAACTTTCATAATGTCCGTGAGATTTCCCAAATGCTTGACGACCCATTTTTGACCGTCTTCGCCTAAATCATACCACCACATTTGAAGCTGACATAGAAATTCTTCCGTACTTGTGGATGAGGGGCTTTGTGTGATGCTCATTTTGTATCTGAAATTTAATTTTGATAAAGTCAAAATTCATTTTTTGAAAATCTATACTAAAAAAGTAATTTTTCGAATTTTTTTTATTTATTATTATTATTTATTAAATACCTTTATTTCAAGATTTAAAACCTTTTTTTTTTTCGAAATTTTTAAAACAACCCATTTTATTCCTTTCTTCTTACCATGATTTTATTTAAGCTGGTCAACAAGCATGTTCGAGGCAAATGAATGCACAAGTAACAAGTAGGATGCATCATGATGGTCTTTTTATTTTGGGTTCACCTGTCCTAGACAGACCCAACCCCTGTGTTGAGTCTCCAAGGCCAAATGCATATGATGCAAATATTCGTTCCTACTAGGGATCCGGTACATGGCTGAGTTATTCTAAGTGTAAAACCTTAGGTTGATTGTTCTAAACCTGGCTTACCCAAACGGACAGTTTGAGCCGAAGCGGGGGCAACGTACCGGGAGCACGAAAGTCTGCCCGGCCTAGTTACTTGTCCCAACTCCGTCTTATTTGGTATGACTCTAACAGAAAGGTGGGTCACGCGCACGTGTACACCATAAATTCAGAAGACTCAGAAAGAAGGGAGTTTCGTAGCAGTTGTATATATTCACAATTCAAATAATATTAAAGCGGTAAACAACAACATTTAGCATATTAGCATATAAAGAGTTGAAAATCTCATAGTAAATAAAACCAATTAGCACAGATATTTTAAGCTCGAATTCTTTAAACCCTGAACCACTGGTTCTGGGTTACAGTTTACTTTTATCCCCAGCAGAGTCGCCAGAGCTGTCGCACCTCCTTTTTGCCGCGCCCGCGGGGCGCGTGGGGAGTTTTCTCCAATTAAAGGACAGTCGAAACGGGATTTATTTAATTATTTTCAGAGTCGCCACCTGGGAATTTTAAGGCGTCCCAAGTCACCAATTTCAATCCCTGAATCGAGGAGAATATGACTCTGTTTATTATTCTGCGAACCAGAAATCCTGAGTAAGGAATTCTGTTAATCCGGAAGAAGGTGTTAGGCATTTCCGAATTCCGTGGTTCTAGCACGGTCGCTTAACTGTTTTTATTATTGGCTTAATTATCTTGATTTTACTAAATACGTTTTTATTGCATGATTTTACTACCGCTTTTTACTTATTGTTTACAATTATATGGACGAATTACGCGTACGTATATTCGTATTATATACTTTTTATAATTACCGGGGATCGTGCCACGCGTACGTGTACACAATAAAATTTTGATAATATATTTATTAAACAATCATTTTTTCGGAATTGTGTCGAATCAAGAATATTTGTTTTTCTTGAATAGTGAACCGTACATCTCGGGTTTTTATGAAATTGATTTAACGCCTTTGGAAAAATCCTTTTATTAAATATTGTTCGAAATTGCGCGTACGCATAATCCGAATTTTTACTTTTAAAAATATAATCAGGGTACGCGAACGTATCCCTAATTGCGCAAAATATTTGTAATGGTTTAGGGATTTTCCACAAATTGTTTATTATATTTATGTATTTCTTTTATGTGAAAATCATGAGAAACTCCTATTTAGAGGCCTATAAATTCTTTGAAAAGAATTCGCAATCTATTAAAGGTTGTTCGTCGATTATGATTTCCGAATATAAGTTATATTCATTCCAACTATTCAAATTCAAAGAACAGAATAAAAATATGATTAATACTATTTTTAAACAAATATGACATATATATATATGCCAAAGAATAAATTGCATATGAAACTGAAAATAAATGATTCATAAAGGAAGGAAATATTTTCTGAGAATTTTCATTATTTACTTAATGCAAATTCTATTTCTAATTATCATTGATGTAAAGTGTGACAATTTATGCTTGTACATCTCTTTTCATTCTCATATACTCGCTTTTAATCTAATAGGCCTAATTATTTGGTCACTTTGTTTTATGAAGATAGATAAGCATCGAATTTATAGAAAGGGAATTATTATACAAGTTGATTCAACAAAGTTACCTTGCATACAACCTAACTGTTTGGCGTAAACATTCATAACGTTTTAACATCATGATGAGCTATACCAACTTACTTTACTCATATGATTATACCTGTCATCATACCATATAATAACTTATACCAATCTAAACAAAATCATATTTGTTACAAGATATTCTACTAATGTAACTTCTTAATCTTTACATTTAGCTAATGGTATTATGGGATGTAATCAATGGCCCATTTTTATGCCTTACTCCCTGTTTTGACAATTCACATATATCTATACCAATGAGATTTCGGAATGGCTAACATTATTACAAAAAAAAAACTTTATAGGAATTTCAAAATAAGACAATTTAACTCATAGCTATCAAATTGAATTCACTATTAATTAACTAACATAAAAAATGAAATTAAAACTAATGAACTTGGACAATTGGAAAATAGCATTTCAATTCTAGCTTCATTGATGAGTCATGTTGAATCTCTTTCCAACATAGAATTTAAGAAAGATAACGTACCTGGAAATGGAGGTAGAAAAAGTAAGTTTCAGCAGTTGCAGCAGTAACAAAAACAGCAGAATACCAGTTTTTCCACAGATTTGAGCAATAATAAGACCCGAAGAACCCAGATGAATAGTGACAGAAACTTGAGAAAATTTCAGATTTCACCGAACAATATTCACAAACAAACAACGGACAGTTTCTAGAAAAGTAACATTTTTCAGATTTTCAGTTTCTTTCCTGTTTCGGACTTCTTGTTTCTGATTTTTCGGTTTCTATTTTCTTTTCTTTCTATCTTCCTTTTCAAATTTCTGTTTCTACTTGACTTCCCTCTCTCAAATTTCCTAAAATTTCTCAATAAAGAACTCTTAAACTCTGTTTTTAAACTCTCTCTAAGCTCTCTTTTTTTCTGAAAAACTCTTCTTTTCCCTCTTAAAACTCCTTGAAAGAACTGATTCTCCTCTCTTCAAAATCTCTTAAAATCTCCCAGGTCTCTTCAAATCTGCCTTAAGCTCTATCTCTCTGTCTGAAAACTGATCCTAAAAATCTGTTTGCTTCCCCAATTTCATACTCTCTTTTTCTCTTAAAACTCCTTTAAAGTCTAAAAAAACTGACTGCCCTCTATTATGAAAAGCTGATTTCTCTCTCTCTGGAAACTGATTTTTTCTCCCTTCCAAAATCTCTTCCAGTCTGCCTTAAGGTCTGTCCAGCCTGTGTATTTATACAGGGCTGGTTGCACCTTTTTCATGGTGGCTGGACCCTTTTTCCCTTTAAAAATTAAAAAGTTTCCATTAAAAACTACTTTTTAATACTTTATGTGATCCTAACATGATTTTCAGCAGCCCCATTATCCCTTGTTCCCCTTTATTACTTAAATTATAGCCATTACATTCCACTTTCAGCCCACTACTATTATCACATTACCCTACTGTTTCTAACCCAGAAATACCTACTGTGATCACTATTATTACTGCCTTAAATGTAAAAATCATAACAGAATTTACAAAACAGATTTAAAAATCTGTTCAAACTTAATTATCAACCTGATTTAACACAGCTAATACCAATTCTCTTAGGTTCTGGACTGAATCCTAAGAATGTAAACATTCTATCACAATTACATCTAATCATCATTTGTAAACTTGAACTCAAACTTGACAATATTACACTGGGTTCAGCATAATAATGCAAACTGAACTTATAATTGAACTAAGATCAAACATACACAGGAGCATTGTCAATATACTGACAATGCCCTGTTCAGAAGACAACATATACAACATACATTTGAATTCACTGATTCACAAACAAACATGATTTAATTGACGAGTATTAATCAGTTGACTATTTACAACATCTGTCAATAATTAGTCTAAAACAATAGAAGCAGACTGTTTTTTATTAGCATTATCATAAGTGAGAATTCATAATATAACTAATCGACGAACTTAATCGAGTCGATTACTTACATTATGAACAATCATAACCAATTGAAACAGTTTCATATTTGACCATATAGACGGGCATGAGACAAAAGTGACAGAATTAATCAAATAAAATCATGAAAAATTAACAAGCTATTAAGACAAACAACAACACACGTAGAATACACAAAATAATAGAAAAAATACCTTTGAATCTTCAATTTTAATCCGACTCGAACTCAGCTTGGATTTGGATTTTTGTTTGAAATCAAACAGACCTTAGTCGAAGTATTTTCCACTGAAAATACTTCGACTAAGGTCGATTGAACCTCAATCTTTACTTAATCTGAACAGAATCCGAAAGTTTGGTATTTTTAGGGTTCTTAAAAATTCGATTTGGGATTTAACCATTTCTGGTCAGATTCGAGAAGAACCAAACATGACACAAGGGTGAGGGTAGCCTAGGGGTCATTTGGTGTCAGCTTAAAACAAATCTGAGCTTGTTCTTGTTTGGTCCGAATCTTCAAAAGAAGATTCGAGAAGCTCGGAACTGATTCGAGCCAAACAAACAACAGATCCATACTCAGGATGACTAGGGGAAGCTATGGTGTTAACTAGGTGCTGATTGGTTTAGATCAGGTTTTCAGGCCAACCTTCGATTTAAGATTCGAAGGGTTGGGGCCTGATTCGAAGGAATCTAAGGTCATATTCGTGTAGGGGACGTTCAGAGGGTTCTGGGGTGTCAATATGGTGACCGGCGGTGTTGATGCCGCCGGGTTTCAGGCGGTGGAATCCTAGGGCGGCTAGGGTTAGGAGTGGGGGTTTGGGGGACGATGATGAACAGTGTAGGAGGGGGGTGTTCAGTTAGGGGCCGGGGTAAGGCTTGGGATTTATATAGGGGTGGGGTGGATTGGTATCGTCCGTTGGATCAAGTAGAATGGATGGCTAGGATCAATCCACTTAACCAAACGACATCGTTTGGTTTAAGTTGGGGGACGGGTTGAACCGGGGCAGTGGATCGGGTAATGATCACGGGTTAGGGTGATGAAATCTTGGCCGTTGGATGGACTTAATCCAACGGCCCTTGATGAATGATCACCAAACGACGTCGTTTGGCGTAGCTGTATTGAATTGGACCGGACAGGCTATTTTGGATTGGGCTGGGGGGAATTAATTCACTTGGGCCTGGATTTTAATCCAGGTCCAATTTCCTTTCACAATTTATATATATTTTCTAATTTTATTTAAATTATAAAAAATCCTAATAAAAATTATAAAACAATTTTTAACCTTACACAAAAATATTAATTACTTCATAACAATTATTTAACACATAGTCAAAAACATTAATCACACAGTGGGATATTTAAAATAGAACTAACGCATATGTTTTTTTTATTTATTTAAATTATCTTTTAAAATGCATAGTTATATCCTATATGCATGCAACATGTATTTTATTTTATTTTTCATCTTATCATGACAAAGTAAACATTTACGGACATAAACAAATATTTAACACCACGCAAATTCAGAAATTACACAGTAAAAGAAATTTATTTTATTTTTGATTTATTTTGGAGTAGTTTTTCGTAAGGCAAAAATCACGTGCTCACAGGCGTCAATACAAAAAATGTACTGAGTATGTAAGGCATGAAAATTAGTACGTAAAAGACATAGATGAAACATGGAATATAGAAATATGTCTTTAAATTTGAATAACTTTGTAAATTCTAAAACATTCATAATGGCATGCACGTGTGTATAAATGTCGTGCCATGCATAATTGTGGGTGTACATAATATCATATAGCCACTGAGGGCATCCCATCATATCGTCTCGACCACTGTGGGCAACATCATCAACATATACCAGCTGATCAGGTGGTGGTGCATATATATCGTTGTAACCTTTTCCCATATCCCATATACATATATTTACATATATACGTGTATATAACGCCATTTGGTCATGGGTTAATTCACATATATAAATGGGTGAAATGCATGAAAAATATGTAAAAATCTCGATATTCCTTCCGAATAAACTTTTTCAACTGCGTATTATTTTGAGACCCATGAATAGATGATAATAATAATTCTCATGGGGAATCAAGAATATAGACACCCTTAGTATCTCTATGAGTAGAGAATTTGTGGAAACTGTGTGTTTGCTCGTTTCTTCAGTATAATTTGGACCATGCCAAAGGAAAGAAGGGATGACCTTAACATACCTGGAGTAGGGAAAACTCTGTATAATATTCCGTTGGAGAACCTTCATTGATTGAACTTAGAACTCAAAAGAAATCGGATTTCTACTTTCTGAATCCTTGAACGAAATTGTGCTTGCTTCTTTGAAATTTTCAAACGAAATTTGGCTATGATTTCTTGAAATGGTTTCTGTTTTTGGTTTTAAACAAAAGACAGAATGTTGCTTGATCCTTCACAAGGAATTAATTTCCAAGTCTCATGGATAATGACAGAAATGGCTAACGTTCATATCCCTTTGGATTATGGAGTCTCTTGAATGGAACATTACCTTGGTTATTTTAAACTATAAAAGGTGTCTTCAATACAAGGCATTAGGTTTCCACCTCTCAAATGCCGTTAAGTGTCATTGTCTTGGTAGGGAGGGCTGCCACATGGAAGGGTGAGCAAGGTTATCTTAAAATATTAAATTAATTAATTAGGTAATATCCCACTACCCGATAATTAACCAATTACCCACGTAATTAAAAATTATCACAAATTACTTAAAATTCTACTTATTTTTAATACACTTTATATATCCTACTATCATGGTCATATGGAACCTTGTATGGTACTAGTCCGTAATTATCGGGTATTATTGCTCAACCCTTATTTTATCCCAAATTGGCTGCTTTCAACGAAACTTATTTTCTTTAATTTGTGTACCATTTATCCTTCATGACACTTATTTATTGCTTGTTATAAATAGTGTAAATGTGTTAACCTCAAAATAATCTCATCCCCAAATCCACGTCGGTTAACTGAAAACGAAATTTTAACGTACGAAAATGCGAGATGTAACAGATGACATTAGACCCAAAAGATATGTGGAATACTTAATTATTCCCGGTCTAGGTTACAAAAATTTCTGATGGAAAGGGTTAAGCAGTCATCATCTAAAACGTTACCTCTGAGTCCCGTATATATTTCCTTTTTCAGGGAAAGGACCATAGAGAGGAATTGATCCAGTGTTCAAGTTTTCATACTTCAAAACTCAAACACTGGGGGGGGGGGACTATGTATATGGAAGAAGCACAAGAAGAAGTAAGAAGCACAACCCAAAAGCATAGCTCTCAATAGCCAAAGGAATAACTTGAAAAAAATTATGATTTTTCAAGCTCGTAGATGGAATGGGAAGTAACGATTTGAAGATTCAACAGAAAACTCCAAAGAGCTATTAGTTTAAGGCTACAAATATAGTAACGGGATAATTAAACCCATACTTGAAAACCTACTATAAAAAAGCAATTATGAAAATGATGTAGATGAATATTTGTTTTGAAGGTTCAAATAAAACTTCTTAAAATTACTTCATATTTCATATCTTTATGCTAATATGAGAGTGAGACGTCATCTTCATCATTGTTGCTGATATAAAAGGGTCCTTTTTTTATAAATAAGACTGTGTGTATTTAGCCACGACATATTAGAGCATTTATTCTATTCAGATAAATGCAAAGAAAAATCTCGAAAATTAAAGAGCAAAAATATGTTAAAAATTAATATTGATGTTGATATTAAAAAGAAAGTTTCCCAAGAAAAAATTCAAACATTTCCAAAAAAAAAACATCCAAATGATATCAAAAAATATTGAAAGAAAGAAACTAGGGAGCATCTGGAGAGGGAGCACCATTTGAAGGAGCGGAAAGATCAACTTGAAGAGAAGACGAAGGCTGGGGATCCATATGATCAGCCTCTGAACCGTCTTTACTATAATCACCCTTTGAACTTTCATCCTTGGTGTTGAGAAACTTTGATGACTGAGTACTTTCGATTGCATCCTTAGCTTTGGCAATCTCAGCCTCAAGGTCAAAGCCCTCTTGGATAGCCTCGGTCAAAGTCTCGAGACGCTTGTTCAAGAAGGCTCAACTCACATCAAGAGTTAGTTTATCATCGAGAGCCTCATAATCTTTTTCTAATTGTTCAATTACAAACCTTAACTCTTCTTTTTCAACCTCGGAAACCTCATAAGAAACCTTCAAAGGTTCAAGGTATCCTCAAGGAACTTAACTTTCTCGGAAGAGAAGCGGTGATCTTCTTCGGCTTGAGTCAATGTTTTAACCAGATCACCCACTTTGATTCAGAAGTTAGTTCAAACTTTTAATCTCTTTAGTAGCCCTTGAGTGCTGCTCGGAAAATGTAGATTCCATTATATATTTCTCCTTCTCTATTTGATTGGTATAAGCCTTCAATACTTCTAATTCAGCAGTAGCAACCCTTAGCTGTTTCTCTAGCGTTTCCTTTTTGCTAGCCGAGACATCCTTCTCTAGCTAAAGGCTTTCAAATTGCTCCTTCCAGTTGCTAGCCTCTGTGTTCAACTCAACAATCTGCTTCTCAATCAAACTATCCTCCTCATCGGCTCTGTACCTGTTAGATTGATGCGCAAAAAGGCAAGGTGGAAGAGCTTCAAACTTAAAGAAAAGAGAAGTGAGAGAGATAAGAGAAGAAGAATATACCCTAAAAGCAGAATGAATAACATCATTCATTAGAGTAATGGAGGTGTGGGATTCAAGTTTTTTCCATTCAAGAGGTCCAATTAACGGTTTTAAACAAACCGTAGCTCGGTTGGATTTTTTCAATAAATTTGTATCCTCGGGGACTTCAATCAAAACCTGCTTCATGTTTCTTCAACTGGAAGGGCTAGCCTCTTCACAAGGAATGGTAGAAGGAGTAGCAGCAGGAGCAACGGAAGGAGCAGCGGGGATCATAGGAAGGGTTGCAAGAGGTGACTCTTCAGAAACAAAGCCAAACTATTCTTCTTTGTCCTCAAATCCTTGAGAAAAAAACATTTCAGTAGGACTTGATGAGGGATTCAAGGCAGGATCAATGTTCTCATCTTCTGAGATATCTAGAGGAACATTCTCTGGCTCATCAACTAGGTGGAAAGGCATAGAGCCTGATGGTTAGTTCTGAGGAGTGTTGGATTCATCATCTAGGACAACGCATCTTCTGACTCGTGGCTTCTTCACTGAGGAGCCTTCATCTTTTTCTTCCTTTTCAGAGACACAAGATTATTTGTTTTTCCTCTTTGAAGAGAATACACTCAAAATTTGCTCTTGAGCAGCACTGACAGTGAGTCTAACTACATGAGCAGAAGCAAGACGAACTCCACATAGCAAATCCTAAAAATAACGAGAGGTGTAAAAATAAGAAAAACAATCACGGTAGAAAAAAGTAAGATACAGTGGATTTTCAATTTTTCACCCACATTTCTGTGAAAGAAACTTCTAGGATCTTTGCTCTATAGAAGCGACAAATAACATTTTTTCTACCAAAACATAGAAGTCGGGAAGATCGCCAAAAACTTCCACGATTTCTAAAAAATAAGAAAATAAGAGAGAGTTAGCATTCTAAAAAGAAACTGAAGTGAAGAAGAAACAAAGGGAAATTCTTACGTGCAAAGTTCCACTTCTCGGGAAAGGGCATGTTTTCATCTCCTACTAAGGCACGAATAGGAACATCCACAAACCGAGCATACTAACCTCAGTAATAGTCATCTTTAGGACTTACTAGAACTCTAACTCCTTGCCACAAGCGTGAAAACATACTCACAAAAACATTTCAAGGAATATAGATGGAGAAGATGACGAAAAGAGAAAAGGATGGAAACTAAACCCGATAAATAACGAAGGCAAGCTACTGTCCTCCATATTATTGGGCCTATTTGCCCAAAGCAAACATTAAAGTAATGACAAAATTCAATAATCACTGGATCAATAGGAGGTTTGGATCCTAAGGTGAAAGGATAAGTGTAGACAGACGAGTAACCTTCACGATAAGAGTTTAGTCGGTCTTCGGCACTAGGGGCACTTTACTGGGAAGTCAGGTTTCCAATGACATTCAAGGCTTACTAAAGGGAGAAGACTGAATTTGATTAAAGAAGGTTAGGGATCAGTAGGTTTAAGTGCTGCTGGGGAAGATACTTCTTTCTTCCATGCTTCACAATCGGATTTGAAAGAAAATTCCCGAGGAACTATCTTAGAAATGACAGGTTCAGGTAATGGTTCGCTTTGGTCTCACACCTTGGAAGATGATCTAGAGGTCGATGAAGGTTTAGCTTTGGAAGAAGAAGAAGATTTAGAAGAATTCTTCGAGGAGGAGTAGTACTTCGGCTCGATATGGAGCCTAGGCTACAAAGCATTGATGTGCCGAATAATTTCGGCACATTTAATACAAATTGTTTAGATTTTAGCTTGTTTTAAATGCAATAATCTTTTATACTTATGTAATTTTAGTGTTTTTGCAGTGCATGATGTTTAAGGACTTAAGAGCATGAAAATAAAATCAAAAGGCCACAAAAAGACAAGAAAGGAGCAAAATGCATCGCAAATGTGGAAATGCGAACCGCAAACCCAATATGCGGGCCGCATAACGCTCAACGGAATCGCAAAATCCAATAGTGTGTTGGCCAAAGTTCAGTGCAAGAAATGCGGTCCAATATGCGATCGCATATTAGGTTTGCGGGCCGTATAGTGGACCACAAACTTGTTGTGAAAATTGCTGAAGGTGGAAAATGTGATGTGAAATGCGATCACATATCTACAATGTGGAACGCAGAGCGTGAATGCGATGAAGGCCTGGGAACTAGGGTTTGAAGGTGCGATGTCCATGACGAGAATGAGGACAGCATGTCTGTTATGTGATAGATATGCGGTCACATAATTTACCGGAAAGGGTATTTTTGTCCCGAGTTTTGATCCACTATAAATAAATTTATTGGGGTTTTGTGGGGGCATCTTGTCTAGGTTTTGAGCTACATTCCAAGGCTTTATTACTCCTTTCTTTTGGAAGCTTTTGAAGGAAGAATCTTGCACTTTGTAAGATTTATGGCATTAAATATTCTCATCCTTTTGTATTTTAGTATGTATAGCTAACTCTAAATACTAAGGTTGTGGATCGTAAATGGGTGTTATGTTAATGGGTGTTTAACGTTGAATATATGTATAATAGTTGGTTGATATATATTTATTTCTCATTCTTCATCATTGCTGGTGGTTGCAAACATTAACAAGTGCCATTAAATTCTTTCTTTTACTTAGAAAAGTGAGTTAGGATTTGATAGAAGTAAATATCAAAAACTCAAGGCTTTAAACATTGTTTAATAGAATCGCTTTGGAATAAGTGGGTTTTATTTGGCATATATTGATTGTTCTTAATTGCAACTCTTTTATATTTGGAAAAATCATAAAGAGGAAATACTACCCAACTATTGGAAAATATTGGGTAGTCATTTAGAAATCATTTGCATATCTAAAGAACCTTCCATTAGAAATATATCATATTAACACCGATAGCATTACACTTCATTGAAGGGGATACAACCTTGGTTTCCTTAATCAAATTATTTATATTCTCAACATTACAATTAGTTATTTGTTCAAAACAAAATCACATCATACTCTTGTTACAATTAACCGAATAGAATTACGAGTTAAGTCAAGTAACACACAACTCGAGTAACCTTTTCATGCCTATTGCCTGTGGGATTCGACCACAACCTTGTTGGAATATTATATGTGACACTGACCGCCTTACACTATTGAATTAAAGTGTAATTTGAGCGTATCAAATTTTGGCGTCGTTGCCAGGGAATACGATTTTGAAATTACTAATTAGTGTGTGCTTTAATTTACGTCTTATTCTATTCCATCACACTTGCTTGTTTTGCTTGGTGTTGATAGGAAAACATGGCCAAATATGAAGAAGAAATGGAGGCATAAATGGAAGAAAATCCTTTTGCGGACATAAATGAGTACATAGAGGATACAAATGCTATTGTACCTCCGGTTGTTGGTGCTGCAACTTTCAAGGTGGAACATGATTTAATCCTTATGCTCCAAGCGGAGGGATTTTTCAGGAATTCCATTGATGATGATCCGACACACATCTTATAAACTTCTTGGGTGTGTGTGCAATGCATAAACAAAACAATGTCTCTGATGATGCCCTAAGGTTGAGGGTGTTCAAGTACTCACTAGCTGGGGACGCAAGGAAGTGGTTTCAAAATATGTCACCAAACTCCATTCATTCTTGGCCCGAACTTGTCTGAGCATTCTTAGCTAAATGGCTCCCACAAAATAAGAAGTCTGAGCTCCGGGATAAAATCTTCTTTTTCAAGCAAGTACCGGGAGAGCATCTACATGAGGCGTGGGATCAATTCAAGTTATATTTGGTGAGGTCTCCCAACCATGGTTTTCCGGATTCTATCTTGTTGGAAAAATTCTACATGGGTTTGGATACTATGAACCAATCTATAGCCAAGAATGTAGCTGATGGATCTTTCATTGACAAATCATTTGCAAGAGTCACACAATACTTGACAAAATGGCAAAGCATAACCAAGCATGGCACTCAGAGGACACCACATGTGGAATTGCATATGGTTCTCCTTACTTGACCACCATGATCAAGGAAAATCAAGAGAGAGATCAAGTGATTACAGGGCTTGCCACAAATGTAAATGTGTTGACAAAGATGTTCACCGAAAGCCAAACGAATAAGGTAAATATGGTGGAGGATGTGCAACCTATATCAAATGAAGACTTTGAGGAGGCAAACTATGTCAACAACTCTCAAGGAGTTTATCAAAGGCAACAATACCAAAGTCAAGGACAACAAAATCAATGGAGGCCTCACCCGCAAGTGCAAGGCAACCAACAGTGGCGAAATGACCAATGTGGCTCAAATCAAGGAAATTGGAATAACACAAAAACTTCTCAAATCAGAGTTGAAACCAGTATGTTCCTCCAAAGGGTCAATATTCAAATCAAGGTTCCTCAAGTGATTCCAAGTTGGAAAGCATACTTGAACGGGTATTGCAAAATAAAGAGAAGAACACTTCTATGAGGAACATGACCGAGCTTTTTGGCTCTCATACCGCATCCATTCAAAAATTAAAGATGCAAATGAGAGACCTCTCTAGGGAGCAAAATCCGAAGCAAAAAGGGACACTTCCAAGTGACACAATTGCGAACCCAAAGGGTAGTAGGGGTGGTCCAACTTCTCATGTCATGGCAATTACTACTCGTAGTGAGAAGAAACTACAAGGAGAGAGTGAACAATTGGTTGAAGTTGAAGAGTCCGAACAAGAGGTTGAGGTTGACGAGCCAAGTGTTGTTGAAGTTGAAAAGGTTCCGGAAGAATAGGAAGTGCAAGAGGAAAACCGGGAAGAGGTAAAGGAAAAGGTAAAAGAGACACCAAAAACTCTACCACCTATTCCTAGACCTCCTCCTCCATTCCCTCAAAGACTTGCTAGGAAGGTTGATGATAGTAAACTCGAAAAGTTATATGACATTCTCAAGCAATTATCAATGAATATTCCATTTGTGGAAGCATTTCAAGAGATGCCAGGTTTTGCTAAATATTTGAAAGACTTGATTACCAAGAAGAGAACCACCAAAAATGAAGTGGTGAATGTGACTCACCGGGTTAGTTCTATCATTGCAACATCCATCGTTCAAAAGAAAGAAGACCCGGGAGCTTTCACCATTCCTTGTACTATTGGGGCACATGATTTTGCAAGAGCCCTTTGTGATAATGGGGATAGAATCAACTTGATGCCTCTTTCCATTTACAAGTAAGCAGGGTTAGGTATGCCAAGACCCACAAGTATGATATTGCAAATGGCCGATCGTTCCATAAAGAGACCGGTGGGAATTGTTGATGATGTGCTTGTTAAAGTGCAAAAGTTTCACTTACCCGTCGATTTCGTAATCCTTGATTGTGCGGTTGACAAAGAGATACCTATCATTTTGGGGAGACCATTCCTAGCCACAGAAAGAGCACTAATGGATTGGGAACGAAATGACATCAAGTTTCGTGTGAATGATGAAGAGGTCACATTCCAAGCAAGCAAAGGTATGAAACTACCATATGAATATGAAAGCATATCAGTGATTGATGTTGTTGATGAAGTGGAAGATGTGGTTGAAATGAAGATGGAAGAACAGTGCCTTGGTGAGGCGTTGGCGGCTATTTTGGTGAATTTGATGGTGAAGATATGGAAGGATATATGGAATCGGTCAATGCATTGGAGGGGCTTTGGTCCTACACTTATGCTCCGGTGAAGCTCTCTCTCGACTTGTAGAATAGAGCCACTCCTCCCGCAAAGCCTTCTATTATTGAGTCACCGCAACTAGAGCTTAAACCACTTCCACCACACTTGAGGTATAAATTTCTTGGCTCAAATGATATTTTACCTGTAATCATTTCTTCTTTGTTGAATGATGTGCAGGTAGAACAATTGTTGGAAGTCTTCAAGGAGCATATGCAAGATATTGGATGGACAATTGCGAACATCCGAGGGATTCCAGCCAGAATTTGCGAACATAATATCCAATTGGAGAGTGAGACGAAACCAAGTGTGGAACATCAACGATGGTTGAACCCGTCCATGCAAGAGGTGGTAAAGAAAAAAATCATCAAGTGGTTGGATGTCGGGGTAGTCTACCCCATTGTCGATAGTTCTTGGGTGAGCCTGGTGCAATGTGTGCCGAAAAAAGGAGGCATGACCGTGATCGAAAATGATAAAAATGAGCTCATCCCAACAAGAACGGTGACCGGATGGAGGGTGTGTATGGATTACTGAAAGCTCAACAGTGACATATGCAAAGACCATTTCCCTATGCCTTTTATTAATCAAATGCTTGATCGGCTAGCGGAAAGGTCATTCTATTGCTTTCTTGATGGATATTCCGGTTACAACCAAATCAACATAGCATTAGAGGATCAAGAGAAGACAACATTCACTTGCCTTTATGGAACTTTTGCCTTTAGCCATATGCCCTTTGGTTTGTGCAACAGTTTGGCTACTTTTCAAAGATGCATGATGTCCATCTTCTCCGACATGGTGGAGGATTTTCTAGAGGTTTTCATGGATGACTTTTCGGTGGTAGTTGACTCTTTTGAGCATTTTCTCAACAATCTTAGACAAGTGCTTAAGAGATGTGAGGAGACCAACCTTGTGCTCAACTAGGAGAAATGCCATTTCATGGTGGATGAAGGCATTGTATTGGGGCATAAAATTTCAAAACATAGCATTGAGGTTGACCGGGAAAAGATTGAGATCATTTCCAAGCTTCCTCCACCTACTTCCATTAAAGGTGTCCGAAGTTTCTTGGGGCATACCGTTCTATAGGCAGTTTATCAAGGATTTTTCCAAGATTGCAAATCCTATGTAAAATCTCCTTGATAAAGATGCAAAATTTGTGTTTGACGAGAAATTCCTCAAAGCCTTTGAGGAATTGAAGCAAAATCTCACCACGGCACCTAATATTGTCACACCCGATTGGTCTTTTCCTTTCGAGCTCATGTGTGACGCCAGTGGTGTAGCTATTGGAGCAATGCTTGGCCAACATCACAACAAGGTTCTTCACCCGGTCTATTATGCAAGCAAGATACTCAATGGAGCGCAAATGAATTACACGGTGACCGAGCAAGAACTTCTTGCCATTGTCTATGCCTTTGAGAAATTTCGGGCTTATTTGTTGGGATCCAAGGTGATAGTGTACACTAATCATGCTGCTCTTTCCTATCTCATGGCAAATAAGGATGCAAAGCCTAGGTTGATTCGGTGGGTCTTGTTGTTGCAAGAATTTGACTTTGATGTCAAGGATCGCAAAGGAACGCAAAATCAAGTAGCAGACCATTTATCAAGGCTTGAAGAGGTAGGGAGACCAAAGGGAGATCTTGAAATCAATGATGCATTCCCGGATGAACACATGTTGGCACTATCTAGCACTTTTGCTCCTTGGTATGCCGATATTGCTAACTACTTGGTTAGTGACCTTATTCTAGATGGATTGGAATCCTATCAAAAGAAGAAGTTTTTGAGAGATTGTAGGCAATACTATTGGGAAGAACAATTCTTGTTCCATGTTTGTGCTAACAACATCATCAGAAGGGGTGTTCAAGAAGAAGAGATTATGCCAATTATAAAGGCATGCCACGACTCACCGGTTGGGGGTCACCATGGGGGAAATCGAACGGCGGCTAAGGTACTTGAATGCGGTTATTATTGGTCGTCGATTTATCATGATGCCAATAAAATGGTCAAGGCTTGTGACCAATGCCAAAGGCAAGGATCATTCTCCAAGAGGCATGAAATGCCAATGCACTTTGTGGTGGAGATAGAAATCTTGGACGTGTAGGGAATTGATTTTATGGGTCCCTTTGTAAGTTTTTGTGGGATGAAATATATCTTGGTGGCTGTGGACTATGTGTCCAAATGGGTTGAAGCAATTGCCTTCCCAAACAACGAGGCACAGAGTGTGACCACATTCTTAAAGAAAAACATATTCACTCGGTTTGGCACTCATAGAGCCATTCTTAGTGATGGTGGGTCTCACTTATGTAACAAGGCTTTCAAGGGGCTACTAGAGAAACTAGCATCATCAAGCATAAGGTGTCCACACCTTATCATCCCCAATCAAATAGTCAAGTTGAAGTTTTCAACCGGGAGATAAAGAGCATTCTAGCAAAGACCGTTAATGCAAATAGGACTGATTGGTCAAGGAAGCTAGATGACGCATTATGGGCATACCGCACGACGTACAACACTCCTATTGGCACTTCTCCTTATCGGTTAGTCTTAGGCAAGGCTTGTCATCTACTCGTAGAACTGGAGCATAAAGTCGCGTGGGCTTTAAAAAGGTTGAACTTGGACTGGACTGAAGCTGCAAATTTAAGGCTAACATAACTCAATGAAATGGAGGAATTCTGTTTCCATGATTATGAAAGTGCAGTTGTGTATAAAGTAAGGATGAAGTTCGTCCACAACAAAAAGATCTTGAAACGGGAGTTCAAGTCGGGTAACTTGGTTTTGCTCTTTAACTCAGGGCTCAAATTATTTCCGGGCAAGCTCAAATCGAAATGGTCCGGTCCTTTCAAGGTGGTCAATGTATCTCCTTTTGGAGCTGTGGAACTTGAATCGAAGGATGGGATCTGAACCTTCAAAGTGAATGGCCAGCGATTCAAGCACCACTTGGGAACAGATGGAGAAAAACACTTGGTAGAGCAGTTAGCTCTCAAAGATGGTTCGTGCCCAACCAATGAGTGAATCCAAAGGAACTCCAACTTCGTCGTGCCGCGATGTTAAATCAAGCACTTCATGGGAGGCAACCCATGTGGGTAACACTTTTTTTTGTCCTTTAAATTTTTAAATTTTTTAGATAGATTTAAATGAGCAATTTAAAGTGTGTGTTAGAGTGTAGGGGATTCAAAAGATCATAACACTGGGTAAGATTGCATGGGAAAGGGAAGAAAATTGCCTTGGTAAGTTTGCTACACATATGCGGTAGCATTTTCACTATGCGGACCACATTGTGGTCACAAACCCAGACAGTGTGTTTGGTAAAAATTGGTGGTAAGAATGCGGCAAGGAGGTGCACTTTGCGGACCGCATTTCCATTATGCGATCGCAAAGTGCACCGCATTTTTGGCCCTCCAGCAACTCAAATTGAATCCACCGTATAACACTTATGCGGTCGTATAATGTGTTATGTGGTGACTTACTCATCGCAAATCTCCCAAGTACGTCCCTCGCATCTCTTCAACTTTCACACAATTTCAAAACAAAAACAAAAGATTTTTTTTATTATCAGAAAGAAACAAAACAAAACGAAAAAAATAAGAGAGAAAGGAGAAGGAAAAACGGCTAGTGAATCAAACATAAGGAAACATCTGTGAAATCATCTCCCAAGTGTGCTCATTAATCCGTCACTGGTACGTTGGTCTTGTCTCGATTTCATCCTTGCAAACTTTAGCTTCAATTTTGCTTTTGTTCCTCTGGTTTTTTTTTTGTTTCCTATTTTCGTTTCCCTTTTTTGTAGTTGGGTTTCTATTCATGATGCGAGGCGGTTCTTGAATAGGTAATTAGGTATAGGGTGCTGGGTAGTGAAACCTAGGTCCGCCATTGTTGAGGGTTGAATTTTAAGGTTGAGAACAATGGGTTTTGCGGATCGCATAATCAAGTTGCGGTCCCCATTTTTGACACAAAAGCGAACCCTAGCTGGCTGAAGAAGATGACAAAATGCGACGACTTTGCGATCGCATAATTGATATGCGGACTGCAAAGTCACCACATACTGATACAGTTTACCTTGTTTGATAACATGTTGTTTGCAGCCAATTTGCGATCGCATATCCAACTTTGCGGTGGACTTTGCGATCGCATTTTGTGATTATGTTTTCTATGCATTTAAGTATGCGATGGTTATGTGAACCGCATAATGGATATGCAATCGCATAATCCATCGCATACCTAGATCATTGTAGCAAGCAGAGAGTTTGTGACAGGTTTGCGGTCTGCATAGTGGTTATGCGATTGCATAACCTGTCACATACTTGCAATTTTTGGTATTTTTTTTATTATTGCCTACTATGTTTTTCACATTTCATTTCTGTGTAGGTATGGCTCCCAAGAAACATACAGCCTCTTCCCAGAAAAGAGCCTCCACCAGTCGTCAAACTCAACAAGCAAAACGTTCACGACTGGACCCTACTGTTACACTTCCCTCACAGTCAGATGAGGAGGAGACCTTGCCTTCAGTTGACCTACAAGCTGAGGCAAGAAGGGAAGGAGGAGATGACTTCCAGCTCAGGTTTGGGGTCGAAGGGTCTAGGGAGCTATATAGAAAAGGGCTAACAAAACAAAAAATCCTGGCCGAAAAACAATTGAGTTTGAATGGGTTACAAGAGCAGTACCCCCACATATGGGAGAACATCAAAGCAAGAAAATGGGAGTGCTTCACTGAGTTGCCTGATGACTATAATGAGACACTTGTCCGTGAGTTTTATGCCTCGTATGGAGCCTCTAGGACTGCTCACCATAAGCACAACAGGGTTTTCTATGACACTGTATTGGTTCGGGGGAAGAGCGCATTCTGCAGCAGTGAGACCATCAATGAGTTTTACTTCCCTGACTAAAACCCGGGCACAACTAAGTATGCCACCAAATGGGCAAACCGGGATAACGAGCATAGCTGGATAGCTTCTGTGATAGCCAAGGGGACCCCTGCTTGGATCAACCCGTTGCACAAAATATTCATGGAGGATCTCACACGAGAGGGCAGATTTTGGCTTAGCTTTGTCACCTCTCGGTTGATACTGTCCAGGAACGAGACTGACATAAGCATTGAGAAAGCTCTTGTCATTGCATGCATTATGGCAGGGATCAAGATTGATGTGGGTGATTTTATCTTCCGAGAGATAGGGATCCGGGCAAAACAGACTGCCATGCCACTTCCATTCCCCTGCTTGATCACAGCCCTCTGTAAGGCTGTGAAAGTCCCTACCATGCCACACATTGACAAGACAGGGAAGGCGCTGAAGGATATTGATATCACGCGCATTAATGATGCAACATATGTTGCTCCCCCAGAGGTTCAGACTCAGGTTCCTCCTGATGTAGAGACCTCATATTCCCAGACTCCGGTGTCTCCTCAGGCTCCAGTTGCATCCACTTCCACTTCACAGCCCACCTCTTAGTCCACCATTGCTCAGCCTTCTACTATATTTCCAGTGGTTTCGAGGCTTGGTCTCTTAGATCAGCATGCCAATGCTAAGGTAGACCAGCTTTTGAAGAACCTCCCCGTCCTTATCAAGCAAGCATTGACCCCTATCCAGTCCTCAGTGACGACACTCCAACAGTAACAAACATCTTATGGGGATCGCTTGACTCAACTTGAGGTGCGGGTTGAGAAGATAGAGCAGGGTAAGGTTAGTGACTTGCCAAAGATCCGGGAGGAAGTTTCCACTATGAAGACTGAACTCCACAAAATGCAGACTCTGTAGTTCAATCTAGCATCCTTCCTACCCAAGGAAGGTGATCATGGAGCAGACACAGCAGTACCTGGATTGGATCTTGACTTCTCCACACTAATGACAAACACTGCACCTCAGACTGTCGGGGCTTCCCAGTCTCCGGCTCCCCCTGTATATATTGACATTCCTTTTGAGGAGGATTCCAGACACTCTACAGAGTCCGAAGGTGGGGAGGCAGACGAGGGAGAGACTGAGCATGATTCATGGTCCGAGGAGGATGAAGGCCCTCAGGAGAAGGGTAAGCAGGTTGTTGTCCCTGCAGTTGAGGATGAAGAATAAGCAGCCATTCAGAAGGCTATAGCATAATCGCTAGCAGACATGGTCGCCCCTGCAGATCCATCGACTACTCAGCCATCAGCAGGTGAGGCTAGCAACTCACAGGCCCCAACTCCAGTGTTGGGCCAGCCAGAGATCCCTCCTCCATCAGTGGAGGTCATTCCTCAGGCCGAGATCTCAGCAGTCCCAGCTTCAGTATCCGAGGCTGACCCCACCATCATTCAGCCGGCTTCTGACTCCCATAGCGCTTAGTGCGCCTCAGGGAGCCCTTAAACTCTATTTTACATTCTTATGCATTGGGGGCAATGCCTACTTTTTAGTTGGGGTGGGGATAGCCTTGTATAATTTTTGTGAATCCAACTGTTGTACATGTTTATGCTTCTGTGCTATATAAGCAAACTTCTGTATATTTGTGTTTTGTGATTCGGCATATATTGGTGTTTTGTGGTTTTAGTACATAAATTATCTTTGTATATAAAAAAGACAAAAACAAAAACATGTAGATAGTTGTATGTTCATCTTTAGTAATTAGCAATGAATTCCCCTTGGTGTTTCTTCGCCGGGTTCTTTTCCAAGGGTGTAATAGTATAACCAAGGCGGTAGAATGAAACATTTTGACCTGTTTGGAGTAATTGTCTAGTTTCAAGCATGTGTGCCTGTATATAGCCTATACCTTTCCATTAATATATATATAAAAAAAGAGATCAACTGTGTGAACTTGAGGCTCGTTCTTTGACTCTATGTCTACCTAGAGTTATACTTGTAAATATGATGAAAGATTTGAGTTTTCAAGTGTTGACTCGAGGGCTAAAAACTATGTGAGCCAAACAGTTCGTGTGTCATGTGTGTGAGTCTTTGTGTAAATAATTCTTTTATTTCCTTCTGCCATCTAGAACTTGCCCGGTTGATTTTTTTATGCTTATAATAATTACATTTGGTTGGAGAAATGACCTTAGGTCGTCTTTGTGATTTTGGAAAACCAGTTAGCCTTTCAAGCCACCCATTGTACAGATAGTATCACTAGTCACCCCACTTGAGCCTTTAACCTTTTCTTTGGCTACTTCATTATAAAACTTTCCCTTTTTATAAAATAATTCCCTCTTTTGAACACGTCCCTCCTTGAACATTGAGAATGAGGCTAAAAGCTTAAGTTGGGGGTGTGGTGTCAAGGTGGAAATTGGTGAGGTTGTGTAGTGAGTGTAGGAAAGTGTACCTCAAGGTGTGAAACTACTCAAGCTCCAAAGAAATTTTGTAAAATAAATTTTGCAAGAGAAAAAAAAAATTGTAAGTATATATACATATGGAGTCTTGAAAAGAATTAAAGAGGTAGTTAAGGTAGCTCAATGTTGGAAAAGTAGAAGCAAATGAGGTCTATGTGTTTTGAAAAGAAGCAAAAAGCAACAAGAAAGAAAAATGTGAGTAGTGTTCAAGGAGGGTGTAGTCACTTGTACCCAAATGCTTATCCGACCCTTCCCTAAACCTACATTACAAGCTTAAAAAGTCCTTATGGGGATCTCCAACCGAACGTTCTTGGAATAAAGCGATGAATTAAAATAAGGGCAAGCCTATGGTATGGTACGTTGTAACACTTGAAACTCTTTTTGAGAGTGAGTGTAGTTGTGAACTCGTCCCTTTTTGTTGCCATTGTAAATATTGTGAGTTTGGGACTTTCTTTCTAGTGTGGGTACATGAATTGTGAGGTTGGGCAGAAGTTGAGTTTTTGAGTCAAATGCAAGTGCACTCAACTGAGGGTAACATTTTGTCAAATTGGTCGAGGCTCAAATTTTCACAAGTTAATTAGTTTCTTTGTAAATGCTGATGGTTCAAAACAGGAAAACAATCGAAAATGCATGCTTGTAATACTGACAACTAACACCATCCGCGGTCACTATTGTTTCATATCATTTAGATGGAGTCTAGAATAGGATAGTGTCGTTTTAGTTGCTTGAGGATAAGCAAGAGTTTAAGTTGGGGGTGTTGATGTGCCGAATAATTTCGGCACATTTAATACAAATTGCTTAGATTTTAGCTTGTTTTAAATGCAATAATCTTTTATACTTATGTAATTTTAGTGTTTTTGCAGTACATGAGGTTTAAGGACCTAAGAGCATGAAAATGAAATCAAAAAGCCACAAAAAAACAAGAAAAGAGCAAAATGAATCGCAAATGTGGAAATGCGAACCGCAAACCCAACATGCGGGTTGCATAACGCTCAACGGACTCGCAAAACCCAACAGTTTGTTGGCCAAAGTCCAGTGCAAGAAATGCGGTCCAATATGCGATCGCATAATAGGTTTGCGGGCTGCATAATGGACCGCAAACTTGTTGTGAAAATTGCTGAAGGTGGAAAATGCGATGCGAAATGTGATCGCATATCTACAATGTGGACCGTAGAACGTGAATGCGATGAAGGCCTAGGAACTAGGGTTTGAAGATGCGATGGCCATGACAAGAATGCGGACCGCATGTCTGTTATGCGACAGATATGCGGTCGCATAATTGACCGGAAAGGGTATTTTGTCCGATTTTTGTCCCAAGTTTTGACCCACTATAAATAGATTTATTAGGGTTTTGTGGGGGCATCTTGTCTGGTTTTTTAGCTACATTCTAAGGCTTTATTAATCCTCTCTTCTGGAAGCTTTTGAAGGAAGAATCTTGCGCTTTGTAAGTTTTATGGCTTTAAATATTCTCATCCTTTTGTATTTTAGTATGTGTAGCTAACTTTAAATACTAAGGTTGTGGACCCTAATGGGTGTTATGTTAATGGGTGTTTAACATTGAATATATGTATAATGGTTGGTTGATATATATTTATTTCTCATTCTTCATTTATTGTTGGTGGTTGCAAACATTAACAAGTGCCATTAAATTCTTTATTTACTTGGAAAAGTGAGTTAGGATTTGGTAGAAGTAAATATCAAAGACTCAAGGCTTTAAACCTTGTTTAATAGAATCACTTAGGAATAAGTGGGTTTTATTTGGCATATATTTATTGTTCTTAATTGGAACTCTTTTATATTTGGAAAAATCATAAAGAGAAAATACTACCCAACTATTGGAAAATATTGGGTAGTCACTTAGAAATCATTTGCATATCTAAAGAACCTTCCATTAGAAATATATCATATTAACACCGATAACATTACACATCATTGAAGGAGACATAACCTTGGTTTCCTTAATCAAATTATTTACATTCTCAACATTACAATTATTTATTTCTTCAAACCAAAATCACATCATATTCTTGTTACAATTAACCGAATAGAATTACAACTTAAGTCAAGTAATACCCTACTCAAGTAACCTTTTCATGCTTATTCCCTGTGGTATTCTACCCCAACCTTGTTGGGTTATTATATTTGACGTCGACTGCCTTACACTATTGAATTAAAGTGTAATTTGAGCGTATCAAGCATGCACCTCTCTACTCCTAACCGGAGCTCTAGAAGGAGAAAGTTCATCTACTATGATGGCTTTTCAGGGGTCCGATGATGAAAAAGGATTTGAATAATGGGAAGCCATTGATGATTAATAGAAGAAGCACAAAGACAGAAGAAACGTTGTAGAAAAATCTTAGAAGGGAACGAAAGAGATTAGAAGACGTTTAGGAAGATGCGTATGAAAGTATTTATAAGAAAAAAGTATCATTATGAACCGTCATCATGGAACCGTCACTTTGAACTGACACAGCCACAAAAACCCTAAAAAGACGCTGCAAACAGCAAAGCCAATTATAGCAAGACACGTGTCTTGAGCATTAAATGGAAAAAATGTAAGTTTTTTCGCTTCTGAGATAAATCATAATGATATCAGGAAAAGGCGGCAAAACATTCCTGCCATAAATAAACTTATCACTTTCCGAATATTCAGTTGAAAATAATTCAAAAGGTAGGGAGGGGGCGACTATCTGTATTGGTGAAAAAATGGACTCGACATGTGGATTAATGATATGCTAACAGGTGGCATTAGAATTAGAGCAATAAAGAAGAATGATGAGGCATGGGCAGAACTCCCACGGAATTGTTTATAAAGATGCCGAATTTGAAAACTAGGAAAGAAAATATAGGCACGGGAAGCATGATTGAAGACTACGAAAGGGGAAGATTCATTAATACAAATATGGAAAAGATATAGGCAAAATCCCTAATTATGCGAGATTGGCTATTATTACCCTAACTATTACAAATGACTCAAGTAACGCGCAATGAATGTAGTTAATGTTAGTAACAAATAGAAATTAAGTGGGGAAAAGCAGTTACACATTGTGCCCTTATATAAACCCCCCTTACTATGTTTTCTACGATCTTCAAGGAATTCACAAATATATACTATCAGTCTTTTATTTCTCTGCTTGATTGAAGATTCCTACTCTCAACTCTTGGAAAGAAGCTAATATTATCAATAAGATTTTATTTTCTTTACTCATTGAATATTTAGTTTTTATTATTTCTTATTCTTCTATATTCGGAATAGTGAAGTAAAATTGATTATTAGAAACCCGATTTATTTCAGTATTTGCTTTGACCACAAAAATTATATTTTGGTTAAACAACAAGTATGATAGATTTCCCTATCTAAGAATATTGCAACCTCTCAAGTTGCTTGCAATAGCTTGGAGTAGTATTAGCATGGACTTCATCGAAGGGTTATCCAAGTCCAAGGATAAAATAGTAATATGGGTAATGATAGATAGGCTCACCAAATATGCTTATTTATTGGGATCTCACCCTTACTCGGCTAATGATGTTGCCAAGTGATTTACGGAGCAGATGTATAAACTCCATGGCAAGCCAGAAGATATTATAAGTGATAGGGACTCTATTTTTACAAGCAAAATTTGGCAGGAATTATTCTTCATGCATGGAGTCATTCTCAGCACTTCAATAGCATATCATCCACAAAAGGATGGGCAACATAGGTGACTAACAGTTATTTAGAAACCTATCTAAGGTGATTCTATGCTGATTTCCAAACATATTGATTTCCCTACTTGTCAGCTGTTGAATAGTGGTTTAATATCACTTTTCACTCATCTATCCGATCACCCCTATGAAGCAATATATGTCCAGCGTTCACCTTTAAATTTACCTTATATATCAGGATATTCTGCTGTGGAAGAATTGGACGTGAGTCTACTAACCAGGGAGTTCAAATTATAGTTATTGAAATATCATCTGCAAAGAGCTCAACAAAGGATGATTATATAGGTTAATAAGCACATATTAGACAAGAAATTCAAAAAAGGGAATTAGGTTTACTTAAAGATTCAGACTTACCGACAGATATTTTTTTCTAGAGCTCATTTTTCCAATTTGTCAAGTTAAATACTATGGACCCTATAAAATTTAGCAGAAGATTGGGTCTGTAGCCTACAAGATATAACTTCCACTACAGCGATTATTGCACCCAACATTATGTCTCTCAGCTAAAGATATGTCATAATATACCTACAAACACTTCTCACCCCCAGTGCTTGATATCTCTAATACTTATTGCCACACACTCGTCTTGGACAGATGCTTGGTACAAAAGAAAATAAAAATATCACTCAAGTGTTAGTTCAGTGAGATTAAGTGACTCCTGAGCAGGCTACTTACTATGACTACTAGTCCATGAGGATCAGGTTCCCTTCTTTCCTTCCTTGAGGACAAGGAAGATTTTTACAAGGGGGATCTGATACAAAGTTGAGAAGAGTAGAGCTTCCGGGAGTTGTACATTGAACTTTGTGACGACCCATAGGTCGTTTTGAGTACTAGCCTTTATTTCAATATTTTGAGATCTCTGTTAGCTTTGTTTGATGTTTCTTAGTTTGCGTACATGGTCCTTGTCACTTTTTGAAAAACTTTAATGTGAAATTTGAAGAAAACGTGATTTTTGACTTTAAAAATAACTTTTGTTGAATACGGTCAAAATTTTGTGAAAATGTATACGGTAAAATCAGAGAGTTCGATTTTATGATCATTATGGAACATTGTAAGACATCCCCCAGAAGGCTCGAGGCTTAGCCCGAGGTTCGAACCTGAGGGTTCAAGCCTGTATTGTGGCATTAAATGGTTGTACCAGCCTCAAATACTTGTAATAAATGTGTCTGTACTATGTTGGGATTCCCTCTTATATATAAAGGAGACCCTTGTCATTTTGTAAGGATATACAACATTCAATACAAGAACATTCTCTACTCTCTAACTCAAACATATTCTCTTTTGATTCTATTGCTTACATTTATTATGTTTCATTAATTGTTCTTCATTTATTACTCATTATTAATCATAAAGAGCTACTATCAAAGCTTTTAGAATTGTTAGACCTTCATCGGCTGGTCTTTGCCTAACGCTTAACTTGACCTCGAGGCCCCGTATAGGCCAGCTCGAGGCCCCAAATCCCACCCATTCGGCTTGCTCGACACATTGCCTTCATGCTCTTATCATATTTTCTAGTCACATACGTAGCATCTACTGCCTAACAACTAACATAAAATAAATCACGTATTATTTGGACCACAAAAACAACTTTAATTGTAATTACCATTTTCAAGGTAAACAGTTTGGCGCCCACCGTGGGTCTAAAAATAATAGTGATTGTTTTCTTGTTGGTTTACTACATAACGTAAGTTATCTTTCACACTTTTTCTTGTCCAAGAATCTTTGATTTCAGTTCAAAATGTCTAACTCAATGGACGCACATGAAAACAACGGTCTTGAGGACCATGGAGAGAATGGTGCAGTTGTTCCAGGTATTGGTGTACCACCACAAAACCCTGAGGGTGCAATAGAACTAACTCCTGTAGACGTGGTCTCGTGCAACGCCCAAGAGTCGACATAAGCTCCCACACCAACAGGAGTATACGCTAAGAAAACCAACAAGAAGCTCAGGAAATCCAGTGTGGGGGGAGCAAGAGGTTAGCCTTCACGTTATTTTTGAGATGTTATAGGCACAACACCAAGAGGCTGGCAATTGCTCAACTGCAAAGCCACCAAAAAACTGCAAGCACGGCAGCACCAGAAATGGCTCCTCAAGCCGAGTAGGTATCAAAAAGATCGAGTAACAACGGGTCAGCAACCGACCCCGCTATTATGAAGATGCTGGAGGACCTCACAAAGAGGATTGAATCGGGTGAAAAGATGATAGAAGCTAACAACAAAAAGATGGAGACCTACAATTCAAGGGTCGATTAGATCCCGGGCGCACCCCCGATCCTGAAGGGAATTGATTCAAAGAAATTCGTACAAAAGCCATTCCCGTCAAATGCTGCTCTGAAGCCCATCCTGAAGAAATTCAGAATGCCCGATCTCCCAAAGTACAGTGGAACCTCGGACCCCAACGAGCACGTCACTGCTTACACTTATGCGGTGAAAGGCAATGACTTGAGGGATGACAAGATTGAATCTGTCATGCTAAAAAAGTTTGGAGAAACACTTTCGAAAGGGGCCATGATGTGGTATCACAACCTAGCTCCGAATTCAATAGACTCATTTGCCATGCTGTCAAATTCTTTCATAAAGGCACATGCCGGTGCCATCAAGGTGGCTACAAGGAAATCCGACGTCTTCAAAATCAAACAAAGAGAAAACGAGATGCTGCGGGAGTTCGTATCTCGCTTTCAAATGGAGCAAATGGAATTACCACCAGTTTCCGATGACTGGGCAGTACAGGCCTTCACACAAGGCTTGAATGAATGAAACTTAGTGGCTTCGAAGCAACTGAAGTAGAATTTGATTGAATACCACGTCGTGACTTTGTCGGATGTCCACAACCGATATCATTCGAAGATTAGGGTGAAGGACGACCAACTGGGAGCCCTCTCGGGCTCAGTATATTCAAGCAGACTCCCGGAAAAGGAGCCAAAGCCAAACAAAGAAAGGTACCAACCATACAGCGAAGATAGGAGAAACGCCCCAAGGCGTAACATACCCCGAAATGATTGAAGGACAGATCGAGGTTAGAATCCTCGGGGACTCACGAGCAGAGCCGGATTTCACAGACACACAGGACCGACGGAGCCACCCCGCTTGTCGGAATACAACTTCAACATTGACATTTCAGACATCGTATCTGCCATCGGTAAAATCAGAGACACCAGGTGGCCAAGACTTGTACTATCAGATCTGTTGCAGAGGAACCCCAACTTAGTGTGTGAATTTCACGGAACACACGGTCATAGGACCAAAGATTGCAGGCAACTCCGAGAATAAGTAGCCCGGTTACTTAGTAAAGGGCACCTCCGAGAGTTCCTTAGCGACTGAGCCAAAAATCAATTCCGGGAAAGAGAGGCAAACAGGAAAAATGAAACAGATGAGCCGCAGCATGTCATCCACATGATCGTTGGAGGAATCGACATCCCGCAGGAACCCATTGTCAAAAGAACAAAAATATCCATCACTAGGGAAAAGCAAACTCGGGGTTACATACCCGAAGATGCTCTCACATTTAGCGACGGGACATCGAGACCCTGTCTCAACCTCATAACGATGCCTTGGTAATTTCTTTTCTTGTGAATACATTTCAAATTAAGCGTGTGCTTGAGGATCCAGGTAGCTTGGCCAACATTATCAAGTCGGGGGTGGTGGAGCACCTTAGACTGCTCGACCAGATCATGCCTGCCTCTCGAGTCCTCAACGGTTTCAACATGGTGAGCGAAACAACAAAAGGGGAAATCACCCTCCCAGTCAATATGGCCGGCACAACCCAAAATGTTAAGTTTCATGTCATCAAAGGAGACATGAGGTACAATGCCTTGCTCGGGAGGCCATGGATACACTGCATGAGAGCAGTACCATCCACTCTTCATCAAATGATGAAGTTTCCGACAAAGGATAGAATAAAAATTGTGTACAGAGAACAGCACGCAACAAGAGAGATGTTCGCGGTGCACGACGATGCACCGGCATCGACACCTTCATCATCGAAGGAGCCAAAGGATAAGCAAATAGTGAAGTAGCAATCACAAGACACATTCTCAGCTGCACCCGAATAAAACAAGCAAAGGACCATTCCGCGTCCCCGGAGCAAAAGTTTGAAGCATATCGAGGTTTCAAGCGCCATCACCACTAAGGTATAATCATCTCCCTTTTATTTACATCTTACACTGACCTTTGTGCAGGTGTCCGATCAAAATAGTCAAAGCGCTGCCCAGCTCGAAGACCTTAGGTTTAAAAGCATATGTTGCACTCTTTTCCTTCGATCGAGTTTTATCCCAAGAAGGATTTTACCAGTAAGGTTTTTAACGAGGCAGCATCTACATGATACCTAAGGAGAACTTAACAAGTATTCAAGGCTTCTCTTCAATCAATCACAAATACTGGGTCTCGATAGAAAAATGATGTATCGAGCCAAACGGTCGAGCAAACCATGTTCGCATAGAATAACCGAACCCTTGACAACAGAAACATGTATACTTGTGCCAAGTAATCAAAGAATATATTTTACCACCAAAAATGCTTCGCGCTTCAAAGAAGTATGCTACTTTTACGAGAAATGGCTCCAGAGCCAAAAAATCTCCCGAACACTCGGGGAGCGACATCAAAAACTCAAAGCCAAATGACCTCCGGGTTGGAAACTTCGAACTCATAAGCACTCAATGAGGCAATTCCAAGTTTAGAAGGAACGGCTCTAGAGCCAAGAAACTTTTGATGTCTCGGGGACCATCACCGACTGTCACCCCATCGATTTGTCGAAAACCCGAGCCTATAAGACCCCATGTGGGAAACCTCGAGCTCATAAGACCTTCATAAGGAAATACCAAATCTGTAAGACCTCAAGCAAGGCATGCATTATACTTGTACCAAGTAACCGAATCTGCAAGACCTTAAGTAAGGCATGTTAAAAATTATAAGACCCTATAAAAGGCATAATCTCGATCCTAAAGTTAAGGCTATACATTCAAACTTGTAAGACCCCTAAAAAGGCATACCCTCGATGTAAACGTCGAAACTACTTCACTCGTATACTAAAAGGCTACGGCCAAACGTAATGACTATGGTCACAAGGCTCCGACCAAACTCACGTGAATCGGGGATGCTCGACCATCACTATAAAATCACAGGCCTTCAATTACTTTGAAAAAACTTTGAAAAGAACCTGTTAATCAGGCTACCCTCATCATAAGCAAAAGAGCTTCGATCATCTCAGCTCCAAACAATAGGCTTCGAAACAATTCAACCATCGAGGAAACCTCCCGAGGTGCTCATTTATCGCTACATAATGGCTCACAATCGAGGCTCTTATCGAGCTGTCGAAAGAGTCGAGCGAACACAAAAACTTCAAAAAGATCTTTAACAAGGGAAAATAAAGCTCACATTGGAGGTCGTACCGACCAAATGCGTAAGAGCCACTGTTGCCAGTTTAAAATTAAAGGTCGTACTGACCAAATACGTAAGAGCCACTGTTGCCAGCTTAAAATTAAGGTCGTACCGACCAAATGCGTAAGAGCCACTGTCGCCAGCTTAAAATTAAAGGTCGTACCGACCAAAAGCGTAAGAGCCATTGCCTCCAACTTAAAATTAAAGGTCGTACCGACCAAATACGTAAGAGCCACTGTCGCCATCTTAAAATTAAAGGTCCTATCGACCAAAAACATAAGAGCCACTGTTGCCAGCTTAAAATTAAAGGTCGTACCGACCCTACGCGTAAGAGCCTATGGTCTAGCCTAACAAGCCTCAGGTCCGAATTGTAAACCTAAGGGTTTTTACTCTAATGCTAATTCGTCTGGCTAATCATTAACAAACGTCAAAACTCGAGACAAAGAATGACATGCACAAGCTAATCGAAATTTATGAAAGGAGAAAACTGAAAGGTTTCTTTATATGTGCATATATGAAACAATGCAAGGCTATATTTACAAACTCTCTCTGAGAGCCCTATACAAAGAACCAAAAAGGGAAAAACCTAGTCTATTTCCCCCTCGGGAACTGCCCCCCATCGGCCTCTTCTCTATTATCTTCGGTATCAGATACGAGGAATTTGGAATTGTATTCATCCACCTTGTCCTGCTCTATCTCTTCCAAGAGATCGAAGCCCCTAGCGTGAATCTCTTCAAGGGTTTCCCTTCGAGATTTGCATCTAGCTTATTCATTGCTTCCGCTCTCTCAATCTAAAGCACCTCTCATCTTAGCTTGAGCATCAGCAGCATCTTTTAAATAGACGACCACTTTTTTATCAGCCTTGGCCCGAATCTCTTCAGCTTCAGCCCAGGCATCCACGACCTCGGCCTTCATCTCCAAAAGGTTGGACTCGAGCCTTGCAATCCTGTTCGTCTGAACTGAGTTGTTTTCACGGGCGTTCTGGAGCTGTATCTCGAGGGCAGAAACCTCGGCCAAAGCATTTTTGTTGGCCGCAATATGGGCATCTATCTGAGCCCTTAGCCCGTTACACTCATACTTGGCCTGGCCAACCTCACCCCAAAGGCGTTCCAGGTCCTCTATCTTGCTCTGCAATTGAAATATCAAAACATTAATCTCCAAGGATAGAAGAAGTAGCATGCATTCCCTCGGAGCAAAGGTTACCTATTTCTCAAGGTGGCTTTCATAGTTCGGGCTCCGATTCGCCTCGTACCGCAGGTATACCAACTCATCTCCCCTTTTATCACAAAACAGCCTGAGGGATTTCTGCCCATCTAAGGCTTTCCTCAACATGGCTTCACAGCGGAGCAGCTCGGACTTGAGCTTGTCAAAGGCCTATAAAAAAAGAAGCTCAAAAATAAAACAAAAATGTAAAATCAAAAAACCAACAAAGTCAACCAAAGCTCACCACAGAACAAAGTCGTTGAGCCTCCTCAATGGTTGAGTGTGCATCTATTGGACTGGTCTCACCGGCCACAGTTGAACCAATCTCGGTAGGGACATGGTCGCTCAAGACCCCGCTTGATTTAGGCGGCCCCTGATCTGGAACATCCTTTGAAGTACCTTCGATAGGAGGGGAGGACGACGGCTGAACACCCATATCCCTCGAAGTACCTTCAACGGGAAATGAAGACGGCGGTAAGGGAGGAACCATTTTTCTGAGGCTAGAAGCCTCGTATACTGCAGGCTCAGCTGATACATCTTCTTTCAGCCTCCGAGCTGTGAGCACGTGATTTTTTCCCTAAATATGATTATTCCCAAAATCCCAAACAAAATAATTTTTATTTTTTTTTTTACAATTTTTGTGCATTTTGGTGTCATTTTCTGATAATTGTTGCATTCTATTTGTGCATGTTAATTTTTATGAAATACAAAAATATGCATTTTTTGCATTTAGGTTTTAGTTTTATGTTTTTATTTTTATTTTATCAACTAAAGTTTAAGTTGTTTAGAACAAAACATGAAAATCACAAAGTTAGTTCATTTTTGCATTTTAATGATTTCTATTGGGAATTCATCATGAAATAGTTTTCAAACAATTTTAAAGAATCAATTAGTCTTCATTTTGAAATAACTAAGATTTCATGTTAGTTTTACATCTCCATAAAAATTAGAAAAATTATAAAAATTGTAAAAGTAAGAAAGGAAAATAAAAAAAAGAAAATAAGAGTAGAAATTTGGTCTTAATAAAGGACCCAAATTTGGGCCAAATCAGAATAATTGTTCAAGCCCAAATATCTCAACACATTGCAAATTAGCCCCAGCCCAAGTCCCCAACCCGGTCTGTCCCCCCTTCTAATCGAAACGACGTCGTTCCGTGGCTTCCAAATCAGGACCGCTGGATCTCATCAATCCAACGGTCCGGAACTAACGAGGTTCTTAATATAAAAGGGTTCGAAACTCTCCCCCTACCCCCATTTGCCTCATCGTCCTTACCCTACCCCTCCTCAACAAACCATAATCCGCGCCGCCATCAAACCCCTCGCCGGCGGTGAACACAACTTATGCCGTTCACTCCGAGATTAACACCACAGATCCCCTTCACTCTTCTCTTTCCATTGCACCTACTGGTTCACCTCGAACAAGGCCAGAACTCATCGAATCTTAGTTTGAAGTTTTCCGGCCAAATGACAAGTTCATCCAAATCAGTCCAAAATCACACCACACAACCCCCGGCCCTTCCTCAATACTAATCCATGGTTATTTTCCTTCAAATCACTGTGAAACGGCCCGAATCTTAGATCTAAGAATTTTTGGCCAAACCCTAAAACCAAATCCTTTTGATTTCGAACCGTAGTATCCTTAACCATGTGTTCTCTTGTAAGAACATATGGTTAGGGATGTTACGCGTCAAAAATCTGAAAGGATTCAGACGTTTCTGACTGGCAGGAGTCCTTTGTGCCTCTGTGAGTTTTACTGCTTCCTTTTACTCGCATGTTTGAAGTGTTATTTACAGTTGTTGTTTCGTTAATTTTTTCTGTTAATTTTATGATTTATTCGTATTAGTTTAAGTTCTGCCAATTGTTGATTAGTTCTGAATTGATATTTGTTTGATTGATTATGAGTTTACGGATTAAGAATTAGCTTTAGCTCATTTAATGATGTTCATGTTAGTTTAAGTTTTAGTTTGATATCATTTAGTTTGATTGAATTAATATAATTAAACATTTGGTTTTAGTTAGTTGATTAATTGTTTTTTGAGTGCTAGATATTAATTCCAAGTTAGTTTTAGATTGGGTTAGGGTATTGGTTATAGCTGTTAAGGATAAGGGTAGGTTCAGTAACTTTGAGGGGCTTTCAGGGGTAATCTGGGTATGGAAAAGGGTAGTTCTAATAGGAATAGTAATATCAAGGTATATGGAAGGGCAGTATAGGTATTGTATGGGTAAAGGAATACCCTAGGGCCTTCTAGAATGAGGTACAAGTGTAGATTTTAATAATTGCAATGCATTTACTTGTTTAGCAAGTTAAGAATAGGGGGAACAAACTGAAAATAGGGAGGGACTTATTGGAAAATCAGAATCTGATCTATCCTCTTTGGGGTTGCCTATAAAAGGGCATGAAATGCCTTGGGAAAGGGGGTTCCTCTCTCTGCTTCTGCCTTCAGCTCTGAGTTTCAATTTCAGTTTTTTTCCCTGCTTTTGATTTCAGTTGGCATTTTAATTCCAAGTTTATTCAGAAAACAAAACATCAAAAAAAATGAAGCAATCAACAACAATCTTATAGTTTCATTATTAGTTGGATTTCAGCTGGGTTTTGGGTCTAGCAGTATCGCAGAGCTGCTTGGGTGCAGCTGTGAGGGTTAGGAGTATATTTGAAGTATGTGTTGAATTAATCTGTGGAGACTGCCTGTATTTCTGATTTTTCAAAAGTGTTTTCTGGCCTGTCTTGTGGTATATATATTGCTGAGTTTGATGTTGTTGCTGTTGCGATTAGCTGACTCCTCTCCTTCTCTCTACTTACATTTCAATTTCCAGGTACTTGTTCTGTAGCTCTCAAGTCTATGGAGTTGAAGTAAAAATACTGTCTGAAGTTGATCTTTGAATTCTTTACGTTTTTGTCTAACTTAATGTATAAAACAATTAGCTTACTCATGTCATTTGGGTACTATACTAATCCTGGTTTGTATAAGTTGGACTAATAAACTGTCAAGCATGAGTTTGGTCATTTCGATTAGTAAGTGGACATTTGGGTATTTAGATTTATGTATGTAATCAAGGCTGTGGACTGTTTAGACTGTGCATTTCATGTTTATGCAATTGTAGTTTTCAATTTGTTTAAGTTCCACAGTCTGCTGAAGTTAAATCTGCAAAGTTGTAATTGATTTTGAGTTCAATACACATGGCTGCTTTTAAGTTTGGTCTAATATGAATTGTACATTTAACAGCTTCATACTGGGCCAGTTTTGGGCCTGGCGTATTAACAGTTGGCCCAGACTTTGGTTAGGTGATAATCGAATTAGGGCCTAGGTGCATCAAGGTTTAAGAATTTATTTAAATAAAAGGGTGCCCCAAAGGGCTCGATCTCTGGGCTGTGTAACGGCCTGTCAATAAGTTAAAAGTCTGGCTTGTGTTAGGCCTAGTTCTTAGAGCTCTAAGAGCCTGCGCCTGCATCGTATGTAATGACAATGGTTTGGACCTTATGGGCTTTAAGCCCATTTTCTCAGCATTTCTGTCTGAATGTTCAAAAATTCAAATTTTAACGAATTGTTGGCCTTAACCAATTAGGATCCTTAAGTAATTAATAGCATAATTATCTCGCTGTATAGATTTGGAAAGGTTGTTTAGCGAATTTCACCACCTTCCTCAAAATGACAATACGTTAGAATCTTTAGGCAGGATTTTTAATTAAAGTACCTTCTTAAACTCGGGTGCGCATTGATGCGACCCAAATCCAAATCTCGATGAAGTCAAAATGTGTTGGCAATTACGGGCGCATTGATTGCGACGGGGTTCGAAACGCATTTTCACGACATCGTAATTCTTATAAAATAAATAATGATAGAAAAGAGGTTCACGAATTGAGACGAGCCTCACCGAACAAAATAAATAAATGTGGGGCCCTCAATAAATGGTTATTAAAAAATGATTAGAATTTGGGATGGCCATTTAGCGAACTCCACGGTCTTCCCCAGAATAATATTACGTGAGAACCTTTAGGTGCGATTTAATTAAATTACTCCCTTAAACTCGGGTGCGCATTGATGCGACCCAAATCCAAATCTCGACGAAGTCGAAATATGTTGACGACCATGGGTGCATTGATTGTGACGTGGTTTGAAACGTGTTTTCACGATGTCACAATTCTTTTAAAATAAATAATAATAAAAAGCAGTTTAAAATTAAATAAAAGGCACATAAGCTAGCATGTATTAAAATCAGATAAAATCAAGTACAACAGTTAAGCGACCGTGCTAGAACCACGGAGCCCGGGAATGCCTAACACCTTCTCCCGGGTTAACAGAATTCCTTACTCAGATTTCTGGTACGCGGACTGTTAAAAGAGTCATAAATTTCCTCGGTTCGGGATTCAACCGGTGACTTGGGACACCATTAATATCCCAAGTGGCGACTATCAATAATTAATAATTAAATCCCGTTCTGATTGTCCTTTAAATGGAAAAACTTTTTTACGCCCTTCCGGGGGTGTAGGTGAAAAAGGAGGTGTGATAGCTATGACGACTCTGCTGGGGACCGAACCCAGAATCTCTGGTTCAGGGTTCAGAATTCGAGCTTGGAAAAATTGTTGTATTTAATTATATCTGATTTTCTTACATGTTTTGTTGAGTGTGCTAAATGTTACCGCTTTGATATTATCTGAACTGTATATAAACTGTGCCGACACCCTTCTCTCTTCACCTCCGGGGATGTGCTTACTGGTTGAGACTCCCTATTCTGTTAGTGTCATACCCTGAAATAAGAAAGAGGCCGGACAAGTTACGAAGCCGGATGGCCTTTTGGTTCCCGGTAAGTTGCCCCCTCCTCGACTCGAGTTGTCCGCTCGGGTACACAGTCTAGAACACTGACCCAGGTTTTGAACATAGAATAACATGACTTTATGCCGGATCCCTAATAGGAACGCTTATTTGCATCACGTTGCATTTGACTTAGGGGACTCAACACAGGGGTTGGGTCCGTCTAGGACTAGCAACCTGAAATGAAAAGACCATCCTGATGCATTCTCTTGTGCTGTGCATTTATTTGTTCCGAACCTGCATGTTGACCGGTTTCTGAATCTCGGGTGTTGGAAAAATGAAAAAAAAAAGAGTGAAATAAAATAGCAGTTGGGGAGTTAATTGATTATTTTAGAAATAAGAAATCAATGACCAATTACGGGCGAAACTCTGCCGAAATTTTTGAAAAAAAAGGGAATTATTTATAGAAAAAGAGTCTTTGTTTTGAAAAACGTAAGTTGTTTCATTATTTTGTTGAAAAAAAATATGAAAAAAAGTCCGTTTTTTAGCTTGGAAAATAGGTTGTTTTACTTGTTGAAAAAAAAAAGAGTTTTGTTTTTAATAATTGTTATTCGCTTATGCTAAAAACAAAGATGGAAAAGAGTCATGTTTAAAATAGTTCGGTTAATTTGCCCGAACTACGCATGGTTTGATTCTCACAGAGCGTGAGATACGTAGGCAACCCTAATCGGGTCCAACCTCCACTTTGCAAAAATAACCAAAAAATATCAAAATTTAAGTTTTGTCATAAATAAACCAGGTGATGCCGTTTTTGTCAAAAATAGCCAAATGTTCCCAAATGGGGCGCCGGAAGGCTGGCTTTGCATAAACAGCCACCTTGGGTCATGTGTTTTCATTTTTTTTAAATGAAAAAAAAGAAGCTAAGTAGAGTCGTCTTGTCATAAATAGCCTTAAAATCTTTTCCCAAAGCACTGAATGTCATTGTTTAAAAGTAAAGTTCTTCGCTTGAAAATATATAGGTAATTTTGAGTCGCAAATATAGACAAGTTGTTTTTTTTTAGTCGAACAAGAGTTTTCTGTTGCTTAAGCGCTTTAATAAATGTGCAGGATGAGCACGATGGTGAATGAGCCCTTTTCAATAATGACCAAAATCCCTTTTGAGCTGCAATTATGGTGGAATAATTTAGGCAAAGAGGGGCAAGACGAAGTGAGAAAATGTTTGAAAGATCTTCCGGATTTATTAAACATTCAGCCTCGGGGGGATATTATCAGGGCATTGGTCGCCCATTGGGATTCAGTACATAATGTATTTCATTTTTCAGACTTTGAACTCACCCCAACATTGGAAGAAATAGCGGGGTACATTGGAAGTGATCAAGCTCCATTGAGATTCAAATACTTGATTGCTCCTAGGGCCATTACCATACACCGATTCTTGGATTCCTCCAACATAAAATTGTATAAGACCTTAGTGATTAACCCAGCGTGTGGGATCCCTACTTCCGTAATAGAACAATTAATTCCATTTTGGTCATAAACTGGTATCTTTAAAAAGGATGAAACAAAGGATATTACGTAGCTATCACGCACCAAGGGTGCCAGCTTTCGTAAAATTCTTTTATGAGGAATAGTACCTTGTGAGGGTGCTAGATTCAAGATGAAAATAGTTCTAATCTTCCCCACTCCACCTAATTTGGCAAAGAACTCACGGCGATCTCTGGGAAAACCACACGACTGCTCCTGAAAGATAGATGAACGCATAAAACAACTATTCAACATATGCGCCAGAGCGATTAAAACGAGAGCGTCCCTTTCACCGGGACAAACAACCCATTTATGATCAGGGTCCCCTGGCTGACATAAAGTTTCAACATAAAAAAAAATCGCCTCGATGTTAATAGCATTTATCGATGCTTCTCCACACTGTCCTGGTCTCACGATGTGGATTCGAACCACTGCTTCTCCTTATTGTCGTGAGTGGGTCTGTCGTCCTCCTCATTATAGTCCTCCTAGAATCCAGAGCATTTCGTCGAAATACATCCTGTCTTTTCACCTTAGTAGTCCTATGCATAGTCAGTACTATAGCCCCAATCATGGCTACTAATAAAATAAGACTAGAAACCAAAAACCAGACGAAATAGTAGGTATAAAGTAAATTGCCCAATGTTTCCAAATTAGTCCAACTTCGTACCTTTCCGGCATAAACCGTATATCTCAGAGAGGTCGTATTTCTTTGGGTTGGTAGTAATGGAATGCTTTCATTATCTAAAATAAAGAACATCTCCCACCAAAAGAGCAGTCCAATAATACCACTCACAGGTAAAAGCTGGGGGCAAATTTTTTGAGGGATGTAACTTGTTGTTACAAATGTGGATGACTGAGCATTTGTGCCCTTGCTCTCAGTTATTGAGTTATGGTTCGGTTGAGAAAACTTGTATAGGTGAATTCTACACAAGAATCAAAGGGGGTAGTCTACCTGAAGGAATCGCGGCCTGGGCATTACTATTTCGGAACCTCAATGCCAGCCAAATACAGTGGGTGCTTGGATGGTTGCCTGTCGAAGAGGTCGTATATATGCCAGCAGGCCGCCCGCATTTTCTGTTGATGGGACTCAAAAGCATCCAGCCCTATGCGCCATATCGGGTTCTGAGGCAACTCGGTAGATATCAAGTAGTACCGAGAGATGAAGATTTGAGTACCCAAGTGGTCGAAATCAGTCCTGACGGTCGATTCCCCGAGGAAGAAGTTCGCCAAATTTGGAGCGAGTGTCAACATTTGATGGCAAATACTTGTGTGTCAGATAGGGTCAAAGGGGAAGTTGCCCCAGGGTATCACGAGTGGTTCAAAGGTAACTTGGCATGTGGGAGACCGTCTAAAAGACCTCACCTCGAAGATTTCGCCAAGTCATCCCAACAGCAGTGGGACTGGTTAGCAAAGGAAGAAAGCTATCGAGTTGAGATTGGTAAACTAAAGCAGCAAGTTGAGAGTCTGAAATTCGAGAACAATGTACAAGTTGCCGCGGATCAAGGGGAAAAGAATAGACTGGCTCGAGAAAATGAAGCACTTAGGACCCAAATCCGAAAATTGAAGATAACCATCGATAAGCAACCGAGGAGTCGATCCGATGAACAATTGGTAAAAAGATTGGAAAACGAAGTCAGGGAATGGCGGGATGAGTTAGAAAAATCTAAGAATGTCATGGCAGAATTTAAAGCACAGTGGGCTACAAGAACAGAGGAGCGTTGCCAATACTTGAATCAGTTGAAAAGGGACCATGAGAAAATTATTGCCAATTTAAAGAGAAAAGTGGTTGCCCTTGAGGGTAAAGCGGTTAGGCAGGCTAGAGATTTTGAAATTGAAAGTGGACATTGTTACAACTTGTTGGCCCAAATGGAGGTAGAAGTGCAGTAGCTGCAAGACCAACACCTGCAAGACTCTCGAGCTTTAAAAACATGCAGCGATCAGATAAGACGCTTGCTCATAGAAAAGAAGCAAACAAGAGACAAGATTAGAGCCATTGCTCATGCCATTATCAGGAGATGTCGGGTTTGTGAAGACATGACTCGTACTACTTTTGTCTCAGCAGTGATGATCTATGTGAAGAAAACCATGAATGAGTTAGAGCAGCTTGAAAGGGATTTGGATCCTAGACCCACGGCGAGGCCAAACGACGCCTCGCGGACACCTAAGTTTGAAGCACTAGAATATGCATAGTCTGTGTTTGTAATTTTCTACCATTTTGAGTCAGTTTTTCGTATGTCTGTTATCTGCCCAGGTCAAATATGTTTGCAGTTTTAGAGTCTGTATTTGCTTTTAAAATTGCGTCTGTTAAGTTTCGTTTGTAATAGTTTGTTTTAGTGATAAAAATTGAAAATTTTGAAAAATTCTAACTTCCACCCTTTATTTTTGCATTTATTCGCACGAACTACGCTTGGTCTGATTCGTGCGGGGTCACGATACGTAGGCAATCTCCATAGGATTCGACCATAATCATAAAGAAAACAAAAAGAAGAAAAGGAAAATAGAAGGAAAATCGAGAAAGAGAGAAAGAAAGAAAAGAGCGGAAAAACAGAGAGAGAAAGAAGAAGCACAAGAGAGGGATAAGGTGAAGAAATTCGAAAGAAAGGTAAAAAGAAACAAGGAACGAAATGCCGGGATGACGCATGCAATCGAGCAAACGCATAATAGAAATGAATAGCTATATAAGTGCATTCATGCCAACGTGCAGTTGTTAAATCTGTCAAGTCCTAATCGCTAACAAAGTGGTTGTTTAAATGTGTGAGTCCAGGCAGGTGGTTAGTTGATTGGCAATTCTGGCAACTCACCCATACAACACCTGGTCGAAAGATCAAGTAAAAATGACAGGGCAGGATTCGGAAATCAGCATTGTAGACCCTTCGAATGAGGTTGAGGTAACAGATGTGGGTGCTATGAAAGAGGAGATGAGGAAATTAAAAGCACAAATGGATGAAATGCATCGGGCATTGTCTCAGGGACATCCGGCACCACTATATCCTGCTAACCCATCTTATATCCCACCCCTGGCTCAAGCTCAGGAGCCTACCACTCCCCACGCATCTTCAGCTTTCCCTTATCAGGCCCAGGGTTATGGTACCACTTCATACGCTCCCCCAGCTCCACCCTCTAAACAAAACCCTCTACCACCCATGGTTCCCGTCTTTGTGGCACCTCCCCTAGCTCCACTACATAGATCATCCAGTGAGCCGCTATTCCAAGATCACGACACCCAATATTACCCTCCCGAACCCACTTTAAAAGCGCCTGAGCCATATACCTATTCTCCCCATTTTGAAATCCCGGGAGAAGTTGAGAAACCGGTTAAGAATACAGAACAAGAGGAAGTGATTCGTAAAGTCAAAAGCCTGGAGCAATCCTTCTGGAACATGCATGGTTTAGGTAACCAAGTTAGCATCGCATACAAAGATTTGTGCCCTTTTCCTGATGTCCAGTTGCCTGAGGGGTTTAAAATGCCGAAGTTTGACTTATATGAGGGGCACGGTGACCCAGTAGCCCATCTGCGTGGTTTCTGTAGCAAAATGAGAGGTGCTGGGGGAAAGGATGAATTGTTGATAGCATATTTTGGTCAAAGCTTGAGCGGGTCAGCGCTAGAATGGTACACGAGGCAAGACCCCGACCGATGGTATACATGGGATGATTTGGCACAGGCATTCATTGGCCATTTTCAATATAACCTCGAGATAGTCCCCAATCGTCTATCATTGTTGAAACTGGAAAAGAAACCTGGGGAAAGTTTTAGAGAGTTTGGTTTCCGCTGGAGGGAACAAGCTGCAAGGGTTGATCCTCCCATGAGGGAGAGTGAGATGGTAGATTACTTCTTGCAAACATTGGAACCTACCTATTTTGGTCATCTAGTGACATCTGTCGGAAAGTCGTTTAATGAAGTGGTAAAGATGGGAGCCATGATTGAAGAAGGATTGAAATCTAACAAGATATTGAGTTACTCGAAGTTGAAAGCAACCACCCAGGCTATCCAAAGCGGTACTGGTGGTGTGTTTGGGAAGAAGAAGAAAGAAGAAGTTGCTACAGTTGAAGCTAGTGCTTGGTCCAGGCCCAATAACCCTCCACTCTACTACAACCAACCCATACCCCACCACCCAAACTACCAATATACCCCATATGGCCCACCGCAACACTATTATCCACCACCATAACCACACTTTTCTATCCACCACGCCCAGACCTACACTCAACCCCCCAGTGCACTCGCAATGGTGTACACCAAGTCCCCAAAATACACAGCCACACCCACAAAATACCTATCCACCTCCCAGGGCAAACAGACCAGGAACCAACTTCCGCCCAAACCAGGCTTTTAGAAGTGAGAAGGCCCCAAACAGAAAAACATTTACTCCGCTGGGAGAATCTTACACTGCTCTCTTCCATAGATTGAAAAAGTTGGGAATGCTGACCCCACTTGAATCCAAAGCACCAAACCCTCTTCCCAGAAACTTGGACCACTCTGTTAGCTGCGAGTATTGCTCAGGGATGCTGGGGCATGATACTGAAAAATGTTGAAAGTTGAAAAATGCGATACAAGAACTCACTGATAATCTCCGCATTGAAGTACATGCTCCAGAGGCCCCAAACATCAACCAAAATCCGTTACCAACGCATTATGAGGCCAATATGATCGAACTGATACATAAGGGGACAGAGCTTAAGAAACCGTCGTAGGTGGTTATGGTGATTCGTTCTACGGAAGGCAAAGAAAAGATAGTGAGTGCAAGGCCAGCGGTCCAGTTAAAAGCAATAAAAGACAAGCCAGTGGTGGTAATGGGAAAGGGACCATTTGTGGCTGCAAAAAAGCCGGAGCCAGTCAAGTTAATGGTACCAGGGTCATTATCTGCACCCGTCGTGGTTGTGAAAGGAGCTTACGTAGAATCGGTTGTCATAAAACCGGTAGTCCAGTTACCCGTGGTTGATAGCAAAGCCGTACCGTGGAGGTATGACAAGGTAGTGGTGACATACAAAGGAAAGGAAATTGAGGAAAAGAGTTGTGAAGCACAAGGACTAACCCGGTCGGGACGTTGTTTTGCTCCCGAAGAGTTGAGAAAGGCTAGGGGCGCTAAAGACAATCCAGTGCCAGTCAAAAAAGCTGTGACGGAAGAAGAGGCAGAAGAGTTTCTGAAAAAGATGAAAGTACAAGATTACTCCATTGTTGAACAACTGAGAAAAACACCGGCCCAAATCTCGTTGTTGTCATTATTGATTCACTCTGATGAGCATTGCCGAGCTTTGATGAAGATATTAAATGAGGCTCATGTGCCTGACAAAATTTCACTGAACCATCTAGAGACAATTGCCAACAAGATCTTTGAAGTGAACATGGTAGCATTTCTGATGATGAATTGCCTGTGGAAGGCACAGAACACAACAAGGCTCTCTATTTGACGGTCAAATGTGAAGGTTCAATGGTTACTCGGGCACTGATCGATAACGAGTCGAGCGCTAATATTTGCACGTTGTCCACTTGAACAAGTTAAAGATCGATGAGGATAGAGTCCGAAAGAATAGCATTTGTGTTCGAGGATTCGACGGAGGGGGAACAAACACAACAGGGGATATTGTACTCGAATTGACTATTGGCCCAATCGAATTCACTATGGAATTTCAGGTGTTGGATGTTGCAGTATCCTATAATCTTTTGTTGGGTCGACCATGGATTCACGCGGCCAAAGTCGTGCCTTCCACGCTGCACCAAATGGTCATATTCGAATGGGACAGACAAGAAATTGTGTTACATGGGGAAGATCCCACATGCGCCATGAATGATGCCATTGTGCCCTTTATAGAAGCCGAAGATGATAAAGGACCCTGGGTTTATCAGGTCTTCGACACGGTCCCGGTAAGTAGAGTGCCCGAAGGTAAAGGCATGCCATGTCCTAGGGTAGCAGCTGCGACTGTCATGGTAGTATCAGAAATGCTGAATAATGGGTTCGTGCCAGTGAAAGGTCTGGGGGCTGAACTTCAGGGCATTATACAACCTGTGTCCCTTCCCAAAAATCTGGACACCTTCGGATTAGGTTTCAAACCAACAGCGGCAGATGTTAGAAGGGCCCGTAAATCGAAAAAGAAAGCTTGGGTTCTTCCTAAACCTATTACACGTTTGTCCAGGTCCTTCGTCAGGCCGGGTAGTAAGAAACAGTCATTGGCAAAGATGTCAGGTTCGTTGATTGGGGCAGAGGGGAATTTGGATAAGGTGTTCGAGAGAGTATTTGCTGAAGTAAACATGGTTGAGGCCGGGAAGGGTCAAGCGGAGCAAACATATAGTACATCGGACCACATGTTAACATTAACAATTGGGAAGCTACTCCTCTTCCAATTCGGAGGGAGTCGTGGTAGTGGGTTTTGTTTTCCTTTTGTCACCTAGATTATTCCAGGATTTGTAATCCAGTTGCTATGTTCCGTCCGTTTGGATGAGTTAAAACCTTGTTGTCTTTACATTTAATGAAATGCAATTTTCTTCGTCCCTAATTCTCTTTCCATTTTCTTTTCTTTTTCTTTTTGTACAGTTCTTTTTATACTGATATCAATGATATGACATGCATGGGGGATCTTCGGCCCAGTTTTAAAAGCCAATCTAGCTCAGAAGTAATAATACAAGAGATCGAGTGTGATGATGGGGTGGATTGTAACAATGATGAAGCTTATGAGGAAATTAGTAAAGAATTAAGTCATTTTGAAGAAAAACCCAAACCTAACCTAAATGACACAGACGCAGTTAATCTAGGGGACCAAGACAATGTGCGGGAAACTAAAATAAGTGCTCATCTGGAGCCACAACTCAAGGAGGAGATAATTAAAGTATTGCATGAGTACAAAGATGTTTTCGCATGGTCATATGATGATATGCTAGGTCTAAGCACCGATTTGGTGGTTCATAAATTACCCACTGATCCGGCACTCCTTCCTATCAAGCAGAAGTTGAGAAAGTTCAAAACAGACATAAGTGTGAATATCAAAGAAGAGATTACCAAGCAGTTTGAGGCGAAGGTCATTCAGGTTACACGGTACCCCACTTGGTTAGCTAATGCCGTGCCTGTGCCAAAGAAAGATGGCAAGACCAGGGTGTGCGTCGATTATCGAGACCTTAACAAGGCAAGTCCAAAAGATAATTTCTCATTGCCCAACATCCATATACTGATCGACAATTGTGCCAAACATGATATTTGCTCTTTTGTAGATTGTTATGCGGGTTATCATCAGATTCTAATGGACAAGGAAGATGCAGAAAAGACGGCATTCATCATGCCGTGGGGAACATATTGTTATTGGGTCATGCCGTTTGGTTTGACAAATGTTGGGGCAACTTATATAAGGGCCATGACAACCATCTTCCATGATATGATACGTAAGGAAATTGAGGTATACGTGGATGATGTGATCGTGAAGTCTAGACAGCAATCCGACCATGTCAGAGATTTGAGAAAGTTCTTTCAAAGGCTTTGTAGGTACAATCTTAAACTCAATCCTGCAAAGTATGCTTTCGGGGTGCCATCCGGGAAGTTGTTGGGGTTTATAGTCAGCCGGCGGGGTATTGAATTAGACCCGTCGAAGATCAAAGCTATTCAGGAGTTGCCGCCACCAAGAAACAAAACTGAGGTGATGAGTTTGTTGGGAAGATTGAACTATATCAGCAGGTTCATTGCCCAGCTCACGGCAACGTGTGAACCAATTTTCAAATTGTTAAAGAAAGATGTCGCGGTCAATTGGACTGATGAATGTCAGGAGGCTTTTGATAAGATAAAGGGGTATTTGTAAAACCCACCCGTGTTGGTTCCGCTAGAACCAGGGAGGCCTTTGATTTTATATCTGACAGTTGTGGACAGTTCATTCGGCTATGTACTGGGGCAGCACGATGTTACGGGTAGAAAGGAGCGGGCTATATACTATCTCAGCAAGAAGTTCACATCTTACGAGGTTAAGTATACTCGTCTAGAAAGGACATGTTGCGCCCTAACTTTGGTGGCACAGAAGTTGAAACATTATTTGTCATCTTACACTACTTACCTTATATCTCGCTTGGACCCATTGAAGTATATTTTTCAGAAACCCATGCCCATAGGAAGGCTTGCAAAGTGGCAGATCTTGCTTACCGAGTTCGACATTATCTATGTAACACGGACCGCCATGAAAGCACAGGCATTAGCCGATCATTTGGTTGAGAACCCCGTCGATGAAGATTATGAGCCTTTGAAAACCTATTTCCCTGATGAAGAGGTGATGGACATTGATGAATTGGAACAAGCTGAGAAGTCAGGATGGAAACTTTTCTTTGATGGGGCTGCAAATATGAAAGGCGTGGGAAAAGGAGCAGTACTTATTTCGGAAACAGGTCAGCATTACCCTGTTACAGCTCGGCTTCGTTTCTACTGTACAAACAACATGGCAGAATATGAGGCGTGTATATTGGGATTGAGATTAGCTGTGGATATGGGTGTACGGGAAGTCTTGGTCATGGGTGACTCGGACTTACTGGTACACCAGATTCAAGGAGAATGGGAAACACGGGATTTGAAGCTTATACCGTATCGGCAGTGTCTGCATGAGCTTTGCCAGCGTTTTCAGGCCATAGAATTCAGGCACATTCCAAGGATTCATAATGAGGTTGCTGACGCTTTGGCGACTTTGGCGTCAATGTTGCACCATCCAGATAAGGCTTATGTTGATCCATTGCAGATTCAGGTCCGTGATCAGCATGCTTACTGTAATGTGATAGAACAGGAAATCGATGGAGAGCCATGGTTCCATGATATCAAAGAATACATCAGAACGGGAGTATATACAATACAGGCCACCGGTGATCAGAAAAGAACGATTCAGCAATTGGCAAGCGGGGTTTTCCTTAGTGGAGGAGTGCTGTACAAAAGAACTCCAGATCTCGGGTTGTTGAGATGTATAGATGCAAGGCAGGCCACAACTATCATGACTGAGGTGCATGCCGGAGTTTGTGGACCACATATGAGTGGGTATGTTCTAGCAAAAAAAGATTCTCCGAGCGGGTTATTATTGGATCACGATGGAGCGGGATTGTATCAGAATTGTGCGTAAGTGTCATCAATGTCAAGTACATGGAGATTTGATTCATTCTCCACCATCAGAATTACATACGATGTCCGCACCATGGCCCTTTGATGTGTGGGGCATGGATGTTATTGGGCCAATTGATCTAGCAGCATCAAATGGGCACAGGTTTATCTTGGTAGCTATAGATTATTTTACCAAATGGGTGGAAGCTAAGACGTTCAAGTCTGTGACTAAGAAAGCTATAGTCGACTTCGTGCATTCAAATATCATCTGTCGGTTTGGGATTCCAAAGGTAATCATCACAGATAATGGGGCTAATCTTAATAGTCATTTGATGAAGGAGACATGCGAGCAGTTTAAGATTACTCATAGGCATTCTACTCCGTACCGTCCCAAGGCAAATGGTGCGGTTGAAGCAGCCAATAAGAATATAAAGAAAATACTCCGTAAGATGGTTGAAGGATCTAGACAGTGGCATGAGAAATTACCTTTTGCTTTGTTAGGATATCGCACCACCGTTCGTACCTCGGTGGGTGCAACTCCTTATTCTTTGGTATATGGTACCGAGGAAGTAATACCCGCAGAAGTGGAAATTCCATCTCTGAGAATCATTGCAGAGGCTGAGATCGATGATGATGAATGGGTGAAAATCCGTCTTGAGCAGTTGAGTTTGACTGACAAGAAGAGATTGGCATCAGTGTGTCATGGACAACTATACCAACGAAGAATGGCAAGAGCATAAAACAAGAAAGTACGTCCAAGGAAATTCGAAGTCGGGCAATTAGTACTGAGGCGGATTTTGCCTCATTGGGCTGAAGCAAAAGGAAAGTTTGCCCCAAACTGGCAGGGACCATTTGTAATAACCAGAGTGTTGTCTAACGGAGCATTGTATTTGACAGATGTGGAAGGAAAATGTATAGAAATGGCCATCAATTCTGATGCGGTCAAGAGATACTATGTATGATTTCTTTATTTTCTGAATGTATCAGTTTGTATCTGGCATATCTTAAAGATTGAAATGATGAAGGCATTTTGTCCTGCTATCCAAACACTATTATCCCTTGTTATCCCCTTTGAGCCTTACTTATTTTTTATACCCCTCTTTCGTAATCAACGGCACAATCAGGGAACACAGGTGCCGAACATAAAAGAAAGAAGAGAAAAAGAAAAAGAAAAAGAAAGAAGAGAAAAACAAAAACAAAAACAAAGAAAAAGAAAGAAAAGAAAAGCAAAAGAAAGAAAGAAGAGAAAAACAAAGGAAAAGGAAAAGAAAGAAAAGGAAAAGGAAAAAAGAAAGAGAAAGAAAAACAAAACAACAAAAGTTAAATACAATGAACTACGTTTGACTTGATCCCGAAAGGGTACGTAGGCAGCCTTACTCCGAGGTTCAGTCATACCAAAATAGAAATCCAAAAATCCCCAAGCAAGAAACTGGGGCAGAAGTTGTGATTTTTGTGAAAATTGGATTCCAAAAGTTGTAATTTAAACCCATTCGAATTGTTTTGAGCCTTTTATACCTTTCTTTCTAACCCAATCCAAAAGCCTACATTACGGTCCAAAGAAAGACCTTTTGATCAATTTATAAGAAATGCCAGGTCGAGCAGGTGACGGTAACTCGTATCAGTGGCGAAACTATGGTTCAAGCAAGAAAGAACGAAAGTAAAATGAGAGAGTCTTATTGGTGAAAACCTTCACGGGCACCGTAAGGCGACGGGAGCTGAGAGAAAATAAATGAGAGAGTCTTATTGGTGAAAACCCTCGCGGGCACCTTGAGGCGAAAGTGAGTTGGAAAATGTTTCAATAGCAAAAGGTATGTGGGTGGAAAAATGTTTCGAGGTACCGTAGCAAAACATAGTTAAGATCTGGGTAATCCAAACAAGTGATGGAAGTTTTGGGCAACAAAGTATGGCGATTGAAAGCCGGTTATTTGGACAGATTGGACCGATCAAGTCAAAATGCATGTCATGACCATTGGTACCAGCTGTCTCGCTTAGATAAGTTTCTTTTCCTTCTCTTTTTGAAATAACCATATGGTTTTGGATTCTTCTTATCCTTGACTCAAAAATCATCGCATTTCATTTTCTTGTGAGGGTTTTATCTAGTTGAGATGTTTCAGTACTAGTCTTGGTCAATGCAAGCAGAAAGGACTTCAAAGCTCACTACCGGTTTCTAGAATTGTAAAGAACAACGTGGTCAGAGCATGTCAAAAACAACTTGATGTCAAGTGGAACACAGGGGATTAACATAAGTTTCATCGGTAAAATGATTGGGGGATGTCGTGGGAAAGGCGAAAGCTTAAATAAAAGGTCAGAAATGAAATAACAGCAACGGGTGTAAAAAATTTAGGTCGCTGGATGTTGGGAAATTTAAAAGTTGGTCAGAAAGTCAAGCGGTTCAGGGACAGTGCGTGGAAGGCAATCAACACAAGGCAAGGCAGCGGAAGGATTTTTCAGCAAGAAGGCCATCAACTAACCACCATTTTAAACTGATGAATTTTCTTTGATTGTAACAGGGGCAGGAAGTTAGCCGTTGAGAAGGAGTTCTCCAAGAAGGAAAAACAAGCAGTAATCAGGTTTGATCGCAAAGTGCGGTCTGATTAAAAATAAAATAATTCTGAAGCGCATAAGAGGAATGGAATTTGGTTGCAAAGTTGGCATGATTAGAATAAGTACAAGTTGTCAGGACCTTCCTGGATAATAAGACGTAGTTCATATATGGTGTAGGATACCTTGGTACAGTGAAAAGTAACACCTTAGATTCAAGTTTTGGAGCAATCCGGAGCCCGCCTGGATAACGGAGGAATACATTCAATTTCAAATTCAGAAATCAGGAGTCCGCCTGGAGAATAGAGACATACAATTTAATTTTAGTAATCAGGAGTCCGCCTGGAGAATAGAGACATACAATTTAATTTTAGCAATCAGGAGTCCGCCTGGAAAACAGAGACATATAAGTTAATTTTAGCAATCAGGAGTCTACCTGGAGAATAGAGACATACAATTTAATTTTTTGCAATCAGGAGCCCGCCTGGATAATAGAGGAGTAGTTTCAATTTTAGGTTCAACAGTCAGGAGCCCGCCTGGAAAATGGAGGTGTTAAATATTTTAGCAGTCGAAATCAGGAGCCTGCTTGGAGAACAGAGGTGATATAATTCAATTTTAGTTTTCAATCAATCTCTTTGTTTATTTTGAAGACAGGAGTCCGCCTGAAGAATATAGGTGTGCGGTTCAAGTTTCAGAAGTCAGGAGCCCGCCTGTATAACAGAGGAATACATACAGTTCAAGTTTCAGAAGTCAGGAGCCCGCCTGTATAATAGAGGGCGCATGTATAATAGAGGAATACATACAGTTCAAGTTTCAGAAGTCAGGAGCCCGCCTGTATAATAGAGGAATACATACAGTTCAAGTTTCAGAAGTTGGGAGTCCGCCTAAGGGAATAGCAATATGGATTTTATCAAGAAAGAACAAGACAACAAGGCAACAAGGAAGTACAAGAGCAAGTTTGAAGAATTTAGATAGGATTTTTATGACTCATAGATCATAGTTAGTTTAGCTTCTTTTATCTTTGACATGGTGTAATAAGGAAGGTCAGCAAGCAGTAACAGCAGCAGTAACAACGGCAAGTGTAATACAATCACAGTTCCTGGTAGTCCCAGCTACCAGACATTCCCGAACTACACTGACCTGATTCCTGTTTAGCCCAGGATATGTAGGCAACCTCTGAAGCAGGACACGGTCAAACTTTTCAAAAATGCTTCACACAGAATTTTCAAACGGGCAAAAATCGTTCGTATTTGCTCACTTATCTTTGCCCGAAAACCTTTCGTGTTTCCGAGCAAAGAGGGGCAGCTGTGAGCACGTAATTTTTGCCCTAAATATGATTATTCCCAAAATCCCAAAAAAAATAATTTTTCTTTATTGTTTTTACAATTTTTGTGCATTTTGGTGTCATTTTCTGATAATTGTTGCATTCTATTTGTGCATGTTAATTTTTATGAAATACAAAAATATGCATTTTTTGCATTTAGGTTTTAGTTTTATGTTTTTTTTATTTTATCAACTAAAGTTTAAGTTGTTTAGAACAAAACATGAAAATCACAAAGTTAGTTCATTTTTGCATTTTAATGATTTCTATTGGGAATTCGTCATGAAATAGTTTTCAAACAATTTTAAAGAATTAATTAGTCTTCGTTTTGAAATAACTAAGATTTCGTGTTAGTTTTACATCTCCATAAAAATTAGAAAAATTATAAAAATTGTAAAAGTAAGAAAGGAAAATAAAAAAAAAGAAAATAAGAGTAGAAATTTGGTCTTAATAAAGGACCCAAATTTGGGCCAAATCAGAAGAATTGTTCAAGCCCAAATGTCTCAATACATTGCAAATTAGCCCCAGCCCAAGTCCCCAACCCGGCCCGTCCCACCTTCTAATCGAAACGACGTCGTTTTGTGGCCTCTAAATCAGGACCGCTGGATCTCATCAATCCAACGGTCCGGAACTAACGAGGTTCTTAATATAAAAGGGTTCGAAACTCTCCCCCTACCCCCATTTGCCTCATCGTCCTTACCCTACACCTCCTCAACAAACCCTAATCCGTGCCGCCATCAAACCCCTCGCCGGCGGTGAACAACCTACGTCGTTCACTCCGAGATTAACACCACAGATCCCCCTCACTCTCCTCTTTCCATTGCACCCACTGGTTCACCTCAAGCAAGGCCGGAACTCGTCGAATCTTAGTTTGAAGTTTTCCGGCCAAGTGACAAGTTCATCCAAATCAGTCCAAAATCACACCACACAACCCCCGGCCCTTCCTCAACACTAATCCATGGTTATTTTCCTTCAAATCACTGTGAAACGGCCCGAATCTTAGATCTAAGAATTTCTGGCCAAACCCTAAAACCAAATCCTTTTGATTTCGAACCGTAGTATCCTTAACCATGTGTTCTCTTGTAAGAACACATGGTTAGGGATGTTACGCGTCAAAAATCTGAAAGGATTCAGACGTTTCTGACTGGCCGGAGTCCCTTGTGCCTCTGTGAGTTTTACTGCTTCCTTTTACTCGCATGTTTGAAGTGTTATTTACAGTTGTTGTTTCGTTAATTTTTTCTGTTAATTTTATGATTTATTCGTATTAGTTTAAGTTCTGCCAATTGTTAATTAGTTCTGAATTGATATTTGTTTGATTGATTATGAGTTTACGGATTAAGAATTAGCTTTAGTTCATTTAATGTTGTTCATGTTAGTTTAAGTTTTAGTTTGATATCATTTAGTTTGATTGAATTAATATAATTAAACATTTGGTTTTGGTTAGTTGATTAATTATTTTTTTAGTGCTAGATAATCATTCCCAGTTAGTTTTAGATTGGGTTAGGTTATTGGTTATAGCTGTTAAGGATGAGGGTAGGTTCAGTAACTTTGAGGGGCTTTCAGGGGTAATCTGGGTATGGAAAAGGGTAGTTCTGATAGGAATAGTAATATCAAGGTATATGGAAGGGCAGTATAGGTATTTTATGGGTAAATGAATACCCTAGGGCCTTCTAGAATGAGGTACAAGTGTAGATTTTAATAATTGCAATGCATTTACTTGTTTAGCAAGTTAAGAATAGGGGGACCAAACTGAAAATAGGGAGGGACTGATTGGAAAATCAGAATCTGATCTATTCTCTTTGGGGTTGCCTATAAAAGGGCATGAAATGCCTTGGGAAAGGGGGTTCCTCTCTCTGCTTCTGCCTTCAACTCTGAGTTTCAATTTCAGTTTTTTTCCCTGCTTTTGATTTCAGTTGGCATTTTAATTCCAAGTTTATTCAGAAAACAAAACATCAAAAAAAATGAAGCAATCAACAACAATCTTATAGTTTCATTATTAGTTGGATTTCAACTGGGTTTTGGGTTTAGCAGTATCGCAGAGCTGCTTGGGTGCAGCTGTGAGGGTTAGGAGTATATTTGAAGTATGTGTTGAATTAATCTGTGGAGACTGCTTGTATTTTCGATTTTTCAAAAGTGTTTTCTGGCATGTCTTGTGGTATATATATATTGTTGAGTTTGCTGTTGTTGTTGTTGCGATTAGCTGACTCCTCTCCTTCTCTCTACTTACATTTCAATTTCCAGGTACTTGTTCTGTAGCTCTCAAGTCTATGGAGTTGAAGTAAACATACTGTCTGAAGTTGATCTTTGAATTCTTTACGTTTTTGTCTAACTTAATGTATAAAACAATTAGCTTACTCATGTCATTTGGGTACTATACTAATCCTGGTTTGTATAAATTGGACTGATAAACTGTCAAGCATGAGTTTGGTCATTTCGATTAGTAAGTGGACATTTGGGTATTTAGATTCATGTATGTAATCAAGGTTGTGGACTGTTTAGACTGTGCATTTCATGTTTATGCAATTGTAGTTTTCAATTTGTTTAAGTTCCACAGTCTGCTGAAGTTAAATCTGCAAAGTTGTAATTGATTTTGAGTTCAATACACATGGCTGCTTTTAAGTTTGGTCTAATATGAATTGTACATTTAACAGCTTCATACTGGGCCAGTTTTGGGCCTGGCGTATTAACAGTTGGCCCAGACTTTGGTTAGGTGATAATCGAATTAGGGCCTAGGTGCATCAAGGTTTAAGAATTTATTTAAATAAAAGGGTGCCCCAAAGGGCTCGATCTCTGGGCTGTGTAACGGCCTGTCAATAAGTTAAAAGTCTGGCTTGTGTTAGGCCTAATTCTTAGAGCTCTAAGAGCCTGCGCCTGCATCGTATGTAATGACAATGGTTTGGACCTTATGGGCTTTAAGCCCATTTTCTCAGCATTTCTGTCTGAATGTTCAAAAATTCAAATTTTAACGAATTGTTGGCCTTAACCAATTAGGATCCTTAAGTAATTAATAGCATAATTATCTCGCTGTTTAGATTTGGAAAGGTTGTTTAGCGAATTTCACCACCTTCCTCAAAATGACAATACGTTAGAATCTTTAGGCAGGATTTTTAATTAAAGTACCTTCTTAAACTCGAGTGCGCATTGATGCGACCCAAATCCAAATCTCGATGAAGTCAAAATGTGTTGGCAATTACGGGCGCATTGATTGCGACGGGGTTCGAAACGCATTTTCACGACATCGTAATTCTTATAAAATAAATAATGATAGAAAAGAGGTTCACGAATTGAGACGAGCCTCACCGAACAAAATAAATAAATGTGGGGCCCTCAATAAATGGTTATTAAAAAATGATTAGAATTTGGGATGGCCATTTAGCGAACTCCACGGTCTTCCCCAGAATAATATTACGTGAGAACCTTTAGGTGCGATTTAATTAAATTACTCCCTTAAACTCGGGTGCGCATTGATGCGACCCAAATCCAAATCTCGACGAAGTCGAAATATGTTGACGACCATGGGTGCATTGATTGTGACGTAGTTTGAAACGTGTTTTCACGATGTCACAATTCTTTTAAAATAAATAATAATAAAAAGCAGTTTAAAATTAAATAAAAGGCACATAAGCTAGCATGTATTAAAATCAGATAAAATCAAGTACAACAGTTAAGCGACCGTGCTAGAACCACGGAGCCCGGGAATGCCTAACACCTTCTCCCGGGTTAACAGAATTCCTTACTCGGATTTCTGGTACGCGGACTGTTAACAGAGTCATAAATTTCCTCGGTTCGGGATTCAACCGGTGACTTGGGACACCATTAATATCGCAAGTGGCGACTTTGAATAAATAATAATTAAATCCCGTTCCGATTGTCCTTTAAATGGAAAAACTCCTTTACGCCCTTCCGGGGGTGTAGGTGAAAAAGGAGGTGTGACACGAGCAGGCCTTGCCTTGTTGTAACCACCCTCGTCCTTCGAGGACTCCTTCTGTTTGTTATCAGTCCTCGACCCTAAAGCTGACGACCCTTCCTCCTACCCGAGGGGTCACGGTCTCATATCAGAAAATTCTCCAATGCCTGCGGTGATGGAGTTAGTACACATAAAAGAAGGTACCTTTCAAAGAAAACAAGCCACACACCACGTACCTTGATGTTTTGCCTCCCATCTACCCTTGGACAGATCTCGCCACTTATGCTTACCTTAAGTCGAGCAAGCTGCCAGTTTTCGAGACCAATCTACTAGATTGGGAACCTCATATGGCATCCACGGGATTGCTGCAAAAAAGAAAATAAAAAGAAATCATCTTTACAGAATCCGCATCTACCATGGACAAAAATAATAAGAACACGAGTGTACCACTTACGTGTAAAATTCCATTTCTCAGGAAATGGAAAGAACTCTGCGGAGATAATATCGACAGTCCACACTCAGATGAAACGACTCATCCACCCTTGGTCTCCATCTTCTTCATTGCTGGCAACAAAGGGCCGAGTAGATCGACGTCGCAGAGTAATCAAGCCTCGATAATGCAGGGGCCGGTACAATCTAATAAGATGGCTGAGGATGAACTCAAGCCCGACTTTATCTACAAAATACCTTACCATCAGCACTATCCTCTAGAACGACGGCTGAACCTATGCTAGGGTAACCTGATATCTTTTATAAAATTTGAGCATGACCCTATCGAGAGGGTCCAATGTAAAGGGGTATGTGTATACGTTCAAAAACCCCTCGACATGAGCCATGATGCTCTTTTTCGGGGAAGGTACTTGCAATACCACCTCTTCTCCCCATCTGTAGTCTCTCCTCACTGCCTCGAGATGTTCCTCTCCTATTGATGAAATGAACCTCGACGCATACTCCCAATGGCCCTGAACATTGGGAGGCCTCTCTAATGTAAAGTCCCTCTTCGAGATGAAGCTTCTCGGGGTTAACTCACCGGATGTCGGCGGCGTACCACCCACCGAGTGGGAGGGGGAGGCAGAACTCTCCTTTTCTGGGTGAACAAGTTTGGGTGTGACAACCATAACTGTGGTGGAACAAGACAAGGGAAATGAGGACTTAGGCGAAAGCTTCGAATTAAAGAGGTGAAAGAGCGGAGCAACGAAGAAGAACTCTATGAAAAGGGATAGCTGCTCAAAATAGCAGAATCCTCAATAAAGAAGGAAACAAACTCATATATAGAGCAAGCGGCGACTGTTCCCCTACCCTAAAGGCCAATTAATTCTGACCAGGCCATTATCACTTTCGGGGAGACGTACCGACGGGATCACCTCGATTATTTCATGACCGTGTCATACAATTAATGTTGTCGTACAACGCTCGAGGGATCAAAGACCCCCACATCAACCTAGCCTCGAGATAATACCCGATCTCGAGGATCTCTACTACACTGACTATAGGCTCTAAGGAGTCATCAATATCAATTAAGGCCACGAAATAGTGCCCGACCTCGAAGATCTCTATCAAAGTGAATATAAGCTCTGAGGATCTGTTAACACCAGTTTAGCCTCGAGATGGTGCCTGATCTCGAGGACCTTTCGATATTACAGAATGGGCTCCAAAAGGGGGGTCAACCTAGCTCCGAGATGGTGCCCGATCTCAAGGATCTCCATTACTATAACTATGATCTCTAAGGAGCTACCCATATAAACCTAAGCCTTAAGATGGTGCCCAATCTCGAGGATCTCTGCTATTACAAGTGCAGGTCATTCACCCGATTCTTTGGTCCTCGGGCTACCTGAGACCAAGTCAGTTCTCACTCGAGAATTATTAATAAAACCTCAGGCCTATTTTCGCCTTCAGATCAATTTAAATGCTCTCTTGGCTACTTTATCCCAGGGGCCATCCGAGTTTAAATGTATCCTCATTCAGGGTCTATCTATGGCTCCTTAGGGCTGTCTTCATTTTCAAAGCTAGTTTTTGAGGCCGCCCGAGTTCAAGTAAACTCTCACTCGGGGACTATTTGAAAAGGCCCAAGGGTTGTCTTTATTTTCAAGTGACCAAGCAACTCTGCCTCTCAAGGACTATTAGTAGGGCCTAAAAGGCTGAGTTTTGTTCTAAAATTTGAGGCCTCACTTTCACTCAATTCGAAGTCGGTGGTTCCGGTGGCCTAAGTTTGTATCAAGTCAATATGGACTTAGTTTGAGGAACATCAAAGGGTTTTAGGGAATATCATATTAATCAGTCAAGAACCAAGGGAATACCTACGCCCGGGTCCGGTATTCGGACCGATCGGTAGAGTCACATGCTCAGAATCTTTACAAACGCAGACAAGGGGAAATCCAACACAAATCAAAGACAAATTGAAGAAATATTTTTGTATTAACAAACGATGATTACAAAAGCCCACGAGGGGTCCTTACATAGAAACAAAGAAGCAAAAACTAATAGCTAAAAGTCTAATCTACTCTCGGAGGTACATCCTCGGAAGCAATATCTGCGAGAATCATTTCCTCGGGGTCCCCATTTCGATCTTCCGAACGGCATCTTCAAGAATCTCGAAGAAGCAGAAAAGGATGAGGAAGAGGGTGTAGCCTATCAAAGAGCAAAAGCTTTTAACAAGCATGGAAAATTGTGGCTTGGTGAAAAATTTGGCAAGTTTGGGTCTCGCTGGCACTACTATTGGGAAGCCACTTCTTGAGACATTGTACCGGTGTGGGATGAAAAGGTCAGTGTAGGGCACCACCTCACTCCATGGAAAGCAAAAGGAGTGAAATGCCACACCAGGTTGAAGTTAAGAGAGATGAGCAGTAGTTTACGGTCCACATATCCTCTGATATGGGGATAAGTTGAGATCCCTCTCACATTATCTCGGGCCAACAACAACAACAACAATAACAACCTAGTATGGTTCCATTCAGTGGGGAAAAGCTCTGAAAAAGAGCCATGGCGTGACTGGCAAAACTATTGCCGCGTGACCTTACGGTCATGAGTATGAATCATGGAAATCAGAATTTGGATGAGGATGAAGAGAAGAAAAGGGTTAAAGGCTGTTGAAGAATGACTGGATGAAATCTTGGCTCAAGAAACCTTCCATTTATAGAAAGGCAGTAACGTAACCGACAACGCAATCAACGCCTTTGGGAAACATATCGACAGGCGCAATCAATGCATTTTGGAAAATGGATCGGCAGCAATATTATTGTTTTTGGGAAAATAAACCGGCGATACATTGAATGCTTCTAGAAAGATGAACCGATGGGACGTCTCAGTTATCACAAAAGCTTACGTCATAAGCATGATGTCATCATAAGAGGCTCGAGAGGATCGATGTCAAAATTGTTTCTTATCATTTTGATCTAAGAAACGCGGGGACTATCCGTATACAGTAAAAATCAGAGGGTCCAATTTTATGATCGTTATGGAACTTCGTAAGACTGCCCCTAGAAGGCTCGAGGCTCAGTCCGGGGTTCGACCCCAAGGGTTCTCAATGATTGACCTCGAGGCAGTGCAAATCAAAGGCTATGATGGACAAACGGGAAGTTCCCAAGGCACGTGATTAAAGCAGACCAAGTCTATTAGGCTAGTTCAAGCCCGTACAGTTGCATTAAATGGTTGTACCAGCTTCAAATCCTTGTAATAAATGTGTTTGTACTATGTTGGTATTCCCCCTCATATATAAAAGGGACCCTTGTCATTTTGTAAGGATATACAACATTCAATACAAGAACATTCTCTGCTCTCTAGCGCAAACATATTCTCTTTTGATTATATTGCTTACATTTATTATGTTTCATTAATTGTTCTTCATTTACTACTCATTATTGATCATAAAGAGCTCATATCAAAGCTCTTATAATTGTTAGACCTTCATCGGTCGGTCTTTGCCTAACGCTTAGCTCGACCTCGAGGCCCCGTATAGGCCAGCTCGAGGCCCCAAATCCCAACCATTTGGTTTGCTCGACAAACTGCCTTCAAGCTCTTATCATATTTTCTAGTCTCACACTTAGCATATACTTCCTAACAACTAGAATAAAAATAAATCATGTATTTTTAGAATCACAAAATTAAATTTAATTGTAATTACCATTTTCAAGGTAAACAGAAAATAACCTCGAATCGATATTTTGTCAATTCCGTTAGGTTTGTATTGTAATTTTGGACTTGGGCGTATGCCCAGAATTTGAAATTGGAGGTCCCTATGTTGATTTGATTCGTTTTTCTAAAAGCTAGTGTTTTGAAAGTTTGGAAATTTCCTAACTTTAACCGTAAGTTTACTTCATGGCTATCGGGTTAGGATTTTTATATTAAGACTTGGTATAGGTCTGTATTACTATTTGAAACTTGTCTGTAAAATTTGGTGAAATTCGGAGTTGTTTGACATGATTCATACGCTTAGATATAATAATAGTTGTTCTTGAGTTTCCTTTGAAAATTCATTCATTTTGCCGTTCAATTTGTAGATTTAGATGTTATTTTGGTGATTTGATCATGCGAGTGAGTTCATATGATATTATTACACTTGTGTGCATCTCTGGTTTGGAGCCCGAGGGGCTCAGATGGGTTTTGAACGCGTTTCGAGAAAGCTTTAGATGACTTGAACTAGATGGTGCACTGATACTTCTGGTGCTTTGCAATCACCAGATCGCATTTGCGAGCATGGGCTAGGGACTTGGGTTCTCGCATTTGCGAGAAAAGAGTTACATATGCGATTTTTCCTGTGTCCGCATTTGCGACTCTCTAATCGCAATTGCAATGCTATGTTGAGTATGGGTATCTTCACATTTGCGAAGAACTTGGTCGTTTTTGCGAAGGAGGGAAGTTCGCATTTGCGATCAATTTTATCGCAATTGTAACATCTAGGCTCCTGATGCACAGCATGCATTTGCGACCTGTGCTTCGCATTTGAGATGGTCGCAATTGCGACATCTACAGCTAGTTAAAAGAAGGAAAAATCGGAACTTAGCTCATTTTACACCATTTCTCAACCCCAAACACTCTAGAGGCGATTTTTCAATAGATTTTTCTTTCCAAATTTATTGGTGAGTAACTTTAATCCATTTCTTTTTATTTTTCCATTATTTTTCATGAGATTTCAACTTCAAATCGAGGATTTCTATGGTAGAAATTAGGGATCTGAGTAAAAATTGAGGATTTTGTAAAATTGAGATTCAGACCACAAATTGAGGTCGTATTTCGAAACAAATCACATAACCGGTATTGGCGATGAATGGGTAATCGAGTTCCGGTCGGAACCTCGGGTTTTGACCAAGCAGACCCGGGATTGACTTTTTCAAAAATGATCAAAATTGAACCTTTTTCATTAATTGGTAGTTTCTAAAGCTTATTTTGGATCGTTTGATCGATAATTTACTAGATTTGGTTGGTTTGGAGGCTTGTTCAAAAGGAAAGGTCGTGGTTGGTTGATTGCTTTGATTCGTGGAGTGAGGTAAGTGTTGTGTCTAACCTGAACTTGGGAGAATTAGGAATTCATGAACTATGTGTTATGTGAATTATGTGGGGAAATGGTGTATATGCAAAGTAACAAGTGTATTATATGTTGTCATGGGATCTAGTATGCGGGGATTGGATATTTATTCTATGTTTTTGTTTATTTCATGATATATCTTGCTTCATGCCTTAATTGTTACATGTATTTATTTGACTTCTATGCCATAATTGTTACTTGTCATTTAATTATTCTTTTGCCTTAATTTGTTGTTCCTCCCATGACTCCATGCTTATTTGTTACCTGTTTCTTCTTGATTTAATTGCATACTTTAGTTATTACATGCTTTACTTGTTTATATTGTTTTGTAGTAATTGTTTCACTCTAAAATGTTGTTTCACGTGTGTGGTCGGTTTAGTTGTTATGTGCCAATGAATTAGTAAAGTTTGAGATTTCGAGTTGTTAGAGATTCTCCGATTATTCTGTGATTCTTTATTGTCTTTACATTTACCTTATGGACGTAGATATTATTGGTAAATTTGGTCGTTGAATTGTTTATGTTGATGAATAAAATTATTTGGGAGCGGGTTACACGCTGCAACAGAAAATTAAAAAGTATTGAAATAAAATTAAGGAATAAAGACGGATTATGATATGAACAGATAATGATATGGTGGGATCGGGTTGCGCGCACGCAACGAATTTTACATGTTGTATCTATTTGTGATTGTTGAGTTATCCTCGATATTGTATTATGAGACTTGTTATTCTAGGCTCTCTGGTAGTTGAACTTCGAGTTTGTATTCATGAGTTAATTTCTTTATTTTCATTTCCAGTTTTTCCTTGTTGTTATTGTTGTTGTTGTTGTTGTTGTTATTATTATTATTATTATTATTATTATTATTATTATTATTATTATTATTATTATTATTATTATTATTATTATTATTATTATTATTTCATACAGGTTATTTGCAAGTGACTTGCCTTAGCCTCGTCACTACTTCGTCGAGGTTAGGCTCGGCACTTACAGAGGATATAGGACCGGTTGTACTCATACTACACTTTGCACTTCTTGTATAGATATCGGAGTTGATCCTAGCGGTGCATATTGAGACTGCCCGGATACTGCTACTGTGGAGACTTGAGTTATAGCTGCAGGACGTCCGCAACCCTGAAGTCCCCTTCCATTTCATCATTGCTATTTATTTAGTTTCAGACAGTTGTTTTTATTTAGCCTTTATCTGTAGCACTCTAGACGCTCATGTATTCGTGACACCAGATTCTGGGTTATATTTGGATTACGTTATTCAGTATTATATCACCCTATTTTAGACTATTGCGGTTGTTATTTTTAATAATTTTGATTTAAATTCTTAAAACTGGTGAAGTAATTTAGCTAATGTTGGCTTGCTTCGCGAGTGAAATGCTAGGCGCAATCACAATCCAGAGGGTGGGATTTCGGGTCGTGACAAGCTTAAAAGATAGGACCTCGTAGTTAAGTTAGTTAGAAATTAGGCTGTAAGTTTTGTGGATCTCCACTTAAGTCCATTTAGCTTTTAGTTATATTTTCCCTTATTTACACATTGTACCCTTTAATTCTCGTCTGTTATATAAAAAGTCTAGACATATTTCTCTTTTCTGTCACTTTTGATTGGTAGCCACTTGACAAACCTATGGTGCACTAAAAAATATCTCACAAAAAATAACCCATTGGTAAAATTCAAAATGCTGAAAATATGTTCGTAAGTTTTCACATGATAACTCTTCTAGCTAGCACCTTTTTTCTCATTAAAATTTTGGAGAAGTGCCTAAGAAACTAAGTTTGCAATGATCTTAAGAATCAAAACTTCTTATAATTGAGTTGTTAGTTAATATGCAAATGTCCATTAGATTACTACCTAATTATTCGCATTGATACATTACAAAATATCTTTTGATTTAAAATATTTCTCAATCATCAATGTAATAACATCAATAGTATTTTTATAATAATTCTGTCTTATTTTATTATATATATTAATAATTAACATGATATTGTCGTGCGAGGCGCGTTCATGGATCTGGTCTGATCTGGGCCGTTGATCTCAGAATGATCAACGGCCAAGATCACATTCCCCATACCCACGAACAAACCCGACCCGTTCAACCCCGGACCGACCCCAACCCCTTGCACTTGAAACGACACCGTTTCCCACTAGCTGAAAGATCCTGGCCCTTCATCTCGTCTCATCCGACGGCCAGGATCTATTCACCCACTAACTATATAAGCCTACAACCATACCCCACGCCCCATCCAAACACCCCCCTACCTTCCATCGTCCTCACCACAGACCCCTTGGAACCCTAGCCGCCCCCTTTCCCTTCACCATTAATCCCGGCGGCATGGACGCCGGTCACCCCCACCTTAACACCATAGATGCACCTCACCATCCTAAACCCAAATCCACCAACCACTTAGCTCGAATCCCCTCCCACCTTCTCGAATCTTCATTTGAAGATTCGAGTCGGAACCTGACTTACACCGATTGACCCCAGCTTCACACCAGACAGTCCCCGGACCTCCCTCGTGACCAAACCATGCTTGGTTTGGTCCGAATCTAACCAGGGAAACATAAATCCCAGATCTGCTTTTAGGAGCCCTAGGGTTCCTCGTGACTGATCTGTGTCTGTTTGAGCCAAGTGATTAGGGTCTAATGGACCTTAATAGAAGTGTTTCTCATTTGAGAACACTTCGATTAAAGTCCGTTAAACCCTAAGAAAGATCAATTCGAATCCGAGCTAAGGTTTGCTGATTTTTCAAGATTTCAGGTATTTCTATTTTTCTTTTCTATCAGTTCATGAGTCTTGTTATAATTGAATGTTTGTTTATTGCCGCAAAATGTTAGTTGATTTTATTTCTGAATTGTTGGTCGACTGTGTCCTGTCCACCTTGCCTGGACCTCTCTGTTTGATTGAGTCTTTCTTTCATTTATTGATAATATGTGTATGTGTAAGTTGTATAATCAGCCGAGTTTGGAATGAGTCGATTAATTAGTTCCCAGGTTCATTTTTGTATTAACAGTGCAATCTGAACCCTTTGCTGATATTGTTAGATTTCTGATCATTAGCTTCGACTGTATGTGTTACCTTTAGTATAGTCGAGTCGATACACATCGTCAATAAGTTCAAAGCTTTGAATGATAATAATTTGATTGGTTTTTCTGCTGAAGTCCTACTTAAGTCAAATTAGGAATTGAGCATAACTACTTATAATTGTTGTATTTGAATCAGAAATTTAAGGGTTTGGTCTGTAACTGCAGTCTGAATTGGGGGGCATGTGCACTTGTGCACAACATGTGCATTAAAGGCCTTTGTTAAGATTAAAATAGTTTGACAGCATATGCTGTCAGATTGTATTCTTGCTTCCCATGTCTGCTTTCAGTTTAATAAACCAATTAAAAGGACTGTCAGGGAATATCATGGGGGGTTTCCTAATTTTAAATGTTTGAGTGGGAAAAACAACTGAAAAGGAATAGGTTCTGAATTGTTTAACAAGCTGTTAAAGCTGATGTTAAGCTATAAGAACAGGCAGAAGTTCCATTAGACGGGGGACGGAAGGAGGAAAAGAAAAGAATCAGACTGAATTTTTGAGAAGAAACTCAGACAGATTAGAGGGGACTGAAATTGGGAACTAAAAGGAGAACTGATTTTGGAGATCTAGGAACTGGATTTTTAGACTGAAAGATTAGAGGTTGGAGGATAAAATAGAGAGGCACATACAGATACACATTGAGAGATAGAAGACACAGAAACAAAAAATCAGAAACTTTTCCCTATTGTTGTTGGATTTCACTTGTTTCCAACCTGTTCAATCAATTCTGATCCTCCCAAGTCTTAACTAAGTTTACTGGTTGTGGGTTGCATTGGTTTATGTCTTGAATTTGGTCTATCTGAAGTTTGATTCTACCCCACTGTGTGCTGCTATCATTTGGCTATTTTTCCTTCGGCTCTAGTTGCATCTTGCACTGGGATTTGTTCTGTTACTATCTGCTGTTACTGCTGCTGTTTGGTGTATGCTACTATTCCTCTACTGACTTCCCTGCTTCTTCGTTGTAAGCATTTCCAGGTACACATTTCAAGCCCCCATATTGGTGTAACTGGTTGTAACAATGAAAAGCATGAATTGAAAAGTCTGAAGGAATTATAATCATCTGTTTGTTCTACTTATAGCCCTTTATAAATGTTGTTAAGTTATGTAAACTTTAGTCTGTAGTTCAATAGAGAATGTATTAGTAAGTTTGTACTTAGTCGAAGCTTATATGGATCTAAAACCTCGATAGGTGATTCGTTTAGAGGTATACGAGAGGTGACTATATCGAAGCTTCCCCTTGTAAATAATTAATCAGATGATTAATAAGAATCCGGATTTGTCCAAACCATATAATTGAATTAGCATGTATCTTTTCTTCTATTTTAGAGACAAACACATTAGAAATGTAGTCGCTTTAGGATATCCTTTCTAAAATACTGAGACGAGCCTCACCAAATTAAAAATGCAAATTGCGGGGCCCTCAATAATTACCTTAATAAATACTTATAATTTGGGATGGACTGTTCAGCGAATTTCGCAGCCTTCCTCAAAGATAATAACGCGTTAGACTCTTTAGGCGCGATTTTAATTAAATTACATTCTTAAATTCGGGTGCGCATTTATGTAACCCAAATCAAAATCTCAATGGAGTCAGAATGTATTAACAACCACGGGTGCATTGATTGCGACGGGGTTCGAGATGCATTTTCACGACGTTGCAATTCTATTAAAAAATAACAATAAACGCGGTTTAAACTTAATAAAAGCACACAAGTTATAACATGTATTAAAATCAAATATTTAGCCATTATAGCAATTTAAGCGACTGTGCTAGAACCACAAGATTCGAGGGTGCCTAACACCTTCCCTCGGGTCAACAGAATTCCTTACTTAGAATTTCTGGTTCGCAGACTTCATTTGTAAAGTCGAATATTTTCCTCGATTTGGGATTCAAGATAAACCGGTGACTTAGGACACCAAAAGCCAAACCTTTCCCAAGTGGCGACTCTGAATTAAATAAATAATCTCATTTCGAATATTGTCACTTAAATTGGAAAAACTCCCGCGCATTTTAACCCTTTGGGGCCGGGCACGCAAAAAGGAGGTGTAACAGCTCTGGCGACTCCGCTGGGGACTAGTTCAGAACCACTGGTTCAGGGTTAGAATTCGAGCTTAGACAAATTGTTATATTCGGTTTTATCTGATCTTTACATGTTGAGCCTAATGTGCTAAATGATGCTTTTACCGCTTTGATATTACTTGAACTGTACATATAAACTGTGCCGAAACTTTTCTCTTCTTACCTCCGAGGAGAAGCTCGCTGGACGAGACTCCCTATTCTGTTAGTGTCAATCCCTGAAATAAGAAAGAGGTCGGACAAGTTACAAAGCCGGACGATCTCGCAGGTCCCCGGTACGTAGCCCCCTCCTCGGCTCGAGTTGTCCGCTCGGGTACACAGTCTAGAACATATACCCAGGTTATAAACCCAGTATAACAAAACCGCTGCTGGGAAATTAAACCCAGAACCGCTGGTTCAGGGTTCAAGGATTCGAGATTAGAATAATTATTATATTTGGCTTTATTATCTGATATATATTACATGTTTTGACATAACATACTAAATGTTGTCTTTTACCGCTTTGATATTATCTGAACTGTATATAAACTGTGTCGAAACCCTTCTCTTCTTACCTCCGGGGAGAAGCTCGCTGGTCGAGGCTCCCTATTCTATTAGTGTCAATACCTGAAATAAGAAAGAGGACGGATAAGTTACGAAGCCGGAAGGCCTTTTGGTTCCCGGTAAGTTGCCCCTCCTCGACTCGAGTTGTCCGCTCGGGTACACAGTCTAGAACATCTACCCAGGTTATAAACCTAGTATAACGAAACCTCATGTCGGATCCTAGTAGGAACGTTTATTTTCATCATGTTGCATTTGACATAGGGGACTCAACACAGGGGTTGGGTCCGTCTAGGACAGGCAACCTGAAATAAAAAGACCATCCTGCTACATCTTGTTTGTTTTGTGCATTTATTTGCTTCAGATCTGCATGCTGACCGGTTTCTAAAAAGGGAAAAAATAGCAGCGTAGAGAGATAATTACTTATTTTTGGAAAAATAAAACCAATATCCAAGTAGTGTCAAACATCGCCGGAATTCTTTCTAAAGAAAAAAAACAAAACAAAACAAAAAGAATAAAAACAAAATTTGTCTTCTAGTTTTGATTTATTAAAAAAAATTAAATTTTTTTTTCTTTTAATCACTTTCAAAATCCAAAAAAAAAGAATTTATTTAAAAGTAAAAAAGAAAAAAAATGGAAAATTCATAATTCAAAAAAAAAAACAATGTTGTTTCTTTCGTAGTATCTCTTTTATAAGTTCAGACTAATAATCCAGGTACTTCCTTAAAAGATTTTCGAAATTTGAAAAAAAATGAAAAAGAAGTTAAAATTCAAAGAAAAAATATTTTTAGTCATCGTCTCTTTTCAAAAAAAAAAATCGAAATCAAAAAAATAAAAAATATTTTCTCCTTTTCTTTGTAAGTATTTTATTCAGAAAAAAGGGTTAGTCTAGTTACTCCATTTTCGACGCCCGAACTACGCCGGTTTGATTCTCACCGGATGTGAGATACGTAGGCAATCCCCATCGGGTTCAACCCCACCATTTTGCTAAGGTAGCCAAAACCAATAAACAAAAAAAATGTGTCAAAATAAGTCAGGTGATGCTGTTTTGTCATAAATAGCCGAATGTTCCCAAAGAGGACGCCGGAAGGCTGACTTTGCATAAACATCCATCTTTGAGTCATTTTTAAAGATTTTGTCCAGTTGACCCACACAGCCTTAAAATCTTCGTCCCCGAGGCGTTGAAAGGTTGTGTTTGCAATATTGAGTTTTCTAATTTGAAAAACTATAAAAAGAGTCATAAATAAGTCAGGTGATGTTGTTATGTCATAAATAGCCGAATGTTCCCGAAAGGAACGCTGGAAGGCTAACTCTGCACAAACAGCCACTTCTTGGGTCACGTTTAGGATTTTTTGACCAATTGACCTACACAACCTTAAAATCTTCATCCCCGAAGTGCTGAAAGGCCGTGGTTCGAAAATCTGATTTTTTCTTTCAAAAAAATAAATAAATAAGTAAATAAATAAAGAATAGTCAAATCTTTTGAGCCAAATCGTTTTGCTTAAATCACCCTAATAAATGCGCAGGATGAGCCAATGCTAAATGAACACTTGTTTCTTTATTTTTAGTTTCGAACTACGTAATGATCTGATTCACGCGGTGTCGTGATACGTAGGCAATCCTCATCGGATCCGGTCACATTTTACTGCAAATATTGAAAACAGTAATAAAAAAGAGAATAAATAGATAAATAAATAAAATAAAATAAAAAATAAAAAAATAAAAAAATAAAAAATAAAAGGAGGAGCCTGAAAGAAGCCGGAGTAACGCATGTCTTCGCTGCAGACATGTATAAATTCATTTAACTGTATAGGTGCATCATGCCCCAACGTGAGATTGCCTATCCGTTATTTGTTTCGAACTAACCACTTGTCTGCTAATGAGTCTTCCAGGTTTTAGAAAGGTAGTTGGTTTGGGGGAAGTCTGGCCTCGCATTCATATTTCACGAGGTCAAAAGGGAGTGTTCAGTTACCCGCTATTAAGACGAAAGGAAGTATTCACACTTACTTCACAAGGTCAAACGGGAATATAGCGATGTCTTCGGAAATTCCTTTGCCGACAATTCCCGTCCCTGAGGAGAGTTCGATCTCGGCCGTCCCAACTTTCGAGTTAGCAACTGCTGAGGAAAACAGAATTCTGAGGCTCCGCATGATGGAGATGTTGGATGACTGGCATAATGGAAGGGAACTACCAAGTGTTATCCCTGGATTCCCTGAGTTGTTCCACAGAACAAGTGGAACTTCGAACATTCCCATAAGCTATCCAGCTACCCCGTTCGGGTACCCGGCCAATTCAGCCCACTCCGCAGGATCACCCTTTGAGTCTTGCCCTTGGATGTCAACAACGGATGTCGCTACAAGCATTTTTACCGCACCGCCCTGTCCAATCATGGCACAGCCCACTACACAGGCCCAATTTTGACTCTTCCTCATTCACCTTTCCAGCTCCCTCTTTCTCGTTGGAACCAACTCGGCTTGCCACCAACACTACCCCTCAACAAACTCGATACGAGTTTGCACCTGAGCAGGGCCAAAGCTCCAAAATTGCTGAACAAGGTGAAATGGTCAAGAGAATGAAGAGCCTTGAACAAAATTTGAAAAACATGCAAGGTCTGAGCGGACAGAAAAGCGTCTCTTATGCTGATCTATGCATGTTCCCTCACGTGCATCTCCCTGTGGGTTTCAAAACTCCAAAGTTTGAGAAGTACGACGGGCAGGCGATCCCATTGCTCATCTCAAAAAGTATTGCAATCAACTGCGGGGAGCCGGAGGCAAAGAAGAATTGTTGATGGCATACTTCGGGGAGAGTTTGGTAGGAGTCGCTTCGGAATGGTATATGGACCAGGACATATCTCGCTGGCATATATGGGATGATCTTGCCAGAGACTTCGTAGGGCAGTTTCAATATAATATTGACATCGCACCAGACAGAAATGCCTTGTCAAACTTAAAGAAGAAACCCTCGGAAAGTTTCAGAGAATACGCCATCAAATGGCGCGAGCAAGCGTCAAGGGTAAAACCTTCCATGGACGAGATAGAGATGGTCACTACTTTCCTCCAGGCTCAAGAGTCCGACTATTTCCAAAACATGATGTCAGCCATGGGAAAGCCTTTCGCAGAAGCGATTAAGATTGGAGAGATGGTGGAGAACGGTCTGAAAACAGGAAGAATTTTGAGTCAGGCAGCCATAAGGGCAACCTCCCAAGCCGTCCAAAGCGGGTCTGGAGGAATGGCAAGAGGGAAGAAAAAGGAGGAAACATCCATGGAGGTATAAGAGGCGGGAGAATATCATAATCCCGGGCTTTGTTCTTCGGAAAGAACCTCGCAACATTATTTCCCCCACCAAAATGTGACCTACGCTCCTCAGCCCTACATGGTCATGAGCACCCAGCCTTACATCCAGCGGTCACAGCCAGTCAATCGGGGGCAAGCTCCACATCCTAGGAATCAGCCTCCTCACCGAAACCACTAAAATCCTCGACCTCCTCAGAATAATTTCCGTCCTCGGGAACCACCCAGGAGACCCAACTATACACCAATCGGTGAACTCTATTCCACCCTATTCCCTAAGCTTATCCAGATGAATTTGTTGCAGACCATACCACCAAACGGGCAGAACCCGGGATCACCATCATATTAGCGGGGTGTCAGATGTGCATACCATTCAGGGGTAGAAGGGCGCGACACCAACAACTGTTGGACATTGAAACAAGCTGTAGAGAATCTTTTAGACCAAGGGAAGATTGTGTTGAGAGACGAGGATATCCCAAATGTGACCAATAATCCGCTGCCCGCCCACAACAACGGGCCGATAGTTGGGATGATTTGTGAAGACGAGGAAGTTGATCCAGAGCTTAAAGCCATAATTTCTATTGCTGATACAGAAAAGGAGCCCAGGGCAACTCCGGAGCAAGAAAAAGGAATAAGTGACGTATTCAAGCAGCCCTCCATGTTATGGGGGACGATCAAACAACCTCGGCCGAACGAGCCAATGTTTTTCGGACGCATACCACAGAAGCCAAAATACAACAAAGAGGAAGATGATAAGGTTTTCCCGCTCGAAGAGAGTGAGGAAATATGTGAGGCGACGAGGGAAAAGCTATGAGAAATACACATGGTCCAGCCAGGAGAGGGCACTAGCACTGCTGAGGTATCGTACATGGGACCAAGCACCAAGCTTCAAAACTAGAAGGCTACGCCGTTCTTGATCAAACGGAAGTCCTATCGAACCTGTCTTGCCACTTTCTCTACATCACGAGCTACCCCAGGGTGTGACTCAGATGTTTTTCTTTAGTTTCATGTCTTTAATTTCCTAAATGTCAACCTTTTCTTTATCTTCCCCAAAGTGCCAAGAAATGAAATCATGTTTCATCGTTCATTTTTTTTTCTTCTATGTTTTCCTTTTTGTGTTCTCTTCAATTCTGATAAATACAGCTTTAAATAACATGACATGCTTGCGGACTTCATGCCCGAATCACGATAACTCTGTCAGACTTCAAATAATGAGTCAAAATTCGAGATATAAAGAATTTGAAAAGTAGGAAAATGTCTGTCACTAAAGCAGAGTTTGAGGGCAATAAATGGGTTTAGACCCGTACAGAATGTTAACCTTAATGACTACGGTTTGTCACAGCAATTGTACCAACAAAGAAGGGTCAATACATCATTTAAAAAACATTGCCAAGAGGGGCATTTGTATCTGGGCGGCGTCGAAAGAAATGACGTCAGCCCTGCTCGGAAAGCAGATGCAGTGATATGTCCAAATCGCTCTGGCGATATCGTTGCACAGTTTGAGATGACTAAGGCTTTCATTCTCGCCACCCAAACACTATTAACCCCTTGCAAACCCATTTGAGCCGGTCACTCTCCTTTGATTACCCTCTTTGGAACCTGAAAATGTTATTGAAAATAAAATGAAAAAAGAAAGAAAGAAAGAAAGAAACTGAAATGAAAAAAAAAAAGAGGAAGAAAAGAACTTGAAAAAGAAGAAAATATATAAAGGGACAATGAAAATGAAAAAGGGAAGGGAAGTGTGAAAAAATCAAACGAAAAAAAAATAAAAAAAAAAAAATCCAAAAATGAAAAACAAAAAATGTGCCTGAACTACGTTTGACTTGATTCCGAAAGGATACGTAGGCAACCTCTCCTTAGGGTTCAGTCACACCAAAACAAAAATCTAGGAATTCCCCCGAAAGTAAAGCTGGGGCAGAAGTTATAATGATTCGGCAATAATCCCGCCCAAAAGGTTCCAAAGTTGTAGTTCAATCCACATTCTTTTCACCCCAAGCCTTTGTCCAAGTCCTTCTGATCAATCAGCAAAGCGTTTCAAAATGGAAGATGGAATTATTTGGTCTGATACAACAAAATGAGGCGACGAGAGAAGAGAAATTGAAAATGAGAGAGCTTGTTTAGTAAAAACTCGCAAAGAGTGCTATCAGGCGACAGTAAGAAGAGAAATGAGAGAGGTCGACTAGCGAAAACCCTCAAAGGGCGTTGTCGGCCAAAAAGATGATTCCACCTCAGAAAGTCCTGGCAAGGTTCCCGGGTTTTGAAAACACAGATCTGTTTTGATTCATGAGGAAATGCAAGTTCTTGGAGGTCGGGCATCCACTCTAAAAGGCATGTCATGTCAGATTGAAGCCGGCATACACTCCAGATAAGTCCTTCTTTTTCTCCCCGAAAGGGGCGCTTCTCTTTAAACTCATATGCTTTCCTTTACATAGTTTTCTTTGAGTTCCTTTTGATCTAACTCTTAATTCCGTAATAATCACAAAGAAAGGTGGCAGGACCGGTTTTTACAGGGCCCCGTTTGGCAAAAGTCAAAATGTACGGCCTCAGTGGCGCGTCAGTCCCATCCTGACTGGCCATGGTAGTTTATTTGTCTCCAAAGTAAAGACGTTCGAAAAGAAAAAAAAAGAGCCTACGGAGGCAAAATAAAGTTGGAGAGGTTAAGTCCCACGCGATTAGCCACTACGGTTTAGGTTTGAGGATCAAAATCCCCGACACAAAACCGACAAATCCCCACAGGGTCTCCCTTTGTTACAAATCCCCACGGAGTCTCCCCGTGTACAATTCCCCAAAGAGGTCCGCCCCAGCACATCCCCAGCAAGTCTGTTTGAAAAAAAAAAAGTAATCCTCACAGAGTTCGCATTGGACAAATCCCCACGGAGATTCTCTTGTACAAATCCCCACATAGTCTCCCTGATAAAATCCCCACCGAAAATCCCCAAGCAGGACGGGACGGAAAAACCAAAGCCTTACAAGGCAAATCATCACAAAATCTGGGAACGCAAGTCTGAGTAGTCCAAAGGGTTTCGCATGTGAATCCAATCGATGGCAGAGTTTCTCAACAAGAATTAGGCCAAGACAAAGCAATTGGAACGGTCAAGGCCCCCACAACCAACCGCCATTTTCAAACTGACAAGGTTTTCTTTGTTTAGGAAATTGAGACAGGTGCGACCCAAAGCAGCCGTGCAAGAAGCAGGTGTAGCCCAAAAAAAATAAAACGCGCAAGCATTGAAACAACCTTGCAGCGGGAAAAACGACCAAAGGTAAGTTTCCCGAAATTTTTTTCGTGCATTTTGATAAATAAAAGGGGATGAACCAAAGAAAAGAAATAAGACAAGAAATAAAAATGAACATCCCAAGAGAAAAACAAATCATGGTAGCGTAGGACCTCATTCCTCGACTATCCCGGTATAAACCACGGATCTCCCTAGCATAACCCAAGGAGCTTTTCCTACCCAAATCCCCGGCATAATCCGAGGACTCTTTCCCCTTGCCGGCATAACCCGATAAATCTTTCGGCATAACCCGATAAATCTTCCCGGCATGTTCCGATGAATTTTCCGGCATGATCCGATGAATCTTCCGGCATAACCCGATGAATCTGTCGGCATAACCCGATAAAATCTTCCCGGCACATTCCGATGAATTTCCCGGCATGATCCGATGAATATTCCGGCATAACCCGATGAATCTTCCGGCATAACCCGATGAATCTTTTCGGCATAACCCGATAAATCTTCCCGGTATATTCCGATGAATTTTCCGGCATGATCCGATGAATCTTCCGGCATAACCCGATGAATCTTCCGGCATAACCCGATGAATCTGTCGGCATAACCCGATAAATCTTCCCGGCATGTTCCGATGAATTTCCCGGCATGATCCGATGAATCTTCTCGGCATAACCCGATAAATCTTCCCGGCATGATCCGATGAATTTTCCGGCATGATCCGATGAACCTTTCGGCATAACCCGATGAATCCTTTGGCATAACCCGATAAATCTTTCGGCATAACCCGATAAATCTCCCCGGCATGTTTCGATGAATTTTCCGGCATGATCCGATGAATCTTCCGGCATAACCCGATGAATCTTCCGGCATAACCCGATGAATCTTCCGGCATAACCCGATGAAGCTGTCGGCATAACCCGATAAATCTTCCCGGCATGTTCCGATGAATTTTCCGGCATGATCCGATGAATTTTCTGGCATAACCCGATGAACCCTCCGGCATAACCCGACGAATCTTTCCGGCATAACCCGACGAATCTGTCCGACGTAACCCGAATAGTGTCCAGCATAACCTGGCAGCCTTCCCAATTTAGGGCTCTGATCCCTAAGTTGAACTTTGTCCCCCAGCTAGTCAGCATTAGGGTTTTAAACCCTAAACTGAACTTTTTCCATTTAGTCAGCATTAGGGTTTTAAAACCCTAAACTGAACTTTTTTCCTTTAGTCACCATTAGGGTTTTAAACCCAAAACCGAACTTTTTCCTTTAGTCAGCATTAGGGTTTTAAACCTTAAACTGAACTTCTTTCCTTCTGTTAGCATTAGGGTTTTAAACCCTAAACTGAACTCTTTCCTTTAGTCAGCATTAGGGTTTTAAACCCTAAACTGAACTTTTTTTTCCTTTAATCAGGATTAGGGTTCTTAAAACCTTAAACTGAACTTTTCCCTTTAAACAGGATTAGGGTTTTAAACCCTAAACGGAACGTTTCCTTAATCAACATTAGGGTTTCAACTCTAAACTGAGCTTTTCACCAGCTAGTCAGCATTAGGGCTCCAACCCTGAACTGAACTATTTCCTTTCCGCTAGCCTTAGGGCTCCAACCCTAAACTGAATATTCTTACATGGTGGCGATATCATCGATCTAATTCCTTCATCAATTCTATGAACTTCCTGGCAAATAACTCACGAAATTTCCCTAAGTGAAACTGGGGCAGAAAATTTCGTTCGTTTGTTTTTCCTCGCAGGTCTGACCTCGAGCCACACGGATCGAAACGACCCATGAGATGAGTCTCAACTCAGAATCAAAGAAGAAAAAGACAAAAAGAAGATGTGCCGAGACATCCGGATAAAATGGAAGGCAGATCGCTCCAAGATTTGATCATGGTCCCGAACTCTGCCAATAACGTCTCACTCAGTATCCCAGAGATAAACAAGCACCTACAACTCGCAAGCATCAAGATTCGGATCGAAGTCTCCAAGCAAAATCAGCTAAGACCCAAGATCGAGTTGCAAAAGAATCATAGATATGAATCTTGTAACTAGCAGTTGACATGCATATAAGTATTTAGTTCAGTTTTAATTTTTCTTTGGTTGTAATAAGGCGGTCAGTAAAGCAACGATGACAACAGCAACAATAGTAACAGCAAGCATTGCAATCCCATGGTAGTCCCAGCTGCCAAAACTTTCCGAACTACATTGACCTGATTCCTGTTTAGCCCAGGATATGTAGGAAATCTTTGAAGCAAGATTCGGTCAAATCTTTCAAAACATGCTTCATACGGAGTAGTCCAATAGGCAAAAGTCGCTCATATCTGCTCACTTTATCTTTGCACGAAAACTCTTCGCGTTTCCGAACAAAGAGGGGCAGCTGTGAGCACGTGATTTTTGTTTTACGCGACAATCACTCCAAAAGAAATAAAAATAATAACAAATGGTCTTGCTGTATAATTTTTGGATTTTTTACGTGGCATTTCGTTAAGTTATTTGTGATTTTGTTCATTTTTTATTTTTTATCAAACAAAATACAAAAAATGTGTGTGTCATGTGTAGTTGAACCATAGTCCGGTTATCAAAAGGAAAATCACGAAATATGCACGTTTTGTCCTATTCGTCGGCTTGGTGATTTTACCTATTTTTAATATTTTTGATGTGTGTGTAAATAATTGTATTAAGTGTTTAATTAGTGGAGTTTAATTTTGTTTAATTAGGTTTAGTTTTAAAATAAAAACAAATAATAATAAAAGAAAAAGAGTACAAAATTGGCCTGAAATCAAGTTTGGGCCTGTTCCCATTTAAAATCTGAGGCCCAAATCGAGACCAAAACTTGTGCTTGCCCCGGTCCAGACCAGCTGACCTCAGGAGTGTCAAAACGACGTAGTTTTGATCTGGTCTGATCTGGGCCGTTGATCTCAGAATGATCAACAGCCAAGATCACATTCCCCATACCCACGAACAAACCCGACACGTTCAACCCCGGACCGACCCCAACCCCTTGCACTTGAAACGACACCGTTTCCCACTAGCTGAAAGATCCTGGCCCTTCATCTCGTCTCATCCGACGGCCAGCATTACCCACTAACTATATAAGCCTACAACCATACCCCACGCCCCATCCAAACACCCCCTACCTTCTATCGTCCTCACCACAGACCCCTTGGAACCCTAGCCGCCCCCTTTCCCTTCACCATTAATCCCGGCGGCATGGACGCCGGTCACCCTCACCTTAACACCATAGATGCACCTCACCATCCTGAACCCAAATCCACCAACCACTTAGCTCGAATCCCCTCCCACCTTCTCGAATCTTCATTTGAAGATTCGAGTCAGAACCTGACTTACACCGATTGACCCCAGCTTCACACCATACAGTCCCCGGACCTCACTCGTGACCAAACCATGCTTGGTTTGGTCCAAATATAACCAGGGAAACATAAATCCCAGATCTGCTTTTAGGAGCCCTAGGGTTCCTCGTGACTGATCTGTGTCTATTTGAGCCAAGTGATTAGGGTCTAATAGACCTTAATCGAAGTGTTTCTCATTTGAGAACACTTCGATTAAAGTCTGTTCAACCCTAAGAAAGATCAATTCGAATCCGAGCTAGGGTTTGCTGATTTTTCAAGATTTCAGGTATTTCTGTTTTTCTTTTCTATCAGTTCATGAGTCTTGTTATAATTGAATGTTTGTTTATTGCCGCAAAATATTAGTTCATTTTATTTCTGAATTGTTGGTCGACTGTGTCCTGTCCACCTTGCCTGGACCTCTCTGTTTGATCGAGTCTTTCTTTCATTTACTGATAATATGTGTATGTGTAAGTTGTACAATCAGCCGAGTTTGGAATGAGTCGATTAATTAGTTCCCAGGTTCATTTTTGTATTAACAGTGCAATCTGAACCCTTTGCTGATACTGTTAGATTTCTGATCATTAGCTTCGACTGTATGTGTTACCTTTAGTATAGTCGAGTCGATACACATCGTCAATAAGTTCAAAGCTTTAAATGATAATAATTTGATTGATTTTCTGCTGAAGTCCTACTTAAATCAAATTAGGAATTGAGCATAACTACTTATAATTGTTGTATTTGAATCAGAAATTTAAGGGTCTGGTCTGTAACTGCAGTCTGAATTGGGGGGCATGTGCACTTGTGCACAACATGTGCATTAAAGGCCTTTGTTAAGATTAAAATAGTTTGACAGCATATGCTGTCAGATTGTATTCTTGCTGCCCATGTCTGATTTCAGTTTAATAAACCAATTAAAAGGACTGTCAGGGAATATCATGGGGGGTTTCCTAATTTTAAATGTTTGAGTGGGAAAAACAGCTGAAAAGGAATAGGTTCTGAGTTGTTTAACAAGCTGTGAAAGCTGATGTTAGGCTATAAGAACAGGCAGAAGTTCCATTAGACGGGGGACGGAAGGAGGAAAAGAAAAGAATCAGACTGAATTTTTGGGAAGAAACTCAGACAGATTAGAGGGGACTGAAATTGGGAACTAAAAGGAGAACTGATTTTGGAGATCTAGGAACTGGATTTTTAGACTGAAAGATTAGAGGTTGGAGGAGAAAATAGAGAGGCACATACAGATACACATTGAGAGATAGAAGACACAGAAACAAAAAATCAGAAACTTTTCCCTATTGTTGTTGGATTTCACTTGTTTCCAACCTGTTCAATCAATTCTGATCCTCCCAAGTCTTAACTAAGTTTACTGGTTGTGGGTTGCATTAGTTTATGTCTTGAATTTGGTCTATCTGAAGTTTGATTCTACCCCACTGTGTGCTGCTATCATTTGGCTATTTTTCCATCGGCTCTAGTTGCATCTTGCACTGGGATTTGTTCTGTTACTATCTGTTGTTACTGCTGCTGTTTGGTGTATGCTACTATTGCTCTACTGACTTCCCCGCTTCTTCGTTGTAAGCATTTTCAGGTACACATTTCAAGCCCCCATATTGGTGTAACTGGTTGTAACAATGAAAAGCATGAATTGAAAAGTCTGAAGGAATTATAATCATCTGTTTGTTCTACTTACAGCCCTTTATAAATGTTGTTAAGTTATGTAAACTTTAGTCTGTAGTTCAATAGAGAATGTATTAGTAAGTTTGTACTTAGTCGAAGCTTATATGGATCTAAAACCTCGATAGGTGATTCGTTTAGAGGTATACGGGAGGTGACTATATAATTCATGTAATGTGTAACCATTTAATGTAATCATTAATTCGAACTTTCCTTTAGTTGTATTGAGCATGTTAGGGCGAATTGGTTTTCCAAAATATTGTCGCAGACAACACAGTCTTAAATCTGGGAGTTTCGATTTCGGTAGGCAATTCTTTTTTTAGGATGAGTTCCGAATATTGTTAGTAGCACCATATAATGAGTAACTTTATTAATCCTGTTTAAATAAGTTTTGAAGTTAACTCGAGGAGTATTTGTGGTTTAAGTGTAGCATTTCGTCAATCTCGTATATAATTCTTCTATCAAATTAAAAGCATGTTCCATGAGGTATAACGCTTCTTCCCCTTGTAAATAATTAATCAGATGATTAATAAGAATCCGGATTTGGCCAAAGCATATAATTGAATTAGCATGTATCTTTTCTTCTATTTTAGAGACAAACACATTAGAAATGTAGTCGCTTTAGGATATCCTTTCTAAAATACTGAGACGAGCCTCACCAAATTAAAAATGCAAATTGCGGGGCCCTCAATAATTAACCTTAATAAATACTTAGAATTTGGGATGGACTGTTCAGCGAATTTCGCAGCCTTCCTCAAAGATAATAACGCGTTAGACTCTTTAGGCGCGATTTTAATTAAATTACATTCTTAAATTCGGGTGCGCATTTATGTGACCCAAATCCAAATCTCAATGGAGTCAGAATGTATTAACAACCACGGGTGCATTGATTGCGACGGGGTTCGAGATGCATTTTCACGACGTTGCAATTCTATTAAAAATAATAATAAAAGCGGTTTAAACTTAATAAAAGCACATAAGTCATAACATGTATTTAAATCAGATATTTAGCCATTATAACAATTTAAGCGACCGTGCTAGAACCACGGGATTCGAGGGTGCCTAACACCTTCCCTCGGGTCAACAGAATTCCTTACTTAGAATTTCTGGTTCGCAGACTTCATTTGGAAAGTCGAATATTTTCCTCGATTTGGGATTCAAGATAAACCGGTGACTTGGGACACCAAAAGCCAAACCTTTCCCAAGTGGCGACTCTGAATTAAATAAATAATCTCATTTCGAATATTGTCACTTAAATTGGAAAAACTCCCGCGCATTTTAACCCTTCGGGGCCGGGCGCGCAAAAAAGAAGTGTGACAATAATTATATCCTAAACTAAATAACTTGATTGCATAAATATTCTTTATAACGTCAATACATACAAACTTAAACTCGTAAATTCTCTTTGCTGCTTCTATTGGATAGAGCTTTGGTGATAAAATGACTAATAACTCCAATGGGGCAAGACATCAAGCACAGTGACACAGAATGGCGGGTCTCGACACAATTCTGCAATCCATCAAGATAAACCATCCTGTTTCAAAAAAAATAAAATAATAATAATTAAGAGTTTTAACGGGGCATCCCATCTCCAAAATAAACAAACAAATAAATAAATAACCAAAACAAAGAAGAGAAAATGGGGTAAGAGTAAACACACACAAACACAGAGATACAAGTCTAGGGATGACAATTTGAGCCCAAACTCATCTAACCCGTCTAGAGATTAATGGGTTGAGTTACAAACATTTTAGCTCTTGGGTCCATTTGGGCTGAGTGCAAGTTAACTCATTATATTTTATAGCCAATTCTGACTCATTAAGCAGCCCAAATACAACTCTTGAAACTCACCCAAAACAAAAGGTATCTCAAGTCAACTTATATAAAAATTTATTTAGTTGCCCCAATTTTACTTTTTTTTTTGTATTTTTAATTTTATGTTCTTTTGTTTTTCTGTGTCATCCACCCACCCTGTCCTACCTCCCCTCCTCACCTCCCGCGCAAAATCCCTCCTCTAAAAAAATATTTTTTTTGTATTTTAAATTTTCTATTTTTTTTTTCCTGCACCACAAACCCTAACCCCCACCCCAAGCAAAACCCCCCTCCCCTAAAAAAATTTACTTTTTTTTTATTTTGTATTTTCAGTTTTTTATTTTTTTTTCTGCACCCCTCACCCTGCCCTCCCCTCAAAAAAAAAATTTTACTTTTTTTTGTATTTTTAATTTTCTGTTTTTTTTTTGCACCACCACTCCCCCCCGGGCAAACCCCTAAAAAAAAATTTTACTTTTTTTTTAATTTTCTATTTTCTGTTTTTTCGTTTTTCTGCATCACTCACCCGCCCCAACCTCCCCACCCCCAAAAACTTTTTCAACTTACACATTTTAAGGTAAAAGGCTTTTTTTATGCAAGATTAACATGGTCTAAAACATGGGTCAAGCTGGGCGGGTTGGGTTATGACCCATTGTTTAACCCATCTTGACCCAGCCCATCTTAGCCCAAGTACACTTTGGGTTGGGTTGGACAATGACCCATTTATTGACCTAACCCATCTTGACCCGCTCAAATTCAGCCCAACCCGCCCATTTGTCACCCCTAAATACAACAAACAACAATAACAACAACAATAAACTCAGTGTAGTTCCACAAGTGGGGGCTGGGGAAGGTACAGTGTACGCAAACTTTACCCCTGCCTTTAAAAAGACAGAGAAGTTGTTTCAGGTAGACTCTCGACTCAAGAAGGAAAAAGAAACTCAGAGATACCAACCTTGCAGCAAAAAGATCCATAACCAAAATGTGAATCCAAGCAGAAGCTAATGACATCTCCCTAGAGAACAACTGAGTTATACCAGCTTGCTGAATGAGAACAAAATATTGTTAGAACCGCCAATAGTGTAATCAGTACAAACTATTACTTTATCCACTTCATTTTTATATGACAATGTTTAATTAGCACTATCAAAAAATAAGCCTATTGCATCGCTTTTTTTTGCAACGGGTTTACAACTATTGCGATAGCATGTCTATTGCAACGGTTATACGTGTTACAGTATACTTTAAGCCCTATTGAAACACTTCTAAAATAGAACTGTCGCGATAGTTCATTAACTGTTGCCACAGATGTGTCTACTGCAAAGGTTGCAGTAACCGTTGTAATAGATCTCTTTGCAGCGACGGTTTCCCTAAAAAAATTAGTATATTAGGATGCTTTTCATTTCCCTCCTTATTTTTCCTCTTATAATTTTCTTAACCCTAGCCTAGGTCCATCCGAACTTTTAAAAAAGTAAAGAACAATAAAACCTCCTCTAATTTTCCAAAGTCATTCTTGCCTAAAAGACATCGAACCCCTAGTTCTCTATTCCTAAAGTATTGTCCAAAAGATCCGGCGAACTAGTCCCAATAGCTCTAGCGATGGCGACATCTCCAGCAAGGGCGCAAGGCCACATCTCTGGCAAAGCACACGCCTTTCTAAAGCTTCCTCTCGTTGATGTTGGCCACAAACCCTAACCAAAGTCACTGAATTCGGCAAATAGAGAAGACACCGAGTCAAGAAAACACCTTTGCCACTTCTCTAAAGCTTCCTCCTCACGGTCAACAATGGGATCTTGTTAGAGCCGGACAAATGGAGAAAACCCAGTAGGAATTGCTTCTTAGATCGTCTGTAAAACCCTCGTCACTAGGACTTAGGGTACCAAGGTATTTTTCTCTATTCTTCATTGTTATTTTCTCTACGTCATTTTTGACTTTGTAGATCTTTGTACCTTGTGCTTGGTGTTTAGATTTCTCATTTGCCTAAGGTATTTTGTGTTTCTTCAATTACTGATAACCTTTGTTGGAAACTTTTTGAAGTGAAATCTTCAATTTATGCTATATATATTTTCAGTTCTTTATGATTTGTTTGTTTTATCCTTTTTGGTTGGAGGGCAGAGATATTGCGGAATTGAATGCTTATGGTTCATATCTCGTACCATTTCATTTGAACAATATTTTTGAGTCTAATGACAGAATATTGTGCAAGGACCTCAATAGCATAGCAGCAAGAACAAATATCAAATTCAGTAAATTATTTTTTCTAAAGAGAACTAACTGAATATATGTCCTGTTTCGTTTTGTTTTTGCTAAAGATTTACATTTTATCTTTATTTTTCATTCTTTTTGGTTCAGATTCCCTTTAGTAGAAGAGGCACCTCAGGTAATTTATGAATCTAAAGATATGAGATGATATAGGAATTGATTTAAGTCAAGTAGACAAAAAGCCCTTTAAATATCTCAAGCTCTCACATATAGAGACTTCTAAGTGTAAAGTATCTATTTACATGCACGAATAACTTTATTCTTTATTTAACTTTGTGTAGCAGTTAAGATTGAATTGTCAGTCATGCATATTTTGTATAGGAAAAACATAATAAGGCTTCTAGATTTCTAATGATAAAATAGACAATATTTTTCAATTATTTAAATTTATGTCAACTTCTCCTATATAATTCATGCATCATTTTCTGTGTTTAAAAAAAACAAGAATCGGATGCTAAAAGAAAACTAAAAATATGGAACCAATACACCTCTTTTGCAAGTTTATATTCCACTGTTGTTAATTCTAGCACAAGTATTAAACTGTGAAGTAGGTGAAACTGTGATTTATTATGGACAAAATGGTCATGAAGGGACATATGTTTGCTCTATCATATTTTATTTGTTGCTCTAAGAATATATGTCAATTCATAAAATACTTCTCAGTTGTTTTCAAATTTTTTGAGCTGAATGTTACTTTTTGCTTTTGCTTTAACATAGGAATGGTATATCTGATTTGTGGAAATTAATATGGGACTAGGCCAAGCAGTAACATATCAAGAGTACTAGAGGACTGTTAGTTATAAAGATAGTCATCCTGGATCAAGGGATCTCTAATTCTGGAATCTCTTTGCTCATTTTGAATTTTGAACCTCAAATTTTATAACCAATATTGTATATGTTCTACATTTTCTAAAGTAGTAGCTCTGCTTGACTCAAAATTATTTTATATATTCTCTCTTTTGCTTGATCAAGAAATATTTAAATGTTATTGCTAATAAGAAAGAGTCTTCTATGGTCAGTTTAAGCAACTACTTAATGCTGAATTTCCATTCTCCAGGCTTGCCAAGGAAATTATCAGTAACTACGTACTCTTCTGGAAAGAACAAATATCTCTTTCAAGTGCTCCAATGATGAACTTTCAAATAACTCTTTCTACTGAGTGTGTTTGAAGTGGAATAAAGTACATGTGTCAATCTGTCCAAAACCTTTATTTTTTAATTTAGTTAGAGACACATAATTTGATTATTTAGTGTCTGATAGCATCTATACATTTGATAAATATCCATAATTGTTTCCTTGTTCATAATTGAATCGTTCACACTTTGCAGTATATACCTGTGATTTTGTGAGGTATAGAATTGACTTCAATTGACAGGTACTGGATGGACTCTATAGTTTTGCAGTAGGTATTTGACGTCATCTCATTAACGCATTACTATTTCTTGCTTGACGGATTAGCTTTGGTAATATTATCAACAAAGCAAGTCCCTCAGCCATCCATCCGTGAAAAGATGTCCTTTGATGCACAAGACTTGATTGACAGGTTAGTTAATACCATTTTTAATATTATATATGATCCATCCTCTTAGAATAAATTTCACTAGTAATTTAGCATTCTTTAAAAGGATTATAAAATGATCATGTCCAAATTACTTTGTAAGATATTTTCATAGACTGGTTTGGTGGTCCTAATCTTTTGGAGCATGCTTGGTGTGGATCCGTACATTCATAATATAATTTGAGGGACTACTCTCTTTTCTCTAGGCTTAGTTTAGTAGTATGTTAAAGTTCGTTGATATTCAAATGTAATAGCTGTGTTTACTGAACATATTCATATGGTGGCAGAAGAAAATACAATATACATAATTCATCAGATATCTTCCATGTAATATGTAGGTTCTGACATAAATATTTATATTGCATCATCAATTTTAATTGAAAAAAGTTTTAAGAATGTAAACAAATCATACATCTAGCAGTATTATTTTTTTTGTGCAGTTAAGTTGAAAATCTTTGTGGTTTCTGGAGTTTTAAATGTGCAATTATGCCAAATTATTTTGCAATGGTTTTCATGTGCACTTCGTTAGATTTTTCCTCTCTAGTTAAGCTTGAAATTTTCTACAGTATTCGTTTGTATTTATGTTGCAGTTAAAGATTAAAACTTTATGCAGTAATTTTTTCCAGTGGTTTCTTTTTTTTCCCCAGTTAAGCAAGGAGATCAAGGTGAGAGTTGAATAATAACACTTGCGTGATTTTGAAGGTAATTGTCTTATATGGATCGATTATCTAGTAATTGCACTGAGTGTTTAATTGTGTGTCTATAATAGTTCAATCATCCAACATGATTTACCTTATTTGGAAACTTTTTGGAATTTGAACTTTTGGCAATTGACAAGTTTGTTTATGCAGTGCTGATTTTTGTTTATTTATTTTTCGGGTTTTGATTATACCAACATGATAAGATATCTCAATTAAGAATGAACTACTAGTAAAGATAAAATAAGATATCCTTGTGTTATTTGGTTGATGAATATCATATTACTAGAGTTAGTGAATGTTTCATCAAGATTGACGTTTTAAATTGCTAGAAACTTTAAAGTTAAAAAAATATCTTTAATTAAAGGAGATTTGCTGTTTGGTGAAATGACAATAAGGTATGACAATAAGTTTTTTTATTTTATTTTCAATGAGATTTATTTTTATTTCTTGGAGTTTTTGAAGATGTTTGTTATAATAGCTAAAGTGATGTCTGTTGGTGCATGTTAGTAGGAACTGTGTTTCTGCTTGCTCGTACTTTTTGTATTTGACTTTAGTAGAATATGAGGTTGTTGCCTTATGAAGTTTCGTACTTTTGTATTTGACTGGTTATTCTAAGTTATAAAGTTCCGGCCTTTTTCTTATGATACTTTTCCTCTATAGTTAGTATTGGCACATGAGACTTATACTCTGTAAATTGAACTTATGGATACTACTTTGATGGTAGTCGCTAGTTGTATGCTTATCTTCTGGCTTCTGTATAGTTAGATTGATCAAATTATACTCTAGGTTAAGATTTCATATATCGCTTCTTTTTCCATGTGAGTTCTTTTTTAATTAATTGTTATATAACCAAATATGATATAGATTGTTTTGTTTTTATTATGATTTTGTAAGTGAAGAAAATGAACAAAGGATAGACAAAAGGCAGTCAATACCTTAAGATTATTAGTTGATAGTTGCAAGATCTTTAGATGTTCTAAGAATTTTTTATTTTAGAAGTTTTTGCAAACTTATGTATGGTAACTCTTGAATTTATCAAATAATATTCTCTTTTTTGCTTTATACTATATGAATAGTGCTAGTTGGATAATTTGATTTGTGACTTTGCTATTTAATAGTTTCTTCGGTGATTTGTATCAATTTCAGTATAATATTTTATTATTCATGTAATAACAAACCACTAAAAAATCCGTTGCAATAGCTAAAAAATCCGTATTGTGATATGCAATCAAAAAGCGTTGCAATCGCCTCAAAAGTCGTTGCAATAATGATATTTGCAACGGTTTGGGACCGTTCCATTTGCTAAGATAACCGTTGCAATCTATAGGTTTATGGCAACGGTTACAAACCGTGGCATTACATACACCTATTGCAACGACACTTCAACCGTTGCAAGAAACCATTGCCGTAGACCTATTGGCACGCGACCTAATGTGACGGGTACTTAACCGTTCTAATAGAGCTATTGCAACGGTTTTTCTACCTATTGCAACGGATTTTGAACAGTTGCAGTAGAACTATTTCCTAGTAGTGTAGGCACAAGGAGGGTGTGTTTGATAGAGGAAAAATGACTTCCAGGAAAATATTCTTCATGTTGAGAAAGTTATTTGTGAGTGTTTGGTATGACAAAAAATCATTTTTTATGAAAAGAAGAAAAAATGATGTTATCTTCACTTATGACGAAAGTTATTTTCATTATAACTATCTTAACTTTTAACTTCATATAGTTACTTCAACTAACATATAGACATTATAATTATTCTCCAGAGCTCAAAAGTTTCGTCAAAATATTTTCTAATTTGTTGATATTATTATTAAACTTAACATATAGTTTTAGTGGAATACATTTTTTACTCATCAACCAAACAACAAAAAATATTTTCAAGAAATATATTTTCCATGAAAAGTGACTTTAATAATATCAAATATCCGGAGGTTAAGAAAGAAGAAGAAAAAGGCTTATAACATACCAAAGACGCTTAAACTTATGGTTTTGAATACGTCATAATAAATTTTTATACTTGTAAGAGCATGTCATTAAGGATAAACTAGAAAATTTAAAAATTAAAGTGTTTTCAAATATAGCGAAATATCTTTTTTCCGGAAACAAAAAAAAAAGCAGTGTAATTAATAATAATAACAAGAGTGTAGTTGAGTTGAGCACATACATCTGGAATCAGATCTTGATAATGAAATAATAGCTGAAGCGTATCTGGTCTCCAGGAAAGGACCAAGATATATGAGTACAGAAGTCCAAGCACGATATAAGGTAATTTGCTTTCCATCACTTTGTGAGTCTGCAATTGGCATGATGATTGACGAATTATCACCGGCGGTGAAGTCAGAAATATTTTTGTTCAAACTTGAAAGAAGTAAAAAAAAAATTCTGACAAAGGATGTTCAATATATGTCATATATCTTTAAAACCTAATATTTTGCCTATATATACATTATAATTTTCCGACGAAGAATGGTCAATTTGACCAGAGTGTAGCTTCGCCCATGACTATCACAACTTAACTTGGAAGTGAAGCAATGTTTTCTAAGACTTCATGATGTAGGACATACATTAACTTTATCCAAAATCAGCACCTCATATATAATTGAAAAATCAATGCATATATTGTGAAATGGTCCTTATGGATAGGTTAAAATAGTTCTTTAAATATACTATTGAGGAATTTTGGTTCTTTAAATTTGTCAAAAATGCACGCTCAGTGAAATATTTAATAAACTCTGTCAAAAATGCTACTTTTGGTCTATTTTTCATTACAGTTTCTACTCTTTTTTATTTTTTATTTTTTATCATTACTGATGTCTGGTGTAGTTTTTGGTGTTGTGGCTATGAGACTTGACTGGACTTTCCGAATGTTTTTAGTTAAATCCTTTTTTTTTTTTAACCGTACCACTTAAATCTACAGGCCAAAAGTTGTTATAGGAATTTTTATGTTGTATAGCCGCTCCTCCCCTCCTAAATAACAGCCGGAAAATGTATTCTATTTATATGTTACTATATAATACACATATTTTATATATACAATATATTTGACTAGCGACTGTAACTATTTTTGGCAGACCAGCAGCCAAATATGCTAAAAGCCCTCGAAAATTATCAAGAAAACTTACAAATTCAGCTTTAGGTGCGACAACCATGAAGACATAAAAGGGAAGAACTGATACTGATCCCAAAGGGAATGCAGTAGCAGCAATTTCAGAACTTGAAAACCCTGCAAAAGAAGAGCACAAACACTTAATTTCCCCAAATATCTGATAATATACATGCTAGCAAATGGCTTCTACATTGATTCAAAATGTTAAGAAATGCATAGAATACTTCTTTTCTTTTTCTTTTTTTCCTTTGTGTTGATAACTGTGATGTCCGGGCTGTGTGTGGGGTATATGTTACCTCACACTAGTGTAGGTACCAAATAAAGTAACTCTGTCCACAAAGGTTTGGATAAATAAATATATATATATATATATATAACTCACAATATTGAATTTGGCACCATAAATTAGATTTTTGGCTGATTTTAGCTTATAAGCACTTTTGGAATCTGCAAAACGAGTAGATAACCTAAGAAATAGCTCATCTATGTGCAAATTTGAGGAAAATATTCTTGAAGCAAGTAACTCAGCTAGCTGGTATTCAACATTCTTAATTAGCAATCTAGATTGCTGCAATACTTTTACTACTTTTTTCGACATGTTCTTTAAAAATCTAAGATCATCGTAGACCTCCCGCAAATACTCCTTCGCTAAGTAGGGGTAAGATCTGCGTACACACTCCCCTCCCGACATTCACATATGGGAATATAGTGGGTATGTTGTTGTTGTTTATATTATTCAGCACTAGTTTAAACTAATTTTTTAATTAATTAGCACACATTTAAAAGTATGGAGCATGATATGTGGAGGAAGATGATTACATGAAGCAGACACCGTTGAGCTCTTTCTTTGCAGAAGATTTCTTGTAACATTTGGACGAATAACGATTCTTGATCCTCCCAGAAAACTCCAACCAGTGCTTAACTTGGTTCCCAATCCCTCAACTTGTTGATTTGAAAGTTCAGATTTCACTGGTCCAAGAGCAAAAGGTGCAGCATTGTTCCTCTTTGTATACATGTTTGATGTCAATGCAGAAGCCCTGCAGTTCGTCTGCGACTAGTAGTACATAATCATTTTAGAATTAATTTTTGTCCAAAAAAAAAAAGTGAATTGAAAATCTCACCCAAACATTCGACTCTTGATAAATTATAAGAAACACACCTTGGATGAAATGAAAAGGTGGCAGAAACAAGAAGAAGAAGAGATGGCCATGACCAAGAATGCGGAGAAAATCAACAACGAGAATTATAATAAGGTAGCACTCTCATTTACTAGGGATACTGGAGGAGGGATGGCCCATGGGCCCAACACTGAATTACAAAAATAATTTCCTTAATTTTATTTCTCTAGTTATTTTGTAAAGATTATTTATATTTATTTAAATAATATATTTAAAGATAAAAAATATATATGGATCTGTATTTAATAAAAATATTGTTTTTTCGAGTTAACCATCTGATTTTAAACTTATTTTGTTGGAATTAAAGATCAGCGAAAAGATATAAAAAGGTTTCAAATATTTCATTAGATTGCTTCTTTTTTGTTTTTTATGTTTGTTTTTCCCTCATATTCTAATTTAAAATTTACAATAATTTTTTTTAGCAAAATAATAAGTAGGCTTGTTGGTAACACAAAAAAATTCATAGGCAACACATATTGATAATTTCTTAGTGAGTTAAATGTAAAAGAAAAAAAGACCCTAATTTATTTAAACCTCATCAATTTGTGAATAGCTAAAGAATTCGCACTTTTTCCGTTGATAATTCATTTGCTTATAGTTTTAAATAAGATGAGATGTCCTCTTCTAGCATAAGAAAAGTGTTACATTAAAAGTGGACCTGAAAATATAAAAACAAATATTTCTAAAAGAATACCAGCTCTTTTTAGAGACTTTTCTTATTAAGTGTTTGAATTAAAGACAATTATTTGAGCAATTGCACCTTAAAATGTTTACTTGACCTTCAAAATAATCATGAAGATAGTAAAGTTATTATAGTTTGAATAGTAATATCGTGAGTTCTAATTTGAATCCATGTTATTTTTTAATCAGATTACTCTTTTCTTATATAATATATATTTCAAAAACATAAATTACTAATAATATTCTATTTTCATTTTCCTTTTTCACATGAATTATCGTCATTGGATTTTCTTTTTTTCCTTTTCCTAATATTGCAGTACTATGCTATTTTACAAATTTTAGTATATTCTCTATTATTATTACTCCATTATTTTGTATTTCCAATTAAATGAAAGGTTGAAATATAACTGTGTTGCAATGTCACCAAAAGGAAAAACTCAAGCACAAATATAATAAGGTGGACCTTTGTGAAAACCAACAAGGAACCTTTGGGTGGAAATGACACCAGGTAGTCACTTTTAAGCATGTTGTTTAAAATATATCCACAGTTTACAATGTATTTAAAGATTAGCCAATTCGTTTAAGCTTCAGGACATCGCCTAAAGTTTAAGAATTGTGTCCAGAAGTTTGAATCTTATGTCCTGAATTTAAAATTGGCGGTTCATAAATTCAGGACACTTAGTCCTGAATTTCAAATTAGCAGCTCAAAAATTCAGGACACTAAGTCCTGACGTCCAAATTCAAATTTGGATGAATTGGCTAATCTTTAAATACATTATAAATTGTAAATATATTTTAAACAACGGGCTTAAAAATGGCTACCGGTGCACTTTGCGCAACCTTTGGTAACTGAAAAAAAGATAAGAACTGTTTGATAAAGCTATCGATTTATTTTCAATTTAACTTTAAAAACTATTATTTTTTCACTGTTTGATAAAGTTATTGATTTATTTTCAATTTAACTTAAAAACTATTATTTTTTCAAAAACTCATTTTTCTGAAGTAAAAGAAAATTTTTGAATGCAAGATAAAAGTTGTGCCTAGTGTATAAAAGACAACTTTTACTGAATAAATAATTTTTTCATCAAATACACAATTATTGCTCGTCAGTTTCTACTTAATGGAGTTGATCTTGATCACTTATTTTGGAATATATGAATGCTAAATTGGTAATGCAACAAACCTTGTAAAAGAAGCACCCTAACTAAATTCCCTAACTAACAAAATTTTTCATAATAATCGATAGAAACATATTCTTCCGAAGATTTAATAGTAGAGTATCTATTTTTGGAGGTCTTCATGTAGTAAATTAATTACAGCAGCCAACCACGCATGGTCCTGTACTATTTTATGAATAAAACAAATGAGCGTCCACTACACAATCATCAACTAGGGCAGATTTAGGGGGCGTAAGGGTGTTCACCTGAACACTATTCGTCGAAAAATTACACTGTATATACAAGGCAAAATCTGTTTTTTATCTCTATATATTAAGTTTTGAACACTTTTAACACAATCCAAAAATGTAGTTTAGTGGTCAAGGGGGTTCAAATTCTACATAAAGTCATGGGTTCAATTTCCACTAGCTACAAAAGAAATTTTGAACCCCCTTCGTGGAGATCCTGCCTCCGTCACTAATCATCAATATATTCGTCGGGCCCAACGTGAACAAAATTATACTATTCTAATTATGCTCTTTCTCATTGATATGTTACCCAAAAACGTATAGATTTGCAGCGACACTTGCTGATATAAATATGTGTACTATTAAAAAAAATGATAAACTATTACGTCAAATGAGTCGTTGCAACACTGAAATTTGACTCAAAATTCAAAAGTACTCTTTGACCACTAAATGAGCTAAAAAAAAAGAATTCAAGCAAAGAAAGTTCTGTAGTAGTTAGAAAAACTCATATAAAATTCATATGATCACTATCATAATAATTATGTAAAAAGCAAGTTGACTTCCTAAGCGATTTAACTTTAGCTTCACGAAACTATTAGATGAAAATCGAGAGTTTGCACCTAAATATATTCAATGAAGATATGATATTTCACACAGATTAGAATCCGCAGTCTCAAGTTGGAAGTGGGGAGTGTTTATCACTCCTGCAACCCTCTCTTATCTACGCCCTTACTATCTATTTACAATAAACAATGGGCGTGTAGTCTCATTTGACACAATTTAGACTTCTCGAAAGTAGCAAACTGGCAAAGGGTGCATAAAATTATAAATATATGATAGCATTAATTATTTTTTCTTTCCAAAAGGATGGAAAAATTAGTGTTGTTCGATTTTTGACTCCATGGAAAGCATCAATTTACTCCATGCAATAGCATTGTCAGGATCATATTGTTAATGCCCATTCTATATTCCGCAAAATAACCAAATTCTCTTTTTAGTTTTATAGGGAGCTTCATTTTTTCTCTCAAGGCACTTGAAAGTCTTGTACAGATGAGCAATCCTGATATAGACACTGCAAACGAACAAAATTTGACTGTGTATCAGAGACATCCAAAAAGACAATGGGATACACGACCAAAGAACTCATCACAACTTTCAAAAATGAAAACTGAATAGACAAACACAAATATTTACTTAAAACACAATAAAAAATCCACAACACAATAGACAAATAAAAATTATTTCAAAGCACTCCAGATCATTGTCACGACCCGGATTTTTCACCCTCGGAAGTCGTGATGGCGCCTACTAATGAGAGCTAGGCAAGCCAATCTTTTAACTACTTTCTTCATTATCAAATTATTTCCTTTTAGCAAACATAAAGCGATAATGTAATAACAACAGAAATTTAATTTTAAGCAGAAGAACACAACGAAATAGCTGAACTCTGTATCTATTACAACTGTTTAAACCTCAATTACCCAAAACCTGGTGTCACAGTGTCACAGACGGTCTAGGATTAACTACAAACATGGTCTGAAGAAAAAAAACAATACACTGTTTCGGAATATAAAGAAAATGAAACAGAAAATAGGGATAGAGGGAGACGCCAGGGCCTGCGGACGCCTGCAGGTCTACCTTGGATCTCCGGGTAGACTGAAGGTAGTCTCCAAGCTATGGTCCAAGAGCTGCTCCGAGATCTGCACATAGTGTAGAGTATAGCATCAGCACAACCGACCCCATGTGCTTGTAAGTGTCTAGCCTAACCTCGGTGAAGTAGTGATAAGGCTAGGACCAGACTAACAAATAAACTTGTGCAGTCATATAATATACAGCGAAAAGTAAAGCAGAATAAACAAATAAATATGAGAAGGGGAAACATGCTTCGGGGAATAACAGGTAAAATAGAATATCAAGAGAATTATAGGGAACCAAAATCCAACTACTAAGAAAGATAAGGAAAACAAAGGCAGATTTCACTTTCAGTTCACATCTTGTTGCAGGCGTACAACCCGTTCCCATTTCTCATATCTTGTGGCAGGCGTGCCACCCGTTCCTATTTCATTTATCTCGTGGTAGACGTTCCACCCGCTCCCATTTCATGTATCTTGTGGTAGGCGTACCACCTGCTCCCATTTCATGTATCTTGTGGTAGGCATACTACCCGCTCCCATTTCATTAACTCTTGTGGTAGGCGTACCAATCGCTCCCATTTTATTATATCTTGTGGTAGGCGTACCACCCGCTCTCATTTCATTATATCTTGTGGTAGGCATACCACCCGCTCCCATTTCATTAACTCTTGTGGTAGGCGTACCACCCGCTCCCATTTACAAGCCAACAATAATCACAAGGAATCTTGACAAGGGAACAAAAGCAACATAATAACTTTCGGGCAAGGGAACAATGATATTTCAATAACATCCTTGTAAGGGAATAATACTATCAAACAAACATCCCAGGGAACATTAATATCAAAATAAACATCCTGGCAAGGGAATGAAGATAATAGCATATGAGGCACAATAAACCACAATGGAGTCATAACAATTTATAACACAAGACTCACGGCCATGATTGACACCGACATATAGATACTCGTCACCATGTCTATACGTCGTACTCCACAATTAACACGTAGAAAATAGACACAACTCCTAGTCCCTCAAGCTAAGGTTAGACCAAACACCTACCTCGATGCCACGAACACAATTCACGTTTCAATTATAGCTTTACCCCTTGATTCTACCACCAATTCGCTCGAATCTAGCCGCAAGTTACTTAATTACATCAATAAACGCTAAATGAATTAACCCGATACATGAAAATGAGTTTTTCTAAAGTTTTGCACAAAAAGTCAAAAATTGCCCCCGGGCCCACATGGTCAAAACCCGAGGTTCAAATCAAAACCTAATTACCCATTCCCCCACGAACCCAAATATATAATTTATTTTGAAATCGGACCTCAAATCGAGGTCCAAATCCCCAATTTTTGAAAAATCTAGGTTCTACCTAAAACACCCAATTTCCCCCCCCCCCATGAAAAGATGTTAATGAAATCATGTTAAAATATGTTAATGATTGAAGGAAATGAGTTAAAATTAACTTACAATCGATTTGGAAGAAGAGTTGTTCTTGGAAAATCGCCAAAAGGAATTTGTATTTTGAAAAGATGTGAAAAATGAGTTTAAAATCGTCTAAGTATAAAAGTTGCAGGTCTCAGATATGGGAATTGCGAACAGGGGTTCACAATTGCGAACCCCGGCCTCTTCTAGCTTGGAAATTGCGAAACAGGGCTCGCATTTGCGAACCCTTCAGGGAAAACTGGACTTTCGCATTTGCAATCACCGTCCAAACGGGAAACTTCGCAATTGCGAAGATAATCTCGCACTTGCAAGAGGGATCTGGCATGGGCTTTCTTCGCAATTGCGACAAGCCGCTCGGATTTGCGATATCACATTTGCGAGCCAGGCTTTGCAAATGAGAAACCTGCATGTCTGCCATGCACAGCTGAAAACCTACAATTTTCTAAGTTAAAAATGCACCCTGTGGCCTATCCAAAACTCACCTGAGCCCTCGGGGCTCCAACCCAAATATACACACAACCTCAAAAACATCCTATGGACTTATTCGTGTAATAAAATCACCAAAATAACATCATGTACATCAAATTAAACCTCAAGATCAATGAAATTTCTCAAAACTTCTTTAAACATCAAATTTTGCATTTAAGGTCTGAATCACGTCAAACGGATTCCGTTTCTTACCAAACTTCACAGAATTATCTTAAATCATATATAAGACTTATACCGGGCGCCGGAACCAAAATACGGGCCTGATATCAACACGTTCTAATCAAAATTCATTTCCAAACCTTATGAACTATTTCATAAAATAATTTTCTTCAAAAATTCATTTCTCGGGCTTGGGACCTCGGAATTCGATTACGGGCATACGCCCAAGTCCCATATTTTTCTAGGTTTGAGTCTGTTTACCCAAAATATTGACCGAAGTCAAATTAATTTATTTTATAGTCAAAATTTATTATTTTTTACAGATTTTAATATATGGGCTTTTCGGCTACGTGGCCGAACTTTGCACGCAAGTCGAGGTGATACTAAAAGAGGTTTTCAAGGCCTCGAAACGCAGAGTTCATTTTTAAAACAAGTGATGACCTCTTGGGCCATCACATTCTCCACCTCTAAAACAACCGTTCATCCTCGAATGGACAGAAGAAGGAAGTACATGAGTCGGGGAAAAATGGGGATAACGGCTCCGCATATCGGACTCGAACTCCCAGGTCGATGCCTTAGGAGGCTGACCCCTCCACTGAACACGAACAGAAGGAAAACTTTTCAATCTCAAACTAGAATAGCTATCGGCTCCTCCTCATAAGATAAGTCCTTGTCCAACTGGACAATGCTGAAATCTAACACATGAGATGGATCGCCGTGATATTTCCGAAGCATGGACACATGAAACACTGGATGCACGGCTGATAAGCTCGGCGGCAATGCAAGACTATAAGCCACCTCTCCCAATCGATCAAGAATCTCAAACAGGCCAATGAACTTAGGGCTAAGCTTGCCCTTCTTCCCAAATCTCATCACGCCCTTCATAGGAGTCACTCGAAGCAATACTTGCTCACCGATCATGAATGCCAAATCACGATCCTTGTGGTCGGCATGACTGGACTGGGCTGTACGAAGCCTATCCTGAATAATCCTGACCTTGTCCAAGGCCTCTTGAACCAGATCCGTACCCAACAACCGAGCCTCTCTCGGCTCAAACCATCCAACCGGAGACCGACACCACCTACCATATAAAGCCTCATAAGGAGCCATCTGGACACTCGACTGGTAGCTGTTGTTGTAGGCAAACTCTACTAAAGGCAAAAACTGATCCCACGAGCCTTCAAAGTCAATAACACAATCTCGGAGCATATCCTCCAAAATATGAATGGGTCCGCTCAGACTGCCCATCTGTCTGAGGATGAAATGTTTTGCTCAATTCAACCAGCGTGCCTAACTCTCGCTAAACTGCTCTCCAGAAACGTGAGGTAAACTGCATACCTCGGTCCGAAATGATAGACTCGGGCACACCATGAAGACGAACAATCTCCTGGATATAGATCTCAGCTAACCTCTCGGAAGAATACGGGACTGCCACAGGAATGAAATGTGCTGACTTGGTCAGCCTATCAACAACAACCCACACTGCATCGAAATTCCTCCGAGTTTGTGGGAGTCCAACAACAAAATCCATAGTGATCCGCTCCCACTTCCACTCGGGAAGCTCAATCCTCTGAAATGAACCACCGGGCCTCTGATGCTCGTACTTAACCTGCTGACAATTCAAAAGCCGATCCACATATGCAACGATATATTTCTTCATTCCCCGCCACCAATAATGCTGTCGCAAATTCTGATACATCTTAGCGGCGCCCAGATGAATAGAGTACCGGGAACTATGGGCCTCCTCTAAAATTAACTCTCGAAGCCTATCCACATTAGGCACACAAACTCGACCCTACAATCTCAAAACTCCATCATCACCTAAGGGAACCTGCTTGGCACCTCTGCGCTGCACCGTGTCTCTAAGGACACACAAATGGGGATCATCATACTGCCGATCTCGGATACGCTCTAATAAAGAAGAATGGGCGACTGTGCAAGCTAACACTCGACTAGGCTCAGAAACATCCAACCTCATGAACTGATTGGCCAAAGCCTGAACATCAAAGGAAAGTGGTCTCTCACCGACCGGAATATAAGCAAAACTGCCCATACTGGCTGACTTCCTACTCAAAGCATCGGCCACCACATTGGACTTTCCCGGATGATATAAGATGGTGATATCATAATCTTTCAACAACTCCAACCACCTCAGCTGCCTCAAATTCAACTCTTTTTGCTTGAATAAAGACTGAAGACTCTTCCGATCCGTGAACACCTCACATGTCACGCCATACAGATAATGCTTCAAATCTTCAACACATGAACAATGGCTGCCAACTCCAAATCATGAACCGGATAGTTCTTTTCATAAATCTTCAACTGCCGCGAAGCATAGTCAATGACCTTGCCATCCTACATCAATACTGCACTGAGTCCAATATGAGATGCATCACAATAGACTGTATAAGGCCCTGAACCTGTGAGCAAAACCAACACCGATGTCGTAGTCAGAGATGTCTTGAGCTTCTAAAAGCTCGCCTCACACTCATCCGACCATCTGAACTGGGCATCCTTCTGGGTCAACCTGGTCATCGGGGCTATGATAGATGAAAACCCCTCCACGAATCGACAGTAGTAGCCCGCCAATCCCAAGAAACACCGAATCTCTGTAGCTGATGCTGGTCTAGGCCAGTTCTTAACTACCTCAATCTTCTTCGGATCAACCTGAATACCCTCTACTGATACAACATAACCCAGGAATGCAACTGAACTCAACCAAAACTCACACTTCGAGAATCTAGCATATAACTGACTATCCCTCAAGGTTTGAAGAACCACCCTAAGATACTGCTCGTGTTCCTCCCGGCTACGAGAATATATCAAAATATCATCAATGAAGACTATCACGAACGAATCCAAATAAGGCCTGAACACTCGGTTCATCAACTCCATAAAAGCTGCTGGGGCATTTGTCAACCTGAATGACATCACCAAGAACTCATAATGCCCGTACCGAATGCGGAAAGCTGTCTTAGGGACATCGGATGCCCTAATCCTCAACTGATGGTATCCAGATCTCAAGTCAATCTTCAAAATTACATTGACACCCTGAAGTTGATCAAACAAATCATCAATCCTCGACAATGGATACTTATTCTTGATTGTAACCTTGTTCAACTGCCGGTAATCAATACAAATTCTCATCGACCCATCCTTATTCTTAACAAACAACACTGGCGCACCCCAAGGAGAAACACTAGGTCTAATGAAACCTTTCTCAAGCAAGTCTTGCAACTGCTCCTTCAACTCTTTCAACTCGGGCGGGGCCATACGGTACAGCGGGATAGAAATGGGCTGAGTGCGCGGAGCCAAATCAATGCAAAAATAAATATCCTTGCCGGGTAGCATACCCGGCAGGTCCGAAGGGAAAACCTCAGGAAACTCATGAACAACGGGCACAAAATCAATAGAAGGAACCTCAACACTAGAATCACGAACATATGCCAAATAGGCCAAACACCCCTTCTCGACCATACGCCTAGCCTTCACATAAGAGATAACACTACAGGTAGAATGACCAGGAGTCCCTCTCCACTCTAAATGAGGTAAACCCAGTAAGGCTAAGTGTAAAGCCCCAGAAAATTTTGCTTAGTAATTTAAGATTTCGTGGTGCCAAGGTAGGCCAAATATTGTATCTTGCGTGCAAATGAGGATTAAGGAGATTATTGATATCAATTGGATATGTTAATAAGTTTATAAGTCATAGTATAAGTGAATTGGGGTCTAAGGAGAGGCCTAAGTCTAAGCCAAGTTGGAAAATTTCATAAGAGACAAAAGTTGCAAATGAGTGCGCACAAGACCTCACTTTGGACAATCATATATCCAGTTATATAAGAATTTGTGTGATTTACAACCTATAAAATAAATGGTCTTTGAGTCTAGTTTCCAACACTTCAAACCGTTCGTTATTTGGACACTCCTACCAAAAGTTATGACCAAATTACCAAAAGCAGCGCAGAATTTTACACTACCGCGCCGCCCCATGCGGCGCGGCTGTGCAAAAATTAGGGTTTTTGTTATAAAACGACCTCATTTCGTCAAATAGATTCAAGGGACCATTTTTTGAGAAAAAATCAGATATTTTTAGAGTGAGAGAGTGCTCTAGAGTGAGAAAGTATACCTCATCAATTCTTCTACAACTCTTGCTCAAATTTTAAAGGATTAACAAGGAAAACCACACTAGGCCTTCATCATTGAGGTAAGATTCTATACCCTAACCTTTAATTTCGAATCTAGCTAAAGATGGGTAATTATAAAGAATGTTTGTGGGTATTGGAGTCGTTATCTTGCTTGCATGTGTTGTCAAAGGTTGTAGAAACATTGTTGAGCTAAATATGGTAAAGTATAGGTTGTGGGTTGATGAAATCCTCTATAAAAGGACCATAAAGATTTAACGCACATATGGTGTTTGACAAAATGCTCGAATGAGCTAGAATTATGAATATCTTCCTAATTTGTGTTCAATTTTGTTATGTCTCGAAGTAGATTGGTATTGCTAGAATTTATGAAACATTGTAGTAACTTAAGGAAAAGCTCTTTGAGGTATGTATGGCTAACTTTAACTCTTGTAGAATCCCCTTGTTGTGACGAGCATACGGTATGTGTGCCTTGTATGAAAATATGTGTATTGATTGTCTTAGTTGATTTCCACACCACCGTGTTATATGTGATTGTGAAAAGTGATTTTATGTGCCTACCGTATTATGTGCTAATCTTGTAAATGCTTGAGGATGGCAATATGGGAGTATGTGTTAACGAATGAAAGAACGTTAATGTGTCCAAATGTGGGAATGTGTATAATGGCTAAAACCCTGCGTGGTAAGTAATGAAAGATGGTATTTTGAAATGACGTAAATGAGTTGAACGATTACGACAACACCTTGTACATGAATTACTGCTTGGTGACATCTATGGTGTCTTGGGCCCAAATGTATGAATTGTTGATATGAACTTGTGCTTCCTTGAAATGATGATTCTTGTGATTAATATGCTTTGAATGTTGTTGGTTAAGTCTCGCGATATAATGGTGTAAGTAAATGGCAACAAACCAAGTGTGTGTGTGTGTGTGTGTGAATGTGTTCATGTGGTAAGAACTGTGTAACAAATGATGGAAAGAAATCGTAATTGATGCAATTGAAACAACTGTGGTAATATCATACGTGACTTGTCGCGGGCAATTATCGTTGTGACTTAAATTGTATACGGGATGTTGCATATGATGGAAATGGTATTGATGTTATGAAAATTCTTTGTGAATTATTGTTGTTGTCGTGTGAAATTTGATTATCCGGTGGGATCGGGTTGCGCGCCGCAACACGAAGTTATAAGGTGTGGGTTGTGGTGATAAGAGTGGACGAGGTAATAAGGGTGGAAAAGTGATCGAAATCACTATTGAAATGAAAATATGTGAAAGTTGTGAAACCATTGATGTGATGAAATAATGTTGAAAGGGGAAAAGGAGAGATTGTGGAACTTGTTTGGCTTTGGTTGTTCCTTTCATGTGCATTGGATTGTTGATTCTATTACTGTTTGTTACGTGTGTATTTCTTGATTTTACTTGGGGTAAAGTTTGTTCATACATACCAGTACAATTAAAATGTACTGACGTCCCTTTTGCTGGGGGCGCTACATTCGTGTTATGATTGTAGGTGGTTCTATAGCAGGTACTCCAATCCACCAACAATATCACTCCTTCACTTTCCGTCAATTGTATTGGTGAGCCCTTTTTTCCTCTCGGGGCCCTGCGTGGCTCATGCCGGTTTTCCTCCCGCAAATCTTATTTTGGTATTTGTGTAAGGTATAGCCGGAGCCTTGTTATTAGCAAGTATTGTAACACTCTTTTGTATCTCTAGAGGCTCCGTAGAAAGGAAATGTGGGTTATGTACTTATGTATTTTATATTTGGGTAGTGTAACTTGTAAACCACTCTAAGTAACCATGTGTATTATGTAAATCTCGTAAGAATGTGTTTAAATCATAAATGACTATTTTACTTGGTTAACGGATAATAAAAACGCGGGGTAACACGTGGGATAGGAAAGGCACCTAGGTCCGCTTGACTGGGGTTACCCGGTCGAGCGCCGGTCGCGCCCCTCGGTTTTGGGGCGTGACACTAAGGTTACAATCTTAGTATGATGATCCAAGATAGCATGGTAAGGTGATAACCAGTCCATCCTTAATATGACATCAAAATCGACCATGTCCAAAAGAAACAAATCTACATGAGTCGCAAGACCTCCAATCACAACTATACATGAATGATGGACTCGATCTACCACAATAGAATCACCCACCGGTGTAGACACATAAACAAGACCACTCAAAGAATCACTAGGCATGGACAGATACAGTGCAAAATAAGAGGACACATACGAGTTCGTAGACCCTGAATCAAATAACAATAAAGCATCTCTATCATAAAACTGAACCATGCCTGTAATAACTACATCGGAAGCCTCAGCCTCGGGCCTGGCTGGGAGAGCATAACATCGGGGCTGGGCCCCACCACCCTGAACCACATCTCTAGGACGACCTGCTGCTGGCTGGCCTCCACCTCTAGCGGCTTGAGCTCCACCTCTAGTACCTCTACCTCCACCTCTATCACCTCTACCCCCACCTTTAGCTGGCTGGGCAGGCTGTGGAACACCTGGTGCCTGAACCATGGCACGAGAACCCTACTGCTAAGAACTGCTCGGTGCTCGAGGGAAATACCTACCAATGTGCCTCGTGTCGCCACAAGTAAAACAAGCCCTCGACTGTTGGGTCTGACGACCCTGGAAACTCTGAAGTGGCGGTGCACTGATTGGAGCTGGTGGTGCACTGTAGGACTACTGAATAGAATACTACATCTAAGAACCACGACCACCTAAAGCACCGTGAGAAACCTGAAGTGCTGACTAAAAAGGCCTGGGAGGATGGCCCCTACCATATGAATCCCTACCTCTAGACGAGGTACTACTGAATCTACCCGAATGACGAGGCCTCTTGTCCGACCCATGACTACCTCCCTGTAACAGAACCATCTCAACTCTTCTGGCCACATTGGCCGCCTCCTGGAAAGATATCTCACTCCTAGTTTTCCTAGACATCTGAAGATGAATCGGCTAAATAAGTCCATCAATGAACCTCCTCACTCCTCGGTGGGAAGTATGACAAGAGAATGACAAGCTAGGTCGATGAATCTGGTCTCATACTGGGTAATAGTCATAGAACCCTGCTAGAGACGCTCAAACTGCCTCCGATAGGCCTCTCTTTGAGTGATGGGGAGAAACTTCTCCAGAAATAGCTGAGTAAATTGTTCCCAAGTCAAAGCTGGCGATCCGGCTGGTCTAGCCAAATAGAAATCCCTCCACCAGGTCTTGGCAGATCCAAACAAGCAAAAAGTGGCAAAATCGACCCAATTGGTCTCAACTATCCCCATGTTCCTGAGAACCCCATGATAGCTGTCTAGATAATCCTAGGGATCCTCGGTAGAAGCACCGCTAAAAGTAGTAGTGAAGAGCTTGGTGAACCTATCCAACCTCCACAAAGCATCGGCAGACATAGCCGCTCCATCACTGGTCTAAGCTACCACACCCGGTTGAACTGCTCCAACTGGCTAAACCGCTAGAGTCTGAATCTGGGGAGCTACCTACTCCGGAGTGCGATTAGCAGGAGTCTGAGCTCCTCCTCTAGCTTGAGAGATGGCTAGTGCTATAGGAAGCAAGCCTGCTCAGGTTACACTCTCCATGAGGCCCACTAGACAGACCAGAGCATCCTGAAGAACTAGAATAGCAATAAACCCCTCTAGGACTTGAGCTGGGCCCATCGGAACTGCTGGGGCCGGAACCTCATCATCAAAATCAACCTTAGGCTCCACCGCTGGTGCTACTACTCGGGACTGAGCTCTACCCCTACCTCGGCCTCTAGCACGGCCTCGGCCTCGCCCTCTGCCCCTCGTGGAAGTTGTTGCTGGGGGATCGGGCATCTAGTCAGTGGATGAGGAAGCGCGTGTTCTCGCCATCTGTGAAAGAACAGAGTAGAAATTCAATTAGCGTTGAGGAACCAAACCGCACGATAGGAAAGAATAAATGTGAAGATTTTCCTAACTCTGTAGCCTCTGGGGATAAATACAGATGCCTCCATACCGATCCCTCAAACTCTACTAAGCTTGTCTGTGAACTGTGAGACCCATGTAACCTAGAGCTCTGATACCAATTTGTCACGACCCAGATTTACCACCCTCGGGAGTCGTGATGGCGCCTACTAATGAGAGCTAGGCAAGCCAATCTTTTAACTACTTTCTTCATTATCAAATTATTTCCTTTTAGCAAATATAAAGCGATAACGTAATAACAGCGGAAATTTAATTTTAAGTGGAAGAACATAATGAAATAGCTGAACTATGTATATATTACAACTGTTTAAACCCCAATTACCCAAAACCTGGTGTCATAGTGTCACAAACGGTTTAGGATTAACTACATACAAGGTCTGAAGAAAAACAAAAATACATTGTTTCAGAATATAAAGAAAATGAAATAGAAAATAGAGATAGAGGGAGACGCCAGGGCCTGCGGACGCCTACAGGTCTACCTTGGATCTCCGGGTGGAGTGAAGGTAGACTCCAAGCTAGGGTCCAAGAGCTACTCCGAGATCTGCTCATAGTGCAGAGTGTAGCATCAGCACAACCGACCCCATGTGCTGGTAAGTGTCTAGCCTAACCTCGGCGAAGTAGTAACGAGGCTAGGACCAGACTACCAAATAAATATGTGCAGTTATATAATATACAGCGGAAAGTAAAGCATAATAAACAAATAAAGATAGGATGGGGAAACATACTTCGGAGAATAACAGGTAAAACAGAATATCAAGAGAATTATAGGGAACCAAAATCCAACTACTAAGAAGGATAAGGAAAATAAAGGGAGATTTCACTTTTAGTTCACATCTTGTTGTAGGCGTGCAACCCGATCCCATTTCTCATATCTTGTGGTAGGCGTGCCACCCCTCATATTTCATTTATCTCGTGGCAGGCGTGCCACCCGCTCCCATTTCATGTATCTCATGGTTGGCGGACCACCCACTCCCATTTCATGTATCTTGTGGTAGGCGTATCACCTGCTCCCATTTTATTAACTCTTGTGGTAGGCGTACCACCCGCTCCTATTTCATTATATATTGTGGTAGGCCTACCACCCTCTCCAATTTTATTATATCTTGTGGTAGTCGTACCACCCGCTCCCATTTTATTAACTCTTGTGGTAGGCGTACCACCCGCTCCTATTTACAAGCCAACAATAATCACAAGGAATCCCGGCAAGGGAACAAAAGCAACATAATAACTTCCCGGCAGGGGAACAATGATATTTCAACAACATCCCGGTAAGGAAACAATACTATCAAACAAACATCCCGGCAAGGGAACATTAACATCAAAACAAATATCCCGGCAAGGGAAGAATGATGATAATAGCATATGAGGAATAATAAACCACAATGGAGTCATAACAATTTATAACACAAGACTCACGGGCATGATTGACACCGACGTATAGATACTCATCACCATGCCTATACGTCGTACTCCAAAATTAACACGTAGAAAATAGACACAACTCCTAGTCCCTCAAGCTAAGGTTAGACCAAACACCTACCTCGATGCCACGAACACAATTCACGTTTCAATTATAGCTTTACCCCTTGATTCCACCACCATTTCGCTCGAATCTAGCCGCAAGTTACTTAATTACATCGGACCCAAATCACCCCTTGGTCAAAACCCAAGGTTCAAACTAAAATCCGATTACCAATTCCCCCACGAACCCAAATATATAATTTGTTTTGAAATCGGACCTCAAATCGAGGTCCAAATCCCCAATTTTTGAAAAACCTATGTTCTACCCAAAACACCCAATATCCCCCATGAAAATCATTGATTTTGAGTTGAAATCATATTAAAAGATGTTAATGATTGAAGTAAATGAGTTAAAATTAACTTACAATCGATTTGGAAGAATAGTTATTCTTGGAAAATCGCCCAAAGGAGTTTGTGTTTTGAAAAGATGTGAAAAATGAGTTTAAAATCGTCTATAAATATAAAAGTTGCAGGTCACAGATGTGGGAATTGCGAACAGGGGTTCACAATTGCGAACCCCGACCTCTGCTAGCTTGGGAATTGCGAAACAGGGCTTGCATTTATGAACCCTTCAGGGAAAACTGGACTTTCGCATTTGCGATCAACATGTCGCATTTTCGACTTGGGAATTGCGACCACAGCATTGCATTTGCGATCACCGGCCAAATGGGAAACTTCGCAATTGCGAAGATAATCTCGTATTTGCGAGAGGGAGCTGGCCTGGGCTTTCTTCGCAATTGCGACTAGCCGCTCGCATTTGCGATATCGCATTTGTGAGTCAGGCTTCGCAAATGCGAAACTTGTAGGCCTGCTATGCACAACTGTAAACCTGCAATTTTCTAAGTTAAAATGCACCCCGTAGCCTATCCAAAACTCACCCGAGCCCTCGAGGCTCCAACCCAAATATGCACACAACCTCAAAAACATCCTACAGACTTATTCATGTAATAAAATCACCAAAATAACATCATAAACATCGAATTAAACCTCAAGATCAATGAAATTTCTCAAAACTTCTTTAAACATCAAATTTTGCATTTAAGGTCCGAATCACGTCAAACGGATTCCGTTTCTTACCAAACTTCATAGAATTATCTTAAATCATATATAAGACCTGTACCGGGCGCCGAAACCAAAACACGGGCTCGATACCAATACGTTCTAATCAAAATTCATTTCCAAACCTTATGAACTATTTTAGAAAATAATTCTTTTCAAAAATTTATTTCTCGGGCTTGGGACCTCAGAATTCGATTTCGGGCATACGCCCAAGTCCCATATTTTCCTATGGACCCTCTAGGATCGTCAAATCACGAGTCCGGGTCTATTTACCCAAAATATTGACCGAAGTCAAATTAATTCATTTTATAGTCAAAATTTATCATTTTTCATAGATTTTCACATATAGACTTTCCGGCTACGCACCCGGACTGCGCACGCAAATCGAGGTAATGCTAAAAGAGATTTTTAAAGCCTCGAAACGCAGAATTCATTTTAAAAATAAGTGATGACCTCTTGGGTCATCACAGTCATATCCTTAAGCTCCTCACAAAGAACTAAACAACTAGGTATGAACCATAAAGGTAAAATCAGAAGGTCCTCCGTTGGAAGCCACAGGATGAGTGCTGAACACCTTAGAAATCTTCTCAATCAACCTTGTATCATTTCTCAGTGGATGGTTGAACGATATCATTGTACTTCCTAGAATAGTAAGTAGTTGTTGGAGCAACTGCTTGAGTAACTTTAGGAAAAATGGGAATCATGCTTAGAGAGAGCCAAGCTGATGCTGCATATTGCTCATTGGCTCGTACTTGGTGTAAAATCCCTTGGAGGCAGGCTCATACTTGGCATAGATTGTTTTTGCAAGTCCTGATGCAGCTCCTATAACACCAACACTTTTACCTCGGCTGCGACAGAGCGAGCAGCTGCAGAAGCCTAGAATACGAATCTCAATCTTACGAATAGACTCATCAACCTGCAATAAAATCAAATAGTGAGCAACTGATGAAAGAGACAGAGCAATTTAATAGTATGTTTTTAATAACTAACAAATCATATTTAACTACAAGAAATATGACTACAAAATTTTATAGTGCTAGTTAGTACCAAATCACATACTATTTTCACAAAAGGTGAAAGTTGTTACATATTTTGTTCATCAGCCTAATATTAGTATCTTTTCATTCGCCGACCAACATAGAATTAGATACATACAATAGCCACAAGAATGCTAAAAAAACAGAAGCAATATGCATCCCAACAGCCTTGGATTCTACAACAGTTCACCAAATCAGAAGAACATCCTCACTGTAAAATCACATAATCAATCCCTATGCAACTAATAATATATCTCAAATATTTCATGTCTAAACTAACTTTGTGTCTAACGAAAAATCTCACCACCACAAACACAATGCATCAACGCCTGAAAACATCCAATTTTCATTTGAAGTATAGGAAGGAGAATATTCTATTTCAGTTCTATGGAATGTGGAACAGAAATTTACTTATAAAAGAATTTTCCAAGTAAAGCAGGCAGCAAGAGCGGCTAATTACACTCTCGAATATAAAAAAGAACAAGTATCTTAATAGAGATTCTGAAACAAAAATAGGCGATACCATAATTTTTGGTAAGACTGTTTAATTCAAAACTCATTAGTTGGTATCAAAAGATAAATTTTATCAAAAAAGGTATAGTAGATGTGTACAAATCAGGAACAGTTACGTGTCCAATGAACTTTGGAATTTTGAATTTTTCCAATATAATCCTTGGCGAGGATGTAAATTTTGAAACAGGTAGATGTATGAAGAAAATAAACATTGAAGGTAATTGACGCTGCGCAATCTCCTGCACTTCTACAAAATGGTCCTACTTTGTCCTAATTGAACAGCCAGATTTAAGTGTCAATGTTCTTATAATAAAAGATAAAGCATAACATGAAATGGGATCAAATTGTGTTTTGTGGAAGAGATATGGTTCAAAGCTTTCAGATGTGCTCATAATTCTAGTACGACCAACAACTCTAAAAATAGGTTGCAACGCAGTAACACCAAGCCTAGCAGCTGGGGACAGAACGACCAATAACTCCAAAAATGGGCTGCAACGCAGTAACACGACACCTAGAAGCTGGGTACACAAAGACACAGTTGTCAAAAGAATATACTTTGCATACTAATAAGTAAAACTAACACGAAAGGCATGAACTGCCATTCTAAGTCTTGATGGAGGATTCCATCTACAAGCATAAAGTTCATTGGGGGGGGTGATCTTGCTCATCACCATTTACCTATTGCACACAATTTTCCTTCTTGTTGGTCATCTTTGTTGTACCAATTTCGAGATAAGGCACACAATATATAAGATCTTTAAAATTCTATTGATTTGGATCACTGAATGATGAAAAGTTAGTTCAAGTCTATTCTTTCGACCATGCAGATACGCAAACAGATAAAGGCATCTAGTAGAACAAGTAATATCATATTTTCCACAATGGAAGATATGTTTACCTCCATCAAAATACCTGTATTAATAATAGCTTAATAACTCTATATATATATCTGCTGAGGTACAGGAATCTGTCCTTGCTGATGAAACAGTAAAAAATTCTTCAACATTCCATGGGTTTGTTGTTCTATCACCAAACCAGATATCATATCACATGCTAAAGAATCAGAGACTAATTTTGCAACAAGAACTACACTAGAAGATATCCGTCTGCATCATCCGTATCTATAAGTTATACAAATACATGTACAGGTTTGCCTTTGGATGAGGGCTCTACATTCATTAATTTATCAATACCTCTTATAAACCCAAGCTTCAACATCAAGGACTTAATCCTTGAAAGATTTGGAAGCCAATAATGTCCTCCAAACCATACGGAACCCCATGAAGAGGACCTATAAAGAATAGAATCAAATAAATATTTTCCTTTGAGCAAATTCAGAGAAAGATAATTGTATATGAAGTTTTCTAATTAAGATTAAAAAAAACGACAGGATTCATTTCTTAGAATAGAGTAAAAAGTACTGGAATAATGGAGGATGTTGAGAATAGGTAAAATGCTAATAGTAGCAAGGGTATACAAGAAAGGAAGAGGGCCAAGGGGAAGAGAGGAAGGATGAATATCAGCCAAATATTTACCTTTTGAAAGCAGTTGATTAGCTTCTTTTGCTTGTTGATATGCTAATTATTCAGTAATTTTGATAATGGATTCAAGGACAGAACCATATCTCTGAAGCTCCAGAATTGCACATCATTTTGAGAATTAAATTATTCAATAACAAACAAAGCAGATTACATGAAGGAAAGCATTCACCATACCTTTTTAATCTATCCAAAAATATTTCTGTTAGCACGTTAATGTAATTAATTTTTCCTTTAAAAGTTGCCCAAGTTCAACAATTTGATATAACATATCATGTACTCAATTAATAAAATTTAAAATGACATACATTGGTACAACATAGTTACTTAGTTAATACTTATAGGTTTGATTTCATTAGTCTTATCTTTTTGGACAACATAAGCAAAACAACTGTACAGATTTTTACTGCTGGTGTAAAGGAATTACAACATTTCAAAAGAGAGCAATTAGAGCATGTAATACCAACAAAAAGGGCTCCGGCGAGACAACAGAGACTACTGTTATTAATTAATGGGAATGGAGACAACTGATCAGGTGAGTAAAATTTTGTACCAGTAACTCTCTTGGTTTTGGATATTAGGAGTGGAAGTTACAGATTCCATGTATTTTTAGTACCTTCGCTTGCTCATTAATTTCAAACTTTGATCTATATCACTCAATGGTGTTTTGCCTGAGCATAAGCAATACCACATATCAGTTCCATATTGCTGGAAGCTCCTATGCTGCACTTCATTGTAGACTTTGAAAATCACTTTTACATGTCCCTATACAGATAAGTCACCTAAATTCTAAAGGTATATATATAGCTTTGCGGGGCAGGACTAAGCCATGTATATACAAATGACCACATATGCTCAGATGACACCAGTATCCAAGACTTTTAAGTTATTTTCCCAAAAATGCATAATGAAGTTTACTAAGATTGATAATATCCAGAGAAAGTAACTAAATACTAAGAGTATGAAAAATAAAAAATGTTATTAGCTCAAAAGTCTCGAAGATACCCTGACAGCATGTGCCTAGAGGATCAATTTGTAAACATGATGATAATCTTTAAGGATGAAACAGAAATCAGCTTCAGGGTCCATATTTCAAAAAGACTACGGATTTGTGAATTGAATATTTTTGGTTTTTTCATTTGATAGCCAATTAGCTTAACTTCTCAGTCCCATCAACACCTTTGAACAATTTACCAACACATATAAGGCAGATCTTTTCGAGGTGTGATCCTATTGCAACTTTTCTTGTTTCTTTTTTTTTGTTCAGATATTCTTAATAAACACTACGAAAGTAGGACGCAAAGCCAATTAATAAAAAGGGAATAGAATAATAGAGAAAGCCTTACCAGAAGTATTGATATTGATAGAAGATGAAATCAAAGAGAGAAATCGAGAGTTAACGGAGAAAATACAGAGGTCAAGAACAATTTTGATATTGATGGAGAATTAAAGGAGTGAATAGTTAGCAATTGTTATGCGTTGTTAGTTCACTGCCGGTGTAGTCGCCATATTCTAGTGTACGTGTAGGTCAGCAAAATTCCGCCATAAGATTTCAGATCACAGTAGACATATCCTGTTCTTCAAACACTTATGATTGAGAAAGTATACTCAAGCGTAACTGGACCACGAGTTCCCTCGAGGCTTATGAATCAACTATAATCTCAACTCTATCTCACAACTTCCAATACAATTGTATATTCTGAAAGTATACATAGATGATACTAAGAGAGATTTGATAGTTTGAGGCATGATCCAAAGAGTAACTGAGGCCATTCAAGAACGCTAACTTCACTCATCTCTACTCTATGACCTTAGAATGAATCGGTATATATGTTATATGAGATATGTTAGAGTATAATAACAAGAAAGTTTAAAAAAAAGAAACCTGCCCTTTTCAGCATCTGCTTTGGATTGCTCTCCTTTCTCAAACCTCTGACAAATCTTCCAAACTGATGTCCTAGAATATACCACCTTTTGTCATTTGTGAATGATCTTTCTAGAAAAAGGAAAAAGAATTATAATTGAGCATGTGTAGGATGAACAGACCTCCTCAGTACTAAAAATATCTTCTAAAAGACCGAAAAATGATTTGATATTTTACCATTCTTAGATGATATTCTAACCCTTTTGGCTGCTTAAGTAGCACTGAGAAACATATTGGTCAGAATAAGAAGACATATAACATGATAACTTCCACATTCATTGCTAAAACCTTAAATAGTACACAGAGTGAATGTAAGTTCACTAAACAGTGGCAAGTAGAATAACTGAAGGCAGATAAATTGAAGGATATTAAATCACCTGTCTTTTTCTAGACAAATACCTCTTAAAGTATCCATGAGTTGAAGTCGAATTCTATTGGCTAGGCTCTCCCATAATTGATGGCTTCTCATCATTAATCCCTTTTATTAGTAGTTGGTGATTTGTGTGCCTTCCATATGTATCCTTGACGTAGAACGAGCTGAAATACCAACGATAATGTAAATTAAAATCCACAATCAATCAGTCAAGACACTGTAAATCGAACCAATCAAATTGAATGGACAATCAATATCTAATTCGAAAGTATGCAGCACCAAAATTTCACAGGTTGTGCAACCGTTTCGTAGAAGAGCCAAGATTATGTGCAAAACTATTAATATAAGAAGCAAGAAGTTCACCACACAACAAAGAATTATCAACATGATTTGCATCAACTTTTTGTGATTCTCCAGCCAAACATGTGTGGTACCCCATTTCACACTTAACTTTAGTATCAGAAGACTGCCCTGGTACTTTGGCAACTTCCACTTCCTAAACAACAAAATGAAAATTAGTGTATGGAAAATATAGCAAAATGCACACAGGTAGATATAATTACTTGGAAGTATGTTCATGTGTCTAATACTTGCAATTTTGTAATCGAAATAAAGTAGCCAGAAGAGTTTAACTGTAATTTAATCAAAATATATAACATAGTAGCTTGATACGTTCTGCCCGCTTTATTTCAGGTATATGACATGTCTTTATCTTGTAAAATTTTGGAATAAAAATGCAATTCCTAATTAATAAGCACAAAAAAGAAAGTAGAAGTTAGTCACAGTAAAACTAAAATTGGTAAGAATTTTGATACATATACATATAGTCAGCGATGTTGCTTTTAAGAGACAGTAAACCCTCCTCCTTTGTTTAGAATTGGGTCCGGTTGGGTTACAGTATAAATGGAGTTCCTTCTGGTTCTTCACATAAGAATCGGTTGTAATAGTTAAGCGAGAATCAATCTTATAGAAAAAGAAATGTTAAAGCAACCATCAAGTTTTTCAAGTATGTCACCAAGAAAGTATCTAAATGATATGAATACATCAGCTATAATACTTTTTTTTATTTTCCGTTAGTGAGCTTTAAATTTTTTTCATCATACAGTAATTATATTCTAAATTATTGGCATGAAAGAACCTAATAGTATTGATGCAAGAAAATGCATCTGGATACAACATTGAGCTATTTATTGTGCGTTTAAAAGAACGATAAAAGTCTAGCAAGGATTTGCAAGAACAGAAGTTAACCTTTTGTTATTACATAGTAAAGGTGCAAAAAATATGTTTCAACAAGGCGTTAAATGAATAATAAGCATACAGGTAATGGTAAAAAGACCTCTGCAACAACATCAGAGTAATTCCTGGGATGATGTCAAACCTCAAGCCAACTTGCCATGAATTATATGAGCACATTACAAGAACAAAACTTGGGGCCATCCAGTGGAACAATTTATGAAAAAGCTTTTTGAATGATTTCATTATACAATATATTGTAAGTTGAATGATCATCATCGCTATCTGTTGTGGCTGGTCGAATTAACAATTTTTCACAATTGGAACTTTTTGCTCTTGATAGCGCTATGTAGAGCTGACCGTGGGAAAAAATAGGTTCGCATAAATAAACTCCCACGAAGTCCAATATTTGACCTTGAGCTTTATTTATTGTCATAGCAAAACATAATCTCACAGGAAATTGTGTTCTTTTGAAAGAAATAAGCAATTTTTCATCCGCTGATGATAATAATGGTATTCTAAGAATAAATACATGGGTATTCTTAAAGTCCCCAGTGGCAATTTTAGCACTTATAACATGTTTTCGAAGATCACAACATATAAGTCGTGTACCATTGCATAAACCTTCACATGGATTTAAATTTCGTAATAACATAACAGGACAATTCTTTTTCAATTTATGGGGAGGTAAACAAGCAGGATGTAAAATATGCAAAAAATCTTCATATTGACTTTGATCGTTTGCTTCAATAGTCTTATCAAATGTAACATATGTTTTAGGATCACCGGAAAATTGAGCTATGAGCAAATCATTTATTTCATTAACAAAGTCATTTTTGGTTGTCAGAATTACACGCAAAGTTATAGACGATGCATCCGAAAAACATGTATGTAGATCTGGACAAGTAACTCTAAACAACCGATCTAATGATTGATTTTCAAAAATGAAAGGGATAACAAAACAATTAGGGATTTCAATTTTGTTATGGCTATTTGTTTTTTCTTGTCCATTTTCAATTCTCATCAAATATTCACAAAAGGTAGGATCTGTCTTTGCATGCATATATTCTGATAATCATAGTTTTTCTAGTTGATTCCAAATTTCAGAATATAATAAGCTTTCTTGAATAAAATCTTCTTTTTTCCCACTCCTAACAACCGGGAGAGTTTTTCTAAAATTACCATTGAAAACGACCACTTTTCTTCCAAATAGAGCATTTGTATCCATTAGATCCTTCAAGAGAATATCAAAAGTTTCTATCACTTTCTTTTTTGCCATAGATACTTCATCCCAGACAATCAGTTTTGCATCACGTATTAAAGCTGCAAGTGCGCTTTGCTTACTAATGTTGCAAGAATATTGTTCATCGATATCAATAGGAAATTTAAAGCGGTAGTGAGCAGTTCGTCCTCCTGGGAGGATCGAAGCTGCAACACCTGAACTTGCTGTTGCTAAAGCGACAAAACCTTTTGATCGTACAACAACTAATAAAGCATGATATAGAAAAGTTTTTCCAATTCCTCCAGGTCCGTCAACGAAAAATGCTCCTGATTTGTTAGAAAATATCCTATCAAGAATGGTGTCATACGCTTTTCTTTGTTCAGTATTTAATTTTCTCTATAGAAGCAAATCTTCTTCTCTAACAATGATATTTCTTTCAAACTGACAGTCATTGGTTCTCCAATAGCAGCTGAAGGTTTAATTTTCTCAGAACTAAGATTATATTCATTAATATCACGTCCCATCAAATGCAAAATATCATTAATATAATTTAAATCCATAAAACGAATATCTTTAGCATTCATGTTAGGTAGAATCTTAAAATCTTCGGACATTGAATCTTCAAATTGTTTCCAAAGTTCTGCTGGATTAGCGGGATTACAATACACCAATAATGTTGCAAATAAACGCCTTAAACTATATGAAATTTAATAATTTATAGCTTCAGACATACATTCAACTAAGTTGTTATCACAGTATAACAATCCTCTTTTTTCTGCAGCCTCTCTAAATGTATTATAACATTTGCCGTCAACTTTACATAAGTCCTTATATGATTTTGGTCCTTTAACGTTCATCAACAATAATCTAAGATAATATCTTTCTCTTTCTGTTGGATGACATGTTACAACATTTCCAATTACATTACGTTGTTTTCGACGTGTTCATATTTTTTCCTTAAATGGCCATACAAAGTACTTAGGAAATTCTTTATATAATAATAACAGTTGCATAGCATCTTTATTTGCTCTGTTCATAACAAAGAATTCAGTTAACATTATTTTTCGAATCATTGGATTGCTCAGTATTCTATCAACATTCTCAATACTTTTAAAAGAGACAAATTGTTGTCCTTCCAAATGTAACTGACGGTGAAAAACACTTGGAGTCATTTCACTATTGGAAAACGAAATAATCGCCATGCAGCTTCTGGAGGCGAAACTCATCTAGCAGATTGATATTCTTTTATTTCATCTATGTCTGTATCTGTATTACTACCATGTATATGAAATGTAATTTTATCGTGTCCTTTGCAAATATGTTTGTAAATATGTTTCACTACCTTGATAGCAGAACAAAATTCAACATTCATATGACAATTATACTTGCATATCAAAAATGGATTATATGGAACTACCCAAGAATTATCGAGAAACTCACCTCTTACTTCTACAGCTTCTCCGGTTCTTCTCCTTCTGTATATTGGATATGAATTCTTCTCTTTTGATATTTGTTCAGCAAAATCTTTTGGATACTTGAATTTGCAGTTATTATTTTTCATGCAAATATTTGTAGGATTTACCTTTCCACAAGGACAATGCATCATATGTTTAATAACAAGTGAATATAGATCGCGATCTTTTTTAAAATCAGGCATTTCCGCACAGATAAATTTATCATAAGATTCAGGAGTCAGTAATTTGTGTTCATCGGCAAGTATAATAAGGAAATGAGCATGTGGAAGACCGAGTTTTTGAAATTCTATAGTATACATGAATCCAGCAACTCTTTCAAAGATTTGTCTTTTAATTCTTCTACCTTTGCTCTGAAAACCCTACTAACTAAATCAGGTCTGTTCTGTACCTCATCAGCTAGTGACAAATGTTCTTTTATTTCTAGCCAAGAAGGATTACAAGTCATTGTTATAAAGAAATCAAATTTTCCAAAATATTGTACCAATGCGATAACATCCATGTATCGTAGGCACATGTCCCTTGGTCCCCCTATAAATGTAATAGGGAGGAACATTTTCTTTCCAATTTTAGAGGCTTCCCTTTTACCAAATCTTAAAATATCAAAGAGTCCTTGCAAGACTTCAATTCTAAATAAATCTGGATTAAATGAGAACAAGTCTAATCTTTGTGTTTCAAGTTTTATATATATATATCTACTATAAACTGTTGGAATATTCTTCCACAATGTATCACTTCATTTGTTTCATTATCTCTTATTTGAAATTTGTAACTGTAATACTCTCGACAAGACACTGTATCTCTTTTTCTTTTTCTTTTTTGTAATGATTCGTCTTCCATATCAAGAAATCCATCAACTGAACACATGTTTGATATACTGGGCAACTGTTCATGTTCACAGTAAGCTCTATGTTTCGTCACATTATTTGTTTGAATATTTTTTTTGATTCCACAATGCCATCCATTTTCATCGAAGGGAAATAATAACGGATATTGCAATGGATCATAACATCCATAATAATAATGTACTAATCGAGCTCTATTACTGTGGGTATAAATTCGAATATGTGGTGCAGAAATGTCTGTAGGATTTTCTTCAAGCCATAATGCTGCAATCTCTGATGAGCTGGGTAAGTTATATGTCCGTTGATCTATGGTTGAGTGACATTTAAGAGAAATATAGAAATCAGATAATTGGGGAACATTTAAGAGAGATTTTAGGAAAATAGTGTATGGATTTACTTTCATTATGTCCACCAACTTTTTGACTATTGATTCATTAATTCTTGTCGAACAAGCCATCCTATTAGCTAGTTCATTATCATGATCATAGAAGTACAACTGTAAATTCCTGGGTATTTCATTGGAAGGAATTAAATCATCTATAAAATGATACATTTGCCCCTGGACTCTAAATGTGTAGATACCGCAATTTCTTCTCGCTATCTCTTTATCATACTTTACACTAAGTGAAGTAAATGCAAACATGTTGTTGTACGTTCTAATATAAGTTCGAAAGTTTTCAGATTCTTCAGTATTTCCAAAGTATAAATCTGATAATTCAGGTGGCATTTTATGAGATGTCAACCTTATTGCACCATTGTTACAGCAAAATCCTGGAGGTTCATATTCAAACCTCTTTGCACGACAGTATTGGCAGTGTGGAACGTTTTTTAGAGTAACATAGTCACTTTGTTGCTCTTTAGCAGCCAGGCACACCTTTCTGGCCCGGCTATGAACTGAATATATAAGAAGTATCATTAAAAAAATGAAACACGAAGGCATACATATGGTGGGCATTATTATAATATAAAGTTTATGCAAACCTTTGATTGGAATAGCGTTCAAGTAAACAGGAGGCAGTTTAGATGTACCCGACGTGGACCCTTATATACAAATAGTCACAGTTTACAGTAATGTACAAACAATATGTTATTCTCAAAGAAAGTATAATCTAAAGGCAGGTTTACCTGTTTCACGAATGATAGGGGGATCCAATATAGACTTTTCTTTTTCTAGATTATCCATCACTGTAGTCGTGCAAGTTTGAAGACTGGCAACTAGTAAATAGAATAGCCAAGACGTTTAAAAGCGTACAGTGAAGCCGCAGTAGATGCAAAATAAAGTGTAAAACATCATATGATATTTTTGTATTTTAGTTTATAGGCACATATAAGATAAGTAAGGTATCATACTCAATCTCCAAGAAAAATTAAGAAGCATCTTTGTCCTAATAATATATAGTGTATAAACATGAATAGAACAATATAACCTTTTTAACGAAGAGAAGAATATGGTTACCTGTTTCACAAATGATAGGGGTATCCAATACACTCTTTCCTTTCTCTAAATTATCACACAATGTAGTCAGACAAGCTTGATGGTTGGTACCTGGTAACACAACAGCGAAAGCATTTAAAAACGTACAATGAAGCTTCAACATGTGTTAAATAGAGTGCAATAGAGCACGTACTATTTGAGTATTTTAGCTTGTAGGCACATAAGAAAAATAAGGTATTATACTAAGTTTCCAAGCAAAATACATAAGAACCATTATATTAATAACATATGGTTTCTAAATATGAGTACAACAATCTAACATTTTTCCGCAAGGGAAGGAGGTTCTCGTATGGTAAGAGCAGTTTGATTTAGAAATCCTGTTTTGTCCCAAGATGATGTTGCCTGCTCTGGGACAGCAACAATCGGACTTTCAAGAAGGCTGTGCTTTGCAAAATTTTGTCTTCTCATACGTCGCGATAGCAACATCGCTTCCCTTCTACGAGCAGATATTTGGCTCTGCGTATCACGCCGTTTGAGGTGCATTGTAGCCTTCCTTTTTTCTGCGTATGAGTACTTGTTTGGTTATTTGGAATCCATCAGTTTATGGCAGTTCAATTTTCCTTTTTACCTATAAATATTTCCAGCAGAAGTTTTCATGAGATGTTTAAAAAAGACATAAATTATATTTTTAATATCACGAAACACAATATCTATTAAATATTCTATCTAGGAGACCAAAAAAATGGCATACTAATCACTGAGGGCTCATGTCTCAGAGACATGTCATACATCACTTGCAAATAAATTGGCTTTATATTAATTTGTATATCCTTAAAAATTCTCATTAATGATTTTGGTTATGAAATCATCCTAGTAAATCCAGCAAAGCATAACGTTCATTTCAGTATCTTCTTATCTTATTATTATACCTAATACCAGGCTGAATCCTTGTGCAGTATAGTCATCATAAGTATATGTGTACTTTGCAATTGCACAAACAGGGTAAAAAATATTGTTCTTTAAAATTTTGTAGCTATTTGGAGCAAATAGAACAATCTGCTTAGCAGTGAATATATTTTTTATCTAATCAATTGCGTATAATATTTGTGCAACCATTGTTCAGTGTGATCATCATACACATTGTATGATGTAAGTTACAATATCATTGAAGACAAACTATGGTAAATTAAATTCGACTTCGATGTATGAAAGTTCCAGAAACATTTGGACAAGAGAAATCAGTGTTTCTGGACAGGTTCTTCACCACTCAACCTTATTTCACTAAGGTAATTCCATTAATCAAAATTAGCTTATTGATCTATCTTTTTGTTTTGGATGTATAGTGCAAAGGTTTAGCTTCTTTTTTTCGACTTTTGGAAAAAAGAGGCACAAATTAAACCAAAAATACATTAGTGCCCCTAAATATTAACCAGACATCTCCGCGTTAAAGAACTCACATAAGATAGATTTTGGATCAACACCTAAACATAAATTCCCAACGTTCTTGAAATATGATAATTTTTGCAGCAACATTTCATATGAAAATTTGAAACAAGATCAAACCTTTAAAGCAAGAACTGAGTGAAACTAAACAAACTACTATTGAAAAGAGACAATGATAATCATCTATGAACGACAAAAAAGTGTTTGCCATAATAAAGTTGCAACGTTTATCAGCTTTAAAAAAACTTGCAAAAAGTGAAGATTATACTTTAGCCTTTGACAGACCCAGGTTGACATAGGAGAGAGCGGATAATTGCTACAAAGTCTTCTTACACTATATTTTCAATTGTTTCGATCACATAAAACCACGGTAACTCTTTAATGTTGAAGCTACTATGCACCAACCAAAAAAAATATTGATGCCAGAAATTAGTCAGAAGAAGAACATGAATAATACCAAGAGGCACTTTAGGCTAGCTAATAGCGATTTTGAACAATTCGTTCAGCTCTTTCTCTTTGACTATAGAATTATGATTAATGTTGTGCCCTTTCATATTGAGCCCAGTAAACAGATCTGCGTCTATAATTTTTTCTTTAATTCAGGAAAGAATCCAACTTGAGACTTTGGGTTTATGTAAGCAGGCAGGGGTTAATCCTTTTGCTGCTAATTCTTCATTCTAGCAGTCAACTCTCTTTCTTCTAATTATGCTTTCATTTGCTATTTCTGTTTATCTTCTTAGTTGATTTAAAGCGTTGGACATATATGTTGAAAAATTCTGAGTGCATAAAATAAGTATATGCATATAACCTATAGGAAAGCGAGAATAATGTTTCATCAAAAATTACTTTTTTCCTTTCTATGTCCTATATCAAGAATTCAAGATACTACCATACCCAAATAGCTATTTAGTAGCTTATACTGCCAAAACAACATCTTCTTCTACTCGTTCTAAACATCCTCTTCTACGTAAGTGAAATAACAAGACTTTGAGAATATCTATCGACTTTTACAGATTCAGCAACTAATCAATGTGAACAAAAAAATAAACTCTATTGAAATTTCTCTCCTTTTTGAGAAAAAGATACAAGGCATGGATGGTTTAGTTCAATTTGTACTGTCTAATTGAAAGCAAAAGCAGTTGTTAGCATTTTATCGTAGGTTTCCCCAACTATTTCACACTCGAGAAATTAAATCGAAATCAATAGTAGAAGTCTAAAAAAATGCCTAATTCATTCAAGAATTGCTTCAAACACCTAAAGAACAAAATCGACGGACAGATTAAACTCTCTGAGCAATAAAGCCCCTAGCATGCCATAAAGATTAAATAGAGAAACAATGCCGAAGAAGAAGAGGAGGAAAACTCACAAGAAACAATGATTCAAACGGAAAAATTCACAAAAGTGCAAAGATAAGATCAGCAAAGCTTTTCTGATAATGGTGATATTGAATTTGAAATAAACTGGCTGTTAGCCTTTTAATATAAATAACCTGCATCTGCCAAGTATCTCAAAGAGTTGCCTGCCTGGTATCGATAAGAACAAGAAGAGTGAGAAGAGAGAAGCAAAAGAAGAGCCTATAGAGTGCGGTGATTGCCAGGTTTTGATCGATATAATCCAAGTGAAACATTAAAAATTAGATGAAAAGACAAAATTATCCTTGAAGTGTGAAGCAGGCATGTCGTCCATGTATGTGCTAAGTCCCTCTTATTAGATAGGAGAAATATAGTGCACGGATGTTACAAGGGAAGAAAGCAAGCAAGCAACAACAAACCCAGTTTAATCCCATACATGAGGTCTGGAGAGGGTAGTATGTACGCAACCTAATTACCCCAATCCTATAAAGGCAGAGAGGATATTTCCGAAAGACTCTCGGCTAAAGAAACTATAAGAATAAAGCAACAAGCAATAACAATAGTAATATAATAAGTAATGGAAGCGAGTAACATAACAAAGTAATAAAGAACTAAGAATAAAAGAATACAAGAATAGTACTAGTGCTACTGGTAAACTCACAACTACCTGTGAACCCACCATCTTAATTCTCGACCTCCACACATTTCTATTACTAGTCATGTCCTCGGTTAGGTGCAGGAATGACATTACAAGGGAAGCAAGCAAACATTTGAATACACCCAACTAATGAATATTACTTGCAATTTAGATGAAATGTTTCGCTTTTTGTGAGTCCAATTAATGCGAAGTTTGACCAATATTTTAAAATATTCTTTTATCATATTAAAATGAAAAAAAAATTGCAACTTACAGTACATTTCATATAGGTTTTGAATACCCATTTATTAAGTTTATAAAATACTGAGTTGAACTAATCTAATTTAGCTTCAAAGTATATATAGTCAAGTTTACTTTCGATAAACGAAATAGTCATCTAATTAAAACAAAAGGAGTATATAGTTGGTATTTTTATTTACATATACTTCTATCACTTAATCGTGGTTGTTCATATGCGTTCTAACTTCAATTTTTCACTCGGCTATATAGCTATAAAATAATTGTGATTTGGTGTAAACACTGACGATTGTGAGTAAAAACTTATACGAAGGAATAGATGTCATCAGTTAAGACCGCTACGTACTACACTTTGCCCTCATAGTGAAAATGCCTAATTTATATCTTCTAATAAATTTCCATGGCCACTAATCAAACTACATGGGAGTTTAGACATAAGAATTGTAAAATTTCGGGAAAAGTGGGGGAAAAATTAAGTGAACATGATCTTTGAAAATTAGAGTTGTGTTTGGACATGAATATAATTTTGAGTTGTTTTTGAATTTTTGTGAGTGGTCTGAGTGAATCTTTTGAAAAACAACTTTTTGCAGTTTTTCAAATTTTCGAAAAGTTCCAAAATTCATTTTCAAGTGAAAATTAAAAATTTTATGGTCAAACACTGATTTCGAAAAGAAAGTGAAATTTTTTAAAAAAAAAAGGTGAAAAGATTTTCATGGCCAAACGGGCTCGTAGATTTGGTTTCAAAAAAAGATTCTTTAACATTGATCTAATTATTCAATAGAATGATCTGAACATAACATAGCTAACTGGTTTGTTAAACATCTCTTTTTTTTCTTTAAAATATAAATGCAGTATATAAGTTTATACTGATTAAATTGAATTACTGACACTTCTATTGATAATGTAGTACAATTTGCCTAAATCGAATCTGGCCAGTGGCCAGCTAATTAATGGAATATATTTCCATTGCCACAAGTGGACTACACTCTGCCCGAACTAACTCGTAAATCTCGCATAGTGCAAGTGCCTAACTAAAATAACCATATAATGAAATTAAACCAATTCCTAACCACACAACCCTATTGAAATGTGCATACACCAAATCAAGTATGGTGTTTGGCAAATTCTAAAAGAAAAGCTGTATGTGATAAGTTGTAGTATATGAATAGAGAGAGTAAATAAAATAAGTCGAACAAAACTTTTCTTTTCCATTGGTTATGGCTCATGGTGAGAAAATTAAGGGGAGTCAATACATAATATGTATACATTTAAAAAAAAATTTATACTTACCTACGCAATGTATTTTTCCAATGAAGGGGTGTCGTGGCTCCACCATTGATGACAATGGTCTAAGTCCATGTAAGAATTTCATGAAAGTAACTTTTTATTGGTTATGATCAGTAGCAAATCCGGAATTTTTAACAAGGGGATTCCAGATGTAAAACTCTTTTTTACTCAATGACATTTATAAAAGTGAACAATAAAATTTTCGACAATGGGGTTTACATAAAAAAAATTTAAAGCAAAATACGAAATAAACTATTTTTTAAGATTAAGTTAAAAATATGTTAGATCAAAACTAATACGCTAGTACGTTGTTGCAAAGTAACTTTTTCTTTTTTGAATTTAAAAGGCCAATGTGAAACGCAAATATCATAAAATAATTAAAATAAGTGTAATGATCCGGCCGGTCGTTTCATGAGTTACCGCTTCGTTTCTCCCATTTATACTTCTTTATGTGTTGTTTAGTTGTATTATGTGGTATCGAGTTGGTTGGTTCGGGTTCGGAGTGATTTTGGAGAGGAATGAGACACTTAGTCTCTTAAGTTGGCCTTCAAGTTGGAAAAGTCAACCGGAAGTTGACTTGAGAGTAAATGATCTCGGAATTTGATTTTTATGGTTCAGATAGCTTCGTTAAGTGATTTGGGACTTAGGAGCGCGATCAGAATGTATTTTGAAAATTCGTGGTAGATTTAGGCTTGAATTGATGAAATTGAAATTTTGGCCTTTTTCGGTTGGTAGTAAAAATTTTGATATTGGGGTCGAAATGGAATTCTGGGAATTGGAGTAGGTCCGTTGTGTCATTTGTTACGTGTGTGCAAAATTTCAGGTCATTCGGGTGAGGTTTGATAGACTTTTTGATCGTTTGCGGAATTCGGAAGCTTTGGAATCTTTAGGCTTGAATCCGAGGGTGATTTGGTGTTTCGGCGTTGTTTTGAGTGTTTCGGGGATTGGTGCAAGTTTGAATAGTGGTATATGACTTGTTCGTATTTTTCGTTGAGGTCCAGGGGGCCTCGGGATGAATTCGGAAGGTTGACGGGAAGTTTGGAATTGAAGTTGAGCAGCTTCAGCTGCTGTTCCTGTCATAACCGCACCTGCGGATTGGGGACGACAGGTGTAGTGTCGCAGATGTGTGGAGGAGGTCACAAAAGCGGTTTTGGTCAGTTGGAGCTGGATCGCAGGTGCGGAGCTTCTAGCACACTTGCGTGGCCGCAGGTGCGAGGTTCTAACCACAGATGCGGAAGTTGGCCTTTAAGTGAAAATTGCAGGTGCGGTTATTTTGACCGCATAGGAGTTACGCAGGTGTGATAATTTGTCCGCGGGTGCCGAAATACCTGGGCAGAAACTATATAAGCCTTCCTTCACGATTTTCAGCCTTGTTCCACCATTTTTGAGACGGGTTGAGAGCTTTTTGAGAGAATTTGAAGAGGGATTCAAGGGATAACACTTGGAGGTAAGATTTTTAAACCTAATACTCGATTCTATGGCATTATCTTACTGATTAGGCTTGAAATTATTGAAAATTAAGGGTTAAAATTGGAGAATTAGAGCTTGGTATTGGAGAGTTCCCATTGGGGATTTGACGGGCCATTTGGGGTTCGAAATGTTCTTGGTATGTATAGACTCGTGGGAGGATAAGGATTCTAGTGGTGTGATTTTTATCGAAATTTGAGATGTGGGCCCGGGGGTCGGGTTTGGCCAATTTCGGGTTTTGAGTTAATTTGATTATTTTCGCTTGGGCTTTGTTCCTTTAGCGCGTATTAATGGTATAATACTGATTTTGGTTAGATTTAGAGCATTCGGAGGCCGAGTTGAGAGGCAAAGGCATCGCGGGCTAGAGTTTGGACCAGATTGAGGTAAGTAATAATTATAAATGTTGTTCTGAGGGTATGAAACCCCGGATTTCCCATCGTTGTGCTACTTTGAGGTAGCACACACGCTAGATGACGAGCGTGGGGTCGTGCACCGTTGGGGATTGTGACTTGGTCCATCCCGTACGACTATTAAGTCGCGTATTTAATTGGAAACTATTGATATTATTGTATTTTAGAAAGTATTACTATGTTTGGGGCTGAATGCCGTATTTTGAGCCTTTGTGCCGACTGTTTGGACCCTTAGGGGCTTTTTTATTACTATTTCCTCACTGTTTTTGGTTTAATATTTACACTCAGTCATGCTATATTTTTACTAATTTCATAACTCAGTTTTTATTTACTCCTTTTGATTTCATAAATGATATTTTGAGCCGAGCACCTGTTTTACTGTTAGCCCGAGGGGCTTGAAAGATTTCTGACTGAGTGAGGCCGAGGGCCTGTCTTGTGAGGATATCATGGGATCGGGCTGCGCGTCGCAGCAGGTTGTACTGATTTGTGATATATGAGAGGCCGATGACCTGGTTTATTATGCCACAAGATGGCTTATGATAGTGCTTGGGCTGTAGGAGCTCCTCCGGAGTCTGAACACCCCCAGTGAGTGATGTGATATTGCCCGAGGGGTTGTTGTTGATTCATATTATTGCCCGTGAAAGTACAAGAGGGGGGGGGGGTGAATTGTAGCCTTCTTAAATTTCTAGTCGACTACTCTTCAAACTTAGTCGACTTATGCGGAGACAGCCTGCACAGAACTGTTAGTCCTTTTAATTTAAACAAGTGTTAATCACAATAAACAATAAAGGAACAGAATATAATATAAGAGCAATAAAATAAATGACACCAGGAATTTTATACTGGTTCGGAACCAATGTGGTATCCTAATCTAGCCTTCTTGGGTTGCAAGAGTGTTGTCTTTTAGAGCTTTTTGTAAATTGAATTGAGTACATCCTTTGTGGTTTTCAGCGGTCACCACCAACATTGACAAGGTTGGTTTTTACTCGCTCACCAATAACGAACAAGAGTTGGTTTTCACTCGCTCACCAAAGAAACGAACAATAACACAACCTCTCGGACACACTGCCTCTCCAATATTTTTCTGTCTCTCTTCTCTCTTTTGTGTACACAGTAAATCTACTAAAATGAATTACAATGTTTGTTAAGAGTAGAATAAAGAACTTGCAGTTGGATAGAGAATTGTATACAAGGCTACGTATCTTCTTCTTTCCCAGGCTCTCGTTTTTATAGTCTTCAATAACTTCTGACCGTTGGGCTTGATTTTGCTGACCCTTTGATTTCGATAATATTCAATCAGTAGATTTTCTCCTTTGATTGAATAGATACCAACATGACTTCCTATTAATTCCTTTGCTCAATTCCATTTGCACCTTCAAACTAATTTGAAATCCTTCCACCAATCACTGATTTACTAGAATTTATTCCTTATATCTTGAACCTATAGTATTGATTGATGATGTGTCTTGCTAATGGACTCAAATATATTTTCAGTTTGCTGATATTCTGGACTTCATGCCTTAAGCTCATTCGATTTCTTTCCTTGTGAAGTAGACAATATTATTGTGTATCCATAAAATAAGATATTTCCATTTGAAGTGTTGTCAACCATGCACCAGTATATATTGAATTTTTCTTCCTTGAAAGAGCTTGGTGATTCTCTGCCTGCACATTCTTTAAGTAAGATCCCTTGATTTACTCCTTCCAAGATATAGCTTGTAGTAATTCATTCAACAGCTTCCTTTCCTTAGTATTGTAGCAAATCTAGCACTGTCATACAACACTTGTAGCAAGTATATTTCTTTCCTTCTACGTGATATATTTTTGTCAGAATAATTATTCTTCCACTTGAACTCTTCTTCCATATGTACAAGTATTGGCTCTTATTTAGATAGCCCAAGAGAATTTCAAGATCCTCTTCCTTTGAATTTGGATGAAGATCCCAAAATAATTTCCTTTCTTGATCTTGGGAAATAATCTCTTTCCATAATATAGATTGTACTATATCCATAATATATTTTCTTTCCATAGAAAATATATCCTTCTTCTATAGAAAATATTTCTTTCTTGATCTTGTAGTATCCTTTTTATATAGTATCTTGCACAAAATAATAGATCTTCTCCATGATTTTAGCAACCTTCCTTTAAGAACTTTCCTTCCATAATTTCCGTAGAGTCTTCTTCTGATATTGTAGTAAACCATTCAATATTTTAAATATGACTTTCAAATATTATTCCTTCCATGACGATTGGAGATTGAATCTCTGAGAATAATCTTCCTCGATAAATTCATCACATGATATTCTCTTTCCCATATTTATTTGGATCTTTACTGGCATCTTCTTTCTTGAATGAACCTGTGCAAAAATAAGATTACCACAAGTAAATGTTCTTTGATTAATAATTATATTAGTTTGTTATCATCAAAATTAATACGTGAAACCTTGAAACTAACAATCTTCCCCTTTTTTATGATGACTAACCATTGAGTACAAAATAAGAAAATCTAATCGAAGAATTAATTAAAGGCAGTAATAGGATAAGCTAGATAAACCGATTACTTCCCTGAAGTCATCTTCTCGAAATACATGTAGTACATCAATTGTGAACTCCCCCTCGCTCTATGCATTCCTGACTTATGCTCCCCCTGTCTCCATACATTCTACCTGAATTTTCGAGTTTTTGTACATATTATTTTCTCCCCATTTTGTCATCATCAAAAGGGTGAAATAGAATATAAATTACTAGAACCAATAATAAAGCATACGTTCAATTTATTTAAACAGAAAAATCTATATTCCAAGAATCTCTCAATTAGATAAATGCACAATCCATTAATCATCCATTTTAAAGTAAAACTAATGTCAAGTATAATAAACACTAAACAATCATTACTAAAGATTTGATTCAGTTAGAAAAACTTTTGAGTAATCAAATTCTGACCATACGAAGCACGAGAATCATTTTAGGTTAACTAAAAATAATTTCACATATTTGAAAAGAATTATTGAACTTCTAATAATGTAGAGGAGGACGACACAATTTTGAATATATTTAAAAATAATTCTAATAGAATCGAACCAGCACACAAATGATAAACATAAAAGAGGTAAGATTATAACAAATTATTTTTATCAAAAAGGATACACTAGGATATCATTTCCATACCACATTCTTTCGTAAATGTGAGAAAATATCTGCAAGATGATGGTCAATGTCCTTTAGGCAGATTTTCAAAATACTTTCTGTCACAAGCAATCTAATGACACATATTTTGCCTTGTGCTCTAGTTTGTCTTTTTCATGAGAATCAAAAAATCTCCATGCTATTTTTTCTATTTCAATCCACTTTATTGTCTGCAAGACTTGCATCTGAAAATATCCTGCTAGATCAAAGCAATTAGATCTTGCATTTAGTAATCCATAATTTAGAATCAACCAAAGATCTTTTGTGGCACTATAAAGAGATATTATGAGATCAGGTATACCAAAATATTTGTCATAAAAATGCATAGAAATCCGGTCATACTTGGTACTTTATTCGATCGTTAGACTTACTAATTTTCTCCTTGCTTCGCATTATGTGAAGATGAAGGTTAATTCTCCATCATACTTATTTTCAAACCTATCATCTTCTAGAGGCTTAAAAAGCTTGACATGCTTTTGGTTAGTATTACCAAAAAAAATATGCTCTTGTAGATGCTTCTTTGGAAAGAATAATCGACAGATGATAAACATGAATTTGATCAAATGATAAATAGTCTTGGTCACGAGAATGTGATTAAAAAACTTTCAATTCCAGAGAGAGACTAGAGAAAAATGTTATCCAATTTTCAAACCATTTAAAAAATATTTCAACAACCGTACAAAAATAGTTTACAAACTTTGTAATATGCACATGAAAAAAGATGTTCTAACAAAACTCTCTAGGAAGAAACAAACCTTCTTGTGGTGAAACCTTGGTCTATAAGTTTACACATAATTTTCATAACCTTACCAATCTTTAGAAATCCATGATTGTAGCTCCGTTGCTTGGTACTGGATTTTCATACTTTTGATTCTTTCAGCTTCGTTCAACAAATCTTGCATTGCTAGAATCCAGCATTCATCGTTTTAATGCTTCTTTATGACTGATTAGTTCAACTAGTATAAATATGTCACTAGCAATTTATTGCAATCTATCCACTGCAAGTTCTCCATCCTTATTCATAAATTTCTTAGAAAAGTATTAGTGTAAAGAAAAGCGCGCATGTTGAGATTTCTCTACAACTAATATTCAGAATTTCATAAAATCGTAAGTAGTAATGAATAAGGAATATGTCAAGAGTCTTATCAAGACAGAAAGGAAATAAGATATCCATAGTTTAGACAGAATTTCATTCAAGATAATATCAAAAAAAATTAAAGCACATATAAGTCAATGATGACAATTTATGCACAAATGATGCTTTCTTTTCAAGTCTGCTTTCCATTGAGGCGCAAAACTAAAATTGTGAAAGATCATGCTTGTTGCAAGAAGGTGTCAGATAGATACTATTAAGACATACATCGATGATCACTGCAAATGCGTTATTTTCTTATTAAAAAATATGTCCTACGCAAAAGTAAGGATAATCATCAACGGAAACATATATATATGTACCTCCCAAAATTTTAAGTCTTAGGAACAGTCGAGTATCTCTACATGCACAAGTTATCGAGGCATCAAGGTTAAACAACCTTCTCAGATTTAAATGAAATATTGAAACTTTCTGTCATGACCCGAATTTCTCACCCTCGGGAGTCGTGATGGCGCCTACTCGTAGAAGCTAGGCAAGCCACGAAGTTTAGAAATTTTTAACTCCTTCATTTTAATCCTTTTAACCACTTGTATTAACAGGTGATCAACATTTAAATAATATCGGAAGATGAAAATAAGCGGAAGACTTAGACTAATATAATAGCAAAATAAATACGAAAATGCCAACATGCGTCTCTACCCAGAAACCGGTGTCACAACATTCACGGACTATCTATGAATACTACATACAAAGGTCTAAAAAAGGAATACAGTTTGTCTCGGATACAAGTGATAACAGAACATAATAATAGATAGAAGAGAACGCGGGGCCTGCGGACGCCTACAGAACTACCTCGGGATCTCTATGGACTGAAGGCTGGCTCCCCAATTGCTACTGTCCCAGTGCTGCTCCAGCATCTGCACAAAGTGCACAGTGTAGCATCAGTACAACCGACCCCATGTGCTGGTAAGTGCCTGGCCTAACCCCGACAAGGTAGTGAGGAGGCTAGAACCAGACTCCAGATAAACCTATGCAATTATACAATATATGACGGAAAATAAACAAGAATAAGCAGTTTAAATGGGAGGGGGTACATGCTTCGGGGAACATATCAAATCCAACATAAACTTAAGAGAAATATGAGAGGATAGTTCAAAATCTACAATAAAACAATAATAACACCGTTGTGACGCGCAACCCGATCCCTTATCATTTAACATTATTGCGGCGTGCAACCCGATCCAATATAATATTTGTTGCGGCGTGCAACCCGATCCAATATAATATTTGTCGCGGCGTGCAACTCGATCCACCATAATATTGTTGCAGCGTGCAACCTGATCCATATATAAGAAAAATATTGCAGCGTGCAACTCGTTCCAAATATACAGTCATCAATACTCATAACAATAGTCCCGGCAAGGGATCACTAACGAACCACACTATCCCAACAAAGGAATCGACAGCATGAATAAGTACGTCCCTGCAAGGGAGAAATAGCTATAACCAAATCTTAATCCAACATCTAACCGTTTCAGCTGTCACCAATACTCAACTTGGTAATTTCCACGAAAACAAACTAAATCCTTAGTCGATATCGAGAATAATCAATTAAAGCATCCGTAATATTATATAAGAACATAACAAGTTGCAATTTAAGACTCATGGTCATGCTCGGCACCAATGTATAGATACTCATCACCATGCCTATACGTCGTACTCAACAAGAAGCAAATAGCAAATAAGACTCAACTCCTAATCCCTCAAGCTAAGGTTAGACCGAACACTTACTTCAAAGCCACGAGCACAATCAAGCTTCAACTACCGCTTTACCTCTTGGTTTCACTTCCAACTCGCTTGTATCTAGTCACAATTTACTTAATTACATCAATAAACGCTAAATGAATCAACCCCAATGCATGAAAATGAGTTTTCCAAAGTTTTACCCCAAAAGTCAAAATCGCCCCAGGCCCACATGGTCAAAACCCGAGGTTCAAACCAAAACCCGATTACCCATTCTCCCACGAACTCAAGTGTATAATTTGTTTTGAAATCGGACCTCAAATCGAGGTCCAAATCCCCAATTTTTGAAAAACCTAGGTTCTACCCAAAACACCCAATTTCCCCCATGAAAATTATTGATTTTAAGTTGAAATAATGTTAAAAGATATTAAGGAGTGAAGAAAATGAGTTAGAAATCACTTACCAACGTTTTGGAGAAGAAAGGTTGTTTGAAAAATTGCCTCTTATGTTTTTTTTGGGGTTTTGAAAATGAAAAAATAACTGAAAATCCCGTCTAAATATATTCCTCTAGACTCCCTGTGCGGACCACACAAAATCAACTGCGGCCGCACAGCCTCTCTGACTCACAGTACGGACCGCACAAAATCAACTGCGTCCGTACAGTCACCGGTAAACCTGTGCGGACCGCAAAAGATCCACTACGGTCGTACAACCACTAGTGTGGACAACACAAAATCAGTGCGGACCATACTAGCAGGTTCAGAGAGCTTTAGTTTTCTGAACCTCCAATAGCCATGTTTAAGCCTAAGACACCCCGGAACCTACCCGAAACTCACCCGAGCCCTCGGGCTCCAAACCAAATATACACACAACCTCAAAAACATTCCACAGACTTATTCATACGATCACATCATCAAAATAATATGTAAAATCATGAATTAAACCTCAAAACTTAACATTTTTATCAAGAACTCTCAAAGTTCATAACTCTCCAACCGGAAGTCTAACTTAGGTCAAATAAACTCTGTTTTCACCAAATTTCACAGTTATCTTTCAAATACTCTTACAAGTTTGTACTGGGTTCCGGAACCAAAATACGGGCCCGATAACAACGATTTCAAACATTAATTCTTTTCTTCATTTCTTATATAATTAAGTAAAATAATTTCTTTCAAAAATTGATTTCTAAGGCTTGGGACTTCGGAATTCATCTCCGGGCATATGCCCAAGTCCCATATTTTACTGCGGACCTCCTGGGATTGTCGGAACACAGATCCGGGTCCGTTCGCTCAAAATGTTGACCAAAGTCAACTCTAATCAAATTTTTAACTCTAAAGATTTCTATTTCTCATATTTTCACATATAAGGCTTTCCGGATATAGGTCCGGACCACACACGTAAATCAAGGTGGGGGTAATAAGGAGGTTATTAGACCTTGGAACACTGAATTCACTTGCGACACAAGTGATGACCTTTTGGGTCATCACATTCTCCCCTCTAAAATAACCGTTCTTCCTCGAACAGACATAAGAAGGAAGTACCTGAGTCGGGAAAAAGATGGGGATAACGGCTCCGCATATCGGACTTGGACTCCCAGGTCGATGGCTCAGCGGGCTGACCTCTCCACTGCATACGAACAGAAGGAAAACTCTTCGATCTCAATTGACAAACCTGCTGGTCTAGAATAGCTACCAGCTTCTCCTCATAAGAGATGTCCTTGTCCAACTAGACAATACTGAAATCTAACACGTGGGATGGATCGCCGTGATACTTCCGAAGCATGGACACATGAAACACTGGATGCACGGATGATAAGCTTGGCGGCAATGCGAGTCTATAAGCCACCTCTCCCACTCGATCAAGAATCTCAAATGGGCCAATGAACCTAGGGCTAAGCTTGCCCTTCTTCCCAAAACTCATCACGCCCTTCATAGGTGACACTCGAAGCAATACCCGCTCACCGATCATGAATGCCAAATCACGAACCTTGCGGTCGGCATAACTCTTTAGCCTGGACTAAGCTGTATGAAGCCTATCCTGAATGATCTTGACCTTGTCCAAAGTATCCTGAACCAAATCCTTACCAAACAACCGAGCCTCTCCCGGCTCAAACCATCCAACCGGAGACTGACACCACCTACCATATAAAGACTCACATGGAGCCATCTAAATACTCGACTGGTAGTTGTTGTTTTAGGTAAACTCTGCTAAAGGCAAAGACTGATCCCACGAGCCTCCAAAGTCAATGACACAAGATCGGAGCATATCCTCCAAAATCTGAATAGTCCGCTCGGACTTCCCGTCCGTCTAAGGATGAAACGCTGTGCTTAACTCAACCTGTGTGCCCAACTCTTGCTGAACTACTCTCCAAAAATGGGAGGTAAACTACGTACCTCGATATGAAATGATAGACTCGGCACACCATGAAGGCGAACAATCTCCCGGATATAGATCTCAGCTAACCTCTCGGAAGAATAAGAGACTACTACAGGAATGAAATGTGCTGACTTGGTCAGCCTATCAACAATAACCCACACTGTATCGAACTTCCTCTGAGTCCATGGGAGACCAACAACGAAGTCCATAGTGATACGCTCCCATTTCAACTCAGGAATCTCAATCTTTTGAAATGAACCACAGGGCCTCTGATGCTCGTACTTAACCTGCTGACAATTCAAACACCGAGCCACATATGCAACAATATCCTTCTTCATTCTTCGCCACCAATAATGCTGCCTCAAATCCTGATACATCTTCGTGATGCCTGGACAAATAGAGTACCGGGAGCTATGTGCCTCTTCTAAAATCAACTCTCGAAGCCCATCTACATTAGGCACACAAACTCGACCCTGCAATCTCAAAACTCCATCATCATCTAAGGTAACCTACTTGGCACCTTCGTGCTGCACCGTGTCTCTAAGGACACACAAATAGGGATCATCATACTGTCGATCTCGGATACGCTCCAATAAGGAAGAACGAGCGACCGTGCAAGCTAACACACGACTAGGCTCAGAAACATCCAACCTCACGAACTGATTTGCCAAGGCCTGAACATCCAAAGCAAGTGGTCTCTCACCGACCGAAATATAAGTAAGACTGCCCATACTGGGTGACTTCCTACTCAAAGCATCGGCCACCACATTGGCCTTTCCCGGGTGATATAAGATGGTGATATCATAATCTTTCAACAACTCCAACCACCTTATCTGCCTCAAATTCAACTCCTTTTGCTTGAACAAATACTGAAGACTCTTGTGATCCATGAACACCTCACATGCCATGCCATACAGATAATGCCTCCAAATCATCAATGCGTGAACAATGGCTGGTAACTCTAAATCATGAACCGGATAGTTCTTCTCATGAATCTTTAACTGCCGCAAAGCATAGGCAATGACCTTTCCATCCTGCATCAACACCACACCAATTCCAATACGAGATGCATCACAATAAACTGTATAAGGCCCTGAACCTGTGGGCAAAACCAACACCGGTGCCGTAGTCAAAGCTATCTTGAGTTTCTGAAAGCTCACCTCACCCTCATCCGACCATCTGAACTGGGCACCCTTCGAGGTCAATGTGGTCATCGGGGTTACGATAGATGAAAACCCCTCCACGAACCGACGATAGTAGCCTGCCAATCCCAAGAAACTCTGAATCTCTGTAGCTGATGCTAGTGTAGGCCAGTTCTTGACTGCCTTAATCTTCTTCAGATCAACCTGAATACTCTCTGCTTATACAACATGACCTAGGAATGCAACCGAACTCAAGCAAAAGTCACACTTCGAGAACTTAGCATATAACTGACTATCCCTCAAAGTCTGAAGGACCACTCTAAGATGCTGCTCGTGCTCCTCCCGGCTGCGGGAGTATATCAAAATATCATCAATGAGTACTATCACGAACGAATCCAAATAAGGCCTGAACACTCGGTTCATCAAATCCATAAAAGCTGATGGGGCATTTGTCAACCCGAATGACATCACCAATAACTCATAATGCTCGTACCGAGTGCTGAAAACTATCTTAGGGACATCGGATGATCTAATCCTCAACTGATGGTAGCCAGATCTCAAATCAATCTTTGAAAATACCTTGGCACCCTGAAGCTGATCAAAGAAAACATCAATTCTAGGCAATGGATACTTATTCTTGACTGTAACCTTGTTCAACTGACGGTAATCAATACACATTCTCTTCGACCTATCTTTCTTCTTAACAAACAACACTGGTGCACCCCAAGGCGAAACACTTGGTCTAATGAAACCCTTCTCAAGCAAGTCTTGCAACTGTTCCTTCAACTTTTTCAACTCCGGCGAGGCCATACGATACAGCGGGATAGAAATTGGCTGAGTGCCCGGAGCCAAATCAATGCAAAAATCAATATCCCTATCAGGCGACATACCCGGCAGGTATGAAGGGAATACCTCAGGAAACTCATGAACAACGGGCATATAATCAATAGAAGGAACCTCGACACTAGAATCACGAACATATGCCAAATAGGCCAAATACCCCTTCTCGACCATACGCCGAGCCTTCACATTAGAGATAACACTATGGGTAGAATGATCAGGAGTCCCTCTCCACTCTAAACGAGGCAACCCTGGTAAAGCTAAGGTCACAGTCTTGGTATGACAGTCCAAGATAGCATGGTAAGGTGATAACCAGTCCATCCCCAATATAACATCGAAATCGACCATGTCTAGAAACAACAAATCTATACGAGTCTTAAGACCCCCAATCACAACTATACAAGAGTGATGGACATGATCTACCATAATAGAATCACCCATCGGTGTAGATACATAAATAGGAAAACTCAAAGAATCATTAGGCATGACCAGATACAGTTCAAAATAAGATGACACATACGAGTATGTAGACCCTGAATCAAATAACGCTGAAGCATCTCTATCATAAACCAAAATAGTACCTGTGATCACCGCATCTGAAGCCTCAGCCTCGGGCATGATTGGAAGAGCATAACATCGGGGTTGGGCCCCACCACCCTAGGCTACATCTCTGGGATGGCTTGCAGTTGGCTGGCCTCAACCTCTAGCAATTTGAGCTCTACCTCTAAATCCTCTACCTCCACCTCTAGTACCTCTACCCCCACCTCTAGCTGGTTGGGCGGACTGTGGAACACCTGGTGCCTGAACCATAGCACGGGAACCTTGCTGCTGCGACTGAGTACCCAGTAACCACGGACAAGCCCTCCGGATATGACCATACTCACCACACTCATATCATCCTCCTGAGGAAACTGAGACTGACCCTGGCGACCTGAATGACCATCCCAAAAACTCTGGAGCGGTGGTGCATTGATAGGAGCTGGTGGTGCACTGTAGGGCTGCTGATCAGAACACTACATGTGAGGACCATGGCCACCTGAAGCACCGTGAGAAACCTGAAGAGCTGACTGAAAGGGCCTAAGAGGATGGACTCTACCATATGAATCCCTGCCTCCAGACGAGGAACCACTGAATATACCTGAATGACGGGGCCTCTTATCCGACCCATGACCACCTCCCTACGACAGAACCATCTCCACTCTTCTGGCTACGTTGGCCACCTCCTGAAAAGTAATCTCACTCCCAGCCTCCCTAGCCATCTGAAGGCGAATCAGCTGAATAAGACCATCAATGAACCTCCTCACCCTCTTTCTCTCGGTAGGAAGTATGACAAGGGCATGGAGCCAAGTCGATGAATCTAGTCTCATACTGGGTAACCATCATAGAACTTTGCTAGAGACGCTCAAACTGCCTCCGATAGGCCTCTCTCTGAGTAATGGGGAGAAACTTCTCCAGAAATAGTTGTGTAAACTTCTCCCAAGTCAAGGCTAGTGATCCAGCTGGTCTAGCCAAGTAATAATCTCTCCACCAAGTCTTGGCAAATCCAGACAAGCGAAATGTAGCAAAATCAACCCCATTGGTCTCAACAATCCCCATGTTCCTGAGAACCTCATAACAACTGTCTAAATAATCTTGGGGATCCTCAGTAGATGCACCGCAGAAAGTAGTAGTGAAGAGCTTGGTGAACCTATCCAGCCCCCACAAAGCATCGGCAGACATAGCTGCTCCATAACCGGTCTGAGCTACCACACCCGGCTGAACTGCTCCAACTGGCTGAACTGCTAGAGTCTGAATTTGGGGAGCTACCTGCTCCGGAGTGCGAGTAGCAGGAGTCTAGGCTCCTCCTCCAGCCTGAGAGACGGTTGGTGCTACTGGAAGTAAGCCTTCCCGGGAGACACCCTCCATGTGGTCCACTAGTCGGACCAGAGCATCCTGAAGAACTGGGGTAGTAATAAACCCCTCTGGGATCTGAGCTGGCCCCACCGAAACTACTGGAGCCAGAACCTCATCATCAAAATCAACCTGAGGCTCTGTTGCTGGTGCTACTGCTCGGGTGTTGAGCTCTGCCCCTACCTCGGCCTTTAGCACGACCTCAGCCTCGCCCTCTTCCCCTCGTGGGAGCTGTTGCTGGGGGCTCGGGCTGCTGAGCGGTAGATGAGGAAGCTCGTATTCTCTCCATCTGCGAAAGAACAGAGTAGAAATTAAATTAGTATTGAGGAAAAAAATCGCACGACGAGAAAGAACAAATGTGAAGTTTTCCTAACTCTATAGCATTTGGGGGATAAATAAAGACGTCTCCGTATCGATCCCTCAGAATCTAATGAGCATGTCCGTGAATTGTGAGACCTCTGTAACCTAGAGCTCTGGTACCAACTTGTCACGACCCGGATTTTTCATCCTCGGGAGTCGTGATGGCACCTACTCGTAGAAGCTAGGCAAGCCACGAAGTTTAGAAATCTTTAACTCTTTCATTTTAATCCTTTTAACAACTGGTATTAACAGGTGATCAACATTTAAATAATAGCGAAAGATGAAATTAAGCGGAAGACTTAGACTAATGTAATACCAAAATAAATACGAAAATGCCAACATGTGTCTCTACCCAGAAACCGGTGTCACAACAGTCAGGGACTATCTATGAATACTACAAACAAAGGTTTGAAAAAGGAATACAGTCTGTCTTGGATACAAGTGATAACAGAACATAATAATAGATAGAAGAGAATGCCAGGCCTGCGGATGCCTGCAGGACTACCTCGAGATTTCTGTCAACTAAAAGCTAGCTCCCCAAGTGCTACTGTTCCAGTGCTGCTCCGGTATCTGCATAGAGTCCAGAGTGTAGCATCAGTACAACTGACCCCATGTGCTGGTAAATGCCTGGCTTATTCCCGGCGAGGTAGTGATGAGGCTAGGACCAGACTCCAGATAAACCTGTACAATTATACAATATACGGCGGAAAATAAACAGGAATAAGTAGTTTAAATGGGAGGGGACACATGCTTTGGGGAATATATCAAATCCAGTAGAAACTTAAGAGAAATATGAGAGGATAGTTCAAAATCTACAATAAAACTATAATAATACTATTGTGGCGCGCAACCCGATCCCTTATCATTTTACATTGTTGCGGCGTGCAACCCGATCCCTTATCATTTAACATTGTTGCGGCGTGCAACCCGATCCAACATAACATTGTTGCGGCGTGCAACCCGATCATATATAATAAAAATGTTGCGGCACGCAACCCGCTCCAAATATACAGTCAACAATACTCATAATAATAGTCCCGACAAGAGATCACTAACGAACCACACTATCCTGACAAGGGAATCAACAGCATGAATAGGTACGTCCCGGCATGGCAGACATCAATTAAAGCATCCGTAATATTATTTATGAACACAACAAGTTGCAATTTAAGACTCACGATCATGCTCGACACCAACATATAGATACTCGTCACCATGACTATACGTCGTACTCAACAAGAAGCAAATAGCAAATAGGACTCAACTCCTAATCCCTCAAGCTAAGGTTAGACCGAACAATTACCTCAAAGCCACGAGCACAATCAAGCTTCAACTATCGCTTAACCTCTTGGTTCCACTTCCAACTCGCTTGTATCTAGCCACAATTTACTTAATTATATCAATAAATGCTAAATGAATCAATCCCAATGCATGAAAATGAGTTGTCCAAAGTTTTACCCAAAGAGTCAAAATCGCCCCCGGGCCCACATGGTCAAAATCTGAGGTTCGAACCAAAACCCAATTACCCGTTCCCCCACGAACTCAAGTATATAATTTTTTTTGAAATCGGACCTCAAATCGAGGTCCAAATCCCTAATTTTTGAAAAACCTAGGTTCTACCCAAAACACCCAATTTCCCCAATGAAAATCATTGATTTTGAGTTGAAATCATGTTAAAAGATGTTAAGGAGTAAAGAAAATGAGTTAGAAATCACTTACCAATATTTTGGAGAAGAAAGGTTGTTTGAAAAATCGCCTCTTATATTTTTTTTGCGGTTTTGAAAAATGAAAAATAAATGAAAATCCCGTCTTTATATACTCCTCCAGACTCCCTGTGCGGACCACACAAAATCAATTGCGGCCGCACAACCTCTCAGACTCACTGTGTGGACTGCACAAAATCAACTGCGGCCGCACAGTCACCAATGAACCTGTGCGGTCCGCACAAGATCCACTGCGGCCGCATAGCCACCAGTGCGGACAACACAAAATCAGTGCGGACCGCACTAGAAGGTTCAGAGAGCTGCAGTTTTCTGAACCTCCAATAGCCATGTTTAAGCCTAAGACACCCCAGAACCTACCCGAAACTCACCCGAGCTCTCGGGCTCCAAACCAAATATAAACACAAGCTCAAAAATATCCCACGGACTTATTCGTATGATCACATCATCAAAATAACATGTAAAATCATGAATTAAATCTCAAAACTCAACATTTTCATCAAGAACTCTCAAAGTTCATAACTCTCCAACCGAAAGTCCAACATACGTCAAATAAACTCCGTTTTTCACCAAATTTCACAGTTATCTTTCAATTACTATAACAAGTTTGTACCGGGCTCCGGAACCGAAATACGGGCCCGATAACAATAGTTTTAAACATTAATTCTTTTCTTCATTTCTTAGATAATTCAGTAAAACAATTTCTTTCAAAAATTAATTTCTAAGGCTTGGGACCTCGGAATTCATCTCCGGGCATATGCCCAAGTCCCATATTTTAGTGCTGACCTCCTGAGATTGTCAGAATATGGATCCGAGTCCGTTTGCTCAAAATGTTGACCAAAGTCAACCATAATCAAATTTTTAACTCTAAAGATTTCTATTTCTCATATTTTTACATAGAAGGCTTTCCGGATATAGATCCGGACCATGCACGTAAATCAAGGTGGGGTAATAAAGAGGTTATTAGATCTCGAAACACTGAATTCATTTGCGACACAAGTGATGACCTTTAGGGTCATCACATTCTCCACCTCTAAAACAATTGTTCATCCTCGAACGGACATAAGAAGGAAGTACCTGAGTCGGAAAAAAGATGGGGATAACGGCTTCGCATATCGGACTCGGACTCCCAGGTCGATGCCTAAGCGGGCTGACCTCTCCACTGCACATGAACAGAAGGAAAACTCTTCGATCTCAATTAACGAACCTGCCGGTCTAGAATAGCTACCGGCTCCTCCTCATAAGACAAGTCCTTGTCTAACTAGACAGTGCTGAAATCTAACACGTCGGATGGATCGTCGTGATACTTCTGAAGCATGGACAAAAAAAACATTGGGTGCACGGCTGATAAGCTCGGCGGCAATGCGAGTCTATAAGCCACCTCTCCTACTCGATCAAGAATCTCAAACGGGCCAATGAACCTAGGGCTAAGCTTGCCCTTCTTCCCAAATCTCATCACGCCCTTCATAGCCAACACTTGAAGCAATACCTGCTCACCGACCATGAATGCCAAATCACCAACCTTGCCGTTAGCATAACTCTTTTGCCTGGACTAAGCTGTACGAAGCCTATCATGAATGATCCTAACCTTGTCCAAGGTATCCTGAACCAAATCTGTACCCAACAATCGAGCCTCTCCCGGCTGAAACCATCCAACCGGAGACCGACACCGCCTACAATATAAAGCCTCATACGGAGCCATCTGAATACTCGACTGGTAGCTGTTGTTGTAGGAAAACTCTGCTTAAGGCAAAAACTCATCCCACGAGCCTCCAAAGTAAATGACACAAGCTCGGAGCATATCCTTAAAAATCTGAATAGTCCGCTCGGACTACCCGTCCGTCTGAGGATTAAACGTTGTGCTCAACTCAACCCTTGTGCCCAACTCTCACTGAACTGCTCTCCAAAAATGGGAGGTAAACTACGTACCTCGATCCGAAATGATAGACTCGGGCACACCATGAAGGCGACCAATCTCCCGGATATAGATCTCAGCTAACCTCTCGGAAGAATAAGAGACTACCACATGAATAAAATGCGCTGACTTGGTCAGCCTATCAACAATAACCCACACTGCATCGAACTTCCTCTGAGTCTGTGGGAGACCAACAACGAAGTCCATAGTGATACGCTCCCATTTCCATTCAGGAATCTCAATCTTTTGAAATGAACCACCGGGCCTCTGATGCTCGTACTTAACCTGCTGACAATTCAAACACCGAGCCACATATGCAAGGATATCCTTCTTCATTCTCCGCCACCAATAATGCTGCCACAAATCCTGATACATCTTCGCGGCACCCGGATGAATAGAGTACCAGGAGCTGTGGGCCTCCTCTAAAATCAACTCTCGAAGACCATCCACATTAGGCACACAGACTCAACCTTGCAATATCAAAACTCCATCATCATCTAAGGTAACCTGCTTGGCACCTCCGCGCTGCACCGTATCTCTAAGGACACACAAATGGGGATCATCATGTTGCTGATCTCAGATATGCTCCAATAAGGAAGAATGAGCAACCGTGCAAGCTAACACACGATTAGGCTAAAAAACATCCACCCTCATGAACTGATTGGCAAAGGCCTGAACATCTAAAGCAAGCGGTCTCTCACCGATCAGAATATAAGCAAGACTGACCATACTGGCTGACTTCCTACTCAAAGCATCGGCCACCACATTGGCCTTTCCCGGGTGATATAAGATGGTAATATCATAATCTTTCAACAACTCCAACCACCTACTCTACCTCAAATTCAAATCCTTTTGCTTGAACCAATACTGAAGATCTTGTAATTCGTGAACACCTCACATGCCACGCCATACAGATAATGCCTCCAAATCTTCAATGCGTGAACAATGACTGCTAACTCCAAATCATGAACCGGATAGTTCTTCTCATGAATCTTCAACTACTGCAAAGCATAGGCAATGACCTTGCCATCTTGCATCAACACCGTACCAAGTCCAATACGAGATGCATCACAATAAACTATATAAGGCCTTGAACCTATGGGCAAAACCAACACAGGTGTCGTAGTTAAAGCTATCTTGAGCTTCTGAAAGCTCACCTCACACTCATCCGACCATCTGAACTGGGCACCATTCTGGGTCAATCTGGTCATCGGGGCTGCGATAGATGAAAACCCCTCCACGAACCGACGATAGTAGCCTGCCAATCCCAAGAAACTCTGAATCTCTGTAGCTGATGCTGGTCTAGGCTAGTTCTTGACTGCCTCAATCATCTTCGGATCAACTTGAATACCCTTTACTGATACAACATGATACAGGAATGCAACTGAACTCAACCAAAACTCACACTTCGAGAACTTAACATATAACTGACTATCCCTTAAAGTCTGAAGGACCACTCTAAGATGCTACTCGTGCTCTTCCCGGCTGCGGGAGTATATCAAAATATCATCAATGAAGACTATCACGAACGAATCCAAATAAGGCCTGAACACTCGGTTCATCAAATCCATAAAAGTTGTTGGGGCATTTGTCAACCCGAATGACATCACCAAGAACTCATAATGCACGTACCAAGTGTGGAAAGCTGTCTTAGGGACATCAGATGCCCTAATCCTCAACTGATGGTAGCCAGATCTCAAATCAATATTTGAAAATACCTTGGCACCCTGAAGCTGATCAAACAAATAATCAATCCTCGGTAATGGATACTTATTATTGATTGTAACCTAGTTCAACTACCGGTAATCAATACACATTCTCATCGACCCATCCTTCTTCTTAACAAACAATACCGGCGCTCCTCAAGGCGAAACACTATGTCTAATGAAACCCTTCTCAAGAAAGTCTTGCAACTGTTCCTTCAACTCTTTAAACTCCGGCGGGGCCATACGATACGGCGGGATAGAAATGGGCTTAGTGCCCGGAGCCAAATCAATGGAAAAATCAATATCCCTGTCAGGCGGCATACCCGGCAGGTCTGAAGGGAATACCTCAGGAAACTCACAAACAATGGGCACAGAATTAATAGAAGGAACCTCGGCACTAGAATCACGAACATATGCCAAATAGGCCAAACACCCCTTCTCGACTACACGCCGAGCCTTCACATTAGAGATAACACTACGGGTAGAATGACCAGTACTCCCTCTCCACTCTAAATGAGGCAACCCCGGTAAAGCTAAGGTCACAGTCTTGGCATGACTATCCAAGATAGCGTGGTAGGGTGATAACTAGTCCATCCCCAATATAACATTGAAATCAACCATGTCTAGAAGCAACAAATCTACACGAGTCTCAAGACCCCCAATCACAACTATATAAGAGCGATGGACACGATCTACCATAATAGAATCACCCACCGGTGTAGACACATATACAGGAACACTCAAAAATTCACTAGGCATAACCAGATACGGTGCAAAATAAGATGACACATACGAGTATGTAGACCCTGGATCAAATAACGCTGAAGCATCTCTATCACAAACCAGAATAGTACATGTGATCACCGCATCTGAAGCCTCAACCTCGGGCCTGGCTGAAAGAGCATAACATCGGGGCTGGGCCCTACCATCCTAGGCTACATCTTTGGGATGTCCTGCAGCTGGCTGGCCTCCACCTCTAGCGGTTTGAGCTCCACCTCTAAATCCTCTACCTCCACCTCTAGCACCTCTACCCCCACATCTAGCTGGTTGGGCGGCCTGTGGAACACCTGGTGCCTGAACCATATCACGGGAACCCTGCTGCTACGACTAAGTACCCACCAACCTCAGACAAGCCCTCCGAATATGACCATACTCACCACACTCAAAGAATCCTCCTGAGTGCTACGGTTGAGGAAACTGTGACTGACCCTGGCGACCTGAATGACCACCCCGAAAACTCTGGAGCGACAGTGCACTGATATGAGCTGGTGGTGCACTGTAGGGCTGCTGATCAGAACACTGCATTTGAGGACCACGGCCACCTAAAGCACTGCGAGAAACCTGAAGAGCTAACTGAAAGGGCCTAGGAGTATGGCTTCTACCATATGAATCTGTGCCTCCAGACGAGGCGCCACTGAATCTACCTGAATGACGAGGAATCTTATCCGACCCATGACTACCTCCCTACGACAGAACCATCTCCACTCTCCTAGCTACATTGGCCGCCTCCTGAAAAGTATTCTCACTCCCAGCCTCCCTAGCCATCTGAAGGCAAATCGGCTGAATAAGACCGTCAATGAACCTTCTCACCCTCTCTCTCTCGGTGGGAAGTATGACAAGGGCATGGCGAGCCAAGTCGATGGATCTGGTCTCATACTGGGTAACCATCATGGAACCCTGCTCGAGATGCTCAAACTGCCTCTGATAGGCCTCTCTCTGAGTAATGGGGAGAAACTTCTCCAGAAATAGCTGTGTAAACTGCTCCCAAGTCAAGGTTGGTGATCCGGCTGGTCTAGCCAAACAATAATCTCTCCACCAAGTCTTGGCAGATCCACACAAGCGAAATGTAGCAAAATTGACCCCATTGGTCCCAACAATCCCCATATTCCTAAGAACCTCATAACAACAGTCTAGATAATCCTGGGGATCGTCAATAGATGCACCGCAGAAAGTAGTAGTGAAGAGCTTGGTGAACCTATCCAGCCTCCACAAAGCATCGGCAAACATAGCTACTCCATCACCGGTCTGAGCTACCACACCCGGCTGAACTGCTTCAACTGGCTGAACTGCTGGAGTTTGAATCTGGGGAGCTACCTACTCCGGAGTGCGAGTAGCAGGAGTCTGGGCTCCTCCTCCAGCCTGAGAGACGGCTGGTGCTACAGGAAGCAAGCCTGCCTGAGTGACAGTCTCCATGAGGCCCACTAGTCGGACCAGAGCATCCTGAAGAACTGGGGTAGCAATAAACCCCTCTGGGACCTGAGTTGGGCCCACCGGAACTGCTGGAGCCGGAACCTCATCATCAAAATCAACCTGAGGCTCCGTTGCTGGTGCTGTTGCTCGGGGCTGAGCTCTGCCCTACATCGACCTCTAGCACGGCCTCGGCCTCGCCCTCTACCCTTAGTGGGAGCTACTTCTGGGGGCTCGGGCTGCTGAGTGGTAGATGAGGAAGCGTGTGTTCTCTCCATTTACGAAAGAACAGAGTAGAAATTCAATTAGCATTGAAAAACAAAACCGCATGACAAGAAAGAGCAAATGTGAAGTTTTCCTAACTCTGTAGCCTCTGGGGGATAAATATAGACGTCTCCGTACCAATCTCTCAGACTCTACTGAGCTTGTCTGTTAATTGTGAGACCTATGTAACCTAGAGCTCTGATACCAACTTGTCACGACCCGGATTTCCCACCCTCGGGAGTCGTCATGGCGCCTACTCGTAGAAGCTGGGCAAGCCACAAAGTTTAGAAATCTTTAGCTCTTTCATTTTAATCTTTTTAACAACTTGTATTAACAGGTGATCAACATTTAAATAATAGCGGGAGATGAAATTAAGTGGAAGACTTAGACTAATGTAATACCAAAATAAATACGAAAATGCCAACATACGTCTCTACCCAAAAACCGATGTCACAACATTCACGGACTATCTATGAATACTACATATAAAGGTCTAAAAAGGGAATACAGTATGTCTCGGATACAAGTGATAACAGAACATAATAATAGATAGAAGAGAACGCTTGGCCAGCGGATGCCTGTAGGACTACCTCGGGATCTCTGTGGACTGAAGGCTGACTCTCCAAGTGCTACTGTCCCAGTGCAGCTCCGGTATCTGCACAGAGTGCAGAGTGTAGTATCAACACAACCGACCCCATGTGCTGGTAAGTGCCTGGCCTAACCCCGGCGAGGTAGTGATGAGGCTAGGACCAGACTCCAGATAAACCTATGCAATTATACAATATACGGCAGAAAATAAACAGGAATAAGCGGTTTAAATGGGAGGGGGTACATGCTTCGGGGAACATATCAAATCCAGCAGAAACTTAATAGAAATATGAGAGGACAGTTCAAAATCTACAATAAAACAATAATAATACTGTTGCGACGTGCAACCCGATCCAATATAATATTTGTTGAGGCGTGCAACCCGATCCAATATAATATTTACTGCGGCATGCAACCCGATCCAACATAACATTGTTGCGGCGTGCAACCCGATCCATATATAATAAAAATGTTGCGGCACGCAACCCGTTCCAAATATACAATCAACAATACTCATAACAATAATCCCGGTAAGGGATCACTAATGAACCACACTATCCCGACAAGGGAATTGACATCATGAATAAGTACGTCACGGCAAGGGAGAAACAACTATAACCAAATCTTAATCCAACATCTAACCGTTTCAGCTGTCACCAATACTCAACTTGGTAATTTCCACGAAAACAAACTAAATCCTTAGTCGATATCGTGAATCATCAATTAAAGCATCCGTAATAGTATTTAAGAACACAACAAGTTGCAATTTAAGACTCACGGTCATGGTCAACACCAACGTATAGATACTCGTCACCATGCCTATACGTCGTACTCAACAAGAAGCAAATAGCAAATAGGACTCAACTCCTAATCCCTCAAGCTAAGGTTAGACCGAACACTTCCCTCAAGCTAAAGTTAGACCGAACACTTACCTCAAAGCCACGAGCACAATCAAGCTTCAACTACAGCTTTACCTCTTGGTTCCACTTCCAACTCCCTTGTATCTAGCCACAATTTATTTAATTACAACAATAAACGCTAAATGAATCAACCCCAATGCATGAAAATGAGTTTTCCAAAGTTTTGCCCAAAAAGTCAAAATCTCCCCTGGGCTCACATGGTCAAAACCCGAGGTTCGATCCAAAACTCGATTACCCATTCCCCCACGAACTCAAGTATATAATTTGTTTTGAAATCGGACCTCAAATCGAGGTCCAAATCCACAATTTTTGAAAAATCTAGGTTCTACCCAAAACACCCAATTTCCCCCATGAAAATCATTGGTTTTGAGTTGAAATCATGTTAAAAGATGTTAAGGAGTGAAGAAAATGAGTTAGAAATCACTTACCAACGTTTTGGAGAAGAGAGGTTGTTTGAAAAATCACCTCTTATGTTTTTTTGGGGTTTTGAAAAATGAAAAATAACTAGAAATCCCGTCTAAATATACTCCTCTAGACTCCCTCTTCGGACCGCACAAAATCAACTGCGGCCGCATAGCCTCTCAGACTCACTGTACGGACCGCACAAAATCAACGGCGGCCGCACAGTCACTGGTGAACCAGTGCGGACCGCACAAGATCCACTGCGGCTGCATAGCCACCAGTGTGGACAACACAAAACCAGTGCGGACCGCACTAGCAGGTTTAGAGAGCTGTAGTTTTCTGAACATCCAATAGCCATTTTAAGCCTATGACACCCCGGACCCTACCCGAAACTCACCCGAGCCCTCGGGATCCAAATCAAATATACATACAACCTCAAAAATATCCCACGGACTTATTCGTACGATCACATCATCAAAATAACATGTAAAATCATGAATTAAACCTCAAAACTCAACATTTTCATGAAGAACTCTCAAAGTTCATAACTCTCCAACCGGAAGTCCAACTTACGTCAAATAAACTCCGTTTTCACCAAATTTCAAAGTTATCTTTCAAATACTATAATAAGTTTGTATTGGGCTCCGAAATCAATATATGGGCTCGATTACAATGGTTTCAAATATTAATTCTTTTCTTCATTTCTTAGATAATTCAGTAAAATATTTTCTTTTAAAAATTGATTTCTAAGGCTTGGGACCTCGGAATTCATCTCTGGCATATGCCCAAATCCCATATTTTACTACGGACCTCCCGGGATCGTCAAAACACGGATCCGGGTCTGTTTACTTAAAATATTGACCAAAGTCAACCATAATCAAACTTTTAACTCTAAAGATTTCTATTTCTCATATTTTCACATAAAAGGCTTTCCGGATATAGGTTCGGACCACGCACGTAAATCAAGGTGGGGGTAATAAAGAGGTTATTAGACCTCTAAACACTGAATTCACTTGCGACACAAGTGATGACCCAAAGGGTCATCACACTTTTACTAAGAGAATGGATATAAGAAGTAATTCTCTTTACAAATTATCTTAAGCTCGCAATGACATGAAAGGAATGCATGCATGAATGCTTGCTTATCCTAATGCTTATACAAAAGGTATGGTTCATGCAAAATATAAATTCGTTCATTCAAAATCTCTAGGTCAAGGAAAATATTAGCATCAAACATAATAGTAGCATGTTGCAGCAAGTCGACTCAAGCAATATGTAGTTGTATATATCATATTGTATTTAACCAAAAAATATTACTAGATACGTATCACCTTATAAAACATCCGAAGGAACTTGAATAACCTTTAGTAATATCAATCATTAAGCTTTACCATTATGTGTAATAGTTCCTTCATTATTTATAGAGAATGTATGAACTTTGAAGCATCTTTAAGCATGTGCCTTGACCAGCCATTATGCAAAATTTATTTATTCCTTTTTATGGTTGGACTCAGAATTCCTGCAAAACAGATTAATTTATTTTTGGTACCCAAATCTTTTTGGGTCCTTCATGGTTAGTATATTGAATAATTCGAGATGCATGTAACTGTTTTGGTCTCCAAACATATTTTGATCTAACATAACTTTTGGCATAATTACATGCAGGTACTTTATGTCCAGAATTGCCACAATAGTGGCATGTAATATGAGAAGAAGAGTGTTTACCTGCAGCTGCCTTATTAGTTGATTTGGAGCTTTCCACAGTCAACTTGTTTGAAGTAGGACGTTTACTAGTAGATCCCTTTTCAGTCGACTTATAGCTGTTAAGCCAAAGAGACGACTTTGATCGATCAAAGTAGTGGCTGGGGGATTTGTGCAAACTGCTTATTTGTTTGCAAAGCTCAAAATTTTCTTCTTGAAGTAAGTTTTTCTCCACCAGATATTCTTTAAGGTAAATATCCCATTCATTCTTTTCATTTCTCAACTTGTTATATTCTTCAAGTTGGATCTCCCAATCTTTCTTCTCATGTGTCAACTTCTTATATTCTTTAAGTTAGATCTCCCAATTCTTCTTATCCTTCCTCAACTTATGATATTCATTTAAGACTTTCTTAAGGTCATTGAGAACCAATTCCATATCATCCTGCAATTCATCACATTTATCGCAATACGTAATAGGAGTGGGACATACCTTGTTAATTTCTCCCATTGCCATGAAACATTGATTCTCCATTCTTTCGTGATTGTTTTCTTCTTTAGATTCATCCTCCTTTGATTAGTTTTATTGATATCACAATCCAAAATAGCATTAAAGCACGCCTCGTCAGTTTCTTCTCTTTTCTTGAGACATACGTTTGTCATTTCTTCTTGATCATCCTCGTCACTCCAAGTTGAGATTCTATGATTTTTCTTCCTGAGGCTGGGACATTTTAATTTCATATGTCCAGGTTTATCACATGTGTAGAAGCATATGTTCTCTTGTTGTTGAACCTTATCCTTCTAATTCTTTTGATGATTCTGGATGGATTGAGATTTTCTATTCTACTTCTTTCTACTCTTTCTTTTTCTCGTCCTGGGTATTACGTCCAAGTCTTCTCGATCTTCACCATTTTCGTATTCTTCAAGAGTTGACATGGATTCAATTTTCTTAACTTTGTTGGCGTCCCCGTGGATATTTTCCAATCTGTCCCATATATCTTTAGCAGTCTCACAGGAGGATATTCTCTTATATTCTTATTCACTAATCGTACAATATAGCATGTTGATTGCTCTAGAATTTGTTTGTATAATATCCAACTGTTGTTTTGTGTAGTCAAATATGGATTCCCTTTTTACAAGCTTCTTTCCATCACTGTTGTTCGGAATAAGTCTTGGTCCATTATGAATAACTAGCCAGGCTTGATAATCTGTTGATTTAACATATACTTTCATTCATTCCTTCCAATGGTTATAGTATTGACTATTTAAGTACGATGGCCTTCTTGTTGAGTATCCCTCTTGAAGTATGGTTCCAACAATTTGATGACCTGCCATGGATCTTTCCTCACTTGCTGTTAAGCAAAAAAAATAAAGATGTGAGACCTGCTCTGATACCAATTGAAAGTACAAGGAGAGGGGGGGGGGTGAATTGTAGCCTTTTTAAATTTCTAGTCGACTACTCTTCAGACCTAGTCGACTTATGCGGAGACATCCTGCACAGAACTGTTAGTCCTTTCGATTTAAACAAGTTTTAATCACAATAAATAGTAAAGGAACAAAATATAATATAAGAGCGATAAAGTAAATGACACTAGGAATTTTATACTGGTTTGGAACCAATGTGGTATCTTAATCCAGTCTTCTTGGGTTGTAAGAGTGTTGTCTTTTAGAGCTCTTTGTAAATTGAATTGAGTAAAACCTTTGGTTTTCAGCGGTCACCACCAACGTTGACAGATTTGGTTTTTACTCGCTCACCAACAACGGACAAGAGTTGGTTTTCACTCGCTCACCAAAGAAGCAAACAATGACACAACCTCTCGGACACACTGCCTCTCTAATATTTTTCTGTCTCTCTTCTCTCTTTTGTGTACACAATAAATCTACTAAAGTGAATTACAATATTTGTTAAAAGTAGAATAAAGAACTTGTAGTTGTATAGACAATTATATACAAGGCTGCGTATCTTCTTCTTTCCCAGGCTCTCGTTTTTATAGTATTCAATAGCTTCTGACTGTTGGACTTGATTTTGCTGACCCCTTGTTTCGATAATATTCAATCAGAAGATTTTCTCCTTTGATTGAGTAGATACCAACGTGACTTCCTATTAATTCCTTTGCTTAATTCCATTTGCACCTTCAAACTAATTTGAAATCCTTCCACCAATCACTGATTTATTGGAATTTATTCCTTATATCTTCTACCTATTGATTGATGATGTGTCTTGCTAATGGACTCAAATATATTTTCAATTTGCTGATATTCTGGACTCCATGCCTTAAGCTCTTTGATTTCTTTCCTTCTGAAGTAGACAATATTATTGTGTATCCATAAAATGAGATCTTTCCATTTGAAGTGTTGTCAACCATGCACTAGTATATATTGAATTTTTCTTCCTTGAAAGAACTTGGTGATTCTCTGCATGCACATTCTTCAAGTAAGATCCCTTGATTTACTCCATCCAAGATATAACTTGTAGTAATTCATTCAACAACTTCCTTTCCTTAGTATTGTAGCAAATCTAGTACTGTCATACAACACTTGTAGCAAGTATATCTCTTTTCTTCTACGTGATATATTTTTGTCAGAATAATTATTTTTCCACTTGAACTCTTCTTCCATATGTACAAGTATTGGCTCTTATTTAGATAGACGAAGAGAATTTCAAGATCCTCTTCCTTTGACTTTGGATGAAGATCCCAAAATAATTTCCTTTCTTAATCTTGGGAAATAATCTCTTTCCATAATATAGATTGTACTACATCCATAATATATCCTTCTTCTATTGGAAATATATCCTTCTTCTATTGGAAATATTTTGTTCTTGACCTTGTAGTATCTTTTCCATATAGTATCTTGCACAAATTAATAGATCTTCTCCATGATTTTAGCAACCTTCCTTTAAGAACTTTCCTTCCATAATTTCTGTAGAGTCTTCTTCTAATATTGTAGTAAATCATTCAATATTTGAAATATGACTTTCAAATATTATTTCTTCCATAATGCTTGGAGATTGAATCTCTGAGAATAATCCTCCTCGATAAATTCATCACATGATATTCTCTTTCCCATATTTGTTTGGATCTTTACCGACATCTTCTTTCTTGAATGAACCCGTGCAAAAATAAGATTACCATAAGTAAATGTTCTTTGATTAATAATTATGTTGGTTTATTATCATCAAAATTAATACGTAAAACCTTGAAACTAACAGCCCGAGGGGCTGATTACGAGTGGTTATGAGGTAGCCCGAGGGGCTCGTTCTGTTAATATTTGGCCCGAGGGGATGTTTACGTTTCTATCCTTTTCTTCATTGTTTTCATCGCTCGTTTGAAACTATTGAAAGATGTTTTAAAAGGAAAGGTTTTACTGAAACTGAGTTTGTTTTACGAGATAAATGGTTTCTGTACTGTTTTGAGCAATGTACTATATTTGTTGTAGTATTATGACGTGAAATTATGTGTTTTCTTACTGCTCAGCTTTCATTTACTTTTATTACTTACTAAGTTGGCGTACTCACATTACTCCCTGCACCTTGTGTGCAGATCCAGGAGTTGTGGGTCGCGATAGTGAGCATTGATTGTCCAGTCAGCAGGATTTCGGAGTCGACGAGGTAGATGCATGGCGTTCGCAGCCCTGTTCTTCTCCCTCATATCTTCCCTAGTTTTGTTTAGTATTGTCTTCTAGACTTTGCCGGACTTTATTGTATTGAGACATAGTTGTAGTTGCTCGTGACTTGTGACACCCCGATATCGGGCTTGTGTTATTTCTTCCGCACTGCCTATTTGAACTCATATTATGAGTTTTTTAGTTAATTAATGGCTTAAAATGACTTCTTATGATTTTCTGGTTGGTTTTGGGTTTGTGTCGGCTGACCTAGTTTCACGATAGGCGTCATCACGACCGTATCAGTTTTAGGGTCGTGACAACAAGCCAACTACTAACGATTATAAACATTTAAATAAAAATCCTAATTAAAAGTACAAAATAAAACATGTTTTGGAAGATATTCAGATAAAACCATCAGCTAAAACAAAACAGATTTACATATCACTAATGTACATATTATAAATATTCTATTAATAGTAGTACATAGAAAGAAAAAGAAGAAATAAGTCCGAAAACGTTGAAAGAAACGTGAGGCTTGAGTCAAAATGAATGAACAGGGGAAGAGAGAGGTGCTTTTTATTGGAAAATGAAGCAAATGCTAGAAGACAACAAAGACCAGTCGAGGTCATGAATTTTGCCAAGAATATTTAAGATTTAATATATATTTATAAAAAATAATTTTTAATTTATATACATAATAAAATTATCTATATATTCAGTATAAGTTTTCCAATGAAAGGGTATTCAGTGTGGTGTTCAGTGTTGCTCCATGTGATTTTGCCATGAATCCCTTGATAAAACTATGATAAAATGGTGAAACAATTGTGATTAACTTGTCACTTATCTTGAACCTCCTTTACTGTTGCGCCAGCTATTTCTCTTGGTTCAAGGGGGTCCAAACTCCAAAGTAATATATATTGGATTCAGTGATATTATTTGAAATTTCATATATAAAATTAGTAAAATTCTGTGAAAGAAGTTAGGTTGAATCCTCTCGCTACCATAAAGATCCACCCGTGGTTATGACTTAGAACAGTAACTTCAAATTTAGGTCGCTTTATGAATTTCTAAGGGGTCGTTTGGCTACAATACGGCTTATATTGGGATAAATTATGCTGAGATGAATTATTCTGGTATTTTTTATCCACTATTTGATATGTTGTATTAAAAATGACAATTGCATAATTTCTAAGAATAAGGTATAAGTTATCCCGGCACAAATTATCACACCTCTACAAGGTATAAACTATCCCGGTACTAAAAAATTAATACCAAAATAACTTATACCAAATTTGCTAACCAAACAAAGTATTAAGATAGTATTAATTTTTATCCCAATACTATATCTACTTATACCTCATACCAAACGGCCCTGGAAGTGCATACAACATACTGGAATGTTCATTCGTGTGGTGTGCGTGATTTAAATGTTGAGTACTTATTAAAATTTAATGAAGACTAAAAATAAATCCAAGAAATCTGAGTGCAATCACAAATAGTACATAACAGTAGTAAGTCATAATTGTTGGCTTTACGTGAGTTTAAGGGGCCGTTTGGTTGGAATATGGCTTATACCGGTATAAGTTATGCCTGTATAAATTATGTTGGGATAAGTTATGTTGGGATTGTTGTTTATTCATTGTTTGATATGTTATATTAAGAATGACAATTGCATAATTTCTAAGAAGAAGGTATAAGTTATACCGGTGTTAATTACCCCACCTTCTATAAAGTATAAGTTATTTCAGTATTAAAATTAACATCGTGATAACTTATATCTGATTTGCTAACCAAACAGAATATTAAGGTGATATTAAATTTTTATAACACCCTTATACCTTCTTATACCTCATACCACACGACCCCTAAGGGTTCAAAAAAGGATGAAGTGCACAAATAGCCGTTTTTAGAATTGCCAAATCTAATTTCAGATATTTTTTAAACACTAAATCTTTAAACAGTGACCTTATAATCGGAAGAATCCAGGATTAGCCTAATTTATAACCACTAATTAAAAATAAACTAAAATTTTAAAATTTAATCATTTTTTCATGCGGGGGTTTGGACAAGAATAAACAACTTAAAAGATTGCAAAGAGTCATTTCCTTATCTTTTTTGCTTTCTTCGAACTCCAGCTAAATATTTAAATTATAGGACTGTCTTATTTTTTTTCCTGGTTTTTATGATGTTATTTTTTCTTATGTTATCTGTTGGTAGTACTTGTTTGAGCAAAAAAAGTATAAGACATTTTTTGTTAAACTAATTAAATAAGAGGATGGAGGGTAAATGTCACGACCCCGATTTGCCCTTCGTGAACCATCGTGACGGTACCTAGTCTCTACGACTAGGTAAGCCTAAACTTGCGGAAGATAACCAAAACTCGCGGAAGTAAAACAATTTAAAAATAGAAATAAGGCAATAACAGTGTTAAATGTGTCGCACGACATACACCATATTTATATAGATCTCAAAACCAATATCTAAATCCAAGACCCGAAAACCCACGAATCACAAGCTAAGAAAAAGAAATACTACATAGCTCTAACTCCGGAATTTTGTCTAATAAGAACAGAAGTACAGAAGGGCTAAATACTAAAAGCATGAATAGAAAGGGACTTCTCGGTCTGCGGATACGGCAGATGTACCTTGACGTCTCTAAGCAGTCGCCTCTCTCAAGGATGGTAGACCTGAGTAGCGGTACCTGGATCGCACATGAAAAACATGCGCAGAAGGGGCATGAGTACACCACAGCAGTACTCAGTAAGTGCCAAGCCTAACCTCGGTTGGGTAGTGACGAAGAAAGTCAGGGCCCTACTAAGGTCAAGTAAAATATAAGGATCAACAATTTAGAAAAGAACAGTATAAATAAGTACGACAGTAAAGTAACACAGGATGTGCAGGACATCAACAACTATAAAGAAAACAAGGTAAACATGGAAAGGAATTGCAGCTCAGTACCAATAATAACAATAGGAGATCTCCCAGGATACCGTCCTGTAGTCCCATATGTACATATCCAGTGGAGCTCCCAGGATCTCGTCCCGTAGTCCAACTCATAGTGCGCGGGGATCTATCAGAATCCCATTTCGTAGTCCCAAATTTAAATACCCAGTATTGGGGGAATCTATCGGGTGCATTCCCGTAGTTCCATATAACTGTGAAGGGGGGATCTACCGGGAATCTAACCCGTAGTCCCAAAGTAAATGTACAGGGGGATCTATCGGGAATCTAACCCGTAGTCCCAAAGTAAACAGATAAGGGGGAACTACCGGAATCCCACATTCGTAGTCCCAAAATAAATACACAGCAACAGCAGGAAGATATACAGAAATGACAAAATTTCATATTGAGGCAATAAGTGATTCTAGCCTAGCATGCTGCAAAGGATTCAAGTAAAGCAGGTTGAATCAAATAAAACAATTAAGTCACTTAGACATGCTTTCCTAAGCTAACAACATGCTTAATAGTGTAAGTAATAGGACAAGAAAGGAAACATACTAGTAATTACTTAAAGAAAATCGAATTTTCCAACAATTAACACAAGTACGCACTCGTCTGCTCATGTACAAGGCATTTCAATTACCAAACATACCAATCCTAAGGGAAAGGTCCCCCACACAAGTTTAGACAAGCCACCTACCTTGAACCAGCTCAAAATCAACCCAACACCACGTCTTTGCCACGAGTACTCGACTCCAAATGACCCAAATCTATTCAATTCAATTGCATAATGTAAATAACCTTCAAGTAACCGATTCTATAATTAAATTCTAAGCTAATACCCGAAATTATGTAAAATGACAAAAATTCCCCTCGGGCCCACGTCTCGGAATCGGGTGAAATTTATTTTTTCAGAAATCTCGTACTCTCACGAGTCTATACATAACAAGAACAATAAAATCAGAGTCCAAATGACCCCTCAAATCTTTATTCAAAGGACTCTTAAACTCAAGCCCTAATTACCTATTTTTTCAAAAAAATTCACCACTAATTAGGTCCTTAATCACATAAATACGAGTTATGAAGTCAAGGATGTTACCTCCCAGTGATTCCCCTTTGTTTTCCTTAAAATCTCTCTCAAAAGCTTCAAACTCGGAAGAAAATGGTGAAAGAAAAGCTCAAATTCGTGAAGGCAACTATTTATATGTTCTGCCCAGCGATTTCCGCATTTGCGACCATGGGACCGCATTTGCGGTCCCACTTCTGCGGAAACTATGTCGCATCTGCGACTTTCATTTAAATGACGAGAAACCGCATCTGCGATTACCCTTTTGCAGATGCGCCACCACTTCTGATTCCTTCCGCATCCGCGGAACCTGAAGAAAAGACCTAAATCTGCTTCTGCGGTCTCCTTAGCCGCTTCTGTGGCGCCGCATTTGCGTTCCCCAAATCGCAGATGCAAAAATACCAGAAGCAACAAAAATACAACAGCTGCAACATTTCCTCAACTTCTCGTTAACCATCCGAAATCATCCCAAGGCCTCCGAGACCTCAACCAAAGCCAACAACTAGTCACCAACCACTATCCAAACTTGTACCAATCCTTAAAACACCTAGAACAACATCGAAACCTCGAATTAACTATGGATTTAAGCCTAAGAACTCCAAATTTCTTAAAATACGCTTTTGATCAAAAAGTCTACCAAACCTCGTCCGAATGATCTGAAATTTTGTACACACGTCACATTTAACACTACGGAGCTACTCCAACTTCCGAAATTTCATTCCGACCCTGGGATCAAAATCTCACTATCGAACCGTAAACTTCAAAATTCGACCTTTTAGCATTTCAAGCCTAAATTAGCTATGGACCTTCAAATCACCATCCGAACACGCCCCTTAGCTCGAAATCACCCAACAGAGCTAACAGAACCATCATATTTCCATTCTGAGGACGTCTTCACACTGTTTCAACTACGGTCAACTTTCTAACACTTAAGCTCTCATTTAGGAATTAAGTTCCCCAAAACTCTCTGGAACTCAAAACCGAACATTCCGACAAATGAAAATAGCAGAAATAAACTTGGGGAAAGCAGTTAATAGGGGATCGGGGCATAAATTCTTAAGACGACTGGCCGGGTCGTCACATCCTCCTACACTTAAACATTCGTTCGTCCTCGAACGAGCATAGAGACATACCTGAAGTAGGGAAAAGATGAGGGTAACGGCTACGCATATCCTGCTCGGTCTCCCAGGTCGCCTCCTCGACCGGCTGACCCCGCCATTGGACCTTCACTGATGCAATGTTATTTGACCTCAACTTTCTAACCTGCCTATCCAATATTGCCACTGACTCCTCAATATAATATAGATCCATGTCCAACTGGACTGAAATGAAATCCAACACGTGCGACGGATTGCCGTGATACCTCCGGAGCATCGAAACATAAAATACCAGATGAACTCCTGCCAAGCTGGGAGGTAAGGCAAGCTCATAAGAAACCTCCCCAACACGCCTCAATATCTCAAAATGGCCAATAAACCTCAGACTCAACTTCCCTTTCTTTCCGAATCTCATAACACCCTTCATAGGTGAAACCCGAAACAGAACCCGCTCTCCAACCATATAGGAAACATCACGAACCTTCCGATCCGCGTAACTTTTCTGTCTGGACTGGGCTGTATAGAGCCTATATTGAATCACCTTAACCTTCTACAAAGCATCCTAAACTAAGTTTGTGCCTAATAATCTAGCCTCACTCGGCTTAAACCAGCCCACCGGGGATCTACACCGTCTCCCATATAAAGCCTCATACGGTGCCATCTGAATGCTGGACTTATAGCTGTTGTTGTAAGCAAACTCTGCCAATGGCAAGATCTGATCCCAAGACCCTCCAAACTTAATCACACACGCACGAAGCATATCCTCAAGAATCTGGATAGTGCGCTCGGATCACCCGTCCGTCTGAGGGTGAAATGCTGTACTCAACTCCACCCGAGTACCCAATTCATGCTGAACGACCCTCTAGAACTGTGATGTAAACTGAGCACCCCTATCTGAGATGATGGACACTAGAATACCATGAAAACGAACAATCTCCCGGATATAAATCTCTGCCAACCTCTCCGAAGAATAAGTAGTACACACAGGAATAAAATGAGCAGACTTTGTCAGCCGATCCACAATCACCCAAATAGCACCAAACTTCCCCAAAGTCCATGGGAGCCCAACTACAAAGTCCGTGGTGATCCGCTCCCACTTCCACTTCGGGATCTCTATCTGCTGAAGTAACTCACTCGGTATCTGGTGCTCATACTTCTCCTGCTAACAATTGAGGCACCGAGCTACAAATCCAACTATATCCTTCTTCATCCGCCTCTACCAGTAGTGCTACCTCAAATCCTGATACATTTTCGCGGCACCCGGATGAATGGAATACAGCGAGCTATGGGCCTCCTCCAGAATCAACTCCCGAAGCCCATCAACATTGGGTACACAAATCCGACCCTACATCCTCAATACCCCATCATCAACAATAGTCACATCTCTAGCATCACCGTGCTGAACCTTGTCCTTGAGGACAAGCAAATGAGGGTCATCATTCTGCCGCTCCCTGATACGGTCAAATAAAGAGGACCTAGAAATCACGCGAGCTAGAACCCGACTGGGCTCCGAAAGCTCCAATCTCACAAACTGGCTAGCTAAGGCCTGAACATCCATCGCCATAGGCCTCTCTGATGCTGGAAAATAAGCCAAACTCCCCAAACTCTCTGCCCGACAACTCAAAGCATCGGCCACCACATTGGTCTTGCCCGGGTGATACAAAATAGTGATATCATAATCTTTTAGCAACTCTAACCACTCCTCTGGCGCAAATTTAGATCCTTTTTCTTGAACATGTGTTGCAAGCTCCGATGGTCAGTATAAATCTCACAGGGAACACCGTATAAGTAATGGTGCCAAATCTTCAGGGCGTGAACAATGGCAGCTAACTCAAGGTCATAAACATGGTAGTTTTTCTCATGTATCTTCAACTGTCTGGACGTGTAGGCAATCACCGCACCGAGGCCAACCCTAGAGGCATCACAATAGACCATATTAGACCCCAAACCTGTAGGTAGTATCAAGATTGGGGCTGTGGTCAAAGTTTTCTTGAGCTTCTGGAAGCTCGCCTCACACTCTTTCATCCACTGGAACGGAGCACCCTTCTGGGTCAACCTAGTCATAGGGGCTGCAATCGATGAAAACCCCTCCACAAAACGATGGTAGTAGCCAGCCAAACCGAGGAAACTGTGGATCTCGGTAGCTGAGGATGGTCTGGGCCAACTCTGCACGACCTCTATCTTTTTCGGATCCACCTGAATACCCTCACTCGATACCACGTGACCTAAGAATGCCATTGAATCCAACCAAAACTCACATTTCGGAATTTAGCATATAACTTCTTCTCTCTCAAAGTCTGAAGCACAGTCCTCAGGTGCTGCTCATGATCTTCCTGACTCCAGGAATACACCAGAATATCATCAATAAAGACAATGACGAACGAGTCAAGATACGACCGGAACACAATGTGCATCAAATACATAAAGGTTGTTGGGGCATTGGTCAGCCCAAATGACATAACAAGGAACTCGTAATGACCATACCGAGTCCTGAAAGTAGTCTTCAGGATATCTAGCTCCCAAATCTTCAATTGATGGTAACCTGAGCGTAAATCAATCTTAGAAAACACTCGTGTGCCCTGAAGATGGTCAAACAGATCATCAATACGAGGCAAAGGATAACGGTTCTTCATTGTAACCTTGTTCAACTGGCGATAATCAATACACATACGCATATAACCATCCTTTTTCTTCACAAACAAGACAGGAGCACCCCAAGGTGATACGCTGGGCCGACTAAAACTCTTATCAAGCAATTCCTGTAACTAATCCTTCAACTCAGGAGGAGCCATATGATACGGAGAATAGAAATGGGCTGAGTGCCCGACAACAGATCAGTTCCAAAATCAATATCTCTATCAGGCGGCATGCCTAGAAGATCATCTGGAAACACATCGGTAAAATCCCGTACTAATGAAACTGAATCAATTGAAGGGGTATCAATACTGACATCTCTCACATAAGCTAAATACACGTCACACCCCTTCTCAACCATATGCTGAGCTTTAAGAAAAGAAATAATTCTACTAGAAGCGTGATCTAAAGTACCCCTCCACTCAACACGTGGTATACCTGGTATAGCCAACATCACGGTTTTGGCGTGACAATCAAGAATAACATAATGGGGAAACAATCAGTCCATGCCCAAGATAATATTGAAGTCAACCATATGGAGTAATAATAAATCATCTCTGGTCTCAAAACCACTAAGAGCAACCAAACACGACCGATAAACGCGGACCACAACAAGAGAATCTCCCACAGGAGTACAAACATAAATAGGGGAACTCAAAGAATCTTGGGGTACACCCAAATATGGAACAAAATAAGAAGGCACATAAGAGTAAGTAGAGCCTGGATCGAATAGAACCGATGCATCTCTGTGGCAAACCAATATAATACAGGTGATGATAGAATCGGAGGCAATAACCTCGGTACGAGCAGGAAGGGCATAGTATCTGGACCGGCCTCCCCCTCTAGGGCGACCTCTACCTCCCCGACCTCCACCTCTAGCCGGCTGAGCAGGTGGGGTAGCAACTGGAGCTGTAACCATAGCCTGAGAACTCTGCGGTGCACACTGTGGCTGAGAAGTTTGTGGAGGTGCACCACTCCCAAGTCTGGGGCAATCCATCACCATATGACGTGTGTCACCACACTCAAAACAAGCTCTAGGAGGACGTGGTGGCTGTGACTGGGTAGTGCTAGGTTTGTTGGACTGACCTCTGAAAGCACCCCATGCAGGAGGGGAACTAGAAACCGGAGGTGCATAATAAGGCTTCTGAGTCCTATGAGGAGCTGGAGCGCTACTGGCTGCTAGAAGAGCTGAATAAACAGGACGACTCATATAACCCCTACCATGACGACCTACAGCTGGGGTACGGGCACCAGAATAATGGCCCGACTCTCGAGACCTCTTGGCCTCCCACTCCTCTCTTTCCCTAGCATGCATACCCTCAATCCTCCTAGCAATTCTCACCACCTGCTGATAAGAAATATCCATCTCCAACTCACGAGCCATGCTAGACCTGATGTTGGGAATAAGGCCCTCAATAAAACGGCGAACTCTCTCGCGAACAGTAGAAACCAAGGCTGGTGCATGCCTAGCCAAACTAGTGTAACGGATAGCATACTCTGAGACAGTCATAGCATCTTGGCACAAATGCTCAAACTCTGCACGCTATGCGTCCCTGAGGCTCTGAGGAACATACTCCCTTAGGAACGGATCTGAAAACTAAGTCCAAGTTAGTGAAGCAGCCTCATCTAGACTGTCTAACTCATAAGTGCGCCACCACTCATAGGCAGCCCCTCGAAGCTAGAAAGTAGTGAAGGAAACCCCGCTCGATCCTGATATATCCATGGTACGAAGGATGCGGTAACACTCATCTAGAAATCCCAGAGCATCATCCGATGCTAGACCACTGAATATAGGAGGCTTGTACTCCTTGAACCTCTTAAGCCTCAGTTGCTCATCCTCGGAAGCTGCTGCCCTATCCTCGGGCTAAACTAGCATTGCAGGCGGCACAAGAATAATCTTAGGGACCTGCTCAATATGCACTCGTTGCTCAGGAGTGAGGGCGTCGGGAGTCTGTGCTCCTCCCCCGGCCTAGATGTAGCTACAACTAGGGGAAGCAACCCTGCATGAGCCAGAGTGGTGTACATGCTCATGAACTGTGCCAGAGTCTCCTGAAGAGCGGGAATAGTAGTAGCAGTAGGCTTGTCAAGTGCCCGGACACCGGTTGGATCCGCTGGTGGTACCTCGGCGGTAGCTCGTGCAGGTGCTCTAGCTGCACCATGTGCACGTCCTCGGCCTCTGACGGCTACAGTAGGGGCACGGGTGCCTGATCATCTCGAGTAGCACGTGTCCTCACCATCTGTGAGAGAATAGAAGATAGAAGTTTAGAATTGTGATGTTAAAATATTGCACGACAAGGAAATCAAATGAAGTGGAATTCTCCTAACATTTACAAAGCCTCTCATAGATAAGTACAAACGTCTCCGTACTGATCAGTGAAACTCTAATAAACCGGCTTGTGATCCATGACTCCTATGAACCTAAAGCTCTGATACCAACTTGTCACGACCCCGGTTCGCCCTCCATGAACCATCGTGACGGCACCTAGTATCTACGACTAAGTACGCCTAAACTTGCGGAAGTAAAATAATTTAAAAACAGAAATAAGGCAATAATAGTGTTAAATGTGCCGCTCCACATACACCATATTTATATAGATCTCAAAACCAATATCTAAATCCAAGACCTGAAAACCCACAAATCACAAGCTAAAAAAAGAAATACTACCTAGCTCTAACTCCGAAATTTTGTCTAATAAGAACAGAAGTACAGAAAGGCTAAATACTAAAAGCATGAATAGAAAGGGACTTCTCGGTCTGTGAACGCGGTAGACATACCTCGAAGTCTCTAAGAAGTCGCCTCTCTCAAGGATGGTAGGCCTGAGTAGCGGTACCTGGATTTGCACATGAAAAACATGCGCAGAAGGGGCATGTGTACACCACAATGGTACTCAGTAAGTGCCAAGCCTAACCTCGGTTGGGTAGTGACGAGGAAAGTCAAGGACCTACTAAGGTCAAGTAAAATATAAAGATCAATAGTATAGGACAAAACATTATAAATAAGTACGGCAGTAAAGTTACACAAGATGTACAGGACAACAACAACTATAAAGAAAACAAGGTAAACATGGAAAGGAATTACAGCTCAGTACCAACAATAACAATCGGGGATCTCCCAAGATACCGTCCTGTAATCCCATATGTACATATCTAGTGGAGCTCCCGGGATCTCGTCCCGTAGTCCAACTCATAGTGCGCGGGGATCTACCAGAATCCCATTCCGTAGTCCTAAATGTAAATACTCAGTACTTGGGGAATCTACCGGGTGCATTCCCATAGTTCCATATAACTGTGCAGGGGGATCTACCAGAATCTAACCCGTAGTCTCAAAGTAAACAGACAAGGGGAAGCTATCGGAATCCCACATCCGTAGTCCCAAAATAAATACACAGCAGTAGCAGGAAGATATACAGAATTGGCAAAATTTCATATTGAGGCAATAAGTGATTCTAGCCTAGCATGCTGCACAGGATTCAAGTAAGGTAGGTTGAATCAAATAAAACAATTATGTCACTTAGACCTGCTTTCCTAAGCTAACAACAGGCTTTATAATGCAAGTAATAGAAACAGAAAAGGAAACATACTAGTAATTACTTAAAAAAAATGAATTTCCAACAATTAGCACAAGTACGCACTCATCACCTCACGTACAAGGCATTTCAATTACCAAACATACCAATCCTAAGGGGAAGGTCCCCCCCACAAGGTTAGACAAGCCACTTACCTCGAACCAGCTCAAAATCAACCCAACACCACATCTTTGCCACGAGTACTCAACTCCAAATGACCCAAATCTATTCAGTTCAATTGCGTAATGTAAATAACCCTTCAAGTAACTGATTCTATAATTAAATTCTAAGCTAATATGCGAAATTATGTAAAATGACCAAAATTCCCCTCGGGCCCATATCTCGGAATCAGGTAAAATTTACATTTTCAAAAACCTCATACTCTCACGAGTCTATACATAACAATAATACTGAAATCAGAGTCAAAATGACCACTCAAATCCTTATTCAAAGGTCTCTTAAACTCAAGCTCTAATTACCCATTTTTTCCAAAATTTTCACCACTAATTAGGTCCTTAATCACATAAATATGAGTTATGAAGTCAAGGATGTTACCTCCCAGTGATTCCCCTTTGTTTTCCTCAAAAGCTTCAACAACAACAACAACAACAACATCCCAGTATAATCCCACAAGTGGGGTCTGGGGAGGGTAATATGTACGCAGACCTTACCCCTACCCCGAGGGGCATAGAGGCTGTTTCCAGGAGACCCTCAGCTCAAGAGAGCAACAAGAGACAGTATATTAGTACTATCAATAGACTCATAGTAAATAACATAAAATACATAACATAAAATAACAAAATAACAACAATATAAGAAATATAAGAAATACGAAAAGGATGTAACGCATACTAATATCCAACAGATATAGCCCTGCATCAGTAGCTGATCAGTAGCATCCTAATTCTAACTCCTAAATGGCTAGTCTACCTCTAGTGCGCTGTAGTAATATTCACAAACTTCCCCCTAACCTACAACCTTAATGCTCGACCTCCACAATTCCCTGTCAAGGGCCATGTCCTTAGAAATCCTAAGTCGTGCCATGTCCTGCCTGATCACCTCCCCCAATACTTCTTAGGTCTCCCTCTACCTCTCCTCGTGCCCACCATAGTCAGTCGCTCACACCTCCTCACTGGTGCATCAGTGCTCCTCCTCTGAATGTGCCCAAACCATCTGAGTCTTGCTTCCCGCATCTTGTCCTCCATGGGGCCACACCCACCTTCTCTCGAATATCTTCATTCCTAATCTTGTCCATCCTTGTATGGCCTCACATCCACCTCAGCATCCTCATCTCTGCTACTTTCATCTTCTGGATGTGTGAATTTTTAACCGGCCAACACTCGGTCCCATACAACATAGCAGGCCTAACCACTGCTCTATAAAACTTATCTTTTAGTAACGGTGGGACTTTCTTGTCACACAAGACTCCCGTTGCTAACTTCCACTTCATCCACCCCACCCCTATACGATGTGTGACATCCTCATAAATCTCCCCGGTCCCCTGAATAACTGACCCAAGGTACTTGAAACTACCCCTCTTAGGGATGACTTGAGAGTTGAGCCTCACTTCCACTCCTGCTTCCATCGGCTTAGCCCCAAATTTGAACTTGAGGTGAAAGAAACTGGTGAAAGAAAAGCTTTAAATTTGTGAAGGCAACTATTTATATGTTCTGCCCAGCAATTTCGGCATTTGCAACCATGGAACCACATCTGCGGTCTCGCTTCTGCGGAAACTACATCGCATTTGCGACTTTCATTTAAATGACCAGAAACCGCATCTGCAATTACCCTTTTGCAGATGCGCCACCGCTTCTGCGGTATTCCTTCCGCATCTGCAGAACCTAAAGAAAAGACCTTAATCCTCTTCTGCAGTCTCCTTAGCTGCTTCTGCGGCGCTGCATCTGCGGTCCACAAATCGTAGATGCGAAAATACCAAAAACAACAAAAATACAGTAGCTGCAACATTTCCTCAACTTCTCGTTAACCATCTGAAATCATCCCGAGGCCTCCGGGACCTCAACCAAAGGCACCAACAAGTCACCAACCACTATCCAAACTTGTACCAATCCTTAAAACACCTAGAAGAACATTGAAACCTCGAATTAACCATGGATTTAAGCCTAAGAGCTCTAAATTTCTCAAAATACGCTTTCGATCAAAAGGTCTACCAAACCTCGTCCAAATGACCTGAAATTTTGTACACACATCACATTCAATACTACAGAGCTACTCCAACTTTCAGAATTTCATTCCGACCCTCAGATCAAAATCTCACTATCGAACCGGAAACTTCAAAATTTGAACTTTCGGCATTTCAAACCTAAATTATCTACGGACCTCCAAATCACCATCCGAACATGCCCCTAAGCCCAAAATCACCCAACGAAGCTAACAGAACCATTAGATTTCCATTCCAATGCCGTCTTCACACTGTTCCGACTATGGTCAATTTTCCAACACTTAAGCTCTCATTTAGGGACTAAGTGTCCCAAAACTCTCCGGAACTCAAAACTGAACATCCCGATAAATAAAGGATAATAAATTCTAGATCCGAGATGAATAATATGAGTAGAAAAACATAATTGAGTATAAATGCTGGCTGCGATTATGGCTAGATTTAATAGCATAAAGAGAGATGCATTAAGTAACATTAAATGTCAATAAAATGTAAAAAAAGTAAATGATTCTCCCAATCTTGAGTGAGGCGTATCCTCTTTCATTTGATAAAGATGAATGATAGATAAATACAAGAACCTTAGGACCCTTTTTGGATCTGATGAAGGTCTGGGATCACAGATCCTCTAATCTCTTTAGAGAGGTGTGTTTACATATTTTCTAGAGAGAGGGAGAGAGGGAAAGTGAGAGCCCCCCTTTTGGGAAGTCCTCTCTTCCTATTTATAAGGGGTATCTATAGAAAATCCTAGAAAAGTACAATTAGAATATTCCATTTAAGGATTCCAAAGCAAACTAGTTGTTTTATCACTGCCCAACCTCGACCTTATTGATGACTGTCCGACCACAGCCTGATTGATGACTGTCCGACCTCGGCCTTATTGATGACTGTCCGACCTCGATCTGCCCGACCTCGACCTACCCGAATTCGGCCTATTGTCTCCGTATGCTGAATTTCTCTGATATGATTTTGGCCCATACAGTTAGTTCCTCCGCTTATCGAGGTCGTCTTTTGGTCGAGCTCGGTGAGCGGACTTCATAAATCGTAGTTCGAGAAATTCGGATGGGGAGGTCGACTAGTGTGGATTGCGACTGAGGGTGTCGATCTTTAGGTCAAAGTGGTATCCCCGCGGGCTGAACTTGAGCAGAGTTTGATCAAGGCCAATGACTCGAGTAATGAGTCGATCGAGCAGATGGTAGAGTTGGAGAAGGCCGTTGAGGCCAGGATGACGGCTTTGGAAGGGACGGCGGCATCAGTGGAGGTCATTCACATCCTCAAATCTAGACAGTCAAGGAGGCCGAATGTGAATTCGGGCAAGGTCGCCGAATGTGAATTCGGGCGAGTTTGCCGAATGTTTATTCGGGCGAGGTCGTCGAATGTGACTTCGGGCTGGGAGGCAGAAGGTTGATTCGAACGAGGCCGAAGTTTGATTCGGACGAGGACGAAGTTTGATTCGGATGAGGCCGAAGTTGAGTCGGACGAGGCCGAAGTTGACTCGGACGAGGCCGAAGTTGACTCGGACGAGGCCGAAGCTTGATTCGGACGAGGCTGAAGCTTGATTCGGACGAGGCCGAAGCTTGATTCGGACGAGGCCGATGTTTGATTCGGACGTGGCCGAAGTTGGATTCGGATGAGGCCGAAGTTGATTCGGACGAGGCCGAAGTTGATCGGACAAGGCCGAAGTTTGATTCAGACGAGGCCAAAGTTTGATTCGGACAAGGACTAAGTTGATTCGTACGAGGCTGAAGTTTGATTCGGACGAGGACGAAGGTTGATTCGGACAAGGCCGAAGTTGATTTGGACGAGGCCCAAGTTGATTTGGACGAGGCTGATATTTGATTTGGACGAGGACGAAGTTGATCCGGTCGAGGCCGAAATTGATCCGGATGAGGTCGAAGTTGATTCGGACGAGGCCGAAGTTTGATTCGGACGAGGCCAAAGTTGATTCGTACGAGGCTGAAGTTTGATTCGGACGAGGCGGAAGTTGATTCGGATGAGGCCGAAGGTTGATTTGCACAAGGCCGAAGTTTGATTTTGGCTATGGCCCTTGGCCGTAGAGGTGTTATTTTGAGCTAATGTCGAAATGTTAACCCGTTGTGATTCGAATGATGTCAAATTCTTCTTTTTGGTGATGGCCCTTGGCCGTAGGGCTATTATTTCAAGCTAAGGCCGAAATGTTAACCGTTGTTTCACTGTCAGATTTTGGAGGATCGCATGTCACCGTACTCTTTGTGCATGCGTCGGTGAGTAATATATACAGAATAAAGGGTTTGGCAAGAAAGGGTTGTTCTACCGAATAAAGAGTAATATATACGGAAAACACCCTATATCTTAGAGGGAGAAGGCAAGCCCTCATCAAGTACAATCCCGACATTCATCTTCACGATGACGTCTGAATCGACAAACTTTCTGGCACCATAGTCTTCGCTGATTTCCTCATCGGGAATAGAGAGGCTCAATTTAATAGATAATAACAAGAAAGCTTTGGTCCTTTGCTTTTGATTTACCTTGATGCTTCTTCCCACAGAAAATAGTACCTGGAAGTCATAAGACAACATCCAATCAAGATAGACAGCAAGTGAATACATTCTTAAAAGCTAGTAATCAAGGATCTAGCACTTTGGGGTTCTTTCTATTCTGTAAAGATAGTATGCTGCTAATAATATGGTTGTGATTTATTACTTTGTTCATATTACCAAAGCAATGAGGTAGTTGAGAGTCTTTTTCATTTCAATTCCTAAAAAAGCACTGGCTTTCCCATCTTACTAGCTATACCAAAAAAGTAAAAGATGCCATTTCATCACCATATTCTTTAATTCTTTTTCTTTTCCTAATCATCACATTGTTTTCCTTCTTTTTTTGTAGGTAATCATAGAGTCCAACCAAAAGTAAAGATGTGAGCAGTCAGTAATATCACTTTACCTTCCCAAAATAACATTTACATTAATAAATATATGTATTGGTGAGGTGATAATAGAAATGAAGCAAATCGGTGAGGTGATTATTCAATTTGAATGGTATTGACGAGATATTTATTAAGGAAAGTGGAACTAGAATCGAATTTAGATCTAGAGGAAATGAAATTTTAACTAGAAAATCCAAACAGACGACGCCAAATTGTATGGGCAAAAAAAGTATGAGACCTTTTTTAAAACTAATTAAATAAGAGGATTGATAGTAAATCCTAGTTAAGGATAATTAATTCTAGATCCGATATGAATAATATGAGTAGAAAAACATAGTTGAGTATAAATGCTGGGAGCGATTATGGCCAGATTTAATAGCATAAAGAGAGATTGCATTAAGTAACATTAAATGACAATAAAATATAAATAAAGGAATGGATTCACCCAATCTTGAGTGAGGTAGATCCTCTTTCATTTGATAAAGATGAATGATAGATAAATACAAGAACATTAGGACCCTTTTTGGATCTGATGAAGGTCTGGGATCACAGATCTTCTAATCTCTTTATAGAGGTGTGTTTACATATTTTCTAGAGAGAGTGAGAGAGGGAGAGAGAGAGAGCCCCTCTTTTGGGAAGTCCTCTCTTCCTATTTATAAGGAGTATGCATAGAAAATCCTAAAAAGGTATAATTAGAATATTCTCTTTGAGGATTCTAAAGCAAACTAGCTGTTTCATCACTGCCCGACCTCATCCTTATTGATGACTTTCCGACCTTGGCCTTATTGATGACTGTCCGACCTCGGTGTGGCCGACCTCGGCCTATTGTCTCTGCATGCCGAATTTCTCTGATCTGATTTTGACCTATACATTACCGATATTGTCTCTTTTCATCTTCTTGAGCCGATGGTGTTTCGGAAACAACCTCTCTACTCCTCGGGGTAGGGGTAAGGTATGCGTACACACTACCCTTCTCAAACCCCACTAGTGGGATTATACTGAGTCATTGTTGTTGTTGTTGACTGTGTCTTGTTTGAGTTTCAGCAAATATATTGTAGTTTAACTTCGAAAAGTTAAAACTCCAACATAATACATTGAAATTTACATACATGGTGTCTTGTTTGAGTTTCACATTTTTTTAAAAGTTCCAATAGAATATGCTGGAGTTTAACTTCTAAAAGTTGGAACTCCAACATAATATATTGGAACTTACGTAAACAACATCTTGTTTGAGTTTTAATATTTTTTTCTTAGAGTTCCAGCACAATATATTGGAGTTTAACTTCTAAAAGTTGAAACTCCAGCATAATACGTTTGGAATTAACATACATGGTGTTTTATTTGAGTTTCAACATTTTTTTTCTTGGAGTTCCAACATAATATGCTGGAATTTAACTTCTAAAAGTTTGAACATATAGGGTATCTTTGGACTCCACCATAATGTACTGAAGTTTTATATGCATGAGTTTTATAATCCAGCATATTATGTTGGATTTTTTTCGTACTTCAGTTAAGGGTATTTTGTTTAGATTTTACTTTTGCATTAAATAGTGACTATTTTTAGTTACTTTACAAATGTTATTCTTCAATTACCAATCTGAAAACTGGTTAGCATATGCTATTTTGACCTTATAATTAGTGTAACGACCTGACCGGTTGGTTTGAGAATTTGCATTCCACTCGATGGTTCGAGGGCATGGGTATGGTGTATTATGACTTGTGTGTATCGTCGATTTTTATTTACGGGTGATTTGGAAGAATGGTTCTCATCTTAGAAGCTTTAAGTTGGAAGAGTTGACCAAGTTTGACTTTTCTGTTTTTGACTCCGGATCCAAGTTTTGATGGTTCTCTTAGGTCTGAAAAGTGATTTTGGACTTATATGTGCGCCCGAATTTACATTTGGATATTTCTAGAAGGTTTCAGCACTATTTGGCGAAAGTTAGCAATTTGAAGGTTTGGAATGCTCATAAGTTTGACCGGAAGTTGATTTTGATGTTATCAAATTCAGATTGTTGTTTCGAGAGTTGGAATAGGTTTTTTTATGTCATTAGAAACTTGTGTGCAAAATTTGATTTCAGTCCGAGTTGATTTGATATGGTTCAGCGTAAATTTGGAATTTGAAAGTTTGAAATAGTTCATTAAGCTTAGTTTGAGGTGTGATTCATGATTTTTATGTTATTATGTGTGATTTGAGGCCTCGAGTAGGTTCATGTTAGGTTTTGGGACTTATTGGTGTGTTTGAACGGGGTCCTAAGAGGTTCGGATGAGTTTTTAACAAGTTTTGGCATTTCAACACTTTGATGATATCCTAGAGATGTAAAAGTGCGGAGGGCACTTTTCTCGGGTTCCGAGGTACGGGCTCGGGTTTGACTTTTTTGTTGATTTTGAATAATTGATTAAATGTTTGACCTTTATCGTTTGGTTTTATTTCTTATGGAATTGTTTGAAATTTTTGAGTTGCTTTCGGCTAGTTTCGAGCCGTACGGAGGTTGATACGCATGGGATGGTATTTCTAGAGTATTGTTTTACTTACTCGGTATTTAATTTGGCTTATTCGAGGTAAGTAACATATCTAAACTTGGATTTGAGGGTATCTAACTCTGGACCTATGTTATAAGAGATGTATTGGGGTGACGTGCATGCTATGTGACGAGCGTGTGGGCGTGCACTGGGGTAATCGGGATTTAAGTTGACTATTAGACTATGTACGAACTTGTTTTGATGTTATATTTTGTTATATCCATGTTCTCCCTACTTGTTTGATTATCTGAGTTGTCAATCATGTTAGAAGACATGTTTAGGCTATGTGATTATTTGATTGAGGCCTAATGAACTATTTTTGTTATTTTGAGTTATCTGATTTAACTGTAATTATACACTCAGTCACGGTTCTTCATTTGCATATCATATCTCAGTCTATGTTCATCATTCATCTCTACATTTCATGTTTTCATTGTTTTTCTATATATGGAGTTGTTGGGTTGAGTGGTGTGAGATTGTGAGCCCTTGAGACTTGAGAGGTTCATGATTGAGGTGCGCCATAAGGTCGAGTTGAGAGTGTTGTTGTAGATCGGGTTGCATGCCGCAACAGGTCATACTAGCTTTACTATTATTTATTATTACTGATGATCGGGCTGCACGTAGCATCATACCTTATTGGCTTTATTATTATTGAGGATCGGTTTGCACGCCGCAGTAGGCCTTTTAGACTTTTTATTAACTCTTGGGAAGGATCCGCCCCTGCAGAGTCTGACATACTAGCAATGAGTGCAGGCACTATGATATATATACACGTGCTTTGGTGAGGGGCTTATGAGCCAGTCACCCGTACATTACTAAGTGATTGTATTTTTGTGTGATGAAGTGAGCATTTGAAATAGACAGCTTGAGTAAGTTGAGGGTGAGTGTACCTGGGATTATCATTGTGAAATCATTTATTTGACATGCATACTTAGCATATAGGCATAGAGGTGCACTTTTCTCATGATAGACGGTACTGTAACATTTATAATTTGACTTGTACATTTGACATGTAGGCATAAAGATGTATATTCCTCATGCTAGGCGGTATACGATAATTGATAACTTGACATGTATATTGACATGTAGGCATAAAATTGTATATACTGCATGCTAGACGGTATATAATAATTGACGACTTGACATGTATATTGACATGTAAGAATAGAGATGCATTTTCCTCATGGTAATTGGTAAACGAAAATTCTTATCTAGTGTTGTGAATTGGGAAACAGTTCTTTTTTATAAACTCATGTTTAGTTGGTTTTCAGTTGTAATATTTGGACTTGACTATTGTACTTGAAAATCATGTCTACTTTTCCATAACTGTGAACAAGCTGAATATGATATCTTTTGAGTTGTTACTTTTACTGCCTCCATTATATTATTATGATTTGATATTGGCTATTGGTCTTGGACACTTACTTTCTTCCAAGCTTGTCACTGCTTTCAACCCAAGGTTAGGTTTCTTACTTATTGAGTACATAGGGTCGATTGTACTCATACTATACTTCTGCACCTGGTGTGCAGATTTTGGAGCTAATGTTGTTGTGTATGGCGGGAGCTGGCATTGAAGATGTACCTGCATTCTGGTTATAACTGCCTCTTGTTCTTGGTAGCTTTAGATTTGTAAATCTGTTTATGTATATTTCGAACAGATGATGTATTTATTTCGTACGAGTTTGTAATTTCAAAGTCTTAGAAACTCATGATTTGTACTGCCAATACTTTGGATTTGTATAGAACGTTCAGTAATTTTGTTTATTGACATTTGTTATCCTAATTGAGTTGTGTTGACTATCATTTGGCTTACCTAGAGAATTAGGTTATGTGCTATCACGACTAGCTGGTTTTTGGTTCGTGAAAAGTTAGTATTAGAGCTCTAGGTTCATAGGTTCTATGATTCATGAGGAAGTATCTGGTAGAATCTTGCAGATCGGTATGATGATGTCAAGACCCGAACTTCCCATCCGCAGGAGTCGTGATGGAGCCTACTAGTGTAAGCTAGGAAAGCCAATTATTTTACCCTTTTCATTTTTAATCCATTAACTATTATAAATTAACATTTACAAACAACGGAAATTAATATAGCGGAAGAATGAAAAATTAACAATTTTAGCTAATAACAATACAAATCCATAACATAAACTACCTAGAACTGGTGTCACAATTTCACAGACTGTCTAAGAAAACTACAAATAAAGTCTGAACAAGAAAGTACATGTCTGTCTCTGAAATAGTAAAGAACAGATGAAAACTAGATAGGGAGGGGATGCCAAAGCCTGCGGATGCCTGCAGGACAACCTCGGGTCTCCTGGTAGATTGAATGTAGCAACCCCTAGCTAAGGTCTGTATGCTCTAGTACCGAGATCTGCATAAAGAGCGAAGAGTGTAGTATCAGCACGACCGATCCCATGTGCTGGTAAGTGTCGAGCCTAACCTCGGCGAAGTAGTGACGAAGGTAGGACACCACAACCAAACAACCTGCAGCTAAATAGTATCTAACAGAATAACAGTAATAAAAGCAATTCAAAATTAATGGGGAGAGGGTAAAATGCTATAGGGGAAACATTAACATAATGAATCACAGTAGTAGTGGAATAAGGCAATTAAGGAACCTGAACCGAAGTGACAAGAAATAAAAATAAACAGGCAATAAGTGCACGACATCACCTTTCAAGCAATTAAGGAACCTTAACTGAAGCAACAAGAAATAAAAATAAACAGGCAATAAGTGCACGGCATCACCCTTCATGCTTTCACTCTCAATCCTCACCAATGCAATCAAGTAATGAAAATGTGCACGGCATCACCCTTCGTGCTTTATCTCTCTTCCTCACCATATATGTATTAGAAATGTGCAGGGCATCACCCTTCGTGCTTTATCACTCTTTCCTCACCCAAACAATAGCAACAACAATTTCCCGGCAAGGGAATCAACAACAAGAATAAACACATCCCGGCAAGGGAATCAACAGTAAGAAATAAGTACGTCCCGGCAAGGGAATTATCTATAACCAAACTTGTACCAACACTTAACTTCACAATCAAAACCTTAACTGGAGCCAATGCTCAACAATAAATAAATACCACAAGTTAATCATATGTCTTACTCAACACAGAGAATCAACAATTTAGGCAATTCTAGTACTTATTAAGGAATACAACAATTACAATTTAAGACTCACATGCATACTTGACACCGACGTATAGATACTCGTCACCACACCTATACATAGTATACTACACTGGTACATAGCAAATAAGGCACAATACCTATTCCCTCAAGCTAAGGTTAGACCAAACACTTACCTCGAACTTCCACGGCCAACTCAAGCCTCAAACACCGCTTTTCCTTTAGAATTCTCCTCCAAATTACTTGTATCCAGTCCAAATTAATTTAACAACATTAATAAATGCTATAGAATTCATACCCAATGCTTAATTATAGTTTTTCTATCATTTTCCCCCAATAGTCAAAAATCGAGCCGGGCCCGCTTGGTCAAAACTCAAGGTTCGGACCAAAACCCGATCACCCATTCACCCACGAGCCCAAATATGCAATTAGTTTCGAAATCCGACCCCAAAATGAGGTCTAAATTCCAATTATTCAAAAAGCCTAACTCTACCCAAATCCCTAATTTCTACCATGGAAGAACAATATTTAAGCCTAGAAATCTAATGGGTGTTGATGGAAAAGGAAGGAGATGAGTTTAGGAACACATATTTTACGATTTGGGATTGAATTTTCTCTTCAAAAACCGCCTAAGGTCTCATTTTAGGGAAGGAGATATGAAAATATGGCTTATTCCCGTTTTTGTTTCTATTTTTAATTCACTGGACAAGTCTTCTTCGCGTTCGTGAAGAGATAACCCCCCTGACCTTCGCGTTCGCGAGACCTACGTCACATCCACGTAGGGTAAAATCCCTTCCCCCAGTTCCTGGCCAAATGGCCTTTGCATTCGCGATAGCCAGGTCGCTTTCGCGATAGCCAGGTCGCGTTCGCGAAGGGTAACACCCCCAATGTTTCGCGTTCGCGTAGAGGAAAAATTCACTCAGACTGACTTACTTTTTATGTTCGAGAGAGTTCCTTCGCAAACGTGAAGAACAACACACCAACACACCAGAAGCAACAAAATAGCAGAAAATCCTAAGTCCAAAACACCCCGAAACCTATCAGAAACTCACCCGATCCCTCGGGGCTCCAAACCAAACATGCATACTAACTCAAAAACATCATATGAATTTACTCGTGCGATCAAATCGCCAAATTAACATCTCAAACTATGAGTTTAGCATCACAATCAAAGAAAAATCTCCATAACTCTCAATTTCAAATTTTAACAACCGAGGGTTCGATTCATGTCATAACAAGTCTATTTCTTACCAAATTTTACAGGCTCAACCTAAATACCATATAAGACCTGTACCGGGCTCCGGAACAAAAATACGGGCTCGATACCATCAATTTAAAACATATTTAAATTTCCAAAATCTCTTAAAATTTCAGTTAAATAATTTTCTTCAAAAATTCATTTCTTGAGCTTGGGACCTCAGAAATCGATTACGGGCATACGCCCAAGTACTATATTTTTTACGGACCCTTCGGGACCGTCAAATCACGGGTCCGGATCTGTTTACCCATAATGTTGACCGAATTTAACTTAAATTTAATTTTAAAGGCCAAATTAGCATTTTTATTAAATTTCCACATAAAAGCATTCCGGATATACGTCCAGACCATGCACACAAATCGAGGTGAGGTAAAAGGAGGTTTTAAAGGTCTCGAAACATAGAAATCAAAAATCAAGTGATGGTCAACACATCCTCCACTTCAAAAACAACGTTCCTCCTCGAACAGACATAGAAAAGAAGTACCTGAGTCGGGGAAAAGATGGGGATATCGGCTCCGCATATCGGACTCAGACTCCCAGGTAGCTGCCTTAGCAGGCTGACCTATCCACTAAACATGAACTGAAGGGAACTTTTTTGATCTCAACTGACGAAACTGCCGGTCTAGAATAGCCACTGGCTCCTCCTTATGGGTTAGATCCTTGTCCAACTGGACAATGCTGAAGTATAACACGTGGGATGGATCGCCATGATACTTCTGAAACATGGACACATGAAACACTGGGTGCAAAACTGATAAATTTGGTGGCAACGCAAGTCTGTAAGCCACCTCTTACCCTCGATCAAGAATCTCGAAAGGACCAATGAACCTAGGGCTTATCTTGCCCTTCTTCCCAAATCTCATCACGCCCTTCATGGGCGACACCCGGAGCAACACTTGCTCTCCTACCATGAATGCCATATCACGAACCTTGCAGTCGACATAACTCTTCTGCCTGGACTGAGTTGTACGAAGCCTATCCTGAATGATATTCATCTTGTCCAAGGAATCTTGCACTAGATCCGTACCCAACAACCAAGCCTCTCCCAGCTCAAACCATCCAACCGGTGACCGAGACCGCCTATCATATAAAGCCTCATAGGGAGCCATCTGGATGCTCGACTGGTAGCTATTGTTTTAGGCAAACTCTGCTAAAGGCAAGAACTGATCCCACGAACCTCCAAAGTCCATAACACAAGCTCAAAGCATATCCTCCAAAATCTGAATAGTACACTCGAACTGCCCATCCGTCTGAGGATGAAATGATGTGCTCAACTCGACCCGCATACCCAACTCATATTGTACTGACCTCCAGAAATGTGAGGTAAACTGCGTACCTCGATCCAAAATGATAGACACGGGCACACCATGAAGACGAATAATCTCCTGAATATAGATCTCAGCTAACCTCTCGGAAGAATAAGAGACTGCCACAGGAATGAAATGTGCTGACTTAGTCAGCCTATTAACAATAACCCACACTGCATCAAACTTCCTCTGAGTTAGTGGGAGTCCAACAACAAAGTCCATAGTGATCTTCCCACTTCCACTCAGGAATCTCAATCTTCTAAAACAAACCACCAAGTCTCTGATGCTCGTACTTTACCTGCTGACAATTCAAACACCAAGCTACATAGGCAACAATGTCCTTCTTCATCCTCCATCAATAATGCTGCCACAAATCCTGATACATCTTAGCGGCGCCCGGATGAATAGAATACCGGGAACTATGGGTCTCCTCTAGAATCAACTCACGAAGCCCATCCACATTAGGAACACAAATACGAGCCTACATCCTCAAAACTCCATCATCTCCAACTATAACCTGCTTGGGACCTCAGTGCCGCACCGTATCTCTAAGGACAAGCAAATGAGAATCATCATACTGCCGATCTCGGATACACTCAAATAATGAAGAACGAGTGACTGTGTAAGCTAGCACACGACTGGGCTAAGAAACATCCAACCTCACGAACTGATTGGCCAAAGCTTGAACATCCAAAGCAAGCGGTCTCTCACCAACTGGAATATAAACAAGGCTACCCATACTGACTGACTTCCTACTCAATGCATCGACCACTATATTGGCGTTTCCCAGATGATACACGATGGTTATATCATTGTCTTTCAACAGCTCCAACCACCTCCTCTACCTCAAATTTAGATCCTTCTACTTGAACAAGTATTGAAAACTCTTATGATCCGTGAACACCTCACATGACACGCCATACAAATAATGCCTCCAAATCTTTAGTGCATGAACAATGGCTGCTAACTCAAAATCATGAACCAGATAATTCTTCTCGTGGATCTTTAACTGTCGCGAAGCATATGCAATAACCTTTCCATTCTGCATCAACACCGCACCAAGTCCGATACGCGATGCATCACAATACACTATATATGGCCCTAAACCTGTAGGCAAAACCAACACCGGCGCCACAACCAAAGCTGTCTTGATATTCTGAAAACTCGCCTCGCACTCGTCCGACCACCTAAACTGGGCACCCTTCTGGGTCAACCTAGTCATCAGAGCTGCAATAGATGAGAATCCCTCCACAAACTGACGGTAATAGCCCGCCAAACCCAAGAAACTCCGGATATTTGTAGCTGATGTGAGTCTAGACCAGTCCTTGACTGCCTCTATCTTCTTCGGATCTACCTGAATACCCTCTGCTGATACAACATGACCAAAGAATGCAACCGAACTCAACCAAAACTCATACTTTGAGAACTTAGAATACAACTGACTATCCCTCAAAGTCTAAAGAATGACTCAAAGATGCTACTCGTGCTCCTCCCGGCTGCGAGAATAAATCAAAATATCATCAATGAAGACCATCATGAAGGAATCCAAATAAGGCTTGAACACTCGGTTCATCATATTCATGAAAGCTGCTGGGGCATTTTTCAACCCGAATGACATCACTAAGAACTCATAATGCACGTACCGAGTGTGAAAAGCTATCTTAAGGATATCGGATGCCCTAATCCTCAACTGATGGTAGATCTCATATCAATCTTCGAAAATACCTTGGCACCCTGAAGCTTATCAAACAAATCATCAATCCTCGACAATCGATACTTGGTCTTGATGTTGACTTTGTTCAACTGTCGATAATCTATACATATTCTCATCGACCCATCCTTCTTTTTAACAAACAGCATCGCGCACCCCAAAGTGAGACACTCGGTCTAATAAAGCCTTTATCCAACAAGTCTTGCAACTATTCTTTCAATTCTTTCAACTCTGGCGGGGCCATACGATATGGTGGAATAGAAATGGGCTGAGTGCCCGGAGCCAAATCAATGCAAAAGTCAATATCCTGTCGGGTGGCATCCCCGGCAGGTTTGAAGGAAATACCTCCGGAAACTCACGAACAACGGGTACATAATCCATAGAAGGAACATTAGCACTGGAATCACGAACATACGCCAAATAGACCAAACATCCCTTATCAACCATACACCGAGCCTTCATAAATGAGATAACCCTACTGGTAGAATGACTAGGAGTCCCTCTCCACTCCAAACGAGGCAACCCTGGTAATGCTAAGGTCACAGTCTTGGCATGATAATCCAATATAGCATGATATGGGGATAACCAATCCATCCCCAGAATGACATCAAAATCCACCATGTCGAGAAGTAGAAGATCCACATGGGTTTCAAGACCCCTAATAACAACCATGCAAGCACGATAAACACGATCTACCACAGTAGAATCACCCACCGGTGTAGACATATATATAGAAGCACTTAAAGAATTACGAGGCACAACCAGATAAGGGGCAAAATAAGATGATACATAAGAATATGTGGACCCTGGATCAAATAGAACTGAGGCATCTCTACTGCACACTGAAACCATACATGTGATAACAGCATCAGAGGCCTCAGCCTCAGGTCTGCCTGACATAGCATAACATCGGGGCTGGGCCCCACCACTCTAAACTACATCCTTAGAACGGCCTCCTGCTAGCTGGCCTCCACCTCTAGCTGCCTGACCTCCACCTCTAGCGGCCTGGCCTCCACCTCTACCACCTCTACCCCTACCCCTAGCTGGCTGAGCGAGTGGTGGAACACCCGGTGCTGGGACCATAGCATGAGAACCCTGGTGCTGAGAACTACTCGAGGATCGAGGGCAAAACCTAGAAATATTCCTCGTATCACCACAAGTATAGCAAGACTTGGGCTGCTGAGACTGTTGACCCTGAAACTAACCTGGACGACCTAGATAACCACCCTGAAAACTCTGGAGCGGAGGTGCACTGATAGGAGCTGATGGTGCACTATAGGGCAACTGATCAGAATACTACATGTGAGAACCACGACCACCTGGAGCACCATGAGAAACCTAAAGTGCTTACTAGAATGGCCTAGGAGGATGGCCTCTACAAAAAGAATCCTTGCGTCCAGACAAGGCACCACTAAATATGCTTGAATGACGAAGCCTCTTATCGGACCCTTGACCGCTCTCCTAAGCCAAAACTATCACAACTCTCCTAGCCACATTGGCCTCATCCTAAAAAGAAATATCGCTACTTGTCTCCTTAGCCATCTGCAGCCTAATAGGCTGAGCGAGTCCCTTAATAAACCTCTTCACCCTCCCTTTCTCGGTGGGGAGTATCAGAAGAGCATGACGACCCAAATCAATACACCTCATCTCGTACTGGGTGACAGTCACAGAACCCTTTTGGAGACGCTCGAACCGCCTGTGGTACTCCTCTCTCTGAGTGACGAGAAGAAACGTCTCAAGAAATAGCTGCGAGAACTGGTCCCTAGTGAGGGCTGGTGATCCAACTGGTTTGGCCAAACAATAATCTCTCCACCATTTCTTGGCGGAACCTGACAAACGAAAAATAGCAAAGTCGACCCCATTGGTCTCCACTATCCCCATGTTCCGAAGAACCTCATGACAGCTGTTTAAGTAATCCTAGGGATCCTCTGAAGATGTACCACTATAAGTAGTAATGAATAGCTTGGTGAACTTGTCCAACCTCCACAAAGCATTGGCAGACATATCTGCTCCATCACCGGTCTGAGCTACTACACCTGGCTGAATTGCTCCAACTGGCTGAGCTGCTGGAGTCTAAAATTGGGGAGCCATCTGCTCTAAAGTATGGGTAGCGGGAGTCTGTAATCCTCCCCTAGCCTAAGAGACAACTGGTGCTACAGGAAGTAAGCCTGCCTTAGTGACACTCTCCATAAAGCACACTAGACGGACTAGAGAATCTAGGAGTACTGGGGTAGCAATAAACCCCTCTGGGATCTAAGCTCTGCCTACCGGAACTGTCTGGGCCGGAACCTCATCATCGAACTCAACCTGAGGCTCCACCGCTGGTGCTGCTACTCTGGGTTGAGCTCTGCCCCTGCCTCGACCCCTAGCGCCGGCTCGGTCTCTCCCTCTATCCCTCGTAGGTGCTGCTACTAGGGGTTCGGGCTGCTGATCGGTGAATGAAGAAGCACGTGTTCTCGCCATCTGCGAAAGAACAAAGTAGAAGTTCAATTAGCATTGAGAAACCAAATCGCACGACAGAGAAGAATAAAAGTGAAACTGTTCCTAACTTTGTAGCCTCTAGGGGATAAGCACAGACGTCTCCGTACTGATCCTTCAGACTCTACCAAGCTTGTCCGTGAGTTGTGAGACCTAAGCAACCTAGAACTCTGATACCAATTTGTCACGACCCGAACTTCCCACCCTCGGGAGTCGTGATGGCGCCTACTAGTGTAAGCTAGGCAAGCCAATTATTTTACCCTTTTTATTTTTAATCCATTAACTATTATAAATTAACATTTACAAACAGCAGAAATTAACAGAGCGGAAGAACGGAAATTTAACAATTTTAGCTAATAACAGTACAATCCATGACATAAATTACCCATAACTTGTGTCACAATCTCATGGGCTGTCTACAAAAACTACAAATAAAGTCTGAACAAGAAAGTACATGTTTGTCTCTGAAATAGTAAAGAATATATGGAAACTAGATAGGGAGGGGACGCCAAGGCTTGCGGATGCCTGCAAGACTACATCGAGTCTCTTGGTGGACTAAAGGCAGCAACCCCTAGCTAAGGTCTGTATGCTCGAGTACCGGGATCTGCACAAAAGAGTGCAGAGTGTAGTATCAGCACAACCGACCCCATGTGCTGGTAAGTATCGAGCCTAACCTCGGCAAAGTAGTGACGAGGCTAGGACACCACAACCAAACAACCTACACCTAAACAGTATCTAACAGAATAACAGTAATAAAAGCAACTCAAAAGTAACGGGGAAAGTGTAACATGCTATGGGGGAAACATTAACATAATGAATCACAATAGTAGTGGAATAGGGCAATTAAGGAACTTGATCCGAAGTGACAAGAAATCAAAATAAACAGGCAATAAGTACACGACATCACACTTCATGCTTTTACTCTCAATCCTCACCAATGCAATCAAGTAATGAAAATGTGTGTAAGCACATGATTTTTTTCTTCACGAACAATCACTCCAAAAGAAATCAAAATAATTGCAAATGGCCTCGCCGTACAAATTTTCAATTTTTACGTGACATGTGCTGGCAGTCCTTTGTGTTTCTATCCATTTTTCATTGTATCTTATCAAACAAAAATACAAAATAAGTATGCCATGTTTAATCGGGCCGTAATTCGGTTTTTAAAAGAAAATTCACAAAAATATGCAGCTTTTACTCTAGGCTGTGATTTAACCATTTTTAAAATTCTAATATGTGTGTGTTAATTGTTGTAGGTGTTACCCAATATGTGTGTAAGTTTATTTTAATTTTTACATTGTTTTTAGGAATTTTTGTTTAATTTGTTGAATTAAAAAGGGAAAGGAAAATTGGTTTGGACCCCAAAATTAGGCCCAAAGCCAATGCAAGACCCAGCCCAAACCAGGCCTGCCCAGGCACGACCCCAAAACGGCGCCGTATGAGCCGTTTGATCTGAGCCGTCCGTCCAGGCCAATCCAACGGCCCAGGACCCCCTTTAGCAACCCGTTCCCAAACCCGACCTAGTAACTGGTTCAACCCAACCCCTCACTTAAACCAAACGACCTCGTTTTAATACCAAACGACCCCATCTCACCCCTCACCATCAGATTCAAGCCGTTGAGATCATCTGATATAACGGCCCAGATCCACCCTACTCCGTATATAAGCCCTCCATCACACCCCACGCCCCCCTATCCGAACCCCCCTTCACTCGTCTTCTTCACCAAACCCCGAACCCCATGAAACCCTAACGCCGCCCCCTTTTCCCTCGCCATTAAAGCCGGCGGCAAGGACGCCGTTGACCACCCCCTTAACACCCTTGATGCATCTCACCACCCCGAACCCAAATCTGTTACCCCTTAGCCTCGAATCCTCCCCCACCTTCTCGAATCTTCATTCGAAGATTCGAGACAAGACTCGATCTATACCAAACCACCCCAGATCCATACTGGACAATCCCCTGACTACCCTAGTGAACAAACCAAGCCTGGTTTAGTCCGAATATACCCACAAATCCTAAAAAAACCAAATCTAAAAATTCGAACCCTAGGACACAAAGAACCTTGGAATCCGACCGGCTTCATAAGGGGTTTGGGGTCTAATAGACTTTTATCAAGGTGTTCTCGGTTGAGAACACCCCGATTAAAGCTTGTTCGGCCTCAAATGGTCAAACCTAAGTCAGGCCTGGGTCGGCTTTTGTTAAACATTTTTAGTAAGTTTTCCCTTTTCTTTTTAGTTTTGTTCGAATATTGATTAAGTTTGTTAGCATGTTTTGTTGTGATTTTTTGGTATTTCTGGTATTTTCATTCCAATTTCTTCCATCTTTGTGAGGCCTTTTATTTGGCCGATTGTTTTCTGTGTATGTTTGAATACTTTCTGTGATATACATGCTCGATTAGATTAGTCGTCGCATAGATAACTCATATAGCCTCCCAATGTCGTACAAGTTTGTCTGAAGCCCTTTGGGACCCTGTTCGTGTTGTTTATTTAATCGACTGATTATTACCTGTTATAATTAGTATAGTCGACTCGATAAACGTCGTCGATTAGTTTCCTACGACTGAATATTCAAATATTCTAATTCATACAACTTCATGTAAGTGAACAAACCTGTTTGTGATTAGTTGGATGCTCGACATTGCCTGAAATTAGCCTATAACTGTATTACAAAACAACTGAAAGATTCAGTCTAGGGCAGCTTCGATTTTAAACTTTCAGAAGTTCAAAATGACCCATTGTTGCAGAGGGTCAAGACAGTAATAACCAGGGATTAACAGGGGTAATTTGGGTGTTAAAAAGAACAGAAATGAATAGTTTAAATGAGCTGACAAATAGGGTACTAGATTAGGATTAAAATAAGGTAATAGTGGGGAGCCAAACTTTGTGGACTGAGGCTGATTGAATAAAAAAGGGGTGCCCATGTTGTTGGGCAGAAAATACAGGCTAAAAGCCTGTCGAATGGATGGGTATGGGGAATATTTTGATTAGTTTAGAAAGGAAGTTATGGGCAGGAAAGAGGAGAGGGGCTCAAGGCAGCTGAGTGCTTGCCATTTCTGCCTATAAATAGAGTTGTTTCAGAACATAAAAGGGGCTGGACATTTTTTAGTCTTCAGAGAGATTCGGTGAGTAAGAAAACTGAAAAGGAAAAATAGAAACAAATTTCAGAATACTGTGAATGAGTATTGTCTGAAAACTGTGTAAGAGTTCAAGGTGGTCAAGCTGTCTTTGTTGTTTGCCGAGATTTTGTGGTTATTAGATTTCTGTTGCTGTTACATTCGATATCTTGGGCTTCCTGCTGTCTCTCTACTTTGTTTTCTGGGGTTGTCTGTTCATTGCTCGATCACTTGTTGAGCTTCATCATTGTGGTTGTTTGGTTGTTGCTGTGTTTTGCTGTTTATCTGCTGCTGCTGTGCTTGCTGTGTACCACTCAGTTGATCATTATCCTTCTTCTTTTGTTTCTCTATACCAGGTACACGACTAATACTGTCCATGTAACTTGAAAGTTGAGCATGAATACGAAAGAGAAGATTTGAAGACGTCTATGTCCACATGTAGTTGTTATATCGAGTATCATGTAGTGTGTAATGGTTTACAATCTTGCTTGGATATTGGAGTTGGTCCTTTCATATAGTTAATGTAAATGTAGGATAATTTAATATCATATGGTGGGTAGGTTGACAGACAAGAGGATTGGCAGTATAATAGGCTACATCTTGGAAATTAGTTGTGTTTTTGTAATTAGCATGTCCTTAAATGCATGTCAAAGAATAAAACTATCCATGTTAGTTAATTTCATTTCTCTTTGATAAACTACCTCATTATAATTGTCGAACCACACCCTTATAACAAATAGCACAAGTCTGCATTCCTCAACCTCATGAAGGTCGAGCCCAGGTCGAAACAGACCAAGCAGGCCCGCATCGGATAAACAGTGGCCTAGGTCTGGCCCATCCCGCATGAGCTGGATTTGGGCCCATAATATTCGATCAGCTGTCCGTGTGCATAGTCACGTTTTCTTATTCTGTAAAAGCATTTTGAATCCTGCTATAAATAACCTGCAAGCATGTAATTAACTAGGACTATCTCTGTTTTCAATTAGTCGAGACAAACGCGACAAGAAACGTAGTTGCTATAGGATATCCTTTTAAAATAAGGACGAGATGAGCCTCGACAAATAAAAATAAACGCACAAGCTACGGGGGCCTCGTTAAATGTATATATCGAAGCATTCAGTTTCCAAGGTGGGTCGTTTAGCAAATCTCACGACCCTCCCGGAATAATAACGCGATAGCCTCTTTAAGCGCGTATTTAATAATCTTACCTTCTTAAATTCGGGTGCACATTTATGTGACCCAAATCCAAATCTCGACGGATTCGAGATGTGTTTCTAATCACGGGTACATTGATTGTGACGTGGTTCGAGATGCGTGTCCATGACGTTGCAAATTCCTTTTAAAAATAAGAACGAGACGAGCCTCGACAAACAAAAATGTACAAAGTTGTGGGGCCCTCTAAATGTATGTATATATTAAAATATTTAGAATTCGGGATGTGCCGTTTAGCGAATTTTTACGACCTTCCCCAAAATAACAAGACGCTAGTTGTTTTAGGCTCGCCTTTAATAATCTATCTTCTTAAACTCGGGTGTGCATTTCATGCGACCCAAATCCAAAATCCCAAAACGTCGAATAAACTATGTTCCGGATTGTGGATGCATTTCATGTGACGCAGTCCAAAGACATGTTTTAAGCGATGTTCACATTCTTAATAATAATAATTATGAAAGCGGTTAAAAGATAAAATTTGCACATAAGTTCACATTTGTATAAAATCAGATAAATAAGCCGAATATGACAGTTGAGCGACCGTGCTAGAACCACGGAACTCGGGAATGCCTAACACCTTCTCCCGGGTTAACAGAATTCCTTATCCGGATTTCTGGTACGCAGACTGTAATACGGAGTCATTCTTTTCCTCGATTCGGGATTAAAATTGGTGACTTGGGACACCCTAAATCTCCCAAGTGGTGACTCTGAAATAAATAAACCAATCCCGTTTCGATTGTTCCTTTAATTGGAAAAAACTCCCTTGCACCCTCGCGGGTGCGGAAAAAGGAGGTGTGACAGCTCTGGCGACTCTGCTAGGGAATTCTGACTCCTTCGGAACTAGTGCTTCACTTTTCGGAAGGCTGTCGGGAATGATACAGGCCTTTCGCTTTTTCTGAGCACAAGTTTCATCCCCTTGCTGGGGAACAACTTCCTCCATTGAAACTTATTATGTTGGGGACAACACTGGCTCTAATACCACTTCCCTCGAGACTAGCGTTATCTTTTATTCTTCCCCGAATGGATACCTGACTTCCAGAAAATTTTCTAAATGGAAGGAAAATTTTCTGCCCCAGTTTGATAATATCCATGTGCATGCATTTCTGGCATCAATGCCATTTCCCTTACCTGTTTCAAATCAGACAAAATTTGTTAGTTTAAAACATGGTGGTTGGTTGTGATACTCCCACTGGGATGATTTTCCCTTTCTCCTTCCTTGCTCTGCGCTCCACAGCTTATTGGGGATGATATTATGTGCTGGGGATAATCCCTTCCTGCTGGGGATATCCCTCTTCTTTTGCGACATAGCTCGGAAACTGGCATTTCCCCGACCTTTTAGTCTAGTTTGAATTTACCAAATCATGCTCATTGCTCTCCTTGATTTGCCTACGGGCTTTGGCCTTGAGGTTTATAACCTTTGATTTTGGCAAGGGTATCCCTCTTGACATTTGTCAATATTTTTGTCAATTTTGCTGGGGATATCTTTTTGACACTGGCCCCGCGCTTGTTCCTTGCTGACTATACCACTTGGATGTACTAGTCAGATCTCATCTTGCATATTTGGAAAGCTGATGGCATATTTTGAAGTCAATTCACACTTGTTCTGACCAAACAGACTCTATTGGGGATTTTTCTTTGAAAGGAAAAAGATAAAAGGGAACAGAATAAAAAGACAAAGAAAAATGACTCTTTAACAAAAGAAACTATAAATAAAAACCTATCAAATGCAGATACCGACTCTAATGGTCATGACATGCACATGTGGCCTATCCTCTACCGCCAATCATCTTTCAAGATCTTCAATTGGCAATTCCCCATCTGATTCTTAATCCTATTCGACTTGTAGTGCCCGAAGGGTTTTCATTATCAAGTCTCTCTCATTTTTGGTTTTTCTCTCAGCTTTCATCGCCTTATGGTGCCTGTGAAGGTTTTCACCGATAAGACTCTCTCATTTGTATCACTTTCCAGCTGGGGATTTGGTGTGTTGCCGGTACGACTCTTTCTGTTGGGGATTAGAGTCCTTTCTGCTATGGAACAGAATGTTATGTCCGCCGGTAAGACTCTTCATTTGTCTGACTTGGCATCTTTTAAAGACTGATCAGAAGGTCTTTCTTTGGACCGTAATGTGGGTTTTGGATAGGGCTAGAAAAAAAGGGTATTAAAGGCTCAAAAAATGCATTAATTTTGGGTTATTAATTACAACCTTCGGAATTAGATTTATTTACATCAAACGCAACCTTTGCCCCAGTTTCTTGCTTGAAGATATTTTAATTGATTTTTTCATTTTTCAAAACTATGACCGAGTCGTGAAGCGCCTACGTATCCTCTTTGAGGAATCAGTTTTCTTTTCTTTTCCTCTTCCCTTTTTCTTTTTTTTCATTTTGTTGTTTTCTTTCTTTCTTTCTTTCTTTTTTTTTATTTTTTTTTCGTTGCTACTGATTCCGAACGAGGGGTATGAAAGAAAATAAATAAGGTTCAAAAGGGGTAACGAAGGATAAAGTGTTTAGGTAGCAGAACAAAATGCCTTCGTCATTCCTGTCTTCAAAACATGCCAAGTGCAAACAACACAATTTAAATTTGTAGTCTCTTCTGAGGGTGCTTGACTTGACAATTATGTTAAACATTTTATCTTTTCTTTGTCATTTCTAAAACACCGTTGGGTGACACTCTCATTATCATGACCGACCCTCATGCCAGTTTGGCGAATCTTGCTTTTAACAGTTTTTCTTTTGTGCTTAACTTGCCCCAGTTCTACATGACTCGAGATCTGAATAATCTCAAACCGTCATTATTTTCTTTAAATGGTCTGATCGCTTTTCCGGGGTTTTATGATTAACTTTTAAGATTAGGCCCAAACTGTGTGCGCATGTCATGTCACTAGAATCAGTACTGAACAAAATGACAAAAGGACTAAACAAAAGATGACAGGATATAATAGAAGACCGGAATTTGCATTAGATTACCGGTGAAATGGTTTGAGAAAACAAAACAAACAAAACAAACCAGAATAAAATCCTAACACAAACTGGACAAAATTTAAACAAACTGCTAGGACAAAATGGAAAGATAAGAAGGTTTGACACAAGAAAATATTCGGATTACAACCCTAAGAATAATCCGGACAACAGAAATGACAACAAAATAAGCCACCACCAGCTTCACTTTTGCTAACCAAGGAACGGAGCATCCTCCCATTTTATTAAACTTGGCATCGTAGCCACTGAGCTTCGCATCAGCATTGCCTAGACCATTACCAACTTCAATATCATCAACCTCCGTCAACAAGTTTCCGATAGGATTTGAGTGCTTCTACTATCAGGCCCAATCCCCGCAGAGTGTGTATCATGAGATGCAAGTGAAGGACTCTGAGTGTCATTGTCCGGCTTACCACAAACCAACCACCTTAGCTTTATTTGCGAAACAAACAGGTTAGAATGGACTCAGTCGGTCCTCATTATTAACAACATCTTTTTCTTTTTCTCTTTTTTTTCAATTTTTTTTCATTTTTCTCTTCTTTTTTTTTTCTCTTTTTTTTTTCTTTCTTTTTTTTCGATTTTTTTTCCTTTTTCCTTTTTTGATTTTTCCATTTTATTTTGTTGTCTACGTATCATGACCCCGCATGAATCAGACCTTGCGTAGTTCGTGACCAATAAAAGATAAATAATAATGAACATTTTTCTTTTTACTTTTCATATTAAAACAAACTGGGTTTCAAAGGTTTACAGATGACCTACAACAAACGGGATGTTGTTTATTTAATCGACTAATTATTACCTGTTATAATTAGTATAGTCGACTCGATAAACGTCGTCGATTAGTTTCCTACGACTGAATGTTCAAATATTCTAATTCATACAACTTCATGTAAGTGAACAAACCTGTTTGTGATTAGTTGGATGCTCGACATTGCCTGAAATTAGCCTATAACTGCATTACAAAACAACTGAAAGATTCAGTCTAGGGCAGCTTCGATTTTAAACTTTCAGAAGTTCAAAATGACCCATTGTTGCAGAGGGTCAAGACAGTAATAACCAGGGATTAACATGGGTAATTTGGGTGTTAAAAAGAACAGAAATGATTAGTTTAAATGAGCTGACAAATAGGGTACTAGATTAGGATTAAAATAAGGTAATAGTGGGGAGCCAAACTTTGTGGCATGGGGCTGATTGAATAAAAAAGGGGTGCCCATGTTGTTGGGCAAAAAATACAGGCTAAAAGCCTGTCGAATGGATGGGTATGAGGAATATTTTGATTAGTTTAGAAAGGAAGTTATGGGCAGGAAAGAGGAGAGGGGCTCAAGGCAGCTGAGTGCTTGCCATTTCTGCCTATAAATAGAGTTGTTTCAGAACATAAAAGGGGCTGGACATTCTTTAGTCTTCAGAGAGATTCTGTGAGTAAGAAAACTGAAAAGGAAAAACAGAAACAAATTTCAGAATACTGTGAGTGAGTATTATCTGAAAACTATGTAAGAGTTCAAGGTGGTCAAGCTGTCTTTGTTGTTTGCTGTTGGTTGTTTGCCTAGCTTTTGTGGTTATTGGATTTCTGTTGCTGTTACATTCGATATCTTGGGCTTCCTGCTGTCTCTCTACTCTATTTTCTGAGGTTGTCTGTTCATTGCTCGATAACTTGTTGAGCTTCATCATTGTAGCTGTTTGGTTGTTGCTGTGTTGTGTTGTTTATCTGTTGCTGCTGTGCTTGCTGTGTACCACTCAGTTGATCATTATCCTTCTTCTTTTGTTTCTCTATACCAGGTACACAACTAATACTGTCCATGTAACTTGAAAGTTAAGCATGAATACGAAAGAGAAGATTTGAAGACGTCTATGTCGACATGTAGTTGTTATATCGAGTATCATGTAGTGTGTAATGGTTTACAATCTTGCTTGGGTATTGGAGTTGGTCCTTTCATATAGTGAATGTAAATGTAGGATAATATAATATCATATGGTGGGTAGGTTGACAGACAAGAGGATTGGCAGTATAATAGGCTACATCTTGGAAATTAGTTGTGTTTTTGTAATTAGCATGTCCTTAAATGCATGTCAAAGAATAAAACTATCCATGTTAGTTAATTTCATTTCCCTTTGATAAACTACCTCATTATAATTGTCGAACCACACCCTTATAACAAATAGCACAAGTCTGCGTTCCTCAACCTCATGAAGGTCGAGCCCAGGTCGAAACAGACCAAGCAGGCCCGCATCGGATAAACAGTGGCCCAGGTCTGGCCCATCCCGCATGAGCTGGATTTGGGCCCATAACGTTCGATCAGCTGTCCGTGTGCATAGTCACGTTTTCTTATTCTGCAAAAGCATTTTGAATCCTGCTATAAATAACCTGCAAGCATGTAATTAACTAGGACTATCTCTGTTTTCAATTAGTAGAGACAAACGCGACAAGAAACATAGTTGCTATAGGATATCCTTTTAAAATAAGGACGAGATGAGCCTCGATAAATAAAAATAAATGCACAAGCTGCGGGGCCCTCGCTAAATGTATATATCGAAGCATTCAGTTTCCAAGGTGGGTCGTTTAGCACATCTCACGACCCTCCCGGAATAATAACGCGATAGCCTCTTTAAGCGCGTATTTAATAATCTTACCTTCTTAAATTCGGGTGCACATTTATGTGACCCAAATCCAAATCTCGACGGATTCGAGATGTGTTTCTAATCACGGGTACATTGATTGTGACGTGGTTCGAGATGCGTGTCCATGACGTTGCAAATTCCTTTTAAAAATAAGAACGAGACGAGCCTCGACAAACAAAAATGTACAAAGCTGCGGGGGCCTCTAAATGTATGTATATATTAAAATATTTAGAATTCAGGATGTGCCGTTTAGCAAATTTTTACGACCTTCCCCAAAATAACAAGACGCTAGTTGTTTTAGGCGCGCCTTTAATAATCTATCTTCTTAAACTCAGGTGTGCATTTCATGCGACCCAAATCCAAAATCCCAAAACGTCGAATAAACTATGTTCCGGATTGTGGATGCATTTCATGTGACGCAGACCAAAGACATGTTTTAAGTGATGTTCACATTCTTAATAATAATAATTATGAAAGCGGTTAAAAGATAAAATTTGCACATAAGTTCACATTTGTATACAATCAGATAAATAAGCTGAATATGACAGTTGAGCGACCGTGCTAGAACCACGGAACTCGGGAATGCCTAACACCTTCTCCCGGGTTAACAGAATACCTTATCCGGATTTCTGGTAGGCAGACTGTAATACGAAGTCATTCTTTTCCTCGATTCGGGATTAAAATTGGTGACTTGGGACACCCTAAATCTCCCAAGTGGCGACTCTGAAATAAATAAACCAATCCTGTTTCGATTGTCCTTTAATTGGAAAAACTCCCTTGCACCCTCGCGGGTGCGGAAAAAGGAGGTGTGACAGCTCTGGCGACTCTGCTGGGGAATTCTGACTCCTTCGGAACTAGTGCTTCACTTTTCGGAAGGCTGTCGGGAATGATACATGCCTTTCGCTTTTTCTGAGCACAAGTTTCATCCCCTTGCTGGGGAACAACTTCCTCCATTGAAACTTATTATGTTGGGGGCAACACTGGCTCTAAGACCACTTCCCTCGAGACTGGCATTATCTTTTATTCTTCCCCGAATGGGTACCTGACTTCCAGAAAATTTTCTAAATGGAAGGAAAATTTTCTGCCCCAGTTTGATAATATCCCTGTGCATGCATTTCTGGCATCAATGCCATTTCCCTTACCTGTTTCAAATCAGACAAAATTTGTTAGTTTAAAACATGGTGGTTGGTTGTGATACTCCCACTGGGATGGTTTTCCCTTTCTCCTTCCTTGCTCTGCGCTCCACAGCTTGTTGGGGATGATATTATGTGCTGGGGATAATCCCTTCCTGCTGGGGATATCCCTCTTCTTTTGCGACATAGCTCGGAAACTGGCATTTCCCCGACCTTTTAGTCTAGTTTGAATTTACCAAATCATGCTTATTGCTCTCCTTGATTTGCCCACGGGCTTTGGCCTTGAGGTTTATAACCTTTGATTTTGGCAAGGGTATCCCTCTTGACATTTGTCAATATTTTTGTCAATTTTGCTGGGGATATCTTTTTGACACTGGGCCTCGCGCTTGTTCCTTGCTGACTATACCACTTGGATGTACTAGTCAGATCTCATCTTGCATATTTGGAAAGCTGATGGCATATTTTGAAGTCAATTCACACTTGTTCTGACCAAACAGACTCTATTGGGGATTTTTCTTTGAAAGGAAAAAGATAAAATGGAACAGAATAAAAAGACAAAGAAAAATGACTCTTAACAAAAGAAACTATAAATAAAAACCTATCAAATGCAGATACCGACTCTAATGGTCATGACATGCACATGTGGCCTATCCTCTACCGCCAATCATCTTTCAAGATCTTCAATTGGCAATTCCCCATCTGATTCTTAATCCTATTCGACTTGTAGTGCCCGAAGGGTTTTCATTATCAAGTCTCTCTCATTTTTTGTTTTTCTCTCAGCTTTCATCGCCTTATGGTGCCTGTGAAGGTTTTCACCGATAAGACTCTCTCATTTGTATCACTTTCCAGCTGGGGATTTGGTGTGTTGCCGGTACGACTCTTTCTGTTGGGGATTAGAGTCCTTTCTGCTATGGAACAGAATGTTATGTCCGCCGGTAAGACTCTTCATTTGTCTGACTTGGCATCTTTTAAAGACTGATCAGAAGGTCTTTCTTTGGACCGTAATGTGGGTTTTGGATAGGGCTAGAAAAAAAGGGTATTAAAGGCTCAAAAAATGCATTAATTTTGGATTATTAATTACAACCTTCGGAATTAGATTTATTTACATCAAACGCAACCTTTGCCCCAGTTTCTTGCTTGGGGATATTTTAATTGATTTTTTCATTTTTCAAAACTCTGACCGAGCCGTGAAGCGCCTACGTATTCTCTTTGAGGAATCAGTTTTCTTTTCTTTTCCTCTTCCCTTTTTCTTTTTTTTCGTTTAGTTGTTTTCTTTGTTGTTTTCTTTCTTTCTCTTTTTTTCTTCGTTGCTACTGATTCCGAACGAGGGGTATGAAAGAAAAATAAATAAGGCTCAAAGGGGGTAACGAAGGATAAAAGTGTTTGGGTAGCAGAACAAAATGCCTTCGTCATTCCAGTCTTCAAAACATGCCAAGTGCAAACAACACACTTTAAATTTGTAGTCTCTTCTGATGGTGCTGGACTTGACAATTATGTTAAACATTTTATTTTTCCTTTGTCATTTCTAAGCACCGTTGGGCGACACTCTCATTATCATGACCGACCCTCATGCCAATTTGGCGAATCTTGCTTTTAACGGTTTTCTTTGTGCTTAACTTGCCCCAGTTCCACATGACTCGAGCTCTGAATAATCTCAAACCGTCCTTATTTTCTTTAAATGGTCTGATCGCCTTTCCGGGGTTTTATGATTAACTTTTAAGATTAGGCCTAAACTGTGTGCGCATGTCATGTCACTAGAATCAGTACTGAACAAAATGACAAAAGGACTAAACAAAAGATGACAGGATATAATAGAAGACCGGAATTTGCATTAGATTACCGGTGAAATGGTTTGAGAAAACAAAACAAACAAAACAAACCAGAATAAAATCCTAACACAAACTGGACAAAATTTAAACAAACTGCTAGGACAAAATGGAAAGATAAGAAGGTTTGACACAAGAAAATATTCGGATTACAACCCTAAGAATAATCCGGACAACAGAAATGACAACAATATAAGAAATGACAACAGAATAATCCGGTGAGAATCAAACCCGCATAGTTCATTGCTCGATCACTTGTTGAGCTTCATCATTGTGGCTGTTTGGTTGTTGCTGTGTTGTGCTGTTTATCTGCTGCTGCTGTGCTTACTGTGTACCACTCAGTTGATCATTATCCTTCTTCTTTTTTTTCTCTATACCAGACAAGTTAGTTGTTAAAGAACTCTGGCAACACACTCCTACCAAACCAGATCCAAAGGACCGGTAGCAACAAGCATGACTACTTCAGAGAATAGTAATGAGGAAGAAAGGCCGATGAGCCAGTTGTTAAAAGAAGCGATGGAAAAGATTGAATGGATGGGACTAGAGATGAATGCAATGCAGCTAGCCCTAGCCAAAGCACAAAAGAGCCCTGAGCCACTGGGGCACATGCCGGAATACCCTCACTCCGGCCCCTCAACAAGCCTCCCAAACCCCCGTTATCATCAAGAAAGAAGCCCTCATGATTCCCAAGCTCCACCACCCCATCAACCTCTCCCAATACCCAATATTCCCACTTTTGTGGGACCCACATCAGCCCCCTTGCAAAGAACGACCAGTGAGCCATTGTTTCAGGCTCACGATACGCAATACTATCCCCCTTAGCCTACATTCCATGCCCCCGAACCACAGGCTTACAATCCACACTTGGAGGTACCGGCAGAGATTGAAAAGCCGGTTAAAGCCCCTGAACAGGATGAGGTATTGAGAAAGTTCAAAAGCCTGGAGCAGTCCTTCAGAAACCTGCACGGTTTGGGCAACCAGGTCAGCGTAGCATACAAAGATCTGTGCCCTTTCCCAGACGTCCAACTCCCGGCTGGTTTCAAAATGCCTAAGTTTGATTTATATGAAGGCCACGGTGATCCCATGGCACATTTGCGGGGATTCTGTAGAAAAATGAGAGGGGCAGGCGGCAAAGATGAGCTGCTGATAGCTTATTTCGGCCAAAGTCTGAGCGGATCTGCACTAGAATGGTATACCAGGCAGGATTCCAGTAGGTGGTACACTTGGGATGATCTGGCGCAGGCTTTCGCAGGTCATTTCCAGTACAATCTCGAGATAGTCCCTGACCGTCTCACATTATTAAGAACTGGGAAGAAACCCGGGGAAAGTTTTCGCGAGTTCGGGTTCCGCTGGAGAGAACAAGCAGCTAGAGTCGATCCTCCCATGAGAGAGGGAGAGATGGTGGACTATTTCTTACAAACATTGGATCCAACCTACTTTGGTCACTTGGTGACAACGGTTGGAAAATCCTTCAACGAGGTGGTCAAGATAGGGGTCATGATAGAAGAGGGTCTGAGGTCTGACAAAATCCTGAACTACTCGGCACTCAAGGCCAGGACCCAGGCTATTGAGAGCGGCACGGGAGGTGCGCTGAGAAGAAAGAAAGAAGAAGTTGCCACGATCGAGGCAGGCAGTTGGTCCAGGGCTGGCAAGCCACACTGCAACCAACCTAGACCTCATAGGCCAAACTGCCCATACAACCCACCACAACATTTCTATCCGCCTCGAGAACAACATTTCTCCGTACACCAGGCCCAGGCATACACCCAGCCTCCGGTTTGCCCGCAATGGCACACGCCGGCTCCCCAGAACATATATGCACCACCACAAAACATCTATCCTCCACCGAGGGCGTATAGAAACCCTCCAGGGGCAAGCTTTCGGGGAAATCCAGATGCTAGGAATGACAGGTTGCAGAAACACAGAACTTTCACGGAGTTGGGAGAAACCTACACCGCTTTGTTCCACAAACTGAGGCAATTGGGTTTGGTTAGTCCTGTCCAGACTCGAGAACCAAATCCCCCACCCCAGAATTTGGATCGATCAATAAGTTGTGAATACTGCTCAGGGATGCTCGGGAGGCATGCTATACAGGATCTTATTGACACCAATAAGATCGAGGTCCAGACACCGGAGGCTCCTAACATCAACCAAAACCCACTGCCAGCGCACCACGAGACTCACATGATTGAGTTGGTGTATGAGGGAGGAGAGTTGAGAAAACCCTCACAAACAGTGATGATGATCCAGGCCGCCCCGAAAGAAGTCTCAACCAGTGGGGGAACGAGGGTACAGTCGCAGGGAGAAGGCGTCAAGCCAGTAGTGATATTGGGAAAGATCCCGTCCTCCATAACAAGCAAACCCGAGCCAAACAAGTTGGTAATATCAGGGATTCCGCCCGCACCTACAGTTGTGTTGAAAGGGGTGTATAGAGAACTGGTCACCATAAAGCCTGTAGTCCAGCTGTCGATGATTGATAGCAAGGCTGTGCCTTGGAAATATGAAAAGGCGGTGGTGATGTACAAAGGAAAACAGGTGGAAGAAGTTAGTTGTGAAGCGCAAGGGCTGACTCGATCAGGTCGATGTTTTGCTCCGGTGGAGCTAAGGAGAACCAACCCAACTACAACCAAGAAACCTGTATCCGAAGAAGAGGCTGAGGAGTTCCTGAGGAAGATGAAGGTACATGACTACTCCGTGGTCGAACAGCTGAGGAAAACACCGGCCCAGATCTCGCTGCTGTCATTACTGATCCATTTTGAGGAGCATCGTCGGGCCCTGATGAAGATATTGAACGAAGCTCATGTGCCCAACGAGATTTCTGTAAACCACCTGGAAATCATTGCCAACAAGATTTTCGAGGTGAACAGGGTAACATTCTCAGATGATGACCTACCGATGGAAGGTACAGAGCATAATAAAGCTCTCTACCTAACTATCAAATGTGAAAACTCGGTAGTTACTCAGGTATTGGTGGATAACGGTTCAAGTGCCAATATCTGCCCGTTATCCACTCTAAACCAGTTAAAGATCGACCACGGAAGGATCCGCAAGAATAGCATCTGCGTCCGAGGATTTGACGGAAATGGAACAGCCACTATAGGGGATGTTGTACTTGAATTGACCATCGGTCCAGTCCTGTTCACCATGGAGTTCCAAGTGTTAGATGCCACAGTATCTTATAACCTTCTGTTAGGACGACCATGGATTCATGCAGCCAAAGCAGTGCCCTCCACCCTACATCAGATGGTGAAGTTCGAGTGGGAAAGACAAGAGGTCGTGCTACACGGCGAGGACACGGCGTGCACCATGGGTGGCGCCATTGTACCTTTCATAGAGACCGATGATGACAAAGGTCCCTGGGCCTACCAGATCTTCGATACAGTGTCGGCAAACAAAATTTCTGAAGGAGAAATCATCCCGCACCCTAGGGTAGCTGCCGCGACAGTCATGATGGTTTCAGAAATGCTGGGTAACGGATTTGTGCCGGGAAAGGGCCTGGGAGTCGAGCTTCAGGGGATTGTCCAACATGTTTCCCTGCCTAAAAATCTGGAAACTTTCGGATTGGGGTTCAAACCAACCGCAGCAGATGTAAAGCAAGCGTGGAAAATGAAGAAGAAAGTTTGGTATCTTCCCAAACCCGTGCCACGTCTCTCAAGATCTTTTGTCAGAGAAAGCGCCAAAAGGCCATCGGTCCCAAAGATTCTAGGACCATTGATTGGTATGGATGGGGACCTGAATCAGAATTTCGAGAGGCTATTCGCTGATGTCAGTATGGTAGAAGTTGGAGAAGGTTCCAGCAGAGCAGAGATACAGTTTGTGGGGCCTGAGGCCAAAACCAACAATTGGACGGTTACTCCTCTCCCTGTCCGAGGGGAGTCTTGGTAGTAGGCTTTGATTTATGTTTTGTTTGTTTCGTTTTGTTCGGATTACTCTAGGGTGTAATCCAAATTTTACTTTCGTTTTGTAAAAGTGTGAACCCTTTTATCCCGCAAGTTTAATAAAGTTCTCTTCTTTTGTCCCATTTTAATTTTGTTTTGTTCTTTTTCTTTCTGAACAGTTCTCTTTTTACTGGTTCTAATGACATGGCATGCACAGCGGATCTTCGACCTAGTCTAATAAATCAATCTGAATCCGACTCAATGATGCAAGAGGTCGTTTGTGACGATGAATCTGAATATGACGAAGATAAAGCCTTCGAAGAGATAAACCGAGAACTGTGCCAATTTGAAGAAAAACCCAAACCTAACCTAAATGACACTGAGGTCGTGAATCTAGGAGACGCTGATAATGTCCGAGAAACCAAAATCAGCATCCATATTGAGCCGAATGTCAGGGAAGAATTGATCAAAACCCTCGTGGAATTCAAAGATGTTTTTGCATGGTCATATGATGATATGCCGGGATTAAGCACCAATTTAGTGGTTCACAAATTGCCCACTGACCCGGCATACCCTCCGGTCAAGCAAAAGCTAAGGAAATTTAAAACAGAAATGAGTGTAAAGATCAAAGAAGAGGTGATTAAGCAGTTGCAGGCGAAGGTCATTCGGGTCACTCGATATCCCGAGTGGTTGGCCAATGTGGTACCAGTCCCAAAGAAGGATGGAAAAATCAGGGTGTGCGTCGACTACCGCAACCTCAACAAAGCAAGTCCCAAGGACAATTTTCCGTTACCCAACATTCATATCCTGATCGATAATTGCGCTGGGCGCGAGATCGGATCCTTTGTGGATTGCTATGCGGGTTATCATCAGATCCTAATGGACGAGGAGGATGCTGAGAAGACAGCGTTTATTACGCCATGGGGAACTTACTGCTATTGGGTAATGCCGTTCGGACTAAAGAATGCCGGGGCAACGTACATGCGAGCAATGACTGATGTGTTTCATGACATGATACACAAAGAAATCGAGGTATACGTCGATGATGTGATCATAAAGTCTTGGCGTCAGGAGGACCATGTAGCAGACCTAAGGAGATTCTTCCAAAGACTCCGAAGGTATGATATCAAGCTTATCCCGGCCAAATGCGCATTCGGGGTTCCGTCAGGAAAGCTGTTAGGATTCATCGTCAGTCGACGGGGGATTGAGTTAGACCCATCCAAAATCGAATCCATCCGAGATTTGCCACCGCCAAAGAACAAAACAGAGGTAATGAGTTTGCTGGGTAGACTCAATTACATCAGCAGGTTCATCGCTCAACTCACAGCAACTTGTGAGCCCATATTTCGGCTGCTGAAAAAGGATGCTGCGGTAAGTTGGACGGCAGAGTGTCAAGAGGCTTTCGACCAAATCAAAGGGTATCTGTCTAATCCACCCGTATTGGTCCCGCCTAAGCCAGGGAAGCCCTTAATTCTTTATCTGACGGTCCTGGAAAATTCATTTGGTTGTGTACTGGGGCAACATGATGACACAGGAAGGAAGGAGCAGGCCATCTACTATCTTAGCAAGAAATTCACAGTATATGAAGTCAAGTACACCCAACTCGAGAAAACATGCTGCGCCCTAACTTGGGTAGCTCAGAAGTTGAAACACTACCTGTCCTCGTATACTACTTATCTCATATCCCGTTTGGACCCATTGAAGTACATCTTCCAGAAACCTATGCCCACAGGGAGGTTGGCAAAATGGCAAATTCTGCTCACAGAGTTCGATATCGTCTATGTGACGAGGACAGCCATGAAAGCCCAGGCGCTGGCCGACCATTTGGTAGAAAATCCCGTTGATGAAAAATACGAGCCTTTAAGAACGTATTTTCCCGACGAAGAGGTAATGCATACAAATGAGCTGGAGTTACCCGAGGAACCAGGTTGGAAGCTTTTCTTTGATGGAGCTGCAAACGCGAAAGGGGTTGGAATAGGAGCAGTGCTCATCTCTGAAACAGGACGCCATTATCCTGTTATGGCTCAACTACGCTTCTATTGCACCAACAATATGGCCGAATATGAAGCTTGCATTCTGGGTCTGCGTTTGGCTGCGGACATGGATGTCCAAGACGTCTTGGTCTTGGGAGACTCGGACCTCTTGGTACATCAGATTCAGGGTGAATGGGAAACGCAGGATCTAAAGCTCATACCATATCGACAATGCTTGCATGATCTGAGCAAGCGATTTCGATCGGTGAAGTTCAAACATATCCCGAGAGTTCATAACGAGGTTGCGGATGCATTGGCCACCTTAGCATCAATGTTGCACCACCCTGACAAAATGTATGTTGATCCTCTGTACATCCAGGTCCGTGATCAGCACGCTTATTGCAACGCCGTAGAAGAGGAAGTAGATGGCGAGCCCTGGTTTCATGATATCAAAGAATACCTCAGAATGGGGACATATCCGGAACAGGCCACTGGAGACCAAAAAAGAGCCTTTCGGCGTTTGTCAAATGGTTTCTTCCTCAGCGCAGGAGTTTTGTACAAAAGAACCCAGGATTTGGGACTGTTGAGAGGCATAGATGCCGGGAAAGCCACGACGGTTATGGCAGAGGTACACGCTGGAGTTTGCGGGCCACATATGAGCGGATATGTATTGGCAAGAAAGATCCTTCGAGCAGGGTATTATTGGCTTACCATGGAGCATGACTGTATCTCTTTCGTAAGAAAGTGCCATCAGTGTCAGATACATGGAGATATGATTCATTCCCCGCCAATAGAGTTACACACGATGTCAGCACCCTGGCCGTTTGTGGCATGGGGCATGGATTTCATTGGACCTATCGAGCCAGCAGCATCCAATGGTCATAGGTTCATTCTAGTAACCATTGACTACTTCACCAAATGGGTTGAGGCTAAAACCTTCAAGTCGGTAACTAAAGAGGCAGTGGTGGATTTTGTGCACTCCCATATCATCTGCAGATTTGGGATCCCAAAAGTAATCATCACAGATAACGGTGCGAATCTTAACAGTAGCCTAATGAGAGAGGTATGCCAACAGTTCAAGATTACACACCGCAATTCCACCCCATATCGTCCCAAGGCGAATGGAGCGGTCGAAGCAGCCAATAAGAACATCAAGAAGATACTGCAAAAGATGGTGGAAGGATCTAGACAATGGCACGAGAGATTACCCTTTGCTTTGTTGGGTTACCGCACTACCGTCCGGACTTCCGTAGGTGCAACTCCTTATTTGTTGGTGTACGGAACTGAGGCTGTAATACCAGCTGAGGTCGAAATTCCATCCCTCCGGATTGTCGCTGAAGCCGAGATTGATGACATGAATAGGTCAAAGCTCGATTGGAAGAATTAAGCTTGATAGACGAGAAACGATTGGCAGCAGTGTGCCATGGTCAGCTGTATCAGAAGAGAATGGCGAGAACATATAATAAGAAGGTACGCCCCAGGAAGTTTGAAGTAGGGCAGCAGGTGTTAAAGAGAATCCTCCCGCATCAGGTTGAGGCAAAAGGCAAGTTCGCCCCAAATTGGGAAGGGCCTTATATTGTGACCAGAGTGTTGTCCAACGGTGCTTTGTGTTTGACAGATGTCGAGGGGAGATGTGTCGACATGGCTATCAATTCTGATGCAGTCAAGAGATATTATGCGTAATTTCTTTAATTATGGCAATTTTTGGTTCGTTTGTTTGTATCTGGTACTTATTGGATAATGAGATGACGGAGGCAATTCTTTCTTCTATCCAAACACTTTTAAACCCCTGTTTCCCCCTTTGAGCCTTAAGTTATTCTTTCATACCCCTCTTTTGGAATCACTAATCAAAAGATATGAAGAGAGAAAGAAAAAGAAAAGGAAAGTGTTAAGGAAAATGAATATATATATATAAAAAAAAGAGATAAAATCACAAGAAAAAAACAAACCGTGGGAACTACGTTTGACCTGATTCCTCGAAGAGGATACGTAGGCGCCTCACGGCTCGGTCATAGTATGCATCATAGTGTACATAGGATGCATAGTGTACATAAATACGCATAATAAGGCATAGTGTACATAACGCACATAGCTCAACATAGAGTAAAAATAGAATCCCCCCAAGCAAGAAAACTGGGGCAGAGGCTATGTTTTAAAATTCCAACCAAGGTTTGATTCCAAAAGTTGTAGCGGATCACCCGTTAAAGTCATTTCATTTTTTGATAGCCTTTCTTTTAGCCCCACACCAAAACCAACATCGACGTCCAAAAGACCTCCCGATCAATATCCAAGAGATGCCAAGTCAGGAAAATGAAGCCGAGAGTAATACACTGATCCCCGGCAAAGAAGAGGATCATAAAACTGGAAATGAATTGATAGTCCAAAGGAATCTCCAGAAGAGAGGGTCATATTGACAACACTCCAACTCTCCGGTGAAGAAATAAAATGAGAGAGTCTTATCGGTGAAAACCTTCACAGGCACCATAAGGCGACGAAAGATGAGAGATATAAAATGAGAGAGTCTTATCGGTGAAAACCTTCACAGGCACCATAAGGCGCCGGGAGCTGAGAGAAAAGAGAGAGTCTCATTAGTGAAAACCCCTCGAAGGGCACTATGAGGCGACAAGGCAGATCAGCAAAAGGGTCCGCGTTCGCAAGAAATGGACACTCACTTATCCCTAGCAAGTAAGACCATCGGGCAAGTCGATTGATACAAATGGACTGGGTCGGGAATCTATGGTGCACGTCATGATCACGGGGACCAGTCATGTCATCCATGTAAGTTCTTCTGAATTTCTTTTCCCACCAAGTATTGGTTCAGAAAGATTTTCTCCTTTTCTATCTTTTTCATTTCTCTTTTTAAAAAATTTGTCTTGAAAAGGATTTTTCAAAGCTTACTACTAGAGACCGAAGGGGGATCCATCCGATGTAGGGTAACCCCAACAGTCCTAAAGGCTAGCCCCAGGCAATGCAATGTTGAACCCTGCAGTTTTGGAGGAAGTAAACTCTTAAAGGGAGTGGTTTCGGGAGTAAAAGCAGACTCCCACAGCATGTACTGTAAAGAGAAAGCAGAAAAGGGGATAAATTGAAAACCAATCCCCAGCAGGCCGGAAACCCCCAGCAAGCAACTTTGTCCACTAACCAGTTGTGGTGGCACAGAGCAAGAAAAGGGAAAGAGAGGGAAAATCATCCACCGGAAAAACACTTCTTCCCACCATGAGTGAAACTAACTAAATCCTTTTGTCTGCTGCAGGAAAACAAAGGATTGATGATGGCAGCAGGACGCGATGCCAGAGAAATCACCAAACCAGGGCAGAAAATTTTCTGTCGTTGTCAAAAATTTTCTCGGAAGAACGAGGAAACAATTTTAATACTTTCAGTTCTAGGTCGCCCACCAGTAAAATGCGGGAATACTTTTCAGTTCTAGGTCGCCCACCAGTAAAATGCGGGAATACCTTTCACCTCTAGGTCGCCCACCAGTAAAATGCGGGAATACTTTTCAGCTCTAGGTCGCCCACCAGTAAAATGCGGGAATACTTTTCAGCTCTAGGTCGCCCACCAGTAAAATGCGGGAATACTTTCAGTTCTAGGTCGCCCACCAGTAAAATGCGGGAATACTTTTCAGCTCTAGGTCGCCCACCAGTAAAATGCGGGAATACTTTTCAGTTCTAGGTCGCCCACCAGTAAAATGCGGGAATACTTTTCAGCTCTAGGTCGCCCACCAGTAAAATGCAGGAATACTTTTCAGCTCTAGGTCGCCCACCAGTAAAATGCGGTAATACCTTTCAGTTCTAGGTCGCCCACCAGTAAAATGCGGGAATACTTTTCAGTTCTAGGTCGCCCACCAGTAAAATGCGGGAATACTTTTCAGCTCTAGGTCGCCCACCAGTAAAATGCGGGAATACTTTTCAGTTCTAGGTCGCCCACCAGTAAAATGCGGGAATACTTTTCAGTTCTAGGTCGCCCACCAGTAAAATGCGGGAATACTTTTCAGCTCTAGGTCGCCCACCAGTAAAATGCGGGAATACTTTTCAGTTCTAGGTCGCCCACCAGTAAAATGCGGGAATACTTTTCAGCTCTAGGTCGCCCACCAGTAAAATGCGGGAATACTTTTCAGTTCTAGGTCGCCCACCAGTAAAATGCGGGAATACTTTTCAGCTCTAGGTCGCCCACCAGTAAAATGCGGGAATACTTTTCGGTTCTAGGTCGCCCACCAGTAAAATGCGGGCATGCATTTCATAATTTTGCATTTAAGCAACTTTTGGTCTTATATTACAGATTTTGGAATCAGTAACCCTACCAGAAGGCGGAAGGTTACAACAAAGATCCCCAAGCAGGAAACAATAAAATCCCAGCACCAAGAAGCAAAAGGCTGCAAAGGCAAGCGCGCGATTCAAAAGGGAGAAGGGACGCGTCTTGAAAGAAGCAGCTTCGGAACATTATAGCATGCCCAGCATAACAATTTTGATGAAGAAAGCCACACCACTGAAGAAACCATTGAAAGGCTTAGAGAAGAGGGCCATGTTCCCAGCAGATCAAGCGAAATGATGAAAACTGGCACTCAGAAAAAGCAAAAGACCAGTGTCATCTCCCAAGTTCACAAAAATAAAAGCATCGGAGGAAAGCGCAGGCCGACAAGAAAGCGAGGCGACAAGAACAAGTTGAAGATGGATGAGATCTTATGATCCACAGTCTAGCCTAGATTCTTGTTTTTCCTTTTAGAGCGATGTAACAAGGAGATCGGTGAGCGGTAGCATCCTACAACAGCATGCAACAGCGCACAATAGCAGCGAACACTACAGTCATACGGTAGTCCCAGCTACCAAAACTTCCCGAACTACATTGACCTGATTCCTGTTCAGCCTAGGATATGTAGGAAACCTCTGAAGCAAAGGTTCGGTCAAATATTTTTCGAAAAATGCTTCACACGGAGTACTCGGACGAGCAAAAATCGCCCGCTTTATCTTTGCGCGAAAACCCTTCGTGTCTTCGGGCAAAGAGGGGTAGCTGTAAGCACGTGATTTTTGCTTCACGAACAATCACTCCAAAAGAAATCAAAATAATTGCAAATGGCCTCGCCGTACAAATTTTCAATTTTTACGTGACATGTGCTGGTAGTCCTTTGTGTTTCTATCCATTTTTCATTGAATCTTATCAAACAAAAATACAAAATAAGTATGTCGTGTGTAATCGGGCCGTAATTCGGTTTTTAAAAGAAAATTCACAAAAATATGCAGCTTTTACTCTAGGCTGTGATTTAACAATTTTTAAAATTCTAATATGTGTGTGTTAATTGTTGTAGGTGTTACCCAATATGTGTGTAAGTTTATTTTAATTTTGACATTGTTTTTAGGAATTTTTGTTTAATTTGTTGAATTAAAAAGGGAAAGGAAAATTGGTTTGGACCCCAAAATTAGGCCCAAAGCCAATGCAAGACCCAACCCAAACCAGACCTGCCCAGGCACTACCCCAAAACGGCGTCGTATGAGCCGTTTGATCTGAGCCGTCCGTCCAGGCCAATCCAACGGCCCAGGACCCCCTTTAGCAACCCGTTCCCAAACCCGACCCAGTAACCGGTTCAACCCAACCCCTCACTTAAACCAAACGACCTCGTTTTAATACCAAACGACCCCGTCTCACCCCTCACCATCGGATTCAAGCTGTTGAGATCATCTGATCTAATGGCCAAGATCCAATCCCCTACTCCGTATATAAGCCCTCCATACACCCCATGCCCCCCTATCCGAACCCCCCTTCACTCGTCTTCTTCACCAAACCCCAAACCCTATGAAACCCTAACGCCGCCCCCTTTTCCCTCGCTATTAAAGCCGGCGGCAAGGACGCCATTGACCACCCCCTTAACACCCTTGATGCATCTCACCACCCCGAACCCAAATCTGTTACCCCCTAGCCTCGAATCCTCCCCCGCCTTCTGGAATCTTTATTCGAAGATTCGAGACAAGACTCGATCTATACCAAACCACCCCAGATCCACACTGGACAATCCCCTGACTACCCTAGTGACCAAACCAAGCATGGTTTGGTCCGAATATACCCACAAATCCTAAAAAAACCAAATCTAAAAATTCGAACCCTAGGACACAAAGAACCTTGGAATCCTACCGGCTTCATAAGGGGTTTGGGGTCTAATAGACATTTATCAAGGTGTTCTCGGTTGAGAACACCCCGATTAAAGCTTGTTCGGCCTCAAATGGTCAAACCTAAGTCAGACCTGGGTTGGCTTTTGTTAAACATTTTTAGTAAGTTTTCCCTTTTCTTTTTAGTTTTGTTCGAATATTGATTGAGTTTGTTAGCATGTTTTATTGTGATTGTTTGGTATTTCTGGTATTTTCATTCCAATTTCTTCCATATTTGTGAGGCCTTTTATTTGGCCGATTGTTTTCTGTGTATGTTTGAATACGTTCTGTGATATACATGCTCGATTAGATTAGTTGTCGCATAGATAACTCATATAGCCTCCCAATGTCGTGCAAGTTTGTCTGAAGCCCTTTGGGACCCTGTTCGTGTTGTTTATTTAATCGACTGATTATTACCTGTTATAATTAGTATAGTCGACTCGATAAACGTCGTCGATTAGTTTCCTATGACTGAATGTTCAAATATTCTAATTCATACAACTTCATGTAAGTGAACAAACTTGTTTGTGATTAGTTGGATGCTCGACATTGCCTGAAATTAGCCTATAACTGCATTACAAAACAACTGAAAGATTCAGTCTAGGGCAGCTTCGATTTTAAACTTTCAGAAGTTCAAAATGACCCATTGTTGCAGAGGGTCAAGACAGTAATAACCAGGGATTAACAGGGGTAATTTGGGTGTTAAAAAGAACAGAAATGATTAGTTTAAATGAGCTGAAAAATAGGGTACTAGATTAGGATTAAAATAAGGTAATAGTGGGGAGCCAAACTTTGTGGCATGGGGCTGATTGAATAAAAAAGGGGTGCCCATGTTGTTGGGCAGAAAATACAGGCTAAAAGCCTGTCGAATGGATGAGTATGGGGAATATTTTGATTAGTTTAGAAAGGAAGTTATGGGCAGGAAAGAGGAGAGGGGCTCAAGGCAGCTGAGTGCTTGCCATTTCTGCCTATAAATAGAGTTGTTTCAGAACATAAAAGGGGCTAGACATTCTTTAGTCTTCAGAGAGATTCTGTGAGTAAGAAAACTGAAAAGGAAAAACAGAAACAAATTTCAGAATACTGTGAATGAGTATTGTCTGAAAACTGTGTAAGAGTTCAAGGTGGTCAAGCTGTCTTTGTTGTTTGCTGTTGGTTGTTTGCCGAGCTTTTGTGGTTATTGGATTTCTGTTGTTGTTACATTCGATATCTTGGGCTTCCTACTGTCTCTCTACTCTGTTTTCTAGGGTTGTTTGTTCATTGCTCGATCACTTGTTGAGCTTCATCATTGTGGCTGTTTGGTTGTTGCTGTGTTGTGCTGTTTATCTGCTACTACTGTGCTTGCTGTGTACCACGCAGTTGATCATTATCCTTCTTCTTTTGTTTCTCTATACCAGGTACACGACTAATACTGTCCATGTAACTTGAAAGTTGAGCATGAATACGAAAGAGAAGATTTGAAGACGTCTATGTCCACATGTAGTTGTTATATCGAGTATCATGTAGTGTGTAATGGTTTACAATCTTGCTTGGGAATTGGAGTTGGTCCTTTCATATAGTGAATGTAAATGTAGGATAATTTAATATCATATGGTGGGTAGGTTGACAGACAAGAGGATTGGCAGTATAATAGGCTATATCTTGGAAATTAGTTGTGTTTTTGTAATTAGCATGTCCTTAAATGCATGTCAAAGAATAAAACTATCCATGTTAGTTAATTTCATTTCCCTTTGATAAACTACCTCATTATAATTGTCGAACCACACCCTTATAACAAATAGCACAAGTCTGCGTTCCTCAACCTCATGAAGGTCGAGCCCAGGTCGAAACAGACCAAGCAGGCCCGCATCGGATAAACAGTGGCCCAGGTCTGGCCCATCCCGCATGAGCTGGATTTGGGCCCATAATGTTCGATCAGCTGTCCGTGTGCATAGTCACGTTTTCTTATTCTGTAAAAGCATTTTGAATCCTGCTATAAATAACCTGCAAGCATGTAATTAACTAGGACTATCTCTGTTTTCAATTAGTAGAGACAAACGCGACAAGAAACGTAGTTGCTATAGGATATCCTTTTAAAATAAGGACGAGATGAGCCTCGACAAATAAAAATAAACGCACAAGCTGCGGGGCCCTCGTTAAATGTATATATCGAAGCATTCAGTTTCCAAGGTGGGTTGTTTAGCAAATCTCACGACCCTCCCGGAATAATAACGCGATAGCCTCTTTAAGCGCGTATTTAATAATCTTACATTCTTAAATTCGGGTGCACATTTATGTGACCCAAATCCAAATCTCGACGGATTCGAGATGTGTTTCTAATCACGGGTACATTGATTGTGACGTGGTTTGAGATGCATGTCCATGACATTGCAAATTCCTTTTAAAAATAAGAACGAGACGAGCCTCGACAAACAAAAATGTACAAAGCTGCGGGGCCCTCTAAATGTATGTATATATTAAAATATTTAGAATTCTGGATGTGCCGTTTAGCGAATTTTTACGACCTTTAATAATCTATCTTCTTAAACTCGGGTGTGCATTTCATGCGACCCAAATCCAAAATCCCAAAACGTTGAATAAACTATGTTCCGGATTGTGGATGCATTTCATGTGACGCAGTTCAAAGACATGTTTTAAGCGATGTTCACATTCTTAATAATAATAATTATGAAAGCGGTTAAAAGATAAAATTTGCACATAAGTTCACATTTGTATAAAATCATATAAATAAGCCGAATATGACAGTTGAGCGACCGTGCTAGAACCACGGAACTCGGGAATGACTAACACCTTCTCCCGGGTTAATAGAATTCCTTATCCGGATTTCAGGTACGCAAACTCTAATACGGAGTCATTCTTTTCCTCGATTCGGGATTAAAATTGGTGACTTGGGACACCCTAAATCTCCCAAGTGGCGACTCTGAAATAAATAAACTAATCCCGTTTCGATTGTTCTTTAATTGGAAAAAACTCCCTTGCACCCTCGCGGGTGCGGAAAAAGGAGATGTGACAATGTGCACGATATCACCCTTTGTGCTTTATATCTCTTCCTCACCATATATGTATTAGAAATGTGCACGACATCAACCTTCGTGCTTTTACTCTCAATCCTCACCAATGCAATCAAGTAATGAAAATGTGCACGACATCACCCTTCCTGCTTTATCTCTCTTCATCACCATATATGTATTACAAATGTGCACGACATCACCCTTCGTGCTTTATCTCTCTTCCTCACCATATGCATCAATATAAATAAAAATGTATACGGCATCACCCTTCGTGCTTTATCACTCTTTCCTCACCCAAACAATAGCAACAACAATTTCCCAGCAAGGGAATCAACAACAAGAATAAACACATCCCGGCAAGGGAATCAATAGTAAAAAATAAGTACGTCCCGACAAGGGAATCATCTAAAACCAAACTTGTACCAACACTTAACTTCACAATCAAAACCTCATCTGGATCAAATGCTCAACAATAAGCAAATACCACAAGAATCAACAATTTAGGCAATTCTAGTACTTATTAAGGAATACAATAATTACAATTTATGACTCATGGGCATGCTTGACACCGATGTATAGATACTCGTCACCATACCTATATGTCGTATACTACACTAGCACATAGCAAATAAGGCACAATACATATTCCCTCAAGCTAAGGTTAGACTAAACATTTACCTCGAACTTTCACGGCCAACTCAAGCCTCAAACACCGCTTTTCCTTTAGAATTTGCCTCCAAATTACTTGTATCTAGTCCAAATTAATTTAACAACATCAATAAATGCTATAGAATTCATACCCAATGCTTAATTATAGGTTTACTATCATTTTCCCCAAAACGTAAAAAATTGACACCGGGCCCGCTTGGTTAAAACTCAAGGTTCGGACCAAAACCCGATCACCCATTCGCCATCGAGCTCAAATATGCAATTAGTTTCAAAATCTGACCCCAAAACGAGGTCTAAATTCTAATTATTCAAAAAGCCCTAACTCTACCCAAATCTCTAATTTCTACCATGGAAGAACAATATTTAAGCCTAGAAATCTAATGGGTGTTGATGTAAAAGGAAGGAGATAACTTTAGGAACACATATCTATGATTTGGGATTGAATTTGCTCTTCAAAAATCGCCTAAGGTCTGATTTTAGGGAAGGAGATATGAAAATATGGCTTATTCCCATTTTTTGTTCTGTTTTTAATTCATTAGACAGGTTTTCTTCGCGTTCGCTAAGGGTTAACCCCCTTGACCTTCACGTTCGCAAGACCTACGTCACATTCACATAGGGTAAAATCCCTTCCCCCAGTTCCCGGCCAAATGGCCTTCATGTTCGCGATAGCCAGGTCGCGTCCGCGAAGGGTAACACCCCCAATGCTTCGCGTTCGCGTCCTAAGCCTCGTGTTCGCATAGAGGAAAAATTCCCTCAGACTAACTTACTCTTTGCGTTCATGAGACTTCCTTCGTGAACGTGAAGAACAACACACCAACACACCAGAAGCAGCAAAACAGCTGAAAATCCTAAGTCCAAAACACCCGCGAAACCTATCCGAAACTCACCCGAGCCCTCGGGGCACCAAACCAAACATGCATACTAACTCAAAAACATCATATGAACTTACTTGTGCAATCAAATTTCCAAATTAACACCTCAAACTACGAGTTTAGCATCAAAAACAAAGAAAAATCTCCATAACTCTCAAGTTCAAATTTTAACAACCGAGGGTCCGATTCATGTCATATCAAGTCCATTTCTTATCAAATTTTACAGGTCAACCTAAATACCATATAAGACTTGTACTGGGCTCCAAAAATAAAATACGGGCCCGATACCATCAATTTCAAACACATTTAAATTCCAAAAACTCTTAAAATTTTAGTTAAATAATTTTCCTCAAAAATTCATTTCTCGGGCTTGGGACCTCAGAATTCAATTCCGAGCATACTCCCAAGTCCCATATTTTTCTACGGACTTTCCAGGACCGTTAAATCATGTGTCCGGGTCCGTTTCCCAAAATATTGACCGAAGTTAACTTAAATTTAATTTTAAAGGCCAAATTAGCATTTTTATCAAATTTCCACATAAAAGCGTTTTAGATATATGTCCAGACTATGCACGTAATTCAAGGTGAGGTAAAAGGAGGTTTCTAAGGTCTCGAAACACAAAATTGACTCAAAAATTAAGTGATGACCTTTTGGGGTCATCACAGATGACGTCTATACCTATCTTCGAGAAGCTACAAGGCATTTAGGATAAACTTCCCATGTTCTTTCCTTATTGTATGACATTAATTTAGCTTGAAGAGTATCTCTTTGTATTCCTTTCACTCACTCGTATTTTATATGAGCACTCGGTATCATTTGTGCATCGATGGCTTGTGATTCCACGGAGGAAGTGTGTGATATGTTTTCTGTGTTTTTGTGATGGGCCAGTCTGGAGGACTTTGGATCGAGTTTTAACCGTTGTTTGGGCTTGATGGTTTTATTTGTGTGAGCATGTGCTTTTGGGCTTCTATGTCCGGTAGTACCCCCAAGAGCGAGATTTATGGCTCGGTGAGTGGTTAGATAGCTACATGATGAATATGATGTGACCACGAGATGTGTTTAGATGGCTTGGATATGACTAGAAGAGTTTGCTTGGGATGTGAAAATAGACTATTGGATGCTTGATTTTTGTCTTGATGTGTTGTACAGTCTCGGGTTATGATCGTATTGAGGCATATTTTATGTTGTCCAGTTATGGGATGAAGTAGCTTCTTATGTTTTGTTGACAAGTTTAGACTCGGGAATATTACGTGAATGAATGATGGTTGTGGCCATGGTAGGACATAGTATAATGTCAATTTGAGGCTAAGCAGGTGAGTTATCTCCTGCGGGGTGGTCTACGGATGTGTGATCCTTATGATGTATATAGAGTTTCTTTCTACCAGTAGGTTATATGTGTTGCGTTTTATGTTTGGGTCGATTGAGAAAGTTGACTTGACGGTCACGAGGATGAATGAAAGCTTAGTAGATTATTTGAGGTATTTTATGGTTTGTGTTGCATAAGCTTATGAAGGATTTACTTGAATCTCAGTGCGGGATTATGACAGTAATAGAGTATGGGTATTGGGAGTTATCGATTGTTTTGTTATATGTCTTTGAGCCATGTGGGGGAGTCTGCTATCGATGATTTGATTGCATGGTTATGTGTTGTATTGGTTTCGGTCTGAGGCATACTTGTGGATCAGTTATGACTTGCGGAGGTTGGTTTTGACGATGACTGAAGCGAGGAAATTTCTAGATGCATGATGCATTACATCTTATGGATATATGAAAGTCTTAGAATGGTTTAGGTTTCTGTTCATGATGGATCTAATATACTAATAAAAAGGGATTCACTTGGTTGCTTAAAGGTGTGGATTACTTTTTTGGGTGTTGGTGTGCTATGGAGCACAGGTCATTCGGCTCATTTGGGCAGTGCATTTGAGATTTGAATGGGGTGGATAATTCTCGAGAAGGTTATAAAGAGTTCAAGATTCATATGAGGCATTTAAGGATTTCCCCATATTTGTATATGGCTAAGATCTAAGATTTGCATTAGATGGTACCGCGATTTGCGGTATTTCTGTATCATTACTGATTCTATATTTCAGCATTTGAGAGGTTAAAGAAATAAATTTAGATTCACATAAGGTCACTTCAGAGTGGGTATCTCAGATGTTGTATTTGGAGTGCTTAAGAGGGAATATAGTGGCTTATGGGCTTTAGGGCGATGTGGTTTCATGCTGAGATCTCTTGTAGTGAGCGTTGGGTTAAAGGTCATGGTGTACTGGCAAGGAGGATTATTAACTTTAAGCAACTCAGAAGGAACTCAGAGGAAATAGAACAGCTTAGTAGCGGGTTGGATTGGTATGGTGATGGTAGCTCTTATGATGTGGTAAGTCTTTACAGGTGTTTTGTGGCAATACTCTTGGGTTTGGCAACCTACATGACTTGGTTGATTTAGAGGGATTCAGTTCTGATGGCTTGGTTATGTGCAAACGGTATTCGTAGAGTTCTCGATGATTACTACCACGACTTGGGATGCATATTTTCTACATGTATGTGGGGTATGTTGCATTGTTGTGATTTTCTCACGGATGGGGTCTAGTAGTAGGTTTCTGACTGATGGAGAATGTATCTTGTTGGTGCTTCAGAGTTGTTGATAGGGTTCTCATACTGTCATATGATGGTATGATAGAGGCATTGCGCCATGTGTGATTGAGATTTGCATGTACAAGGTTGCGATTTTGTTCGAAGGAAAGGTGTAGATAGCACGAAGGGGTTCAGATGTTTAGAAGAAAGCTAGTACTATTTTGGTATCACCTGAGACAAGTGTGTATTTCAGAAGGGTGCATTGTATTTTGACTTGCGGATTCTTGATGGATATTACGGTAATCACCTGGTTGATCGACTACTAATAATCAGATTTTGTTATGTGGCACGGAATAATTATAGAAGTATTTCTCGTGAGATGATTATGTATGAAGGATATGTCAGTCTCTTGAGCGGTTGAGTTGAGATCAGATACAATGATTATGATATTCTTGGGATTTGGAGACTGGGAGTTCTCAGAAGCAGATTATTTTGTGGTTACAAACTGTGAAGATGCAGCCAAAGTTAGCCAGCTAGTAGTATGTATTATGTTTAGGTTATTGTGGACTCTTGGAGGGTTATTTATCTATTTGTGACGACCGGAGTTGATTTGGGGTCCCATTAGTAGACCTAATGAGCACGTCTAATCTACATCAAGTCGGATTTGTTGACTCAACACTATTATTATTGAGGGGTGTGTCATTCGGTTAAAGTTGAGCTTGTTCGTGTTCCAATATGTTCTATGTGTTACTCTTTTATGCTTTAATGAGTTGTGATATGTTGGTTACTTGCACACATGGTGTGTTCTGTCTGGGTCTTGTGGCAAAATTTGAGCGAAATGGTTCTTGGGGTGTTGAATAGTTGACATTGGTTATGATCTTTTCGGTTTGTGGTATATTTTGTTATTCATTTCTCCACGGTTATGGTCATGCACTTCGTGTGCTTGATGTTGATTTGGGTGTGGTTGTTGATTTGAGCACTAAGGTTTAAGGTATTTCATGTGGACCGGTATTTGGATTGAACACGTAAAACTACATGGTTATGTTGGGATATGATTCTTTGTGTCTATTTCATGTGTTTTGGTTCTCCTTTATATGATGGGTTCATAGTGTAGTGCTTGTGGTGGTATCTGTTGAGCTGGCGGAACGGTTCTCTCATCTGAGTTATCTTCCATTTTGGGGGCATTCGAGTTGTTGTTTATGGTTGCGTAGTTTGTGGCTTGGGGTTGTATTGGCTTAGCATGTCCATTGGCAACTTTTATTTGATGAGATGAGGTCATAAGATATAGAATGGGTGCTATCAGATTTGATTACGGTAGGTTTGGAAGAATAGTGTCACTAATTAACTTAGAATTAGGCCATGTTTCTTGTTCGGCGAGGGAGCTCCGTGACTTGTTGATTTGATGGGTGGTTATGAGTCTCTACATGTTTCTTTCATCATTGGCAGTGTACGACGAGTTAGAATAAGGTTTTTATTAGATATGAGGTTTGTTATCGGTACTGGATTCGTTGTACATTGAGCGGCTAGCGTGGCCGAAAGTTATAGCTATGAGTGTCTGCTTTATGTGGTATATCATGTGGTTACATCTTGGATTATGGTTATGGATATTATACAAGCTTGTTCAGACTTATACAATGTATGGACGGGAGAATCGAGTCTTGTAATGGATTACAAATGTTAGAATTTGGTTCCAAGGTTTATGAACTAAGGTTGAAGGAAGAACCCTCGGTTACATTGAGTTGATGGACTTATATGGATTGGGGTTGCATGTAAATTCCCTCGAGTATGTGCATGGTGAGTTTACACAGTGATTTGATGGCTTTGAAATGATTCTAGGTACGTTCGAAGACGAACGTATGTTTAAGTAGGGGAGAATGTAACGACCTGACTGGTCGTTTTGAGCATTTGTATTCCATTTGGTGGTTCGAGGGCATGAGTAGCTCCATATGATGTATTATGACTTGCGTGTATCGTCAGTTTTTTGTTTTCGAGTGATTCAGTATTGATTTGGAAGAATGATTCTCATCTTAGAAAATTTAAGTTGGAAGAGTTGACCAAGTTTGACTTTTATATATTTGACCGCTGAATCCGAGTTTTGATGGTTCCCTTAGGTCAAAGTGGTGATTTTGGACTTGGGAGTATGCCCCAATTTAATTTGGATGTTTCTAGAAGGTTTCAACACTATTTGGCGAAAGTTGGCAATGTGAAGGTTTGAAATGTTTATAAGTTTGACAGGAAGTTGACTCTGATGTTATCGAGTTCGGATTGTTGTTCTGGGAGTTGGACTAGGTTCGTTATTCTATTTGGAACTTGTGTGTAAAATTTGAGGTCATTCCTCGCTGATTTGATATGGTTCAGCGTAAGTTTGGAATTTGAAAGTTTGAAATAGTTCATTAAGCTTGGTTTGAGGTAGGATTTGTGGTTTTATGTTATTATATATGATTTGAGGCCTCGAATAGGTTTGTGTTAGGTTTTTGGACTTATTGGTATGTTTTGACGGGGTCCTGGGAGGTTTGGGTGAGTTTTTAACAAGTTTTAGCATTTCGGCACTTTGATGATGTCCTGGAGATGTAGAAGTATAGAGGGCACTTTTTGGAGTGTTGAGGGAACTTTTAGAGTGCTGAGGTGAAGCCTCATGTGCAGCCACAAACCCCCAAGTGCGGTGGTAATGGTAAAAGTGCGGACCGCACTGAGGGCCACAACAGGAAACATGTAAGTTTGTTGGTCTGATTTCGAAAGCTTATATCTCACAATCTATGAGGAATTAAGAGATGATCCAAAACAAAAGTTGTAGCACTTTGAGTCTAGTTTTCAGTAAATCTAAATCGCTTGTAATTTGGACATTTGTAAAAAAGGTTATGGCCAGTTGACTAAAGATTGGTAGTGCAGTTACTGCTGGAGTGCGACTGCACAATATGGATTGCGGTTGCAAAACTTGGAAGTGCGGACCACACTAGGAAAGGTGTGGTCAACACTATGTGAGATCAGTTTTTTTTATATAAACGACACTTTTCGACTTTTATTTCATTCTTCACCATTTAAAGAATTGGGAGCTCGGTTTTGAAGGATTTCAATCTAGAACTTCATCTACAAGCTTGGGGTAAGTAATTCTAACATATACCTATGAGATTTACATGAATCCGTCACTAGATTTAACATCAAAATATGGGATTTAATAAGAGAATTAGGGTTTTTGTCAAAACTTTTCTAAAGTAAATAATTGGGTCTTTAACATTCATCCGGAGTCGGATTTGGGTGAAATTAGTATGGTTTGACTCGTATTCAAATTTGTTGTCGGAATTTATGAGTTTTGTCGGGTTCCAAGGTGTGGACTCGGGTTTGACCTTTTGTTTGACTTTGAGTAATTGATTAAATATTCGACCTTTATCGTTTGGGTTTGTTGCGTACGGCATTATTTGATATTTTTGAGTTGCTTTTGGCTAGTTTCAGTCGTTCGGAGGTTGATAAGCTAGGGATGGCATTTCTAGAGTATTGTTTGGCTTGCTCGGTATTGGATTTGGCTTGTTCGAGGTAAGTGACATATCTAAACTTGGATTTGAGGGTATTTAACCATTGAAACTATGTTATAAGAGATGTATTGGGGTGGCACACATGCTAGCTGACAAGTGTGTGAGTGTGCACCGGGGTAATCAAGATTAAGTTGACTATTAGACTATGTTCGAACTTGTTTTGTTGTTCTATCTTGTTATATTATCTGAGCTGTGAATCATGTTAGAAGACATATTTAGGCTATGTGATTATTTGATTGAGGCCTAATGAACTATTTTTGTTGTTTTGATTTAACTAATTATACACTTAGTCATGGTTCTTAATTTGCATATCATATCTTTGTTCATCATTCATCGTTACATCGCATGTTATCATTGTTTTTTCATGTGTGGAGTTGTTGGGCTGAGTAGTGTGAGACTGTAAGCCTTTGAGACTTGAGAGGTTGATGACTGAGGTGGACATAGAGCTGAGTTGAGAGTGTTATTGTAGATCGGGTTGCACGTCGCAACAGGACATACTGGATTTATTATTATTATTATTATTATTATTATTATTATTATTATTATTATTATTATTATTATTATTATTATTATTATTATTATTATTATTATTATTATTATTCGGGTAGCACGCCGCAACAGACCTTATTGGCTTTATTATTATGGTGGATCGGGATGCACGCCGCAATAGGCCTTATAGTCTTTTTATTAGTGTTTGGGGAAGATCCGCCCTTTCGGAGTCTGACATATCAACAGTGAGCGCATGCACAATAATATATATACACGTGCTATGGTAAGGGGCATATATGCCAGACACCTGTACATTGCTAAGTGATTGTCTGTGTGTGTGTGATAAAGTGGGCATTTGAAATAGACAACTTGAGTATTTTGAGGGTGAGAGTACCTGGGATTATCATTGTGAAATCATTAATTTGACATGCATACTTGGCATGTAGGAATAGAGGTGCATTATCCTCATGCTAGACTGTACTGTAACATTTATAATTTGACTATATATTTTTCATGTTGACACGACCCGAATTTTCCACCTCGGGAGTCATGATGGCGCCTACTAATATGAGCTAGACAAGCCAATTGTTCAACTATCTACCTTTTTACCAATTTTATTCTCTTTAAAAATTACGAAGAAATAACATTTAAACAACGGAATATAACATAAGCGGAAGAAAACAATAAGCCATCTGAACATGAATATCTATTATAACTGTTTGAGTCTCGACTACCCAGAACTTGTATCACAGTTTCACAGACGGTCTAAGAATACTACAAATAAAGGTCTGAAAGAATTAAATACAACACTGTCTCTGGAAATACATGTAAGAGACAGGAAAGTAGATGGAAGGAGACGCCAAGGCCTACGGACACCTGCAGGGCTACCTCGGGTCGCCTGATGAACAAGAATCAGCAATCTCACTGCGGTCCGAAGTCTACAACACTAAGGTCTGCACAAAAGAGTGCAGAGTATAGTATCAGCACAACCGACCCCATGTGCTGGTAAGTGTCTAGCCTAACCTCGGCGAAGTAGTAACGAGGCTAGGACCAGACTACCAAATAAACCTGTGCAGTTCAATAATATACATCGGGAAAGAAATACAGAAAAAAACAAGTAAAGTTGGGAGGGGGAAAACATGCTTCGGGGAATAGCAGGTAAAACAGAATATCAAGAGAATTATTAAGGAATCAAAACCACCCACTAACATGAAAAGGGGAACAAAGGCAAATTTCATTTTCTTTTCATATCTCGTGGCAGGCGTGCCACCACCCGCTCCCATTTCACTTGTCTTGTGGTAGGTGTACCACCCGCTTCCATTTTATTATATCTTGTGGTAGGCGTACCACCCGTTCTTATTTTATTATATCTTGTGGTAGGCTTACCACCCGTTCCCATTTCATTATATCTTTGTTGCGGCGTACAACAGATCCACATATAATATTGTTGCGGCGTGCAACCCGATCCAAATATAATATTGTTGCGGCGTGCAACCCCATCCAAATATAAAATTGTTGTGCGTGCAACCCGATCCATATATAATGTTTACAATTATAACGAGAGTCCCGACAAGATATCAATAAGGTCTACACTATCCCGGCAAGGGATTCGACAGCATAAGCAATCACGTCCCGGCAAGGGAGAAATAGCTATAACCAAACTTGATACCACACCTAACTACCTCAACTATAACCAAACTCGTTACAACACCTAACTACCTCAGCTATAACCAACCTCATTCCGATACCTAACTACCTCAATTATACCCATAATCCCTACCCAACACAAAGAATCCTCAACCTAAGCATTCGTAATATCAATTAAGAACGCAATGCAAGGGAACCACAATTCAATAATAGCCCGGCAAGGGGGCAACATAATGATCTCTTATTTTTCTCACTCTTAGTTCAAAATTCATCTCAATGTTCATAGGTCACAATTCTTTCTACAAACTTTATACAACAATTAGAAATCTTCACCAAGGCATGAATAATACAACGAAATCATGAAAATCACAATATAAGACTCACGGTCATGCTTGACACCAACGTATAGATACTCGTCACCATGCCTATACGTCGTACTCAACAAGAAGAAAATAGCAAATAGGACACAACTCCTAATCCCTCAAGCTAAGGTTAGACCAAACACTTACCTCGATGCCACGAACACAATTCACGATTCAATTACAGCTTTACCCCTTGATTCCACCACCAATTTGCTCGAATCTAGCCACAAGTTACTTAATTACATCAATAAATGCTAAATGAATCAATTTGAATGCATGAAAATGGATTTTCCAAAGTTTTACCAAAAAGTCAAAATCGCCCCCGGGCCCACATGGTCAAAACCCGAGGTTCGAACCAAAACCCGATTACCCATTCCCCCACGAGCTCAAATATGTAATTTGTTTTGAAATTGGACCTCAAATCGAGGTCCAAATCCCCAATTTTTGAAAAACCTAGATTCTACCCAAAACACCCAATTTCCCCCATGAAAATCATTGATTTGAAGTTGAAATCATGTTAAAAGATGTTAATGATTGAAGAAAACTAGTTAAAAACGACTTACAATTGATTTGGAGAAGAAAGGTTGTTTGAAAAATTGCCCCTTAAGACGGGTATTTTCGCCATAACTTTCTCTACAGATGTCCAAATTGTGATTTCTTAACCTTTATGGACACTAGACACGAAGACCTACAACTTTTGTTTATGAATAATCTCAAAATTCCTTATAGATCAAAAGATATAGATTTCCGAAGTCGGACCATTGAATTGCTCTTCACCGCGGACCGCACCAAAACTAGTACGGCCGCACAGGCCCTCAACACGGTCCAGTGTGGCCTCACAAGCCCCTGCGCTGTAGCATTCCTTTTTGTGTGGACCACACTGGTCGGTTCAGGGGAGTTCCACCTCTCTAAACTTGCAACACCTATGTTTGTAAGCCTAAGACATCCCAGAACCTACCCGAAACTCACCTGAGCCCTCGGAACTCCAAACCAAGTGTACACAAAACCTCAAAAACATCATACAAACTTATTCGTGTAATTAAATCATCAAAATAATATTATGAACATCAAATTAAACCTCGAGATCAATGAAATTTTCTCAAAATTTCTTTAAACATCAATTTTGCAATTTAAGTCTGAATCACGTCAAATGGAATCCGTTTTTCACCAAATTCTACAGAAACGTCTTAAATCATATATAAGACCTGTAACGGGCGCCAGAATCAAAATACGGGCCCGATACTATCATGTTCTAAGCAAATTTCATTTCAAAATTTTTAAACAATTTTCTTTAAAAAAAAATTATTTCTCGGGCTTGGGACCCCGGAATTCGATTCCGGGCATACGCCCAAGTCCCATATTTACCTACGGATCCTCCTGGACCGTCAAATCACGGGGCTGGGTCAATTTACCCAAAACGTTGGCCGAAGTAAAATTTATTCATTTTATAGTCAAAACTTATTATTTTTCACAGATTTTCACATTTCAGCTTTCCAGCTACGTGCCTGGACTGCACACGCAAATCGAGGTGGTGTTATGTGAGGTTTTTAAGGCCTCGGAACGTAGAATATTATTGCAACACAAGTGATGACCTTTTGGGCCATCACATTCTCCACCTCTAAAATAACCATTCATCCTCGAACGGACAGAAGAAGGAAGCACCTGAGTCGGGAAAACAATGGGGATAACGGCTCCGCATATCGGACTCGGACTCCCAGGTCGATGCCTCAGGAGGGTGACCTCTCCATTGAACACGAACAGAAGGAAAACTCTTCGATCTCAACTGACGAGCCTGCCGGTCTAGAATAGCTACCGCCTCCTCCTCATAAGACAAGTCCTTGTCCAACTAGACAGTGCTCAAATCTAACACGTGGGATGGATCGTCGTGATACTTCTGAAGCATGGACACATAAAACACTGGATGCACGACTGTTAAGCTTGGCGGCAAAGCAAGTCTATAAGCCACCTCTCCCACTCGATCAAGAATCTCAAATGGGCCAATGAACCTAGGGCTAAGCTTGTCCTTCTTCCCAAATCTCATCACGCCCTTCATAGGCGACACTCGGAGCAATACCCACTCACCGACCATAAAAACCACATCTCGAACCTTGCGGTCTGCATAACTCTTTTGCCTGGACTGAGCTGTACGAAGCCTATCCTGAATAATCTTGACCTTGTCCAAGGCCTCCTGAACCAGATCCGTACCTAACAACTGAGCCTCCCCCGGCTCAAACCATCCTACTGGAGACCGATACCACCTACCATATAAAGCCTTATAAGGAGCCATCCAAATACTCGACTAGTAGTTGTTGTTGTAGGTAAACTCTGCTAAAGGCAAAAACTGATCTCACGAGCCTCCAAAGTCAATGACACAAGCTCGGAGCATATCCTCCAAAATCTGAATAGTCCGCTTGGACTACCCATCCATCTGAGGATGAAATGTTGTGCTTAACTCAACCCGCATGCCCAACTCTCGCTGAACTGCTCTCCAGAAACACAAGGTAAACTGCGTACCTCGGTCCGAAATTATAGACACATGCACGCCATGAAGGCGAACAATCTCCCGGATATAGATCTTAGCTAACCTCTCGGATGAATAGTGTACCGGGAGCTGTGAGACTCCTCTAAAATAAACTCCAGAAGCCCATCCACATTAGGAACACAAACTTGACCCTACAATCTCAAAACTCCATCATCATCTAAGGTAACTTGCTTGGCACCTCCGCGTTACACCGTGTCTCTAAGGACACACAAATGGGGATCATCATACTGTCGATCACGGATACGCTCCAATAAAGAAGAACGAGCGACTGTGCAAGCTAACACACGACTAGGCTCAGAAACATCCACCCTCACGAACTGATTGGCAAAGGCCTGAACATCTAAAGCAAGCGGTCTCTCACCGATCGGAATATAAGCAAGACTGACCATACTGGCTGACTTCCTACTCAACGCATCAGCCACCACATTGGCCTTTCCTGGGTGATATGAGATAGTGATATCATAATCCTTTAACAAATCCAACCACCTCCTCTACCTCAAATTCAACTCCTTTTGCTTGAACAAATACTGAATACTCTTGTGATCCGTGAATACCTTGCATGCCACGCCATACAGATAATGCCTCAAAATCTTTAATGCGTGAACAATGGCTGCCAACTCCAAATCATGAACCGAAGAGTTCTTCTCATAAATCTTCAACTGCCATGAAGCATAGACAATGACCTTGCCATCCTGCATCAACACCGCACCAAGTCCAATATGAGATGCATCATAATAAACTGTATAAGGACCTGAACCTGTGGGCAAAACCAACACCGGTGCTGTAGTCAGAGCTGTCTTGAGCTTCTAAAAGCTCGCCTCACACTCGTACGACCATCTGAACTAGGCACCCTTCTGGATCAACCTGGTCATCGGGGCTGTGATAGATGAAAACCCTTTCATGAACCGATGATAGTAGCCTACCAATCCCAAGAAACTCCGAATCTCTGTAGCTGATGTTGGTCTAGGATAGTTCTTGACTGCCTTAATCTTCTTTGGATCAACCTGAATACCCTCTGCTGATACAACATGACCCAGGAATGCAATTGAACTCAACCATAACTCACAGTTCGAGAACTTAGAATATAACTGACTATCCCTCAAGGTCTGAAGAACCACTCTACGATGCTACTCATACTCCTCCCGGCTGCCGGAATATCATCAATGAAGACTATCACGAACGAATCTAAGTAAGGCTTGAACACTCGGTTCATCAAATCCATAAAAGCCACTAGGGCATTCGTCAACCCAAAAGACATCATTAAGAACTTATAATGCCCGTACCGAGTGCGGAAAGCTGTCTTAGGGATATCTGATGCCCTAATCCTCAATTGATGGTAGCCAAATCTCAAGTTAATCTTCAAAAATACCTTGGCACCCCGAAGCTGATCAAATAAATCATCAATCCTCGGCAATGGATACTTATTATTGATTGTAACCTGATTCAACTGTCAATAATCAATATACATTCTTATCGATCCGTCCTTCTTCTTAACAAACAACACCGGCGCACCCCAAGGCGAAACACTCGGCCTAATGAAACCTTTTTCAAGAAAGTCTTGCAACTGCTCCTTCAACTCTTTCAACTCAGACAGAGCCATATGATACGGCGGGATAGAAATGGGCTGAGTGCCCGAAGCAAAATCAATGCAAAAATCAATATCCTTATCGGGCGGCATACCCGGCAGGTCTGAAGGGAATACCTCAGGAAACTCACGAACAACGGGCACAGAATCAATAGATGGAACCTCAGCACTGGAATCGCGAACATATGCCAAATAGGCCAAACACCCCTTCTCGACCATGCACCGAGCCTTCTCATAAGAAATAACACTACATGTAGAATGACCAGGAGTCCCTCTCCACTCTAAACGAGGCAAACCCGGTAAAGTTTAGGTCGCAATCTTGGCATGACAGTCCAATATAGCATGGTAAGGTGATAACCAGTCCATCCCTAATATAACATTGAAATCAACCATGTCTAGAAGAAGCAAATCTATACGAGTCTCAAGATCTCCAATAACCACTATACATGAACAATAGGCACAACTCACCATAATAGAATCACCTACCGGTGTAGACACATAATCATGGGCACTCAAAGAATCACTAGGCATGACCAGATATGGCGCAAAATAAAACCGAAGCTTCTCTACCACAAACCAGAACAGTACCTGCACCTCCACCTCTAATACCTTTACTTCCACCTTTAGAATCTCTACCTCCACCTCTAATACCTCTACCTCCACCTCTAATACCTCTCTTTGAGTGATGTGGAGAAACTTCTCCAGGAATAGCTGTGTGAACTGCTCCCAAGTCAAAGCTGGTGCTCCGACTGGTCTAGCCAAGCAATAATCTCCCCACCAAGCCTTGGCGGATCGAGACAAGCAAAAAGTAGCAAAATCGACCCCATAAGTCTCCACGATCCCCATGTTCCTGAGAACCTCATGAAAACTATCTAGAAAGTCTTGGAGATCCTCAGAAGATGCTCCGCTGAAAGTAATAGTGAAAAGATTGATGAAACTTATCCAACCTCCACAAAACCTCCGAAGACGTAGTTGATCTATTGTCAGTCTGTGCTACTGCTTCTCGGCTGAAGAAGCGGTACATGACCTCGCCATTCGCAAAAGGACAAGAGTAGAGGTTTCAATTTAGCATTAAGAGAACAAAATCGCACGACAGGGAAGAATATAAGTGAAACTTTTCCTAACTCTGTAACCTCTAGAGGATAAATACAGACGTCTTCGGACCGATCCCTCAGACTCTACTAAGCTTGTCTATGAACTGTGATACCCATGTAACCTAGAGCTCTGATACCAACTTGTCACGACCCGGATTTCCCACCTCGGGAGTCGTGATGGTGCCTAATAATGTGAGCTAGGAAAGCCAATTATTGAACCATCTACCTTTTTACCAATTTTATTCTCTTTAACAATTACGAAGAAATAACAATTAAATAACGAAATATAACATAAGCGGAAGAAAACAATAAGCCATCTGAATATGAATATCTATTACAACTGTTTGAGTCTCGACTATCTAGAACTGGTGTCACAGTTTTACAAACGGTCTAAGAATACTACAAATAAAAGTCTGAAAGAATTAAATACAACACTGTCTTTGCAAATACATGTAAGAAACAGGAAAGTAGATGGAATGAGACGCAAAGGCCTACGGACGCCTGCAGGGCTACCTCGGGTCGCCTAATGAACAAGAATCAACAATCTCACAACGTTTCAAAGTCTACAACATTGAGGTCTGCACAAAAGAGTGCAGAGTGTAGTATCAGCACAACCGACCCCATGTGTTGGTAAGTGCGTAGCCTAACCTCGGTGAAGTAGTGACGAGGCTAGGACCAGGCTATCAAATAAACCTGTGCAGTTCAATAATATACAGTGGGAAAGAAATACAGAAATAAACAAGTAAAGTTGGGAGGGGGAAAACATGCTTCGGGAAATAGCAGGTAAAACAAAATATCAAGAGAATTATTAAGGAATCAAAACCATCCACTAACATGAAAAAGGGAACAAAGGCAAATTTCACTTTCTTTTCATATCTCGTGGCAGGCGTGACACCCGCTCCCATTTCACTTGTCTTGTGGTAGGCATACCACCCGCTCCCATTTTATTATATCTTGTGGTAGGTGTACCCGCTCCCATTTCACTTGTCTTGTGTTAGGCGTACCACCCGCTTCCATTTTATTATATCATGTGGTAGGCGTACCACACGTTCTCATTTCATTATATTTTTGTTGCGGCGTGCAACCCAATTCACATATAGTACTGTTGCGGCATGCAACCCAATCCACATATAATCTTGTTGCGGCGTGCAACCCTATCCATATATAATATTGTTGCGGCGTGCAACCCGATCCATATATAATATTATTGTGGCGTGCAACCCAATCCATATATTATATTGTTGCAGCGTGCAACCCAATCCATATATAATATTGTTGCGGCGTGCAACCCGATCCATATATAATGTTTACAATTACAATGAGAGTCTCGACAAGAGATCAATAAGGTTTACACTGTCCCAGCAAGGGATTTGACAGCATAAGCAATCACGTCCCGACAAGGAAGAAACAACTATAACCAAACTTGATACTACACCTTACTATCTCGGCTATAACCAAACTCGTTACAACACCTAACTACCTCAACTATAACCAACCTCATTTTGATACCTAACTACCTCAGCTATACCCATAATCCCTACCAACACAAAAAATCCTCAACCTAAGCATCTGTAATATCAATTAAGAATACAATGCAAGGGAACCACAATTCAACGATAGCCCGGCAAGGGGGCAACATAATGAATTCTTCTTTTTCTCACTCTTACTTCACAATTCACCTCAATGTTCATAGTGTTGATACCCAATTTTTTCCTATATATTTTCATATGTAAAATACCTTTTAAAACAACATATAAATGCATATATAAGCATATTCCAAGGTCCTATTATTTTTCTCAGTTTTTTTAAAAAATTTTAAATCAATTTTATTGCCCTATTTTATCAAGAAAAACCAATAAGTGTTCCAAAATTGGCATTTTGGTAAATCATTTACTGGATTCTCTTGTTTATACCAAAATATAGCTAAGGTAATATTTGCACATTTTTTACAAATTTATTTAGTATTTTGAAGCTAAATTGCATGTAATTGCAATATTAGCCTATTTTACATTTAATTGCGTTTATAATTACAAAATTGATTCCAGTATTTTTAATTTAATATTTACATATTATTAATTGATTTAGTACCTTTAATTTGCTTTCAGAAATTATTTTACTATTTTTTATAAAATAAATAAGGGAAAAGTGGCTATTTAAATACTAGCCCTACTTATTTCAATTTTAGCCAAAATTCTACCCCAATTAAGCCCAATTGAACCCCAGCCCAATTTCTAAAATTATCCGCCCCTAACCCATTAAATCCAACCTACCAGGCTCCCCGTTTAATCTAGGTCATTGATCAAAATGATCAACGACCATATTCTCTCCTTTCCTTTTTTAATTCACCAACCCCACTAACCCTAAGTCATTTTCACCTACCCGCCGCCTCTGAAACCCTCCACTCTCTCAAACTCTCTCGAGTCTTCTCAGAACCCTAGCCGCCTCTTACCTCTTCCCCCCTGAAAGCCACCAGAATCCATGGCTTCCAGGGCTTTGAGAGTCTTATACCTACCTCATGTTGCTCTTACAGACCTGATCTCTGAAGATTCAAGGCCTGACCTTGAAGTTTTGTACCCAGACCTCTGTCGATTTGAGGTTCCACGACCATTTTCGGCCTTGGTCCGGCGCACCATGGTTGTTTGAGCCTGATCCTTACCTCTCTGACTTAGATCGGTGACTTTTCAAAGCCTTTCTCATTTATAGGGTTCTTCTGAAACCCTAACCCTTCCGGATTTTTCCGATTCCCTTATATCTGTTTCAGATCCATGCTTTCCTTAAGGTCTTAAAGTTTTCCTGACTTTTCTTTCAAAAAACTACTTTCAAAATCTTTCTTTTCCGATCTAGGGTTTTCTGAAAGTATTTAAGTGTTTTCTAACTTTCTTTTCCTTTTATGTGTATTTGCTTCTACTTGGTTCTCGTATTTTCTTCTACCATGTTCTTACGTGTTTCTTCTGTTGTATTTTCCTATACTATGTTCTCGTCTGCTTTTCTACTGTATGCTTTCTCCACTGTGTTCTGATATGTTTCTCCTACTATATTTTCTTACTAAGTTCTTAAGTTTCCTTATTAAGTTCCTTTTACTGAGCTCTGTTTAAAGTTTCTTATAAAATTTCTTAGCATGCTTCTTCTACTATTCTTATCAGCCTTCTCTATTATGTTTCGTATTAGCTTCTTCTACTCTATTTTTCTTTGAATTCTGCTACTATGTTCTGCGTGTTACTTGCTATCATTGTTTTCTCATGAGTTTCTGATGCTGAAAGAAACATGCAAGAGGTTTTGATAGAACTAAAATCTCTGAACTTGTTTCGATTACTTGCCTTCTCATCTCTGTACTTGATTCAAGGTGGAAACCCTATAATTCGGGGGTTCTGCCAAGTTTGATTATGTGATTTAATTGAACTAGGGTTTTTATTTTAGAACCCCTAACTCTTTCAGAGCAACTTCGAGTCTCTGAACCGAGTTTGGACATCCGTGTTTGCATATCATTCTGATCTTTGGCTAAACTCTTATAAAACGCTTTCTTCACTGGATTTTTCTATTGATTTTTGCATTGGCACAACATTTTCTTTCAACTCAATGTGTTTGTGTGCTCTTTATATGTGATGAATCTTCCTCTAAAAAGGCTTTCAACTCGTGATTGATTCAAATTCCTTCTAAATAGGTCTGATTGATTTCCTTTCCATTGTTTGTTGATTTCCCTTGAGTTAAAAAACATTTCCCATCTTTTTGACTCGGTTCTTTCATACAAGATCCTTGACCTTTGATTTACTGGCTGTTAATTGATTTTCTTGCCTTGTTTGTGCAACCGCGTATTTCAAAAATTCTTTCCTTAAATAACCTTTATGTATTTACCCTTAATTACATGCTGTGCACAAAGTGCTTATTCATTTTTCTTTCCTTAAATTGTTTTTACCCGTTTGAATCTGAATTCATTAATTAAGGGAAGTCTTGTGTAATTGATTGACAACCAGTTCCTTGACTATTTTCTTACCTTATTTCTTCATTAGCATAAAGCATTTAGTTCTCCAAATAAATGCACAGAACGTGGTGATGTCCGTTTGGGTTCAGGGAAACCCGGTAGACTTTGGACAAGGCTATCTTAAAGAGTCATTAGGCGGACAACACAACGACTCGGCTAGGTTTGACCATGATGCATGCACATTTAAAAAGAGTAAGGTTTCTATGGGGTTTTAGACTGGTACCCTTGAGCGGACAACTCAAGGGGGAAAGGCACGGAACTGTCGACTACACTATTGATTGACTGGTTTTACCGCAAATATGCCTTTTCCGGATTTAGGGGGTGATAATATCGGAAGAGTGCAACCACTCATTATAAGTGTTGCTATGGCATTTTGTTTGGCACGAGTGAAAGATGATATTGAGCATGATTATGCAATAATTAAAGCAGATTGTCACGTATTTGCACGTTAGGAAAGCAGTAAATACAATAGTTTTTCATAACTTAAAGCGTTAGTAAAGGAAAGCAGTAAAGGAAAGTAATAAAGGAAAGAAACAAAAAGACAAGTCAGTTTTGCAATCGAAAAGGAAATTGAATGCTAAAAAGAAATAAACAAATAATTGCGTGTAAAGAAGCACAGATTCACAATAATAGTATGAAATGGTAAAAGCCTAAAAATCCCCAGCAGAGTCTCCATGCTGTCGCGCCCCCCTTTTTCTCGCGAAATTGGATTTATGACATTTGGGAGGACAACTCGTTCCCTTTCGGGAATTGGGTTTGAATAGAAGAGCCGCCACCTAATGATTAAAGTGCATTAAGACACTAGGAGGGGTTTATTTTGAGTAACAGAGATTGGGTAAGAGCTTGAAATTATCCCAAGGGGAAGGTGTTAGGCACCCCTCAAGATCCACTAGTGTGGTTCCCGTCCAAACCATTGTTGTGGCTTTAGGTACAAATAACACGTAGGCAAATAAGAACTTCAAACAAGAGGGGATTTTCACGTGATGCTTACAAAATAGGTGAAGTTAAAAGAACTAAAAGAAAAGATGATTTTTTTTAAGAAAAGAGTTTGAAATTTGAGAATAAACAACGAAACAAATAAATAAAGGAAAAGGGGTCCTAGGTTTGTAAATAATGTGGATCACCCCACACAACATCTGGTAATTACTCCTCAACGAGGGGCTACACGAGATGTTATTGCGTGGTCATCATATCCATATCTACCCTTTCCCACCCCGTTGAGGTATTAAAGCACAGAATGGTCTCGTTTACTTATTGCATGCTATTACCTGCGCCAATCTTATCAGTCCCGGAGGCATTTGGGACTACTAATTCTAAAGGGGAGGGATATTGGGCTTACTTGTGGTTTTAAAAGGTAAAAATACTAAGGCGACAAACAAAACATATATGGCAAGTATGGGGAAGCATATAAACAAATGAAAAGGCTCAAACAGACCTCCTTTAAGTAGAGAAAAGCAAGTAGGTAGCATGACTTACACATATTGTTTAGGGTATGATTAAACGTATAGGATCAAGGCCGACTAATTTATTACATAGTTCAGATAAGAAGCCCGAATCGGGCCTGCCTGCTGGTTGTAGCATATAAAATCTGATTCAGTTTATAAACTTTCACCCTATGGCTTGCCTAAGTGTTAGACGAAGACCCTATAGGCATGATATCTACTGATTCCAGAAACAATGAAGTAAACATGAATACATACCGATTTAACAAAAATCGTCTGTTATTAAAGAAAGGCGAGTTTTAGCAAAAGCGCATGCGTCATTGTAACTGGTTTTAGACTTATAAGCGAGTGAAGCGGTTCAGATTCGATTAAAGCTCCTATAGGCATGCTTTCTATGTATTGTCGATTTTGGACACTTTTATAAACATAGTAAAAAATGCAGAAATCCTATAGGCATGACATCTAGATGCTGAATTTCGTTTAAAGCCTATGAACATGATATCTAATTGCATGATTATTTAAGACCTATAAACATGTTTACCTAATGAGGAATGCATATACAAGATTTAGAAAGAACCTAAAGGCAGGATATCTATATGATATGCAGAAATTCAGAAATTCCTATAGGCAGGATATCTATATGATATGCAAAAATTCAGAAATAACCTATAGGTATGATATCTATATGGGAATGCAAGATTCCTATAGACATGGTATCTATACATGAAAATGTAGAAATTCTTAGAGACATGGTATCTATATGAGAATGCAAGATTCCTATAGACATGGTGTTTATATGAGAATGCAGGAATTCATAAACTCCTATAGGCAGGTTATCTACCCCTTTTTGCATACATAGTTACCCCTCCCTTTTCACTAGCCATCCCCGAGAGTTTTATTACAAAGTTATTACAGTCCATTAAGAGTAAAGTAAAGAAAAAATACAATCAGAAAAGTACAACCAAGGAGAGCCTGATTCAGACTTCCTGTCTGAAGTATGAAGTAAACCAACTCCAAGAGATCTTATTTCAAAGCCTTTCTCCCTTTTGGATGTGTCAAAGTTCCCTAAGAGCCTCATATGGATTCCGGGCATTGCTCACACCCAAAATGCATTATAGATGAAGACATAGTGCAGTGTGGAAGAGCTAGCCCTCAAGTGTCCAAGTTCAGAGGAATCTCAAGTTCCCAAGGCAAGGCTCACAAGAGGGGGGTAGAACTTAGAGACTAAGAGAGGGTGCAAGTGCAGAATTCTGAAAAGGGGAAAGGGGACGGGAAACAGTTTACACTAATACATGACTTAATTATCTGATTTAAACAATTATGAACCTATGTGCAAATTTTAGTTTTAACCGCTTTTATTCATTCTTAAAGAAAATTGCAACGTTATTAAAACGTGTTTCGAACCACATCACATAAATGCACCCGTGGTTTTTAACATATTTTAACATCGTTGAGATTTGGATTTGGGTCACATAAATGCGCACCCGAGTTTAGGAAGGTAAACTATTAAAGTAAAGCGCGTAAAGTAACTCCGCATTTAACTTTGTGAGGTCCATGAATGATTCGCTAAATGGCGCACCTCGATTTCTAAGGATTAAAATAGTAAACAAGTGAGGGCCTTGCGTTCTCAATTTTAGTTTTAAAGGGAATTAACTAAATTAGACTGCCTGAAGAATTTATAATCACTAATGTGAAAGTTTCAAACTCAATGCCAATGATTCGTACGGTAATAGTTCGTGGCATCAAATTGAGCTCATTAAAAGAGCCCAGGTGGGTTACGGATCATTTGTCCAACTAATTATCTCAACAAGCAGGAAAGCACAAACAGGCTCAAACGTGAAGCCCCGAAACTAAAATGTACCCAGCGGAGGAAACTTGGCACAACTGGGCCAATGTTATAGCCTAATTCATTGCTTTAAGCACTAGTCGCTACAGGAAGACCACATTGTAATAAAAATTCAGAATTTGGGCAACCAACTATTAACAATTTACGCAGGCGATTTTATCGTTTTAAACCATCCATTCGAGCTTCCAGCAAAAGAAAGCAATTTCAAAGTTTCAAATAGGCTCCATTCACCTGCTGAGTTCTGATCTCATGCTAACATACTTAAACAAACCATGTGATTCAGGCTGGCTATAGGAAAAACCAAATGTAAAGAAGTGATCCAAATCTGAAAATTCCATGAGTTAAGTTCAGGCTCCACTTAAGATTTTATTAAACTCCAAGATGCTCATGTGTGTGAAAAGGTAGGATTGCATAAGAAAGCTGAAACATCTACTATTCTATACTTCTAACAGGAGGTCATATTTCAGCCTTTATTGGGCAAAACTGGCAATCAGAAATCTACACTAAATGAACCACTGATTTCAGCTTAACTAGCGCATATTCAACACCTACAACTTAACTGAAAATATTTCGATTCTAGCTCGTGCAAACCAAAGAAGCTAAACTCATAACTCATCCACCAGTACAACTTAGATTCAAAAGGCAAGAATAGAGATGAGCAAACAAGGCAAAGAAGTCCAATATTAACTACATAGTTTGATGAGAAACATAAGAGAACAACACTTGATAAAACCATCATGTTCCATATTTCAATTACATCCTATCCGTTGATAGATATAATAATCTGAATCTTTCTAAAAAAAAAACTAAGTGTTACATGTTATACATATGATTGAAAGAAAGAGAAATGAAGCTCAATAGCAAATAGCCTCAAATTTCATCAATTTTTCCATATCCACACTTCAAATTATACTCAAATGGCATCCATAGTGCTGAAAAATACCTGGAAAGGAAAGGGGAGACAAGAGAAATGCAGAAATCAGCAGGCAAGAAATAACAGGACAACAACGAAACAGTGTTTGAAATCAGCCAAAACCTAGGAATTCGAATTGAAACAGCAGACCAGATAGTACTCCACGCAAAACCAGCTCAAGCTCCATTTTTGAAACCCCATAATCAAACCATCTTCAACCCAAATGCAGAATTAAAGTATTCAAAAAAAAAATTCAAACTTATGAAGAGGGTCAGAATTTCAGATCACTCAGAATTTTAATCAATTTCCCATAAAGGAATGCAAAGAAATCAGCGTGTTTCCAAAATTTCAGTTGTTTCAGCTTTGCAAAATTTCCCTTCTCTAACCCTTTTTTGCTCTGCCTTGAATATCAAGATATAGTGCCTTTATAGGCCAGGCATTTTTGGCAGCCCTAATGATTCAATTTTGCACCTAAAACCTTTTCCAATTCTCATTCTAGCTTAGATACCCCTATCTTAATTATTATAGTTTCAAAACAGCCCCAACCCTGCTTCCTAGAAGCTTCCCAGGCAGTTACAAAAGATTCTCCTTACCCAAACTCCCTACATTACCCCTTAAGTTCATATTATTTACCCTCTGAAAATTATCCCAACAAACTTCTAGGCTTCAACTAATTGGCCCATCTGTATGTAATGCAGTCCCCAAGCCAAACAAAGACCAACACACAGCAAGTTTAGAAGAAGAAGAAAACAACCACAATCTGACTCAATGAAATTAAACAAACCTAATGGGCCAATTCAAACTAAACCACGGAATTGTAACAAAAATTAATCATAGGAATTTAGAAATGACCAATGTACAACCATACGGATTCAAAAGCCTATCATGCAACCACACTTGAATAAGAAAAGAAAGAGAGAAGAAGAATACCGGAGAGGACCAATATGGACAACACGATCAAAAGAAAAGAAAGAATATGAAACGACTAACCGCAGTAGATGAGAACAGAGGCAAATCTACTGGCCAACTCGAACTGCTCTTTAAAGGTGAGAAACTCGTCTTAATGAAATCCTTCAATCAAGAGTGCCCTGTCAAGGCGAGCTTCAAACCCTGACGAACAAAGACTTCAACTCGACTCCAGTTTTGAAATCAAATTTAGCCCAAGATCCCAGACTCGGAAAAATCTAGGTTTATTTGGGCAAATAATCTGGAGTTTTGGGTTTGGAGGGACGTAGTGGCTGTGGGGTGCAAATTTGAGTGGATTTGGGTAGTTTAAGGTTCAAGTGCCCGACCTTCGATCTCAGATTCGAAGAGTTTAAGGGTGATTTGAGGGGAACAGGTCATGGATTTAGCATGAGGAGAGGGCGGAGATTCCGTGATGTGATTTTGAGGCAGGTAGGGGTTGTGCAAGGATGCGCCACCACCGACGATGATGGAGAGCTTTTTACGGCGGCGTATTAGGGTTTAGATGAAGAGAGGATGAAGAGAAGATGAATAGGGTGGGGACGTGAACTGAACTGTCTTATGTTTATTCGGACAGTTATAAGTGAAAAGGGAAAAACCATCTCGACCGTTGGATAAACCAAGACGAAGGGCCAAGATCTGTTAAAGCCATATTGAACTCAAAACGACGTTGTTCTAGTCCTATACTACAATGTTCCTAGGGTCTTGGGGCTGAAGGGTTTGGGCCGGGTATGGGTGTGGAGCTGCGTTTGGGCCTGAGATAATTTAATTAATTTTGGCCCAAATTCCTTTTCTTCATTTCAATTCTTTCAATTTTTCTACTTTCTTCTAAATTAAAATTAAAATAAAACCTAAATTAATTCCTAATCAAATTATCCTATCAAATTAAATTAACTAACTCTAAATAATAATTACCGCAACTAATTAAATACCAAATTAAAGAAAAACCAAAATTCAAAACTAAAAATTTAGAATGCAAAAATAAGTTATTTTTTGTGATTTCTCCATTTTTATAAAATACTAAATGACTAATTAATTCAAGAATGAAAAATTAGATCCTAAATGCAAATGCAGTGTATTTTTGTATTTTCATGAATTAAATAAAATAAACATGCACAGACAAATGCAAACAATAACGAAAAATGCTACGAAATTGCAAATAATGGCAAAAATTTATTTTTCTTGAATCTATGGGAATAACTCATATAGGGCAAAAATCACGTGCTCACAGCTGCCCCTCTTTGCCCGGAACACGAAGAGTTTTCGTGCAAAGATAAAGTGAGTGGATACGAGCGATTTTTGCATGTTTGAATACTGCGTGGGAAGCATTTTTGAAAGGTTTGACCGCACCCTGCTTCCGAGGTTACCTACATATCCTTGGCTATAAAGGAATCAGGTTAGTGTAGTTCGGGGAGTTTTGGTAGCTGGGACTACCACGAACTGTGATTTCACTGTTGTTGCTGCTACTACTGCTTACTGAACCCCTTATTACACCACAACAAAATGAAAGAAGCTAGCCTAAACTATGATCTATGAATTGCTAAATCCTATCTATATCTTCAAACTTGCTCTTGTGGTTCTTTTTGCCTTGTTGACTTGTATTCTCCCAGTGGAATCCCCTTGTTGCCGTCTTGAATTGTAATCTGAGATGTCCTCCCTTCCTCCAGGTGGACGCCTGGTTGCTGAAACTTGAATGTATCCCTTGTTCTCCGGGTGGGTGCCTGATTGCTGAATTTGAAATGTATTCCCTTATTCTCCAGGTAGGCGCCTGATTGCCACAAAATAGACAAAAACAAAGAAAACTTCTATCCCAGTTTGGCATGTTACCAACTATCAGTAAGAACTTGAAAACTTTAAACTTGAATTGTACTCCCCTGTTCTCCAGGTGGGCTCCTGATTGCTGAACTTGAAATGTATTCCCTTGTTCTCCAGGTGGGTGCCTGATTGCTAAATTTTGAAATGTATTCCCTTGTTCTCCAAGTGGGCGCCTGATTGCTGAACTTGAAATGTATTCCCTTATTCTCTAGGTGGGCGCCTGATTACTGAATTTTGAAATGTATTCCCTTGTTCTCCAGGTGGGCGCCTGATTGCTGAACTTAAAATATATTCCCTTGTTCTTCAGGTGGGCGCCTGATTGCTGAACTTGAAATGTATTCCTTTGTTCTTCAGGTAGGCGCTTGATTGCCACAAAATAGACAAAAACAAAGAAAACTTTTGCCCCAGTTTGATGCTAGGCGCATTGAATCATGTTACCAAATATCTCTATGAATTTGAAAGCTAAATCCCATTATCCAGGAGGGTCCTGAAAACTCCTAGTTAAATGACGGCTTTAAAAATCTAAATCATATCTTCTAAAGGTGTTACTCCTGCTACATCTTGTTATCTAAGAAAGTCTTAAACTACATCCCATTATCCAGGAGGGTCCTGACAACAAAAAATTAAATCCCATTATCCAGGAGGGCCCTGAAATCTTAAAACTAAATCCCATTATCCAGGCGGGTCCTGAACACCTAAAACTAAATCCTATTATCCAGGCGGGTACTGAATACCTATAACTAAATCCCATTATCCAGGAGGGTCCTGAAATTTAAAATCAAATCTCATCTTAAGGGTGAAAATTTTAGAGCTAAATTCAACTTCCTAATGGTGAAACTTATGCTAAATCTTAGCATCTAAGGGAGGTATTAAACTAAGTCCCATTATTCAGGAGGGTCCTTAAAATTTCAAATTGAATCTTATCCTAAGCATGAAAACTTCAAAGCCAAACTTATATTTCCTCAAGGTAGAGCCTAGCTAGATCTTGTTACTCATGAACGTTTTGAATTTTAACTAAGTCCCATTATCCAGGAGGGTCCTGAGAATTTTTAAGATTAAATCCCAATATCCAGGAGGGACCTAAAATTTTAAAATTAAATCCCATTATCCAGGAGGGTCCTAAAAACTTAAAACTAAATCCCATTATCTAGGTGGGTCCTGAAATTTTTAAATTAAATCCCATTATACATGAGGGTCCTGAGAATTTTAAAACTAAATCCCATTATCCAGGAGGGTCCTAAAAATTTAAAACTAAATCCCATTATCCAGGAGGTTCCTGAGTACCTAAAACTAAATCCCATTATCCAGGAGGGTCCTGAAATTTAAAATCAAATCTCATTATCTAGGAGAGTCTTGAAAAATTTAAATTAAATCCGATTATCCAGGAGGGTCCTGAAAATTTTAAAACTAAATCCCATTATCTAGGAGGGTCCTGAAATTTAAAATTAAATCCCATTATCCATGAGGGTCCTGAGAATCACAAGTCAAACCTGTCTAGTGCTTGCTTTCCCCATGGAGGGTTTCCCCGAAACAAACGAAACTTTCTGCCCCTGTTTCAATCAAAGAAAAATCTTGTTAGTTTAAAATGTGGTGGTTAGTTGATGGCATTATTTGCTAAAAGTCTTTCCGTCGTATTGTTTTGTTTTGACTGGCTTCCCCGAACTGGCTCTGAACCGCTTGGCTTTCTGACTGATTTTCAATCCACGTGACCTCGAATGACCCAAATGTTCTATACCCGAACCGTTGTTTCACCTCTAACCCCTTTAACTAATCTTCTGCATCTCCCATGAAATTTCTTAATCATTCCGCCGATGGAACTTTCACTGGCATCTTATGTCCCATTTCACATCATACTACCTCTAGAAATGCCTTGGCTACCCTGCGCCTTGGGCAACTTTGGAAGTTGGTAATAGGCTTTGAAATTCCTTCTTATTTGCTTAAACAGAACTGACATTGGGAACATCTTAGAGAAATAAACCCAAAAGAAGTGAAATTCAATGCCTTTCAGAGTTAAGGATAAGCAAAATCCAAAACGGGAAGACTATCTAAAGGGGAAAAAGGAAAGGAGACTTATCTGAGTGGAGCAGCCAGCCCCAATGATCATTGACATGCATTTCGAATTAATCGGCCCAATCTATCCAACCAAACAACTTTCAGTTGCCATACTTGTTGCCCTGGAATTTCCATAACCTGATTTCTTCACCAAAACCTTGACCTTGCTCGGCCTGCGGTGCCCTGAAGGGTTTTCACCAACAAGCCTCTCTCATTTGTTTATCTCTCAACTCACTTTCGCCTCAAGGTGACCGAGAGGGTTTTCACCAATAAGACTCTCTCATTTTTGATTTCTCTCAGCTATTGCCGCCTTATGGTGCCTGTGAGGGTTTTCACCAATAAGACTCTCATTTTCAATATTTTCTGCTTGGACTAGAGTGTTGCCTTTGATATGAATCACCTCCACTTTCTTGACTTGGCATCTCTCGAAGAATGATTGGAAGGTCTTTCTTTAAACCATAAAGTGGGCTTTTGGATGGGGTTAGAAGGAAAGGATATCAAAGGCTCAAACAGTTCGAATGGGTTCAAGATTACAACTTTCGGAATCAGATTTCTAACAACAACCACAACTTCTGCCCCAGTTTCTTGTTTGGGGACTTTTGGATTTTTATTTTGATGGGACCGAACCGTGAGGTTGACTACGTCTCCTTAAAAGGAATCAGGTCGAATGTAGTTCATGTCATAGAAATTACTTTGTTGTTTTTTTTTCTTTCCATTCTTCCCTTTCTCTTTTTTTTCCATTCTTTCTTTCTCTTTTCTTTTTTTTTCTCTTTTTCTCTTCTTTCTTTACTTATCTTTTATGCTTGTGTTTCTGATATTTGCTATTGATTCCGAAAGAGGGGTATGAAAGAAAAATAAATATGGCTTAAAGGGGTAACAAAGGATAAAATGTTTAGCTAGCAGAACAAAACGTTTGTCATTCCAAATCTTCAAAAATATGCCAAGTACAAACAAATATAAATTAACAAGAGAGAATCATACATAGTATCTCTTAACCGCATCGGAATTGATGGACATTTCTACGCACTTGCCTTCTATATCTGTTAAATACAAAGTGTCATTTGACAACACTCTAGTTATGATGAATGACCCCTGCCAGTTTGGAGCGAACTTGCCTTTGGCCTCAGCCTGATGTGGAAGGATACGTCTCAACACTAACTGGCCCACTTCAAATTTTCGTGGACGCACCATCTTATTATATGCTCTGGCCATTCTCTGCTGATACAACTGGCCATGACACACTACTGCTAATCTTTTCTCATCAATCAGACTCAATTGTTCCAAGCGGGTTTTGACCCACATATCATCATCGATCTCAGCCTCCGCGACAATTCGAAGGGATGGAATTTCCACTTCTGCGGGTATCACTGCTTCAGTGCCATACACCAACAAATAAGGAGTCTCCCCTACTGAAGTACGGACAGTAGTGCGATAACCCAACAATGCAAACAACATCTTTTCATGCTACTGCCTAGAACCCTCCACCATTTTTTGAAGTATCTTCTTTATATTCTTGTTGGCTGCCTCGACTGCTCCATTCGCCTTGGGGCGATATGGGGTGGAATTGCGATGTGTGATCTTAAACTGTTGACACACCTCTTTCATCAGATGACTATTGAGATTAGCCCCATTGTCTGTAATGATCACCTTTGGTATCCGAAATCGGCAAATGATATTTGAGTGCACAAAATCAACCACCGCCTTCTTGGTTACCGACTTGAATGTTTTAGCCTCTACCCACTTGGTGAAGTAGTCTATGGCCACCAAATGAACCTATGCCCATTTGATGCTGATGGCTCAATTGGCCCAATGACATCCATGCCCCATGCAACAAAAGGCCACAGTGCAGACATCGTGTGTAATTCAGATGGGGGAGAATGAATTAGGTCTCCATGCACTTGGCACAAATGACATTTACGCACGAAACTGATATAATCTTGCACCATAGTGAGCCAATAATAACTTGCTCGAAGAACCTTTTTTGCCAACACGTACCCACTCATGTGCGGTCCACAGACTCCAGAATGTACTTTCGCCATAATATATGTAGCCTGCCTAGCATTTATGCATCTCAGTAGCCCAAGGTCTGGAGTCCTTTTGTACAGAACCCCTCCGCTGAAGAATAAACTACTTGCCAACCGCCTAATTGTTCTCTTTTGATCTCTTGTGGCTTGTACTGGATACACCCCCATCTTGATATATTCCTTGATATCGTGAAACCAAGGTTCCCCATCGAGCTCTACTTCCACCACATTACAGTAAGCATGCTGATCGTGGATCTGAATCTGCAAATGATCCATATAAGCCTTATCGGGATGGTGCATCATTGTCGCCAGAGTAGCTAAAGCATCGGCGGCCTCATTGTGAATCCTTGGAATATGCCTGAACTCTATTGATTGGAACCGTTGACAAAGATCTTACAAGCACTATCGGTACGGTATGAGTTTTAAATCTCGTGTTTCCCATTCTCCCTGAATCTGGTGCACCAGAAGGTCCGAGTCACCCAAGACCAAGACCTCCTGGACACCCATATCCACAACCATCCTCAAACCCAAAATGCATGCCTCGTGCTCAGCCATGTTGTTAGTATAGTAGAACCGAAGCTGAGCCGTAACATGGTAGTGATGCCCTGTTTCAGAAACAAGTACCGCTCCAATCCCAACGCCTTTCATGTTAGCAGCCCCATCAAAGAAAAGTTTCCATCCTGGCTTTCCAATCTATTCCAACTCATCAATGTGCATTACCTCTTCGTCAGGGAAATAAGTTTTCAAAGGTTCGTATTCTTTATCCACAGGATTCTCAGCCAAAGGGTCAGCCAACGCTTGTGCTTTTATCGCAGTCCGAGTCGCGTAGACAATGTCAAATTTTGTGAGCAAGATCTGCCACATTGTGAGCCTTCCTGTGGGAATATGCTTCTAGAAGATATACTTCAACGGATCCAAGCGAGAGATGAGGTAAGTAGTATAAGATGACAAATAATGTTTCAGCTTCTGGGCTACCCAAGTTAAGGCGCAACACGTCCTCTCAAAATGTGTGTACTTAACCTCGTAAGATATGAACTTCTTGCTGAGATAATATATGGCCTGCTACTTCCTACCAGTGATGTCATGCTGTCCCAACACACATCCAAATGAATTGTCCAAGACCGTCAAATATAGAATCAAAGGTCTCCCTAGTTCTGGTGGGACCAACACAAGTGAGTTTGACAAGTACCCCTTTATCTCATCAAATGCTTCTTGACATTCATTTGTCCACTTGACCGCAACATATTTCTTTAACAGTTTGAAGATGGGCTCACAAGTTGTTGTGAGCTGAGCAATAAACCTGTTGATGTAATTCAATCTCCCCAATAGACTCATCACCTCAGTCTTGTTCTTTGGGGGTGACAATTCCTGGATAGCTTTGATCTTTGACGGGTCTAATTCAATACCTCGGCGGCTGACTATGAATCCCAACAACTTTCTAGACGGAACACTGAACACGCATTTTGCAAGATTGAGCTTGAGATTGTACATGCGAAGCCTTTGGAAGAACTTCCTCAGATCTCTGACATGGTCAGACTGCTTTCTAGACTTTACAATCACATCATCCACATAAACCTCGATCTCCCTGTGTATCATGTCGTGGAATATGGTCGTCATTGCCCTCATGTAGGTTGACCCAGTATTTTTCAAACCAAATGGCATGACCTGATAGCAGTACGTTCCCCATGGCGTGATGAATGCTGTCTTTTCTGCATCCTCCTCATCCATTAAGATTTGGTGGTAGCCCGCATAACAATCCACAAAATAACCAATCTCATGTTTGGCACAATTATCGATTAATATATGAGTGTTCGGCACTAGGAAGTTATCCTGGGGACTCGCCTTGTTGAGATCTCGATAATCAACACACACCCTAGTCTTGCCATCCTTCTTCGGCACAGGCACAACATTGGCTAACCAGGTGGGATACCGGGTGACCCGAATGACCTTGGCCTCAAACTATTTGGTGACCTCTTCCTTAATCTTCACACTCATATCAGTTTTAAATTTCCTCAGCTTCTGCTTGACAGGGGGAAATGCCGGGTCAGTGGTCAATTTGTGAACAACCAAGTCAGTTCTTAGACCCGGCATGTCGTCATAGGACCATGCAAAGACATCTTTATACTCGAACATTGCTTTAATTATCTCCTCTCTGAGTTGTGGTTCAAGATGGACACTTATTTTAGTTTCACGGACATTATCTTGGTCCCCTAAATTGATTGCTTCTGTATCACTCAGGTTAGGCTTGGGTTTTTCTTCAAAATGGCTTAATTCTTTACTAATCTCTTCAAAGGCTTCATCCTCGTCATATTCTGATTCACCGTCACACTCTATTTCTTGAATTACTATTTCAGAATTAGATTGGCTTTTAATACTAGGCCGAAGATTCCTCATGCATATCATATCATAGAAGCCAGCATAAAAAGAACTGTACAAGGAAAAAAAGAAAAACAAAAATAAAACTATCACGAAGGAAGAAAAAGGGAAATTGCATTTCATTGAAATTAAAAGATAACAAGGTTTATACATCCAAACGGACGAAATATAGAATCTGAATTACAACCCTAGAGTAATCCAGATAAACTGAAAGAAAATCAAAGCAAACTACCAAAACTCCTTCCTGGTGGGAGAATAGCTTCCCAATTGTTAATCTTTGCACTGGGCCTAACAAACTGCACATCCGCTTTACTCGAGCCCTCTCCAGCTTCCAACATATTCACATCGGCGAATAACCTCTCGAACTTTTCAATCAAATCTCTATCTATATCAACAACTGAACTGGGAACTGTTGCCACTGGGCGTTTTCTGGTACCAGGCCTGACAAATGATCTGGAAACACGCAAGACCGGCTTTGGAAGGGCCCATGCCTTCTGTTTCATTTTTCTGGCTCTTCTTACATTTGTGACTGTGGGCTTGAACCCCAGACCAAATGTATCCAAGTTTTTAGAAAGAGAAACCAGCTGTACGATACCTTGTAGAGATGCACCCAAACCCTTGCCCGGTACAAAACCATTTTTCAACATTTCGGTAGCTACCATGACTGATGCGGCAGCTACCCTCGGGGTTGGAACACACTTCCCTTCTGGAATTTTCTCTACCAATACCGTGTCAAAAACCTGATAAACCCATGGCCCCTTGTCATCCTCAAACTCTATGAACGGAAAAATGGCATCGCTGGGAACACACAAAGGATATTCGCCGTGCACGACGATTTCCTATCTATCCCATTCAAACTTGACCATTTGATGCAAAGTAGACGGGACCGCTTTGGCAACATGAATCCAGGGTCGACCTAACAGCAGATTGTAAGAAACAGCCACATTGAGCACCTAGAACTCCATGGTAAATTCAAATGGCCCTATTGTAAGCTCAAGCACTATGTCCCCTACTGAATCTTTCCCTCCACCGTCGAATCCCCAAACGCAGATACTGTTCTTGTGAATTCTTTCATCATCCACCTTCAACTTGTTCATAGTGGAGAGAGGGCAAATGTTTGCGCTGGAACCATTGTCAACCAGCACCCGAGTAACCACGGAGTCTTCGTATTTCACTGTCAGATAGAGGGCTCTATTGTGCTCGGCACCCTCCATGGGCAACTCATCATCAGAAAAAGTGACTCTGTTCGCCTCAAATATCTTGTTAGCTATCTTTTCTAAGTGGTTTACTGAGATTTTGTCAGGAACATGGGCCTCATTCAGGATCTTCATCAAAGCCCGACGGTGCTCGTATGAATGGATCAATAATGACAATAATGAAATCCGAGCCGGTGTCTTCCTCAACTGCTCCACAATGGAATAATCCTGCGCTTTCATCTTTCTCAAGAACTCCTCTGCATCTTCCTCAGTCACAACTTTCTTCGCTAATACCGGGTTGTCTTTGGCACTTTTAACTTTTATCAACTCTTCGGGGGAAAAGCATCTTCCTGATCGAGTCAAACCATGGGTCTCACATACTTCTTCCTGAATTTATTTCCCCTTGTAAGTCACTGTCACTCGTTCATAATTCCACAGGACCGCCCTGCTGTTGACTATTGTTAATTGAGTTACCAGCTTGATGATGACCGGGTCTATGAGGGCACCTTCCACAATTACAACAGGCTTGTTTGCCACTCCCGGCACAACCACTTTCGCTCTTTCATGTTTCCCTACGACGTCACTTGAGGACCACTTCTTGACCACCACAGATGGTTCACTATTTGCCCCATTCAACTTGATCGTGGACTTCTCACTTGTTAACTTTTCAAACGGCCTGGCATCACTGGACCGAATCATCATGACAGTTTGCGAAGGCTTCTTAGGCTCCCCTTCCTTATGCACTATCTCAATCATATTCGTCTCTTGATGAGCTGGCAATGAGTTCTGATTGATATTAGGTGTCTCCGGAGCTTAGATCTCAATTCGATTAGTATCAATGAGCTCTTGAATAGCTGTTTTTAATTGGCAGTACTTCTCTGTGTCGTGCCCCGGGGCACCAGAACAATATTCGCAACTCACGGAGTGATCAAGATTCCTCGGTGGAGGATTTGGCAATTTTGGTTCAATCGGACTCAGCACAAAAAATTGTCTCAACCTGCTGAACAAACTGGTATAGGATTCTCCCAATGGAGTGAAAGTCTTCTTCTTCTGCAACCTCTCATTCTTGGTGGCCTAATTGGGCCGAAAACCTGTTCCAGGTGGATTTCGGTAGGTTCTTGGGGGTGGATAGGCATTTTGTAGAGCTGGGTATGTATTTTGTGGGACTGACGCACGCCATTATGCGTGGGCGGGAGGTTGAGTGTATGTTTGCGCATGATAGACAGAAAAATGGGGATCTAGCGGTGGGTAGTAGTGTCGTGGTGGGCTATATGGAGTGTGGTGGTAAGTTTGGTGATAGGGTCGAAGCTGGTTGTAGTAATGTGAAGGGCCCGTGGATACGACCCAAGCTCCTGACTCAATTATCGCAACATCTTCTTTCTTCTTCTTCCCGAGTACACCCCCAGTACCGTTTTGGAGGACCTGGGTGGTTGCTTTAATTGCTGAGTAGCTCATAATTTTATTAGACTTGAGTCCCTCTTCTACCATGCCTCCCATTTTTACAACCTCATTAAAGGACTTGCCCACTGCTGACACCAAATGACCAAAATAAGTGGGCTCCAAGGCCTGCAAGAAATAATCAACCATCTCTCTTTCTTTCATCAGAGGGTCAACCCTCACTGCTTGCTCCCTCCAACGGAATCCATATTCCCTGAAACTCTCACCAGGATTTTTCTCAATCTTCGTCAATGACAGACGGTCTGGGATATTTTTCAAGATTGTACTAAAAATAACAGGCGAAGGCTTGGGTCAAATCATCCCATGTGTACCACCTATTGTGGTCTTGTCTGGTATACCATTCCAATGCCGATCCGCTCAGACTTTGGCTGAAATATGCCATCAATAGTTCATCTCTTCCGCCCGCCCCTCTCATACTACTACAAAATCCTCTTAAGTGTGCTACTGGGTCACCATGATCGTCGTACAGATCAAACTTAGGCATCTTGAACCCTGCTGGTAACTGAACATCTGGGAATAGACATAAATCCTTATAGGCCACGCTTACTTGACCTCCCAACCTCCTCATATCTCTAAATGATTGTTCCAAGCTTTTGACCTTTCTGATCATCTCCTCATGTTCGGGATTTTTGGGTGGTTTCTCGGTCTCTGTCTGGATATCAAGATGAGGGGTGTAAGAATATGGTTTTGGAACTTTGAAGGTGGGTTCAGGGGGATAATACTGGTTGTCGTGAGTCTGAACATAGGTTCACTAGAATATCGGTGTAATGCAGTAGGTGGAGGTGCCACAAAGACGGGCGTGGCTGGTGGAGGAGGGTATGGGACTTGTTTGTGTGGTGGAGCTTGTGATGTATGGGAAGTGGTGCCAAAGCACTGTTGGTAGAGAGGAAAGGCCGGAGACGAGTTCACAGTGGGAGGTTGCTGAGGTTGAGGCAATGTTGGGATATAAGCAGGGTTGGCGGGATAGACCGGTGGTGGATGCCCCTTTGCCCAGGCCTGGTACATTTCAGCCATTTGTTGCTTTAACTTATACATCTATTCCTTCATTACATTAACATCCAATTCTTCCACCTCTTTTGACGGATTAACAATACTTTCCTTCGGTTCTTAGTTGGCCATATTCAGCTTGTCTTTTGATCGGATGTTGTAGGGGTGAGTTGCCAGAATGCCAATCAACTAACCATCTGCCAACAGTATATCAACAACAACCTTGTTAGCGATTAGGGCTTTAACAGATTAGTAACCACACATTTTGGTGAATGAATGCACCTAAGCAATTAACTATTTCTATTATGCATTTGATCGGGTGCTTGCATCATCCCGACTTTTCCTTATTTCCATTTGCAATTTCTCTTTTTCCCCCTTTTCTCTCTTTTCATTCTGGCCTTTGCTTTTTCCTTGTTTTTATCATCTCATTTCCCTCTTGTTTTGCCATTGTTTCTTTTTCTTGGTTTTCTTATTTTTCTCTCTTTTCTTTTTTTTCTCTCTTGTTTTTCCTCTCTCCTTTTCTTTCTTTTTCTTTTCTTTTTGTTATGGTTGAATTCTATAGAGATTGCCTACGTATCATGACCCCGCATGAATCAGACCGAGCGTAGTTCTGGGAGATAAGTGTGAAAGTAAATAATAAAACATTTTAGGATTTTCAATTTTCATAAAAAGCAAATGCTTTGATTATAAAGACTCAAAACCAACAGACTCCAAAAGAAACTAATAGAGTCTGATGAAAGGACGAAATAACTACTCCAAATATAGACTATCATACTCCCACAAAAGAAAATACAGACTCGAAAACAACTGACAGACTCCAGCAGAAAGAAAATACAGACTCAAAACAACCGACAGACTTTAACAGAAAATGAAATACAAACTCAAATGAAAAATCATGAATACATTAATGCTCCTAGTGCTCGCGGTACATCATTAGGTCTCGCTGCGGGCCTATATACAAGGTCCCTTTGAAGTCTATCCAAGTCACTCATTATCTGTTTAACAAATATCTTCACTGCCGCGAAGAAGGTGATGTGAGTCATATCCTCACAGGCTTGACACTTCACAACAATGTAATTGGCTATGGTTCTAATTCTTTCTCTTATGACTCCTTTTTCTTGCAACAAATGCCCGATCTGTTGGGCTCTAGCTTCCAAAGTTTGCTTGGCTACATGATTCTACTCCTGAAGTTGTTGCAAATCTATTTCTAATTGTGTCAATGTTGTATAACAATGTTCCCTTTCAACCTTGAAATATTTCGCCTAGTTGATCATTTTGTTTTCCATGGTGATGACCCTTTTCTTTAATCCTGCGACCTCATTGTCGTACTTTTCTTTCAACTGCTTAACCAGGCGTGCTCGTTCATTCGCTTTTTTAGGAAATTGCTTTCGAATCCTGGCTAGTTCACTTTCTGCTTTGTTCAAATCAAAACTAAAGTCACTTACTTTCTGCCTCAGGCTACCTATAAATTTTTCATCTTTGGTACTTCGGTCGTGGTTTTCTGCCGCTACTTTCATTTTCTGAATTTGGGCTCGAAGGGCCTCGTATTCTTTGGCTAGCTTTTTCTTTTCACCTTCATCCGCCGCGGCTTATAAGCTATTCTTGAATTGAAGTTCTTTGACTTGTTTCTCCAACTTTCCTATTGTGGCCCTGTACTCATTCTCCGTGGCCAACCAAGCCCACTGTTCTTGCGACGCCTCAAAGAATTCCTGAATGTGAGGCCTTTTGGCTGGTCTTTCTGGTTCGGCCCTTGTAGTGTTCTTCTTTCTATACCAGACAAGATAGGCGGGTGAGACTTCGCCTCTAGATAGGTCACGCACTCGAGTGTTCACTATCAAATACTAGCATTTGGTCCAAATAGAACGAACTGTTTCTTCATGAAATTGGCCGTCGGAACTAACCTTGACCGCATAAACACTAAGATCTTCATCTGGGTGCATTACCTGACGCCTTCCCAACTATCTCATCACCCGGTAAGGAGCGTAGGGCTGAATACCTCGCAGACCCATTTGGAGGAAGTAAGGACCAGTGGCGGGCATATACACAATTTCTTCAACAGGAAGCCAACCTAGTGTCCATTCTATTTGTCCTACAGTGATGGAGCGGGATACCCAATCTTCAAACCCCTATGGCAGCTTGAACCCTGAAATCTTTGTGTCAAACTCTTCAATGCAACTTTTCTCTATGGATCCGTAACTCATATACTGAGGGCGATGACACAAGTGCTCGATTATCCACATCTGTAATAGCAAATTGCATCCCTCAAAGAAATCCGCCCCAACTTTACAAGCTGTGAGAGCTCAGTATATCTCAGACACTATCATAGGGGCAAGAGTGCTCTTGGCGTTGGTAATCAGGACCTTGATAACTCCAGCCACCCGCAAATCGATATTCCCGCCTTTTTGGGGAAACACCACAAGGCCTAGGAAAGCTACCATGAAGGCGAAATGCCTATGCTCATCCCATTTTGTTCGGTTCCCTTTGCTATAAACCTCGCTTTCCGGATCGTTGAACCCTCCTACATGCCCGTACCTCTGGTATATAAAATGTAGAGTGGAAAAACCACCCTCCAACTCGGAGTACGAGACTCCCTTGCTTATCGTTAGCAAATCCATGAATTTGTGAGAGTTAACGGCTCTTTGAGCGATCAGATACTTATGCCTCAGCCCTTCAGTACTTCCCATATAACCTGTTATCAAAATCCGAGAAGTGAAATACATTATGGGTTAGGTCCCAAAACGTAACCAAAGCCTTTATGATATCTCCTCTAGGTCTGAATTTTAACAACCCAGTGAGACCTCCCAAATGTAGATTGACCTTATCTTGCTCCGATTTTCCCAGATCCTCCCACCACATATGCAACTCCAAAGGGATCTTGTTCCTGACTGTTATCGGCAAACTCGGACTCGTGCTCATTATGCACATTTATTAAGGTGATTAAGCAAAGTTCAAGACTCATTTGACCAAAGACAAAGTTGACACTTTTTTCTCTTTTTTTTCAAAATAATATCCAATTTTGCAAATACGGCCTTTCAGCACCTCGAAGAAGAAGATTTTAAGGCTGTGTTGGCTAACTGGCGAAAACCTTGAAAAATGACCACATGCGGTTGTTTTTGCAAAAGAAGCCTTCCGGCACCCTTTTAGGGACATTTGGCTATTTTTGACAAGAATGACATCCTCCTAATTATTTTCAAATAAAAGTAAATTTTTTGTTCTTTTGGGCTATTTTTGCAAAAAGGGAAGTTGGACGCGTGAGGGTTGTCTACGTATCCCAGACCCTGTGAGAATCAAACTAGCATAGTTCGGGCAATTTTAAAACAAAACCAACTTTTGCTTCTTTTTTTCAAAATAAAATAATTTTTTTTCAAACTTTCGACAAAGTTTCAGTACCATTTGGACATTGGTTTTTTCAAAACATGTGATTATCTTACTTAGCCCTCACACTGTTGTTCTCTCTTTTTTTTTCAACTTTCTCCTATTATTCAAAAGTCGGTCAGCATGCGACTCCGAAGCAAATAAATGCACAAGTAGCAAGTAAGATGCATCAGGATGGTCTTTTCATTTCAGGTACACCTATCCTAGACAGACCCAACCCCTGTGTTGAGTCTCTAAAGTCAAAATGCACATGATGCAAACAAACGTTCCTACTAGGGGTCCGACATGAGGTATTGTTATACTAGGTTTTAAAAACCTGGGTTTATTTATTCTAGACCTGGTTTACCTGAGCGGACAACTCGAGCCGGGGGGGGGGGGGGCTGCATACCGATAACCAAAAGATCATCCAGCTTTGCAACTTGTCAGAACCTCATTTTATTTGGGATATGACACTAACAGAAAGAAGTCACGACTAGCGTGCACTCCTCGGGAGAGAGAAGAAAGGGGTTTCGTAGCAGTTTATATACAGTTCAGATAATATCAAAGTAGTAAAAGCAACATTTAGCACATTAGGCCCAAACATGTAATAAAATCAGATAATAAATAAAGCCAACTATAATAATTCATCTAAGCTCGAATTCTGAACCCTGAACCAGAGATTCTAGGTTCGATCCCCAGTAGAGTCCCCAGAGATGTCACACCTCCTTTTTACTGCATTCCCATAAAGGGGAATATAAGGAAGTTTTTCCAATTAAAGGACAATTGAAAAGAGATTTATTGTTAAAAGATTCAGAGTCGCCACTTGGGATAATTTATGGTGTCCCAAATCACCGGTTGAATCCCGAATAGAGGAAAAACTTGACTCTGCTCAACAGTCCGCGAACCAGAAATCCGAGTAAGGAATTATGTTAACCTGGGAGAAGGTGTAAGGCATTCCCGAGTTCCGTGATTCTAGAACGGTCGCTAAACTGTTATATTCGGCTTAATTATCTGATATAAACAATTATGAACCTATGTGCAAATTTTAGTTTTAACCGTTTTTATTCATTCTTAAAGAAAATTGCAACGTTATTAAAACACGTTTCGAACCACGTCACATAAATGCACCTGTGGTTTTTGACATATTTTAACATTGTTGAGATTTGGATTTGGGTCACATAAATGCGCACCTGGGTTTAGGAAGGTAAACTATTAAAGTAACACGCCTAAAGTAACTCCGCATTTTAACTTTGTGAGGGCCATGAATGATTCGCTAAATGGCGCACCTCGATTTCTAAGGATTAAAATAGTAAACAAGTGAGGGCTTTGCATTCTCAATTTCAGTTTTAAAGGGAATTAACTAAATTAGACTGCCTGAAGAATTTATAATCACTAATGTGAAAGTTTCAAACTCAATGCCAATGATTCGTACGCTAACAGTTCATGGCATTAAATTGAGCTCATTAAAAGAGCCCAGGTGGGTTACAAATCTGTTGTCCAACTAATTATCTCAACAAGCAGGAAAGCACAAATAGGCTCAAACGTGAAGCCCCGAAACTAAAATGTACCCAGCGGAGGAAACTTGGCACAACTGGGCCAATGCTATAGCCCAATTCGTTGCTTTAAGCACTAGTCGCTACAGGAAGGCCACATTGTAATAAAAATTCAGAATTAGGGCAACCAACTATTAACAATTCATGCAAGCGATTTCATCGTTTTAAACCATCAATTCGAGCTTCCAGCAGAAGAAATCAATTTCAAAGTTTCAAATAGGCTCCATTCACCTGCTGAGTTCTGATCTCATACTAACATACTTAAACAAACCATGTGATTCAGGCTGGCTATAGGAAAAACCAAATGTAAAGAAGTTATCCAAATCTGAAAATTTCATGAGTTAAGTTTAGACTGTCACGACCCAAACTGGAGGGCCATGACTAGCACCCGACCACACTTGCCGAGCACCAATGTACATTTCATCTAACCTTCATTATTATCTTTTAGGGCTGACGAGATCAATATAAATGGTAGACCTGGATCATGGACAACCAGCAATAAAATTTGACGGCATGAACATACATAGCAGGGGATGACCAGACAATCAAGAAACTACATATAAGGTATGAGCTACCACGCTACTATGAAAGACTATACAACAAAAACTAGCCGACAAGGCATACCAAACTATACATGAGCTGACACCTGTCTATGAGCCTCTAAAAGAACATAAGTGCTGCAACATAGCCGGAATAGGGCCCCGACATACCCATAATGTCTATAACAAAAATGCATACCAAGACCAAGGCAAGTCCGGAGAAGGGATCTCGCCAATGTCTATAACAAAAATGCATACCAAGACAAAAATGTCTGTAACATCTTAGTACCTCTGAGGGCTACTTACATGAAATGCATGATACATATGTATAAATACATAAACCCTTAAAACATTCACCTTTGTGGGCATCATCATCATCATATCGTACCCGGCCATAATAGGCTCGGTAAAAAAACGTACCCGGCCATAATAGGCTCGGTAGAATCGTACCCGGCCACGTGGAGCTCGGTAAAACCCAACTGATCAGTGGTTGCACAATAGGTGCCGTACCCGGCCAACTATAGCGTGGCTCGGTAGAGTAAAATAGATACATATATATAATGCATGCTCGACTCATGGAATCACATTCTAAACCTTTCGGAGTGACGTAAGGTCGGTATCCTCTGTACGCGTTATTAGGACTAACTCTTCACTATGAACCTTATAAGATTTAGGAAGTACGAACAACATTGATAACATAAGAATAAGAGAAGCAACATTAACATCAATCGTTCCATAAGAGGGAAAACAATGTAAGTACTGCTAGCTTCTAAGAGTAGAGTATCTTGGAAGCTCGTTCATTACATTATGTACAATCGGAGTCGTGCAAAAGAAGGAAAGGGATAGCCTCACATACCTTGTATATACTGCCCCAATCTCAAGCTATGCAATTGTCAAAACTCCTTAGTCTACAATAAGAGAAACGATACTATCGTTATCATTTAAGCGTCATAACTATTATGTATCGACCACAACCTATTTTACGATGAAACGGACAGCACCTCCCCTATATATATGACCTCACACCATTCAAAACAGTCACCAAACAGCCCAAACAACATCAATAATAAACATATTGAGCCTCCCAAAATAGTCCACACACAGCCTAATCACTCCATACATACGACGACCACCGTAGTCGTGTCAAACAACCTGGAAATGTTACGAATAACTATCAGCCCATAACCCTACATATATATGGTGTTTCTCCACACCCTTCCTCCTCCAAAACTCCACAAGATAGTAGTAAAATACGCAGCCCAACAACAACGCAAAACAGTCCACAAAACAATAACATTACTACCAAGCCTTTCGATATATATCTCACAAGTTCTAGCTTCAATGGCTTAGCCGCAACTTGGATAATCTTAAATACATATAGAGTAAGAGGTTCCTTACCTTTATACAGAAAGAACAACTCCAATTTGACCTTAAATTTCCATGAAATATCCCTCCAATGCTGCCACAACAACAAAAAAGCGAAACTAGCGATCAATTAGTGTTTTTCGGCACTAGAATCACTTTAGAAGGCTTGAAATCACCTAGGATTGATATTAAGAACATGAGGGAGTATTTACAGAACATAAACCCTTTAAAACAACCTCCCACACGAGCTGGAACGACACAAAAATGAGCAACAACAAGAAGAACAAGAGACTTACTAGCGCCACGGAATTCCCGACACTTGATTTGTGTTGTTTGCCCTTTTTTGGGTCTTGAATCTTGAGAGAACCTTGAGAGGATGTTCCTAGGGTTCTAAGGTCTGAAAATAGTGAGAATAAATGACTTAAAACGGGTTGGAGGCATCCTATATAGGTCCAAATATCTTAAACCGCCTTAGTGGGCCCCATAGAGAGGTGCTTGGCGCAGTCTCGCGAAAACGCGAATATCTCTCTACTCCAAGATCGTATCGATGAACGGTTTAATGAGTTAGAAACTAAACTCATAGATCTTTAGTTTTGTTGGTATATCACCCTGTAATTCCTTGTAAATTATGAGAAAAGATTAGAAACATTTGACCTAATGTTTAAGTAAAATTATGAACCTAAGTTGCGACAACTTTTGTCGACTTTTGTTTCATAACTCGTTTGACTTCAAGACTTATGATACGGATATTATATGATTAAAATACCTTAATAAATGACCTCTTGAGTGTATTAAGCACCGCTAGATTACCTGAAAATACGAGTTACAACATCCTTGATTCGTTTAACTTCTAATACTGGTTAATCACCCTTATACACTCTTGTATCACTTAAGACCAATAGGATTGACTTCTTATCATCTCAAAGATAATTCCTTCTTGGATTTATGTTAACTAATATATGGCATGAACTAACACATGTGGATATGGGTTGTAACACCCTCCCCCCCTTAGGAACATTCGTCCTCGAATGTAAGGGTTTATGGGGAGTTTAAATCATCGTGGATTCCAATGGAAATTTCCGATCAATTTTCCCCTATAAAATGGTCACTAGCAAAACTTGCAAGTAATTAAGCCCAACATATGGCTTCACAAGGCTACACAAAGCATTATGCATATTTACATTATCTACATATCACCATTTTGTATTAAGGAGGAGTATTCTCAAATTATTGCTTACCTCATAGAGCCGTTTCACCTTCCAATGTATCCTGTCTTCCACCAGCATCCTTGTTATCTTCATTCTGGAATAAGTAAGGGTATTTAGACTTCATCTCCTCTTCTGCTTCCCATGTCATTTCTTCCATATTTTTGTTCCTCCACAATACTTTGACGGAAGCTACATCTTTTGTTCTCAGCTTGCGGACTTGCCGATCTAATATCGCCACTGGCACTTCTTCATATGATAGGTCCTCTGTAACTTGTACATCTTTGATAGGGACGACTCGAGAAGGGTCTCCAATACATTTTCTCAACATAGATACATGGAATACCGGGTGGACAAATTCCAATTCGGATGGCAATTCTAACTCATAAGCAACCTGTCCAATTCGTCGAAGAATTTTATACGGCCCGATATACCTTGGACTCAGCTTACCTTTCTTCCCAAAACGCATAATACCCTTCATTGGTGAGATCCTCAGGAAAACCCAATCACCAACCTCAAACTCTAGATCACGACGTCGGACATCAGAATAAGATTTTTGCCTGCTTTGTGCCGTCCTCAATCGCTCCTGTATCACTTTCACCTTCTCAATAGCTTGGTGAATCAAATCTGGCCCATATAATTCTGTTTCACCGACTTCGAACCATCCAACTGGTGATCTACATCTCCTCCCGTATAGTGCCTCGTATGGGGCCATTTTAATACTGGAATGGTAGCTATTGTTATAGGCGAATTCTATGAGTGGAAGATGATCATCCCAATTCCCCTTAAAATCTAGAACACATGCTCGTAGCATATCTTCCAGTGTCTGAATGGTACGTTCAGCCTGTCCGTCAGTCTGCGGATGAAATGCAGTGCTGAGATTTACTTGTGTGCCTAAACCCTTCTGGAAAGACCTCCAAAAGTTAGCCGTAAATTGAGCTCCTCGGTCTGATATAATAGATACGGGCACACCATGAAGCCTAACAATCTCCTTGATATACAACTTCGCATAATCTTCAGCCGTGTAAGTTGTCTTCACTGGCAGAAAATGGGCACATTTTGTAAGTCGATCAATTATCACCCAGATGGAGTCAAACTTATGATAAGAGCGAGGTAATCCAATAATGAAGTCCATATTAATCACCTCCCACTTCCAGGTCGGAATCTCTATATTTTGAAGCAATCCACCGGGTTTCTGATGTTCTATCTTTACTTGTTGACAATTGGGACACTGGGCTACAAATTTTGCAATAGACTTCTTCATATTATCCCACCAATACTGCTCCTTGACATCATGATACATCTTTGTCGAGCCGGGATGGATGGAATATCGGGATTGATGAATCTCATTCATAATCTTCTCTCGCAACCCTGCCACATTAGGCACACACAATCGGCTCTGGTATCTCAGTGCCCCATCTTTTCCGATCCCAAAAGCCATACTTTTACACTGTTGAATGCTTTCTCTTAATCGTACTAAGATAGGATCTTCATATTGTCGTGCTTTTACCTCGGCTACCAAAGATGATTCTGATGTATTCTGTACAGTAACACCTCCGTCATCAGAGTCTAACAATCTGATTCTCATATTGGCTAGCTGATGAAGCTCTTTAATCAACCCCCATCTACCTGCCTCAATATGTACTAAGCTTCCCATTGATTTACGGCTTGAGAGCATCTGCCACAACATTGGCTTTACCGGGATGATACAATATCTCGACGTCGTAGTCTTTCAATAATTCAAGCCACCTACGCTGCCTCAAATTCAACTCTTTCTGCTTGAAGATGTATTGTAAACTCTTGTGATCTGTGTAGATGTCAACATGGACGCCGTATAAGTAGTGCCGCCATATCTTCAAAGCATATATTACTGCAGCCAATTCCAAATCATGGGTTGGATAATTCTTTTCATGCTTCTTCAATTGTCTTGATGCATAAGCAATCACATTCCCACGCTGCATCAATACGCACCCCAAACCTATACCTGAGGCATCACAATATACCACATAACCTTCTGTTCCTTCAGGAAGAGTGAGCACTGGTGCAGATGTCAATCGATTCTTCAGCTCTTGAAAACTACGTTCACAAGTGTCAGACCACTGGAATTTGGTAGCTTTCTGTGTTAACTTAGTCAATGGTGATGATATAGAGGAAAATCCTTCTACAAACCGCCTATAATATCCTGCTAGCCCTAGGAAGCTGCGGACTTCTGATGGTGTTGTAGGTCTCGGCCAATTCTTTACTGCATCGATCTTCTGAGTGTCGACACTAATACCCTCATCAGATATCACATGGCCAAGGAATGCTACTGAGTTCAGCCAGAATTCACATTTGGAGAGCTTAGCATATAACTTACGATCCTGAAGCGTCTGTAATACTATCCGCAAGTGGCCCGCATGTTCCGCCTCCGAACGAGAATACACTAGAATGTCATCAATGAATACAATCACGAACACATCAAGATAGGGCCTGAATATAGTATTCATGAGATCCATAAAAGCTGTTGGGGCATTTGTTAGCCCGAACGACATCACCAAGAACTCAAAGTGCCCATATCTTGTCCGGAAGGCCGTCTTTGGAATATCCTTCTCCCTAACCCTCACCTGATGATACCCTGAACGTAAATCAATCTTGGAGAAATACTTGGCACCCTGGAGTTGGTCAAACAGGTCATCAATTCTTGGAAGTGGATACTTGTTCTTTATAGTAGACTTATTCAACTGTCGATAGTCGATACACATCCGTAACGACCCGTCTTTCTTCCGCACGAATAGGACTGGTGCACCCCAAGGTGAAGTGCTAGGCCTAATAAAGCCCTTATCCAGCAAGTCCTTCAACTGCACCTTCAACTCTCGCAACTCTGCCGGGGCCATTCTGTATGGAGGAATAGAGATCGGTTGAGTGTCAGGCAACACATCAATGCTAAACTCAATCTCCCTTTCAGGAGGAAGGCCTGGGAGTTCATCTGGGAAAACATCTGGGAATTCGTTGACCACAGGGATTGATTGTAAAGTAGGCGGTTTCGCCTCCGCATCCCTAACGCGAACGAGATGATAAATGTAACCTTTTGAGATCATTTTCCTTGCCTTAAGATAGGAAATAAACCTACCTTTCGGTGTAGCAATGTTCCCTTTCCATTCAATGACGGGTTCACCCGGAAATTGGAACCTAACCATCTTCGTACGACAGTCAACATTTGCATAGCATGAGGCCAACCAGTCCATTCCCATTATCACATCAAAATCAACCATTTCTAACTCAAATAAATTTGCCGAGGTTTGACGACTACAAATCATCACAGTGCAACCTCTATATACCCTTCTAGCAATCACAGAATCTCCTATCGGAGTAGATACCGCAAGGGGTTTACTTATCAATTCAGGTTCAATGCCAAACTTATTAGCCACAAAGGGTGTAACATATGATAATGTAGATCCCGGATCAATCAGCGCATATACATCATAAGAAAATACAGATATAATACCTGTAACAACATCTGGAGACGACTCGAGATCCTGTCGACCTACTAGAGCATAGGTTCGATTTTGAGCACCACTCGAACTCGGCACTGCACCTCTACCCCTACCACGACCTGTCGACTGCTGAAAACCCCGTGCTGGAGGTCGAACTGATGAGGAAGAACCAGACACAGATCCAGTCGGCTGAGCCATACCATCACCTCCTCTATTAGGACAATCCCGCATCATATGGCCAGGCTGCCCGCACGAATAGCATGCATCAGAACCTCGACGACACAGTCCAAAGTGGGCCTTGCCGCACTGATCACAATGTGGTGTTGGGGGTCTCATCTGACTAGTATCCCTGTGATGTTGCGAGCCAGATGCCCGCGAACTCTGACCTGGACCAGAATAGGATCGATCATATCGAGGCCTCTGAAACTGTGGAGGAGCACTAGCTACAGGTGGCGCCGAACTCCTCGAAAACTATGGCCTAATGCTGCCTCTGAAGTCATCAGAATACCCTGGAAATCTCGTCCTCTTATGCTGGCCCCTATCCTGCTCCCTAACTGCCCTCTGCTGGCGCTTACAATCCTCTAGGGTCTGGGCATAAGCTTGAATATGGGAAATATCCATGCCCTCCACCAAGGAGGCTGTCGTACACTCATTTATCAGATGTGGTTCCAACCCATTCACGAACATATGCACCCTATCACTCATCTCGGCCACCATATGGGGAGCATACCTTGCCAAAGAATCAAACTGCATACTGTACTCTCGCACACTCATATTACCTTGTCTAAGGTTCAAGAACTTATCAGCTCTAGCTCGTCGTATCTCAACTGGCAAGTAGTGACGAAGAAAGGCCTCAGAAAATTCCTTCCACACAGCTGGAGGAGGGTTCGGACCCCTGGATCTCTCCCAACTATCATACCAGAGAACCGCTAAATCCCGTAGCCGATAAGAAGCCAACTCTACTGCCTCTGTATCACTAACATGCATAACCCGAAGTGTACGATGAACCTGGTCAATAAAAGTCTGTGGGTCCTCCTTGGGGTCTGATCCGGTAAACACTGGAGGGTCTAAATTAATAAAATCACGAACTCTTGTACTAACTGGTTTCTCAGCAGCACCTGTATTCTGCCTCTGAGCCTGAGCAGCTACCAAGCTAGTCAATAACTGCAAAGCACTCCGCATATCCTGGTCTGGAGTGCCAGACGGAGGAACTGGAGGTGCTGGGTGCCTTCTAATATCCTCTGGAGGATATGGAGTAGATGAGGTATGAGAGGGCATCTCACTCTGAGCCTCACTTTGTCCTGCTCTGACTTGGGGAGCCTGACTGGTACCCTCTCCCGCTGTTGTATCAAGCCATCTACTAATCGTTTGCTTCCTAGTCGAAGGCATCACAGAAAAAAACAAGGTGAATATTAGAGACGAACACTTATGACTCAACTCTACGCACGATCTAGATTCAGGAATAAGGTAACAACCCTAGATGTCATGTAGCCTCCTGATTATAAATGTGGCGCGCTACACATCCATAATCAAGAATCTACTAGACACGGCTCATAGACAACCCCTAGGACAGACTTGTTCTGATACCAAGTTTGTCATGACCCAAACTGGAGGGCCATGACTAGCACCCGACCACACTTGCCGAGCACCAATGTACATTTCATCTAACCTTCATTATTATCTTTTAGGGCTGACGAGATCAATATAAATGGTAGACCTAGATCATGGACAACCAGCAATAAAATATGACGGCATGAACATACATAGCAGGGGATGACCAGACAATCAAGAAACTACATATAAGGTATGAGCTACCACGCTACTATGAAAGACTATACAACAAAAACTAGCCGACAAGGCATACCAAACTATACATGAGCCGACACCTGTCTATGAGCCTCTAAAAGAACATAAGTGTTGCAACATAGCCGGAACAGGGCCCCGACATACCCATAATGTCTATAACAAAAATTGCATACCAAGACCAAGGCAAGTCCGGAGAAGGGATCTCGCCAATCACCGCTGAACTGGACAGTCTACTGTGGTGGGGGAGCTGCACCTGCCTGTCTATCAGGACCTGCAGCACGACATGCAGCGTCCACAAATAAAAGGACGTCAGTACGAATAAAGTACTGAGTATGTAAGGCAAGGAACCATAAATACGATCAGTAATGTAAGCAAGGATAGAGAATATACAACCTGTAACATCTTAGTACCTCTGAGGGCTACTTACATGAAATGCATGATACATATGTATAAATACATAAACCTTTAAAGCATTCGCCTCTGTGGGCATCATCATCATCATATCGTACCCGGCCATAATAGGCTCGGTAGAATCGTACCCGGCCACGTGGAGCTCGGTAAAACCCAACTGATCAGTGGTTGCACAATAGGTGCCGTACCCGGCCAACTATAGCGTGGCTCGGTAGAGTAAAATAGATACATATATATAATGCATGCTCGACTCATGGAATCACATTCTAAACCTTTCGGAGTGACGTAAGGTCGGTATCCTCTGTACACGTTATTAGGACTAACTCTTCACTATGAACCTTATAAGATTTAGGAAGTACGAACAACATTGATAACATAAGAATAAGAGAAGCAACATTAACATCAATCGTTCCATAAGAGGGAAAACAATGTAAGTACTGCTAGCTTCTAAGAGTAGAGTATCTTGGAAGCTCGTTCATTACATTATGTACAATCGGAGTCGTGCAAAAGAAGGAAAGGGATAGCCTCACATACCTTGTATATACTGCCCCAATCTCAAGCTATGAAATTGTCAAAACTCCTTAGTCTACAATAAGAGAAACGATACTATCGTTATCATTTAAGCGTCATAACTATTATGTATCGACCACAACCTATTTTACGATGAAACGGACAGCACCTCCCCTATATATATGACCTCACACCATTCAAAACAGTCACCAAACAGCCCAAACAACATCAATAATAAACATATTGAGCCTCCCAAAATAGTCCACACACAGCCTAATCACTCCATACATACGACGACCACCGTAGTCGTGTCAAACAACCTGGAAATGTTACGAATAACTATCAGCCCATAACCCTACATATATATGGTGTTTCTCCACACCCTTCCTCCTCCAAAACTCCACAAGATAGTAGTAAAATATGCAGCCCAACAACAACGCAAAACAGTCCACAAAACAATAACATTACTACCAAGCCTTTCGATATATATCTCACAAGTTCTAGCTTCAATGGCTTAGCCGCAACTTGGATAATCTTAAATACATATAGAGTAAGAGGTTCCTTACCTTTATACAGAAAGAACAACTCCAATTTGACCTTAAATTTCCATGAAATATCCCTCCAATGCTGCCACAACAACAAAAAAGCGAAACTAGCGATCAATTAGTGTTTTTCGGCACTAGAATCACTTTAGAAGGCTTGAAATCACCTAGGATTGATATTAAGAACATGAGGGAGTATTTACAGAACATAAACCCTTTAAAACAACCTCCCACACGAGCTGGAACGACACAAAAATGAGCAACAACAAGAAGAACAAGAGACTTACTAGCGCCACGGAATTCCCGACACTTGATTTGTGTTGTTTGCCCTTTTTTGGGTCTTGAATCTTGAGAGAACCTTGAGAGGATGTTCCTAGGGTTCTAAGGTCTGAAAATAGTGAGAAGAAATGACTTAAAACGGGTTGGAGGCATCCTATATAGGTCCAAATATCTTAAACCGACTTAGTGGGCCCCATAGAGAGGTGCTTGGCGCAGTCTCGCGAAAACGCGAATATCTCTCTACTCCGAGATCGTATCGATGAACGGTTTAATGCGTTGGAAACTAGACTCATAGATCTTTAATTTGGTGGGTAGATCACCCCGTAATTCCTTGTAAATTATGAGAAAAGATTAGAAACATTTGACCTAATGTTTAAGTAAAATTATGAACCTAAGTTGCGACAACTTTTGTCGACTTTTGTTTCATAACTCGTTTGACTTCAAGACTTATGATACGGATATTATATGATTAAAATACCTTAATAAATGACCTCTTGAGTGTATTAAGCACCGCTAGATTACCTGAAAATACGAGTTACAACATCCTTGATTCGTTTAACTTCTAATACTGGTTAATCACCCTTATACACTCTTGTATCACTTAAGACCAATAGGATTGACTTCTTATCATCTCAAAGATAATTCCTTCTTGGATTTATGTTAACTAATATATGGCATGAACCAACACATGTGAATATGGGTTGTGACACAGACTCCACTTAAGTTTTTATTAAACTCCAAGATGCTCATGTGTGTGAAAGGCTGGATTGCATAAGAAAGCTAAAACATCTACTATTCTATACTGCTAACATGAGGTCATATTTTAGCCTTTATTGGGCAAAACTGGCAATCAGAAATCTACACTAAATGAACCACTGATTTCAGCTTAACTAGTGCAGATTCAACACCTCCAACTTGACTGGAAATATTTAGATTCTAGCTCATGCAACCCAAAGAACCTAAACTCATAACTCATCAACCAGTACAAACCAAATTCAAAAGGCAAGAATAGAGATGAGCAAACAAGGCAAAGAAGTCCAATATTAACTACATAGTTTGATGAGAAACATAAGAGAACAACACTTGATAAAACCAGCATGTTCTAGATTTCAATTACATCCTATCCGTTGATAGATATAATAATCAGAATCTTTCTAAAAAAACTAAGTGATGATTGAAAGAAAGATAAATGAAGCTCAATAGCAAATAGCCTCAAATTTCATCAACTTTTCCAGATCCACACTTCAAATTATACTCAAATGGCATCCATAGTGCTGAAAAATACCTGAAAATGAAAGGGGAGACAAGAGAAATACAGAAATCAGCAGGCAAGAAACAACAGGACATCAACGAAACAGTGTTTGAAATCAGCCAAAACCCAGGAGTTCGAATTGAAACAGCAGACCAGATAGTACGCCACGCAAAACCAGCTCAAGCCCCATTTTTGAAACCCCACAATCAAACCATCTTCAACCCAAATGCAGAATTAAATTTTTCAAAAAAAAACTCAAACTAATGAAGAGGGTAAGAATTTCAGATCACTCAGAATTTTAATCAATTTCCCATAAAGGAATGCAAAGAAATCAGCGTGTTTCCAAAATTTCAGTTGTTTCAGTTTTGCAGAATTTCCCTTCTCTAACCCTTTTTGCTCTGCCTTGAACATCAAGATAGAATGCCTTTATAGGCCAGGCATTTTAGACAGCCCTAATGATTCAATTTTGCACCTAAAACCTTTTACAATTCTCATTCTAGCTTAGATACCCATATCTTAATTATTAGAGTTTCAAAACAGCCCCCAACCCTGCTTCCTAGAAGCTTCCCAGGCAATTACAAAAGATTCTACTTACCTAAACTCCCTACATTACCCCATAAGTTCATATTATTTACCCTTTGAAAATTATCCCAACAAACTTCTGGGCTTCAACTAATGGGCCCGTATGTATGTAATGCAGTCCCCAAGCCAAACAAAGACCAACACACAACGAGTTTAGAAGAAGAAGAAAACAACCACAATCTCACTCAATGAAATTAAACAAACCTAATGGGCCAATACAAACTAAACCACGGAATTGTAACAAAAATTAATCATAGGAATTTAGAAATGACCAATGTATAACTATACGGATTCAAAAGCCCATAATGAAACCGCATTTGAATAAGAAAAGAATGAGAGAAAAAGAATACCGGAGAGCACCAATACGGACAACGCGATCAAAAGAAAAGAAAGAATATAAAACGACTAACTGCAGCTGATGAGAACAGAGGCGAATCTACTAGCCAACTCGAACTGCTCTTCAAAGGTGAGAAACTCGTCTTAACGATATCCTTCAATCAAGAGTGCCCTGTCAAGGCGAGCTTCGAACCCTGACGAACAAAGACTTCAACTCAACTCCAGTTTTGAAATCAAATTTAGCCCTAGATCCCAGACTCGCCAAAATCTAGGTTTATTTGGGCAAATAATCTAGAGTTTTGGGTTTGGAGGGACGTAGTGGCTGTGGGGTGAAAATTTGAGTGGATTTGGGTAGTTTAAGGTTCAAGTGCCCGACCTTCGATCTCAGATTTGAAGAGTTTAAGGGCGATTTGAGGGTAACAGGTCATGGATTTAGCATGAGGAGAGGGCGGAGATTCCATGATGTGATTTTGAGGCGGGTAGGGGTGGTGCAAGGCTGCGCCGCCACCGGCGATGATGGTGAGTTTTTTAGGGCGGCGTGTTAGGGTTCAGATAAAGAGATGATGAAGAGAAGATGAATAGGGTGGGGACGTGAACTGAACTGTCTTATGTTTATTCGGACAGTTATAAGTGAAAAGGGAAGAACCATCTCGACCATTGGATAAACCAAGACGAAGGGCCAAGATCTGTTGAAACCATATTGAACTCAAAATGACGCCGTTCTAGTCCTATAATGTGTCGTTCCTAGGGTCTTGGGGCTGAAAGCTTTGGGCCGGGTATCGGTGTGGAGTTGCGTTTGGGCCTGAGATATTTCAATTAATTTTGGCCCAAATTCCTTTTCTTCATTTCAATTTTTTCAATTTTTTTACTTTCTTCTAAATTAAAATTAAAATAAAACTAAATTAATTCCTAATCGAATTATCATATCAAATTAAATTAACTAACTCTAAATAATAATTACTGCAACTAATTATATACCAAATTAAAGAAAAACTACCAAAATTCGAAACAAAAATTTAGAATGCAAAAATAAGTTATTTTTTGTGATTTCTCTGTTTTTATAAAACACTAAATTACTGATTTATTCAAGAATGCAAAATTAGATCCTAAATGCAAATGCAGTGTATTTTTGTATTTTCATGAATTAAATAAAATAAACATGCACAGACAAATGCAAACAATAACGAAAAATGCTACGAAATTACAAATAATGGCAAAAATTTATTTTTCTTGAATCTATGGGAATAATTCATATAGGGCAAAAATCACGTGCTCACATGTAGGACACATCCCAAGCCTTCCTGTCAGCATAACTCTTTTGTCTCGACTGCGCTGTACGAAGCCTCTCCTGAATTACCTTCACCTTTTCTAAAGCATCCTGCACCAAGTATGTCCCCAATAGCCTAGCCTTACCCAACTCAAACTGTCACGCCCCGAACTTGGGGGGTCGACACCGGCACCCAGTACCTCACCTACCCTTGCTTACCAACTTGCAACTAAGGGACTCGGAACATATGATGTCATACTTTTGGCCATGAGCCACATTGCAAGACGACAACGAATGCTGACTAAATATCAATATAAAATTTGGCCGACAAGCCCGTCATATTTATTACAGCTGACAAACAAACCAAATATACATACAAGGCCTGAAAGCCCAACATACCGCACTAACTGACAAGATATGTCTACAAGCCTTTACTGATGGATATACTGTAATCGGAATGGCTCTCCAACCTACTCATGATATATATATATATATATATATATATATATATATATATATATATATACAACATATACATAAGGCTTTAGACTCGGAAACTCCGAAAGGCATGAAGCTTACCGATCAAGCTGAACTCGGGCAACACTTATTGAAGAGGTCTACTCGTCTGTCTGTCTGACCTACACATATGAAATGCAGTGCCCCTAGAAAAGGGACGTCAGTACGAAATAATGTACTGAGTATGTAAGGCAATATACTGAAAGCTAAAACTGAACTGATAATATAATAACTGCAAGTAGCTGGAAGTCAAAGATAATCTGAAGATATGCTTACCTGCTGATACTTACTCAATTCTCTCAATATATTAAGTAAAACAGTTGTCCGGCCCTATAAGGCTCAGTATACATATATGTCTGCTCTGCCGTAGTAGGCTCGCTCATAAGCGCTCGACCATACTAGGCTTTGTATCTCGGTCATGCTGGGCTCGCTCATACGCTCTCGGCCACAGTAGGCTCGGTATATATATAACTGCTCTGCCTTAATAGGCTCTCTCATACGTGCTCGACCATATTAGGCTCTGTATCGTGACCAACTGGGCTCACTCATAAGTGCTCAGCCACAGTAGGATCTGTATGTATCTTACCATCTGATCAGAGGTTGCCCAATAGGGGCCTGCCTACATTATAGCTCGATGGTAATGAAAATACTTTTAATACTGTATATATATAACTTCCCTGCTCTCTTGACTGGAAGAAGAAAATACTCAACTGAATATGAAGTCCCGATAAGGATAATATTAGAACTTACAATACTAGGAAAATAACGCAATTTGCGAGACTAGCAAAATATACGTAAATTCCGGGATATGAATGTAATGACGAGATCATGCCAAATCAAAGACGAGGTTAGCCTTAACATACTTTTGAAAGGCTACTCTTTAGATAATTCGGAATCACTTCAATACTCATATACGTTAAAAAGAAGGAAACGAACATATAAAATCATAAGATGTTACACCTCTTCCACCCCGTAAAATACAAATCAATTGCAAAGCCTAGTTGCAAATTTATTTTCTGGAATGCCAAAACGAGGTTGATAACAGAAAGAGTAACTACAGCTTGTTCCTAGTGTAAAAGAAGGTTAAAACTTAAAAGGGTACAAAGCCAACAAACTGAAGTAAGGCTTAAGCAGTTTGGTTGTAAAAGAGTTTCTTTCCAACGAATTTTAGACGCATGACCCATAGTTCTTACAGATTGCCACATATTGAATGACCTAAGATTCATCTTAAGTTATAAGGGGGGGGGGTGGCTGCCACATTTTGGGAGGGGGAATTTTTATCCTTATCTGATAATTTATTAGTCAATTAGCTACTGCCCTGTTATCTGGTAATTAATCAATTACCCGCAAAATTAAGAATTATCTCAATTTACTTAAAATACTACTTATTTTTAATATACTTATACCCTACTATCATGGTCATATGGCACTAGTCCGTAAATATCGAGTATTAATACTCGGCCCGTATTTTATCCCAACATGCCAAACTTGGACGAAAATTTATTTTCGACTTGCTTCCCCTCTCACCTTCACAAATTTATTCATCACTTATAATCCTTACAATCTCCAAATAATCTTTTCCTTGGACTGATGTCAATTACTTTACGACAAATTCAATGTAAAATATTGCAGGGTGCAACATCATCGTAACTTATTACTGCGAAGCGTAACATCACCGTAATATTGCTGGGTGTAACATCATTCCCTCCTTTAAAACATTCGTCCTCGAATGTTGAATGATGCTCTTATCATATTCATAACTTATAGCTCTTGTTATACCTTAATACTCTTCTTGCCATTTAAGCAGTTGCTTTGTGAATAAATCCAAAGTCTAGGGTATTCCCCTCTTTAGTTTTCTTGCTCATATCATGACTTATGTTCGAAATCTTTCTAATCTCATAACTGTTGCTATCTTCTGTCTTGCAGCATGTAAGTGTGCCTATGGGACTCTTCTTTCCTCTTTTCTTTTTTTGCTCGGGCTTCTAGCCAATCTCTAGACGTCACTTTGCAAACACATACAGAGCTTGATAAAATGTCCCTCTGGGCATTTGTAGGTATACTAAAGTTCTTTTCTTGGTACTTCATTGAAATTAATAATATTGCAACATCTTCTTTCATAGACCTAGTTATCCATTTATTGTTGATTTACCTCAATTTTGGTCTACAATATACCACTGATAACTTAACCTTTGATGTAATATTGCGACTAGGATTCACGTTTTATCGAGGAACGTCTAAAATGATTAGATTGATCCACCTGGGGCGATACCATGCTTTCATAAAAGTATCTCACAGCATCCCAATGTTATTCACCTTGCGTGGGTATATAATCCTGTCCAATTTATAAGATCCCTTTCTTTTCTTCGTCAGATCATTACTCAATCGAAGGCCTAAATTATACCCTCATTCTATTACCAGAACAGCATTCCATCTCTTCTAAATGCCACTAGTCTTAGATTCCTTTGAGCTCATTCAGGCTATATTGAGATTTTTATATCTTAGAGGAACCATCAGCTCCTTTGTTTTCACGGGCTTAATCCCGAGGACTTATCCATTTTTGGCACCCTCTCCCTTACCTTCTTCTTATCCTTACTCCTGCCTTTCTAAAACCTTGTCGTTCTATCATACTTTAGCTTGTGATCGATTCCCTTAGGCTTTTCTGGAACATCAAGAGAGACATCGCATCATCTCTAACTCTTCTTTTACTCTCTAATTAGATCTTTCGGTACTTAGAAACCATAGGCTAGAAGATATGCTACTGATGATGTTGCTATCATCCCTGGATACTAAATCCCAGTGCTTCTAGTCTTTTACCTGAAGTATGGACCACTCTCATCCTTCTATACTTGAGTATTAAATCCTAGTGCTTCTAGTCTTTTACCTAAAGTATGGAACACTCTCATCCTTCTATACTTGAGTATTTCGTACGTTGTGCAACTTTACCTTACTTTCCTTAAAGCCTCACATCACATCTTCTATCTCTTTCGTACCTCTGATTTTTAAGGGAGATCCTGCAATGTTCTCGATCACGATGTTTCTATTTTTCTGGGTCCAATAAACAAACTCCTGATTTACTTGGGTGATGTAACTCTTTAGTTTCCTCCTTCTTTTGATCGGCCTTTATGTCGGCTTAAGCTATCTTCCGATCTTGGGTTCATGGTATTAGTTATTTTGATTAGCCTTTCATGGGCACTAAGGAATATGCATGATACAATCCTTTAACAATTTAATCTCTCGTTCATGACCTGGGTTCAATTCTTTCTTTTAACATATACTAGAATATTCTACGGATGTATATGCTGCATGCATAAATCTCCGAACCCTTAAGTGCATCCATAACGTAACCAATTCTGGATCATTGATCGAATAATTTCTTTCATTCCATCTGAGCTTTCTTTCAACGTAAGCTATTTTATGGTATTTATGCCCCATTGTTGCGTCCATACTTAGGTTATCTTAGTGCCCACAAATGTTATAGTTTTCGTGCAACTCATATGAACTTTGAATTTTACCCTTAATTTTTTTCTTCCCGTTCATTATCCATGGTAGGGGCCACTTTCCTTTTGAGTGCTTACAATGTTATTGTGAGACTGTTGTTACACAACCCTTTTCTTTTTAGGTCGTTGTGTTTAGGTTGAAGCCTTCTTCCTTATTTCCTGAGCTAGTTTTTTGTTATAGTACTTAGGGAGAACCCTTGATTCTCGTAGAGTTGTGAGCTTATTACGGACATTTTTTAATGTCCTTATTTGTCTATAATCTAATCATCCGTAGTTGCTTACTTCCATGCCCTTGTGCTTGTATGGTTGCTTCTGAACTGATATTTTTACTATCTTCCCAGTAGCGCTTTCTTTTATCCTCGTAACACTCATATGGTACCTTTAACTACCCCGACTCTTGTTAGAATATATCTTAAGTATTATAATGATATTCTTCGAGGCTGAACTCTCCATGTTAGGTTCTACTATGTTTATCTCAAACGATCTGATGACTCATCTATAACCTCCTATTTATCCATAACTGGGATCTTCCTGAACAATTACTAACTACTCATTGGCCCATTCTCATATCAATATTCCTTGTACTCTTTCTTAGGTTATTTCCTTTGTCATAACTTATGTCTCGCACTGGATCCTTATTTATTAGTAACAGCTCGGGCAGGAACCTTTACTTCCTCTCCTTGACATTATGCTAGCACAATATTCTTGAATCCTAGCGTATCTGTAAGATCTGGATAAGTGCCATCTCATTCCTCTTTCATTTATCGCATTCTTCCTTTACCATTCTATAGTCACTAGAACCCCTTTATTTTGACTTAGTGCCACATCACTCCATATTCCCCCTTTCGGGGTATACTAAGAGCTGAAGCCATGAGGATCTACCTATAGATGTTTTACCTCTTCATCTTTGGCGTCATTTCTCAACATCAATGATCATTACTCACCTTGCGGTAATCTTTCTGTACCAATGATGACAAATTCCCTTACTCGCGAGGGTGGCACATAATGTAACTGGTACATACTGTCCCTTAAGCTTAACTTTGCTAATATTTCTTGCTTTAGGGAAGCGTCTTCCTGAATGACCATTCTCTGAATTTCTCATGAACCTTCTTCTGTTATTTGTCCTATTATTGTTGAAATGCGATTTGAAATTCTCATGATGCTGGCTATTACCAAATCACTCAATCCCTAATTCATATTTAGTTTACTTTTCCTCTTGGTAATCACGCTAGAGTTGCGAACTTATTTCTCGAAATGAGGACATGACTGTATGGCCTATACTCTTTTATTGTCCTAAGGCCTGTCACCCCACGTCTCTTCTTTCACTTGACTATAGAGTTTGTAATATTGTCATCTTCTGATCTATAATTGTCATCCATGTACCACATCATACCCATAATGCTTCGTTAACTCTTTTCTTATTTTCCGCTAACATTTATGCCTATCATTTTTATTTTGAAAACTCGAACAAGACATTCTTTTGCCTTTAGTTTCCCTTTGCTCCATCCAGTGGCTCTTCGAGTTGCTTAATGTTCTCGCTTTACTAGGGATGCGAGCCACACTAAGGTAATATGTATCCCTTCAAGGCTTATAGTGCATGTCTTTGTAGTACTCATATCTGGCTACACTATTTTAAAGTGTACCATCTGGGTGTCTCACAAGGAGATCTATTAGCACATTTGCCATATCCTTCGAAAATGTCATTTGTCATAAACAATTCATCCATCATATCTTCTTATACTGCTTCTATTACCCCCCATAGTGCATATCTGGAATGGGTGCGACCAATTGTATATACCTCTGTTGCTATTGAATATAACTCAAAAAGCTTATGTTCCTCTACCTCAATTATAAACACCGTTAGCCTTCATTAATTGGGTGCCTCGTACTCTTCTTCGTCTTGCTTCTTTTGCTTGTTGAAACTTGTATTTATCTTCTTAATCCATCATTGTCTTTTACCATAAATATGGATAGGCATTCTTGCCTTATGGCTTCTTATCAGGAAGCTTACACCTTTCCGTATACCCATGATCTGCTAAAGAGCTCACATTTACCTATCGTAGGCATTATACAAAAATCCATTTCCTCTGACTCAGCTCTTCCACAACTATCTCTCTTTCCAACCTTCTTTCTGGATGTAGGTATCGTCTTATTATGAATAAAATAGAATTTTGAAATTTTAATTCTTATAAGTGAGCTCTACGACACGATCTAGAGTAAGAAGAAAGAGTGACAATCCTAAATGCCCTGTAGCCTCCTGCTTATAAGTGTGGTGCACGACACACCCATAAACAAGACTCTACTTGACACAGCTTGTAGACTCCCTAGGACAAAACTACTCTGATACCACTTTTGTCACTCCCCGAATTTGGGGGGGGGGGCGACATCGGCACCCAGTACCTCACCTACCCTTGCGTACCAACTTGCAACTAAGGGACTCTGAACATATGATGTCATACTTTTGGCCATGAGCCACATTACAAGACGGCATCGAATGCTGATAAAATATCAATATAAAATTTGGCCGACAAGGCCGTCATATTTATTACAGCTGACAAACCAACCAAATATACATACAAGGCCTGAAAGCCCAACATACTGCACTAACTGACAAGATATGTCTACAAGCCTCTACTGATGGATATGCTGTGGTCAGAACGACTCTCCGACCTACTCATGACATATATATACGTATATATACAAGACATACATAAGGCTCTAGACCCGGAAACTCCGAAAGGCATAGAGCTTACTGATCAAGCTGAACTCGGGCAACACTTATTGAAGAGGCCTACTCGTCTATCTGTCTGACATGCACGCATGAAATGTAGCGCCCCCAGAAAAGGGACGTCAGTACGAAATAATGTACTAAGTATGTAAGGCAATATACTGAAAGCTGAAACTGAACTGATAATATAATAACTGCAAGTAGCTGGAAGTCAAAGATAATTTGAAGAAATGCTTACCTGCTGATACTGACTCAATTCTCTCAATATATTAAATAAAATAGTTGTCCGGCCCTATAAGGCTAAGTATACATATATATCTGCTCTGCCATAGTAGCCTCGCTCATAAGCGCTCGGCCATACTAGGCTCTGTATCTCAACCATGTTGGGCTCACTCATACGCGCTCGGCCACAGTAGGCTCGGTATAGATATAACTGTTCTGCCGCAGTAGGCTCACTCATACGTGCTCGGCCATACTAGGCTCTGTATCTCGACCAACTAGGCTTGCTCATAAGCACTCGGCCACAGTAGGATCGGTATATAACTTACCATCTGATCAGAGGTTGCCCAATAGGGGCCTGCCAACAAACTGAAGTAAGGCTTAAGCAGTTTGGGTGTAAAAGAGTTTCTTTGCAAAGAATTTTAGATGCATGACCCACAGTTCTTACAGATTACCACATATTAAATGACCTAAGAGTCATCTTATGTTATAAGGGGGGGTTTTCACGTTTTGGGAGGGGCAATTTTTATCCTTATCTGATAATTTATTAGTCAATTAGTTACTGCCCCGTTATCCGGTAATTAATCAATTACCCACAAAATTAAGAATTATCTCAATTTACTTAAAATACTACTTATTTTTAATATACTTTATACCCTACTATCATGGTCATATGGTACCTTGTATGGTACTAGTCCGTAAATATCGGGTATTAACACTTGGCCCGTATTTTATCCCAACATGCCAAACTTGGACAAATTTTTTTTCCGACTTGCTTCCATTCTCACCTTCACAAATTTATTCATCACTTATAATCCTTATAATCTCCAAATAATCTTTTCCTTGGACTGATGTCAATTACTTTACGACAAATTCAACGTAAAATACTGCAGGGTGCAACATCATCGTAACTTATTACTGCGAAGCATAATATCACTGTAATATTGCGGGGTGTAACATAAACCAACCAATTGGAAATCTACACTGCCTCCCATTCAAAGCCTCATATGGAGCCATCTGAATAGTCGACTGGTAGCTGTTGTTATAAGCAAACTCTGCAAGCGGTAGAAACAGATCCCACGACCCTTCGAAATCAATGACACAAGCACGCAACATGTCCTTCAATATATGAATAGTGTGCTCGAACTGCCCGTCCGTCTGAGGGTGAAAAGTTGTGCTCAACTCAACCTGAGTACCCAACTCTCGCTGCACGGACCTCCAAAACTGTGAAGTAAACTGAGTGCCCCTATCTGAAATGATGGAAACTGGGACACCATGCAAATGAACAATCTCTCGAATATAGATCTCTGCTAACCGCTCTGAGGAATAGGTAGTACGCATATGAATGAAGTGCGCGGACTTGGTCAGCCGATTCACAATCACCCAATTAGCATTGAACTTCTTCAAAGTTCGTGGGAGCCCAACTACAAAGTCCATGGTGATCTGCTCCCACTTCCACTCTGGAATATCCATCTGCTGAAGCAAGCCACCCGGTCTCTGATGCTCGTATTTCACCTGCAGACAATTGAGACACCGAGGTACAAATCCCATAATGTCCTTCTTTATTCTCCTCCATCAATAATGTTGTCTCAGATCCTGATACATCTTCGCGGCCCCCGGATGAATGGAATATTGCAAGCTATGAGCCTTCTCCAGAATCAGCTCCCGAAGCCCATCTACATTGGGCACACATATCCGACTCTGCATCCTCATCACCCCATCATCACCAATAGTCACATCTTTGGTATTATCGTGCTGAACTCTGTCCTTGAAAACAAGCAAATGAGGATCATCATACTGACGTTCTCTGATGCGATCATATAAGGAAGACCGAGAAATCACACAAGCCAATACCCGACTGGGCTCCGAAATATCTAATCTCACAAACTGAATGGCCAAGGCCTGAACATCAACTACAATAGGTCTCTTCCCAACTGGAATATATGCCAAACTCCCCATACTCACCGGCTTCTGACTCAAAGCATCGACCACCACATTGGCCTTCCCCGGATGGTACAATATAGTAATATTATAATCCTTTAGCAACTCCAACCATCTCCGCTGCCTCAAATTGAGATCCCTCTGCATGAACAAGTGATGGACTCTATGATGATCCGTAAACACCTTACAAGACACACCATACAAGTAATGCCTCCAAATCTTCAATGTGTGAACAATGGCAGCCAACTCCAAATCATGAATGGGGTAGTTCTTCTCATAGGGCTTCAACTGGAGAGAAGCATAAGCAATAACTCTACCTCATGCATCAGCATACACCCAATACCAACTCTCGAAGCATCACAATACACAGTATATGAACCTGAAGCTGATGGCAAAACTAACATTGGAGCTATGCTCAAGGCAGTCTTTAGCTTCTGAAAGCTCTTCTCACACTCATTCAACCATACAAATGAAGCACCCTTCTGAGTCAACTTGGTCAAGGGCGATGCAATAGATGAGAATCCCTGAACAAACTGGCGGTAATAACCTGCCAAACCAAGAAAGCTACGAATCTTTGTGGCTGAGGACGGTCTGGGCCAACTCTGAACCTCCTCTATCTTCTTCGGATCAACCTGAATACCCTCGTTGGACACCACGTGCCTCAAGAAAGCCACTGAATTGAGCCAAAACTCACACTTGGAGAACTTTGCATAAAGCTTGTCCTCCATCAATCTCTGCAATACAACTCTTAAATGTTCCGCGTGCTCCTCCTGACTATGAAAGTACACCAAAAAATCATCAATGAAAACTATGACAAATGAGTCGAGATAAGGCAGAAATACGTAGTTCATCAAATGCATGAACGTTGCTGGGGCATTGGTCATCCCAAAAGACATCACCATGAACTCATAATGACCATATCGGGTCCTGAAAGCTGTTTAAGAATATCCGAGTCCCTGATCTTCAACTGGTGATAACCTGAACGAAGATCAATCTTGGAGAAACCTCTCGCTCACTGAAGCTGGTCGAATAAATCATCAATGCGAGGCAGATGATACTTGTTCTTAACTGTTACTTTGTCCAACTACCTATAATCATTGCACATCCTCACCGTGCCATCCTTCTTCTTCACAAATAGAACCGGCGCACCCCAAGGCGACACACTAGGCCAAATGAACCCCTTATGGAGGAGTTCTGAAGCTTCTCCTTTAACTCCTTCAACTCCATTGGTGCCATACGATACAATGGAACAGAAATGGGTTGAGTGCCCTGCACCAGATCAATACAAAAATCAATATCCCTGTCCGGTGGCATGCCCGACAGGTCTACAGGAAACACATTGGGAAAATCCCTCACAATTGGAACAGAATCAATACTGGGAGTCTCTGCACTGACATCCCTCATAAAGGCTAGATACGAAAGACAAACCTTTCCAACCATATGCTGGGCCTTCAAGAATTAAATTACCCTACTAGGAACATAATCAATCGAACCTCGCCACTCAATCTGTGTCACCCCCGATATAACCAATGTGACTATCTTTGCATGACAGTCTAGAATAGCACGACACGGAGATAGCCAATCCATGCCCAAAATGACATCAAAATCCACCATACATAACAACAAAATATCTACTTGGGTATCCAGACACCCAATATTCACCACACACGACTGGTACACACGGTCTACAACAATAGTATTACCCATTAGAGTAGATACATGAACAGGTGAAACAAGAGACTCACGGGGCGTATCCTAATAACGAGCAAAGTATGATGACACATAAGAATAAGTGAAACCGGGAACAAATAATACAGAAGCATCTCTGTGGAAGACTGAGATAATACCTGTAATAACAGCATCGGTAGCGATAGGATCGAGTCTAACTAGAAGTGCATAGAAACAGGCCTAACCACCACCTGATCGACCTCCCCTCTAGGGCGACCCCTAGCTGGGTGGGTGGGTGGTGGGTGAAGTAATTGGCGCTAAAGCCGATGGCTGAATCCTCTACTAAGATGAACCTGTAAGATGACGAGGACACTACCTCTACATATGACACATCTCTCCATACTCATAGCAACTCCCGGGTGCTGGAGACGGGGACTGAAGGGAACCCCTAGCACCAAAATGACTAGTAGATGCACCTTGCATAGAAGAGCCCTGAATTGATGGAGCATGGGACGAACTCTGAGCTGGAAGGGCACTAAGTGATGACTGGCCCTGATGAGAACCGTGAGAACCATGACCCGATGACACCCCATGATAACCTGGGCGAACTGGCTAAGCAGGCCTAAATGGACGACATTTGCCGTGCTAAAACTGACCTCTCGTAGGAGCACCACCATAACTACCAGATCCTCGAGGCCTCTTGGCCTCCCTCTCATCTCACTCCTGGCGACGAACTGACTCAATCTCATGAGCAATGTCAACAACCTCATATAAGTAGCACTAGACACCCTCTCCATGGTCATGAGAATACAAAGCTGATAAGTGAGACCATCCACAAACCTCTTAATCCTCTCACTATTTGTCGGAACCAACCAAATAACACGATGAGCTAACTCAAAGAACCTCATCTCATACTGTGTCACAATTATCTCTCGCTGACACAACCACTCAAACTGCCTGCACAACCACTCTCTATGAAACTGCGACACATACTTCTCTAGAAAGAGAACAGAGAACTGCTGCCAGGTAAGGGGTATTGCACTACGCCTCTCATAAGCCACCCACCAAGTGAAGGCAGCTCCAGAAAATAGAAAAGTAGTAAAAGTGACTCTGCTGGTCTCCAGAATACCCGCTTTGCGAAGAATCCACTGACACTTGTCCAAGAAAACCTGGGCTTCCTCGCCCTCTACACCACAGAAAGTCAAAGGCTGAAGTCTACCAAACCACTCCAACCTGCGTTGCTCGTCCTCTGGCATGGCAGGAGCTACATAGTCCTGAGCAACTACAACTGGCTGGGCTGGATGTGCCCCTGGTGTATAAAGTCCCTGCACGACCTGCTCAGGTGTGAAAGCGGCGGGAGTCTGGTTGCCTTCCCCGGCCTGAGAAGTAGCTACGACCGTAGTAACTGAGACTGCCTGAGCAAGTCCAGTGCATACTGATAGAATCTGAACCAAGGCCTTCTGAAGACCCGTAATCACAATGGGCACAGCTGGTGCCTGAGCTGGTACTGCTGGAGCGTCCACACTGGGACCTGATCTTGAACTAGGGCGGCTGGTAGATATGCAAGTGCTGCCCTAGCTGATGTGCGGGCCACACCCCTACCCCTACCACGACCACGACCGCGTCCTCGACTTCTAGTGGCCACAGCTGGTGGTATTAGTGGTCGTCCATCCTAACCTGTAACGCGTGTCCTCACCATCTGTGAGAGAATAGAATAACAGAAGCTTAGTACCTGGATCAACAGATTCGCACGACAAGAATTTCAAGAATATGAAGTTTTTCCTAAAGGTTCTGCAACCTCTCGAGGATAAATATAGACGTCTCCATACCGATCCGCGAGACACTACTAAATATGTTCATGACTCGTAAGACCTATGTAACCTAGGCTTTGATACCAACTTGTCATGACCCTAAACTCGGACCCGGTCTTGACGGCGTGTCTCGTGAAAACAAGCCCAGTCGACACAACACCCAATTTATTTTAACAATTAAAATACACAATTTAAGCCTTTAACTCGATAATAATCCCAAAATAAGCAGTGAAACAGTTCAATTTGCGGAAATAAAACCAACACAGTCCGACATCGGGGTGTCACCAATCATGAGCATCTATCATAAAACCACAAGTCTGAAAGAGTCAACATAATCTATTACATAACTAGGACAAGGGAAAGAAATAATGATAAGATGGAGAGACACTAGGCTGCGAACGCCGAGCAGCTACCTAGTGGACTCTGAGAATCTACTAGAAGTTATCAACCCTCGCTAGCAGGACCTGAAATGCCTGAATCTGCACACAGGGTGCAGGGAGTAAAGTGAGTACTCGAACTCAGTGAGTAATAACAAAAAATAAAGGCTGAGCGAGAAAAAATCACGTAATAACACAACAATATGCTATACAAAGGTAGAGTAAAAACCAGTAAAATGCAAGAAAAATAGTGAAAACATATAAAGTCGCCTTAGTTTAGAATAAGCTTCTTTAAAATACCTTTTTTAACAGTTAAACAAGTAAATAACAGGCAGCTAGAAGAGATAAACATATAAAAACTGCCCCTCGGGCAACGACATGGAACAACACCAACCCCTCGGGCTATATCTCATATCACAACGTGTACCCGTACTCACTGGGGGTGTACATACTCCGGGAGGGGCACCTTACGTCCCAAGCACAATATCAAGCCATCTCGTGGCATAGTCCATAGGCTCTCGGCCTCATATTAACAAGCCACCTCGTGGCGTACTATCTCATGCCCTCCGTCTCACAATAATAAATCAGTGTATCCTCTCAACACAGGCCCTCATCCTTACTCAGTCAGAATCTCATAAGCCACTTGGGCAATAGTAAAACATGATGCTCAGCCCATATTATCATTTAATGTGTTAAAATAGAGTAAACATGGCTGAGTTATGAAAATAGTAGAATATAGTATGACTAGGTACAAGTATAAAGTAAGAACAATGAGGAAATACCAGTAAAAATCCCCTAAGGGTCCAAATAGTTGGCACGAGGCCCAAAAATGGCATTCCGCCCAAAACATGATGGTAGCAAAACAATTTTAGTTAAATATGTGGTAAAACAGTCGTTAGGGATGGACTAAGTCACAATCCCCAATGGTGCACGACCCTACACTCGTCATTTAGCGGGTGTGTCACCTCAATATAGCACAACGATGTGAAATCCGGGGTTTCATACCCTTAGGACAACATATACAAGCATTACTCACGTCTATCCGGTCCAAATCTCTAGCCTGCGATGCCTTTGCCTCTCGAATCGGCCTCTGAATGCTCCAAATCTAACCAAAAATCAGTGCAAAACCATTAAAATATGATAAGGAAACAAAACCCACTCGAAAGGAATCAAATTACAACACAAACCCCGAAATTGGCCAAACCCGACCCCCAGGCCCATGTCTCGGATCCCGATAAAAATGACATCAATAAACTCCTTATCACTCCCCGAGTTCATTCATATCAAAATCACCAAAATCCAATCTCAAATGATCCCTCAAATCCCTAATTTTAGGTCTCCAATTACAAGCCCTAGTTCTTCAATATTAGGCTTAAATTCCATGATTAATTAGGCAGAATTCACATAAGGATTGAGTATTAATTCCATAAATCTTACCTACAAATGTTCCCCCTTAAATCCCTCTTCAACCCTCTTCACAAAGCTTCAAAATTGCCCAAAAATGTTGAAAGTTATCCCCAAAATTGCGGACAATGGGTATTTATACATTCTGCCCAGACATTCAAAACCTTCTTCGCGAACGCGGTCAAAGCCTCCCATTCGCGAAGCACAACCTGAAGTTGACCACATTTTCCTTCTTCGCGAACGCCTCTGCTCTCTCGCGAACGCGATGCTCCTAACTTCAACCCTTCGCAAACGCGGTTCCCTTCTCGCGAACGCGTAGCTCAACGACCCCAGCCCTTCATGAACGTGGGACCTCACTTGCGAATGCGAAGGCTAAATATTCAGCCTCACCTACTAACCCTTCACGAACGTGAGGGTCCACTTGCGAACGCGAAGCACTGCTGTCTGCAACACTTCAGCAGATTTTTCTACAACTTCCCACAACATGAAATAGTCCGTTTGACCACGTGAAACTCAGTCGAGGCCCTCGGGACCTCAACCAAACATGCTAACATATCCCATAACATCATTCAAACTTGTTCCAACCTTCGGAATGCTTAAAACAACATCAAAACACCAAATTCGCATCGGATTCAAGCCTAAGAATTCCAAAATCTTCTAAATTCCGCTTTCGATCAAAAAGTCTAACAAACCACGTCCGAATTACCTGAAATTTTGCACACACATCCCAAATGACACTACGGACCTGCTACAACTTCTGTAATTCCATTCCGACCCTTATATCAAAATCTCACCTATCAACCGAAAAACGCCAAAATTCCAATTTCGCGAATTCAAGCCTAAATCTACTCCGGACCTCCAAAACATATTCCGATCACGATCATAAGTCTTAAATAATCTCCCGAAGCTATCCGAACCATCGAAACTCACATCCAAGCCCTATAACATATAAGTCAACATCTAGTTGACTTTTCCAACTTAAGCTTCCTCAAAAAAGACTAAGTGTCTCAAACCTTCTCAAAACCTTTCTGAACCCAAGCCAACCAACCCGATCATATATAGAACCGATAAATAAAGCAATAAGAAGTAGAAATTGGGGAAACGAAGTTCTAACTCATGAAACGACCAGCTGGATCGTTACATCCCCCCCCTCTTAAACAAATGTTCATCCTCGAACGAGTCTAGAAACATACCTGAAACCTCAAACAGGTAAGGATATCTACTCTGCATCTCCTGCTCGGTCTCCCAGGTAGCCTCCTCTATAGGCCGACCTCTCTATTGCACTTTCACTGAAGCTATATCCTTTTATCTCAACTTTTGAACCTGACGCTCCAAAATAATTATTGGCTCCATATCATAAGTTAGATCACCATCTAACTGAACCGTGCTGAAATCCAGAACATGAGACGGATCCCCAATATACTTACGGAGCATAGAGACATGAAATACCAGATGCACACTCGACAAGCTAGGTGGCAAGGCAAGCTCATAAGCCACCTCCCCAATCCTCCGAAGCACCTCAAAAGGCCCAATGAACCGAGGACTCAATTTACCCTTCTTCCCAAATCTCATAACACCCTTTATGGGAGAAACCTTCAATAGAACGTTCTCACCAACCATGTAGGACACATCCCGAACCTTCCTGTCAGCAAAACCCTTTTGTCTCGACGACGTTGTACGAAGCTTCTCCTGAATTAACTTCACCTTTTCTAAAGCATCCTGCACCAAGTCTGTCCCTAATAGCCTAGCCTCACCCAGCTCAAACCAACCAACTAGAGATCTACAAACCCTTATATGGAGCCATCTGTACTCGACTGGTAGTTGTTGTTATAAGCAAGCTCTGCGAGCTGTAGAAACTGATCCCATGACTCTCCAAAATCAATGACACAAGCACACAACAAGTCCTCCAATATCTGAATAGTGCGCTCAGACTTCCCGTCCGTCTGAGGGTGAAAAGCTATGCTCAACTCAACCTGAGTACCCAACTCTCGCTACACGGACCTCCAAAACTGTGAAGTAAACTGAGTGCCCCTATCTGAAATGATAGAAACTAGGACACCATGCAAACGAACAATCTCCCGGATATAGATCTTTGCCAACCACTCTGAGGAATAGGTAGTACGCATAGGAATGAAGTGCATGGACTTAGTCAGCCGATCCATAATCACCCAAATAGCATCAAACTTCTTCAAAGTCCGTGGGAGCCCAACTACAAAGTCCATGGTGATCTGCTCCCACTTCCACTCTGGAATATCCATCTGCTGAAGCAAGCCACCTGGTCTCTGATGCTTGTATTTCACCTGCTGCCAATTGAGACACCGAGCTACAAATCCCACAATGTCCTTCTTCATTCTCCTCTACCAATAATGTTGTCTCAAAATCTGATACATCTTCGCGGCACCCGAATGAATGGAATACCGCGAGCTATGGGCTCCTCCAGAATTAACTCTCGAAGCCGATCTACATTGGGCACACATATCCGGCTCTACATCCTCAACACCCCATCATCACCAATAGTCACATCTCTGGCATCATTGTGCTGAACTCTATCCTTGAGGACAAGCAAATGAGGATCATCATACTGGCGCTCTCTGATGCGATCATATAAGGAAGACTAAGAAATCACACAAGCCAATACCCGACTGGGCTCCAAAATATCTAACCTTATAAACCGATTGGCCAAGGTCTGAACATCAACTTCAAGAGGTCTCTCCGCAACTAGAATATATGCCAAACTCCCCATACTCAAATCCTTCTGACTCAAAGCATCAACCACCACATTGTCCTTCCCCGGATGGTACAATATAGTAATATCATAATCCTTTAGAAACTCCAACCATTTCTGCTGCCTCTCGGGAACAATACCAACAGAATCAGCCCCTCGGGCAACAATATGGAACAATACAAACCCCTCAGGCTATATCTCATATCACAGTGGTTACTCGCACTCACTGGGGGTGTATAGACTCCGGGAGAGGCCCCTCACGGCCCAAGCGCAATATCAAGCCATCTCATGACATAGTCCATAGGCTCTCGGCCTCATATGAACAAGCCACCTCGTGGCGTACAATCTTAGGCCCTCGGCCTCACAATCATAAATTAGTGTATTCTCACAACACAAACCCTCGTTCTTACTCAGTCAGAATCTCATAAGCCACTCGGGCAACAGTAAAACATGATGCTCAACCCATATTATCATTTAAAATATCATTTAATTTGTTAAAATAGAGTAAACATGACTGAGTTATGAAAATAGTAGAATATAGTATGAATGGGTACAAGTATAAAGTCAGAACAGTGAGGAAATATAAGTAAAAATCCCTTAAGGGTCCAAATAGTTGGCACAAGGCCCAAATATGACATTTCGCCCAAAACATAATGGTAGCAAATAGTTTTCAGTCAAATACACATTAAAACAGTCATTCGGGATGGACTAAGTCACATTCCCAAATGGTGCATGACCCCACCCTCGTCATTTAGCGTGTGCAACACCTCAATATAGCACAACGATGTGAAATTCAGGGTTTCATACACTTAGGACAACATTTACAATCTTTACTCACCTCTCTCCGGTCCAAATCTCTAGCCCGTGATGCCTTTGCCTCTCGAATCGGACTCTAGATGCTCCAAATCTGACCAAAAATTAGTGCAAGACCATCAAAATATGCTAAGGAAATAAAGCCCACATGAAAGAAATCAAATTACAACACAAATCCCGAAATTGGCCAAACCCGACCCCTTGGTCCCATATCTCGGATCCCGATAAAAATTACATCAATAGAATCCTTATCACTCCATGAGTTCATGCATATCAAAATCACCAAAATCCAACCTCAAATGATCCCTCAAATCCCTAATTTTAGGTCTCCAATTACAAGCCCAAGTTCTTCAATATTAGGCTTAAATTCCATGATTAATTAGGTATAATTCACAGTAGGATTGAGTATTAAGTCCATAAATCTTACCTCCAAGTGTTCCCCCTTGAATCCATCTTCAATCCTCTTCAAAAAGCTTCAAAATCGCCCAAAATGGTGAAAGTTAGCCCCAAAATCGCGGACAATGGCTATTTAAACATTCTGCCCAGGAATTCGAAACCTTCTTCACGAACTTGGTCAAAGCCTAGCATTCGTGAAGGACAACTTGACATTGACCACATTTTCCTTATTTGCGAACGTGTTTGCTCTCTCACGAATGCGATGCTCCAGACTCCAACCCTTGGCAAATGTGGCTCCCTTCTCGCGAACGCATAGCTCAAAGACCCCAACCCTTCGTGAATGTGGGACCTCCCTCACGAACGCGAAGGCTAAATCTTCAGCCTCACCTTCTAACCCTTCACGAACGTGAGGCTCCACTCGCGAACGCGAAGCACTGCTGTCTGCAACACTTCAGTAGATTTTTCTGCAACTTCCCACAACATGAAATAGTCTGTTTGACCACCTGAAACTCACCTGAGGTGCTCGGGACCTCAACCAAACATGCTAACATATCCCATAACATCATTCAAACTTGTTCCAACCTTCGGAATGCTCAAAACAACATCAAAACACCAAATTCGCATCGGATTCAAGCCTAATAATTCCAAAATCTTCTAAATTCCGCTTTCGATCAAAAAGTCTATCAAACCACGTCCGAATGACCTGAGATTTTGCACAGACATCCCAAATGACACAACGGACCTACTGCAACTTCCAGAATTCCATTCTGACCCCTATATTAAAATCTCACCTATTAACCAAAAAATGCCAAAATTCCAATTTCGTTAATTCAAGCCTAATTCTACTCTGAACCTCCAAAACACATTCCGATCACGCTCCTAAGTCCCAAATAATCTCCAAAAGCTATCTGAACCATCGGAACTCACATCCGATCCCTCTAACACATATGTCAACATCAGGTTGACTTTTCCAACTTAAGCTTCCCCAAAAGAGAATAAGTGTCTCAAACCTTCTCAAAACCTTTCCGAACCCGAGCCAACCAACCCGATCACATATAGAACCGATAAAAAAACAATAAGAAGAAGAAATAGGGGAAACAAAATGATAACTCATGAAACAACTAGCCAGGTCATTACACCCCGCCCTTTCCTGAAAAGCTCCGAGGGGCACCAGCTCCAGCGCCCACCCCTGTACATTCAGCAACTCCGCCGGATGCACCGGGTCAGGATATGAGAGATGCTATTTAGCTATTAACTCGATTAGTAGTCGCGCATGCTCGACGTTAGGAAATAGGTATTGGTTATGCAGATAGGTCCTTTAGTGTGAGGGTTCGTGACTTTATTAATTTAGACCCTTTCGTATTTACTGGGGCATATCCGAACGAGAACCCTCAAGTATTTATTGATAGAGTATGTTATGGGTAATGAAGGCCACTGTGACTGAGTCAGTTGAGCTAGCTTCCTATAGACTCCGAGATGTTGCAGTTAATTTGTACGAGTCTTGGGAATTGTCCAGTGGTGAGGATGCCCCTCCAGTAGTATGGAAAGAGTTTAAAGAGGCTTTTTTCGTCATTATCTACCACTATAGCTTAGACGAGTCAGAGTTAATAGGTTCTTGACCCTTAGATAGGGTAACATGAGTGTTCGGGAGTACAGTCTTCAGCTTGATTTGTTGGCCAAGTATGCTCCCAATATTGCATCTAAGATGGAGGATCGGGTTCACCGGTTCGTGATGGGATTAGAGCCTCACTTGCTTAACGATTGTATGTCGGTCTCGCTTCATCCAAACATGGATATTTCTCGTATTCACGCATACGCTCAGGGTGTAGAAGAGCGTAAACAGAAATAGAAGGCCGATCGTGAGCATGATATGGCCCAGAAAAAGAGAGGGAGCTATTCGGGTCCTTCTGGGGAGTTTTGAGTTGGTTAGAGGAAAGAATACCCGAGGTATCCAGCCCAACCATCGGCTAGCGCACCTATTTAGTTTGGTGGTAAGATATTCGATCATTCTACATATTCAAGGTCTGGTCAGAATTTCAGGGCCTCAGGTTCTCAATATAGGGGTGAGTCAAATCAGATGAGGCCACCCTTGCCACGATGTGCTCAATGTGGTAAGTAGCATACCGGGTAGTTACATATGGGATTAGGTATTTGTTATACTTGTAGTTATCTGGGCCACGTTATGAGGGATTGTCCGATGAGAGGTGATGCAAGCATAGCTTAGCCATCGGGATCTGTAGCAGGTTCATCATCATCAGTACGCCCCCTAGGCAAGGTCCCCAAGCACTAGTGAGTTGTGGTAGAGGCATAGGCTGAGCATCTAGCTCGAGCAGCCCTCAGAAATGCATTTATGCATTGGCAGAACGATAGGACTAGGAGTCCTCGCTTGATGTTATTACAGGTATATTATCAGTCTCCTCCTATGATATATATGCATTGATTGACCCAGGTTCCACCTTATCATATGTTACTCTGTTGGTTGCTAGTAAGTTTGAAATAAAACCTGAATTGGTTAAAACTTTTGAGGTGTCTACTCCTGTTGGGGACTCAGTGATAACTAAGCAAGTATATAGGGGTTATATAATAGTAGTTCATGGTCGATCTACCCAAACAGATCTAATTGAGTTAGATATGGTAGGATTTGATGTTATAATGGATATGGATTAGTTTGCTTCTTGTCATGTCAATGTTGATTGTAGATCAAAGATAGTCCGATTTCAATTTCCAAGGGAGCCTGTTTTGGAGTGGAAAGGTAATACGGCATCGCCGAGAGGAAGATTCATTTATTATCTCAAGGCAAGGAAGATGATCAATAAGGGTTGAATTTATCACTTAGTTCGGGTTTAGGATATGGAAGTGGAGTCACCAACCATTCAGTCCATCCCTATGGTGAATGAGTTTCCCGATGTTTTTCCTGATGAGCTTTCGAGTCTCCCGCCAGAGCGAGAAATTGAGTTTGCTATTGACCTACTATCAGATACTCATCCAATATCTATTCCTCCCTATAGAATGCCCCCCGCAGAGCTGAAAGAGTTGAAAGAAAAACTAAAATACTTGTTTAAAAAAGGCTTTATCTGACCTAGTATGTCACCGTGGGGAGCACCTGTGTTGTTTTTGAGAAAGAAAGATGGTTCCTTACGAATGTGTATTGATTATAGACAGTTGAATAAGGTAACGATCAAGAAGAAGTACCCGCTCCCGAGAATTGATGATTTATTTGATCAGTTGCAAGGTGCCAAGTGTTTTTCAAAGATAGACTTAAGGCCTGAATACCATTAGGTAAGGGTTAAGGATGAGGATATTCCAAAGACAGCATTCAGGACTAGATATGGGCACTCTGAGTTTCGGTTTATGTCATTTGGTCTGACCAATGCCCCAGCAGTATTCATGGATTTGATAAACCGTGTGTTCAGGCATTTTTTAGATCTGTTCGTAATTGTATTTATCGATGATATATTGGTGTATTCTCGTTTAGAGGCTGAGCATGCAGATCATCTACGCACTGTACTCAGAGTTCTACAAGAAGGAAAGCTGTATGCAAAATTTTCGATATGTGAATTCTGTTTGAACTCTGTAGCTTTCCTTGGGCATGTTATTTTGGGAGAAGGCATCCGGGTGGATACACAAAAGATTGAGGCAGTAAAGACTTGGCCTAGACCCACAATACCAACAGAGGTTCGTAGCTTTCTCGGTTTGGCAAGTTATTACAAGAGATTTGTGGAAGGATTTTCTTCTCTTTCAGCACCTTTAACAAAGTTAACTCAGAAGGGAGTGAAATTTCAATGGACTGACGCTTGTGAACGGCGTTTCTAGGCCTTAAAGGATAGATTAACATCAACACCGATTCTAATGCTCCTAGAAGGGACCGATGGTTATGTGATCTATTGTGATGATTCAGGCATTGGATTGGGTTGTGTGTTGATGCAGCACGATAAGTTTGTGGCTTATGCTTCTAGAAAACTAAAAAAGCACAAGAAGAACTACCCGACCCACGATTTAGAGTTAGCTGTGGTGATGCATGCACTAAAGATATGGAGGCACCACTTATATGGCATTCATGTTGATATCTATACGGATCATAAGAGCCTCCAGTTTATCTTCAAGTAAAAGGAATTGAATCTATGTCAAAGGAGATGGTTGGAGCTACTTAAAGACTATGATGTTAATATTTTATACCATCTGGGGAAGGCGAATGTAGTAGTCGATGCCCTCAGCCATAGATCTATGGCTAGTCTGTTGCATTTACACCCATAAAATAGGGGAATAAGCCATGAGGTTCATCAGCTAGCTGGTCTTGGAGTTCAGTTACTGGACTCAGGTGACATTGGAATTACTCTTCAGGATACGACACCATCCTCATTAGTAAGTGAAGTAAAGGAATGCCAGTACAAGGATCCTGTGTTAGTTCATTATAGGAATACCGCCCTTCAGAAGGAGAAGACACCGTTTGAAATTATTGAAGATGGTGTCCTTAGATATCGAGGACGATTATGTGTCCCTAATATTGCAGGGCTACATCGGCAGGTTATGGGAGAAACTCACTATTCTCGTTATTCTGTCCATCCAGGAGCGACAAAGATGTATCATGATATCAAGGAAGTATATTGGTGGGATAGAATGAAGAAGGATATAGCAGAGTTTGTTGCTTAGTATCCTAACTCTCATCAAGTTAAAATTGAGCATCAGAAACCCGGTGGGTTATTGTAGGCTACGGACATTTCGACTAGGAAATGGGAAGTAATCAATATGGACTTCATCGTAGGCTTACCTTGTACCCACCGTAAGCCCGATTCGATATGAGTGATTGTTAATAGGCTTACAAAGTCAGCCCATTTTCTGCCCATTAGAACTACATATTCCTTAGAGGATTATGCAAGGTTTTATATTAACGAAATAGTACAACTACATGGTGTCCATGTATCTATTATCTCGGATAAAGGAGCTCAATTTATAGCTAACTTCTGGAGGTCCTTCCAAAAGGGATTGGGGACTCAAGTAAGTCTTAGTACAACATTTCAACCCCAGACAGACGGATAGGCTAAGCGTACTATTCAAACATTGGAGGATATGTTACGAGCTTGTGTAATAGACTTCAAAGGTAGCTGGGATGATCATCTGCCACTTATTGAGTTCGTGTATAATAATAGCTACCATTCCAGCATTCAGATGGCTCCATACAAAGCTCTTTACGGATGAAAGTGTAGGTCGCCTATAAAATGGTTTGACGTTGGAGAATCTGAATTACATGGGCTAGACCTGGTTCAGCAAGCCAGAGAAAAAGTAAAGCTTATCCGAGATCGACTATTGACAGCTCAGAGTCGTTAGAAGTCATATTCTGATGTACGACAACGATATTTAGAGTTCGGGGTCACCTATGAAGGGTGTGATGAGGTTTGGCATGAAAGGCAAACTTAGCCCATCATATATTGGGCCTTATAGGATCATTAAGGAGAGTGGGCCAAGTAACTTATGAGTTAGAATTACCCTTGGAGTTGGAGCTGATTTTTCACGTATCTATGTTACGGAAGTACATTGGCGATCCTAGCCAAGTGGTGCCCACGGATGATGTACAGGTTACAGAGGACTTGTCATTTGAGGAAATTCCAGTTGCCATCCTAGACCGACAAATCCGTAAGCTATGGAATAAGGAGGTAGCGTCCATGAAAGTACTTTGGAGGAACAACAATGTGGAAGAAATGACTTGGGAGGCCGAGTAAAACATGAAGTCTAGATATCCCTACTTATTTCCTCCTCCAGAGAAGGTTCTGGCGGAGATATCATAACCATAAGGTACGTGTATAAATTCTTTTATTAGTTATTCTCATTGGTCGTGTGAGGCCATTATCGTTATTGATAACTATGGTCCGGTGTGACATTGGATTATTAAGCTTCTACAAGGAGAGTTGTTATTCGTGTTATTACAAAGGCGACCCTGCCAAATTTATATACATCACGTGGAGTTGAACATTCGAGGACGAATGTTTCTAAGGGGGGAAGGATGTTACATCTCGCATTTTCGTACGTTAAATTTAATTTTCAGTTAACCGATGTGGACTCGGGGATGAGATTATCTTGAGGTTAATGCATTTATGCTATTTATAATAAGCAATAAAGAAGTGTCATGAAGGATAAAGAGTACATGAATTAAAGAAAATAAGTTTCGTTGAAATAGGCCAATTTGGGAAAAAATACGGGTCGAGTAATAATACCCGATAATTACGGACTAGTACTATACAAGGTACCATATGACCATGATAATAGGATATATAAAATGTATTAAAAATAAATAAAATTTTAAGTAATTTGAGACAATTTTTAATTAGGTGGGTAATTGGTTAATTATCGGGTACCAGGATATTACCTAATTAATTAATTTAATATTTTAAGATAACCTTGCCCACCCCCCATGTGGCAGCCCTCCCTACCAAGACAATGACTCTTAAAGTCATTTGACTCTTAAAGTCATTTGAGAGGTGGCAACCTAATACATTGTATTGAAGACACCTTTTATAGTTTGAAATAACCAAGATAATATTCCATTCAAGAGACTCCATAATCCAAAGGGATACGAATGTTAGCCATTTCTGTCATTATCCATGAGACTTGGACATTAATTCCTTGTGAAAGATCAAGCAACATTCTGTCTTTGGTTTAAAACCAAAAACGGAAACCATTTCAAGAAATCATAGCCAAATTTTGTTTGAAAGTTTCAAATAAGCAAGCACAATTTTGTTCAAGGATTCAGAAAGCAGAAATTCGATTTATTTCAAGTTCTAAGTTCAATCAATGAAGGTTCTCCAACATAATATTATACAGAGTTTTCCCTACTCCAGGTATGTTAAGGCCATCCCTTCTTTCCTTTGGCATGGTCCAGATTATACTGAAGAAACGAACAAACACACAGTTTCCATAAATTACTATACTCATAGAGATACTAGGGGTGTCTATATTCTTGATTCCCCATGAGAATTATTATTATCTTCTGTTCATGGGTCTTAAAATAATACGCAGTTGAAAAAGTTTATCCGGAAGGAATATTGAGATTTTTACATACTTTTCATGCATTTCACCCATTTATATATGTTCATTGACCCATGACCAAATGGCATTATATACGCGCATATATGTAAATATATGTATATGGGATATGGGAAAAGGTTACAGTGTTATATACGCACCACCACCTGATCAGCTGGTATATGTTGATGATGTTGCACACAGTGGCCGAGACGATATGATGGGATGCCCTCAGTGGCTTGATGATATTATGTACACCCATGCCTATGCATGGCACAACATTTATATGCACGTGCATGACATTATGAATGTTTTAGAATTTACAAAGTTGTTCTGATTTAAAGACGTGTTTCTATATTCCATGTTTCATCTATGTCTTTTACGTACTAATTTTCATGCCTTACATACTCAGTACATTTTTCATACTAATGCCCCATTTTACGGGGCCTGTGTTTCATGCCCGTAGGTGCAGGTAGGTAAGCTGACGGTCCCCCTTCTTAGGATCCCTGATCAGTGAGAGTTGGCGTGCTCCACTTGATCCGAAGTTGTCTATAGCAGCATTGCGCTCGCCCACTATATTCTGCATATATACGTACATATGCCTTCTTGGCAGGTATCCTTCATGTATGTTATTTTCGTAATTCAGTAAATGTTATTCAGGTTCAGATCTTAGACACATGCTTAGGGGTGTTTGACAAGTAGGACTCAGGCACCCATCGGGGCCCATGGGTTTGGGTCGTGACATCATCATCTGGTGCGGGCTAGGTTTTTGCCTATCATCTAAAAGGTTATTAAAATACAAGTGAACAAATAAGAAATAAACTTTGAGATACTTGACCGTGGATACTTGGTCAAAAGTGGTAATCTTCAAGTGTACCACATTACAATTGGAATGTAATACTTTCCCGTACATTGTCTCCAATTCATACACTCCTCTTTCAGTAATGCCTTTAACTCGGTACGACCCTTCCCAATTAGAACACAATTTCCCTACATTTGCCGCCTGTGTTGATTGAAATACCTTCTTAAGGACAAAGTCCCCAGTCTTGAAATATCGAAGATTCGCCCTTTGCTTTTACGTTACCATTTGTATCAAGGCTGCTTCCCTTCGATCCTCTGTCAAATCTAAATTTGTACAAAGTTCTTCCTCAGTCGATGCTTCATTTGTATGCTCGAACCTTGTGCTTGGATCCCCTATTCCATATGACCCAGTACCATAAAAAAGAGAAAACTGATTTTCTCCCATGCTTATTTTTGTCGTTGTTCTGTAAGCCCATAATGCCCTAGGTAGCACTTCAGGCCACCTGCCTTTTGATTCTTCTAACCGCTTCTTTATATTGTTGACAATGATTTTATTTGTTGACTCTGCTTGTCCATTAGCTACGGGATAATATGGGGGCGATGTAATTCATTTAATTTTCCAACTTTTGAAAAAATCAGTAACCTTTGCTCTCACAAATCGAGGCCTATTATCATAGACCATTTCTCTTGGAACCCCAAATCGACATATTATATTCCTACAAACGAAGTCGACAACCTCTTTTTCTCGTACCTATTTAAAGGCACCTACTTCCACCCACTTGGAAAAATAGTCGGTTATAATTAATAAAGATCGTACCTTTCCTGAATCTTGAGGAACAGGACCTACAATGTCCATTCCCTATTTCATAAATGGCCACGATGCGATAATTGAGTGAAGCAACTCTGCTAGCTTATGCATATTGTTTGCATAACGTTGGCATTTATCGCACCTTTTTACAAACTTTTCTGCCTCATCTTCCATCTTTGGCCAATAATATCCTGCTCTTATGTCACGACCCAAACCGAAGGGCCACGACGGGCACCCGGTGCCTTACTCAACTGAGTACCAACGTAACATATCTTTTTTAACATGTTATCATGAGTAAATGAGCTAGAAAACCCGTCATGAGATAACAAGAATAAAACATAAGGGAATACTCAACATATGAAGACCCAAACATGATAAACAAACTAATATATGTGACATACGGCCCTATAAGGCCGACATGACCATTAGTAAACTCGAAACATAGGCCGACAAGGCCATATGATTATCCATACACCTGACATCTGTCTACAAGCCTCTAAGAGTACATAAAATCATAAAGGTCGGGACAGGGCCTCGCCATACCAATCAATACATATCCAAAGCATACTGACCAAATAGGCAACTCCGGAGCAAGTGGAGTGCACCAACACCTTCGCTGAGCTAATAGCCTACTAGAAGGACTATCAACCTATCAATCGGGACCTGCCGGAATGAAACGCAACCTCCATAGGCAAAAGGGACATCAATACGAATAAAGTACCGAGTACGTTAGGCAGGAAAGCATAAACAAGAACAGTAATGTAAAGAGAGAGATAGAGGAGATACAACCTGTAACATCTGAGTGCCTGTAGGGGCTATGATATGAAATGCATAATACATATATATATACATAAAAATTTTAAAAACATTCGCCTATGTGGGCATCGTCCTCATCATATCGTACCCGGCCTCAAAGAGGACTCGGTAAAAGCGTACCCGACCATCATAAGGTTCGGTAGAATCATACCCGGCCACGTGGAGCTCGGTAAAACCCAACTGATCAGTGGTTTCACAATATGTGCCGTACTCGGCCGACTATAGCGTGGCTCGGTAGAGTAAAATAGATACATATACATAATGCATGCTCGACTCATAGAATCACATTCTAAACCTTTTGGAGTGACTTAAGAACATTATGGACATCCCTACCATCAATATGAACCTTAGTAGGATTTAAGGATCATACACACTTGTTTAGAATAATTTTATAAGGAAAGAACAACATGGACAACCTTAGTTGCTAGGAGTAGAGTCATTATGAAATAGCGTATCGTTTATGTTCATTTCATTTTAGACCATGCCAAAAGAAAGAAGAAAGTGCCTTAACATACCTTAAACCCGTTGAGTCCTTAATCACTTTCAAACAACTCTTCAAACAAGTCAACTCAATCTATCATAGTATAAGGAGATTCAAAATCAGTGCTGAGCAAAGGCTAAGTCTATAACTTAAGCTAGTAGCTCGTTTACGTAAATTTTGGCAGCATCTCCCTTGTAACAAGGGCCTCCTCCAATACCATATACAAACAACAATGACCAGAGCAATCCATCAATACATAATTATCAATATCAAGACACCATATAACAACAACAAGTCACAACTACATTACGACGAGCGGCAAGCTCCGATTGGAATCCGTATACCCCTTATCAATCCTTATAGACTTCTTACTTCAACATAAAAGTATCATTAACTTGATAATGAAGTCATTAATCAATGATTCCAGCCTTATACCATATATTTATAACAACGAAAATAATCCACAACTTCAACTATCCCCAACTAGCAACTTTATTCACTAGTTCATGTCTAGCCCATCCATTTAACTTAATCAATATCAAGATAACCTTAGGCACAAGCAAGAACACAATATACATACCTCCTACAGTAACTTCAAGTCAAAATCCAAGTTATATTCATTTTACAACAACCCTTAATAGCAATACAACACCATAGAAGTGACTTAAGCTAATCCAAGTATTATCTTGTAGTTTATCATCCTAACAACTTAACCAACATACAAGCAAGATTAAGCACAATTAGTAGGCTGTTATACTCACCTTAGACAGCAGCAAAAACTTGGAATTTCATCCAAATACAGCCCACAACAATCCTCAATGACAACACAACCTCAAAGAGGTGTTGTTCTTCACTAGAACTAAGTTTTGATGTTGAAATATGGTGTAATCACTTTGGAATCACTTCAAACCCTTGTGGTATATGTTTAGGAGGGTTAGGAGAAGTTTGGAGACGAATATTAGTTGAAAAATGAGCAAAAATAGGCGTCCAAATCGTTTATAAATTGAAGTAGGTCAACCACAGCCTAAGTGGGTCCCATTGGGAGCTGCTTGCACGGTCTCACGAAAACACGAATATCTCTCTACTCCGATATCGTATTGATGAACGATTTAATGCGTTAGAAACTATACTAGTATATATTCAATTAGATAGGTAGAAAACCCCATGATTCCAAGTATATTTGGAGAAATGCTCAGATACATTGGACCTAAAATTCAGCAAATTTATGAATGTAACTTGTGATGACCTTTGCCAACTCTTGTTCCACAACTTGCTTGCCTTCAAAATGTAGAAAATGAATATCATACGACTAAAATAACTCATAGAATAACCTCCTTATCATGTAAGAACCCTAGTCTCACCCCAAAGTACATGTTATAACATTCCAAACTTGTCGACTTTTGACGAAACTTATTTTCTTCAATTGGTTTAGCTTCTAAGATTTCCAACCCTCTTGGTACTCGTTATTCATGATCTTAAATATTTATAACCTCCAAGGTAACATGATTAACTTACTTTGTTTTCTTCCAAATATAATCTCATTTCCGAGCTTACATCAATGACTTACGACGTACTCTCACGTATGAAAACTTGGGGTGTAACATCATTCCCCCTTTGGAACATTCGTCCTCGAATGTTGACTGATGCGCTTATTAGTTTCATAAACTATGACTCTTACGAATAATTTAATGCTCATCTTTCCATCTAAGCAACTGTTTTGTGAATAAATCCAAATGCTTCGGCATTCCCCCCGTTTAGGCCTCTTTGTCACACCATGACATATGGTTGGAATTCTTTCAACATCTTAACATTTGATACCTTATGTTATGCAGTATGTACGATTGTGTCCTTGTATGAGCGCCTAGCGACTCATCATCTCTTTTTCCTCCATCTTTTAGACAATCTCTAAGCCTCACTTTATGAACATATATAGAATTATGACAAGTTGTCCCTCTAGGCATCTATATGTGTACTGATGTCTTTCGCTTGGTACTTTATCGAACTTAAGACTATTTCTATCTCTTGTTTCATAGCCTTGTATATCTATCCTTATGGATTTACTACATCTAAGTAGGTTATACTATACCATAAAACTTACTTCGATTTATTATTACCGAGGTTTGCTACCCAACTCCAGGTTACTCTCTCGCTGCTTATCCTATATGTATAAATCTAAGTCCTTTAGTGCTTTCTCATTATTATTCATCTAAGAATAACAAACAAATCCCATCTCGAACTTTGGAACTTGTACCCATCTATTATTTATTCACCTTAATGTTGATCTATAATCTATCACTGATAACTTGTAACCTCTTACGTAATACACTGTCACTAGGGCTCACATCTTATCGGGGAACATATGAAGTAATTTTCCTGATCCACCTAGGGATAATACTATACTTCAATAACCGTATTTCATTGCATCCCAATGCGATTCATCTTATGGGGGTTTTCTAATCCCGTGTAATTAATGAAATCCCTTTCTCGTTAAATCGTTACTCAATCAAAGGCCTAAGCATCATCCTCTTATCTATAACAATTAGGCCCTTATTCTACTGCCAGGGCAGCATTCCATCTCTTCCAAATGCACCTAGTCTCAGACTCTTTTGTGTTCATTCAGGCTGTACCGAGCTTTTTATTACATATGGAAATCATCAGCTCCCTTGTTTTGATGGGTTTAATCCCGAGGACATACATATTCTCGTCACCTTCTCACTCACCTTTTCATATCCTTACTCCTATCTACCTAAAACCTTGTTGCTCTACAATACTTTACCTTAGGACCTACACCGATCTATTTATACTACTCGCAACCTTCCTTTAACTTGCTAGCACCATAAATTTCCTTTCGTGCCTTCTCAGTTGTCCTTAAATGTAAGCAATTACTTTTGCTGGTCGTTCTATCACTTGTTGCATGAATACTTGGCTTGTCATTTTGCCCACGAAATACTATAATTTCCTGTACCTCATATGATCTCAAACATCACCTTTGATGGCTTTTTTTTAACCATTCATTAGCCATGATAGGTGCCACTTTCTTATGGAGTGTATACAATATTGTAGTGAGACTGTTGTTATAGGATAATTTACTCTTTAGCTCACTATGCTTAGGTAGAAACCTTCTTCCTTATTTCCTCAGCTAGTCTTTCATTGTAGTACTTAGGGAGACCTTCTGGCTCTTGTAAAGTTGCGAGCTTGATATATCGTACACCCGAAGGTAATTTTCGTTATTCTTACTCGCCTATAATAATCCTTAGTTACATAAATTTATGCCTTTGTGCTCGTAGGGTTACTTCTAAGCTCAAATTTTTATTGTCTCCTTAGTGGCACTCTCTCTTATTTTCATAAACCTTAAAAATGGTACCTTTAACTGCCTCAACTCCTATCTGAAATTTTTTTCAAATGATTGTGATCTCGTATCTGCGGGACTGAATTCACTATGTTGCGATTCACTACATTTATCTTGCATGATCTATTGATTTATTTGTGACCTCTTGTCTGGACATAACTGGGCTCTTCCTGAATCAACTACTAATTACTCGTTGGTCCATTCTCATATATATATATATATTCTGCATAATCCCTCTTGGGATATATCCTTTGTCTTAACTTATCTCTCGCCACTAGCTCCTGATGTATCAAGTGTCCATTCACACTTATTTATCAATAACATCCTGGCCGGAAACTTTTACTGCCTCTCTCCGGTGTCGTGCTTGTATAATGTTCTGGGGTCGCAACATATCTGCAGGAACTGAATAAATGCAACATCATCCCTTTCTACTTTTTACCACATTCTTTCTTTACCATTCCATAGTTAACTGAACCACTTAACTCCGACTTAATATCATATCACACCATATTCTCCCCTTTAGGGGAGTACTAAGATTTAGTACTACGATGATCTACCTATAGTTGTTTTACCTTTTCATATTTGGCGTCTTTTCACATTATCAATGAACCCTAATCACCTTATGGTAACCTTTTGTACCAGGGATAACTAAATTTCTTATGCACGAAGGTGACACCTACTATAATTGGCACACTTAGTCCCTTAATATTAACTCTGCTCAGAGTGCTTGCATTAGGTAAGCGACTTCCTAAATGGCCTTTAAAGGTTATTCGTCTGTTATCTATTCTATTGTTGTTGGAGCACGATCTTTGAAATTATCACGATGTCGACCATTATCAAATCCTCCGGTCCCTAATTCATGTTCGGTTTTATCTTGTTCACCTACCCATACTGATTTTTATTACTCTGGGGTCTAACCTTTCCTCCTGGTAATCTTGTTGAAGTCACCATCTCATTTCTCGAAATAAGAATATGACTTTATGGATTATACTCTTTTATTGCCTTAAGACTTGTCACCTCTTGTATTTTCCTTCACTTTGACTATAGAGTCTGTCATCGTGTCATATTTTGATTTACTGTTATCACCCCTATATCACATCTTACTCATGATGCATTATTTATTTTCTTCTTATTCTCCGGATAATATTCTTTTTATCTATCACTTTATTCTGAAAACTTCAACAAAAAGTTCTTTCCCTATAAGCTCCCCTAGCTTCATCTCACTGGCTCTTGGGAATGCCTAACATTCTTTTTTTACTCGGGGCTAGAGTCATACTAAGGTAAATATTTATCCCTTCTAGGATCCCACTGCCTATCTTCTGAAATTTCTGAATATTTCAATATTCGTATCTGATTGTACTACTCTAGAGTTCACCATCTGGGTGTCTTAGAAGGAGATCCATTACCACATTTGCACCATCTTTCAGAAACGTAGTTAATGATAACAACCTATCCACAATTTTTGGGTTACTCTAACTCCAACTGGATCCTGATATCCCATCTTTATCTTAAATAATATCTGTTAGCTCCCATAGAACATAACTGAGATGGGTGTGGCCAATTGTACTTACCTCTGACATTGATGAAGGTACCAAAATGCTTATATTTCTCTGCCTGATTTGAAAATATTGATAATCTTCATTATCTGGGTACCTCATACCCCTTTTCACCTTACTTCTTTTACTTGTTAAAACTTGTATCTAGCTTCTGAATTCCTCATAGATTTTCACCATATTCGTGAATAGATATTCATGCCTTAAGGCTCCTTATTAAGAAGCATACAGATCTTAGTACACACATGATCTGTTGAAGACCTCACATTTACTAATCATAAGCATGATGTGAAATCAAGTTCCTCTGACTCAACTCTTCCACATCCACATGCAATCTCTTACCAACAGTCCTTGTGGATGTAGGTATCGTTGTATTATGACTAAAGTCGAATTTAGGAGTTTGAATTCTTACAACTGAGCTCTACTACACGATCTAGAGTAAGACAAAAGAGTGACAGACCTAAATGCCCCATAGCATCCTGCTTATAAGTGTGGTGCACAATACACCCATAAACAAGACTCTACTAGACACGGCTTGTAGACTCCCTAGGACAGAACTGCTCTGATACCACTTCTGTCATGACCCAAACTGAAGGGCCACGACGGGCACCCGGTGCCTTACTCAACCGAGTACCAACGTAACATATCTTTCTTAACATGTTATCATGAGTAAATTAGCCAAAAACCCCGTCATGAGATAACAAGAATAAAACATAAGGGAATACTCAACATATGAAAACCCAACATGATATACAAAGTAATATATGTGACATACGGGCCTATAAGGCCGACATGACCATTAGTACACTCGAAACATAGGCCGACAAGGCCATATGATTATCCATACACCTGACATCTTTCTACAAGCCTCTAAGAGTACATAAAATCATAAAGGTCAGGACAGGGCCCCGCCATACGAATCAATACATATCCAAAGCATACTGCCCAAATAGGCAACTCCGGAGCAAGTGGAGTGCACCAACACCTTCGCTGAGCTAATAGCCTACTAGGAGGACTGTCAACCTATCAATCGGGACCTGCGGGAATGAAACGCAGCGTCCCCAGGCAAAAGGGACGTCAGTACGAATAAAGTACCGAGTATGTTAGGCACGAAAGCATAAACAAGAACAGTAATGTAAAGAGAGAGATAGAGGAGATAAAACCTGTAACATCTGAGTGCCTCTAAGGGCTATGATATGAAATGCATAATACATATATATATACATAAAAAATTTAAAAACATTCGCCTCTGTGGGCATCGTCATCATCATATCGTACCCGGCCTCAAAGAGGACTCAGTAAAAGCGTACCCAACCATCATAAGGTTCGGTAGAATCGTACCCGGCCACGTGGAGCTCGGTAAAACCCAACTGATCAGTTGTTGCACATTATGTGTCGTACCCCGCCGACTATAGCGCGGCTCGATAGAGTAAAATAGATATATATACATAATGCATGCTCAACTCATGGAATCACATTCTAAACCTTTTGGAGTGACTTAAGAACATTATGGACATCCCTACCATCAATATGAACCTTAGTAGATCTTCAATTTGGTAGGTAGAACACCCCATGATTCCAAGTATATTTGGAGAAATGCTCAGATACATTGGACCTAAAATTCAGCAAATTTATGAATGTAACTTGTGATGACCTTTGCCAACTCTTGTTCCACAACTTGCTTGCCTTCAAAATGTAGAAAATGAATATCATACGACTAAAATAACTCATAGAATAACCTCCTTATCATGTAAGAACCCTAGTCTCACCCCAAAGTACATGTTATAACATTCCAAACTTGTCGACTTTTGACGAAACTTATTTTCTTCAATTGGTTTAGCTTCTAAGATTTCCAACCCTCTTGGTACTCGTTATTCATGATCTTAAATATTTGTAACCTCCAAGGTAACATGATTAACTTACTTTGTTTTCTTCCAAATATAATCTCATTTCCGAGCTTACATCAATGACTTACGACGTACTCTCACGTATGAAAACTTGGGGTGTAACATCATTCCCCCTTTGGAACATTCGTCCTCGAATGTTGACTGATGCGCTTATTAGTTTCATAAACTATGACTCTTACGAATAATTTAATGCTCATCTTTCCATCTAAGCAACTGTTTTGTGAATAAATCCAAATGCTTGGGCATTCCCCCCGTTTAGGCCTCTTTGTCACACCATGACATATGGTTGGAATTCTTCCAACATCTTAACATTTGATACCTTATGTTATGCAGTATGTACGACTGTGTCCTTGTATGAGCGCCTAGCGACTCATCATCTCTTTTTCCTCCATCTTTTAGACAATCTCTAAGCCTCACTTTATGAACATATATAGAATTATGACAAGTTGTCCCTCTAGGCATCTATATGTGTACTGATGTCTTTCGCTTGGTACTTTATCGAACTTAAGACTATTTCTATCTCTTGTTTCATAGCCTTGTATATCTATCCTTATGGATTTACTACATCTAAGTAGGTTATACTATACCATAAAACTTACTTCGATTTATTATTACCGAGGTTTGCTACCCAACTCCAGGTTACTCTCGCGCTGCTTATCCTATATGTATAAATCTAAGTCCTTTAGTGCTTTCTCATTATTATTCATCTAAGAATAACAAACAAATCCCATCTCGAACTTTGGAACTTGTACCCATCTATTATTTATTCACCTTAATGTTGATCTATAATCTATCACTGATAACTTGTAACCTCTTACGTAATACACTGTCACTAGGGCTCACATCTTATCGGGGAACATATGAAGTAATTTTCCTGATCCACCTAGGGATAATACTATACTTCAATAACCGTATTTCATTGCATCCCAATGCGATTCATCTTATGGGGGTTTTCTAATCCCGTGCAATTAATGAAATCCCTGTCTCGTTAAATCGTTACTCAATCAAAGGCCTAAGCATCATCCTCTTATTTATCACAATTAGGCCCTTATTCTACTGCCAGGGCAGCATTCCATCTCTTCCAAATGCACCTAGTCTCAGACTCTTTTGTGTTCATTCAGGCTGTACCGAGCTTTTTATTACATATGGAAATCATCAGCTCCCTTGTTTTGATGGGTTTAATCCCGAGGACATACATATTCTCGTCACCTTCTCACTCACCTTTTCATATCCTTACTCCTATCTACCTAAAACCTTGTTGCTCTACAATACTTTACCTTAGGACCTACACCGATCTATTTATACTACTCGCAACCTTCCTTTAACTTGCTAGCACCATAAATTTCCTTTCGTGCCTTCTCAGTTGTCCTTAAATGTAAGCAATTACTTTTGCTGGTCGTTCTATCACTTGTTGCATGAATACTTGGCTTGTCATTTTGCCCACGAAATACTATAATTTCCTGTACCTCATATGATCTCAAACATCACCTTTGATGGCTTTTTTTTAACCATTCATTAGCCATGATAGGTGCCACTTTCTTATGGAGTGTATACAATATTGTAGTGAGACTGTTGTTACAGGATAATTTACTCTTTAGCTCACTATGCTTAGGTAGAAACCTTCTTCCTTATTTCCTCAGCTAGTCTTTCATTGTAGTACTTAGGGAGACCTTCTGGCTCTTGTAAAGTTGCGAGCTTGATATATCGTACACCCGAAGGTAATTTTCGTTATTCTTACTCGCCTATAATAATCCTTAGTTACATAAATTTATGCCTTTGTGCTCGTAGGGTTACTTCTAAGCTCAAATTTTTATTGTCTCCTTAGTGGCATTCTCTCTTATTTTCATAAACCTTAAAAATGGTACCTTTAACTGCCTCAACTCCTATCTGAATTTTTTTTCAAATGATTGTGATCTCATATCTGCGAGACTGAATTCACTATGTTGCGATTCACTACATTTATCTTGCATGATCTATTGATTTATTTGTGACCTCTTGTCTGACCATAACTGGGCTCTTCCTGAATCAACTACTAATTACTCGTTGGTCCATTCTCATATATATATATATTCTGAATAATCCCTCTTGGGATATATCCTTTGTCTTAACTTATCTCTTGCCACTAGCTCCTGATATATCAAGTGTCCATTCACACTTATTTATCAATAACATCCTGGTCGGAAACTTTTACTGCCTCTCTCCGGTGTCGTGCTTGTATAATGTTCTGGGGTCGCAACATATCTGCAGGAACTGAATAAATGCAACATCATCCATTTCTCCTTTTTACCACATTCTTTCTTTACCATTCCATAGTTAACTGAACCACTTAACTCCGACTTAATATCATATCACACCATATTCTCCCCTTTAGGGGAGTACTAAGATTTAGTACTACGATGATCTACCTATAGTTGTTTTACCTTTTCATATTTGGCGTCTTTTCACATTATCAATGAACCCTAATCACCTTATGGTAACCTTCTGTACCAGGGATAACTAAATTTCTTATGCATGAAGGTGACACCTACTGTAATTGGCACACTTAGTCCCTTAAGATTAACTCTGCTCAGAGTGCTTGCTTTAGGTAAGCGACTTCCTAAATGGCCTTTAAAGGTTATTCGTCTGTTATCTATTCTATTATTGTTGGAGCACGATCTTTGAAATTATCACGATGTCGACCATTATCAAATCCTCCGGTCCTTAATTCATGTTCGGTTTTATCTTGTTCACCTACCCATACTGATTTTTATTACTCTGGGGTCTAACCTTTCCTCCTGGTAATCATGTTGAAGTCACCATCTTATTTCTCGAAATAAGAATATGACTTTATGGCTTATAATCTTTTATTGCCTTAAGGCTTGTCACCTCTTGTATTTTCCTTCACTTTGACTATAGACTCTCTCATCGTGTCATATTTTGATTTACTGTTATCACCCCTATATCACATCTTACTCATGATGCTTTATTTATTTTCTTCTTATTCTCCGGATAATATTCTTTTTATCTATCACTTTATTCTGAAAACTTCAACAAAAAGTTCTTTCCCTATAAGCTCTCCTAGCTTCATCTCACTGGCTCTTGGGAATGCCTAACATTCTTTTTTTTTACTCGGGGCTAGAGTCATACTAAGGTAAATATTTATCCCTTCTAGGATCCCACTGCCTATCTTCTGAAATTTCTGAATATTTCAATATTCGTATCTGATTGTACTACTCTAGAGTTCACCATCTGGGTGTCTTAGAAGGAGATCTATTACCACATTTGTACCATCTTTCAGAAACGTAGTTAATGATAACAACCTATCCACAATTTTTGGGTTACTCTAACTCCAACTGGATCCTGATATCCCATCTTTATCTTAAATAATATCTGTTAGCTCCCATAGAACATAACTGAGATGGGTGTGGCCAATTGTACTTACCTCTGACATTGATGAAGGTACCAAAATGCTTATATTTCTCTGCCTGATTTGAAAATATTGATAATCTTCATTATCTGGGTACCTCATACCCCTCTTCACCTTACTTCTTTTACTTGTTAAAACTTGTATCTAGCTTCTGAATTCCTCATAGATTTTCACCATATTCGTGAATAGATATTCATGCCTTAAGGCTCCTTATTAAGAAGCATACACATCTTAGTACACACATGATCTGTTGAAGACCTCACATTTACTAATCATAAGCATGATGTGAAATCGAGTTCCTCTGACTCAACTCTTCCACATCCACATGCAATCTCTTACCAACAGTCTTTGTGGATGTAGGTATCGTTGTATTATGACTAAAGTCGAATTTAGGAGTTTGAATTCTTACAACTGAGCTCTACTACACGATCTAGAGTAAGACAAAAGAGTGACAAACCTAAATGCCCCATAGCATCCTGCTTATAAGTGTGGTGCACAATACACCCATAAACAAGACTCTACTAGACACGGCTTGTAGACTCCCTAGGACAGAACTGCTCTGATACCACTTCTATCATGACCCAAACTGAAGGGCCGCGACGGGCACCCGGTGCCTTACTCAACCGAGTACCAACGTAACATATCTTTCTTAACATGTTATCATGAGTAAATTAACCAAAAAACCCGTCATGAGATAACAAGAATAAAACATAATGGAATACTCAACATATAAAAACCCAACATGATATACAAAGTAATATATGTGACATACGGGCCTATAAGGCCGACATGACCATTAGTACACTCGAAACATAGGCCGACAAGGCCATATGATTATCCATACACCTGACATCTTTCTACAAGCCTCTAAGAGTACATAAAATCATAAAGGTCAGGATAGGGCCCCGCCATACCAATCAATACATATCCAAAGCATACTGACCAAATAGGCAACTCCGGAGCAAGTGGAGTGCACCAACACCTTCGCTGAGCTGATAGCCTACTAGGAGGACTGTCAACCTATCAATCGGGACCTGCAGGAATGAAACGCAGCGTCCCCAGGCAAAAGGGACGTCAGTACAAATAAAGTACCGAGTATGTTAGGTAGGAAAGCATAAACAAGAACAGTAGTGTAAAGAGAGAGATAAAGGAGATAAAACCTGTAACATCTGAGTGCCTCTAAGGGCTATGATATGAAATGCATAATACATATATATACATAAAAAATTTAAAAACATTCGCCTCTATGGGCATCGTCATCATCATATCGTACCCGGCCTCAAAGAGGACTCAGTAAAAGCGTACCCAACCATCATAAGGTTCGGTAGAATCGTACCCGGCCACGTGGAGCTCGGTAAAACCCAACTGATCAGTTGTTGCACATTATGTGTCGTACCCCGCCGACTATAGCGCGGCTCGATAGAGTAAAATAGATACATATACATAATGCATGCTCGACTAATGGAATCACATTCTAAACCTTTTGGAGTGACTTAAGAACATTATGGACATCCCTACCATCAATATGAACCTTAGTAGATCTTCAATTTGGTAGGTAGAACACCCCATGATTCCAAGTATATTTGGAGAAATTCTCAGATACATTTGACCTAAAATTCAGCAAATTTATGAATGTAACTTGTGATGACCTTTGCCAACTCTTGTTCCACAACTTGCTTGCCTTCAAAATGTAGAAAATGAATATCATACAACTAAAATAACTCATAGAATAACCTCCTTATCATGTAAGAACCCTAGTCTCACCCCAAAGTATATATTATAACATTCCAAACTTGTCGACTTTTGATGAAACTTATTTTCTTCAATTGGTTTAGCTTCTAAGATTTCCAACCCTCTTGGTACTCGTTATTCATGATCTTAAATATTTGTAACCTCCAAGGTAACATGATTAACTTACTTTATTTTCTTCCAAATATAATCTCATTCCTGAGCTTACATCAATGACTTACGACGTACTCTCACGTATGAAAACTTGGGGTGTAACATCTTATTAGCGTTTTTACTTATGACCTTCCTCCTGCGTGATTCTCGTAATGTCCTTTATGCATTTCTCTCATCACATATTCAGTTTCTGATGGTCCAAGGCACCGCGCTAAGAGTCCTCCAAATATTTTGTGATACAAATTTCCTTCTATTAAGTGATATTGGGCAACTGTTATTCGCAACAACATGGATTTCTTCTTATCCTTAGGTAAAATTTCATACTGTAGATAATTTACAAATTCATTTCCCCATCCCAAGTTAAATTATTGAATTTACCTCATTCTTGGTTTGAACAATCGCTGAATGAAATAAGTGCATCATGATTATATTTTTCATGGTTGTCACATCAACTATGGACCCTAGGATTGCTAACACATCAGCTTCTACATTTTCTTCTGTTGGTATTTGAACAACTTTACGTAGTTGGAACTGTCGCAGAGTTCCTGCACCTTTTCCAAGATTGTTGCATTTGTGTCTCTCTAGCCTCGTAATTCCCTTGCATTTGATTTACCACAAGTTGTGTAACAACCCGGACGGTTGTTTCATGAGTTACCGCTCTATTTTTCCCATTTTTGCTTCTTTGTGCTTTGTTTATCTGTGTTATATGGTATCGAGTTAGTCGATTCGAATTCAGAATAGTTTTAGTAAGGTTTGAGACACATAGTCTCTTTTGAGTAAGCTAAAGTTGCAAAAGTCAACCGGATGTTGCCTTAAGTGTTAAAGGGCACGCATGTGAGTTTCGATGGTTCTAATAGCTTCGGGAGGTGATTTGGGATATAGGAGTGTGATCGGAACGTGTTTTGGAGGTCCGTAGTAGATTTAGGCTTGAATTGGCGGAATTGGAATTTTGGCGTTTTCCGGTTGGTAAGTGAGATTTTGATATAGGGATCGAAATAGAATTTCGGGAGTTGCAGTAGGTTTGTTGTGTTATTTGGGATGTGTATGAAAATTTCAGGTCATTCGGACGTAGTTTGATAGACCTTTTGATCAAAAGCGTAATTCAGAAGATTTTTAGAACCTTAGGCTTGAATCCGAAGTGTTTTGGTCGATTCGATGTTGTTTGAGGTATTTAGAAGATTGGTATAAGTTTGAATAGTAGTATAAGGCTGGTTTCTACTTTTGGTTGAGGTCCCGGGTGCCTCGGGGTGATTTCGGATGGTTGGTGGAAGATTTGAATTGGGTTTTTATTAGTTGAAGATTTTCCCATTGTTGTCATAACCGCACCTGCGGCTAGGGGACCGCAGGTGCGGTCTCACACAAGCGAAACTAGAGCTGCAGATGCGGACAAGGGTGGCATCAGCTAGAACTGCAGAGGCGGTTGAGGAAGCTCACCTGAAATAGCTCAGATGCGGTATTTTGCATTGCAGATGCGGAGCCTGGGATTTAAGCGAGGACCGCAGGTGCAAAATGCCTGGGCCAGAAGGTATAAAAGATTTCCTTCGCGATTTTGAGTTATTTCTTCATCCTTTTCATACGGGTTTGAGCTTGAGGGAGCTATTTCAAGAGGGATTTCAAGGGGATTTTATTGAGGTAAGGATTTTGGATCTAAACTCGTTTCTATGGTGTTATATAACTGATTTGACTTGAAAATTAATGGAAATTAAGGGTTAGAATTGGGAAAACTAGGGCTTGTAATTGGAGACCTTTGAGAAAGGATTTGAGGGGTCATTTGTGGTCGGATTTTAGTACTTTTTATATGTATGAACTCGTGGGGAGATAAGGAGTCTATTGATATAAATTTTATCGAATTTTGAGACGTAGGCCCGGGGTCGGGTTTGGTTAATTTCGGGATTTGCGTGGTATTTTGATTACTTTTGACTGAGCTTTGTTCCCTTAGCATATTTTGGTGGTTATGTACTAATTTTGGATGGATTCGGAGCATCCGGAGGCCGTTCGAGGGGCAAAGGCATTGCGAGCTAGAGTTTGGACCGGATAGTGGTGAGTAATGATTGTAAATGTGTTCCTGAGGGTATGAAACCCCAGATTACACATCATTGTGCTATGTTGAGGTGACGCACACGCTAGATGATGAGTGTGGGGTCGTGCACCATTGGGTATTATGACTTAGTCCATCTCGAATGACTGTTTTACCGCATATTTGATTGAAAATTGTTTGCCATCATCGTGTTTTGGGCTGAGTGCCATATTTGGGCCTCGTGCCAACTGTTTTGGACCCTTAGGGGATTTTTATTGTTATTTCCTCACTGTTTTGATTTTATATCTGTACTTAGTCATGTTGTATTCTACTTTTTTCATAACTCAGTCATGTTTACTCTGTTTTAACACTTTAAATGATATTTTGGCAGAGCATCATGTTTACTGTGCCCGAGTGGCTTTTGGAGATTTTTGACTAAGTAGGGCCGAGGGCCTGTGTTGTGAGGATTATTATGGGATCGGGCTATACGCCGCAGTAGTGTTGTACTGATTATGATTATGAGGCCGAGGGCCTAAGTTGTACGCCACAAGGTGGCTTGATATGAGGCCGAGAGCCTATTGATTATGCCACGAGATGGCTTGATATTGCGCTTGGTCCGTAAGGGGCCCCTCCCGGAGTTTGTACACCCCCAATGAGCGTGGGTACCCACTGTGATATGTGATGTAGCCTGAGGGGCTGATGTTTTTCCATGTTATTGCCCGAGGGGATAATCCTATTGATGTATTGCCAGAGGGGCAGATTTTACGTGTTTATCTGTTCTCACAGATTTTACTTTACTCACTGAGTTGGCATACTCACTTTACTCCCTGCACTATGTGTGCTGATTTAGGAGCTTCGGGTCCCGCTAGCGAGTGTTGATTGCTTCCAGCAGGCGGTTCAGAGATCACTAGGTAGCTGCTCGGCGTTCGTAGCCTAATGCTTCTCCCTCTTATATTATTTTCCATTGTATTAGTTTTTGTAATAGACTACTCTCTCAGACTCTTAGACTTACGTTAGATGCTCATGACTGGTAACACCCCGATGTTGAGTTGTGCTGGTTTTTCCGCAAATTGTACTATTTCACTTTTATTTTGGGATTTATAGTATGTTAATGACTTAATTAAATTATTATAACTGTTAAAAATGAATTGGGTGTTGTGTCGGCTGGCCTTGTTTCACAATAGGCGCCATCACAATCGGGTACGAATTTAGGGTTATGACAAGTTGGTATTAGAGCCCAGGTTACATAGGTCTCACGAGTCATGAGTAGGTTAGTAGAGTCTCGCGGATCGGTACGGAGATGTATGTATTTATCCTCGAGAGGTTGCGGAACCTTTAGGAAAAACGTCATATTCCTTAAATTCTTGTCGTGTGAATCCGTTGATCCGAGTACTAAACTTTTATTATTCTATTCTCTCACAGATGGCGAGGACACGAGCGACCGGTCAAGATGGATGACCACCAGTACCACCAGCTGTGGCCACTAGAGGCCGAGGACGCGGTCGAGGCCGTGGTAAGGGTAGGAGTGTAGCCCGCGCAGCAGCTAGGGCAGCACCTGTAGATCCACCAGCCACCCCAGTTCAGGGTCAGGGTCTAGTTGTGTATGCTCCAGCACCACCAGCTCAGGCACCAGCTGTGCCCATTGTGTTTCCGGGTCTTCAGGAGGCCTTGGCTTAGATTCTATCAGTATGCACTATCCTAGCTTAGGCAGTCTCAATTACTAAAGCCACAGCTACTTCTCAGGTTGGGGGAGGCACTCAAACTCCCACCGCTCGCGCACCTGAGCAGGTCATGCAGGGACTTCAGACATCGGGGGCACATCCAGCCTAGCCGGTTGTAATTGCTCAGGACTATGTAGCTCCTGCCATGCCAGGGGATGAGTACCATAGGTTGGACAGGTTTGGTATACTTCAGCATCCGACTTTCAGCGGTGCAGAGGGCGAGGATGCTTAGGGTTTCTTGGATAAGTGTCAGCGGATTCTTCGCACAGCGGGTATTCTCGAGACCAGTGGGGTCGCTTTCACTACTTTTTAGTTTTCAAGAGCCGCCTTCACTTGGAGGGAGGCTTATGAGAGGTGTAGGACTGTTGGTGCAGCACCCATTACCTGGCAGCAGTTCTCTATTGTCTTTTTGGAGAAGTATATGCCACAGTCTCATAGAGAGGAGCTGCGCAGGCAGTTCGAGCGGTTGCATCACGGAGAGATGATCGTGACATAGTATGAGATGAGGTTCTCGGAGTTAGCTCATCAAAATGTTTGGTTGGTTCCTACAGAGAAAGAGAGAGAGAGGATTAGGAGGTTCGTTGATGGCCTCACTTATTAGCTTTGATTCTCATGCCTAGGGAGAGGGTGTCTGGTGCTACTTTTGAGGAGGTTGTTGACATTGCCCGTAAGATTGAGTCAATTCATCGCCAGGAGAGAGATGAGAGGGAGGCCTAGAGGCCACGGGGATCTGGTAGTTGTGGTGGTTCTCTTTCGAGAGGTCAGTTTCAGCACGACAGAGGTCGTCCATTCAGGCATGCTCAGCCAGCTCGCCCAGGTTATCGTGGGGAATCATTTGGTCATAGTTCTCACCATTCACATCAGGGCAAGTCATCACTTAGTGGCCTTCCAGCTCAGAGTTCGTCCCGTGCTCCATCAGTTCAGGGCTCTTCTATGCCAGGTGCATCTACTAGTCATTCCGGTGCTAGGGGTTCCCTTCAGTCCCCGTCTCCAGCACCCGGAAGTTTCTATGAGTATGGAGAGATGGGTCATATATAGAGGCAGTGTCCTCGTCCTCTTGGGGGTTCATCTTAGTAGAGGAGTTAGCCATCGGCTTCAGCGCCAGTTACTTCACTACCACCCACCCAGTTAGGGGCGGAGGTCGGTCAGCTAGGGGTCGCCCTAGAGGGGTAGGTCAATTAGGCAGCGGTCAGGCATGTTTCTATGCACTCCCAGCTAGACTCGATGCTATTACTTCAAATGTTGTTATTACAGGTATTGTCTTAGTCTATCGCAGAGATGCCTCTGTATTATTTGATCCCGATTCCACTTATTCTTATGTGTCATCATAATTTGCTTGTTATTTGGATATGCCCCATGTGTCTCTTGTTTCATCTATTCGTGTATCTACTCCGGTGGGCGATACTGTGGTTGTACACCTGTGTACTAGTCCTATGTGATGACTACTGGGGGTCTGGAGACCCAAATAGATTTATTGTTATTATGTATGGTAGACTTTGATGTTATATTAGGCATGGATTGGCTATCTCCGTTTCATGCTATTTTGGACTATCATGGTAAGATAGTGATATTGGCTATGCCGGGTGTGCCACGAATTGAGTGGTGAGGTTTGACTGATTATGTCTCCAGTAGGGTAATTTCGTTCTTGAAGGCCCAGCGTATGGTTGGGAAAGGTTGTCTTTCTTATTTAGCCTTTGTGAGGGATGTCGGTACAGAGACTCCTAGTATTGATTCTATTCCTGTTGTGAAGGATTTTCCCGATGTGTTTCCTGCAGACCTGTCGGGCATGCCACCGGATATGCATATTGATTTTAGTATTGATCTGGTACTGGGCACTCAACCCATTTCTATTCCATTGTATTGTATGGCACAAGCGGAGCTGAAGGAGTTAAAGGGGCAGCTTCAGGAACTCCTTGTTAAGGGGTTCATTCGGCCTAGTGTCTTGCCTTGGAGTGCGACGGTTCTATTTGTGAAAATGAAGGATAGAACTATGAGGATGTGCATTGATTATAGGCAGTTGAACAAAGTAACAATTAAGAACAAGTATCCTCTGCCTCGCATTGATGATTTATTTGACCAACTTCACGGAGCGAGAGTGTTCTCCAAGATTGATCTCCATTTAGGGTATCACAAGTTGAAGATCAGGGACTCGGATATTCTTAAGATGACTTTTAGGAACCGATATGGTCATTATGAGTTCTTGGTGACGTCTTTTGGGCTGACCAATGCCCCAGTAGCATTCATGCATTTGATGAACAGTGTGTTTCAGCCTTATCTCGACTCATTTGTCATAGTCTTCATTGATGATATTCTGGTATACTCACGTGGTCAGGAGGAGCAAGCGAAGCATTTGAGAGTTGTGTTGTAGAGATTGAGGGATGAGAAACTTTATGCAAAGTTCTCCAAGTGTGAGTTTTGACTCAGTTTAGTGGCTTTCTTGGGGCACGTGGTGTCCAGCGAGGGTATTTAGGTTGATCCAAAAAAGATAGAGGCATTTAAGAGTTGGCCCATACAGTCCTCAACCACGGAGAGTTGCGGCTTTCTAGGTTTGGCGGGTTATTACTGTCGGTTTGTTCAGGGATTTTCATCTATCGCATCTCCCTTGACCAAGTTGACTCAAAAGGGTGCTCTATTCAGGTGGTCAGGTGAGTGTGAGGAGAGCTTTCAGAAGCATAAGATAGCCTTGACCGCAGCTCTACTGCTAGTTTTGCCATCAGCTTCAAGTTCATATATCGTGTATTATGATGCTTCGAGAGTTGGTATTGGGTGTGTATTAATGCAGGAGGGTAGAGTTATTGCTTATGCTTCTCATCAGTTGAAGCCTCATGAGAAGAACTACCATGTTCATGATTTGGTGTTGGCTACCATTGTTCACGCGTTGAAGATTTGGAGGTATTATTTGTATGGTGTGTCTTGTGAGGTGTTTACTGAGCACCATAGCCTCCAGCACTTGTTCAAGCAGAAGTATCTCAATTTGAGGCAGCGAAGATGGTTGGAGTTGCTAAAGGATTATGATATTACTATATTGTACCATTCGGGGAAGGCTAATGTGGTGGCCGATTCTTTTAGCCGGAAGGCGGTGAGTATGAGGAGTTTGGCATATATTCCAGTTGGGGAGATACCTCTTGTAGTTGATGTTCAGGTCTTGGCCAATCGGTTCATGAGGCTAGATATTTCAGAGCCTAGTTGGGTATTGGCTTGTGTGATTTCTCGGTCTTCCTTATATGATCACATCAGAGAGCGCCAGTATGATGATCCTCATTTGCTTGTCCTTAAGGACAGAGTTCAGCACGATGATGCCAGAGATGTGACTATTGGTAATGATGGAGTGTTGAGGATGCAGGGCCGGATATATGTGCCCAATGTAGATGGGCTTCGGGAGTTGATTCTGGAAGAGGCCCACAGCTCACGGTATTCCATTCATCTGGGTGCTGCGAAAATGTATCATGATCTAAGACAACATTATTGGTGGAGGAGAAAGAAGAATGACATTATGGGATTTGTAGCTCGGTGTCTCAATTTTTAGCAGGTGAAATGTGAGCATCAGAGACGGGGTGGCTTGCTTCAGCAGATGGATATTCCAAAGTGGAAGTGGGAGCAGATCACCATGGACTTTGTAGTTGGGCTCCCATGGACTTTGAAGAAGTTCGATGCTATTAGGGTGATTGTGGATTTGCTGACCAAGTCCGTGAACTTCATTCCTGTGCCTACTACCTATTCATTAGAGCGGTTGGCAGAGATCTATATCTGGGAGATTGTTCATTTGCATGGTGTCCCAGTTTCCATCATTTCAGATAGGGGCACTCAGTTTACTTCGCAGTTTTGGAGGTCCTAGCAGCGAGAGTTGGGTACTTAGGTTGAGTTGAGCATAACTTTTCACCCTCAGACGGACGGGCAGTCTGAGCGCACTATTCAGATATTGGATGACATGTTGCTTGCTTATGTCATTGATTTCGGAGGGTCATAGGATCAGTTTCTACTGCTCGTAGAATTTGCTTATAATAACAGGTACCAGTCGAGTATTCAAATGTATCCATACGAGGATTTGTATAGGAGGCGGTGTAGACCTCCAGTTAGTTGGTTTAAGTCGGGTGAGGCTAGGTTATTAGGTACAGACTTAGTGCAGGATGCTTTAGACAAGGTAAAGGTGATTCAGGAGAGGCTTCGTTTAACACAGTCGAGACAAAAGAGTTATGCTGACAGGAAGGTTCGGGATGTGTCCTACATGGTTGGTGAGAAGTTTCTGTTGAATGTTTCACCCATGACGGGTGTTATGAGATTTGTGAAGAAGGGTAAATTGAGTCCTCATTTCATTGGGCCTTTTGAGGTGCTTCGGAGGATTGTGCAGGTGGCTTATGAGCTTGCTTTTCCACCCATCTTGTCGAGTGTGCATCCGGTATTTCATGTTTCTATGCTCCGGAAGTATATTGGGGATCTATATCATGTTCTAGATTTCAACACGATTCAGTTAGATGGTGATTTGACTTATGATATGGAGCCAACAGCTATTTTGGAGTGTCAGGTTCGAAAGTTGAGATCAAAGGATATAGCTTTAGTGAAACTGCAGTGGAGAGGTCGGCCCATGGAGGAGGCTACTTGGGAGATTGAGCGGGGATGCGGAGCAAATATCCTCACCTATTTAAGGCTTCAGGTATGTTTCTTGACTCGTTCGAGGACAAACGTTTGTTTAAGAGGGGAGGATGTAACGACCCGGCCGGTCATTTCATGGGTTACCGCTTCATTTTCCCCATTTCTGCTTCTTTATGCTTTGTTTATCCGTGTTATATGGTATCGGGTTAGTCGGTTCAAATCCGAAATGATTTTGGTAAGGTTTGAGACACTTAGTCTCTTTTGAGTAAACTTAAGTTGGAAAAGTCAACCGGATGTTGCCTTATATGTTAAAAGGATTGGATGTGAGTTTTGATGGTTCGAATAGCTTTGGGAGGTGATTTGGGACTTAGGAGCATGATCGAAACGTGTTTTGGAGGTACGTAGTAGATTTAGGCTTGAATTGGGAATTGGAATTTTGGTGTTTTCCGGTTGGTAGGTGAGACTTTGATATAGGGGTCGAAATGAAATTTCGAGATTTGCAGTAGGTCCGTTGTGTCATTTGGGATGTGTAGCAACATTTTAGGTCATTTGGACGTGGTTTGATAGACTTTTTGATCAAAAGCGTAATTCGGAAGATTTTTGGAACCTTAGGTTTGAATCTGATGTGTTTTGGTCTATTCGATATTGTTTGAGGTGTTTAGAAGATTGGTATAAGTTTGAATAGTAGTATATGGCTGGTTGATGCTTTTGGTTGAGGTCCCCGAGACCTCGGGGTGATTCCAGATGGTTGGCGGAAGATTTGAATTGGGTTTTTGGTAGCTAAAGTTTTTCCCATTGCTGTTATAACCGCACCTGCAGCTAGGGGTGCGGGGATCGCAGGTGCGGTCTCATAGAAGCAAAACTGGAGCCGCAGATGCGGTTAAGGAAGGCATCAACTGGAACCACAGAAGCGGGTGAGGAAGTGCACCTGCGATAGCACAGGTGCGGTATTTGGCATCGCAGATGCGAAGCCTGGGATTTAAGTGAGGACTACAAATGTGGCATTTTGGACCGCAGAAGCGGTAAATGGACCGCAGGTCCGAAAAGCCTGGGCCAGAGGGTATAAGAGATTTCCTTCGCGATTTTGAGTTATTTCTTCATCATTTTATACGGGTTTGAGCTTGAGGGAGCTATTTGAAGAGGGACTTCATTGAGGTAAGGATTTTGGACCCTAAACTTGGTTCTATGGTGTTATTTCACTTATTTGACTTGAATATTAATGGAAATTAAGGGTTAGAATTGGGAAAACTAGGGCTTGTGATTGAAGACCTTTGAGCAAGGGTTTGAGGGGTCATTTGAGGTCGGATTTTAGTACTTTTGATATGTATGAACTCGTGGGGAGATAAGGAGTCTATTGATGTAAATTTTATCGAATTCGGAGACGTGGTCCCGGGGGTCAGGTTTGGTTAATTTCGGGATTTGCATGGTATTTTGATTACTTTTGAGTGGGCTTTGTTCTCTTAGAGTATTTTGATAGTTATGTATTGATTTTTGCTAGATTTGGAGCATCCGGAGGCCAATTCGAGGGGCAAGGGCATCGCGAGCTAGAGTTTGGACCGGTTAGAGGTGAGTAATATCGTAAATGTTGTCCTGAGGGTATGAAACCCCGGATTACACATTGTTGTGCTATGTTGAGGTGACGCACACGCTAGATGACGAGCGTGACATCGTGCACACTTGGGGATTGTGACTTAGTCCATCTCGACTGACTGTTTTACCGCGTATTTTATTGAAAACTATTTTCTATCATCATGTTTTGGGTTGAATGCCATATTTGGGCCTCGTGCCCACTGTTTTGGACCCTTAGGGGATTTTTACTATTATTTCCTCACTGTTTTGATTTTATATCTGTACTCAGTCATGCTGTATTCTACTGTTTTCATAACTCAGCCATGTTTACTCTGTTTTAACACTTTAAATGATATTTTGGGTTGAGCATCATTTTTACTGTGCCCGGGTGGCTTTTGGAGATTTCTGACTGAGTAGGGTCGAGGGCCTGTGTTGTGAGAATTATTATGGGATCGGGCTGCACGCCACAGCAGTGTTGTATTGATTATGATTATGAGGTCGAGGGCCTGAGTTATACGCCACAAGGTGGCTTGATATGAGGCCGAGAGCCTATTGATTATGCCACGAGATGGCTTGGGCTGTAAGCCCCCCCCCCCCCCCCCGGAGTCTGTACACCCTCAAGGAGCGCGGGTACCTAGTGTGATATGTGATGTAGCCCGAGGGGCTGATGTTGTTCCATGTTATTGCCCGAGGGGCTGATCCTATTGATATTGTGCCCGAGGGCCTGATTTTATGTGTTTATCTGTTCTCGCTGCTTTATCATTTACTTGTTTAACTGTTAAAAGAGGCTTTAAAGAGATTTTCACTGTTTCATTGCATTAAATTGATTTTTACCTGCCTTTTTGTAGCATTTTTCTGTGTTTTATGTGCTTTCTTATCTCTCAGCCTTCATTTATTTTTATTACTCACTGAGTTGGCGTACTCACTTTACTCCCTACACCATATGTGCAGATTCAGGAGATTCGGGTCTCGCTAGCGAGTGCTGATTGCTTCTAGCAGGCGGTTCGGAGATCACTAGGTAGCTACTCGGCGTTCGCAGCCTAGTGCTTCTCCCTCTTATCTTCTTTTGCCTTGTATTAGTTTCTGTAATAGACTGCTCTCTCATACTCTTAGACTTATGTTAGATGCTCATGACTGGTGGCACCCCGATGTCGGGTTGTGTTGGTTTTTTTGCAAATTGTACTATTTCACTTTTATTTTGGGATTTATAGTATGTTAATGACTTAATCAAATTATTATAACTGTTAAAAATGAATTGGGTTTTGTGTCAGCTGGCCTTGTTTCACGATAGGCGCCATCACGACCGGTTACGGATTTAGGATTGTGACAAGTTGCGAGTCACTTTTAATTTCAACTTGTTCAATCCCCAATTCTTTTGTAAGTTCCAAACCTGCAATTATTGCCTCATACTCAGCTTCATTATTAGTAATTGGATAACACTTTATTGCTTGCTTAATAATCTCTCCCAAAGGTTAAATTAAAACAATACCCAAACTTGCTCTTTTTATATTTGAGGATCCATCAGTATATCAGGTTCAAGTCCCCAAGTTAGATCTGGTAAATACTCATACTTTTTTTCAACTTCAGGACGTAAGCTTGAATTGAAATCTTCTACGAAATCTACTAGTACTTATGACTTTATAGTAGTTCTAGGCTAATAAAAAATATCATATTCACTAAGTTTTATTGCTCATTTAGCTAGTCTTCGTGATAACTCATGTTTATGCAAAATATTCTTTAACGAAAAGTATTTACCATAGACATGGGATGACATTGAAAATAGAGTCATAACTTTCTCGAAGTCATTATTAATGCTCATACTAGTTTTTCAATATGAGAATACCATGTCTCAGCATCTAACAGTGATTTACTAACATAATAAATCGGAGATTGTATACATTTATCTTCTCGCACTAGTACTGCGCTTACCGCTACTTCCAATATAGGTAAGTAGATGAGTAACCTTTCTCCATCCCTTGTCTTCGATAATAGAGGCGGTTTTGACAAATATGTTTTTAAATCCTTCAAAGCTTGTTGACATTCGTCAGTCCATTCAAATTGATTTTATTTTTTTCCAATATCTAAAAGATTTTAAAACACTTTTTTTTAGGATTTAGATATGAATCTCCCTTGAGCCACTACTCTTCCTGTTAACCTTTGTACTTCCTTTTTTCTCATGAGTACATCAGGTATTTCTTCGACCGCTTTGATTTGAGTGGGATTTACTTCAATTCCCCTATTAGAAACAAGAAAATCTAAAAATTTACCTAAGGCCACAACAAAGGCGCATTTCCCCGAGTTCAACTTCATGTTATATTTAGGAAGTATTTCAAAGGTTTCATTTAGATGCTTGAAATGATCTCCTTCTTGTGCTCATTTTACTAGCATGCCCTTAATGTAGACTTCCATGGTTTTTTCTAAGTGCTCTTGAAACATTACCTTTGGTATGTACCTCCAGCATACTTCAAGCCGAATGGCATGACCTTATAGCAGTAAGTCCTCCTATCTGTAATGAATGAAATTTTTTCTTCGTCTAAAGGATCTAATTTTATTTGGTTATACCCAGAATACGTATCTAAAAACACTTAAAAGCTCATGACCCGCGGTAGAATTAATTAGTTAATCTATATGCGGTAAAGAAAATGAATCTTTAGGACATGCTTTATTTAGATCAATATAGTATACACACACTAGGCATTTCCCATTTTTCTTTGGGACTACAACAATATTAGTCAACCAGTCAGGGTACTTTACCTCTCAAATTGAAACGATTTTCAGAAGTTTCTATACCTCATCTTGAATTACCTGATTTTTAAATGCTCCTTGCTTTCATTTCTTTTACTTTATCGGACGGTATAATGGATCTTCATTAACTTAGGTGGTATACCTATCATATCCAAGTGCGACCAAACAAAACAATCAGCATTAGCACATAAAAATTTAACTAACTTACTTTTTATCTTCGAGCCTAGGTTTGATCCGATATAAACTTTTCTATCGGGCAAATGGACAAACAATATAACAACTTCAAGCTTTTCCGTATTTGTTTTAATAGTTTCGTTCTCCTCTAGCTCTTGGATCACATTGAGACTCGCATCTATATCCACTTCACTCTTTAAATTTTAGTTGAGGTAGATAGTAAATTGTCCTCAACTGAATTCTGTAATTGCTATTTCTCATCTCCGTCTTTGGGTGATTCACTTGTCATCGCAACTGTGTTGATTTCTCACACCACTTGCTAATCTCCCCTGATCTGAAGAATTTCCTATTGCGATGGAAATTTGATTACCTGATGCAATGTTGACGGTACTGCATCCACGTCATGAATCCATTGTTGATACCCAATTTTTTCCTATACATTTTTTATACGCATAACTACCTTTGAAATAGCATATATATGCATATATAATCATGCACAAGGTTTTTATGATTTTTCCCATAACTTTAAGGATTTAAATTGATTTATTTCCTCCTCTTTTATTCATAAAATCCCAATAATTATTCCCCAAATTATTGTTATGATGATTTATTCATTTAAATTATATACTTATACCAAAATATGGTTAATATATTTTTTTTTATACATTTTTATAATTGCATTTGGTATATTTTAAGCTAAATTGCATATAATTGCAATGTTAGCCCATTTAATGTATAATTACATTATATATGAGTAAGATTGGTCCCTATATTTTTAAAATGATAATTACATATTAAAAATCATTTTTGTATAGAAAATTATTTTTCAGAAATTGTTTATTACTTATTGTAAATTAAATAGGGAAAAGTGGCTATTTAAATTATAGCCAGATTTGGCATTTCAATTTCAGCCCAAATTGGACCCAACCCCAACCCAATTTCTTATAAAAATACCCGACCCAGATCTTATATATACTTACCCAAATCCGGAACCCATCTACCCGATCAAATCCTGGCCGTTGATATCCCAAATCAACGGTCCATACCCATTCTTTCCTTTTTTAATCTTAATACCCCCCTAAGCCTAGTCATTTTTTACAGCCTGCCGCCTTTGAATCCTCTTGTCTCCTCTCTTCTCTCAACCTAACCATAAATCCTTTTCAATCGCCTCCCTTCTCCGGTCTTCTCCAGCGATCACTCTTCAACCCCAAACCTCCAATGGCTCCTCCATCGCCTTGTTCATCCTCTCTGAGGCCTTCAAGGACCCTGGGCCATGCCGACTTGTATCTAGAGTTGCTATTTTGGCTATTCATGGCTTCTCCGGTGTGATTTTGGGCAAAGTCACACTATATTAGTTACGATCTTTGAAGTTTTAAGCAGGTTCTTCCATCTCTATTTAGGTTTCTTTTGAAACCCTAATTTTCGTTTATATCTCTTAGATCTGGGCCATTTTTTTAACTAGTCGAGTCTGTTCCTTATATGTTTTACATTGTTCTCGAACCTCTTTTTAAAAATCATCGACTTCAAGTTGTTTTTACTTTATTTAAAGCTAGGGTTTCTCGGAGTTTCCTCTATACATGTTTAAACCGATTTTTTTATGTTTAAACCTCTATCCTTTGCATATCTCGACTGATTCTATATTTTTGCTCCTTTTTCAACTCGTCTATGTTGAAAACCCTAGTTCTTGGTCTTAACCCTGGGTTCTGAGTCTGTATTTGATGATTTGTTCATTTAATCTATATGCTTGCTTGTTTCTCAAGAATCTCTTAGTTTTCTGTGATTTTACCCTACTATGCTTATTGGGGTTTCTAATTTTTTTGTTTCTTCTGCCTATACTATGTCTATTCTGTTAAACTCCTCTAATCAGTTCTATGTTCCATACGAATCCCTGATCTTGTGTGATTTTTACCCTACTATGCTATTAGGGTTTCTGATTTTGCCTCTTCTTGCCTATTGTATGTTTATTCCACTTGTTCATAGAAATTTATGCTAATTCCCCCCAAATCAATACTATTATCCATCGGAATCCTTGACTCCCTGTGATTGATATCCTTCTAATCTCTTGTAATATTCTCTACTGATTTTCAACCTCTAAGTTTTTTTCCTTGCCTTATTTTATGGTCGAATATGCTGTCAACCGACTCTTATGTTATTTTCTTAATTGGGATATTATCTACTTTACATGTTCTATACTTACACTATGCTGAAACTATTTCCTTGTGTGTTGTATGCCAGTCTTATGTGATCTCTTTCCTTATTTGACTTTACCGTTTCAAATTAACTCCCTTAATTAAGGGAGTACTTCTACTAATTTTATACTAATTGATACCTAGTTCCATAATTACTGCTTGATTTTGATTCTTGCCTTACTATTCTACCAAGTTTCAAACTATATATATGCTCTCTTATTAACACACACAGACATGAACTCTTGGTTCAAAACTATCTCCCATACTTAAAAATTTCTGCTCTCTCTTGTGCTACTTGCTACTGCTTTAAGTTAGCCGGCTTCAAGCCAAGGCTAAACATTTGTGTTCCCTTGTTCTTTCATTCTGCTCACTATCCTCTTTACTGGTATATCCTAGTTTCAATTTAAAGTTCCAACAACAATATGATTCTCTTATTGTTTCAGTTCATCTTGTTTCTAGTTTGCTTATATTTGTGGTTTTGTTGTGAAACTTGTAGTTGAGGGTTACATTATTAGCATGTCATCATGTCTTCCCCTTCCTTGAAATCAGTATGTTTCCCCTTCTGTTTTTTTCTAAGCACATCTACACCAATCATCTCTTACTTGTTATATGTTTACCACCATGAATTCCCCAAATTCCTATCCCCCTACATGTGAGTCTGTTCTTTATGTCTGATTTTGTGACTATGTCTAGTTAGCTACTTCTGGGCATGACTATACTAATTCCCAGGTCTTTGCTTAATTATGTGTCCTATGTATTCCCAAGCCTCTTTTACCCCTGTTTGTGACTACCAAACCTGCCTTGATGCTATTACTCCTGGCTATGTATGAACTTATCCTAAGGTGTTTGGACTTTGTTAACTACTCCAATCTCTTTTTCAAACAGTCTCTGTTGCTTTACTAAATTACTTTCAAAAAGACTTTTGTTTTAATATAGTTTTTTTATTAAAACCTTCCAACTTGTGTAAATCACTTTCACTCTACTCTTAGTCAATAAGTTCTTCCCCCTCTAGTATGTGTACTGCCTTGGGATCATTTTGAGAACTCTCTGAACTCTGGCATACTGAGGTTGGCCCTTCCACACTGCACTTATTCAATTTTGGTTACCAAGTCTAGGTGTAAGCACTGCCCGGGATCCTTCAGATCCTTAGGGAACTTTGATACACCTAGACTATGTCATTGTCTATGGAATTGAGGCATATGAGGTCATTGGAGGCTTTGGGGAATCTGGGCCTAATTAAAGGCTCCCTATAGAATAGCTTCTTGATTTTTTATTTACTTGTGTAATTCATTCATTGGTCTGTAATAACTTGTAAACATATATTGGGGTATTTAGTGAAAAGGGTGGGTAGATACATGCTTTATAGGGTAATACGGGTAGAAATCATGCTCCTAGGATCTTACTATTTCCTCTACTAAGTAGAAATCATATTTATAAGGTTCTACATCTTGTCACATCTAGAAACCATACCTATAAGATTCGGATAATTTTGTAATAAGAATCATGCTTTCAATGTCTTAAAAAATTGGGTTAACTTATAGATGCCATGCCTATAGGACTTAATTCGGATTCTAGTGCAACGAGTGTTATGTATGTTTCCATGCTTGCAAAGCGTTAAAATCAGTATTACACTTAGATATCATGCCTATAGGGAATCATATTCGAAATTATGCCTTTTAATCTAATTTAGTCTAAATAAGTCAACTTATCACGCCTAGTTCATTTTAGAATTAGTATTATTAAGTATTAAGTATTCCTGAAACAAGTTCTTTCAAACTGCCTCAATCTCATTAGATACCATGCTTATATGTATTAAAGAAGTCCATTTTAAAAACTGCTTTGTTTCTGTATTAATATAGACATCAGTACTCCGTGTATAGGCAAGCCCTTAGGGCTTTTTCAAAACTGCATCTCTGAAACTGTCTCTATTTCTTAATGTTTTCTGATCTTAACAGGCTTTAAAATCCATAGGCAATTGCTAGGGTTATAACTTTTGAATCTAAAAAAGGTTATTTGTCGTCTAAATATTCACCTAGATATCCTGTTTTAGGGCATTGTCTAATAAAAGACCTTAACTGTGCTTGAGTCGTATTGCTTATGTGTTTGTTTGAGGAGGAAACTCTGAGCCTCTAATTGCCCCCTTTATGTGTTGAAAGTCCTAAGTGTTTTTGAATGTCGCCTTAGAATTTTCGCCTTTTAAAACCTTAGGAGTACGTCTAGAACCAACTACTGGTAGAGGTCTTAACTCCCTCCAGGACCATTAATAAGGGACGGGTAGCAGCACACAATAGAAATCGTTGACCAAACATTCGCTTTGCATGACCAATAAGGGGATGTGAAGGGTATAAATGGGATATGATGACTACGCGCTAATGTCACGTGTAGCCCCTCATTGAGGAGTGTTTACCGGATATTGTGTGGGTGATCCTATAGGATAACCAACCTAGGACCCCTCTTTACCAGATTCGCTTTTTATTTAAACCTTTGTTTTACAACTTGTCCAAATCTTACTACTTGAGTTATCCCAACGTGTTTTGCTTGCGACCTATTTGATTCAATTATTTACTTGTAATGGACTAATTTGTGTATATAAGTTCGGCCGGGACCTACAGTTGTGGACCAAGAGGGGTGCCTAACACCTTCCCCTCGAGGTTACTTCGAGCCCTTACCCTAATCTCTGGTAATGCAAACCAACCCAAGAGTTAATCGCTCTAGGTGCCCTAACGCATCATAATCCGTTAGGTGGCGACTCTTCAAATACCCAATTCCCAGAAGGAGATGAGTCATTATACCCCGTGAATGTCAAAACCCGGACTTCCCCGTCAAAAGAGGAAAAAGGGGGGCACGACAGTATAGCGACTCTGCTGGGGATACCTTTAGGCTCTTACCATAACGAACATGTCTTTTACAAATTAGTCCAAGCATGCTTATCCCATACCCTTCTCCTTTATTTGAATTTAACTGTCTATATTTTAAGCATTTATGATTTCTTTATTGCCCTAAAATTGACTTGTCTCTTTATTTTCCTTTTTCCTGTAAGTGTCTTTCAATTATTTAAATACTGTATTTATTTTCCTACGTGAAAATACTTGACTACATGTTATTAATTGCTGCATAAATCATGCTCTGCATCATATTCCACTCCTACATCTCAAATCCTATAGCAGCGCTTTAATGAGTGGTTATACTCTTCCTATTTACTACCCTTAAATTCGGAAAGGCTTATTTGCGGTAAAACCAGTCGGTCAGTGGTGCAGTCGACGGTTCCGTGCCTTCCCCCTCAAGTTGTCCGCTTGAGGGTATTAGTCTAAAACCCCATAGAAACCTTAATCTGTTTAAATTGTGCATGCATCATGGTCAAATCTAGTCGGATCAGTTATATTGTCCACATAATGATCCTTTAAGATAAGCCTTATCCATAGTCCATCGGGTTTTCTATAATCCTAACGGACGCAACCATGTTTTGTGAATTAATTTGGAGAACTAAATGCCAATATGTTGATCATAAATGTAAAAATAGTCGAGTCCGGTGTAAGGTCTAACCCATTTATTTTGAAGAAAATAAGGCACGAGGTCCCCATATTCGGTATGGTTAGCAACATCGCACCATTACTGCTAGATTGGTGGGAGGACCTTTCCTCAAGTGACAAGAATCATGTGAAAAAGTACCTTGGTAACTTGCCTTCCTTGCTAGATATTGAACCAAACAACAAATTGATCGAGGCTGCCACCTTGTTCTGGGATAGTGAAAGAGCTGTGTTCCGTTTCGATGACATAGAGATGACACCGCTTCTAGAGGAAATAGGGACTTGCGGGGTTGACTTGGAATAGTCCCGGGCTTTTGGTACCAGAAAACCGTATGGGCAGGGGATTTTTGAAATGATGGGGCTAAAAAGGAATGTTGACCTAGTGTGCTTGAAGGATTCCTACATACCTTTCGAATATTTGTACGAGAGGTATGGCCATAGTAAGTCTTTTCGCACTTACCATGATGAGAACGCCCTCACTTCACTAGGTCACATCCACCGTAGAGTGTTCGTGTTCATTGTGTGCTTTCTAGACCTGATAGTGTTCCCAATGAAAAAGGGAAGAATCCACACCAGGTTGGCCATGGTCGCCAAGACTCTGATGGAAGGGATTAATGGGCAGACATATACCATTGTCCCCATGATCATAGCCGACATCTACAGGGCCCTAGACCGATGTCAAAGAGGGGTCAAGCATTTCGAGGGTTGTAATTTATTGTTGCAGTTATGGTTGTTGGAGCATCTCCAAAAGGGTCGCTATCGTCAAGAATTTCCGCGAAGGGCTTGGAACGACCACATTGCCTTCCATTAACTTAAGCAAATGACCTACATTCCAGATAGATTTGCTCAGCCAAAAAGTGCCAGCGAATGGGTAGAGTTCTTCGACAATTTGACTGAGGGACAGGTGCAGCGGACGGTTGAATGGTTCCCAATAGATGAGTTTATTATCAGGTCCAGGGATGCTCCGCACTTGGTTTCATTGGGTTGAGAGGGATATATCCATATGTCCCTATGCGAGTTATGAGGCAAGCAGGAAGAAAACAGGTTGTACCAAGGGTCGTCAAGATGAGTCATTTAAGGGCGGATTTCCAAGATGACGATGTCCCTTACAATTGCCAAGCTCAGCACATGTGCCACTGCAAAATCATTGTAAAGAAAAGCACTATTGAGCCAGGAAGATATCACGCGGGGTGCGAGCCTCTCTACTCGGCATCATTGGAAGACAATCTGAAAGGAATGGTGACATCGGGGACTGGTCGAGGGAATAGAATCATAGACGAGGAAGCTGAATCCCAAGTCAAATACAACAGGCTGCACAAGAGGGTCCACGACTCTGAGAATAAGCATCGAGAAATACATGAGAGGAACGTGAGGTTGATCGAGGAATGGAAAGAGATGGAAATCACTTCTAACAAGAAACTTGAATATCTGGAGTGAAGAATAGTGGAGCTGGAGGGAAAAGTCATAAAGAGGATTAAAAACTGCCAGAATGCTGAGGGAGCTGAGGGAGGACATTTGGCCAGAGCCTACTTACTGCTGGGACTGTGCGGGCTGGAAGATCTGTATGATGGAGTCCGGAAGATCGAATATGAGGAAGGTCCTTCTGGGACCAAATAGATTAGATTTACTTGCTTTCCCTAAAATGTAATAAGGCCAAGTGCTAGTAGCGACTTGTTTTATTATTATGTTTGTCACACCTCCTTCTTCCGCCCCCGCGAGGGTGAAGGGAGTTTTCTCCAATTAAAGGACAGTCGAAACGGGATTTGTTTATTTATTTTAGAGTCGCCACCTGGGAATTTTAAGGCGTCCCAAGTCACCGGTTTTAATCCCGAATCGAGGAGAACATGACTCTGTTTGTCATTCTGTGAACCAGAAATCCGAGTAAGGAATTCTGTTAATTCGGGAGAAGGTGTTAGGCATTCCCAAATTCTGTGGTTCTAGCACGGTCGCTTAACCATTTTTATATTTGGCTTAATTATCTTGATTTACTAAATACATTTTTTTTCTTGTTGCCCGATTTTATTACCGCTTTTTTTTAGATTGTTTACAATTATAGAAACGAATCACGCGTACGTATATTCGTATTATATACCTTTATAAATGTAGAGAATCGTGTCACGCATACGTGTACACAAAAAGATTGATAATATTTTATATTTTATTATAAAAAAAATTTGATGTTCGAAATTGTGCTTAAAATAAAATTAAGAACATTCATCACTCTTATATGATTGGATAGTGAACTGCACATCTCGGGTTATACGAAATTAATTTAATATCCTCCGACGAATCTCCTTTTATTAAAATTTTGGCTCAAAGTTGCGCGAACGCATAATCCGAACTGCCTTAAAAAAAGTAATTAGGCCACGCGAACGTATCCCTAATTTCACAAAATATTCTTGACGGTAACATAAAATTCTCTACAAATTGTTTATTACACCCATCTATTTTTAAATATGAAAGTCATGGGAAATCGCTGATTTGGACGTCTTCAAATTTCTTGAAAAGAATTCAAAATTTATTATGTGTTGACCGCAAGTTTTATTTTACGCGTATGAATTATATACCTCAAAACTATTCAAATTTTTAAAAATTAATGATATGAAAAAAAAACAACGTGTAACTAAAACTACCATTTTTATCGTGAATACAATATTTGTATACCCAGAAAAGCGAATTGCATGCAAAACTAGGAAAAGAATTAATTTGATAAACAAACTAATAGTTTTTGAAGAATTTTCATTGTTATATTTTGAGCGAACTCTATTTTTATATATCTTTGACATAAATGTGGCAATTCGTATTTATAAATCCCACCTCCTTCTTATCTACTTGTTTTAGTCCAAAGTTATAATTATTTGGTTAATTTCGCTTACGATGATTGAGTTTGGGATAGATATAATCAAACCAATTCTTATTCTCAGCCTATGCGAGCTATTTGCAAACACTAACTCTACACTTTGTAAAAATTATTGACATTATTTTTTATACTATTTTTAAAGAAATGAATTGATCGCATTCTTAAAGTAATTGGGCTATTTGTTATATAAAAAAAACTAATCTACAAATCGATTTAATAAGATGACATTACATGTAACGTAGTTGTACATCTGAACCATTCATGATATTCCAACATCGTAAACGTAACGAATTATATCAATTCACCTTTCCACTATGGTTAAACACATAACCGTTATTACGCCATATACGAACAAAATACAACTAACATCGTTCAGCCTTAAACAAAATCGGATATTTGACAAAATAGGCTAGTAATGTAGTTTCTTGATATTTCCATACTATTCTATACTTAGCTAACAATATCACAAGATTTAATTAATGGCCAACTTTCTGCCATGTTCCCTATCTCGACAATTCAAACAATAAATGTCATCACTAAACTTCAAAATAAATAAGATTATCGTAGAAATTACTACTTCACAAGGTCAATTGGCCAATAGTTTATCATATCAAGTATAATACTATATTAACCAACTAAAACAAAACTGAAACTTAAACTAATAAATTTAATTTGTAGAAGACATAATTGTAATTCCAAACTTCATTTTTCTTGCAATGTTGAAGCTTTTCATGACATGAATTTACAGATATGTACCTGGAAATGAGGGTAAAAGAGGTAAAGTTCAGCAGTAGCAGCAGCAACAAAATAGCAGAATATACCAATGTTTCAACATATTTGAGCAACAAACAACAAGACCCGTGAAGCCCAGACGCACAGTGGCAGGAATTTTAGGAAATTGCAGATTTAAACCAAACAATATCAACAAAACAAACCTGGACAGATTCAAGGGAACAATGTTTCAGATTTTCTTTCTTTCTTCTCTATCTGTTTCAGATTTGTTTCCCTCTATCTGATTCTCCTCCCTTTTTTTCTGTTTTTATGTTTCTCTCTATGTCTATTTTTTCCAATTTCAGATGCAGATTTCTTTCTTTCCTTCCTTGTTATTTCTCCTCTCTATCTGGTTCTCTCTGTATTCTCTATGTGTTCTGTCCTCTCTACTGATTTCAGCTCTCTTTTAGATCCTTTCTTTGGTATGTATATCTCTCTCTCTCTATCTTTTTTTGGTCTCTATGTATGGTTCCTCCTATCTCCTCCTTCTCAAATCAGTCCCTAACCCCCTTCTTATACAAGTCTGCCCCCTTTCTTTTAAAATCAGAAAATTTTCACTCAAATAACACTAAAACTGCTTTTCTAATCAATTAGCCACTACGGATACCTTTTCCCTTATTTTCAGCACTCCCAATTCCCTTTTGCTCCCCATTAGGATTAATTAATATCTCAATGATAAAGCACTAGCAATAAAGTGTTATACTGACTGTTTTATTCCCCAAACACCCCTGAAAATCTCTTAATATTACTGCCCTTAATTCAAAACTTTCAGCAAATTATTGACCCTCTATATTTCAAACCGGTTAATCGATGACTGAAGATCAAAACTGAATGACCAAGGCTGAATTCAAACTGGAACTAAGAGATTGAACGTGAATAAAACATATTACCACACAGAACTCAGTAGAACAATTTAAAACTGAAATTGAAACTCGAACTAAGATCAAACAAATGCAGGAGCATTGTCAGTATATTGACACTGCCCTGAAACTAACTGCCTAGAGATCAACATACACAACATCCATTTGACGAACTTATTGATTTACAAAAAATGATTTAATTGACGAGTACTAATCAACTGATTATCTAAAATAATTTATAACAATCAGTCCAAAATAGATAAACAGGTTCTTTCAATTATCATTAACGGAAACAAGAATTTATAAAACAACTAATATCGAGTCGATTACACACATTGTAAACAATCACATCAAACAGAAACAATGCTATACTTTGATCAAATAAACGGGTATGAGACAGAATCAAATAAACAGATAGGAAAATTACACAGATTACTGAAACAAGCAACAATATACACATAGGATATAAAAAGGAAGTAGGAAAAATACCTTTGATTCTTTAAAATTATACGGACACGGGCTTGATTTGGATTCGGACCTTTTGAGGCTGAACAGACTTTATTTGAAGTATTCTCAATTGAGAATACCTCGATTAAAGTCTCTTAGACCTCAATCCCTCATTTAATCGGAAAAATTCCACGATTTGGCATTTTAGGGTTTCACTTTTTCTCAAATTTAAGGTTCGACCAATTCTAGGCAGATTCGAAGGGAACTAAAGATGACTTAGGGATGAGGGAGGCTTTAGGGTCAATTGGTATGAATTTGAAGAGGATCTGGGCGGTTCCTATTTGGCTCGAATCTTCGAATGAAGATTCGAGCAGTTCTAGGATGATTCGACCTAAACCATTACCGGATCTATGACGAGGGTAGTCAGGAGAAGCTATGGTGTTGATTTGGAAGCCATCGGGGATATGGTTGTGTTTTTAGGCCAACCTGCGATCGAATATTCGAGACGTTGGGGCCTGATTCGAGGGATATGGGTTATGGATTTGGAACGGGGAGGTTAAGAGGAGTCGAGGGTGTTAAGGTAGGGTTGTTTGGACCACCGGAACCGCCGTGAGGCGATTTCCGGTAGGTGGTTGACGGTGGTTACAGGCGGGGGTTCATCTGGTCTCTGAATATCAGAGACGAAAGGGGGAATGGGGGGTATGGCCTAGGGGCGTGGGGTATGGTTTAGGATTTATATATGGGTGGGGTGGATGGACCATGGCCGTTGGATCAACTGAGATCAAAGGCCTGGATCAATTCGTATGAGGGGAACGGTGTCATTTGAATTTAGTTGGGGTATGGGTTGGCCCGGGCAATGGGTCGGGTGGGGATTACGGGTTTGATCAAAGTTCTGGAAGCCATTGGATCAGAAACAACGAACGGCCCCGATCAAATTCAACCATACGACGTCGTATGGTTTGCCTTTGAAATTAACTGACCGGGCATCATCAAACGGCGTAGTATTTGCCCTATACTACGTCGTTTGATGGTCTTTGGGTTGACTGACCTGGGTCGGGTAAATGCTTTGTTTTGGGCCTGATTTTTTATCTAAAATTTTGGCCCAAATCAGATTTTGCCTTATATTTTCAACCCTTTTCATTTTCTAATTTTATTCCTAATTATTAAATTCCTAATTTTAATTATAAAAATCAAAAATATCCTTATAAAAATATTAATTATCCCTTAACAACCATTAACACATAAGACAAAACATTAAACACACAATGACACATTAAAATGACAAAAATAGGATAAATGCATATTTTTGTGATTTTCTTTTTTTTAGAGCTAAATAATAGTTTAATTAATTCTTAAACGCATAATTAAATCCTAGATATGCATGCAACATGTATTTTTATTTTATTTTTCCTTTAACTATAACAAAGTAAACATTTACGGACAATACACAAATAATTATCCAATAAATGCCACATAAATTCTAAAAATTGCACACTAAGAGAATTTTGTTTTATTTTTTGATTTATTTTAGAGTAGTTTTCGTGAGGCAAAAATCACGTGCTCACAATGTTACTGTCATTATTGGATTCGTCTACTTTTATATTATGAAATGAAGCATTTATTGGAATTTGAAGTTCTCCAAATTTATTTATCGCTACCTCGGGCAAAACGAGGCATGTGTTTAAATACTGCAAACATTTCAGGATCCTCACTGACTTGTTACCTTTTTGTTTTTGCTTATCTTTATTATTATTCTCATCCCCTTAGGTTGGTTCGCTCATATTGGCCTCATCAGCATATCATACCAGATCTAGAGGCCCTCCACCTCCTCCTCCTCCAAGAAACACAAAAGGCAGAGGAAAATCAAAGATGGACAACTTAAGTGGAATCCGAACTGAAAACGTTGAGAACGCAGAGACATCCGACGGCCGTAGTACTCCGGTCCCGAATGACCTGATTCTGAGACTGGAACAAAAGATACTAGAATTACAAGGAGAACTCGAGCAGGTCTGCAATTTGGCAAACTTGTCACTCACCCTCAATGTCCCTGATATCTACCAACAGAATGCAAAGAACCCAACACCTCCTCAAAACACACAAAACCAACAGCCACAAAATCCTACCGCACCAATCAATACGCAACTCCACCCCAAAATATCAATCCATTGCCAATACCAACTCCACCACAACATCATCATCAACCAATTCCGTACCCACCAACCACTACTTACCACACTCCCCAAAACACACCACCACTCATTCCCGATCCACAAAACTCTACCAATGACCATCACTATACCCAAGTCCCTGGCACCCATTAGAGCAACCCCATAGACGTGGAAACTATACCACATTCTACCCAACTAATCTCCTACATGCCGGAACCATCCGAGAAAGATATGCTCATTAAGAACATGGCCGAAGAACTCAAGAAGTTAACAAGCCGAGTTCAAGGTGTTGAAGGCGACGGAGGAATAGAAGGTTTGAACTATGAAGATCTGTGCATACAGCCAGATGTGGAATTTCCAGAGGGGTACAAACCTCCCAAGTTCAAAATGTTCGATGGTACAGGTGATCCCAGGGTTCATCTAAGGACCTATTGTGACAAGCTTGTCGGGGTCAGAAAAGATGAAAAGATTCGGATGAAGCTCTTTATGAGGAGCCTTACTGGGGATGCTTTGTCTTGGTATATCAGTCAGAATCCCAAGAAATGGTCCAATTGGGTAAGTATGGCATTGGATTTCATGGACCGGTTCAGGTTCAACACAGAGAATGCACCGGATGTTTTCTATATTTAGAATCTCAAGAATAAACCTACTGAGACTTTCCGCGAATATGCTACTCGTTGGAGGTCAGAAGCCGCCAAGGTCAGGCCCGCTTTGGACAAAGAATAGATGAATAAATTCTTCATCAAGGCACAGGATCCACAATATTATGAGAGACTGATGGTCATCGAAAATTAAAAATTCTCTGATATCATCAAGCTCGGGGAAGGATCGAGGAAGGAATCAAGAGCAGGATGGTAATGAATTTCGAGGCACCGGAGGCCACAAATAAGGCACTACAATCAGGTGGCATATCGAAGAAGAGAGATGTTGGGGCAGTAATAGTGGCCCAGGGCCCAAAAACTCCACTCACCTATCAAACACTTCCACCCATATATCAAGCACCTCCACCCATATATCAAGCACCTCCACCCACATATCAAACACCTCCACCTATATACCATGCATCACCAACTACATATTAACCTTCATCTCCTAGATATTCCCAACCAGCCACTGTCCATCACACCTATAATTCCCAATCATCCCACTTCAAATCAACACCAACTCACCAAAATTATCCAAGACCAAGACCCAACTTTGACCGCAAGCCGCCCAGACAATACACCGCCATTGCTGAGCCCATCGACCAATTGTATGAAAGGTTAAAGGCCGCAAGTTATGTCACTCATGTTCTCGTTGTGGCAAATTTGTCCCAATCAGTCAATCCAAACAAAACCTGTGCGTACCATTCCGGTATGAAAGGGCATACCACCGCTGAGTGCCGAACTCTGAAGGATAAGATCCATGCACTCATTGACAACAAGTTCATACAGGCAAAGGAAGTCGCACCTAATGTCTGCAACAATCCCCTCCCTAATCATAAAGGTGATGGTGTACATGTTACAGAAACAAATGAAGAATAGAACCCTGAGGGGTCAATCGTGCTTATTTGAGAAGGCGATGACTTTAAGGTTGCAGTCACACTTACTCTTATCATGGTTCAGATCAAGAACCTATTGATGTTGAGGTAACTGCATCAGCTCCATTCAAGGTAGAAGTAGCTCCGCTGCAGCCACCTCCGCTCCATTTGAAGTAGAAGTGGTCACACATTTTACTATAATGGTGTCAACTACACCCCCATTCAACTCAAAAGCAATACCCTGGGAATATGTTGCTGAGGCTCAATGAAAAGGGAAGACTAAGATAGAGGAATCTGATGTCTCATAAGGAATAACTAGAACTGGAAGAGTCTATACACTTGAAAACCTGGGAGGTTCAAGTAAGGATGCCACTACTAGGCATCCTGTCATTGAGACCAGGCCAGATGACCTATGGAGGAAAGTACAGGCAAAAGAGTATTCTGTTGTTAACCATCTGAACAAAGTCCCTGCTCAGATATTTATCCTGTCACTATTATGGAATTCAGAGGCACATAAGAATGCCTTGATGAAAGTACTGAGCGAGGCTTATGTATCCAATAATATCACTGGTGGAGAAATGGCCAGCATGGTCGGTCAAGTTCTAGAGAGCCATAAGATTATCTTCCACGAAGATGAGCTGTCGCCTGAAGGTCTGAATCACAATCGAGCATTGCATATTACAGTACAATTTGAAGACAAGTTCATTGCCAGGGTCCTGGTTGATGGAGGTTAGAGTCTAAATATTTGTCCATTGGACATCCTGAAAAGGTTGGACAAAGGTTTCCATGAAATACGGATAAGCAACATGAATGTGAAGGCTTTCAATGGGTCCTAGAGGTCCACGATTGGGGAAATCAACCTTTGCTTGCAGATGGGGCCAACTTGGTTCGACGTTGAATTCCAAGTGCTTGACATACCAGCCTCATATAATCTTTTGTTGGTCCGCCCATGGATCCATGCTGCTGGAGCCGTGCCCTCCACACTACATCAAGCCGTAAAATTTGAATGGAACCGTTAGGAGGTAATCATTCATGGAGATGGGAGCAACCCCATCTACATTATCAAACCATCCTGGCCATTGGACATAGATGAATGCTAGGAGCGGAAACCTATCATCACATTGAATGGGTTAATGCCATGGAGATAGATAAGTGGTGGAGTGACAAAATAGAAAGCATAGTAGCATGGTCCGGATATGAACCCGGCAAAGGGTTGGGAAAGAACCTCCAGGGTATCACCAAGCTGATACAGCTAAAAAATCATGGTACCACCTTTGGGCTCGGATAACAGTATACATGGCAAGAGTGCAATGATTGGCCGCCTCCTAGCGTGGGCCGTACTACCCTCTTGAGCAACCAGTGCCACGTTTGGAACAAGTTTTTCACCAGGCCGACATAATATGGGGAACTGCAGAAGAAGAAGCACTAGCTGGGCTGAAGGATTTGTTCTTGGAAGATGAGGACATGGATTGTTGTGCCATAATTGAGGAGGAAGAGGAAGAAGGCCTCGCCATTCGGACTATGTCAAAGGGAGTTATTCTCAGAAACTGGACCGCCACACCATCCCGAGCCCGCCAAGTCCCTGGTGTTATTATTACTTTTCCTGATGAACCCGTGACTGTGACATGTAATGAGGCAATGCAATATGAGAATAGTGACTCAGAGGAAGAAGATGAGATACCCGAGGAAATTATCAGAACAGTTGAGAGTTTTGAGAACAAGCCTAAGTCCAACCTGGATGAGACCGAAGTAGTAAATTAGGGATATGCCGAGACCGTCAAAGAGACCCGCATCAGTATTAACTTGTCACGAACAGAGAAGGAGGAATACATCCATTTTCTAAAAGAATATGAGGACATCTTCGCATGGTCATATGATGATATGACCGATTTTGAGCACATCTATAGTGGCTCATAAGTTGCCTACCAATCTCATGTGTCCGCCAGTCAAGCAGAAACTTAGAAAATTCAAACCAGACATGAGTTTGAAAATCAAGGAGGAAGTTACCAAGCATATCAAAACCAAAGTCCTTAGGGTGGTTAATTACCCAACCTGGTTAGCTAACATTTTTCCAGTTCCAAAGAAAGACGGGAAGGTCAGAGTATGTGTTGATCATCGGGATTTAAACAAAGTAAGTCCCAAGGACGATTTTCCCTTTCCGAATATATACATCTTGATTAATAACTGCGCCAAGCATGAACTCCAATCCTTCGTAGATTGCTTCGCGGGTTATCACCAGATCTGGATGGATGAAGAAGATGTAGAGAAGACGACGTTCATTACACTGTAGGGTGTATATTGTTATAAGATGATGCCATTCGGTTTGAAAAACACTGGGGCTACTTACATGAGAGTCATGACAACCATCTTCCATGATATGATACATAAAGAAATAGAGGTGTATGTGGACGATGTCATTATCAAATCCCAAAGGGTCGCAGATCACATAGAAGACTTAAGTAAGTTCTTCGACAGGCTCAAAAGGTACAATTTTAAGTTGAACCCAGCAAAGTGTGCGTTCAGGGTTCCCGCAGGAAAGTTATTGGGATTCATTGTCAGTTGCTGAGGTATCGAGCTAGATCCGACTAAAGTCAAAGCTATTCAGGAATTACCACTACCTAAAAGCAAAAAGTATGTGATGAGTTCCTAGGATGACTCAACTACATCAGTCAATTCATAGCACAGTCCACAGTCATGTGTCGCGCCCCATTTTTCGTCGCGAAATCGGGTTTATGACATTTTTGGTTGGGACAACTCTTTACTTTTGGGAAAGGGGGTTTGTAGTTTTAAAGAGTCGACACCTAACGATTTTTAAGGTGTGTTAAGGCACCTATAGGGTTCATCTATGACTACATTTGGTAACCAGAGACAGGGTAAGGGCTTGAAATTATCCTAAGGTGAAGGTGTTAGGCAACCTCAGGATCCACTAGCGTGGTTCCTGACCAAATAGTTTTTGTGAATTTGTACAATTAGCAAATAAACAAGCATGGCTCAAATAGTAGGGGATTTAATTTTAAGAACACAGATGTTTGGAAAGCATTTAATGAAAGCAAGATTTTGAAAAGAATTACAATCTAAGCATATTCAGGAATGTAAAGGGGGGTGTCCTAGGTTTGCTTATAATATGGATCACATCAATGTAATACCCGGTATGACACTACTCAAAGAGAGGCTACATGTGATATTAATTCACCGGTCATCACATCCATATCTACCATTTCCCGCCCCATGAAGGTAATTAAAGCGAGGGTAACAACCCGTCCTTTCCTATGATCCTAGAGGAGTTTAGGATTTCTATCCTATGAGGGAGGTTCTAGGTAAACCCTCAGGTTCAAAGGCAAAATGCTAAGCGACAAATAAGAACACATAGGACTGCATTTAGGGGGAAAACACAGAAAACAGATAGAAGGCTCAGATATACCTCCACAAGTAATGCACATAGACAGCACGACTCATACACAGATAAGGTCTAAATTTATATCCTAACAAGGTATCTAAGCAGAACCAGATTTATTGCATGACTCAGAAAAGAAGTCAAAATCAGGCTTGCCTACTAATTTTAATATGCTGATAGTTAAACAAAGATGGTTCTGGTTTTTACTTAACTTATTACCTAAGGCTTGCCTAGGCGTAAAATAACATGCAGTAGATATTCAAAATTATTAAAATAGTTTGGAAATTGTTTTTACCTAAAACATGTTGTTCTAAATATTGCAAAAACATGCAGGGATTGTGATCAGACATACTTAAACAAGATAGTCAAACATGAGACTGTTTTACGTCCTTTTTCATGCATCAGCAGTTTAACTAGGTGTAGCTTGAGTGAGTATGAACGAGAACCTAATCATGGTATCTAATGATTTATATGCAGGATTCCTAAAGCAGAATTTCTAAATGCACAGCATGATTGCAGAATTTCCTAAGAGCAGGATTTCTAAATGCACAACATGATTGCAATATTTCCTAAGAGCAGGATTTCTAAATGCGTAAAGGTTACAGCATTATTTCAAGATGTGCAGGAGCAACAGTTTGTGTTAATGTTGTTATTTAGCCTAGAACAGAATTTCTAAGTGGCAAAGTGATGTCAAATAAAATGCTGAAACAGTAATCCTAAGAACATGGTGTCTAATACATGGCATGCTTGGCATGTTGTACCTAAACATGGCTGCTATTGCGCAAAGAGAAAAGTAAACCTAGGAGCATGATTTGTACCCTGGATTATACTACAGCATGCATATTACCCACCCCTTCTCACTATCCAACCCCAGAGTTGTTTACAAATTATTACAGACCAATATTGGAATGAATTACATAAGAAAAGTAAAAATTACACTATAGAGAGCCTAAAACAGGCCCAGACTTTCAACACCTGATTAGGACTTCCTCCCTGAGTTATGTAATAAATCACCGCAAGTGCCAAGATTGTTTCATAGTCTTTCTCACATCCGGGTGTGTCAGAGTTCCCTAAGGACCTCAAGGGATCCCAGGCAGTGCTCACACCCAGATCTCATATCCAAGATAGAGTAAAGGCAGTGTGGAAGGCCAGATTTTATGTGTCCAAGTTCAGAGGGATCTGAAGGGTCCCAAGGCAAGGCTCACACAAAAGGGGCAGAACCTAGTGGTCTAAGAGTATATGTGAGAGTGCTTGACATAGAGTCAAAAGAGTTGAGTTGGAAACAGTAAAAAGAGTATATGTGAGAGTTTGCATTGGTGAAAACTAGTTTGAAGATGAAAAGAAACAGGACAATCAGCAACTCAGAACCAAACCCTAAACACTAAACCCCAAAAACCTAAACCACAAAATCCAAAACCCTAAACCCTAAACCCTAAACCCTAAACCCTAAACCCTAAACCGAAAGATACATAGTTCAAACACAAACAGGGAAAGCATATTTGAATAGGGGACAAGTAGTTTATATGTGAAAGCATATTTGCACACAGGTTAGCACCAGAGAGGTACTATAGAACTTAAATAGTATCAGCAATCACAAGGTATTCATGTTAGGAGCTTAACAACATTAGATTTAAAGGGGTGCTAAGCAGAGTTACACATTAGGTTTAGGGGGGAAAAGTTCAAGATCACATAGTAACTAGGTGTCATGCTTATAATGTATTGGGGGTTAAAGGATAGGGCAGAATAGTAGTAGAAAAAAAGTAAGTAAGTAATAGACATGCTGAATTATAGGAAAGGGTAATCACATGGCAAAATAGGCATGCTAATTGCAAGGGAGACAGCAGAACCACAAGTAAAGCATAAGAGAAACAAAAGGAAGTGCAATACAAATAGAGACATATTGTTTTGGATGCTACAAGTTAAACTGAAAATATACCAGTAAAATGAGAGAATAAGTGCAGAGTGAGGAGTGAAGAGTAGTACAATGAAGGGAAGTAGCGCAGTCGACTGAGTATCAAGTAAATAGCAAGAGAAGCAAGAGATAATGTGTGTGTGTAAGAGAGAGTTCAGAACAGTGTAATTGTTCCTGTTGAGAGGTAAAACAATAGTGTATATATAGCACTTTAGGAGTAGAACCAATAAGGTAAAAGAATCAGAAGCCAGTCAATTAGGGACAATCACAGAATTACAAAATCAAATCACCTAAAGGGGTTTGGAATAGACCCCCCTTAATTAGGGGTAATTGATTAGCGGTAATCAATAGGGGTTTAATTAAGGCAAGGAGTCCAAATCATACCAAATAAGGAATCAGTAAGAATAATAAAATTATACAGGTAATCAATTATGGCAGAGATGACCAATTAAATTCATAAATAAGGAAAATAAATATAATCTATGCACACGAATCTTAATAGAGTAAAGTAATCAGCAAAACCTTCAAAAGAATAATGATTTCCGGAAAGAATTACTCAAATCCCATAAAATAGAGATTAAACTAAGTAAGACCTCAAAGAAAATATAGAACTTAGCCAGAAAAGAAGGTTCGAACTCTAACAAAGATTAATTAGGGCACAACCACAAAAATACTGGATTTAATAAGGAAAAATGTTTAAGTCCAAAAGATAGAGTAAACTAACATGACTGGTACCACAAAAATACCCAAAATCGAAGCAAAGATTGAAGGAACTACATAGAATCAACTAGGGTTACATATTCTTGCACAAATCAATCACGAAGACGAAAGGATAATTAATAAAACACTTAGAAGCCAGAGAAAAAAACAACCTTTGAAAAACAACTTGGGATGAACCCTAGTTTAGGAAGAGTGATTAAAAATTGGAATAATCAATTTTAAACAAGGATTTTATGAGAGAAATCACTTAATAACATTCGAATCATCTCAAATATGTAAAGATTTGAGAAGATTTGACAATATCGAGCTAGGGTTTTCAACATAATAAATCAGATAAAAGGAAAAATTAAATAAACCGTTTAAACATAGTGAAAATCATAGATTAGTACCAACAATCAGAAGGAAATGCGTTTTAAGAAAGGGGTTACGAACCCTAGTTTGAAGACGAAGAGTCATTTTGAGAAAATCGACAAACCTTTAAGGAAAAATAGTAAGATAACTCTGGATATACCTAGATCTAAGACAGATCTAAAAGAAAAGCGGAAAATCTCAGGAGTTAGGGTTTCAGAGAACCCAGAGAAGATGAGAGGACCTTAAAAAGTTACTGATTTTAGCCGGTAAAGTCATAGATCTTACTCGAACAACCATGGATGGCCGAAAAATGGCATGAAAGACCATGGATAGTGTAAGTACGTGATTTTTGCCCAATATGAGAATTACTCCAAAATAATTCAAAAATAAAATGATTTTTCTTTGGTGTGCTATTTTGTGATATTTTGTGATGTTTTGAATAATTATTTGTATTTGTCTGTGCATGTTTATTTGTTAAAATAATAAAAATACAAATAAATGTCACATTTTTGCATGTAGGATTTGATTCTACAATTGTTAGTAATTAAATTTGTTTTACAAAAATTAAAAATTTACAAAAATAGGCATCGTTTGCATTTTTAGCATTTAATGTCCAAATATACAATTTTATGCTTAATTATTACTTAATTGTGCGTTAATTGTTATTTGGAGATAATTTGCGCTTTTATAACTTAATTTAGTTCTTAATAATAGTTTAAGTATTTTTATAATTTAGTTTTAAAAAAATAAAAGAAGAAAAGAGAGCGAAAATATAAAGAAAGTCGGAATTGGGCCTCTTCTTCAATTTCAAGCCACAGGCCCAAAAAATGGCCCAATCTTCCCAAACGACCCAGTCCATTTCGAACTGGGTCGACCTGGTCCATAACCCAACACCCTTATTATCTTACATTTCAAAAATAAAACAAAAACAAAAAAAAGAAAAACAAAATCAAAAAAAAACCCTAACCTAAACACTAAACTACCCCTCCCCCCCTTCTATCTTTCTTCTTCTTCTTCCTCAAGCAAGACCCCATCCATGGCTGCTCCCTACACACCCCAGCCTGCTCCGTCCACACAGTCGGACCACCACCCTTCGTCCAACAACCTCCGCCCCTACCCGCCATTGACGAGCTTGTCAAGGTCCCATGGTTGCCTCGTCCTCATCTTCTTGAAGGAGTAACATCACAGGCAGTCCAATGGTTGCTTCGTTTTCTTTTGAACGAGCCAGCTTGCTCCGTCGACACAACCGGACAACCACCAGTCTTTCGTCGGCGTTCAGCTCCACATTCGACGACCAACAACTCCGTCGCGGCTGTTGTCCCTTCTCCTCCGAGTTGCTGCTTCTCCGCCATGGACGAGCACGCACAGGTGTGTCGACCAGCTCTACTGTAAAACGATGCTTCTTCTCCCCGTTGTCCTCCTCGACGGACTGATGCTGCCATGGTCGCCGTTGCTGCTGCTGTTCGGCGTCGACCAGTTGCTGCTCCATTCCAGTTTAAGCTCACCATTGCAGCTGCTTCATACTGCCTTTGCGTCGAGCAAATGACGAGTTGCTACTGCCTCACTAACGTTGTGGTTGCTGCTTCATCTTACCTTCGTCTTCGTCATCATTTGTTCGAGCTTTGGTCGAGGCTCGTCAAAACAGTCCCTATATAGTCAAGTTCGTCGTTTGTTTAGTCGAGTTCGTCGTTGATTCATCTCCGGTTAGTTGTTTTTGAGTTTTATTTTTTTCCATGTTTCGTTTTTATATTTCTCGAAGTTAAAATCGTTAAATATTTGATTCTTGTTTTGTTCGTTGTTCATCGTTGAAATAATTTTCTAGTGTGTTCATGTGTTTTGATTGAATTAATTTTCAGATTTCAAATGGAAAGTTAATTAGTGGTTTTTCATGTTTGTTTTTTTTGTTTAGGTAAGATTTTATTAGTTTGATGTTTGTTAGATTCAAAGTGAAATTTAATTGATTATTTCTTCAATTTGTTTCATGTTGTTATATATTTTCCAGAAATTATTAATGTTATTTGAGTCATTTAATCCGTCATGTTTGTTGTTTTAAAAAATGGATTCATTCATGTTCATACTTTGTTGTTTGTTCTTGAATCCGAAATTTGTATAGTTTGATTTCTTGTTTATCATTTATGATTATTTCTTGAATTTGTCTCATAATCTTGTTTAAGTTTAATATTGGAATTGTTGGTTGTAATGTTGTTAGAGTTGATTTTAAGTTCAATATTATTGAATTTAGAAATATAAATATACTTGTTTGATTGTTGTTGTTGTTGAATCCGAAAATAGGTTTGTTTGTTGCTAAAAATATTGTTCAATCAAATTTTAGTTGTTCTTTGTTGTTCCATTTGTGTTCATGTGATATTGTTGTTATGATGTTCATCCGTGTTCATATTGTTGTTTGAATTTATGTAAAAATTGGTCATATTGGCTATATTTTGGTTGAGTGTGATTAATTGATTTGTTATAGCTGATGAGGTAGTTTGGTAATTTGCAGTACGTTCAGGGGTAGTTTAGTAATTGCAATAAGGTTGGAGGGTTAGTTTAGGTATTGTACATTTTGTAATTTTTTATGTGAAGCATGGGGGACAAAATGTAATGGGGTGGGTTGTGATATAGTTGTTTAATATAAAGGGGGGACAAGACAAAATTTAGTGGGGAGGAATCTTGTATTTGTTTAGTGAAGCATGGGGGACAAAATATAATGGGGTGGTGATGATATGTTTATTTAATGTAATGGGGATGAGTGGGAAGATAATGGGTTTGGTATGGGAAAGGAATTGATTTTAATTGATTAAAGGGTTGGGATTATATATAGGAAGTCTTGAACACAGACAGAAAAAAGAACACACACACAGATAGAGAAAAATAGACAGAGAAGAGGAACGAATCTGAAAACTTTCAAGAAAGAAAATAAGAGAGAGAAAAAAGGGCTGAACATTTAGGAGAGAGAAAATTCCGAAAAAATATTTAAACTTAAAAAAAACTAAAAAAAAATATTCTGCTTTCTTTCATTATTTGAAATCAGAATTAATTGTTGTTTCATCAAAGCTTGAAGCTTTTGTTTTTTTTGGATTACTGCTCCACTGGTTTGCAAACTCTGTTCCTGGGTTGTTACTGTTGTTGGACTGTTGTTGTTGTGCTGTATTGTTATTACTGCTGCTGTTTGTCATCTTCATCTTCTTTTTCCAATATCAGGTACACAACTGTAATTTTGACATTTTGTAAGCCGAATGAAGAATGGAGTGTTAAATTTTTAATTTAGTTTTAATTTTTTTTGTATTGTATTTAGATTATTAATGTATTATTATTCTGTAAATCACTGTCATTTGGCATAATTAGGCATGTTATAGCGATATATTAAATAACGCCTTAACCGGATTATTAGGAAATATATTTAAGCCTGATTACTAATTAAAACTGTTTAATAATCAAAATAGAAGAAATAACGTAAAAAATGGCGTTATTGAATCAGTTTGGCAAAAATTGACTGAGTTCCTTATTCATAAGGTTTTTTTTGTCAACGTAAAGTTTTTTGTCAACGTTAAGTTAATCGGAATCATGTAGTTAATTTCAGTTAAAACATGAATTAGTTTGCCAATCAAGTACTAGGACATGATGTGAATTAAAACAAGGTTAGTTAAGGTTAAATTGTTTAATTTTTAGAAATATGGTTTAGTAACCAAGTTTTTTTTTTCCAATTTTCAGTATTTGTAAATCATTAATTTCAATAGGCTTAAGTCATACTAACAATATGAATTTTAATCCAACTATGGGATAATTAGTTTTTTTTATTTTTTGACAATTCCATGTTGTTTGTAATTATAATTTTAGTAATATTACTTTCCATTAATATTCGTTTTAAATTAGTAATTAATATGTTATTTTTAAGTATGTAGAGATTGACTTCATAATTATAGACAAACTTAGTAATAATAAAGATGTAGTCATTAAAGGGTATTCATAAAAATAAGGGAGGATCTCGCTAAAAAATAAATAAATATAAATAATACAAAAAATTGCAGTCCTCCAATCTTATTTTTTTATAAGAAAATACCTAGATTCCGAGATGGGCGATTTAGTAAAATTCACAGTCCTACATAATAGTATCATAACGCGTAGTATTTTGGCGAATAAATAAGGTTATTTTCTTAAATACGGGTGTACATTTATGTAACCCAAATCACGATCTTGACGAAGTCAAAATGCGTCAAAAAAATCACGTGTGCACTGGTTGTGGCGTGGTTCGAGATGCGTTTTCACGACGTTGCAATTTTGTATAAAATAAATAATGATAAAAGCGGTTTTAAAAGTTAAATTTGCATATAAGTTCTTAATTGTTTAAAAATCAGATAAATGAGCCAAATATGACAATTGAGCGACCGTGCTAAAACCACGGAATTCGGGAATGCCTAATACCTTCTCCCGGGTTAACAGAATTCCTTATCCGGATTTCTGGTTCGCGGACTGTAATACAGAGTCATTCTTTTCCTCGATTCGGGATTAAAATTGGTGACTTAGGACACCCTAAAATCTCCCAAGTGGCGACTCTGAAATAAATAAATAAATCCCGTTTCGATTGTCCTTTAATTGGAAAGAACTCCCTACGTACCCTCGGGCGGGGGCGGAAAAAGGAGGTGTGACAGCTCTGGCGACTCTGTTGGGGACCGAACCCAGAACCACTGGTTCAGGCTTCAAGAATTCGAGCTTAAAATAACTGTTATAGTTGGCTTTATTTATTATCTGATTTTTACATGATATATGCTTAATGTGCTAAATGACGCTTTTACCGCTTTAATATTATTTGAATTGTGTATATAAAACTGCTACGAAACCCTTCTTCTTTCTGAGTCTTCTGAATTTATGGCGTACACGTGCGCGTGGCCCACCTTTCTGTTAGAAGTCATACCAAGTAAAACGAAGTTGGGACAAGTAACTAGGCCGGGTAGACTTTCGTGCTCCCGGTACGTTGCCTCCATTTCGACTCAAGCTGTCCACTTGGGTAAGCCAGGGCTAGAACAATATGCCTCAGGTTTTTTCACTTAGAATAACTCAGCTTCATGTCGGATCCCTAGTAGGAACGTTTGTTTGCATCACGTGCATTTGACTTTGGAGGCTCAACACAGGGGTTGGGTCTGTCTAGGACAGGTGTACCAAAAAATAAAAATGACCATCTTGATGCATCTTACTTGCTGCTACGTGCGCATTTATTTGATACGGCATATAAGTTCTTAATTGTTTAAAAATCAGATAAATGAGCCAAATATGACAATTGAGCGACCGTGCTAAAACCACGGAATTCGGGAATGCCTAATACCTTCTCCCGGGTTAACAGAATTCCTTATCCGGATTTCTGGTTCGCGGACTGTAATACAGAGTCATTCTTTTCCTCGATTCGGGATTAAAATTGGTGACTTGGGACACCCTAAATCTCCCAAGTGGTGACTCTGAAATAAATAAATAAATCCCGTTTCGATTGTCCTTTAATTGGAAAGAACTCCTTACGTACCCTCGCGCGGGGGCGGAAAAAGGAGGTGTGACAGATAGGAGTTGAACTGCTCCAGGTTCACCTGAGGACCTCATGGTAGTGTCAAACCGGCGTGGGGTGAAGTAGAGCCCAGGAGATGATGAGAGGTCATGGTTTCCGGCGAGGGAGGTGGCCGGAGAAGGTGGACAGTGATTAGGGTTTGAGGGAGTCTGAGAGAGAAGATAGGAGGAGAGGATTCAGAGGCGGCGCAAATGAAAGAATGGGGTAGGGTTTGGGGGGTCGTTGGATTAAAAAAGGAAAGAAACGACGTGGACTATTGATTTGGTAGATCAACGGCCGAGATTAAATGGGGTAGGTGGGTTCCGGGTTTGAGTATGGGTTTAATAGGGTGTGGGTCGGGTTTTTTAATTGTAAATTGGGCTGGGAATTGGGGTCCGATTTGGCTATAATTGAAAGCCAATTTGGCTATAATTTAAATAGCCAGTTTTTCACTATTTAATTTATAAAAAATAGTAGATAATTTTTGAAAAATATTTAAAAATCTAAAATGTTATAATACATAATTAACAATTTAAAAATACCAGATCCAATTTTATGCATATAAAACAGAATTAAATCTTAAAAGGGCTAATATTGCAATTATGTGCAATTTAGCTTTAAAAATACTAAATATAATTATAAAAATTACCTTAGTCATATTAATATAGAAGTCTAATAGATGGATTATAAAAACAATAATTTTGGAAATAATTATTGGAGATTTTATGGATAAAAAGGAGAAAATAAATCAATTTAAACCCTTAAAATTATGGAGAAAATAATAAAAACCTTGGGCATGCTTATATATGCATATATATATATATATATATATATATATATATATATATATATATATATATATGCTATTTCGAAGGTATTTTGCATATTTAAAATACATAAGGAAAAATTGGGTATCAACAGTTGCCCCTCTTTACCTGGGAAGAATGAAAGAGTTTCCGGGTAAAGAAATGATGGCCAATTTTGACCAAGCGAAACGGTTTGAGAAATTAGGCCGCACCCTAGCTTCTGAGCTGCCTACATATCATTGGTTCTACAGGAATCAGTCCATGTGTAATTCTGAATCCATCGGCAGAGTATACCGATGAAGCAATTTCAAGAACGGATGCAACATCTAGGGCTGGGTGAGTGGACGCTTTTACGGGAATGGTTAGGTCTGATATGGCTGAGGGAACTGGAGCGGGATCGCTCCTGGTGGGATAGTCGTTGCTCGCTGACTTACCTGCAAATAAGCAATACAAGCATATATTGTGCGTAAATTTAAACATAATGCAAATTCTCGTTGGACCATGAATGTTGTCTTTGGACGGTTTGGAATGGTGTCCTCAGACCATGATGTCCTGGGCCATGAAGTGTATGATAAGGGATTCGCAAGCCATGAAATAGTGTTCTCGAGCTATGAGGATGGTACCTCCGAACCATGACACCTTTGAATAATGATATGCAAAAGATTAAAAGAGATCCTCAGGCCATGACATGGTGTTCTCGGGCCATGAAGATGGTGCCTCCGAACGATGACGCCTTTGGATGAGTTGGCAATATTTCAGCCCAAGAAGGATGCAGTAGTATGATGCAGACAAGAGATAGCTTAGTCTTGCGAATTGAAGGGCAGAGCTTAGCTCGTAAGAGAAGCGAGATAAATAGTGCTTGGGATAGCGCTTAGTTCGAAGAAAATTGGAGGCAGATCTTAGCCTCGGAAGGCAGAATGATAGCCTTATGCAAAGATGCAAATGCAAATAGAGGTAGAGCTTAACCTCGGAAGGCAGAATGGTAGCCTTATGCAAAGATACAAATGCAGATGCAGATGGAGGTAGAGCTTAACCTCGGAAGGCAGAATGGTAGCCTTATGCAAGTTGGAAGGCAGAATAGTAGCCTTATGCAATGAAGATGCAGATGGAGGTAGAGCTTAACCTCGGAAGGCAGAATGGTAGCCTTATGCAAGTTGGAAGGCAGAATAGTAGCCTTATGCAATGTGAATGCAGATGGAGATAGTTTTTAGTCTCGGAAGGCAGAATGGTAGCCTTATGCAATGTAGATGCAGATGGAGACAGCGTTTAGTCTCGGAAGGCAGAATAGTAGCCTTATGCAAGAAATAAAATAACAAATGACAGTAGAGTTTTCTTAGCTGATAGCAGATTGCGGCATTGTGATTACTAGGAGAATTGTGACGTACGAGACGTCACTGGTGTGTGTTGATAGCAAGTGTTGGCAAGTGCAACGGTTCAAAAAGTCGTATTCTTGAACAATGTTTGTTCCATGGGCGTACAGTATGTTTAATGATTTTGCAATCCTAGTTCTTGCATCCAAACTTATAATGCCCAACTTATAATTCCCAATCATCCCACTATCAATCATCCCCTACACGTCAAAATTTCCCTAGACCCCGACCTAATTTTGATCGCAGACCTCCAAAATAGTATACAACCATCGCTGAACCCATCGACCAGCTGTATGAGAGGCTTAAAGCCGTTGGTTATGTCACCCCCATCCCTGCTGCAACCCCTGAGAATTCTTCTCAATGGGTTAACCCGAACAAGTCCCATGCATACCACTCCGGCATGAAAGGGCACACCATCGACGAGTGTCGCTCCTTGAAAAATAAGATATAGTCCTTGATTGATGACAAGATAATTGTGGAAAAAGAACCCACTGCAAACGTCCGCAGCAACCCTTTACCAGACCATAAAGGTGGAGGTATCCACATGATTAAAGTAGAAGATGACTAGGATCTCGATGGATCAATCGAGTTGATCGCAGAAGGTGATGACCCGAAGAAATCGACAATTACCTCAATCCAATCATAGTCCAGATCCAACCATCTAAGGACACTGAGGTGAATGTGTCTATACCTCTTGAGTTTGAAGCCGCACCATCTGCAAAGGCACCGACACCAATTGAGGCTGAATTTGTGTCTCCGGCAAATGCACCCACACCATTTAAGGTTGCAGTCTTGCCACCCAAGGCACATGTTCCATTCGAAGTGAGGATAGCCGCGCTGATCCCAGTAGCGATGTCTACCATGCCATCATTCTATACAAATGTTATACCTTGGGACTATACAGTCGAGGCGAGAAGGAAGGGCAAGGTCAGGGTTGAAGAAACTATCGCAGCACAGGGTATGATGAGAACTGGAAGGGTCTATACCCCTAAACATCTAGGTGAATCAAGCAAGAAGGACTCCAATCGGCCTCCCCTCATTGAGATAGGGCCGGACGATTTTTGGAGGAAAATACAGGCTAAGGAATATTTGGTCATCGACCAGTTAAACAAGACGCCAGCACAAATATCCATTCTCTCTTTGCTGCAAAATTCTGAGAAGCACAAGAATGCTCTATTAAAGGTGCTAAATGAAGCATACGTACCAAGTAACATCACTAGCGGGGAAGTGGCTAATATGGTAGGACAAGTACTGGAAAGCCATAAGATCACCTTTTATGAGGACAAGCTGCTACCTGAAGGGTTGGGGCACAACAAGGCACTACACATCACTGTGCAATGCGAAGATTATTTCATCACCGGAATCCTGATCAATGGAGGTTTCAGTTTTAACATTTGTCCACTGGTAACACTCAAGAAGTTGGGTAAAGGACTACATGAGATAAAAGATGGAGCAATCAATGTGAAAGCCTTCGATGGTTCTTAGAGGTCCACCATTGGTGAGATTACTCTATACCTGTAGATGGGACCAACCTGGTTCGAGGTCGATTTCCATGTAATAGATGTTCCAGCGTCTTACAACTTGCTACTGGGATGACCATGGATTCATGCTGCTGGGGCCGTAGCATCAATGCTGCATCAGGCAATAAAGTTTGAATGGAATCACCAGGAAGTGATCATTCACGGTGACGGTAGCAACCCTATATACAGTCGCCATACCATTCCTGCAATCAAGGGAAGAAGGAAGCTGGGAGGTGAAACTTACCACCACATTGAGTGGGTCAATGCTATCAACAAAGACAAATGGTGGGATAGCAAAATCGAGAGTATACTGAGTTGGAGTGGGTATGAACCTGGCAAAGGGCTCGGCAATAACCTCTAAGGAATCTCTAAACCCATAAAACGCAAGAAACATGGCATTACCATCAGTTTGGGATATGAATACACCAGGGAAGAATTCAATAATTGGTCGCCACCATGGTACGGTCCTTACTATCCACTAGAGCAGCCAATACCACATCTGGAGCAGAACTTTCAACAGGCCGACATTATTTATGGGTCGGATGAAGAAGAAGCACTTGCAGTAGTGAAGAACTTGATTCTAGAGGACAGTGATATGGACTATTGCGTTATTCTCGTGGAGGAGGGGGAGGAAGGCCCTTCTATACAGGTTGTGAGCAGAGGGGCACATCTCAAGAATTGGACTATCAGGACAACCAAAGCCCGACGTGCCTCGGGGTAGCAAGGCTAAAACAAGCATTATTCATTATTTTTACTAAATGATTTTCTTTTCGCATTTTTCAATTCCCGCAATAAGATCTTCAATGTTCAAAACAATATTTAGTTTATCAAAAACATTTGCGATTTTTCTTATGAATTAATATTTATTGCTATTGTTTTCTCTCCTTGCTTTACTAATACATCATTACTATTACTTGTCTTGATGAACCAATGATTGTGACATGCAATGAGACAACGCAACAAACGGACATGGATTCAGAAGAAGATGACATACCTGACAACATTGTCAAAGAAGTTGAGAACTTTGAGAATAGACCTAAGTCCAACCTGGGCGAGACCGAGATTGTCAACCTGGGAGATGCAGAAAACATCAAGGAAATGCGAATTAGCATTCACCTATCGCCATCAGAGAAGAAAGAATATACAGAATTTCTAAAGGAGTATGAGGACATATTTGACTGGTCGTATGATGACATGACTGGTCTGAGTATGTCTATTATGGATCACAAACTGCTAACCAATCCGACGTGTCCACCGGTAAAGCAAAAGCTCAGAAAGTTCAAGCTTGATATAAGTTTGAAAATCGAGGAAGAATTCACCAAGCAGATCAACACTAAGGTTCTCAGGGTAGTAGAATACCCGACATGGTTAGCCAACATTGTGCCAGTGCCAAAGAAGGATGGGAGGTCAGAGTCTGTGTTGATTACCAGGATCTCAACCGGGCCAGTTTGAAAGATGACTTCCCTTTGCAAAATATACACATCCTGATTGACAATTGCGCCAAGCATGAGTTACAGTCATTCATAGATTGCTTCGCTAGTTATCATCAGATCTGGATGGATGAGGAAGATGCTGAGAAAACGGCTTTCATTACGTAATGGGGAGTGTACTGTTACAAGATGATGCCATTCAGCTTGAAGAACGCAGGGGCCACTTACATGAGGGCCATGACTACCATCTTCCATGATATGATATACAAGGAGATAGAGGTATATGTAAATGATGTTATTATCAAATTCAAGAAGTCCACTAACCACATAGAAGATCTGAGGAAGTTCTTCAATAGACCGCGGAGATACAACCTAAAACTAAACCCCGCAAAATGCGCATTTGGGGTTCCTGCTGGGAAATCGCTTGGGTTTATTGTGAGCAATCAAGGAATAGAACTGGATCCATCGAAATTCAAAGCCATTCAGGAACTACCACCGCCAAAGAACAAGAAGGATGTGATGAGTTTCTTGGGAAGACTTAACTACATTAGCCGATTCATAGTACAATCTATAGTTATCTGTGAGCCAATCTTTAAGATGTTAAAGAAGGACGCCTCCACCAAATGGACCGATGACTGCCAAAAGGCCTTCGACAAAATTAAGGAGTACCTGTCAACACCACCAGTCTTAGTCCCGCCCGAGCCAGGTAGACCCTTATTGCTCTACCTTGTATTGTTAGATGGAGATTTCGGCTGTGTTCTAGGGCAGCACGATGAAACAGGGAGGAAGGAACAAGCCGTGTATTATCTCAGTAAGAATTTCACCCTATAAGAGGCCCGGTATTCTCTATTGGAATGCACTTGTTGTGCTTTGACTTGGGTAGCTCAGAAGCTGAGACATTACTTCTGCGCCTATACTACATGTCTCATATTGAGAATGGATCCCTTAAAGTACATCTTTCAGAAACCCATGCCCACCGGCAAGCTAGCCAAGTGGCAAATCCTGTTGAGTGAGTTCGACATTGTTTACGTAACTCAGAAAGCGGTCTAGGGATAGGCACTGGCAGACCACCTTGCTGAAAACCTCATGTATGGAGGATACGAACCCTTGAAACGTATTTTCCTGATGAAGAGGTATCATTCATAGGAGAAGACATTGCAGAATACTATGACGGTTGGATAATGTTCTTCGATGGAGCTGCAAACTTCAAAGGAGTTGGCATAGGAGCAGTCCTAATATCAGAAACCGGTCAGCATTATCTAGTGTCTACCAAACTTAGGTTTCCTTGCACCAACAATATGGCCGAGTATGAAGCCTGTATCTTAGGACTCAAAATGGCCATTGATATAAACATTCAAGAGCTGCTAGTGATTGGTGATTCAGACTTACTTATACATCAGGTACGAGAAGAATGGTCAACCAAGAACTCCAAGATACTCCCTTATCTACATCACGTACAGGAATTGAGAAAGAGGTTCACAAAGATGGAATTCCAGCATGTTCCTAGAATCCAGAATGGGTTTGCCGATGGCTACTCTATCATCTATGATACAGCATCCTGACGAGAATTTCATTGATCCCATTCTGGTGAAAATCCATAATCGGCCAGCTTACTGTGCCCATGTCGAAGAGGAAGCAGACGGAAAGCCTTGGCTTCATGATATCTATGAATATTTGGCAAAAAGAGAGTACCCAAAGCTTGCTAATCCTACTCAGAAATGCACACTTCGAAGATTGTCCAACAACGTCTTTCACAGAGGAGGAATCATGTATAGGAGGACTCCCAAATTAGGATTATTAAGATGTGTTGACCCAAAGGAAGCATCCAGGCTACTAGAGGAAATTCATGCTGGGACCTGTGGTCAACATATGAACGATTTTGTCTTAGCAAAGAAGATACTTCGGGCTAGTTACTTTTGGATGACTATAGAAATAGACTACATCCAGTATGTTCGAAAATGCTACTGTTGTCAAATACATGCCAACATGATAAAGGTACCTCCAAGAGAGCTTAACACAACAAGCTCACCGTGGTCGTTCACCGCCTGGGGGATGGATGTGATTGGACCAATTGAGCCTGCTATGTCCAATGAACATAGGTTTATCCTAGTAGCTATAGACTATTTCACCAAATGGGTCGAAGCAGAGAAAGTCGTGGCAGATTTTGTCCGCGACCGCATCGTTTGTCGATTCGAAATCCCATAATCAATCATTACTGATAATGGCTCCAACCTCAATAGCGACTTGATGAAAGCTATGTGCGAAACTTTTAAGATCAAACACAAGAATTCCACAGCCTACATGCCTAAGATGAATGGAGTTGTAGAAGCCGCCAACAAGAATATCAAGAAGATATTGAGGAAAAGGTTAAAGAATCACAGACAGTGGCACAAGAAGTTATAATTTGCTCTTCTGGGGTATCGTACCACAGTCCGCACATCAACCGGGGCAACCTTCTATATGTTGGTTTATGGTACAGAGGTTGTCATTCCCGCTGAGGTAGAAATTCCTTCCCTAAGGATCATACAAGAAGCTGAGCTCAATGGCGCAGAGTGGGTGAAAAGTCATTATGAGAAACTAGCCCTTATAGACGGAAAGAGGATGAACGTAGTTTGCCATGGTTAGCTCTACTAGAACAGAATGCCCAAAGCCTTCAACAAAAGAGTCAAGCCAATACAGTTCACATTGGGGTAGTTGGTGTTAAAGAAAAATTTTCTGCATCAAAATGAAGCCAAAGGTAAGTTCTCTCCCAACTGGTAGGGTCCATACATAGTTCAACGGGTTTTGACAGGAGGAACCCCCATACTTGTATAAATGGACGGAGAAGTCTGGCCGAAGCCGATCAATTCAAATACAGTCAAGCGTTACTATGTGTAATCTTTATGTTTTCCTTATATGATGTAAATTGAACTACGCCTGACTTGATTCCCCTTTAATAGGGGATACAGCAGCCCTATGCGTTCGGTCGCAATTTAATAAAATTTTTATTTCCCCCCGCAATTGGAAACTGGGGCAGAATTTTGAGGAGGACCCTCAAAATTCCATAGCAGGAGAGGTTGCAATGTCCTGAACTACGTCATAGTCATCAGTTCATCTAAAAGTTATTTTTAATTATATATTTATGTCATATTTTTATAAAATCATGCATTATTATTATTGAAACTGCTTTGTTTAGCAACACTACCCTAATGATACAAATGGTATCACCAAATCAAAGCTGAATGAGTCAAGCAAAGCCAGCGGGGATACGAACTAACCTTCCCCCTTGGAAAACTCAGCGGGTTGGAAGTATCTAGACGAAGTAGGTTGATATGTAGGAGGTGGAGATGACTGATAAGTTGGTGTCGGAGCTTGGTATGAAGGTGAGGGTGCTTGGTAATTTGGGGTTGGCTAGTATGTGAGTGGAGGTATTGGGTAAGCTTGGTATTTGAGGGGAGACTTGGTCCTTTGTGCAACCATCACGGCCCCTATGTCCCTTTTCTTGGACACACCACCGGACTGTAAGCCTTATTTGTAGCTTGAAAGGCCTCGAAATTTGTAACCATACCACTTTTAATACCTTCTTCAATTCTTTCACCTAATTTGATAATGTAGGAGAACTTGTGGTTCTCAATCATCATCAGTCGTTCATAGTACTACGGGTCCTAATCCTGGACAAAGAACTTGTTCATTTGCTCCTCTTATAAGGCAGGTCTAACCTTAGCAACTTCAGATCTCCAGCGAGTTGCATACTCACGAAACGTCTTCATGGGCTTCTTCTTCAAATTCTGGATATAGAACACGTCTGGTGCGTTCTCTATATTAAACCTGAATATGTCCATAAAGTTAGATGCCATGCCTACCCAGCTTGACCACTTCTTGGGATCTTGGCTGATGTACCAAGATAATGCATCTCCTTTCAAACTCCTCATGAACAGCTTCATGCGGATACTTTCATCCTTCCCTACTCCAACCAGCTTGTAGTAATATGTCTTTAGATGGACCTTTGGATCACCCGTACCATCAAACATTTCGAACTTTGGAGGTTTGTACCCCTCAGGCAGTTCAACATCAGGCTGTATGCAGATCCTCATAGTTCAGCCCCTCGATTCCTTTTCTTCCCTCAATGGCCTAAATCCGGCTGGTTAGTTTCTTAAGTTCCTCGGCCAAGTTCCTGATAAGAAGATCCTTTTCATTAGATTCAGGTGTGCATGAGATAGGTTGGGTGGAGTGTGGCATGGTCTCCATATAGATAGGAGTGTTGTGGTGGCCTGGTGTATGGGTGTGGAAATGGTCATTTGCGGAGTTCTAAGGTTTTGGAATGAGTAGTGGAGTGTTGTTTGGGGTATGGCAGGTGTTACATTGGTTCTTTGGTGGAGCAGCATAATGGTGAGGCGCGGGATGATTCTGTTGTTTTGGGATATTTTGAGGAGTTGTAGGGTTTTGAGCATTGGGGAAGTTGATATCTGGGGTGCTGAGAGAAAATGACAGGTTTGCCAGATTCCAAACCTGATTGAGCTCTTCCTGGAATTTCAACAGTTTCTATTCAAGTTGTGACACTTCTCGTTAGGAACCCGAATACCCTGGCCATCAGTGGCCTCTACCTGTCCAGCTGTGTTCTCATTCCTGATGTTGTTCAAATCTTCCATCTTGCCTTTGTTCTTGCCTTTAATAGGACTAAGAAGAGGAGTGGGTGGAGGGCCCCTGGATCTTGTGAAATAAGATGATGATGCCAGAGTGCACGAACTAACCTTTGGGGAGGGAAATAATAAAAACAAAAGGTAATCAAGTCAGTGAGGATTATGAAAAGTATTGCAATATTTGAACACATAGTGCAGGAATGTAAAATGTGTCCTAATTTGGGAACCTCTTTGTGCCTGAGGTAGGCCTAGCGACAAATAGACTTGGAGAACTTTTAATGCTAAATGCCTCATTTTATTGATAAAGATAGGCGAATCCCAAAACGACACTAAATAAGCAAGAAATAAAAGTCATTAATGGCCATTTGCATTATTATATTCATAAAGCAAAAAAGTAAATTCCTATCAATTTGGTCCCAGAAGGACTTTCCCCAGACTCGACATCCTTGGCTTCGGTGAACAGCTTCCCCAATTCGCAAAGTCCCAACAACAGGTATGCCCTGGATAGATGTCCGCCTTCTGTCCCTTCAGCCTTTTGACAGTCTTCAACCCTTTTGAGAAATTTTCACTCCAGTTCTACTATGCCCCACTCCAAGTATCCTAGCCTTTTGTTGGCACTGATAGCCATGTCTTTCCATTCCTCAATCAGCTTATGGTTGGACTATTGTATCTCACAGTGTTCGCTCTCGCATTCACGGATCCTTTTGCGCAGCTGGTTGTACTTGACTTGCGCCTCGGCATTTTCATCTATAATTCTGTGACCTCGAACGAACCTTGACTGGACCAGACCATGCCAATTGTCTTCCAACCAACCTGAATAGAAAGTGGTACAACTGGAATAATATCTGTCTGGCTCGATGGTGTCGTTCCCCATTAAGATCTTGCAGTGCCACATGTGCTGGGCTTGGCACTTGTGGGGACTATCATCATTTTGGAAGTCAGCTCGAAGATGGCTCATCTTGTCAACCTTGACTTGCTTCCAACCTGCTTGCCTCATAACTCGAAGAGGGACGTAAGGGTATGTTCCTCTTAGACCAATCAATATCAGGAAAGGCGCATCTCTGGATCGGGCTATGAACTCCTCTGTCGGAAACCACTCGAACATCCATTGAACCTGTTCTTCAGTCAGATTATCAAAGAGCTCAACCCACCCTTTGGCATTCTCAGGTTGAGCGAACATGTTGGGGATGTAATTTATTCGCTTTGGATTGTGGAAAGCGTTCTGATCATACTAGATCCCTCGCTAAATTTCTTGTCGGTATTCGCCCTTTTGGAGATGTTCCATGAGCCAAAGCTGAAGTAGTAAATTGTAGTTTTCGAAGTGTCTCGCTCCTTGTTGACACTTCTCTAAGGCTCGGTATATGTCTGCGATGATCATGGGTACAATGCTGAATGTCTGCCCACCAATCCCCTCCATTAGGGTCTTGGTTACCATAGCCAGCCTAGTATGGATTCTCCCTTTCTTCATTGGAAACACGATCATACACAGGAAGCAAAACATGAAAACGAAAACCCTACAATGGATATGTCCCAATGATGTGATGGTAAATTCGTCATGGTAGGTATGGTATGATTTGTTGTGACCGTACCTTTCATACATGTAGTCAAAAGAGATGTACGATTCCTTCAGGCATACCAATTCTGCATTCTTCTTCAAACCCATCATTTTTAGGAAACTCTTGCATGTGCGGTTCTCAGGCATTAGCAAACCCAGAGATTCCCACACTAGACTGGCTAGTCCTCCTATCTCCTCTAGCAAAGGCGTCATCTCGATGTCCCCAAAGCAGAACACGGCGCTACAATCCCAAAATAAGGTATCAGCTTCTATTATCATGTTGTTAGGCTGGATCTCCAGGAGGGATGGTAGATTACCCAGATATTTTCTGACGAGGGTTTTGTCACTAGAATGTAAATCTTCCCACCAACTTAGCAATCTTGGGTGGATATTGGTGACCATGCCGAATCTGGGAACTTCGTGCCTCATATTTCTGCAAGACAAACAAGGTTAGGCAAGATCCCCACCAGAATCGACTATTTAATATCAACAATTAGCATGAACCACTTAGTTCTCTAAATAAATGTACAGAACGTGATAATATCCGTTTGGGTTTAGGGAAACCCAGTGGACTTTTGGACAAGGCTATCTTAAAGGATCATTATGTGGACAACATAACTGACCCGGCTAGGTTTGACCATAATGCATGCGCAATTTAAACAGAGTAAGGTTTCTATGGAGTTTTAGACTGGTACCCTTGAGCAGAAAACTCAAGGGGAAGGCACGGAACTGTCGACAGCACCGCTGATCGACTAGTTTTACCACAAATAATCCTTTCCAAATTTAGGGGATAATGATATAGAAAGGGTGAAACCACTCATCAATCATTGTTATAGTATTTGTTTGGCAAGAGTGGAGTATGATGTTGAGTATGATTATGCAATAATTAAAAGCATGTTGACATGTATTTGCACATTAAGAAAGCGATAAATACAGCAGTTTCATAATTTAAAGCAGTTATAAAGGAAGGAAACAAGAAAGATACGTTAGTTTTGCTTTTGAAAAATAAATTAAACGCTTAAAGAAATTAAACAAATAATTGCACATAGGGAGGGATACAAATTCACAAAAACGGTATGAAATGGTAAAAGCCTAAATATCCCCAGCAGAGTCGACATGCTGTCGCGCCCCCTTTTTCCTTGCGGAATCGGGTTTATGACATTTTTGGTTGGGACAACTCTTTCCTTTTGGGAAAGGGGGTTTGCAGTTTTGAAGAGTCGCCACCTAATGATTTTTAAGGTGCGTTAGGGCACCTATATGGTTCATCTATGACTATGTTTGGTAACCAGAGACAAGGTAAGAGCTTGAAATTATCCTAAGGGGAAGGTGTTAGGCACCCCTCAGGATCCACTAGCGTGGTTCGTGGCCAAATAGTTTTTGTGAATTTGTACAATTAGCAAATAAACTAGCATGGCTCAAATAGTAGGGGATTTAAGTTTAAGAACACAGATGTTTGGAAAGCAGTTAATGAAAGCAAGATTTTGAAAAGAATTACAATCTAATATTCGGGAATGTAAAGGGGGGTGTCCTAGGTTTGATTATAATATGGATCACATCAATGTAAACCACGTATGACACTTCTCAAAGAGGGGCTACATATGGTATTAACGCACCGTTCATCACATCCATATCTACCATTTCCCGCCACGTTAAGGTAATTAAAGCGAGGGTTGGTCTCAACCCCTATTGCATGTTGTTACCCGTCCTTTCCTATGATCCTGGAGGAGTTTATGATTTCTATCCTATGAGGGAGGTTCTAGGCAGACCCTCAGGTTCAAAGGCAAAATGCTAAGCGACAAATAAGAACACATAGGACTGTATTTAGGGGGAAGACACAGAAAATAGATAGAAGGCTCAGATATACATCCACAAGTAATGCACATAGACAGCATAACTCATACACAGATAAGGTCTAAATTCATATCCTAACAAGGTATCTAAGCAGAACCAAATTTATTGCATGTCTCAAAAAAGAAGTCCGAATAAGGCTTGCCTACTGATTTTTACATGCTGACAGTTAAACAAAGATGGTTCTGGTTTTTACTTAAGTTATTACCTAAGGTTTGCCTAGGCATAAAATAACATGCAGCAGTTATTCAAAATTATTAAAACACTTTAGAAATTATTTTTACCTAAAACATGTTGTTCTAAATATTGCAAAAACATGCAGGGATTAAGATCAGTCTTACTTAAACAAGATAGTCAAACATGAGACTGTTTTATGTCCTTTTTCATGCATCAGCAGTTTAACTAGGTGTAGCTTGAGTGAGTATGAATGAAAACCTAATCATGGTATCTAATGATTTATATGCAGGATTCCTAAAGTAGGATTTCTAAATGCACATCATGATTGCAGAATTTCCTAAGAGCAGGATTTCTAAATACGTAAAGGTTACAGTATTATTTCAAGATGTGCAAGAGCAACAGTTTGTGTTAATGCTGTTATTTAGCCTAGAGCAGAATTTCTAAGTGGCAAAGTGATGTCAAATGAAATGTTGAAACAGTAATCCTAAGAACATGGTATCTAATGCATGGCATGCTTGGCATGTTGTACCTAAACATGGCTGTTATTGCGCATAGAGAAAAGTAAACCTAGGAGCATGATTTCTACCCTAGATTATACTACAGCATGCATATTACCCTCCCCTTCTCACTATCCAACCTCAGAGTTATTTACAAATTATTACAGACCAATACTGGAATTAATTACATAAGAAAAGTAAAAATTACACTATTTAGAGCCTGAAACAGGCCCTGACTTTCAGCACCTGATTAAGACTTCCTCCTTGAGTTATGTAATAAATCACCTCAAGTGCCAAGATTGTTACATAGTCTTTCTCACATCCGGGTGTGTCAGAGTTCCCTAATGACCTCAAGGGATCCTGGGCACTTCTCACACCCAGATCTCATAGCCAAAACAGAGTAAGTGTAGTATGGAAGGCCAGCTTTTATGTGTCCAAGTTCAGAGGGAGCTCAAGGGTCCCAAGGCAAGGCTCACACAAAAAAAGCAGAACCTAGTAGTCTAAGAGTATATGTGAGAGTGCTTGACATAGAGTCAAAAGAGTTAAGTTGGAAACAGTTTTGACAATGATGAGTTTTGGAAAGCAATAGAAGAGTTTGCCTTGGTGAAAACAAGTTTGAAGAAGAAAAGAAAAGGACAATCAGCAACTCAGAACCAAATCAACATGCATAGCTTGTAGGGGACAAGTAGTTCATATGTGAAAGCATATTTGCACACAGGTTAACTCCAGAGAGGTACTACAGAACTTAAATAGTCACAGCAATCACAAAGTATTCATGCTAGGAGCTTAACAGCATTAGATTTTAAGGGGTGCTAAACAGAGTTACACATTAGGTTTAGGGGGGAAGGGTTCAGGATCACATAGTAATTAGGTGTCATGTTTATAATGTATTGGGGGTTAGGGGATAGGGCAGAATAGTAGTAGAAAGAATGTAAGAAAGCAGTAGACATGCTAAATTACAGGGAAGGGGTAATCACATGGCAAAATAGGCATGCTAATTGCAAGGGAGACAGTAGAACCACAAGTAAAGCATAAGAGAAACAAAAGGAAGTGCAATACAAATAGAGACAAATTGTTTTGGATGCTGCAAGTTAAAATGAAAACATACTAGTAAAATGAGAGAATAAGTGCAGAGTGAGGAGTGAAGAGCAGTACTATGAAGGGTAGTAGAGCAGTAGTGTGTAGAGCAGTAAAGCAGTAGAACAATAGAGCAGTAGAGCAATGTAATCACTCGGTTTTGGCTTGCAGCAGACTGAGTATCAAGTAAATAGCAAGAGAAGCATGAGAGAATGTGTGTGTGTAAGAGAGAGTTCAGAACATTGTAATTGTTCCTGTTGAGAGGTAAAACAAGAGTGTATATATAGCACTTTAGGAGTAGAACCAATAAGATAAAAGAATCAGAAGCCAGTCAATTAGGGACAATCACATAATTACAGAATAAAATCACCTAAAGGGGTTCAGAATAGACCCCCCTTAATTAGGGGTAATTGATTAACGGTAATCAACAGGGGTTTAATTAAGGCAAGGAGTCCAAATCATAACAAATGAGGAATCAGTAAGAATCCTAAAATTATACAGGCAATCAATTAAGGTAGAGATGACCAATTAAAGTCATAAATAAGGAAAATATAATCTATGCACATGAATCTTAATAGAGTAAAGTAATCAACAAAACCTTTAAAAGAATAGTGATTTCCGGAAAGAATTAGAAAAATCCCATAAAATAGAGATTAAACTAAGTAAGACCTCAAAGAAAATATATAACTTAGCCAGAAAAGCAGGTTCGAACCATAACAAAGATTAATTAGGGCAAAACCACAAAAATACTGGATTTAACTAGGAAATATGTTTAAGTCCAAAAGATAGAGTAAACTAACACGATTGGTACCATAAAAATACCCAAAATCGAAGCAAAGATTGAAGGAACCACATAGAATCAACTAGAGTTTCATATTCTTGCACAAATCAGTCACGAAGACGAAAGGATAATTAATCAAACACTTAGAAGTCAGAGAAAAAAAACCTTTGAAAAACAACTTGGGTTGAACCCTAGTTTAGGAAGAGTGATTGAAAATCGTAATAATCAATTTAAACAAGGAATATTTGAGAGAAATCACTTTATAACATTCGAATCATCTTAGATATGTAAAGATTTGAAAAGATTTGATAGTATCGAGCTAGGGTTTTCAATATAATAAATCGAATAAAAGAAAAACTTAAATAAACCATTTAAACATAGTAAAAATCATAGATTAGTACCAACAATCAGAAGGAAAAGCGTTTTAAGAAAAGGGTTACGAACCCTAGTTTGAAGACTAAGAGTCATTTTGAGAAAATCGGCAAACATTTAAGGAAAAATAGCAAGATAACTCTGGATATACCTAGATCTAAGACAGATCTAAAAGAAAAGGGGAAAATCTCAGGAGTTAGGGTTTCAGAGAACCTAGAGAAGATGAGAGGACCTTAAAACGTTACTGGTTTTAGCCGAAAAAATCATAGATCTTACTCAAACAACCATGGATGGCCGGAAAATGACATGAAAGACCATGGATAGGAGTTGAACCACTCCAGGTTCACTTGAGGACCTCAAGGTAGTGTCAAACCGGCGTGGGGTGAAGCAGAGGCTAGGAGATGAGATGAGGCCATGGTTTCCGGCGAGGGAGGTGGCCGGAGAAGGTGGATAGTGGATTAGGGTTTGAGGGTGTCTGAGAGAAAAGATAGGAGGAGAGGATTCAGAGGCGACGCAAATGAAAGAATAGGGTAGGGTTTGGGGGTCGTTAGATTAAAAAAGTTAAGAAATGACTTGGACCGTTGATCTAGGAGATCAATGGTCGAGATTAAATAGGGTATGTGAGTTTCAGATTTGGGTATGGGTTAATAGGGTGTGGGTCGGGTTTTTAAATTGTAAATTCGGCTGGGAATTGGGGTCTGATTTGGCTATAATTGAAAGCCAATTTGGCTATAATTTAAATAGCCAGTTTGTCCCTATTTAATTTATAAAAAATAGTAGATAATTTTTGAAAAAATTTAAAAAACTAAAATGATTTATAATACATAATTACCAATTTAAAAATGTCGAATCCAAATGCATATAAAACATAATTAAATCTTAAAAGGCTAATATTGCAATTATGTGCAATTTGGCTTTAAAAATACTAAATGTAATTATAAAAATATATAAAAATTACCTTAGCCATATTTGGCATAAATATAGAATTACAATAGATGAATTATCAAAACAATAATTTTGGAAATAATTATTGGAGATTTTATGGATAAAAAGGGAGAAAATAAATCAATTTAAACCCTTAAAATTATGGGAAAAATAATAAAAACCTTGGGCATGCTTATATATGCATATATATGTTATTTTAAAGGTATTTTGCATATTTAAAATATATAGGAAAAAATTGGGTATCAACAATATGTGAACCCATCTTCAAGATGCTGAGGAAAGATGCCGAGACAAGTTGGACTGAGGATTGTCAGAAAGCTTTTGACAAGATCAAGGAGTACCTGTCCACACCATCAATTCTGGTCCTGCCAGAACTAGGACGACCTTTACTACTTTATCTATCTGTGTTAGATGGAGCCTTCAAATGTGTTTTGAGATAGCATGACGAGACAGGAAGAAAGGAGCATGCCATATATTATTTAAGCAAGAAGTTCACACCCTATGAAGCACGGTATTCTCTGCTTGAATGCACTTGTTGTGCTTTGACCTGGACAGCCTAGAAATTGAGGCATTACTTCTGTGCCTACACTACATACCTCATATCCAGGATGGATCCTCTGAAATACATATTTCAGAAACCCATACCTACTGGAAAGTTGGCTAAATGGCAGATACTACTAAGTAAGTCTGATATCATCTATGTAACTCAAAAGTCGGTCAAGGGACAAGCATTAGCAGATTACCTTGCTGAAAATTCGGTGGGAGGAGAATATGAACCCTTGAAAACGTATTTTCCTGATGAAGAAGTATCATTTGTAGGAGAAGACATTACCGAGGCATACGATGGTTGGAGGATGTTCTTTGACGGAGCTGCAAATTTCAGAGGAGTGGGCATTAGAGCCTTTTTGGTATCAAAAATGGGTCAACATTATCCAATATCTACTCAACTCAGATTTCTCTGCACCAATAACATGGCAGAGTACGAAACCTGTATACTAGTGTTCAACATGGCAATCGACATGAACATTCAGGAGTTGTTGGTGATCGGTGATTCAGATTTGCTTGTGCACTAGGTACAAGGAGAGTGGGGCACCAAGAATTCCAAGATATTGCCATATCTGCACCATGTGCAGGAATTGAGGAAGAGATTTACAAAGATAGAATTCCGACATATGCCCAAAATTCAGAATGAGTTTGCCGACGCATTAGCCACTTTGTCATCAATGATACAGTGTCCAGATAAGAACTATAATGATCCTATTCCGGTGAGGATCCATAATCAGCCGGCATATTATGCTCATATCGAGGAAGAAGCAGATGGAAAGCCTTGGTTCCATTATATCAAGTAGTACTTATCAAAAGGAGAATACTCGAAGCATGCAAATCACACTTAAAAACGCACACTCCGGAGATTGTCAAATCACTTCTTCCACATTGGAGGGAACTTGTACAGAAGAACTCCTGATTTGGGTTTATTGATATGTGTCGATACAAAAGAGGCTTCTAAATTAGTTGAAGAGGTACATGCTGGGACCTGTGGTCCGCACATGAATGGTTTTGTCTTGGCTAAAAAGATACTCAGGGCCGGTTACTTCTGGATGACCATGGAGACGGATTGCATTCAGTATGTCCGCAAATGCTTTCAATGTCAAGTGCATGCTGATATGATAAAAGTTTCGTCGAACAAGATTAATGAAACAAGCTCACCTTGGCCATTTGCCTCCTGGGAAATGTATGTTATTGGTCCGATTGAGCCCACTGCTTTGAACAGACACCGGTTTATTCTGGTAGCCATTGATTACTTCACAAAATGGGTATAAGTTGTATCTTACAAAGCTATAACAAAGAAAGTCATCGCAGATTTTGTCAAGGATCGTATTGTCTATCGAGTCGGAGTTCCTGAGTCCATTATTATTGACAATGCTGCCAACCTCAACAGCGATCTGATCAGAGCTATACCTGAAACTTTCAAAATCAAGCACAAGAATTCGACCACCTACAGACCTCAAATGAATGGTACCTTAGAAGCCGCCAACAAAAACATTAAGAAGATACTAAAGAAAATGGTAGAGAATCAAAAACAGTGGCATGAGAAGTTACCCTTTGCTCTGTTAGGGTACCGTACCACAGTTCATACGTCCACCGGGGCAACCCCCTACATGCTGGTTTATGGTACCAAGGTTGTCATCCCAATCGAGGTGGATATTCCTTCTTTAAAAATTATATATGAAGCTGAACTCAGCAATGCAGAGTGGATAAGGAATCGCTATGAACAATTGGCCCTTTATCGATGGAAAGAGGATGAACGCAGTATGTCACGGCTAACTTTACCAGAACAGGATGTCTAGAGCTTTCAACAAAAGAGTCAAACCAAGACAGTTCGCACCAGGGCAGCTGGTATTGAAGAAAATCTTCCCGCATCAAGAAGAAGCCAAAGGGAAATTCTCTCCTAACTGGCAAGGTCCGTACATGGTTCACAGGGTCATGACAGGAGGAGCACTCATACTTGCAGAAATAGAAGGAGAAATCTGGCCAATACCAATCAATTCAGACGCAGTCAAGAGATACTATGCCTAGATTATTTCACATTTCTTTTCTGATATAATTGAACTACGCTTGACTTGATTCCCATTTAAGAGGGGATACGTAGGCAGCCTTATGGGTTCGGTCATATCATAATAAAATTTTCAATTCCCCCAAAATTAGAAACTAGGGAAGAATTTTGAGGAGGGTCCTCAAAATTCCGAAGCAAGTCCAGCCAACGCCAACATATGTCAGCCGGTCAAAAATTGGTTAAGAAACTGGGGCAGAATTTTGTGAAGGATTCTCAAAATTCAGAAGAAGATTCAGCAGGGTCCACCATCCGCAAATAGTCAAAGATCATCTACCAAACTAGGGCAGAATTTTGAGGAGGACCCTCAAAATTCCATAAGAGAGCTGCAACGTCTCTAAGATGTGTCACAGTCACTAGTTCATCAAAATTACTTGATATATCAATACGTTTCTAAAACAACTCTATTTTTCAAATATTGAATATTTTCGAAAACTCTACTTCCATAATAGTTAGGTGTCACCCAGGGGAACTCGAAAGTCTTTCAAAACGAAGTAGAGTAAGGCCGACAGCTAAAGCAAGAACAAACCTCCCCTCACCAAACTTATAATTTTTCTTTGAACACAGGCACATTTGACGTAACAGTAACATTCGCGAAACATGTATACACAAGGCAAATTCACCATCCATCCGGCCATCAGACATCGAATATATCTCCAGCTAAGACATACACTACCTTTATCTGCTATTCGCTCTTTGCATGGGACTAATCCCTGTCCCCTACATTTGCGTGGAACTAATCCATGTCCCACACATTTGCATGAGGCTAATCTTTGCCTTCATATTTGCATGAGTCTAATCCTGGGCTCCATATCTACATGAGTCTAATTCCTGACTCCATATTTGCATAAGGCTAACCCTTGCCTCCCATTTGCATGAGTCTAATCTCTGACTCCACATTTGCATGAGTCTAATCCTTGACTCTATGTTTGCATGAGTCTAATCCCTGACTCCATATTTGCATAAGGCTAACCCTTGCCTCCCATTTGCATGAGTCTAATCTTTGACTCCATGTTTGCATGAGTCTAATCCTTGACTCCGTACTTGCATAAGTCTAATCCCTGACTCTATATTTGCATGAAGCTAACCCTTGCCTCCATATTCGCATAGGTCTAATCCTGGACTCCATACTTGCATGAGTCTAATCCCTGTCGCACACATTTGCATGAGGCTAATCTTTGCCTACATATTTGCATGAGTCCAATCCTGGGCTCCATATCTGCATGAGTCTAATCCCTGACTCCACATTTGCATAAGGCTAATCATTTCCTCACCATTTGCATATAGGCTAATCCTTGCCTCCCTCTTTGCACAGGACTAAGCATTGTCCCTCTTTGCACAGATATTGCTCTATTTCTACTACTATCTATTTGCTTTTTAATCTGGCTAAGCTCTGCCCTCCATTTCACAAGACTAAGCCTTGTCTTGTTACATCATATCATTGCATATCATGGGCTGAAACATCGCCAATCTATCCGAAGGCGTCATAGTCTAAAGGCATCATTCTCACAGCCAGAAGACATCATGACATGGCCTGAGGATCTCTCGAACTTGCATATCATTATTCAAAGGCGTCATGGTTTGGAGGCACCATTTTCATGGCCCGAGAACGCCATTTAATGGCCTGCGAATCCCTCACTAAACAATTCATGGCCCAGGACATCATGGTCCAAGGACGTCATCTTTAACCGTCCGAAGACAACCTTCATGGTCCGAAGGGAATTTGCATCATGTTTAAATTTTCGCGAATACGTTTGTAGCAACTTTTATCTGTAGGTAACCAGTAAGCAACCACTATCCTAGTAGGAGCAATCTCGCTTCAATTCCCTCCAACCATCCCGAGCCTTAACCGCTCACCGTAGCTGCTTCCGTATCTCGTGTTTGTTCTTACAATAATTTCATCGACCTACTCCGCGGGTGAATCCAGAACTACACATGGCCTGATTCCTGTAAAACCAGGGATATGTAGGCAACTCGAAAACTGGAGTTTGGCCTCTTTCTTTCAAAACATCCTATCCGGTCAAAATTGGCCATCATTTCTTTACCCGAAAACCTTTTCACCCTTCCCGGGTAAAGAGGGGCAGCTGTTGATACCCAATTTTTTCCTATATATTTTTAATATGCATAATACCTTTGAAATAGCATATATATGCATATATAAGCATGCACAAGGTTTTAAGGAATTTTTCCATAATTTTAAGGATTTAAATTGATTTATTTCCTCCCTTTTATTCATAAAATCCCAATAATTATTCCCCAAATTATTGTTATGATGATTTATTCATTTAATTTATATATTTATACCAAAATATGGCTAATATATTTTTTATGTATTTTTATAATTGCATTTGGTATTTTTTAAGCTAAATTGCATATAATTGCAATGTTAGCCCATTTAATGTATAATTACATTTTATATGCGTAAAATTGGTTCCTATATTTTTAAAATGATAATTACATATTTTAAATCATTTTTGTATAGAAAATTATTTTTCAGAAATATTTTATTACTTATTATAAATAAAATAGGGAAAGGTTGCTATTTAAATTATTGCCGGATTTGGCATTTCAATTGCAGCCCAAATTGGACCCAACCCCAAGCCAATTTCTTATTAAAATACCTAACCCAGACCCTATATACACTTACCCAAACCCGGAACCCATCTACCCGATCAAATCCTGGCCGTTGATCTCCCAAATCAACGGTCCATACCCATTCTTTCCTTTTTTAATCCTAATACCCCCCCTCCAACCCTAGTCATTCTTTACAGCCCGCCGCCTTTGAATCCTCTCGTCTCCTCTCTTCTCTCAACCTAACCCTAAATCCTTTTCAAACGCCTCCCTTCTCTGGTCTTCTCCGGCGACCACTCTTCAACCCCAAGGCTACAATGGCTCCTCCATCGCCTTGCTCATCCTCTCTGAGGCCTTCAAGGGCCCTGGGCCATGCCGAATTGTATTTAGGGTTGCTATTTTGGCTGTTCATGGCTTCTCCTGTGTGATTTTGGGCAAAGCCACACTATATTTGTTACGATCTTTGAAGTTTTAAGCAGGTTCTTCCATCTCTATTTAGGTTTCTTTTGAAACCCTAATTTTCATTTGTATCTCTTAGATCTAGGCCATTTTTTTAACGAGTCGAGTCTGTTCCTTCTATGTTTTATACTGTTCTCGAACCTCTTTTGAAAAATCATCGACTTCAAGTTGTTTTTACTTCCTTTAAAGTTAGGGTTTCTCGGAGTTTCTTTTACACTTGTTTAAACCGATTTTTTTAAGTTTAAACCTCTATCCTTTGCATATCTCGACTGATTCTGTATTTTTGCTCCTTTTTCAACTTGTCTATGTTCAAAACCCTAGTTCTTGGTCTTAACCCTAGGTTCTGAGTCTGTATTTGATGATTTGTTTGTTTAATCTATATGCTTGCTTGTTTCTCATGAATCCCTTAGTTTTCTGTGATTTTACCCTACTATGCTTATTGGGGTTTCTAATTTTTTTTGTTTCTTCCGCCTATACTATGTCTATTTTGTTAAACTCCTCTAATCAGTACTATGTTCCATACAAATCTCTGATCTTGTGTGATTTTTACCCTACTGTGCTATTAGGGTTTCTGATTTTGCCTCTTCTTGCCTATTGTATGTTTATTCCGTTTGTTCATAGAAATTTATGGTAATTCCCCTCTAAATCAGTACTATTATCCATCGGAATCCTTGATTCCCTGTGATTGATATCCTTCTAATCTCTTGTAATATTCTCTACTAATTTTCAACCTCTAAGTTATTTTCCTTGCCTTATTTTATGGTCGACTATGCTGTCAACCGACTCTTATGTTATTTCCTTAATTGGGATATTATGTACTTGGCCTTAATTACATGTTCTATACATGCAGTATGCTGAAACTATTTCCTTGGGTGTTATATGCCAGTCTTATGTGATCTCTTTCTTTATTTGACTTTACCGTTTGAAATTAACTCCCTTAATTAAGGGAGTACTTCTACTAATTTTATACTAATTGATACCTAGTTCCATAATTACTGCTTGATTTTGATTCTTGCCTTACTATTCTACCTAGTTTCAAACTATATATATGCTCTCTCATTAACACACACAGACGCGAACTCTTGGTTCAAAACTATCTCTCATACTTAAAAATTTCTGCTCTCTCTCTCTCTCTTGTGCTACTTGTCGCATCCCCCTTTTTCCTTCGCGAAATTGGGTTCATGACATTTTTGGTTATGGGACAACTCTTTCCTTTTGGGAAAGAGGGTTGCATTTTTTGGAGAGTCGCCACCTAACGATTTAAAGGTGCGTTAGGGCATCTATAGGGTTCATCTATAACTACGTTTGGTAACCAGAGACAGGGTAAGGGCTTGAAATTATCCTAAGGGGAAGGTGTTAGGCACCCCTCAGGATCCACTAGTGTGGTTCCCGGCCAAATAGTTTTTGTAAATTTGTGCAACTAGCAAATAAACAAGTATGTCTCAAATAGTAGGGGATTTAAGTTTAAATACACAAGTGTTTGAAAAACAATTAGTGAAAAGCGAGATTTTTGAAAAGAATTTACAATCTAAGCATATTCATGAATGTAAAGGGGGTGTCCTAGGTTTGTTTATAATATGGATCACATCAATGCAATACCCGGTATGACATTCCTCAAAGAGGGGCTACATGATAGTAGGCTATATAGTTGATATTTACACCTTAATATGACCATACTTCATTGTTGTTTTATAGATAAATTGCCAACAAAAATGCTCTAAATAGTGTTCTTTTGTTTAGCAGGGAATACTATATGAGAGAAAGCAACATGGAGTGTTTTGGAGGCGATAATGTGAAGTAAAACACGCACTCAAGAAGTACCCGAACACAAAGAAGCATAAATGGCCTGGGCAAGAAGGCCACCACGACCGCGGTGGCACCGCGGTGAACCGCGATAGATTAACAACGTAAGGCAGAAATGTCAGCATTCACCGCGGTTGACCACGGTTGGCCGCGACCACGGTGCACTGTTCACACTGCTAGAAAGTTTTAGGACCAAAGTGTAAAATCAGGGAAACTTTTGTAAAACCCTTATATGCTTTAGAAACTATCCCAAGATGGATCTAAGCTGATTTTTAGATTACTTTTGTAGGCAAGAACAAGAGTGAGAAGATCAACCAAACATTAGAGTTTTTCTATCTCCTTTTAATTCTTGCAATTTTACATTATGAACAATTTAGTAGTTTTCTCTTATTTTGTTATGAGTAGCTAAATACTTATCTAGGGTTGATGGAACCAATTGTTGGTTGACGTTTTGACTCAAGTTGTTATAATCGAGGTGGATGTATGATATGATTGTTCAACTACATTTTGTATGATGATTAATTGAATGGGCCCTTGATTAATCGTGTCTAATAACCTTATATTGCTTGAGAGAGAATATTAGGTTAGATAGCTGTTGAACAACACCACTTTTGGGTAATTGAAGAGATTCATTACTTGAACTTAAAAGTGGGTTTAGAGATAACAAAACTTTGGTGGGATAATTTAGAGTTGCATAACTATTGTCAGCTAGAGTAGTTCGAGAGAATGCTCTAGTAAATTATTGTAGTTGATCGAGAGATAATTACGATAACCCATAACTCTTAATCCTCATAGAGTATTACAACGAGATTATAGCGGAAGAGTCAAGACCTAAACTAGCAATTGGGGAAATCACTGCCCTACCTTCTTACCATTGAATTATCTTTATTTTAGCTTACTGTTGTTTTTAATAGTAGTTGAAGTAGTTAAACAAAAAAACCCAATCTTTATTGATCAAAAATCTTGCATCTAGAGATTGATTGAGTTGATAATAACATTGCCAAAGAGTGTAATAGATAGGTTAGTTCCCTGAGGATTCGATTCCGGACTTAAAACCGGATTATATTTGCAGCGACCGCTTTGTCCTTTAAAAGGCATAGTTGGGCGTTATCAAATTTTGGCGCCGTTACCGGGGAACTAACGGTGTTGTTTATTACAACTTAGAAGTAGTGTTAAAATTATTAGTTCAAATCAATTTTCAAAGGTGTTAAACAATTTTCATTGAAATTATAATGTTTGAACTCTTGTGGAATTCAGGTGTATGCCTAGAAATTCTTTGAGGACTGGAGAACTGCTTGAAGGACTTTCAGACCCCGAGAAAACATTCAGGGCATTGAACCTTTCCAACAAGAGGATCCAACAATCACAACAACCACACCAGCTTGAAATTGACATGGGTGACGTAGAGAACGTCAACAGAAACATCAGGGATGAGCCAGCTAACCCAAACATCGGAATGGTGGCACCTCTTGTGCCAGAAGCTGCACTTTATGATTGGGCTAAACCCACAGCTGACAACCTGGAAACTGCCATAGTTGTGCCCGCAATTCAAGCGGAGACATTCTAAATCACCAACAACATGCTGCATCTGCTGTAGAATAAAGGATTGTTCTCCGGGTCACACATTGAAGACCCTCAGCAACATTTGAAAAACTTTCTGTCAATTTGTGTGACTGAAAGGCAGCCAAATGTGACCCCAAAAGCTATCAAGCTATTACTGTTCCCATTCTCTGTGATTGGGGAAGTTCAGACTTGGCTGAATTCGCTCCCAATCAATTCCATTATCACCTGGGAGGAATTAGTAAAGTTGTTCCTGAATAAGTTCTACCCGCCCAACAAGAGTGCAAGGCAGATTGATGAAATATTGCAGTACAAGCAGCAGCCGACTGAGACCTTGCAAGAAACTTGGGAAAGATTTAAAGGGATGCTAGTGAAGTGTCCTCACCATGGCATTCCAGACTAGATGCTTGGCCAGAGATTCTACATGGGGTTAGCTGATAATTTAAAGGCCAATGTGGATGCTTCAACTGGAGGTGCATTTTTGAGTAAGACATTTACCGAGTGCAAAGTCCTTCTTGACAAGATGTCCCAGAATTCGGGGTGGATGACTACAGGTACAACACTGGCACCCATAGTTCATTCAGTTCCTCTTGACCTAAATAATTCGCATGCAGAGAACATGGCCACACTCATGACTCAGATGAGTATTTTGACAAAGAAGATAGATGAGATTGGTACCAAACAGGTGCATATTGTTGACACGACAAATGGAGGACTATGTACACCTTGTGTTAATCAGTCTTACGTGTGTTCATGGAGCGGAGAAGGTGAAAATAAAGGGGCAAGGGAAGATATGAATTATGTTAACAACTTTGGGGGGTCAGAGACAAGGAGGACGCAGTGGAGACCGGCACCAAATCAGCAATACAGACCCAACATGCCTTAGCCTGGGTGCATGCAAACTCAAGGCCAAATGGTGTCATACCACCAAAGACAACAGGGCTACCCACAATAGAACCAGCAATAGTTGACATATCAGCCACCTCCTCAGCAGCAAGATAATAACATGGTAGAGATCAGGGGGATGCTCCAGCAACTCATTGGGACAAATGGTAAGATACAAGAAAAGTTGGCAGTACATGATTCAGCTATAAAGAACATTGAAACTCAGTTGGGGCAGTTGTCTATGGCTTTAAATAACCGCCCCCAAGGAACATTGCCAGCGGACACAAATATTAACCCCAAGGAGCAAAACCCGAATCAGCTGATGGCAGTAAGTCTCCGGAATGGAAGAGATCTAGACAAAGAGCAGGAGGTTGCACAAGCCAGCAAAGAGACTACGCCAGCCACTCCAATTCCACTAGAGGTAGATGAACCATCAAATCTGACTGAAGTGGTGGTTGAACAAGGTCAAGATGAAAAGGGTAAGGCTAAGGTAAATGAACAAGTTGTAGAACAGGTGGTGCCTCTTGTGCCACAGAACCCCAATAGAGAGAAGCCAGCAAGCAGTGCACAAAGGGTTATACCTACACCATTCCCTAGGAGACTGGTAAAACAAAGGAAAGAAGATTAATACAAGAAATTCATGGAGATGCTACGTCAAATTCAGTTGAATATTCCTTTAATGGAGGCCTTGAGGGAGATGTTAGGTTATGCGAAGATGATGAAAGACTTAATGTCACGGAAGTTTAATTTTTAGGACCTATCCATAGTGACTCTAACGCAGACCTGCAGTGCAGTAGTGACCAAACCGATGGCTCAAAAGATGTCAGATCCATGTAGCTTCACTATTTCATGCACTATTGGGAGTTATGCCTTTGCAAAGGCATTATGTGATTTGGGAGCCAGCATAAATTTGATGCCTCTAGTTGTATACACCAAACTGGGCATTGGCAGAGCTAGACCGACTTCGATGCTGTTGTAGCTGGCTGACCGCACGGTAAAAAGGCCTACTAGGAATCTTGGTGATGTGTTGGTGCAAGTGGGGAAGTTCGTGTTCCCTGCAGACTTTGTTATTCTGGACTGTCAGGTAGATGAGGAGATACCTATCATTTTAGGTAGGCTATTTTGGGCCACTGGGAGAGCACTAATCGATTGTAAGATTGGGGAATTAAAAATGAGACTAAACGATGAAGAAGTCATATTCAATGTTCAACAATCTATGAGGAGACCTAGTGAATATGCTAATTGCTTTCTAGTGGAGGCAGTGGATGTGATCCTGCAAGAAGATGATGTGACCCTGACTGCTAAAGATCCATTGGAGGCATGTCTGACAAATTTAGAAGAGATGGATGGTGAAGGGTAAGCTGAGTGGGTCATGGCACTTGAAGGCCAAGGATTCTGGAAAAAGGAACCTCAGTTCGAGTCCCTTGAGTTAGAAAAAAGGGCTACACCTCCAGCAAAGCCATCAGTAGAGGAACCACCCAAGCTGGAGCTGAAGCCGCTCCCAGCTCACCTCAGGTACATTTTTTTAGGCCCTGATTATACTTTGCCTGTTATTATATTATCCGGTTTGCTAGATGTGCAGGTAGAACAGCTCTTACAGGTACTGCAGGAAAGTAAGACTGCCATTGGCTGGACCATGGCAAACATAAAGGGTATCAGTCTAGCCTTCTGTATGCATAAGATTCTCTTGAAAGAAGGGCACAAACCTTCTAGAGAACATCAACGAAGGCTGAACCCGAACATGAAAGAGGTAGTAAAGAAGGAAGTGATCAAATAGTTAGATGCGGGAATCATCTTCCCCATCTCTGATAGTAATTGGGTCAGCCCTGTCCAATATGTGCCGAAAAAGGGGGAATGACTATTGTGCAAAATGAGAACAATGAGTTGATCTCAACTCGTACAGTCACGGGATGGCGGATTTGCATAGATTACCGAAAATTGAACACAACCACCAGGAAGGACCACTTCCTTTTGCCTTTCATTGACCAAATGTTGGACAAGCTATCTGGGCGATCGCACTTCTGTTTCTTGAATGGATATTAGGGGTACAATCAGATATTAATAGCCCCCGAAGATAGAGAGAAAACATCATTTACTTGTCCGTATGGCATCTTCGCCTTTCGGAGAATGCCTTTTGGGCTTTGCAATGCACCGGCGACATTTCAACGGTGCATGTTAGCCATTTTCATAGACATGGTGGAGGATATTATGGAGGTCTTTATGGATGATTTCTCCGTGGTGGGAGATTTATTCGAGGACTATATTTACAACTTAAGAAGAGTGCTCAAAAGATGTGTGGAGACAAATTTAGTGTTGAACTGGGAGAAGAGCCATTTTATGGTACAGGAAGGGATAGTCCTGGGACATCGAGTGTCCAGTAAATGAATTGAGGTCGACCATGCTAAGGTTGACGTGATTAAAAAACTACCACTGCCCACTTCAGTCAAGGTGGTGAGAAGTTTCCTTGGGCACGCCGGGTTCTACAGGCGATTCATAAAAGATTTTTCCAAAATTGCTAACCCATTATGCAAACTCCTTGAAAAGGATCACCTTTTTGTGTTTTCTAATGATTGCAGGTTGGCATTTGAGGAGCTGAAGAAAAGATTGGTGACTGCACCCATCATTGTTTCACCCAACTAGGAGCAACCATTTGAGCTCATGTGTGACGCAAGTGACTATGCCATAGGAGCAATCTTGGGGCAGTGAAAGGGTAAACTGATGCATCCGATTTATTATGCAAGCAGAACGCTAAGCGGTGCACAACTCAATTACACCGTGATAGAAAAGGAGATGTTGGTTGTTGTTTTTGCATTCGATAAATTCAGGTCATACTTGATTGGCTCGAAGGTTATTGTTTACACTAACCATGCAGCAATTAGGTACCTGGTAGAAAAGAAGGAGTCAAAGCCATGCTTGATTAGCTGGGTTCTTCTATTGCAAGAATTTGATCTGGAGATACGTGATAGAAAAGGGACAGAGAACCAAGTAGCTGACCATCTTTCACGGTTGGAAGGAGCTGAAAAGAAGGTAGAGGTTGAGGATATAACAGAGACATTCCCGGATGAACAGTTACTGGCAATGACAATGGAGGAGGCACCATTGTATGCTGATATTGCTAATTATTTAGCAAATGGTATTGTACCTTATGAACTCTCCTCAATACAAAAGAAAAAGTTCTTTCGTGATTGTCGGTATTATTATTGGGATGAATCTCTGTTGTTTAAAATATGTGTAGATAACATGATTCGGTGGTGTATCCCCGAGAAAGATCAACATTCTGTTTTGCAAGCTTGCCATGCTTCACCATATGGTGGACACTTTGGAGGAATTCGGACAGTAGCTAAGGTGTTGGAGTCAGGCTTGTACTGCCTACTCTATTCAAGGCTGCCCATGCTCGGTTTAAAAGCTGCGATGAATGCCAAAGAATTGGCAACATATCTCGTAGACACGAGATGCCAATGACCACAATTCAAGAGGTGAAGATTTTTGATATGTGGGGGATTGACTTCATGGGGCCATTCGTCAGCTCGTATGGTAACAAGTACATATTGGTAGCAGTTGACTATGTCTCCAAGTGGGTCGAAGTAGTGGCTTTTCTGACCAATGATGCTAAAAGGATAATAGGATTTCTAAAGAAGAACATTTAACACGTTTTGGTACCCCAAGAGCTATACTCAGTGATGGCGGAACCCATTTCTGCAATAGAGCTTTCGCACGACTGTTGGAAAAATATGGAGTTCGTCATAAAGTGACCACCCCGTACCACCCACAATCGAGCAGGCAAGTTGAAGTGTCCAACAGGGAGATTAAAAGTGTCCTCACAAAAATAGTGAATGCAACAAGGACTGACTGGGCAAAGAAATTGGATGATGCATTGTGGGCGTACCGCACAGCCTTCGAAACCCCAATTGGTATGTCACCATACAAGTTGGTGTTTGGAAAGGCATGCCACCTCCCAGTTGAGCTAGAGCATAAAGCACTTTGGGCATTGCGGCACTTAAACTTAGACATGGAGACAGCAGGTACTAACAGAATCACTGGGTTACATGAGCTCGAGGATTTAAGGTTCCAGGCCTTTGAGAGTGCTAGATTATACAAAGAAAGGATAAAATTAATGCATGATAAGCACATCTTGGATCGAAACTTCAAACCCAGAAACCTAGTGTTGTTATACAACTCGAGATTGAGATTGATCCCGGGTAAGTTAAAGTCCCGATGGTCAGGACCCTTCAAAGTGGTGCAATTTTTCTTAAGTGGAGCTGTCGAGATTGAATTATAAGATGGGACAAATAAGTTCACAGTAAATGGGCAAAGGTTGAAACATTACCTAGGAATGGCTGAAGAAAAAGGGGATAGAGTGCTAATCACTTTGGAAGAGCCCCAGTACGCGAATGAAGAGTGATGATCAAATGCTTGTGTCGTGCCGCGATGTTAAATCAGGCGTTGGGTGGGAGGCAACCCATGAGTGTGTTGTTAGTGTGTTCATGTAACTTCATATATATAACAAAAAAAACAACGCCAGCTCCGCGACCACGATGGACCTCGGTAAACTGCGGTGGAAGGCAAACTCTCTGCCTCAAATTCTATATCATACCGCAACCGCGGTGAGGCGTGAACTTTCTGCCTCACGATTTTAAACCCACCGCGGCCGCGGTCGACCGCGGGGGTATTAGGTATTATTAAAAAAAATTCTGTTTTACTTATTCTTTTCCTCTTCTTTTAATTTAATAACCCCCTACTATAACAAAACCCCCCTCCCCCAAATTTCTCCATCTCTCTCTCTAAACCCTAGATTCCCCAATTCCTCTCCTCTTCTTCTTCTTCTTCACTTACACTACACCCCCCCCCCAATCTCCATTCCTCTCCTCTTTCCTCCCTTAAGGTATGATTCTAACCATCCCTTTTCTTTCTTTTTGTATTTTGTTGTTGTTTATGATAGTTTGAGGTTGATATGGTGTTGTAATTGTAGTAGATTTTTTTTTGTAGTTTCTTCTCCTTGTTTTTTCTATTTTAATTTCGTTTATGAGAATGTTTGGTGAAGGGGCTGTGTAATTATTGTTTGGAACGGTGTTTGTTGGTGGGTGATTGAATGACACAAGTGTGGAGTGTGTTGGTGTAGTTTTATACTTGATTTGGGAGGAGTTTTGATAGACTCATGAGGGCTAAATGTGTTTGGATAATGCCCCGCCCGCAAGGTGTTTGGATAATTGCCCCAATGGAGATATAAAGAGCTATTGTGACATGGTTATGGTGAAGTCTGAGTAACTATCCATAGTCATATATTTTGCGCACTCACTAATAGGCGTTTCGTTATTTGACAGGTGCAATGAGTTCAGCTAGAAAGAGATGCAACATCGGGCCCTCCAGTAGTGGACCGGGAGGCTCCGCACAAGCTAGGAGCCAAGCCAGTGCACCTCAGTTTGATAGCACTCGGTTTGTATCCAGAGCAGCGGAGGATAGGTACAACCAGAAAGCAGCTAAGAAGTTACAACATGAGGTGCACATTGATCGCATGGCTTTGGAGGTGGAATGCCCCAATATGTTTAATGAGCTGAGGCGGTGTCAGCTGGACATCTTCTTCAAGGTACCGGAGGAGGCTAATGTTCAACTAGTAAGGGAGTTCTATGTGAACTTGCCAGAACATGAGAATGGGGTTGTGACGGTGCGCAATACCCCGGTAAATGCATCCCTCGACACCATCCGCAGGGTATACATGTTGCCAGTGTTTCGGGGTGAATTTGATCCTTATCGTACTTTTAGAGGTACACAGGCCTTGTGGGGAACTCTTCTTGATACTATCTGTGTTCCGGACGGAGAACACCTATGGATCAAACATAGGATTACTCTCAACTCCCACTGTCTGAATTGGGAGGCTAAGTGTTGGCTCACTATTGTCAACAGTCGATTGTTGCCATCCAACAACACGACAGATGTTAATCTACCACGGGCATCTGCAATCCACTATTTCATGTCCCACAGTGATTTTGATGTGGCCCGGCTCATCCATGAAGAGATGTTCATTAGATCACCTGAGCTAACCAAGGGCCACTACTTCCCTTCGCTGATCACCCGGCTGTGCTGTATTGGTAGAGTCCCTGAAGACCCTCGGGTTGATGGGAGATTGCCACTAAAAGCCCCGTTCCGGGCGAAAAAAATTGGAATTGGATGAGAGACAGTGGTGAATGTTGATGACTTTGATGATGATTCAGATGATGATGGTGATAATGATGTTGAGGTAGTTGCGGTTCCTCTTCCTCTGAGAGTTGATGTGGCAGGCCCATTACAGCCATGCCGGAGCACCCGTATGATAGTTTTGGAGCAGGATATGGCTGGGTTGCGTACCTCAGTCACTGATTTGGGTGCCCGTATTGATGCGGTGACTGAGAGGCAAGTAAAGCCAGAGAAGAAATTCTTGGGCTGGTTGAGAGCGCTGGGACGTGCGTGCAACGTGAACCCAGACACTGTCTCTGATCAGGAGTGAGCCTTCAGGGAATTTCCTTAACCTCACTGTTCTTTAAATTTTTAAGCCATGGGGACATGTCTTCATTTTAAGTGTGGGGTGGGGGATACTTTATCGTATGTTTGTAATTGTAACAATTAACTGTTTGATTTTGCTTGTTTTGTCTTGCTTTGATTGTTTTGATGTAGAGTAATAGTTCATTAGGAAAGCTAAAATAGTAAGTGACTTATCCCGATGATGGATCTCTTTCGGCGGGGTCCTTAAGGGACTAAGTCGAAAAACAAATTTGGAATATGGAGACTCTTCCTGATGACAGATCCTTTAGACAATTTTCTTGAGGGAAGTTAGTCTAGAGAAAAGATCAAAAAGATTTTTTTTTTATTTTTAGGTAGTGTAGTAACTCCCCCTTGGTTTTTATTTGGGCCACGATTCTTTTCCAAGGGTTTATCTTGAACCAGGTATAGGTAGTTTTTATTTATTTTTGTTCTTTTTAGTTTTAGAGTAGGACTAATGGGCTACGAGCTAAATTCAAAGGAAAACCCTTAGCGTTGATACACCTGAGCACAATAGACACTAGAGTATAACGCGTAGCTTTATTGGTTGAATCCTGTTAGAGTGCCTTAAAATTATACGTTTGTATCTAACTTGAACATTCAAAAGAGAATGTCTTGATAAACCAATTCGAAGTGAGTCATGTGTCATGTCTGTGTGAGTTTTACTGTGTTCCATGTTTCATATTTGATGCCTAGAACTTGCTCTATCTGTTTGCAAAGCGAAATAGTAGTTTCTTTCAGTTTTAGAAGTGATATAGGCATTTCTTTGTTGAGCCAGACATATAAAGTAAACCCACCTGAATGCAATACATCTTAGTTAACCCCGTTGAGCCTATAAGCCTATTTCTTTGCAACCACATTGCGAACCTTACCCAATTGTTTGATTAGCTTGCCGTTTGAACCCTTTTACCTCCCAATAAGCACTTGAATGGTAGTGGAAATATGCAAAAGCAAAAGTGTGGGGTTGTGGTTTGGTTTTTGAGTGGAACCATTGAGATAGAGAAAAGGTGTGGAATTTTGAAGCATAAAAGAAAAAGCACCACGAAAAAAAAAAGTAAAAAAATATGGGTTATAAATAAATATAATGGTTGATAAGTGGTGGCTTGTACAAATTGCACCTAATGGATGGGGATGTTTTAAATAAATGAGGTAGAGTGTTTGGTTGGCACAACTATGATCTTTAAGTTTAATGTAATTGTATTAAAAGTGCTTAGGGAGGTTAGTCACTATATCTAAATATATCATACCCGTCTCTTAGCCTACATTACAACCAAGTAAAGTCATATTGATATTAGACTGAATGGGCTCAATTAGTAAAGTATTACACTACGGCCAAGCCTATGGTGCATCTTTGTGGCATGTAAACGTTCTTTCTGAGAGTGAGTGAATTTTGTCTATCTTAGTTCCTACTTGTTCTAATTATCATTATATGTGGAATGACTCTCTTGTGTGATGTGAGGGCATGTGATTCACAAAGGAAAGGTAAGTCTTGACTCTTGTATAGAGTAGTTTGAATAAGTGCAAATGTTGCATGGTACAAAAGGTTTGACTCTTGAGGTAAAGGTTGTTCACTACTAGGTGCAACTTTTGTAAAATGTTCATGGTGTTAGTCATTAAGGGAAAAGCTTAGGGAAGGAATTTTGATGGAGTGTGGTGGATTGCTCGAGGACTAGCGATAATTTAAGTGTGGAGTGTTGATAGTAGGCTATAAAGTTAATATTTACATCTTAATATGACCATACTTCATTGTTGTTTTATAGATAAATTGCAAACAAAAATGCTCTAAATAGTGTTCTTTTGTTTAGCAGGGAATATTATATGAGAGGAAGCAACATGGAGTGTTTTGGAGGCGATAATGTGAAGAAAAATGCCCACTCGCGAAGTACCCGAACACAAAGAAGCATAAATGGCCTGGGCAAGAAGGCCACCGCGACCGCGGTGGCACTGCGGTGAACCACGGTAGATTAACAACGTAAGGCAGAAAGGTCAGCATTCACCGCGGTCGACCGCTGTGCACTGTTCACGCTACTAGAAAGTTTGAGGATCAAAGTGTAAAATCGGGGAAACTGTTGTAAAACCCTTATATGCTTTAGAAACTCGCCCAAGATGGAGCTAAGCTGATTTTTAAACTACTTTTGGAGGCAAGAACAAGAGTGAGAAGATCAACCAAACATTAGAGTTTTTCTATCTCCTATTAATTCTTGCAATTTTACATTATGAACAATTTAGTAGTTTTCTCTTATTTTGTTATGAGTAGCTAAATACTTATCTAGGGTTGATGGAACCAATTGTTGGTTGAAGTTTTGACTCAAGTTGTTATAATCGAGTCGGATGTATGATATGATTGTTCAACTATGTTTTGTATGGTGATTAACTGAATGGGCCCTTGATTAATCGTGTCTAATTACCTTATATTTCTTGAGAGAGAATATTAGGTTAGATAGTTGTTGAACAACACTACTTTTGGGTAATTTAAGAGATTCATTACTTGAACTTAAAAGTGGGTTTAGAGATAACAAAACTTTGGTGGGATAATTTAGAGTTGCATAACTATTGTCAGCTAGAGTAGTTCGAGAGAATACTCTAGTAAATTATTTTAGTTGATCAAGAGATAATTACGATAACCCATAACTCTTAATCCTCATAGAGTTTTATGACGATATTATAGCGGAAGAGTCAAGACCTAAACTAGTAATTGGGGAAATCACTGCCCTAGACCTTCTTACCATTGAATTATCTTTGTTTTATCTTACTGCTGCTTTTAATAGTAGTTGAAGTAGTTAAACAAAAAAACCCAATCTTTATTGATCAAAAATTTTGCATCTAGAAATTGATTGAGTTGATAATAACATTGCCGAAGAGTGTAATAGATAGGTTAGTTCCCTCAGGATTCGATTCCGGACTTAAAACCGGATTATATTTGCAGCGACCGCTTTGTCCTTTAAAAGGCATACTTGGGCGTTATCACTACACGTGGTATTAACGCACCGGTCATCATATCCATATCTACCCTTTCCCGCCCCGTGAAGGTAATTAAAGTGAGGGTTGGTCTCGACCCCTATTGTATGTTGTTACCCGTCCCTTCTTATTAGTCCCGGAAGAATTTAGGACTCCTATCCTAAAAGAGGGAGGTTCTAGGCAGACCCTCAGGTTTAAAGGCAAAATATTAGGCGAAAAACAAAAACACATAAGACTGCATTTAGGGGGGAAACATAGAAATAAATAGAAGGCTCAGATATACCTCCACAAGTAATGCACATAGAAAACACGGCTCATACACAGGTAAGGTCCACATTTGAACTCAGAATTCTAAAGCATGGTATCTAGATGATAACAGCAGAACCAGATTTATCACATGACTCAGAAAAGAAGTCCGAATCAGGCTTGCCTAGTGATTTTAACACATTGACAGTTAAACACTAATCATAAAGACGGTTCTGGTTTTCTTTAAAGTGATTGCCTAAAGCTTGTCTAGGCGCGGAATACAGATGACTAGAAGGCAGGTTTTTAAAGCGGACTCTTGAATCTCAAAGCATGATATCTAACGACAAATCAAGGTAGTTTTTGAAAGAACTTGTTTTAGAGAACATAAACCGTTAAAATTAAACCAGTTTTGAAACGCACTAAATCGCGGACTAGGTTGATTTATTTAAATTAAACTAGTTGAGATCTATAGGCAGCATTTCTAGAGTTATTCCCTATAGGCATGACATCTAGTTGTTTAACACTGATTTCAGAAACTTTGCAGGCATAATGACCAATGAAAGAAAACATGTAACACTTGTTGTAACAAGAGCTGGATTAAATTATATGTTATAGGTATGGCATCTATTTGTGAAACTGATTTCGAGACCTATTAAACATGATTTCTAACATGGTAAGGCAAGTATAGTAAAATCCTATTAGGCATGATTTATAACATGGTAGGGCAAGTATAGTAAAACCCTATAGGCATGACTTCTAACATAGTGAGGCAAACATAGTAAAATCCTATAGGCATGATTTCTAACATGGTAAGGCAAACATAGTAAAATGTAAAGTCCTATAGGCATGGTTTCTACCCGTCTTACCTCACAAACATGTAAATACCCGCCATTTTTACTAGTTACCCCAATATTCGTTTATAAATTATTACAGGCCAACATTAAAATGAATTACATAAATAGAAATGAAAAACAAGAAGTTACACTATAGAGAGCCTGATTAGGACTTCCTCCCTGAGTTATGTGATAAATCACCTCAAGTGCCAAGATTGTTCCATAGTCTTTCTCATATCCGGGTGTGTCAGAGTTCCCTAAGGACCTCAAGGGATCCCGGGCAGTTCTCATACCCAGATTTCATAGCCAAGACAGAGTAAGTGCAGTGTGGAAAGGCCAACTTTTATGTGTCCAAGTTCAGAGGGAGCTCAAGGGTCCCAAGGCAAGGCTCACACAAAAGGTGCAGAACCTAGTGGTCTAAGATTATATGTGAGAGTGCTTGACATAAATTTCAAAAGAGTTGTGTTGGAAACAGTTTTGACAAATTTTTTTGAAATAAGTTTGCAAAACAACAGAAGAGTTGCTTGGGGAAAAACAGTTTTGAAAGGAGAAGGGAATAGAAGCAACAACAACTTGGAACAAACCAGCACACATAGAACAAATACAAAGAATAGTATCACTTCAACATTCACAAGTAGGGAAGTAAGGGGTTGGGGACATAGATAGCCCAAATCAGAAACACATAACATGGATGAGAAGAGATGCATATAGACCAGCAAGTACATAGAACAGGTAGGAACTGATTGGCCTCCAGAACACAAACTACTACTTCAAAATGTTAATAGGGAATCATGCTCAAAATTAGAATATTAATAGGCAATGAGACATAGAGACAGGGTGTGGGAGTAGTTACGTTGAGGACAGGGGTCTATTACACATAATTAGTCATGCCACTTAGTGTTAACCAAGCATATTTAAGAGTCTATAATACTATCATGGCATACTAGTTGAGGGAAACAAGAACTTAAGTAGACATGCTGATTACACTTGAACATGAGAGGGCAAAACTTAAGCATGCTGAATAAAGCCATAAACAAGAAGGGCAATTAAACACATGAGCCATTAAGTCAGTGCAAAAGGAGACATGGATTGACAGACATGGAGCACATAGAGTTGAGTTTCAGAATTGAACTAGAAACATACCAGTTAAGGAAGCTAAATGCAGATAATAAATCAAGTAGAGTTCCATAGTCTAGCCTTGGCTTTCAGTCGACTAGACGAGCAGTCAACACAAGTAGCAAAGAAAGAAGAGAGAGTTTGAGTGTGTATGTGTGTATTCTGAACTATTGTTTGTATCTAAGAGTCAGAATGAGAGTGCATATATAGCACTTAGGGAGATGAAACAAATAAGGTAAAAAATGATCTAGAGTTCATAAATAAAGTAAGTAAATATAATCAACAAGTTAATTGGGGCTAATCCCCATTAATTTGCACAAATAGATCCGGGAAGGTCACGTTAATACAAGGAGAATTCATTACCAGCCCTGATTGGGGCTAAAATAAGGTAACAGATCATAAATTAATCAATCAGTCGGCATAAGGCAAATAACCCTAATTACAAGCCACAAAGAAGGAAAGTAAGTAAAAGAAAACCCCAAAGAATACTGACTTTAACGGGAAAAATTGGTTCAAATCCATAATAGAAATCAATTAAGCAAAAAATCCCAAAGAATACTGGTTTTAATAGGAAAACTTGTTCAAATCCTTAATAGAAATCAATCAGTATGTTAGGTTGGCAGAGATAAACAAATAACTGAGGAAAAAATTGAAGAAAATCAGTGCAACAAACAGAAACATCTAGGTTTTAAGTATATACATGAGAATCAGTCAAGATAGTAAAGAAACAAAGCACTGAAAAGTTAGAAAAACCTTTTGAAAACACTTAGGGCGAACCCTAATTTCAGAAGAAAGCGAATGGAGTCGAAATAGTTAGCCAGAATAGGAGATCTTCAAGAGAAAGTGACAGATAACACTCGAACCCTTTCATATCTACAAAGATCTGAACGGATTCAAGTATTTGTAAAACTAGGGTTTTCAAAAAACAATTGAGATGAAAGAAACTTCATTAAAAGCCATAGATTCGAACTGAAAACGGAAGGAAATCAATACTCACAAACAAGGATGGCCCTAGACAGACCTGTAAACAAACCTCGGACGAAGGAACATGTTGAATCTCCTTGAGATTCTTTTAGGGACCCACGTAATCAACAACCAGGAGGTATAGAAGGCTGGTAGTGGCCGGAGAATACTTAGAATCTCCATAGACGAGAGTTTCTCGCCGGTGACGGCGATTAGGGTTAGGCTTAGGATTTGAGAGCATTTGAAAGGAGAGGGATCAGATGTCGGCGTGAGAAGAGGAGTGAATGAGAGGGTTTGGGGGGGTTAGGTTCAGGTTTAATTAAGGAAGGGGGAATGTGACCGTTGATCTGAATGATCAACTGTTAGGATTGAATGGGGTAGGTGGGTTGGGTTAAGGACTTAGGGATTGGGTCGGGAATTTTGACGGATTGGGCCTGGGGTTTGGGTTGATTCAATTGGGTTTGCGGCTGGTTATAATTTAAATAAGGGTGGCTAGTTGTTAAATACCAAATTAAAATTAGATAAATAATTAATAAAAATAGCTAATAATTAGATAAAATAAAATTAAGTTAAATAGGTGAAATTAAGGTAATTAACTAATATTAAAAATATAAAAATATTGATTATTGAATTAAAATACCATAAAGTGTACAATTAGGCTATAATTGCAAAATCATTGTAACTATAGCCAAACAATGCCAAATTGGCTAATTTATGAAATAATTAAATCTTAATAGGATTAAAAATGATATGCTGAGCTAAGAAATACTTTGAAATTACTTGTAATATAATATATGAATAATTATTGGATATAAAATACTTAATAAATTAGAAAATAAATTGATAATAATATGGAAAATTATGGAAAAATATCAATTATTATAAAAAGTGATTTTGAAGGTATTTATGCAAATTTAAAAATAGTTTGAGGAAAAATTGGGTATCAACACTACTTGATACTGCTTTAAGTTAGCCGGCTGCAAGCCAAGGCTAACCATTTGTGTTCTCTTGTTCTTTCATTCTTCTCACTATCCTGTTTACTGGTATGTCCTAGTTTCAATTCAAAGTTCCAACAACAATATGATTCTCTTATTGTTTCAGTTCTTCTTGTTTCTAGTTTGCTTCTATTTATGGTTTTGTTGTGAAACTTGTAGCTGAGGGTTACATTATTAGCATGTCATCATGTCTTTCCCTCCCTTGAGATCAGTATATTCTCCCTTCTATTTGTTTCTGAGCACGTCTACACCAATTATCTCATACTTGTTATATGTTTACCACCATGAATTCCCCAAATCCCAATCCCCTTGTATGTGAGTCTGTTCTTTATGTCTGGTTTTGTGACTATGTCTAGTTAGCTGCCTTTGGGCATGACTATACTAATTCCCAGGTCTTTTATTAATTATATGTCCTATGTATTCCCAAACCCCCTTACCCCTATTTGTGACTACCCAACCTGCCTTGATATTGTGACTCCTGGTTGTGTATGAACTTATCCTGAGGTGTTTGGACTTTGTTAACTACTCCAATCTCTTTTTCAAACAGTCTCTATTGCTTTACTAAATTACTTTCAAAAAGACTTTTGTTTTAATACAGTTTTTTACTAAAACCTTCCAACTTGTGCAAATCACGTTCACTCTACTCTTAGTCAATAAGTTCTACCCCCTCCAGTATGTGTACTGCCTTGGGATCCTCTTGAGAACCCTCTGAACTCTAGCATACTTAGGTTGGACCTTCCATACTGCACTTGTTTAATTTTGGTTACCAAGTCTAGGTGTAAGCACTGCCCGAATCCTTCAGATCCTTAGAAAACTTTGATACACCTAGACTATGTCATTGTCTATGGAATTGAGGCATATGAGGTCATTGGAGGCTTTGGGGAATCTGGTCCTAGTTGAAGGCTCCCTATAGAATAGCTTCTTGATTTTTTATTTACTTGTGCAATTCATTCATTGGTTTGTAATAACTTGTAAACAGATATTAGGTATTTAGTGAAAAGGGTAGGTAGATACATGTTTTATGGGGTAATACGGGTAGAAATCATGCACCTAGGATCTCACTGTTTGCTCTACTAAGTAGAAATCATGTTTATAAGGTTCTACATTTTGTCACGTCTAGAAACCATGCCTATAGGATTCGGATAATTTCGTAATAAGAATCATGCTTTCAATGTCTTAAAAAATTGGATTAACTTATAGATGTCATGCCTATAGGACTTAATTCGGATTCTGGTGCAAAGAGTGTTATATATGTTTACATGCCTACAAAGCATTAAAATCAGTATTACACTTAGATATCATGCCTATAGGGAATCATATTCAAAATTCTGCCTTTCAATCTAATTTAGTCTAAATAAGTCAACTTGATTACGCCTAGTTCATTTCTGAATTGGTTTTATTAAGTATTAAGTATTTCCTGAAACAAGTTCTTTCAAACTGACTCAATCTCATTAGATATCATGCATATAGGTATTAAAGAAGTCCATTTCAAAACCTGCTTTGTTTCTGTATTAATATAGACATCAGTACTCCGCGTATAGGCAAGCCCTTAGGGCATTTTCAAAATTGCATCTCTGAAACTGTCTCTATTGCTTAATGTTTTCTGATCTTAAAAGGCTTTAAAAATCCATAGGCAATTGCTAGGGTTATAACTTCTGAGTCTAAAAGAGGTTATTTGTATTTTGCATATTCACCTAGATATCCTACTTTAGGACATTGTCTAATAAAAGACCTTAACTGTGTTTGAGTCATGCTGCTTATGTGTTTGTTTGAGGAGGAAACTCTGAGCCTCTAATTGCCCCCTTTATGTGTTGAAAGTCCTAAGTGTTTTTGATTGTCGCCTTAGAATTTTTTCCTTTTAAAACCTTAGGGGTACGTCTAGAACCAGCTATTGGTAGAGGTCCTAACTCCCTCCAGGACCATTAAGAAGGGATGGGTAGCAGCACGCAATAGAAATTGTTGACCAAACATTCGCTTTACATGACCAATAAGGGGATGGGAAGGTTAGATATGGGATATGATGACTACGTGCTAATGTCACGTGTAGCTCCTCATTGAGGAGTGTTTACCGGACATTGTGTGGGGTAATTCTATAGGATAACCAACCTAGGACCCCTCTTTACCAGATTTTCTTTTTATTTAAAACTTTGTTTTACAACTTGTCCAAATCTTACTACTTAAGTTATCCCAATGTGTTTTGCTTGCGACCTATTTGATTCAATTGTTTACTTGTAATAGACTAATTTGTGAATATAAGTTCGGTCGGGACCCACAGTTATGGACCAAGAGGGGTGCCTAACACCTTCCCCTCGAGGTTACTTCGAACCCTTACCCTAATCGCTAGTAATGCAACCCAACCCAAGAGTTAATCGCTCTAGGTACCCTAACGCACCATAATCCTTTAGGTGGCGACTCTTTAAATACCCAATTCCCAAAAGGAGATGAGTCATTACATCCCGTGAATGTCGAAACCCGGACTTCCCCGTCAAAAGAGGAAAAAAAGGGGGCCCGATATCCATAACCTTCCTAAAATTATATTATAGGCCATGTCTGCATCCATCACTTGAAACTTGGATTTTTTGACGACACCATCTACGAACGTTGCTAACACAATTTCTCCTTTTGTTACAACATTTGAATTATCAAACCCAGACAACGATCGAGCCTTGGATATGATATGATCAGTCGCTTGCATCTCATTCACTACCCTTAATAGTATGATATTCACAGAGCTACCTGGATCAATCAAAACTCGTTTGACATTAGTATCATAAACAAGTAAAGATATTACTAGAGCATCGTTATGAGGGATGATCAAGCCATCTGCATCATCGTCGTCAAACGTTATGTTATCTTTTTCTATAACTTGATGAATCTGCTTCCCGTGGACTAAGACTTGGTTATCCTTTTTGCTGCCATATATGCCGTATATGTTACTCCATTGACATCCTCACTCCCGGTTATAACATTTACCATCCTCTTTGGCATAGAAGGTTTTGGTGGTTATTGCCTATTTTTTTATATAAGACTGCTTTTCTTTTTCACTAAATAGGCCAGTGAGATAACCTTTTTTCAGTAAATATTCAACCTCCTCTTGTAAAAGCCTGCAATCTGCTATTTTGTGACCGTGATCATTATGGAATTCACACCAGAATTCCTGGCTTCTTTTGCTGGGATCCGTTCTCATCTCTTTCGTCCATCGTACCTTATCACTCATTCCTCTTAGCACGGCTACCAGCTCGGACGTACTGACGTTGAAATTATAATCTCCTATTCTTGATTGGGAATTTTGATCTTTGTTCCTTGTTGTATAACGTTCCTCTCCGAATCAAGAAGAAGAACTTGTCTCATTCTTCTTTGATCTTTGATCAAACCATGCTTGATCTTGTTTTGATATAGGATCTCGTCCCGTGGGTCCCATATAAGATTCATACCTATTTTTTCAGATCTCATTTCTGATTGTGAACGTCTAGGCCCGAATCTTTATTCCACCTTCGGTTGAGATACCGTATCTTTTTCTATCTGCAACTTTGTTGTACCTATTATAAACATCATTCCAAGTTATGGCAGAAAATTCCCACATGCTTTATTTTGACCTTCTCGTGGATTCTAAGCTTTTTTCATTCAAATTGATTGAAATTACATAGCTACCCAATTATCAGGTACATGCGGTAATATCATTCTCTCTCACTGGAATCGATCCACGAATACTCTAAGTAATTCTGTACTCCCTTGTTTTACCTTGAAGATATATTTCATTCTCTTCTCCACTTTTTGAGCTCCCAAGTGCACTTTTATAAATGAATCTACAAGCTAAGAAAAAGAATCAATCAAATTTTCAGGTAAGAGTGAATACCAAGTTAATGCTCCTTTTGTGAGAGTTCCGCCAAATTTCTTCACCAATACTGATTCAATTTTCTGCTTGATAAATTGTTGCCCTTGACTCTTGTAGTAAATGCGGTAACATGATCTCGAGGGTCAGTAGTCTCATCATATTTAGTAATATCGGGCATCTTGAACTTTTTAAGTATTGGTAACGATGCTGCACTTGGCTTCCAAGATTATTGATAATACTTTTTAATATCCACTTCTTTAATCACGGGTGGTACTCCTGGTATCTTCTTTATCCGCTCGTTTTTTGCTTGAGCTGTTTCTGCAAGGTTAGTACTAAATATTGTAAATTAGAATTATTTGGTGTACCTAACTCTCTGACTCTAGAATTATTTGGCATTTTCCCACTTCCAGAGTTTTCAAGCCCCAAATGAGGGTTTTCCACAATTGTGTTCACTAGTGGTGGGGCCTGTACAACACTTGGCAGCCCACTTGCAAAAGTGCGCAAGGCTTCACCAATGTGTTGAGCAATAAACTACTTTAAATTATCTTGCTTATTTGACTGTTTGTTAATTTGTTGTCCAGCATTACGATTAGCAGATCTGTTAGGTGAATTTTCTCGTGAACGCGGCGGAGTAGCTGTGGATGTGTGGTTTGGAGGAGTTCCTCCTTATTGCCTTCCTTGTTCTCCATCACCCAACTGAAAAAATTCATTAGTAGTAGACATAATTCGTTATTAAAGGTAAAATATAAAAAGTAAAAATATTACTAGATATTCCGGCAATAGAACCAATTTGTTTAACCAAATATAGTTTTTGTGGTCAAAACAAATATTGAAATAAATCGGATTTCTAATAACTAATTTTACTTCACTTTTTCAAATATATAACAATTAGAAATAATAGAAACTAAATATTCAATGAGTAAAGAAAAGAAAATTTTATTGATAATCATAGTTTCCTTCCAAGAGTTGAGAGTAAGAATCTTCAATCAAGCAGAGAAATAAAAGACTGATAGCATATATTTGTGAATTTCTTGATGATCGTTCAGAATATAGTAAGGGGGTTTATATAAGGATACAATGTGTAACTATTTTGCCCCACTTAATTCCTACTCGTTACTAATATTAACTACATTAATTGCCTTAATTGAGTCATTTGTAATAGTTATGGTAATAATAGTCAATCGCGCATAATCAGGGATTGTCCAGATTTCTTTTCTATATTCGTAGCTATTAATAAATCTTCCTCTTTTATAGTCTTCAATCATGCTTTCCGTGTCTATCTCTTCTTTCCCAGTTACCAGATGAGGTATCTTTGTACACAATTCCGTGGATATTTTACTCATGCCTCATCATTCTTCTTTATTGCTCTAGTTCTAATGCCACATGTCAGCATATCATTAATTCACAAATAGAGTCCATTTTTCATCAAGTACATTTGTGTCTCCGATACATGTCACAATCCTTGACATATGTCTGCACATCCTCCCATATCCCCTTCCAAGAAAAAAGTGAAGATATCCTTTAATAAGTTTGCTCAATGCTAGAGTGTCCACCAGTGGATGAATCATGCCACAAGTACATAATGCCCTTCTTGTGCATCTGGCCTTACCACCAGTCTTCCCTCTTTTTTAAGTTGTCCATGTATAAAAGAATATCTCCGAGTTTGAGCTTCTCCGTCCTCCTTTAAGCTTTGGATAACATTTACTCTACACCAATTCCCAACTTTGCATGATTAGAGTCAATAAGTCAGTTTTGACTGTTGACAAGGTCAAAGCAGCTAATTCAACCACTAGAAGCCTAGATAATGTGTCCTCCACTTTGTTCTCCTTCCCTTTCCTATACTCAATGATAAAGCCATATTGCATGAATTTAGTTATCCACTTCAACTGAGACCCTGTGTGCAACTTTTGTTTGAAGAAGGAATTTGAGAGACATTTGATTTGTCTTCACTATAAAAGGTTTTCCCATTAATATTGAGCCCATTTTCCATGACGAAAGCCAATAGCTCTTTGTCATATACTAAGAGTGTTTTATGTTGAGGAGATGGCCTCTTGCTAAGATAGGTAATTGGTTATCTCTTTTACATCAAGGCTGCTCCAATTCCTAGGTTAGATCCACCAGTCTCTACTACAAAGGGTGTAGAGAAATCTGATAACACTAGTACAGGAGCAAAAGTCAGTGCCCTCTTGAGTTCATCAAAAGCTACAATAGCTTTGTTGGACCATTCGAAATTAACCTATTTAGAATATCAATAAGAGGTTTACTGATAAACCCATAACCTCTTATAATCTCCTGTAATAACCTGCTAGGCCTTGGAATTCCCTTAACTGTTTGAGGTCAGCAAGCTCTGGCCATGATTGAACAGCTTCTACCTTTTTAAGATATGTGGCTACCCCTTCAACAGATATGTAATACTACCCCAGATACTCAATCCTCTCAGCTGCAAAAATACATTTGATTTCTTTAGCAAACAGTTGGTGTTGGACTAACAAGTCAAAAGTAACCTCGAGATGTTTTACATCTTCTTCCAGGCTTTGACTGAAAACAAGAATACCAAGAAGATTTCCTCAATTGATCTTGGAAGATGTGATTCATTAGCCCTTGAAAATTGGATGGTGTATTAGTTTATCCAAAAGGCATCACTAGATGTAGTCCTGAGTAAGTCGTGAAAGCTGTTTTGTGCACAGTCGAAGTTGTCGTCCTAATTTGATGGTATCAAGCTCTCAAGTCTATCTTGAAATAAATTTGTGATCTCTCTAGTTCATCCAACAGTTCCTCAATTATTAGAACGAGAAATTTGTCTTTCAGTTACCTTGTTAAGAGCTATATTAGAGTACCTAATTACCCCTTGAAGTAGTACTCTTTTTTCAAGAACATACTTAAATTTTATAAAGGTCTTAATCTTCCAACCCCCCCTCAAAAAGTTTGAAGTGGTATTAATACTAACTTTTGAGGCCAACCTGAGTTTTAAGAGGGGAAAAAGTTTAATTATGGACCAATAATTTACTGACACGTGTTATGAAAAAAGGGTACTACTTCAAGGAATAATTTGGTATTCTCCCTAAATTATAATTAATTATTGTTATTGTAAGTCATGGTGCAAGAAAACATAGACTATCAGTGTACATAAGGCGATGAGAACAAGTGCTGTGAACACTTTCAATCAAAATAAGGCTGTGGTTGGAATTGGTTAAATTTCATTATATGGTTATTTTAGTTAGGCACTTGCACTAGGCAAGGTAGTTCGGGCAGAGTGTAGTCCAGTTATGGAAATTTCATTAGAAGATATAAGTTAGGCATTTACACTATGAGGGCAGTGTAGTAGTAGCCACGTACCTGATTTCTATCCCTTTTTAAATAAATAAAAAAATACTTACACCAAATCACATTAAATTATAGTCAAGTGATAAATTGACGTTAGATTGCATATAAATAACCACGGCTAATAATACATATTATGTATTTGGTATTCATTAGTTTGGCGTAAATACATAATGTTATGTGTTAATTTGAAAGTTGCTTGTTGTAACAACTTTCTATTACAGTTCCGTGCACTCTTTATATATCTATAGCAGATGAGAATGCTACTTTATTATAATTCTTGTTATTGACTTTCTTAAAATTCTTGGATGAGTATTTCCACCCCTTCAAGCATGGCCTTCTCTTCTTGTTTTTGCCACTTTTTGATCTCACACAAGGTATGCTGCTTATAACTTTATATCTAATTCTATGAGCTATCTTTTGTTTAGTAGTAATAATTAATTTCCGGTTTGGACTCCAACTAATTCAATTCATATCATTTAAGGAAAAAAGCGTTCCCTAGCAGGATTTTTCCCATTCGTTGACCTCGAACCTGAGACCTTTGGTTAAGGTGAAGGGATTCTCTTCATCCCACCGTAATCTTTGGTGATAATATTTGTGAGTAAATTGGTGTTTATGTTGCACAAAGTCCCTTGGAATTTTTATGCTTCATCAATTTTTTCTAATTGGATATTTTAATTTTGTCTAGTTGTTCTACTATGAGAGATATCATTTATTAGTTCAGTTTAAAATAGATCCAAAGTTGCACCTTTGGGCTGATATCTTTCATGATTATCATTTTTTATTAGTTCCAGGACACACGCATTGCATGTGTATTCTATATCAACAACTATAAATTTATAATAAATAATATATATTCTTACGCGAATATACATATATTGTAGCCGATGATCTATGAGAAACAAGCCTCCAAGAGATTTAGAACTATTGAACTTCTTTACCCATTTAAGCTTGAACTTCTACAGCTTTTGGGGCAGATTCACCTTTTTTTTTGGCGGATGTAGGATTTAAGCTCTATGGGTTCCATCTTAAAGATTTTTTGCCACGAATCCATTATATTTTTAAAATTATGGGTTCAAACTTACTATTTATTACAATTTTAGTGAATTTTTACACATAAATTTATGTTTCATGTCGGAAGTACTGGGTTCAGTTGAACCCGGTATTACAACTCTACATCCGCCTTTGTTTTTTACCACTTATGAATAATTAAATCAAGAATGATTCTATACTTAGCTGCAGAGGAACAATGCTGCCTCTTTTGCTCTTGCACCAATTATTAACTCTGATGTTTCACGTCAAAAAGTTGGGGGATTGGGAACCAAGCTAAGCACTGGATGGAGTTTTCTGGGAGGATCAAGAATCGTTATTCGTCCAAATGTTACAAGAAATCTTCTGCAAAGAAAGAGCTCAATGGTGTCTGCCTTGTGTAATTATTTCCCTACATTATCCATTGGTTTAAATAGTTTTAAATGCGTGCTATTAAAAATTAGTTAAGTATTTATGCTCTTGTCTTTTTGCAGGGTCGGAAAGCTCTCAAATTGCTACTAATGTATTCCCATTGGGAACATTAGCAGTTCTTCCCTTTTATTTCTTCATGGTTGTGGCACCTAAAGCTGCACTTGTAAGTTTTCTCAATTGTCGACCTAAATTAACCTGTTTTACTATTGCCAGTTTCCTAAGTTGCTCGGATACGGGTGTGGATGTCCGAAACGGGTGCGGATCTAGAGATCGCATCCTTCAAGATGTAATTCTAAGATTCAGGGAAACGGATCCTAGTACGGATACAGGTGCATGGATCCAGCTAAAAATATTTCAAAAATATAAAAAAGATCTCTAAATTATGATAAATTTTGTGGAATACTTACGTATAGCTTGTAAAGTGTGGATTTCTTATTTTATTCTCAAGTTATAGATAAGTAAAGGATTGATTTCCTAGATAAAGTATACTATTTTCTTCAAATTTACCCCAGTTTTGGTTCTGATTTCGGGAATCAAATTGTATCTCGTATCGAATTTTTCCATCCGTCGTGGTCAAAGTATCCAAAATTGTTTGAACATATTTGCTATGGAAATCATGCTCACACCCATACTAGTGTCATGTCGACAAGGGTGCGACACCTAAACTTTTTGGAGCAACTTAGCCAGTTTTTATCACAAAAATCATGAATAAAAGTAAATTACTAGGCCACAACTTCTCTCACCATCTTTTTCTGCTTTTCTCATGTTATGTGGTCTCTGTATGATTTCAATCTATGCATTGATGTGTTAATTTCATGGGGTCGCTGCTCAATTTTCACTTTATTGCAACAAAGTTAATGTACTATTTTTGTAACGAAAGAGTCACTCAACCTCGTTTAAGTATCGCGAAAGTCATTACATTAGTTTTGTAACGAAAAATCGCTCAACTTTGATTAAGTATCAAAGAAAGTCAGTAGGAGAAAACAAAGGAGCATTTTTTATTTTTATTTTTATATTTAGGCAAACTTATTGATTGCAAATAATTGTTCAGTAGAAGAACTCATTGCTTCACTTCGAATTGCAGGCCCAAAAAGTGATGGAGAGCAGCATACCTTATATTGTGCTTGGACTTCTTTATGTATATCTCGTGTACCTCTCATGGACACCAGATACAATGCAGCTATTATTTCCTAATAAATATTTGCTTCCAGAGGTATGTGATCATCAACTACACACTCCCTCTTTCCCATTTTATATAACACTCCTATCTTTTTGTTCTTTTCGAAAATAAGAAGCCTTTTATATTTTAAAACTCTTTAGCTTTAAATTACTCATTTTAATCGGGGTCGTTTGGTATAATTGTGAGATGTCCCATAATATCTCAGGGGGTAGGATATATATCGTATGGGAATAGCTATCCTACTTTTTATATGGGATAACTATTCATGGGCGGCCCAAGGGTCAAGCCACTAAAGCAAAGGCTTTAGGCCCCTAAATTTTGAAGGCCCCAAATTTTTCTTTTTGTTTTCTACTCGTATTTGTATTGAACCCCCAACTAATCTAGATTCATATCGCATAAGGCCTAGTAAAAGAGAGAACACATTTTAACAGAATTTATTTCAACCACATGAATCGAACTCAATATAAGGTAAGTTGGATCATATACATCTCACAACAATCTTTAGAGGTAGGTTCTAAATATATTGGGTATGTTAAAATTAAAAAAAAAATATTTTATAAAAAGTAAATATAACTTTTAATTTAGTATTGATGTAACCGTTTAAGCAAAAATTGGAGAAAGAGAATCACTCCCCCTAAACCGTCGTCGCGAATATAAAACTTTTCATTATTTAAATTTGACAATTGACATCATTAGTGAGGTACCTATATTATTATTCTCCTTTTACATTTCTCACTAAAAACGTGCAATAAACTTTCAGAATCCATTTTTTTTTTGTATCTTCAATAGTCCAAGTCTTATTTTTTATCTTTCTCATCAGAAAACGGGTACTACATTCTTATATTCTCTTCTTGATTTCTACAAAAAAAGCTTAAGTTCTCGATAAGTTATATTGTTCTCTGTAGAAAAAAAAAGAGTTTTATTTTTTCTATAAAAAACAAGAGTTGAAGAGTACCGTTGAATATAACTATATTGCGCATTCTTTTTTCCCCTCAGGTTTCAAGCATTTCAACAAGTATATTAGAACATCAAAAATTATTTTGATATCAAGTTATAAACTTCTTGAATCTGGTTCAATTATCTAAGATCAACAATATCTTAGGAGAGATTAAATTATTTATAAAAGAAACTATTAACAACTTTACATCTTAAAAAGATAGAAAATAGACTTCCATTAAAAATATAGATTAATTATTTTTTCCTTCTGATAGGCCCCAGATTAAAAATTGGCTTTAGGCCACCAATCTTCTTGGACCGCCCCTGTAACTATTCCTGTCATTTTAGTGTAATTTCCTATGATTAGCTGATACCTATAATCAAATATGAGATAAATATAATCTCAAATTTTATCCCAGGATTATTATTCTTATCTCATGTATCACACGACCTTTTAGTGATATACTCTTATAGCCGTAGGCAGTGACGGAGGCAGGATCTCCGCGAAGGAGGTTCAAAAAGAAAAAAGTTAAAAAAAAAAATATGTAGCTAGTGGGAATTAAACATATGACCTTACAAAGATGTTGAACTCTCATGACCACTAAGCTATACTTTTGGACTGTGTCAATGGGATTCAAAACTTAATATATATATATAGGTAAAAAATAGATTTTGCCTTATATATACAATGTAATTTTTCGGCGAAGGGAAACCCCTTCCACCCCCTAAATCCGCTCATGGCCGTAGGATATTGTTATTGCATATTTTACACCACGAGTTCTAATTAAAGATACTTTTGGTATGTTAGAAAATCTCTCTTTTTCTAAAAATCTGTACGTAGTCAAATTAAATTGAATATGTGAAGTTTTAATTTATATGTAGTGATACTAACATTTGTTCTCATTCAGCTGGATGGTATTGCTGAGATGTTCTCCAGAGTGATGACTTTAGCTTCTGCATGGATTCACCTCTTGGCTGTAGATCTTTTTGCTGCTAGGTTGGTCTCTCTTTGTCACACATCGGTGTGTTTTGGTATATTGACAATAACAAAATATATTGGCAATGTCCGATTATCTAAAAGATAATTACAAGTAACTATCACATCAAGTAAAATCACATACTGTTAATATACAAATTCTATCCATCAGTATATATAAGTTAAATTCTAGTTGTTGTTTTTTTGGACAAGGAAGAATTAATGATGCCCTATTAAAACTCTTAATTATTACTCCCATTAATTTTTTAATTTTGAAACAGGCAGATTTATCATGATGGATTGGAGAATGATATCGAAACGCGCCATTCCGTGACATTGTGCTTGATGTCTTGCCCTATTGGAATTGTTTCGCATTTCATCACCAAAGCTCTATTCAGTAGACGTGACAGATAATCAGGATTGCAATTTGACTTTGTTTAGCAAATGATCTACGAGTGTAATTATCATCAATTTGTAAAGGTTTTCATTTAATGAAAGGTGGCTTTCTAAGTTTTTATTGATGTGATGTAACATTAAGGCATATTTAGTACCAATTTTTAGAATTATTCATTTTTAAATAAAGGTGACTTCCTTTCTCTTATAGCAGAAACACACAAAACGAGCAGCGGTTAAATTATAGAGAAATTTTGATAAAGCACTATTTTTAAGTGGTAATTAGTTATTTATAGATATTATTTGTTATATTACGGATTGTAGATACGTTTTATGTTGTTATAAGATGTATTAGATGTATTTAAGCTACTGTATTCATGAATACGGTAGCAAAAATAGGCGGGAATCAGGTAAGTCCAGCTAATTTAGTTATTGTATTCGAGTGTATTCGACTGTATTCATGGCGTGAAACATGGGATTACGGGGATTACACTATTTTTAAATGGAAAGTGAATCAATTAACATAATAGACTCCTAATATAACTCAACAAACTCAATTATAACACACAAATATTTTGTATTTCCAGTTATAAAAAAAATTCTCAACCGAAAAATACCCCAAAAACATAGCAATCTTTGGAGAAATTATATAATACATCTGAATACATAAATTATATTAATTAAAAAAATATATGAATACATTCATGGCATATAGCGAGACAGTGAATACAATGAAATACATAGAGTACAGCGGGATGCATTGAGCATTGAAATACAATTTAAAAAAAGACAATAAATACAATGAAATACTTGGAATACAGCGAGATATATTGAATTACAATATAAAAAAAAAGACAATGAATACAATGAAATACATTGAAATATATTAATAGAAAATCAAGTTGCTCAGCCCCAAACTCCATCATCTTTGTTCAAGAATAAACCCTAATTTCTGGCGAATCTGCAATCCACTTATAAATCAGTAATTCCAAATTTCCGATTAGGCCGCCCCAGTTGAGTTGAAACCCGTTAGTCAGTACCCATTTTAAAGGACTGTCGAACTTAACTGCATAAAATTCACCAGTTGATGCCCTAATTATTGTTGGAGATTTCAATTTGAATTTCGCACTTTCTTCTCCAATAGAATCGACTAATCAACACAATATAAGTCTTCGGGGTATACCAGACAAAATCACTGTTTGTGACTAATGGTAGGTGATGTGGGTGAGAGGAATTTTGAGATTGAGCATCGTGTTTTTAGGGAATGGGGGAAGAGAATGGCATGTATCAAAGTAGAGAGAGAAAGAAAATAGTGTAACTGAATAGCGTATTTAGTGGCTTAGGAGTAGGAGGTAGGAGGTAACCAAAATTAAATAGTTTGCTATAAACACTAAAAGGTATCTATAGAATATAATTTTTTTAAATGGTATTTATTTAAAATAAATAAGGTGTTAACATTTGCTATAGAAGGTAAAAATTCCTAAATTAGACGAGACCGCAAAAGGGTAGGTGGGCTAGCATTAATAAGCCAGTGTAAGATATGGAGATAAATCTTAACCAAAAAGAGGCGGCTAGAACTTGTGTCTTGTCATTTGTTTTAGAACAAATTAAATAAAAAAGAGTGTTACGTAAAATAGAACAAAGAAATTAAGTAATAAAAAGAACGGAAAAGGGCCTGATATACCCCTCTACTATGACATATTGTTCAATACCGTCCCCCATTATACTTTCCGTCTCTTAAAGCCCTTACGGTCCAACAAAGTTTTATATATGCCCCAATTTTAATGGCTGGGACACGTGGCACGCTCTGAAAAGACCAAAAATCACCTACACTAAATAAAACCAACCCGCCCCCAATTCCACTGCCCCTCCCGCCCGACTCATAAACTCATAAACCCATAAAGCAAGAACCACCGTAAAAACACAAATAAAACACCAAAATTCTAGGGCTTCTTCATCGTTCCCATTCTGATAAAACCATAAATAAAAAGCCTACTGTAAAAGCACAATCAAAACATCAAAAATTATTGGGCTTCTTCTTCGCTCCCATTGCTAAGTATTCAGTTGGTCGAAATCTGCTGTAGAATGTCGAAAGATAGCTGTTCGTCGAAGAGGATCTGCCGATGTGGGGAAGTTGCTAATCAGTTTACTTCAAAAACTCTCTTAAACCCTGGCAGAAGATTTTACAAATGTCCTAAATGTGAGGTAGTTTTTATTTCTCTATTTCGATTCTTGTTACAATTCCCAACTTTATAGAAATAAATCTTTGAATTTATTTTGTTGTGGTTTGTGTAGAGTGAAGGATGTGGGTTTTGGGAATGGCATGATGAAGAGTATCCCGATGCTGCTTTAATTGCAATTAACAATGTAAGATTAGAAGCTGCAAATCGCGAGATTAAAATGTTGAATGTTTCTTTGGAAGCTCTTAAGGTTAAAAGAGACGGGCTGATTGAAAAGATTGAACTCATAGATTCTATAAAGAATTTTGAAGTTAAAAAAATATGGAATTGGAAGCAAAAGTGGTGAAGTTGAAGATGATCATCACAATTTTATGCTCGCTGATAGTTGGATTTGCATTCTCCTATTTAATGAAGTGAAATTATGTTGAAAGTAGTTTGTAGAAGGGGAATGTTGTATTTACAGTTGAATATTGGAATGTTGAACTTGTTGGGAGTTTCTATTAGATGTTTAATGGTTGGATTTTGTATTGTAATAACATTGTTAACTTAATGATTATTGGAATGTTGTTTATGATAATTCCGAGCTCTCCTGATATATGATTCTAAAATCCAAACAGAACTATATGAGTTGAGTTGAGTTGCTGGTCAAATTGATGTAAGAAAGCTTTTTTAAACTGTTAACTAGCCAATCCACATAATGGCAAGAACATAAATAGTGAACACTAACAAGTTAACAACTTTTTCTTAAAATGGTAAACCAGACAAGATAGAGAAGTTGACTATAAACATCTAGAAAAATAGGAAGTGGCCTCATATAAATTACAGAGAACAACAGAAATATTTCAATTGGTTAATTCTATTTGCATAGCTAAAATATGTTGAAGAAAGCCTAAAAGTAGAAGAAAGTTACACAACATCTTAAACAGATAATTGCTAACTGGTAGTACTAATCTAAGTTGAAGCACTATTGCTTAAGGACATTAACAAAAACTGGACAGTAAGAATAATTCAACAAGTCATAATTCTGCCTCTTACATCAAATTGGAGAAGTGTATGCCACAGCTATAACTTCAAAAACTCACTCAACCTTGGTCATAACAAGACATTCAACTCCAAATGCCACCAAAAATAAACAAAGTGTTTAAGTTTCACTTTAGCTACAAACTAAAAAAACAAGTCCTAATTAGATTATCAAGGTCCCTTTTCTTGTCTTCAACTTCCAAATTCTTTGCCTTGTTTGCATCTCCAATTACTTCCCAGTGATTGCTGCATTTTCCTTCCATGTCAAGTTTACTGGGGAGTATGGAAGATTAGCAGGTTCACTTAAACATGTGTTATCTCCTGTAAACTTGATTGTCCTTGTTCCAGTGTTCATACCAACCTTCTGTCTTTCCATAAGTCTAGTTTGTGATTCTGATATAATACTAGGCCTTAATGGAGTCTCAGGACCATCATCAAAATCAGAAGAAGCATCCAGAGTTGGAGTAGGCATAAAGATAAATGATTGACTGTTGCCAATGCCTTCACTTGTTTGGGACACTTGGGGTGCTGATAAATTGATATCTGCCAATACCTCCTCATCATCAGTGTCTTCATTAATTAAAGTCCTTTGTCTTTTGGCTGGTTTCTTAGCCCTAGATGTTTGCCCATCATTTTCATTTGATGGTTGCTTCTTCTTTGTCACTTTCTGCACATTCATTGGCTGTTTAATGTGAAATACAAGCATAAGTTAATATCAATTAAGTATAATAACAAGTTCATTGCTAAGTATTAGGCCATTACCTTTTTACATCCCCTTGCATTATGGTTTGCCTCTCCACAATTGCCACAAGTCATAATTCTGCCTTTTCTAGACTGACTTCACTCCCCTTGCCTCTTGATTGCCTCATCCTTTTGTCTATCTCTTTTAACTTTAGGTCTGCCAACTTGTTTCACTAGTTCTGGAGGTTCCATGGCTTGAGATAGATCTAGTTTCCAGAATTTCTCACCAGGTACAGATTGTAACTTATGTTTGTAAGTAAGTAGAAAGGCTTCTTTGCTATACCACCAGTGCATCTCCTTCAAAGGGTCTTCCTTTAAATACAAGCATGATCTTATTGCATAAGTACATGGGATCCTTGAAAGATCTCATCCTCTACGTGTGCATCTTTTTCCCTGTAGATTGACAATGAATTTGTCAACCCCTTCTACTATTTCAAACCCATCATCACCATTGAAATCAACCTCAATAGAATGAGCTATCTTCAGATAGTCATTATAAAGCTTTATGCTTTGAGGGTTGTAGTCTGTATTCCATGTTCTCACCTCTTCTTCATGCTTTCTCAACTGATTCATTACTTTGAGTCTTATATCTTCCAACATCTTGATAATGGGCTTGTATCTAGCTTCTAATATCCAAGAATTGAAAGATTCTGTAAAATTGTTATCCACACCTTGATTTTTACAGACAGTGTCAAAGTATTCCCTACACCAACTCTGGTGGGTACTTTAACAGGTCTATAACAGATGCTTCCTTCAACTGTCCTAACTTGCTCAACTGATCCTTGAAGTCTTCTTCATAAGTCGCCCAAGCACTCCACCAAAGTAACTTCTTCATTTCAAGACCTCTATACTCTTTGCACCAGTTTGACTCTATATGTCTCACACAGAACCTATGCTTTGCTTCGAGAAGTACTGTCTTTATTGCCTTCACTAATCCCTGTACAAAAAAAATTAGTAAAAAAACAGTAAAGAATTGTGACAAAAAACAGTAAAGAAACAGTTATACCTTCTGCATATCCGACATAAATGTGACTCCATTGCCCATATTCAAGTCCAATGAATTGTGAAGAAGCTCCAGAATCCAAGTCCAACTTCTTTTTGTTTCCCTATCCACTACAGCCCATGCAAGTGGATAAAAATGGTTCATGTTATCTTGCCCAACAGCAACTAGTAGCTGTCTTTTAGCCTTCCCCTTTAAAAATGTACCATCAAGCCCAATAAATGGTCTCAAGCCCTCTTTGTACCCAATCTTCAATGCATGAAAACAAATGTACATCCTAAGGAATTTTCTTTTGCCTTGCAACAATGATTCTTTAGATAAATTAATAACCACATCACTTCCAGGATTACTGTCCCTCAAAGCATTGGCATATGCTTCAAGCTTGTTGTAATCATCAGTGAAACTCCCTTCCAACTTCTCCAATATCATTCTCTTTGCCCTTTTAACCTTAGATTTACTAGCATTAAGTTGAAATGAATTCTTCAGGTCTGCCCTCATTTCTTTCACCTTATACTTAGGATTGTCTTGCAACTTCTTCTTGAAGTAGTAAGCTATAGTGCTATATTCAACCCTACTATTATCAAAAGCAGTATTACAGTCATGTTTTGGATCTAGTGTCTTCACTCTATACCCCTAATTGCCCTTTTCAATGGAAATGAGACATTTAAATGGGCAGCCCAATACACACTTATATCTTACTCTAATTTTGTCACTTTTCACCAGCTTTAATTTCTTTTGATTAACCAATGAATAAAGGTTCATGAACTTTCTAGCTTCAGGAATGTCCTTGAAAGACATGCCTTTGTAAATCTCTTTGTATTCATTAAGGTTTTCACTAGGATGCTTTTTCCTTTGAGCCTCAAATTGTTCTAACTCTTCAGAATCATAGGCCAGACCATCAGAACCTGCCTGATCTTCAGTTTCATCTTCATCTTCACTACTACTATCATCAGTTCCAACTAATACTTGAGATATATAAGCCTCAGTATGGTTGACAATGTTTGGGACACAAACACTTTCTTGACACTCATCTACAGCATAGACATTTAGTACCTTAAATTCATCACATACAAGGCATAAAAGCTGTCTAATCCCTATATCTCCTTCAACTTCATAATACTTACCAGATGGGCCAGCAATTATTAATTGTTGTACCCCTATATACCCTAACAGAAGAATGTATTCATCTACTATATCTTTAAAGGACAATAGGTTAGAATCTTTATCTTTCCAAATGTGGACCAATATCTTTGAATAGACTAGGTGTGGCTCGTTAATCTAGTCACCCGCATAATTAAAAACTAGGTCAACAAGAACCATCTACAAACATAAATAAGACAGTGTAAAAATATTTATGACCATAAAGTAATACTTTATACAAAATGGACCCCACTTAATAAATAAATCAGAAATTAAACAATAAAGAATGGGGAAAAACAGTAAAGAAAGCAGAACATTGGAAAAAAGCAATAAAAAATGCAGAACATTACAATAAAGAATGCATAGCTACCACTTTCCAATATACTTAATCACATGCATAAGGTATATTTGGACCCCATTTGATCATACACGAGCAAAAAGACACAACTCCAAGCAATAATAGACCATCAGAAATATAGACCATCAGAAATCAGAAATTAAAGGACCACCTCAAAAGATGCACATGCACGACAAAATAACATTAAATCGACAAACTACAAAATAATAAGCATGTATAATAATAGAAATATGCACATTTTCCGCAAAAAAAAAAAGCCTAGCTCTAAACATTAGGTAGAAATCGCACATTCTTTAACAAAATTAGCAGAAACACCACTTAGCTGAATCATGAAATATTTTAAGAAATAACTCACCTTTTTGAGTCTCAAATCTGCAATTTTGTCACTGATGGAACCCATCCCGTTCGTCGATTCTTTTTCTCAGTGTTTTTGATCTTTTGTTTGTGTTATTTACAGTGATTTTAGTGTATTTACTTAGTTGGTCGGGTTTATGAGTCGGGCGGGCGGGGCAGTGGAATTGGGGCGGGTTGGTTTTATTTAGTGTAGGTGATTTTTGGTCTTCTCAGAGCGTGCCACATGTCCCAGCCGTTAAAATTGGGGCATATATAAAACTTTGTTGGACGGTAAGGGCTTTAAGGGACGAAAAGTATAATGGGGGACGGTATTGAACAATATGTCATAGTAGAGGGGTATATCAGGCCCTTTTCCGTAAAAAGAATTGGTTGCAAAAGAGAGAAGACTTTGATTATCTATCTATATCTATATCTATACTATATTAAAAGCATGAAGGCCCTAAGTGAAATGTCTTTCGTCGTTTTTATACTTTTAAAATAAAGTTTACATTGGACAAAGTAGTAATTTAACTTATTTTCCTAATATGTAAAAATAATCATTTTATTATTTTCCTAATACTTAGGAGTTTGAAATCAATTAAAACTTTAAATATTAAAGCTTTCCTTATTTAAATCACTATGTAAAATCTTAATTTTTAGGATTTAAAATCAACTAAATAAATATCAAACAATTCGTTTATAACATATTTTTGTAACTAGACATACTAATTAGGAAGGTAAATATAATTTGATATAGAATTTTAAAGTTCCATTGGATGTGCACTTTTGTTCCAAATTAAATATCTAAACTATTGTATATACAGTAATTTGTATAAAATTGAGTATCTCTGTACATGTACTTCTAGCACAAGTTAGAGTTGGTGGAGTCCAAGAAAACCATCGGTGCTTACGCATTCGTGTTTATGTTATTTTCGTAAAATATTAACTCAACATTAATTACTTTTAAACTTTTTATTATAACTTATCAATTTTTTCCTAGGAGTTATAAGACCAACTTCTTTATTCCCAAATCTCTAAAAGATTATAAAATTAAATTTTTCGATATTTGACAAACACAACAAGACATTGAGGACTTATGTAGAATTGAAATTTTTCTTTATTGAGTTAGTTAAATGGGATCAATATTCATCGTTTTTTGGAACTTACATTTTCTTGTTAAAATTTTATTTAATAACTTAAACATATTCCTTAATAACTGGAAAAGGGTCAAATATACCCTTGTACTATCAGAAAAAGTTTAAATGTGCCCCTCATTATACTTTGAGTCCAAATATATTCCTATCGTCATACTTTGAGTCTAAATAAACCCCTATCGTTATACTATTGGTTTAAATATACCCTTTTTCTGTTAAGTTTGTCCAAAGTAGACATTCAATCCTACATGACATTAACATTTGATGAGACAGATGTCACATGGCTTGCCACCTCGCCTCTAACCCATTTTATCCCTCTTATACTTTTTCCACCATTAAAATTTACTCTCCTCCCCTCCCCTCCCCTCCCCCTCCCCCCACCAACCACTATTGCCACAATTACCATTACCATAAAAAGTATTGGATTTCAAATTTTAGTCTTTTATATATGGATTAGGGGCGTTGAGGTGGCATGTCATGTGGCATCCTTCATCAAACATCAATGCCTCGTAAGATTGGATGTCCACTTTGGACAAACTTAACAGAAGAGGGGTATATTTGAACCAATAGTATTACGACAGGGGTATATTTGGACCCAAAGTATAACGAAGGTATATTTAAACCCTTTCTCTTAGTACAAGGATATATTTGGCCATTTAATATATATTTATCGATTTGGTACACGCGCAAAGCGCGTATCCTAAAATTAGTATTCATGAAAAGAGAAGAAGTTGTGTTTGTTGGAAAGCTTGTGGGAACGAGATAAGGGCGAAGTGCGCTAGTAGCCTGCTATTTAAAATATATCCACAATTTATAATGTATTTGAAGATTAGTCAATTCGTCCAAAATTCAGGACTAAGTATCTTGAATTTTTGTATCCTGAATTTTGGGGCTACTAATTTGGAACTCAGGACTTAATGTCCTAAATTTTTGAGCCGCTAATTTGAAATTCAGGACTAAGTGTTTTGAATTTTTGAACTGCTTATTCGAAATGCAAGACTAAGTGACATGGATTTTTGAACTGCTAATTTAATATTCAGGACATAAGATTCGAATTTTCAGACATAATTTTTTAACTTTAGGGCACGATGTCCTGAAGTTTGAATCTTGAGATCTAAACTTCAAGATGCAGCGTCTTGAAGTTTAAGTGAACTGGCTAATCTTTAAATACTTGTAAACTGTGGATACATTTTTAAATAATATATTTAAAAGCGGCTACCTGGTATCATCTTCACGAGAATTTTCCAAGTTAATTGTAAAGGAAATAGTGGTGTTGCATCAAGTTATGGACAATATAAGGAAGCAAACAGTACTCTAGCTATCAAATTAGTTTCCACTTCTAAACCATGAATATTAGGAAAAACAAGAAACAAAACAAATATACATAAACAATACGGCTAAAGCCCAAGGAAAAGGGACTCTAAAAAAATTAACCAACCTCAATCACACATTCATATCCTCTTCCTACCCCATCTAGGATGAGATAAGATTACTGAGGTGCTTACACGTGGCACCTCCATTGTGGTGACTAAATGAAGAGTGGCTTAGCTCAAAATATAATTTTCCAACCTTTCATGTGTGGATATTAAGTTTTGTGTAGTGAATCAAGAACCACATAATCCAATGGTTAGCTTTATTCCAAGATGAGGGGGTTGTTGATTTTTGTCCGTCAGATATAGGAAATATGTAAAACCTTATCATTATATATAGGGTGGTGGGCAACTATGCAATGACCATATTGGAAGTTAAAGGAAAAGAGAGAAAGAGAAATCTTTCTGTCTAAGTGTAATTAACAATGGCTTCCTCAGTTCTTTCCTCTGCAGCAGTTGCCACCCGCAGCAATGTTGCTCAAGCTAACATGGTTGCACCTTTCACTGGCCTTAAGTCAGCTGCCTCATTCCCTGTTTCAAGGAAGCAAAACCTTGACATCACTTCCATTGCCAGCAACGGCGGAAGAGTGCAATGCATGCAGGTAATTTATATACAATGACAGTGCAAAAAATTTTGATACAATTAATGCATCTTAACATGTCATAGCTAAAAATTCTATTTTGGTGGAATATAGGTGTGGCCACCAATTAACAAGAAGAAGTACGAGACTCTCTCATACCTTCCTGATTTGAGCCAGGAGCAATTGCTTAGTGAAGTTGAGTACCTTTTGAAAAATGGATGGGTTCCTTGCTTGGAATTCGAGACTGAGGTCAATATCTGTTCTAAATTTTGCATACTCCTTCAATTTTATGCGACATTTTTTTCCTTCTATTTGTTCCAAAAAAAAAAAGAAGAAGAAGACGACATATTTATATATTTAGAAAAAATTTAACTTTTAACTTTAATATGTTATTTTGCATGTGCAGCACGGATTTGTCTACCGTGAAAACAACAAGTCACCAGGATACTATGATGGCAGGTCAGTACCAAATCCACAATATTTTAGTTAAATCATAGATATATGTACGCAGATCTTAAAAAGAAGTACAAAAATCATGTTTCGAGACCATGTTTTAGAAGAACGAAATCTTGAATTTTAAATCTTGAATCCGGTACTGATGCAGATACTGGACCATGTGGAAGCTACCTATGTTCGGATGCACTGATGCCACCCAAGTGTTGGCTGAGGTGGAAGAGGCGAAGAAGGCATACCCACAGGCCTGGATCCGTATCATTGGATTCGACAACGTGCGTCAAGTGCAGTGCATCAGTTTCATTGCCTACAAGCCAGAAGGCTACTAAGTTTCATATTAGGACAACTTACCCTATTGTCTGACTTTAGGGGCAGTTTGTTTGAAATGTTACTTAGCTTCTTTTTTTTTCTTCTTCCCACAAAAATTGTTTATGTTTCCTACTTTCTATTCGGTGTATGTTTTTGGATTCCTACCAAGTTATGAGAACTAATAATAATTATGATTTGGTGCTTTGTTTGTAAATTTTGTTGTTTCACATTCGTGTGGCGTATATGAGTTTCATCTTGATAATATCTGCAAATCTTAAATGCAAATTATGGTCCACACATTCACCCTCATCCCAACCACTTCTAGAATATGAAAGTTATTCAATCATTCCTTCACTTCCCAAAAAGTTATTGTGCTTCATTTGTATGGGCTGCCTTATCTACTATTGAATTGTATGGGCTGCAAATTTGGCAATATCTGTTATTGAATATCTCAAGCTTTTTCATGGCCACAGTTGTAGAAACTGGAGACATAAAGGATAAGATTTCATTTTTGGGTGTATGATCATCATATCACTTGCAAATACTTAAGTCACAATAGAAGTTTGGTTAAAGGTTCTCATATCATTATATCTATAGAATACTTCCAACTTCATGACATCAACTCTTCCAAGAAATTTGGCTGTATTCTAACTATTGTAACTTATGTGAGGGTATTTATATGACTGAAGCATGTACCTTGTGTGGAATCCTCCAACTTGTGTGTTACATAACTAATAGATATGTGAGACACATCAAAAATCTTCAACTCTTTAGAAACAGAAACCACCAAGATTAAGGATACTCTCAGAAAAAGAAAAAGAAACTCAATCACCAGTCCCTATTCCAAATTTCAGATATATACAATACTGCAGGTTTTGAAATTGTCAAAAATTTGTGGCACCAAAATCAATCGAGAGTGACAGCACAAAACAAAACTAACTCTCAACCACCTTATTTCAAATAAATGTGCAACAGCCACATCGTTGCACAATAATATTAACGAAAAACCAGAACTTTTCCCCTCTAATAAATAGCTAATATCTCCAAAATCTTCTCTTCTTTTCTAGATATTCTATATACATTGTTGAGCTGCCGACTTTATATACTTCTCAGTAAGGAAGATTTTTAAGCCATAGCAGCCATGTGGGAGTTTTGGCAGTCAAAACCCTCTACTCTATTTGGTGATTGAGTTTGCCCAAGTCTTGCCATTGAACACCTTCCTTTACAAATTGTTGATGGAGAAGATGAAGCTGAAGTAGATGTACTTGGTGATGATGAAAAACAGGATTGTTTTTCATTTGTAAAGCGAGCATCATGGATTAATGGATTCATAGCCCTACAAGGCGGTGAACCAGAGAAGAAAGGAGGGGATGACGACAAATCAGATGTGTATTGTGTTGCAGCTATGCCATCCTGTTAGACCATGAAGATCATTTTAAGAAATGGCAGGTTGAATCAGTGGAATGTTTTATTAACTTTGTTCTTAAACAGTCAGCACATTTTGAAATAGACCGACAAACGATACAGCTATGCATGTACATAAGTCACACAGGTAAATTGACAGTTGAATATGATCACTAGAGCAGTACAAAAAACAAAAACAAAAAAATATAGTCCAAAATTAATTAAACCAATATGCTAAAGATAGCATCATATGACTACATAGGTCATATTGGTTAAGTGCATCTCGCAAGCTTGCATTTGCAGACTATCATTAGACTACACAGAAAAGAACAAATAATCAGCAAATACAACTCTTCTACCTTCTGCAATTGATGCAAGCTAAAAAAATGACTTGAACTGAACATCTATTGACCTTTCTATTTTTCTATTCGTCTGGCCTACTCAAGAATATGTGGCATGGGATTAATCACTGTACACCCTAAGGCTCCTTTTAGAATTATGCTTCGTTAAGAATATCTACAAAACCATAATTGTGTTTCCATAAGGCTCCTTTTAAAAATATTTTGCTAAGGCAAATTTAGGATTCTCATAAGAGCTCCATATTAAGAAAGTTAAAAGGATTAGAAAGTAAAATAATGTATGGATCGATGAGGCCAGGCCTAGCTGGCTGATAGAATATTGACATGTATTAAGGAATGGGGATAGACTGATAGACAGAAAGACAGGGACGTACATTGCAATTATTTGCCAATTATCATTTGATTGGACTCTCAACTACCTCAACTTTCAATTTGTCTCATGAAAACCCATACTACCTACTCCTATGGATTGAATATTTTCTGTCCACTGATTACCTTTACACCTTAAAATCACTTAAGCATCAAAGCTACTTCTTGCCTTATGTAGCTTGTAATTCTACACTCTCCGATGATGAGGATGCTTTTCATATTAACTATATGCAAAAAGTCCAAGATATTTCTGATTATAAAGATTAATGCAAGATGCAACACCAACCTACTAACACAATGTGCAAGGTTTATCATGTAAACAGCCTTCATGTATACATTGCTTTAGATTCTGAAGCTTTAGCAAACAACAAATGTTGACATAATTGTATGCAGAAAAGCTATAAATGATAAGTTTCATCCCTGGGTAGTAATGTCAATTCAAAGATTCATCATAGTCAAGACTATTTCTACATTGACCATCAATCTACTACGACCCCTTATTCAAAAATCTTTCCTTTTTGTGCACTTTGTTTTGACAACATTCATCCATAAAGAAGAAAAACAAAGTAAACAAAAACAGAGTAAAGGAGCGAGTCCATTATCCACAGAGTTTTGAAGCCCTCGACGATTTCTCGGTTACAAAAAAAAAATTCTAATGTGAATAGAAACGTACCTCTTTGAGAATGAGATCAGTAAGTTCTGCTCCACTTTTTGAAACAAAGGCATCAGCTTTATTTCTTTTCCACCATCAAAAACAAAAAAGACCCATTAAAGAGAGGATCATCAACATTAATGGGTCATTAAAATCTTGAAAAATTGGGATTAACAAGGATTAGAAATAATTACCTCAAGGGAAGGCAGTTCGAATGGCTAATGGTATCCCCAAGACGACGAGGTTTGGGACAAATGAGAGAACCCATTGGATTAGCGCCGGTCGTGAATCGGCTACAACCCCAATACTTCAGTCCGCACCAAGGCAACGGGAAACCCCATCACCTCTTGAAGGTGGCCGGAAAAAGGAAAAGAAAAAGCTATTCCTACGATTTTGGCAAATGCCTATTTTGCTAAGATGAATATACGTTTCGTTCCATATTTGTAGGTCTTATATTTACCTCCGTCCCGTTTTAGATGAATAGGGCCTCTACAAAACGCATATTGATCTTACGTTAATTCTTTCTTTTTGGTAAAAGCTTTGCCAAACTTTAAGGGTTCCTTTGGCAGGGTATATAAGAATAATGCATAATATAGTGTATTAATAACGTTGGTATTAGTTATGATTGCATTAGTTATGCTGATATTTTTTTTTGAATACATAAATGTATTTTTTTTGATAATTTAAATTTTTATTATCAGGGAAATAGTTATGCCACAGTAGTTATGCTAATTTCTTATCCATTATTTGATTTGATGTATTAAATTATCACAATTTTTAAAAGAATTATTTGTTTACAAAAATACTTTCATAACTAGTCCATCACTTTATTTTTTTAAAGGAAATATATGTTGAGCAATGTTTTTATATGAACAAGGTTTTAAAAAAATTATTTGATTTGTCTACCTATTGCCACGACCTAAAAACCGACCCGATCGTGATGGCGTCTATCGTGAAACTAGGTCAGTCGACACAACTCCCGAATCAACCATTTTACAATAAAAGTTATTTTTATACCATTTATAAACCAATAATCTCATAATGAAAATTTAAAAGAAAAGTACAGAATAATTGCACAAGCTCGACATCGGGGTGTCACTAGTCATGAGCATCTATCAAGGTCTAAATACAACAAGAGTCTAAAAATGTACTAGACACAATAATAAAAATGAGAGGAAGGAACCAGTGTTGTGAACGTCGTGCAACCACCTTGCTAACTCTAATGACTCCGCGTCTGAGCAATCAATATCAACTACCGGGTTCTGAAATACCTGAATCTGCACACGAGGTGTAGGGAGTAATGTGAGTACTCCAACCCAGTAAGTAATAAGAGTAAATAAAGACTGAGCAGTAGGAAACGATGAAACCACATTTATGATAAACTCTATAAGTACAACAGGCTTTCAAATCAGAATACGAGTCAGCCGTCTCATTTAAAATCTAGCTTTTGGTAAAATCATTTAAAGATACCTTCCAACAGTTTCAGTAGGGGTTCAATACCATTTATAATAAAAGAGATGAAAGCCATAATCAGCCCCTCGGGCAAAATATAGTTCGTAAACAGCCCCTCGGCAAAACAGGAATCGTAAACACCTCATATCATAAAAGTCTCAGTGGAAATAACAAAGCCAAAATCAGTGATTAAGTACCGAATAACTCGTAAAAACTCCAGCTTAAATGAAAATTTGTTTAAAAATATTTGTTCAACATTTTTAACAGAGGCTCAGTATAAAGAGGAGTGAAAATAGCAATTATATCAAACAAGCCCCTCGGGCAAAGCATCACTCATATATGTATACAGCCCATCGGGCAAGCCTCAGTCACTCGAAACTCAACTCTCATCAGTCAGCACTCACACTCAATAAGTACCATATAGTAACTGCTGCGACGCGCAGCCCGATCCATATATCATTGCGGCGTGCAGCCCGATCCATATATATAGTTGATTGCTCTCACTTGGGGTGTGCGGACTCCGGAGGGGCTCCTACAGCCCAAGCGCTATATCGATGCGGCGTGCAGCCCGATCCAACATATCGATGCGTCGTTCGGCCCGATCCACATACATACATACATACATACATACATACATACATACATACATACATACATACATACATACATACATACATACATACATATATATATATTGTTACGGCGTGCAGCCCGTTCCATAGATATATAATCCTCACAACCAGGCCCTCGGCCTCTCTCAGTCATTAACCTCACAATCAGACCCTAGGTCTATCTCAGTCATCAACCTCACAATTAGACCCTCGGTCTATCTCAGCCATAAACCTCACGATCACTCGGACCATCAGTAAAACAGGGAACTCAGCCCAAACAATTTTTACATTTTAAGAATTTAAGTGATAAAAACCAGGTTTAGACAATAAAACAGGTAAATCATGACTGAGGATATGCTTTCGGAACAAATAGAGTGAGAAACAATAGTAAAAATGCCCCTAAGGATCTCAACAGGGCACAAGGCCTCAAACATGACATACAATCCAAAATATAATATCAATCTCTAAAACATGGAATATCATAAGATTTCAAATCAAATACGCACTTAACAGTTGTACGGTACAAACCAAGTCTCAATCCCCAACGGTGCACGATTCCACGCTCGTCATCTAGCGTGTGTGTCACCTCAAAGTAGCATAACGATATGAAATCAAGGGTTCCAAACCCTCAGAACAGCATTTACAATCATTACTTACCTCGATCCGGTCCAAACTCTAGCTCGTGATGTCTTTCCCCTCATGAATCGACCTTTGGATGCTCCAAATCTAGCCACAATCAATACATAACTATTAAAATATGCTAAGGGAACAAAGCCCACTCAAAAATATCCAATTTACATAAAAAAATCCCGAAATTGCTCAATCCCCTCCCCCCACCCCTCGGGCCCATGTCTCAGAATCCGATAAAAATTACATCAATAAAATCCAGTCACGAGTCTACCCATGTCAAATTCGTCAAAATCCGATCTCAATTGCCCATTCAAATCCCCAAAAGAAATCTCAAACTTTTCTTCCATTTTTCCCTAATTTTCACTCTAATTTCTCAATTAAATGATAAAATTCAAGACCAAATCATGGAATTAAACCAAATATGAGTGAAAAATACTTACCCCAATAGCTCCACTGAAAATCTTGTCAAATTCCACCTTCTCCCGAGCTCTCCAATGGTTTTTATGAAATTGGACGTAAACCCTCAATTTAAAAATATAAACTGTCTACCCAGACATTTCTTCATCGCGAACGCGGCATATCCCTCGCGTTCGCGAAGCACACTGCTTCACTGACCGGAATCTCTTCTATGCGAACGCGAGAAAGCTCTCGCAAACGCGATGCACAACACACTCAACATCTCGCGATCGCGACCCCAACTACGTGAATGCGTAGAACAAATGCACCGAGGACCCAGCTATCCTTCCTCCTCTATGCGAACGCGACCTGAACCTCGCGAACGCGATGACCAAAGACCTCACACCTTCGTGATCGTGGAACCATCTTCGCAAACGCGAAAGCAAACTCCACAGCCTCGCACCTTAACCCTTCACGAACGCGTGACATGCATCGCGAATGCGAAGGTCAAAAACCTGCAACACCAACAGCAGCAATTCTGTAATTTCACAGCATGAAATAGTTCGATTGACCACCCGAAACTCACCTGAGGCCCTCGGGACCTCAACCAAACATTCCAACATATCCCATAACATCATTCAAACTTGTTCCAACCTTCAGAACGCTCAAAACAACCTTAAAACACCAAATTTGCATCGAATTCAAGCTTAAGAATTTCAAGAACTTCTAAATTACGCTTTTGATCAAAAACTCAACCAAACCACGTCCGAATGGCCTGAAATTTTGCACACACGTCACAAATGACACAACGAAGATAGTGCAACTTCCGGAATTCCATTACAATCCCTATATCAAAATCTCACCTATCAACCAGAAAACGCCAAAATCTCAATTTCGCCAATTCAAGCCTAAACTTTCCACGGACTTCTAAAATGCATTCCGATGACGCTTCTAAGTCTTAAATCACCTAACGGAGCTAACTAAATCATAAAAATTCTGATCCGAGATCATACACTAACAAGTCAAAACTTAGTCAAACCTTTCAATTTTTTTTAAGCTTCAAACTGAGAATTGTTCTTCCAAATTTATTCCAATTACCCTAAAAACCAAAATCAACGATTTACATAAGTCATAACACATCATACGGGGCAAGTCATGCCCGAGAACTGACGAGCAAGGTGCAAAAGCTCAAAACGACCGGTCGGATCATTACACCTATATTGTAGTATAAAACTAGATAGTTATTTATAAAAAAGAAAATATGCAAAGAATTTATTTATTTACTAGGGATATAACTTTATTTTTCCCTTTCTTGGATTATTTCAAACTTGCATTAATATAATAACATATTTTAATTAAGTATTTTATTTGAAGGACATTTTTGTCTTTAACTAAGCTAATGCATGCATTAAAACTTATTCCATTGTTAATACTGTGGTTTCTTATGCATTAGTTATGCATAGGATAATATCAAATAAGGTGTATAATCAATGCTTGCATAACTAATGCATAGGTTCAAAAAGTATACCAAACAAGGTATTGTGAGTATACAAAGCTAATGGATGCATTATTTTATTTAATGCATCCTACCAAACGACCCCTTATTGTGGATCAAAACTGCTTTCAAATTCATTTAGCCAAACATAAGCGATTACTATACTTCCGATTAAAAATACTTTTCAAAATAAGTAGATTTTGAAAGTTTGCAAACTATTTACTATTCAAAAATAGTTTTCTTCTAAACACTTAGAGCATGTTTGGAAAGCCACCTAGGAATTGGATTTGGGTGTAATTACATAGTTTGAAATGTTTGTTTGGCCAAGTAATTACTTGATCATCATGGAATCGGGTGTAATTAGAGAGGTGTAATACACTCTCTAATTTTCGGGAGGTGGGATTTAGTAGTAATTATACTGTGTAATTATAGGTTGCTTTTAAGTTTCTTTTCTTTTTGTTTTTATTTTAATTTATTTTCTTTATAACTTTTTATTTCTATTCTTTTAATTTGTTAACTTTGTTTTTATTTTTATTGCTTTTGAAATTTTAAAAAATATTTTTTTGTACATTATTTATCTTTTATTTTATTATGTTGGAATTTGACATATGTTAAACTCTTTTTTTTGTATTTTGAAATTGTGTTATATTAATATGTTAAATTGCGTTATATTAATATTTTGAAATTTGCATATGTTAAATTGTGTTATATTAAATTGTGTTATGACATTATATCTATAAATATTAATATATTTTTTCAAACATTCAGTCCATGATGTTCTTACTAAATAATTTTTTTAGTTTTATAATTAATTAAACTAAATATTATTAATTTGAAAAACATATATAAATTATTTTACAATATTAATTATAAATATATGATTACTAATTAATGTGTATTCAAGAAAAAATATGCATCTTAATAATCTAATACCATTTATACTTATAAAAAATTATTTATAGGATTTATTATATTAACTTTTAAGTTTTGATAATTACTTCATTTAAAATTTAATCTAATTGTGTAATTACACTTGTCCAATCAAACAGTACACTTGTAATTCCACTATATTTATATTATGACAAACAAACAGGCCATCATAATTACTAAATTGTGTACTTACTAGCTGTGTAATTACTACTCTAGTAATTACATCAATTTCAATTACCGACTGGCTTTCAAAACAGACCCTTAGGCAAACTTCCCAACTAATAGCATGTTTGTGTGTATTTCAGGTTGGGTCGGTGGCTATTGGTGACGACGAACGGGACGCGCGTGTTCAAATAATGGAGATAGCCCAAGAGAGTGTCATCAAGGGGCGATGAGAGTTGGACATGAACGTGCCAGGTGGCCGCAACACTGTCGTGTACACCAAGACAATTCTCAAGTTCTACTCGCGGGAGTTGGTACCTCCGATTTTCCTGTTTCCCTTCGCTGTGTTTAAATTATTTCCATCTTATTTCGTATTAGTTTAATCATCATATTAGTGTGTCTGTAGTTGCAACTTGTCTTTTTCTAGTTTGGTTTGTTGCCTAGTGTGTGTTAGTGAGTTCCCTTAGTTTGTCGTAGGTTTAGTGGTTGCAGTTTGGGATGGTCGAGTGATTTCATGTCCTCGGAGGGAGGGGGTGGGGCGGGAGGTGGGGCAGGGGTTAGGGAGTGATTCGGAAGGCAAGGGAAGTAAGGGCAATAAAGGTGCCTATAGGTTAAGAATTGGGTCGTGGATTGTAGGAACATTGACGGGTAAGTCTATAGAATTGGCAAAGATCCTCCGGAAGAGGGGGGTCAATATAGCGTGTGTCCAAGAGACTAGGTGGGTAACTACAAAATCTCATTTTACCTGCTATCTTTGTGATTTTTGACTTGGCTAATAGTTTCTCTACAATATGTTTTTGATATTCTATTTGGTTTAGCCGATAAACCGTAAGTTAACTGTCCGATAATTATTAATCCAATACCAATATGCCCGTTTTCTTATTAGATGGCTAGCGAATTACTGTATTTATAATTCGATAACCAATAAGCCGAACCGTTAAGCGTAATTATCCGCCTAATCTGCCCGATAAGCACCCCTAGACTCAAAGCATTTTTCGGTTGTTATGGGGTTACACCAAGGTTTTGTGCTCTGTACGTTCTTATTTGACCTAGTGATGGACGCACTAACACACCCATATTCAAGGGGAGGTGACATGGTGTATGTTATTCGCTGACGACATTGTTCTGATAGATGAGTCGCGAACCGGTACTACTAAGAGGCTGGAAGTTTGGAGATAAACCCTTGAGTCTAAGAGTTTCAAGCTGATCATGACTAAGATGGAATACTTGGAATACAAGTTCACCGCTGCGCCGAGGGTAGTGGTGCATGGATGTGAGGCTTGAATCAAAGGTCATCTCGACTAGAGGCAGTTTCAAGTACCTTGGGTCGGTTATCCATGGGGAAGAAGAGATCGACGAGGATGTCACACACCGTATTGGGGGTGGGGTAGATGAAGTGAAGTTTAGCATCTGGAGTCCTGTGTGACAAAGGAGTGCCTTTGATACTCAAAGGTAAGTTTCATAAAGCGGTAGTTAGACCGGTCATGATGTATTACCTGTTAAGAACTCATATATTTAGAAGAAAAAAGTAGTAGAAATGAGAATGTTGATGTATATATACGGACACACTAGGATGGATAGGATTAGGAATGGTGATATTCGGGAGAAGGTAGGTGTAGCTCCCATTGATGACAAGATACGGGAAGCGAGGCTCACATAGTTCGGGCACGTATAGGGGAGAAGCCCAGATGCTCCGGTAAAGAGGTGGGAACGATTGGCTTTGGAGGGCACGAGAAGAAGTAGAGGGTGGCCTAAGAAATATTGAGGAGAGGTGATCAGACGGGACATGGTGAGGCTTCAGATTTCCGAGGACATGACCCTTGATAGGAAGCTGTAGAGGTCGAGTATTAGGGTTATAGGCTAGGAGGTAGTTGAGTCTTTCTTACTTCGTACCTTTCCGAGGCTAGTTTGATAGGATTTTTATCTGAGACTGCTAGTGGTTAATATTGTGTCTTACTACTCTTTCATTTTTCATAGTGTCGGGTCTATTTAATGGCTATCTCTTTTGCTTTGCATCTATTTTTTGGTTTTCATGATGATGTTATTTTTCCTATGGTATCTGTTGGTGGTATTGATATTGTCTTTTTTTGTCTTTTTGAACCGATGGTCTTTTGAAAATAATCTCTCTACATCATCGGGGTAAGGGTATGTCACACCCCGAACCATGGTCTGGGCGTAACACGACACTCGGTGCCTAACTGCATGTGACCGAGTGAACCAACTGCATGGCTTGATCAACACGTGGTATAACTATAAGATAGAAGTAAATATAAAACATGGTAATCTACTAAGGAGTCTGACTGAAATACCATAGATGCGAAAAATACTTGTGAGCACGTGATTTTTGTTTCACACGACAATCGCTCCAAAAAGAAATAAAAACAAATATAATTGGCCCTGCTGTACAATTTCGGATTTCTGTGCGGCACTTTGTTGATTTATTTATGACTTTGGCCCATTTTTATTTATTTACTTTATTAAAATAAAATTCAAAAAAAAATATGTGTCCTGCATAATTCAAACCGTAATCCGGTCGTTAAATAGAAAATCGTGATTAGGCATTTTCGTCCGTGATTTTATTTGGTTTGACCTTACCTGTTTTGAAATATTTTAGTATGTGTGCAAATAATTGTATTTGAGTGTGTATTTAATTTTAATTTGATTTTTGGCTTAGTTTTGTTTTAAAATAAATAAGAAAAAGAAATAAAAAATAAAAATAAAGAAAAAAAGGGAAAGGAAAGACCCCTTCCGACTTGGGCCAATTTTAACAAAATTGGCCCAAACAAACAGCCCAAGACCCAGGCCTGCCCGGCCCAGGTCACCTGATGCCCAGGACGTCCAAACGACGTCGTTTGAGTCGTGCCTGATCTGGGCCGTTGATCTCAGAGTGATCAACGGCCAAGATCAATCCCCATAACCCATCAACAAACCCGACCCGTTTACACCCGGACCAAACCCAAACCCTCAACATTTGAAACGACACCGTTTCACTTAAGACCATCAGATCCAAACCGTAGATCTAGATTGATCTAACGGCCAGGATCCACTTGCCCACTAACTATATAAGCGCATAACACTACCCTGCCCCCCTATCCAAACCCCGGCCTTCGTCGTCTTCACCACAACACCCAAACCCTAGAGCCGCCCCTGTACCCTTCACCATGAAAACCGGCGGCATGGATGCCGGTGACCTTCCCCTGAACACCATAGGACCCCCATGCCATCCTGAACCCAAATCTACCAACCCCATGGTTCGAATCACCCCCAGGTCCTCGAATCTTCATTCGAAGATTCGAGTCAAAACTCGATCTAACCCAACCAACCCCAGTTTCATACCAGACACTCCCCAGACCCCCTCGTGACCAAACCATACTTGGTTTGGTCCGAATCTGATCAGGGAGGCATGAATCCCAGATCTGAGTTTTGGAAATTTGGTGTTCCTCCGTCACTGGTTCAACCGAAGAGATTAAGGTCTAATGGACTTTAATCAAAGTGTTTCTCGTCTGAGAAACACTTCGTTTAAAGTCCATTCAGCCTTAAGAAAGGCCTGACCAAGTCCGAGTTAAGGTTTCGATCTTTTTGCGGTTTAAGGTGAGTTTTCTTTCTTTTCTTAGTTGTTTTTGGTTTGTTTGATTGTTGTAAGGGTCTGTTCGTTTTCTGTTTATGTCCTTGACCTCTATCAACTGTGCTTCAACCACTTCGCCTGAACCTCTGTTTGTTTGTCTAAATTCCCCCCCTCCTTTTCTGATAAGGCATTATGTATTTGTTTGTGCAAGTAGCTGATTTTCGAGTTTGGACTGACTAGTTGACTCCTCGAGTGTATTTCTGCTTAGTCAGTATAATGCGAACCATGTATCAATACTGTTTAAATGTCTGATTTTTGGCTACGATTGTGTATGTTAATACTAATATAGTCGAGTCGACATGTGTCGTCAATTAATTTCAACTGTCTGAGCATAGTAAATCGATTTGCTTCTGTTGAACATTTGTTGAAATCAATTCAGAACCAGTTTTGTTTACTTATAGCTGTTGATTTGGATCAGTCAATGTAAAAAGGATTGTTTATGTTTAAATTCTGAATTGGAAGGCATGTGCACTCGTGCACAGCATGTGCATTGGTGCACCTCATGTGCCTTGTGCACAGCCTGTTTTTCTGCATTAAGAAGCTTTTAAGTTTTAAACAATCTGACAGTATATGCTGTCAGATATATTCTACTGCCCATACTTGCTTTTAGATAATAAAATGAAAAGTTAAAGCCTGCCAAGGGAATGTCATGGGATTAATACTTAAATAGCTGAGTGGAAACTGAAAAGAAAGGGGCACATGGGAGGGGTATCTGATTAATTTAACAGGCTGTAAAAGGTTTGATGTTGAGGCTTATAAAAGGCAGGCACATTAAGAGGTAAGGAGGGTGCCATCAGTTGAAGGGGAGGGGATTTTTTTGGATAATAGACAAAGGGGATAATACACAGAGAGACATTGATAGATACACAGACATTTTGGATAATATACACACACACAAACAGAAATAGATAGAGAGAGGCATAACACAGAAAAGAGGAACTGCATTTTCATCTTTGTCTTGATTCTCACTGGTCTGGATTTGCTTGTTCCATATTGATTTCTTCTGAGTCCTGTTTTGAGATTACCAGTTGTCTGTAGCATCGGTTCATTTCTGGATCTATTCTGCCTAAATTCTGATTCTATATTACTGGGAATTTGCTTCATTCTGCCATTTCCCAATTGGCTCTAAACTGCATCTTGCGCTGGGATTTGTTCTATTGGTTACCTGCTGTTACTGCTGCTGCCTTTGTTGCCATCGTTACTCTACTGACTTCTCTTCTTTCTTCAATTGTGAAACACTTCCAGGTACACAACTTCTGAAACCATATGTTGTTGAAAGTTTGAAGTTGGAAGCAGAAATAAAGAAACAAATGGCTGTTTACTGCATAATACTTGTGTTCAAATAGGTCGAAAGTTAGTTTAGCCTGTATTTGTTTAACTTCAAACTGCAAATGCTCTGTATGAAATAACATACATTCTGATTTGAGATGAACTATTAGATAGTATTTGCTTGTTAGATCAGATGTGTTTTAATGCATACAACCATTAGGTTTTGTTTTTTTTTTACATTATAACATAGAATCGTAGCAAGCATCTGTACGTATTTTTGTCTAGATCTCTAAACTGTTAAATCTGTCATATTTGGTTCCATTTAATTTCAAGATAAGTGTATCCCAAACTAGTTCTCATGCAGCGCTACGCTAACAGGGTGATGATGCATGCCAATCCTCTTGTTAGATTACTCGTTCCTATATAGGTTCGATATGGGCTTTAATATAGATTCATTGTTTCGAAATAATGCGTTTGACTTTTGAGGAAAACTAATAGGCATTTTTGAATTCAATTAGTAGTAGTTTTCTTAGTAAATAGCCGATTTCATTTATCAAGCCTAAATAAGTTAATTTTAAAAGTCAAACTCGAGGGTTGTTTAATGTAAATTTAGTATGTGTTATTAGTTTGCTTGCAATCCCTCTTATCAAATTAACAAAGCTCATTCATTCCTTAAAAACAAGGCATGAGGTAATTCTTATCTCATAAACAACCAATTAGGTAATCAAACAAAATTCGGATTCGTTAAACATAGTAGATATTTAGTAGGTAGTCGTTTCAACAAGTAAGTTTGGTCTTTCCCTTTTATTTAGAGACAAATATAACAGAAATGTAGTCGCTTTAGGATATCTCTTTTTTTTCTAAAAAATAATGAGACGAGCCTCGCCAAATAAAAAATGCAAATTGCGGGGCCCTCAACAGCTAATCATAATATTTAAAATTCAGGCTAGGCCGTTTAATCTCATGGCCTTCTCAAAAATAATGACTCGTTAGACTCTTGAGGCGCGACTTAATTAAATCATATTCTTAAATTCGGGTGCACATTGATTGTGACCCAAATCCAAATCTCAACGAAGTCAAATGTGTTGACGATCACGGGCGCATTGATTGTGACGTGGTTCGAGATGCATTTTCACGACGTTGCAATTCTATAAAAATAAATGATAATGATAAAAGCGGTTTAAACTTAATGAAAGCACGCAAGTCATAACATGTATTTAAATTAGATATTTAGCCATTATAACAATTTAAGCGACCGTGCTAGAACCACGGGATTCGAGGGTGCCTAACACCTTCCCTCGGGTCAACAGAATTCCTTACTTAGAATTTCTGGTTCGCAGACTTCATTTGGAAAAGTCGAATATTTTCCTCGATTTGGGATTCAAGATAAACCGGTGACTTGGGACACCAAAAGCCAAACCTTTCCCAAGTGGCGACTCTGAATTAAATAAATAATCCCATTTCGAATATTGTCACTTAAATTGGAAAAACTCCCTCGCGCATTTAACCCTTCGGGGCGGGCGCGCAAAAAGGAGGTGTGACAGCTCTGGCGACTTTGCTGGGGACTCAAACCCAGAACCACTGGTTCAGGGTTCAAGAATTCGAGCTTAGAATAATTGTTATATCTGGCTTATTATCTGATCTTTATTACATGTTTTGCATAAAAGTGCTAAATGTTGTCTTTTACCGCTTTTGATATTATCTGAACTGTATATAAACTGTGCCGAAACCCTTCTTTTCTTACCTCCGGGGAGAAGCTCGCTGGTCGAGACTCCCTATTCTGTTAGTGTCAATACTTGAAATAAGAAAGAGGTCGGACAAGTTACAAAGCCGGACGATCTCGCGGGTCCCCGGTACGTAGCCCCCTCCTCGACTCGAGTTGTCCGCTCGGGTACACAGTCTAGGGCAAATACCAAGGTTTAAACCTAGTATAACGAAACTTCATGCCGGATCCCTAGTAGGAACGCTTATTTGCATCATATGGCATTTGACTTAGGGGACTCAACACAGGGGTTGGGTCCGTCTAGGACAGGCAACCTGAAATGGAAAGACCATCATGCTGCATTCCTATCTGTGTTATGCATTTATCTGCTTCGGTTCCGCATGTCGACCGGTTCTTAAAAAAAAAAGGGAAAATAGCAGCGCAGGGGAGATAATTACTTATTTTTGGAAAATAGAACCAATGTCCAAGTAGTGTCAAAACCTCGCCGGAATTTTTCTAAAAAAAAACTGTTTTGTTTATTGAGAGTTGTTAAAAAAAAATATATACAAAAATTTTTCTTTTATCACTTTCAAAGATCAAAAAAAAAAGGTATTTATTTTAAGAGTAAAAAAAAAATCGAAAATTCATAATTCAAAAAAAAATGAGTTGTTTCTTTCGTAGTACCCCTTTTATGAATTCAGACTAATAGTCCAAATTTTTCTTAAAAAAAAAAATAATAATATATAAAAAAAATATATAGTTTCTTTAATCTTTATCTCTTTTCAAAAAAAAATGTAAAAAATACGCATTCCTGATTTCTAGGTTTATTCGATTTTTTTTTCCTATGTTACGATACCCCGAACTACGCCGGTTTGATTCTCACCGGATGTGAGATACGTAGGCAACCCTCGTCGGGTTCAACCCCCATTTTGCTAAAATAGCCAAAATCAAAAAAAATATGTTTCAAATTTTTAAAGAGTCATAAATAAGTCAGGTGATGCTGTTTTGACATGAATAGCCGAATGTTCCCGAAAGGGACGCCGGAAGGTTGACTTTGCATAAATAGCCACTTTTGGGTTTTCCTTAGCATTTTTAGACCCACACAGCCTTAAAATCTTCTTCCCCGAAGTGCTTAAAGGCCGTGTTCAAAGCTTGGTCCCCTCTGTAAAATATTTTGAGTCAGTCATTTTTGTTAAAATCACCTTAATAAATGTGCAGGATGAGCACGATGCAAAATGAACATTTTTCAATAATGACCAAAATCCCTATCAAGTTACGGCTATGGTGGAATGATCTAGGTGTTGAAGGGCAAAATGAGGTTAAGAAAAATCTGAAAGGTCTTGTGGGTCTGTTGGAAATCCAGCCTCGGGGAGATATCATAAGAGCTTTGGTTACCTATTGGGACCCGGCGCACAATGTTTTCCATTTCTCTGATTTTGAGCTCACCCCAACTTTAGAAGAAATGGCCGGATACATCGGGAATACTGAACTTCCGCTGAGGGAAAAATACTTGGTCGCCCCAAGAGTCGTCACGGTACATCGGTTCCTGGATTCATTGAAAATACCTAGAACAGTCCACAACCCGGATCTAGCAGCCGGATTCTGTACTCCATGCTTCATATATGATAGATACGGTCACGAGGGGGGATTCAATAATCCAATCAACAAACTGTGCAGCAAAGGAGTTCGTCAGAAGTGGGACGAGCACAGACGGGTGGCGTTCATGATAACGTTTCTGGGTCTTCTGGTATTTCCCAGGAAAGATGGAAACATTGATTTGAAGATATCGGGGGTCGTCAGCACTTTACTCACGCAAAGTGACAGTACTCTCGCGCCTATGGTGGTATCCGACATCTTTCGAGCTCTCACAGCTTGTAAAGCTGGGGGAAATTTCTTCGAAGGTTGTAACTTGCTCCTGCAGATATGGATGACCGAGCACCTTTGCCATCATTCCGAGATTTTGAGCCATGGTTCCCCGGAAAAGACCCGCATAGAAGAATCTTACGCGAGAGCCAAAGAGATTAGTTTGCCCGAAGGAGTCCTGGCTTGGACCTCGTTCTTTCAAGCTCTTACTGCCAGCCAAATACAATGGAAGTTGGGATGGTTGCCCGTTGATGAGGTCTTATATATGTCAGCGGCTAAAACTCATTTCTTGCTGATGGGGCTTAAGAGCATTCAACCTTACGCACCCGGCCGAGTTTTAAGACAGTTCGGAAAATGCCAGACAGTACCTCATGAGGAAGATCTAAGCACTCAAGCAATTGAGATAAGTCCTAACGGACAGTTCCCAGAAGCAAAGATTCGCCAAATCTGGAATGAGGGTCAATATTTGAAATCAGATACTTGCGTGCGGGATCAAGCCAAAGGAGAAACGGCGCCAGGTTACCTTGCATGGTACAGAAGGGAACTCGAGCATGAAAGGCCAGCTAAGAGACCCCACATCCGGAATTTTACCGAATCATCACAAAAGCAGTGGGATTGGTTAGCAAAAGAAAGAGGCTATTGCACCGAAATCAGCAGGTTAAAGCAACAAGTGGAAAAATTGAAATATGAACACAACGTGCAAGTTGCTACCGATCTGGGAGAGCGGAACAGGTTGATTCAAGAAAATGAAATGCTCAGAGCCCAGATCAAACAGATAAGGTTGGATGCAGATAGACAACCAAGGCGTCGATCGGACGAGCAGCTGATAAAAGGGCTAAAAGGTGAAATCAGGGAATGGCGAGATGGTTTGGAGAAATCTGAAAACATCATAGCAGAGCTCAAAGCACAGTGGGATACAAGAACGGATAAGCATCGCAGGTACCTGAATCGATTGGAAAGCGACCATGAGAAGACTGTTGCTAAGATAAAGAGAGAGATGGCTGCACTTGAGATCAAAACAGCTAATCAGGCCAAGGATTTCCAAATTGAGAGCAGATACTGGTATGACTCAATAGCCCAGATGAAGTTGGAAGTACGACGACTGAAGCATCAGCATGTACAAGATGCTCAAGTTTTCAAGATATGCAGCGATCAGACAAAACGCCTGCTCGTAGAGAAGAAGCAAACCAGAGATAGGATCAAGGCCATTGCCCATGCCATCACCAGACGATGCCTACGATGTGAGAACATGTCCAGCGCTACCGTCCTCTCGGCAGTAATGGGTTATGTCAAGCAGACTATGCACGAGCTAGAGCAACTTGAGAGGGATCTCACGCCTAGGACCGCGGCGAGGCCGAACGACGCCCCGCGGAAACCAATTTTTAAAACCATAATGCATTCATAGGTCAAATCTGTATCTTAGCATCTTCTGCCTGTTTTTTCATCAGGGTGATTTTTAGTCTATTTTTGAGTCTAGGTTTATTTTCAAAGTTTGCTTTTTCTTTTGCAAAATGTAGTTTGTAATAGACTGCTTCAATAATAAAGAGTTTGCTTCTTTCACGCTCATTCGTGTTTTCGAACTACGTAATGATCTGATTCACGTAGGCATCGCGATACGTAGGCAATCCTCATCGGATCCGGTCGCATTTCTTTTACTACAAAAATAAAAAATATATATATATAATAAATAAAATAAAAGGGAAAACAAAAGAGAAAAGGAAAAAAAAAAAAGGGAAAAACTAATAAGAGAAAAAAAATGCCGGAATGACGCATGCTCTCGTAGCGGACATATAGCAATCCACTTAACTGTATAGATGCATCATGCCCAACGTGAGATTAACTATCCGTTATTTGCTGGAAATTAACCGTGCATTTGTCATTGAGCATTTCCAGGGTTTTTTGAAAAGACGGTTGGTTTGGTGAAAGTCTGGCCTCGCACTCATACTTCACGAGGTCAAGGAGAGGTGTTCAACTACCTGTTGCTAGGACCAGAAGCAGTACTCACACTTACTTCACCAGGTCAAAAGGAAGTGTGGAAATGTCTTCAGAAATTCCATTGCAAACAGTCCCCGTCTCTGAGGAGAGCTCAATCTCAGCCGTCCTCACGCCTGAATCCGCAACTGCAGAAGAAAATAGAATCCTACGGCTCCGCATGTTGGAAATGCTGGATGATTGGAACAATGGGAAAGAGCCGCCAAGTGTCGTCCCCGGATTCCCTGAATTATTCTCCAGGTCAGGTGGGACTTCTAATGTCCCCATAAATTACCCTGCTACCCCATTCGGGTACCCAGCCAACTCCGTTTTCTCCGCCGGATCACCTTCTGAGCCTCATCCCCGAATGTCGGCCACCGATGCAAGCATGAATATCTTTACTGCATCGCCTTGCCCAGCTACGGCACAGCCTGCCACATACAAGCCAAGCTTTGACTCATCCTCTTTTACATTCCAAGCACCATCGTTCTCAATGGAACCAACCAGGTTCGCTACCAACAATAATCCTCTACCGCCTCAGTGCGAACTCGCACCGGGACAGGATCAGAACCCCAGGATTGCAGAACAAAATGAGATTGCTAAGAGAATGAGAAGCCTTGAACAAAGTTTGAAGAATATGCAAGGTTTGAGCGGGCAAAAGAGCGTCTCTTACGCCGACCTGTGCATGTTCCCTCACGTGCACCTGCCGACGGGTTTCAAGACCCCCAAGTTCGAGAAATACGATGGGCACGGTGACCCCATTGCACATCTTAAGAAATACTGCAACCAATTGCGGGGAGCCGGCGGAAAGGAAGAACTGCTAATGGCGTATTTTGGGGAAAGCTTAGTAGGGATAGCTTCGGAATGGTATATGGATCAGGAAATGTCCCGATGGCATATATGGGATGATCTCGCCAGAGATTTTGTAAAGCAATTCCAGTATAACATCGACATTGCGCCAGACCGAAACTCTCTGTCGAATTTGAAGAAGAAGCCTTCGGAAAGCTTTAGAGAGTATGCTATTAAGTGGCGTGAACAGGCGTCGAGAGTGAAGCCTCCCATGGATGAAGTGGAAATGGTCACTACCTTTCTCCAGGCTCAAGAGTCTGACTATTTCCAAAACATGATGTCAGCCATGGGTAAGCCATTCGCGGAAGCAATCAAGATAGGAGAGATGGTAGAGAATGGGCTGAAAACGGGTCGGATATTGAGTCAAGCAGCCATAAGGGCAACCTCCCAGGCCGTCCAAAGCGGGTCTGGAGGGACGACAAGGGGGAAGAAGAAGGAAGAAACGGCTATGGCAGCCTCTGAAGCAAGGGAGTATCGTCATCCCAGGCCCCATTTTTCGGAAAGGGCCCCACAACACTACTACCCCCACTCAAATGTGGCATATGCTCATCAACCTTATATGGTCATGAATGCCCAGCCTTATAACCATTCACCACAACAAGCCAACCGAGGCCCAGTTCCACCTCCCAGAAATCAGCTTCCTTACCGCAACCACTATAACCCACAACCCCCGCAGAATAACTACCGCCCCCAGGAGCCACCTCGACGGCGGACTTTTACGCCCATCGGTGAACAATACTCCACATTGTTCCCTAAGCTAGTCCAGTTGGGTTTCTTGCAACCAATTCCCCAAACGAGGCAAAACCCGACATCTCCTTCTTACAAAGCCGGAGTCAGATGCGCCTATCATTCAGGGGCCGAAGGACATGATACAAACGACTGCTGGTCATTGAAAAGAGTGGTCGAAAATTTGATAGAGCAGGGGAAGATAGTGCTAAGGGACGAAGAGATCCCAAATGTAACTAACAATCCATTGCCCGCTCACAATAATGGGCCGCTGATCGGCATGATTTGTGAAGACAAAGAGTTCGACCCTGCCTTGAAAGCCATAATTGCCATTGTCGACACAGGGAGGAGGCCTGAAATAGACCAGAAATCAGAAAGGGGGGAAGAGGCCAAGGCTGCAGAAAGCAAGCCTGAAAAGAAGGTGGAGAAGAAAGTAGTACCAGCAAAGGGTGGAGTTCTTTACGTACCGCGGGGTCAAGCCAAGAAGACGCAGAACTTCGGGATCAAAAAGGCAAAACCTATGTACGTGCCAAAAGGGGCCTATGTGGTCCGGGGGACGATTCAACCACCTCGGCTGAATGAGCCAGTGGTTATCGGACGCGTGCCACAAAAGCCAATGACCAACCCGTCCACAGTGCCGTGGAATTATCAAAAGACTTTGGTAACGTATAAAGGTAAGGAGGTCATGGAAGAACTTCCAGAAAATACTTTCGTTGGAGGGTACTCAAATACCCAAGAACTGAACAACGCCACACAAAGGCGCTTCCCTCCAAAGGAGCCTGTGAGTGTTGAAGAAGCGGAAGTGTTCTTCAAGCAGATGAAGATGCCGGATTACGAAGTGATAGACCAGCTGCGCAAGCACCCTGAGCAAGTGTCCATGCTGTCACTATTAATGAGGTCAACCGAGCATCAAAAGATCCTGCTGAAAACCCTGAATGAAGCATACGTACCGGTCGAAACCTCGGTGGAGCAACTAGAGCGGATGACAGAAAGATTCTTCGCCGTCAACCAAATCTCCTTCAGCAAGAACGATCTACCCCCGGAAGGAGCAGCACACAACAAGGCATTGCATTTAACAGTCAAATGTGAGGACTACTATGTCAAGCGGGTGATGCTGGATGGGGGATCAGGTGTTGACATCTGCCCGCTCTCCACGCTGCAAAGAATGGAAATTGAGACCGGAAGAATCCGACCCAACAACGTCTGCGTGAGAGCTTTCGATGGTATCAAGAGAGACACCATGGGAGAAATAGACCTGTTGCTGGTCATAGGACCAGTCGAATCTCGAGTCACTTTCCAAGTGATCGACATGGACACATCTTACAATTTCCTCCTTGGCAGGCCTTGGATCCATGCGGCAGGAGCCGTGCCTTCTACTCTTCACCAGATGGTGAAGTTCGAGTATGAAGACCAAGAGATCGTGGTCCATGGAGAAGATGAACATGCCATTTATCGGGACCCATCTATCCCGTATCTTGAACCAAGAGAAGGGAGTGAGCATACGGTCTATCAAGCTTTCGAGGTGGTATTGGCAGAGCAGCACGAAGAGGGAGTACCTTGCCCCCAGCCTTTCTTGTCTAACGCTTCGGTTATGGTGGCCAAAGAGATGATCCGACACGGATTTAGGCCAGGGAAGGGGCTTGGACGAACCCTTCAGGGAATGACGGAACCCATTACTTTACCAGTCATCAAGAAACCTTTTGGACTAGGTTTCAAACCTACTCCAGCAGACGAAAAATGGGCAAAGAAAAGGAGAAATGAGGGCTGGAAGTTGCCTCAACCACTGCCGGATTTACATGCGACTTTTGTCAGGCCAGGGTACACTGAAGAAGAAGAAGATGAGGTCTTCACAGTTGAGGAAATCGAGGAAATATGTGGGGCAATGAGGGAAATGCTCTACGAGGTCCACATGGTTCAACCAGGCGAAGGCACGAGCACTGCTGAGATGATATACATGGGGCCAAACGCCAAGCTCCAAAACTGGGAGATCACGCCATTCCCAACTAGACGGAAGTCCGGGTAGACCTGTCCTGCCACCTTTCTTGTATCACAAGTTATCTCCGGGACATAACTTGAACGTTTTCTTCTTTTCATTTGTTGTTCCGAATTCCTAGTTGTAAACGTTGTTGTCTTCCAATTTTCCAAAGAAAATGAAAAAAAAATCTTCATTGCTTTCCTATTCTTTCTTTCGTTCTGATTTTATTACTTTTCCTCTTATCTTCCTTTTCAGTCCTAATAATGCGGCTTTAAATATGACATGCTTGCGGACTTCACGCCCGGATCACAATGAGCTATTTAACTGCGAATTAATGAATCCAGAACCAGAATATGATGCGGAAGAGGCTTTTAGGGAGATAAACCGAGAGTTGGAATATTTCGAGAATAAACCTAAGCCAAATCTGAATGACACTGAACCGGTAAATTTAGGAACCCCGGAAGAAATCCGGGAGACCAAGATAAGCATTCACACGGACAAGAAAACGCGAGAGGCGATAATTCAACTTCTTCTTGAATTTAAAGACGTGTTTGCTTGGTCATATGATGACATGCCGGGACTAGGTGTCGATCTAGTGGTTCACAAATTGCCGATTCATCCTGATTGTCCTCCGGTTCAACAAAAGCAACGAAAGTTCAAAACCGAGGTCAGTGACAAAATTAAAGAGGAGATCACCAAGCAACTGAAAACAGGAGTGATCCGGGTAGTCCAATATACAACATGGTTGGCGAATGTGGTTCCAGTACCGAAAAAGGACGGGAAAACTCGGGTATGTGTAGATTACCGAGATCTGAACAGAGCAAGTCCTAAAGATAATTTCCCGCTGCCCAACATCCACATCCTCGTTGATAATTGCGCCAAGCACGAGATACAGTCTTTCGTAGATTGTTACGCTGGGTATCATCAGGTATTGATGGATGAAGAGGATGCCGAGAAAACTGCCTTCACCACGCCTTGGGGCACCTACTGTTATCGGGTCATGCCATTTGGTTTAAAGAATGCTGGGGCTACTTACATGAGGGCCATGACCGCCATTTTCCATGACATGATGCATCAGGAAATAGAGGTGTACGTGGACGATGTTATAGTCAAGTCCAGGACGCAGGATAACCACATCCAAGACTTGAGGAAATTCTTCGAGAGGCTAAGGAAGTATGACTTGAAGCTAAATCCAGCCAAATGCGCTTTCGGAGTTCCGTCAGGTAAACTTTTGGGTTTCATCGTAAGCAGGAGAGGTATCGAGCTAGATCCGACTAAGATAAAATCTATCAAAGATCTACCTCCCCCAAGAACGAAGAAAGACGTGATGAGTCTTTTGGGCAGGCTGAACTACATCAGTCGGTTTATTGCCCAGCTGACAAGCACGTGTGAGCCCATATTCAAGTTGTTAAGAAAAGATGCGGCGATTAAGTGGACAACGGAGTGTCAAGAAGCCTTTGATAAAGTCAAAGAGTACCTTTCGAATCCCCCAGTCTTGGTCCCTCCCGAACCAGGGAGGCCACTTTTCTTGTATCTGACAGTCTTGGAGAACTCCTTTGGCTGCGTCCTGGGGCAACACGATGTGACCGGGAAAAGGGAACAGGCGATCTACTACCTGAGCAAGAAATTCACCAGCTACGAGGCCAAATACACTCTGTTGGAGAAGACATGCTGCGCTCTCACATGGGTTGCTCAAAAGCTGAGGCATTATCTCCAAGCCCACACTACATTCCTCATAAGCAGGTTGGATCCCTTGAAATATATATTTCAGAAACCAATGCCTACTGGGAGACTGGCTAAATGGCAAATCTTGCTTACGGAATTCGACATAGTTTATGTCACTCGCACGGCAATGAAAGCCCAGGCGTTAGCAGATCATTTGGCCGAAAACCCGGTCGATGAGGAATACCAGCCATTGGATACCTACTTTCCAGATGAAGAGGTAAACACCGTAGAAGTAATCTCAGAGGAAGCTCATGTTTGGAAGATGTTCTTTGACGGAGCCGTGAACACCAAGGGTATAGGGATTGGGGCAATTTTGATCTCACCTGCCGGTCAGCATTATCCCGCCACAGCTAGACTTCGTTTCTTCTGCACAAATAATACAGCTGAATATGAAGCCTGCATTATGGGCATACATATGGCAATCGATCAGGATGTCAAAGACTTACTGATTATGGGAGATTCTGACCTGATCATCCGGCAAGTTCAAGGTGAATGGGAAACTCGGGATGTCAAACTTATCCCATACCGACAACATGTGGAGGACCTTAGCAAGCGCTTTACCTCAATAAAATTCAGGTATATTCCGAGGTGTCGCAATGAACTGGCAGATGCACTTGCTACTCTGGCTTCTATGCTACCCTACCCGGGCGACACCCACGTTGATCCTTTGGAAATCCAAATCAAGGAAAGACACGGTTACTGCAGTGTAATCGAGGCGGGATCAAATACGCAGCCTTGGTACCATGACATCAAGAAATTCCTGAAGAAACAAGAATACCCCGAGCATGCAACTGGAGATCAAAAGAGGACCATTAGGCGACATGCAAGTGGTTTCTTTTTGAGCAGTGAATTGTTATATAAGAGGACTCCGGACCTCAATCTCTTAAGATGTGTCGATATCGAGGAAGCGAGAAAGATCATGCACGAAGTACACGCAGGTGTGTGTGGACCTCACATGAACGGGTATGTCTTGGCAAAGAAAATCCTTCGAGCAGGTTATTACTGGATGACCATGGAAAAGGATTGCTTTAGTTTCGTTCGGAAGTGTCATCAGTGTCAGGTGCACGGTAATTTGATTCATGCACCTCCCACGGAACTGCATCCCATGTCCGCACCTTGGCCATTTGTCGCTTGGGGCATGGACGTCATTGGACCAATTGAACCAAAGGCTTCGAATGGACACAGGTTTATACTGGTTGCCATCGATTACTTCACAAAATGGGTAGAGGCTGTCACTCTCAAGTCGGTCACCAAGAAAGCTGTAGTGGATTTTGTACACTCAAATCTTATCTGTCGCTTCGGTATTCCTGCGACTATCATTACAGATAATGCAGCAAACTTGAACAGTCACTTGATGGGAGATGTGTGCGAGCAATTCAAGATAACACACAGGAATTCCACTCCTTATCGGCCAAAAGCCAATGGTGCTGTGGAAGCTGCAAATAAAAACATCAAGAAGATTTTGAGGAAAACAATACAAAATTCCCGACAGTGGCATGAGCAGTTGCCTTTTGCATTATTGGGGTACCGCACTACGGTACGCACATCGGTGGGAGCGACTCCTTATCTTTTGGTTTATGGGACCGAGGCCGTAATACCGGCAGAGGTAGAGATTCCTTCACTTCGAATCATTGTCGAAGCAGAAATCGAGGACAGCGAGTGGGTTAAGACTCGACTGGAGCAATTGACGTTGATTGATGAAAAGCGGATGGCTGCAGTTTGTCACGGACAGTTATACCAACGAAGGATGGCCCGTGCTTACAACAAGAAAGTCCGACCTCGGAATTTCGAAGTAGGACAATTGGTACTGAGGCGTATTCTGCCGCATCATGAAGAAGCAAAAGGAAAGTTTGCCCCAAATTGGAAAGGCCCATACATCGTAAGGAAAATATTGCCAAGAGGAGCATTGTATTTAGGTGATATCGAAGGAAATGACCCTGACACAGCAGTGAATGCAGATGCAGTCAAGAGGTACTATGTCTAGATCATACTCCAAGTGGTCCTGACACGTTGAAAAGGGCGAAGGTGTTTATTCCCCACTACTCCCCAAACACTACCCAATTCTCTCTACCAACTTTTGAGCTGTAAAAAAAAAAAAAAAAAAAAAACAAAAACAAAAACAAATTTGATTGAGGCCTGAACTACGTTTGACTTGATTCCGAAAGGATACGTAGGCAGCCTCTCCCTGAGGTTCAGTCACACCAACAATAAAATCCCATTCACCCTGAAATTGAAACTGGGGCACGTCGAGCAGTTTAGGAGTTAGTATCATCTACCTCTCTTTACCAAGCACAAACCTTCAAATCAATTACCAAATATGATGGGGAATCAATAAGCGTCGCAAAAAAGACCATCACACTCTGAATTGAGAGAGATAAAATGAGAGAGTCTCGGCGGTGAAAACCTTCGGGCACCACGAGGCGACGGGAGTAGAGAAACCAAAATGAGAGAGCTTGTTTAGTAAAAACTCGCAAAGAGTGCTATCAAGCGATGACAGGAAGAGAAATGAGAGAGGTCAGCCAGTGAAAACCCGCAAAGGGCGCTGTTGGCCGAAAAGGAATGACGCCACCCCAAGAAGGTCTCGGCAAAGTTCCACCGGTTTTGGAATCACAGATCTTTTTCTGGTTCAGGAAAACGCAAGTTCTTAGAAGGTCAGACGTCCAGTCCAAAAAGCATGTCATGTCATTGAAAGCCAGCATTATCTTCCTCAGATAAGTTTTTCTCATTCCGAAAAGGTTCCTCCTTTTCTGATTTGTTTTCTCTTTTCTTTGTTTCTTTTCGAATCCCTTTCGCATTTTAACCCCGAGTTCAGGACACACCGGAAAGGACAGGTGGCAGGTTTGTTTGCGCGGAATCCCGTCTCATGGAGGAAAGCACCTCATCTTGTTGATATGATTACCCAAGCATGATGAATCATGACGTTTGATGGTGTTCCGGAGTAAAGGAAAAAGAGAGAAATCTTGAAATCTTCCCCAGCAAGTCCACCTTCGGACAAATCCCCACAGAGTCTCCCCAATAAAAAAAAAAAAAAAAAAAAAAAAAAAAAGAAAAATGGAATCTCCTCAGCACATCCCAGCAAGTCCTTTTGTAAATATTCCCCAACAAGCTTACCCCAACAAATCCTAGAAATCCCACTTTGAAATAAATCCCCAGCATGCCCATTGTACAAAAATCCACACAAAGAATCCACTTTGTAAATATTCCCCACAGAGCTTCCCTTTTGTACAAATCCCCACAAAATACCTCCAATAAAATCCCCGTTGAGAACCTCCAAGCAAAACGGGACACAAAAAAAAGAGAAAAGAAAAAAGAGCCTTACGAGGCAAATCATCACAGAATCTGGAAACACAAGCCTGAGCGGTCTAAAAGGTTTCGGCATATGAATCAAATCAATGGCGGGACTTCACAACAGAAATGAAGACGCAACAAAGCAACCGGGAACGATCAAGGTCACCGAACCGACCGTCATTTTCGAACTAACAATTGTTCTTTAAGTCGAAACAGGTATTAATCCAAGACAACCGTGCAAGAAGCAGGTGTCTCCCAAAGAAGAAGGTACACGGGAACAAGAAACATTTTGGCAATAAAGAATTCACTCAAAAGGTAAGTTCCCGCAAAACTCCCTTTTATCTTCTATTAAAACAAGAAAACTCAAAAAAAATAGATCATGTAGTATTCTCGAACTTTTTCCTTTCAGCCAGCATAGAGTTTTAAACTCTAAACTGAGCTTGTCCATGCAATCAGCATTAGGGTTTTAAACCCTAAACTGAATTTTTCTTTTAGTCAGCATTAGGGTTTTAAACCCTAAACTGAACTTTTTCCTTTCAGCCAGCATAGAGTTTTAAACTCTAAACTGAGCTTGTCCATGCAATCAGCATTAGGGTTTTAAACCCTAAACTGAATTTTTCTTTTAGTCAGCATTAGGGTTTTAAACCCTAAACTGAACTTTTTCCTTTCAGCCAGCATTAGAGTTTTAAACTCTAAACTGAGCTTGTCCATGCAATCAGCATTAGGGTTTTAAACCCTAAACTGAATTTTCCCTTTAGTCAGCATTAGGGTTTTAAACCCTAAACTGAACTTTTTCCTTTCAGCCAGCATTAGAGTTTTAAACTCTAAACTGAGCTTGTCCATGCAATCAGCATTAGGGTTTTAAACCCTAAACTGAATTTCCCTTTAGTCAGCATTAGGGTTTTAAACCCTAAACTGAACTTTTTCCTTTCAGCCAGCATTAGAGTTTTAAACTCTAAACTGAGCTTTCCATGCAATCAGCATTAGGGTTTTAAACCCTAAACTGAATTTTCCTTTTAGTCAGCATTAGGGTTTTAAACCCTAAACTGAACTTTTTCCTTTCAGCCAGCATTAGAGTTTTAAACTCTAAACTGAGCTTTTTCATGCAATCAGCATTAGGGTTTTAAACCCTAAACTGAATTTTCCTTTTAGTCAGCATTAGGGTTTTAAACCCTAAACTGAACTTTTTCCTTTCAGCCAGCATTAGAGTTTTAAACTCTAAACTGAGCTTTTTCATGCAATCAGCATTAGGGTTTTAAACCCTAAACTGAACTTTTTCCTTTCAGCCAGCATTAGAGTTTTAAACTCTAAACTGAGCTTTTTCATGCAATCAGCATTAGGGTTTTAAACCCTAAACTGAATTTTCCTTTTAGTCAGCATTAGGGTTTTAAACCCTAAACTGAACTTTTTCCTTTCAGCCAGCATTAGAGTTTTAAACTCTAAACTGAGCTTTTTCATGCAATCAGCATTAGGGTTTTAAACCCTAAACTGAATTTTCCTTTTAGTCAGCATTAGGGTTTTAAACCCTAAACTGAACTTTTTTCTTTCAGCCAGCATTAGAGTTTTAAACTCTAAACTGAGCTTTTTCATGCAATCAGCATTAGGGTTTTAAACCCTAAACTGAATTTTCCTTTTAGTCAGCATTAGGGTTTTAAACCCTAAACTGAACTTTTTCCTTTCAGCCAACATTAGAGTTTTAAACTCTAAACTGAGCTTTTTCATGCAATCAGCATTAGGGTTTTAAACCCTAAACTGAACTTTTTCCTTTCAGCCAGCATTAGAGTTTTAAACTCTAAACTGAGCTTTTTCATGCGATCAGCATTAGGGTTTTAAACCCTAAACTGAATTTTCCTTTTAGTCAGCATTAGGGTTTTAAACCCTAAACTGAACTTTTTCCTTTCAACCAGCATTAGAGTTTTAAACTCTAAACTGAGCTTTTTCATGCAATCAGCATTAGGGTTTTAAACCCTAAACTGAACTGAACTTTTTCCTTTCAGCCAGCATTAGAGTTTTAAACTCTAAACTGAGCTTTTTCATGCAATCAGCATTAGGGTTTTAAACCCTAAACTGAATTTTCCTTTTAGTGAGCATTAGGGTTTTAAAACTGAATTCTTCCTTTGTTCGGCGTTAGGGTTTTAAACCTTAAACTGAACCTTTCCCCAGCTAGTCGATATTAGGGCTCCAACCCTGAACTGAGCACGCATATCCTCTTTCATCAATTTTATGAACTTCCTGGTGAATAAGTAACGAAATTTTCCTAGTGAAACTGGGGCAGAAAATTTCGTTTGTTTGTTTCTTTTCTCCCGCAGGTCTGACCTCGAGCCACATGGATCGAAATGACCCACGAGATAAATCCCAGTTCGGAATCAAAGAAGAAAAAGACAAAAAAAAGAGATATCCCGAGATATCAGAGTAAAGGGAAAGCAAATCGACTCCAACATTTGACTAAGGTCCTGACCTCTGCCGGTCACATTTTATTCGGTATCCCGGAGATTAAAAAACAAGTCGCCGCAACTCGCAAGCATCAAGATTCAGATCAGAGTCTACAAGCAGAATCAGCTAAGACCCAAGATCAAGTCGTAAAAGAATCATAGATAGGAATCTTGTAACTAGCAGTTGACATGCATATAAGTAGTTAGTTCAGTTTCCAATTTTCGTTTGGTTGTAATAAGGCGGTCAGTGACGTAGCAGTGACAACAGCAGCAGCAGTAGCAGCAAGCATTGCAGTCCCATGGTAGCCCCAGCTACCAAAACTTCTCGAACTACATTGACCTGATTCCTGTTTAGCCCAGGATATGTAGGAAATCTTTGAAGCAAGATTCGGTCAGATCTTTCGAAAAAAAAACATGCTTCATACGGAGTGGTCCATAGGCAAAAATCGCTCATACACGCTCACTTTATCTTTGCACGAAAACTCTTCGTGTTTCCGAACAAAGAGGGGCAGCTGTGAGCACGTGATTTTTGTTTCACACGACAATCGCTCCAAAAAGAAATAAAAACAAATATAATTGGCCCTGCTGTACAATTTCGGATTTCTGTGCGGCACTTTGTTGATTTATTTATGACTTTGGCCCATTTTTATTTATTTACTTTATTAAAATAAAATTCAAAAAAAAATATGTGTCCTGCATAATTCAAACCGTAATCCGGTCGTTAAATAGAAAATCGTGATTAGGCATTTTCGTCCGTGATTTTATTTGGTTTGACCTTACCTGTTTTGAAATATTTTAGTATGTGTGCAAATAATTGTATTTGAGTGTGTATTTAATTTTAATTTGATTTTTGGCTTAGTTTTGTTTTAAAATAAATAAGAAAAAGAAATAAAAAATAAAAATAAAGAAAAAAAGGGAAAGGAAAGACCCCTTCCGGACTTGGGCCAATTTGTTAAAATTGGCCCAAACAAACGGCCCAAGACCCAGGCCTGCCCGGCCCAGGTCACCTGATGCCCAGGACGTCCAAACTACGTCGTTTGAGTCGTGCCTGATCTGGGCCGTTGATCTCAGAGTGATCAACGGCCAAGATCAATCCCCATAACCCATCAACAAACCCGACCCGTCTCACCCGGACCGACCCCAACCCCTTACCCTTGAAACGACGTCGTTCCCTGTTAGCCGAAGGATCCTGGCCCTTCATCTCGTCTCATCCAACGGCCAGGATCCACTTGCCCACTAACTATATAAGCGCATAACACTACCCTGCCCCCCTATCCAAACCCCGGCCTTCGTCGTCTTCACCACAACACCCAAACCCTAGAGCCGCCCCTGTACCCTTCACCATGAAAACCGGCGGCATGGATGCCGGTGACCTTCCCCTGAACACCATAGGACCCCCATGCCATCCTGAACCCAAATCTACCAACCCCATGGTTCGAATCACCCCCAGGTCCTCGAATCTTCATTCGAAGATTCGAGTCAAAACTCGATCTAACCCAACCAACCCCAGTTTCATACCAGACACTCCCCAGACCCCCTCGTGACCAAACCATACTTGGTTTGGTCCGAATCTGATCAGGGAGGCATGAATCCCAGATCTGAGTTTTGGAAATTTGGTGTTCCTCCGTCACTGGTTCAACCGAAGAGATTAAGGTCTAATGGACTTTAATCAAAGTGTTTCTCGTCTGAGAAACACTTCGTTTAAAGTCCATTCAGCCTTAAGAAAGGCCTGACCAAGTCCGAGTTAAGGTTTCGATCTTTTTGCGGTTTAAGGTGAGTTTTCTTTCTTTTCTTAGTTGTTTTTGGTTTGTTTGATTGTTGTAAGGGTCTGTTCGTTTTCTGTTTATGTCCTTGACCTCTATCAACTGTGCTTCAACCACTTCGCCTGAACCTCTGTTTGTTTGTCTAAATTCCCCCCCTCCTTTTCTGATAAGGCATTATGTATTTGTTTGTGCAAGTAGCTGATTTTCGAGTTTGGACTGACTAGTTGACTCCTCGAGTGTATTTCTGCTTAGTCAGTATAATGCGAACCATGTATCAATACTGTTTAAATGTCTGATTTTTGGCTACGATTGTGTATGTTAATACTAATATAGTCGAGTCGACATGTGTCGTCAATTAATTTCAACTGTCTGAGCATAGTAAATCGATTTGCTTCTGTTGAACATTTGTTGAAATCAATTCAGAACCAGTTTTGTTTACTTATAGCTGTTGATTTGGATCAGTCAATGTAAAAAGGATTGTTTATGTTTAAATTCTGAATTGGAAGGCATGTGCACTCGTGCACAGCATGTGCATTGGTGCACCTCATGTGCCTTGTGCACAGCCTGTTTTTCTGCATTAAGAAGCTTTTAAGTTTTAAACAATCTGACAGTATATGCTGTCAGATATATTCTACTGCCCATACTTGCTTTTAGATAATAAAATGAAAAGTTAAAGCCTGCCAAGGGAATGTCATGGGATTAATACTTAAATAGCTGAGTGGAAACTGAAAAGAAAGGGGCACATGGGAGGGGTATCTGATTAATTTAACAGGCTGTAAAAGGTTTGATGTTGAGGCTTATAAAAGGCAGGCACATTAAGAGGTAAGGAGGGTGCCATCAGTTGAAGGGGAGGGGATTTTTTTGGATAATAGACAAAGGGGATAATACACAGAGAGACATTGATAGATACACAGACATTTTGGATAATATACACACACACAAACAGAAATAGATAGAGAGAGGCATAACACAGAAAAGAGGAACTGCATTTTCATCTTTGTCTTGATTCTCACTGGTCTGGATTTGCTTGTTCCATATTGATTTCTTCTGAGTCCTGTTTTGAGATTACCAGTTGTCTGTAGCATCGGTTCATTTCTGGATCTATTCTGCCTAAATTCTGATTCTATATTACTGGGAATTTGCTTCATTCTGCCATTTCCCAATTGGCTCTAAACTGCATCTTGCGCTGGGATTTGTTCTATTGGTTACCTGCTGTTACTGCTGCTGCCTTTGTTGCCATCGTTACTCTACTGACTTCTCTTCTTTCTTCAATTGTGAAACACTTCCAGGTACACAACTTCTGAAACCATATGTTGTTGAAAGTTTGAAGTTGGAAGCAGAAATAAAGAAACAAATGGCTGTTTACTGCATAATACTTGTGTTCAAATAGGTCGAAAGTTAGTTTAGCCTGTATTTGTTTAACTTCAAACTGCAAATGCTCTGTATGAAATAACATACATTCTGATTTGAGATGAACTATTAGATAGTATTTGCTTGTTAGATCAGATGTGTTTTAATGCATACAACCATTAGGTTTTTTTTTTTTTTTACATTATAACATAGAATCGTAGCAAGCATCTGTACGTATTTTTGTCTAGATCTCTAAACTGTTAAATCTGTCATATTTGGTTCCATTTAATTTCAAGATAAGTGTATCCCAAACTAGTTCTCATGCAGCGCTACGCTAACAGGGTGATGATGCATGCCAATCCTCTTGTTAGATTACTCGTTCCTATATAGGTTCGATATGGGCTTTAATATAGATTCATTGTTTCGAAATAATGCGTTTGACTTTTGAGGAAAACTAATAGGCATTTTTGAATTCAATTAGTAGTAGTTTTCTTAGTAAATAGCCGATTTCATTTATCAAGCCTAAATAAGTTAATTTTAAAAGTCAAACTCGAGGGTTGTTTAATGTAAATTTAGTATGTGTTATTAGTTTGCTTGCAATCCCTCTTATCAAATTAACAAAGCTCATTCATTCCTTAAAAACAAGGCATGAGGTAATTCTTATCTCATAAACAACCAATTAGGTAATCAAACAAAATTCGGATTCGTTAAACATAGTAGATATTTAGTAGGTAGTCGTTTCAACAAGTAAGTTTGGTCTTTCCCTTTTATTTAGAGACAAATATAACAGAAATGTAGTCGCTTTAGGATATCTCTTTTTTTCTAAAAAAATAATGAGACGAGCCTCGCCAAATAAAAAATGCAAATTGCGGGGCCCTCAACAGCTAATCATAATATTTAGAATTCAGGCTAGGCCGTTTAATCTCATGGCCTTCTCAAAAATAATGACTCGTTAGACTCTTGAGGCGCGACTTAATTAAATCATATTCTTAAATTCGGGTGCACATTGATTGTGACCCAAATCCAAATCTCAACGAAGTCAAATGTGTTGACGATCACGGGCGCATTGATTGTGACGTGGTTCGAGATGCATTTTCACGACGTTGCAATTCTATAAAAATAAATGATAATGATAAAAGCGGTTTAAACTTAATGAAAGCACGCAAGTCATAACATGTATTTAAATTAGATATTTAGCCATTATAACAATTTAAGCGACCGTGCTAGAACCACGGGATTCGAGGGTGCCTAACACCTTCCCTCGGGTCAACAGAATTCCTTACTTAGAATTTCTGGTTCGCAGACTTCATTTGGAAAAGTCGAATATTTTCCTCGATTTGGGATTCAAGATAAACCGGTGACTTGGGACACCAAAAGCCAAACCTTTCCCAAGTGGCGACTCTGAATTAAATAAATAATCCTATTTCGAATATTGTCACTTAAATTGGAAAAACTCCCTCGCGCATTTAACCCTTCGGGGCGGGCGCGCAAAAAGGAGGTGTGACAATACTAAAAGGTCTGCCAGTATAAACAAGTAGCCGACAAGGCTAACACAAGAAAGCCTGCTAATATCTGACTGACTGGGTTGTATTCTACGAAGCCTCTAAAGATATACTGAAAATACTAATTGTTTACCGAGACAAGGTCCCCGGTATACCTTATTAACTGAAATACTATAATGACAAAAACAAAAGAGAGATAAGGCCCCGGAAGACTGGGGCTCACCAATAGCTGATAAGATGTCCTAGCAAGCAGAATCGTCAACCTGAAAATCGTTACCTGCATCGCGAGATACATGCCCCGGGCAAAAGGGACGTCGGTACATTTGAATTGTACTGGTATGTAAAATAGCTGAACAAAAGAACTCTAAATACTGAAACTGAACTGCTGGATGATAAACTGATAACTGAACAAGGAAGTAAGGATGTGAATACTTCCTCTTCTGAATGATGAACAACATGTTTAACTGAATATTAAACTGCGGCCTCAGACCCAATATGTATATATATATATATATATATATATATATATGTGCACAACTGCGGTCTCGGGCCCATATATACGTATACATAACTGCGACCTCAGGTCCAAAATGCATAAAGCATAAACTGCGGTCTCAGGCCCAAATACAGGTGTTCAACATTCAAGAATATAAAATCAGGAACTGAGAATCATATTACAATACATGATACTGAAATAATGAGCCATACCAAGTTACATGATACTGGATTAGTGATAGGATTAGACTGAGATGAGTATTCATAATAAGTTGATTTATCATAACTGAAACTCATAGAATATCGAATGATTATGAGACTATGCCATCTAGAGAATAGAAATTCTACTACTATTCAGGGAGCTGAGGCATAGTTATTTTCTGAGGAATCTGGTAATGGTCATAATGAATGGGACGTAGGGAGAATCATGGACATTCCCAAACGTAAAGAGTTAGCCTTACATACCTTAACTTCCTGCCTTTGAGCGTAATACAATGTTTGTCAACCCTTTCAACTTTAATCTATAGCAATACAAGTCAAAGGGATTCCATATTAGCTATTATGTTTATGTTTTGGTCACTTAAGCATTTTATCAAACACTTGGTCAAAATAAAGCTTCATAGTCCTTATTAATGGTGTCTCTACACCCAACAACCCATTCTCTTGTTCCTAGATAAATTTTAAAGTCTCAAATGATTATATCAACATTATTCTTCATCACCTATAATGTAAACAACACTCTTATCCAATAATCAACACTCAACACCCCAATCCTATAATCGTTCATACTTTTCTATCAAACCCACCAACTTATATCTCATGAACTAGGGTTTATAATCATTAAACAAATGCTAGAATCAATTAGAGGGTGAAGACATTACCTTTTTGAAGTTCAAACCCTTTGAATTCGAGTTCTAGGCTTCCTTCTCTCAACAATAATGTCTCAATCGAATATCAAATGATATGGAGGGTTTATCCATGTTAATAAGATGTTGGAAAATTGAAATTAACTTAGAATCACCATTAGAACTTACCTTGGGTGGTGGAAGGACCCTTAAGGAGTTAGGTTTTTGAGAGTTCCTCTTTTTAGAGCAAGTTTTTATGTTTTGGGGCTGTGGGGGACAAAATATAGCTTTAAAACGACCCCCCACTAGCGCGCCCGTGCATCTGGAGGCCTGCCCGCGCTACTGACCGCTCTAAACGGCAGTAACACTTCCTCAAAATTAGCGCGTCCCCGCTAAGGGCGTGCTACCGACGCACATATCGTATACTGTTCTGTAAAATGCGCATAACCTTTTGCACAGAGATCTGTTCGGGTTCTATAATATATAGTTGGGAAGCTATTTCAAAGACCTACAACTTTCATGCTTTGAGTTTTCCCAAATTCCTTACTTATTTTCACTAAATTCTGCTGGAATACGAACCTTCTGCAAACTTAGTCAATTTTGTCAAATCTTATGCACCTCACTTTCCATCTTGATTTTGAAATAACTATTTTCACCCATAATCATCCCGGTGGGACTTTACATGTTCAAGGTATAACCTTACCAGTCATTTAACACATTCACACCTAAGCCGAATTTACGGGGTGTTACATTATCTCCCCCTTGGAATCATTCGTCCTCGAATGATGGTCCTGGCTGCAACTACGGCTATCTATGGACATTAAACAGGTGTGATGGGGATATGAGGATACTGAAATATCATGAATACATGTATATCAAACTGAACGAGCACGTGAGCACTAAATACTAAGCTGAGTGAATACTAAAAGACATGGAGATTATAATAGAAGGCCTGAATGAAAAGGTTAATTACCTTCTATATTTTCCTTTTGCTCTTTAAAGAGATGGGGATATCTTGACTTCATGTCCTCCTCGGCTTCCCATGTAGCCTCTTCAACCTTTTGGCTCCTCCAAAGCACTTTTACTAAAGCAATTTCCTTAGTTCTGAGCTTGTGTATTTGTCGATCAAGAATAGCCACTAGAATTTCCTCATAAGACAGACTGTTTTTAACCCCTATAATCTTCGTAGGAACCACAAGTGACGGGTCTCCCATGAATTTCTTCAACATGGACACATGAAACACTGGTGTACAGTAGTTAGTTCTTGTGGCAATTCTAACTCATAAGCCACCTGTCCGATCCTTTGAAAAATTCTATATGGACCAATATAGCGGGGACTAAGCTTCCCCTTCTTCCCATAACGCCTTTCATGGGCGATACTTTCAGAAACACCCAATCATCAACTTGAAACTCTAAGTCTCTACGCCGTACGTCCGAATAGGACTTTTGGCGACTTTGAGCCGTCTTCAAATGCCTTTGTATCAAGTTGACTTTCTCCATAGCCTGATAGACCAAATCGGGTCCTAACAACTCCGCTTCTCCGACTTCGAACCAACCAATTGGTGATCTACACCTTCGACCATACAGAGCTTTGTACGGTGCCATCTTGATACTAGAGTGATAGCTGTTATTGTAAGCAAACTCAATGAGAGGTAGATGATCGTCCCAATTACCTTTAAAATCAATAATACATGCCCTCAACATATCCTCCAGAGTTTGAATGGTGTGTTCTGCCTGTCCATCTGTTTGAGGATGAAAAGCGGTGCTGAGGTTCACCCTTGTGCCCAATCCCTTCTGAAAGGATTTCCAAAAGTTTGCTGTGAACTGAGCACCACGATCTGAGATAATGGACAAAGGAGTCCCATGCAATCAGACAATTTTCTTTAATATACAACTTGGCATAATCCTCGGTCGAATATGTATTCTTCACTGGCAAGAAGTGAGCTGAATTGGTAAGTAGGTCTACAATCACCCAACTCGAATCGCGCTTCCGTAACGAGCGAGGTAGACCTGTTATGAAGTCCATGTTTATCATCTCCCATTTCTAAATGGGAATTTCTATATTCTGAGTTAAATCGCCAGGCCTCTGGTGTTCGACTTTCACCTGTTGGCAATTTGGACACCTAGCCACGAAATCTGCTATACTCTTTTTCATATCATTCCACCAATAAACCTCATTAAAATCGTGATACATCTTAGAGGAACCTGGGTGAATAGAATACCTGGAATTTTGGGCTTCTGACATAATCCGCTCTCTGAGCCCATCTACGTTTGGAACGTATAGTATCTCAAAGTACCATCATCTCCCCATTGTTCAAAAGCCATAGTCTTGTGTTTGTGAATTCCTTCCTAAAGCTGCAATAAGTAGGGAACACTGAACTGTTTTTCTTTTACTTCGGCTACTAAGGAGGATTCAGCCCTGTTCTGGAGAACAACGCCACCATCTTCGGAGTCCAAAAGTCGAACACCTAGATTTTCTAAGCGGTGGACTTCCTTCATCATAGTTCGCTTGTCTGCCTCAACATGAGCTAAGCTGCCCATAGAACGCCGACTGAGAGCATCGGCTACAACATTTGCTTTCCCCGGATGATAGATGATATAACATCATAATCTTTAAGTAATTCGAGCCACCTTCTCTGACGTAGATTTAATTCTCTTTGCTTGAAGATGTACTGGAGGCTCTTGTGATCTGTAAAAATGTCAACATGTACCCCATACAGATAATGGCGCCAGTCTTAAGCGCGAACACCACAGCTGCTAATTCAAGGTCATGAATCCGATAATTCTTCTCGTGAGCCTTGAGCTGTCTCGACGTGTAAGCTATGACTTTACCGTGCTGCATTAATACACACCCAAGACCAACCCCTGAAGCATCATAATAAACAACGAACCCTTCGGTTCCTTCTGGTAGTGTCAGGACTGGAGCTGAAGTCAGCCTTTTCTTTAACTCCTCAAAACTTTTCTTGCACGCGTCTGACCATTGAAACTTGACTTTCTTCTGAGTTAATCTAGTTAAAGGGGACGATATAGAAGAAAATCCATATACGAAACGCCTATAATAGCCCGCTAGACCCAAGAAACTTCTTATATTGGATACTGAGGTGGGTCAAGGCCAATTCTTCATTGCCTCTATTTTCTGAGAGTCCACCTTCACGCCTTCCCCTGAGATGACATGGCCCAAAAACGCTACTGATTTCAACCAGAATTCACACTTAGAAAATTTTGCATATAGCTTATGATCCTGCAGTATCTGCAACACAATTATAAGATGTTCTACATGGTCAGTCTGGCTACGGGAATAAATCAAGATGTCATCAATAAACACAATAACAAACAAATCAAGATAAGGCTTGAAGACCCTATTCATAAGGTCCATGAAAGCTGCTGGTGCATTCGTTAAACCAAATGACATTACCAGGAATTCGAAATGCCCATATCGAGTCCTAAAAGCTGTTTTTGGAATATCAACTTCCTTAACCTTCAACTGATGGTATCCCGATCTGAGGTTAATCTTGGAATAACACTGGGCACCCTGAAGTTGATCAAATAAATTATCTATTCCGGGAAGAGGGTACTTGTTCTTGATGGTGACTTTATTCAACCGGCGATAGTCAATGCACATACGCAAAGTCACATCCTTCTTTCGGACAAACAAGACCAGTGCGCCCCAAGGTGAGACACTTGGCCTTATAAATCCCTTATCTAGAAGATCTTTCAACTGGACTTTTAACTCTTTTAACTCTGCTGGAGCCATTCTATAAGGCGGAATAGATATCGGCTTAGTGCATGGAAGTAGATCAATTCCAAAGTCAATTTCCATATGGGGAGGGACTCCAGGGAGATCTTCGGGAAACACTTCTGGAAACTCATTTACAATTGGTACCGACTGGAGAGTGAGGATCTGAGCGTCTGCATCCTTAACTCGAACCAGGTGATAGATATATCCCTTGGAGATCATCTTTCTAGCTTTAAGATAGGAAATAAACCTACCCTTAGGTGCTACTACATCACCCTTCCATTCTAAGACTCGTTTACCGGGAAATTCAAAACTTACTATTTTGGTTCTACAACCCACTTTGGCATAACATGACTCTAACCAATCCATGCCCATGATCACATCAAAGTCTAATATCTCCAATTCTACTAAGTCTGCTACAGTAAGACGATGATGCACTTTGACTGGACATCCCCTATAGATATACCTTGCTATAACTGATTCTCCAACTGGAGTGGACACTTCAAAGGGTTCACCCAACTTTTCTGGTTCAATCCCAAATTTCTTTGCAATATATGGGGTTACATAAGATAGGGTGGATCCCGGATCTATAAGAGCATAGACATCAAAACTGAATATATTTAGCATACCTATGACAACATCTCCATGAGCCTCTGTATCCTGACGGTCTGCCAGTGCATACAAGCAGTTTCGACCACCGCCTGCAGTATTAAACTTTACTGCACCGTGCCCTTGTTGGGCTTGAGAGTTATTATGGGCTACTGAATTAGTGGACTAAGCTACATTTCCTCCATTGTTCTGCTTTGCCGATGGACAATACCTCAAAAAGTGGCCTTGCTGACCGCACCCAAAGCAACCATTTGTGCCCAAATGACACAACCCTGGGTGCCTCTTACCACACGTGTTGCAAATAGGGTAACTAGGGACTCTGTAACCCACATTAGCCTGTGACTGTGAGTCTGCTGTTCTGAAATTCTGGTTTTTCTTGTTAAACTTTGACCTCTGAACCGGTGCACTAGCTGAAGATGGAGCAGGTCCTAATTTTGATTTCTTGAAAAACTAGCGATTGCCTCCTACTTGAGATCCCCCATGGTTGAAATTTTCTGCAGACTTAGCTCTCTTGTTGAATTCCCTCTCCTTCTCTCTCCGTAGACGTTCTTATTCCTTCAACCTGTCTTCGTTCCCTTGAACAAAGGCAACCATCTTAGTGATGGTCATGTCATTATTCTGAGCAGCTATACTAGAATCATCAAACAAATCATCTGAAAGCCCCAACACAAACCACCTAACTCTAGCCCTCATATCACGTACCATTTCCGGAGCATAATTGGCCAGAGAGACGAACTTGAGGTAGTACTCATTCACACTCATATCATTCTGTCTGAGTCTCTCAAACTCCAAAGCCTTAGCTTCCAAGACCTCAATGGGTATAAAGTGCTCAAAGAACGCATCTGCAAACTCCTTCCAAGTCGCAGGATCCGCATCCTCACCTCGGGACTCTTCCCATGTTTCATACCAAGTGTTGGCAACATCCTTCAGCTGGTACACAACAAGCTTTGTGTTGATACCCAATTTTTCCCTAAGTATTTTTTTACACTCAAAATACTTTCAAAATAACATATATGTGCATACATAAGCATGCCCAAGTGTTTTGGTATTTTTCCCAAATTTCTAAAGACTTTCAAAACCAATTTATTGTCTATTATAGCAGTGCAAAATTCAATAATTATTCCCAAAATTATCATTTTGGTGAATAATTTATTTATTTCTCATATTTACACCAAAATATAATTAAGGTGATATTTGTATATTTTTTACAAATTTATTTGGTATTTTAAAGGCTAAATTGCATATAATTGCAGTTTTTAGCCTACTTTAGGATTTAATAGCATTTTATAATTATGAAATTAGTTCCAATATTTTTAAATTGATATTTATATACTATTAACGGATCCAGTGCTTTTAATTTGCTTTCAAAATCATTTTTTACTATTTTTATAAAATAAAAAGGAAAAACTGGCTATTTAACATTTTAGCCTCATTTCATTACAATTATAGCCCATTCGGATTTCAATTTCAACCCCCAATTTACCCATTCCAAACTCCCCAATTTCCAGCCCCATTTCGATTGGAACCCGACCCGTACCCAATTCAATTACCCGGTCCAGCTCTGATCTAATCTGAGTCGTTGATCAAATGAGATCAACGGCCCAGATTTTATTTCCTAAATTAAATCCCAACAACCCCCCCCCAGACCCCTTATTTCCAAGACGGTCTCTCTCTCTCTATACTGACTCTTGCTCTCCCTTCCCTCTAGAACCTTCTGGTTCTCTCCGATGAATCCACCGCCTCTCCGGCCACCTCCAGCCTCACCTCTCTCGACCACCAGTCGCCGTGAAACCTTGTCTTGTTTATTCCCTCTATCTTCGAGACCCCAGAAGCCCCCACCACACAAGATGGTCACCAGAAGCTTTGCCTGGTTTGTCTCCGGCCTTTTCCCGATGGGTTTTGGTCCAATGGTGCTACGAACACCATTATTGACGAGTTGCACAGCCAGGTTTCTTACCTCTCACTGGTTTTAGAAAACCCTAATTTCTACCTAGACCTCTTAAATCTATGTCTTTTTAACGATTTTTAACTTACTCTTTTGTGTTTTACACTACTCTCTACTCGATCTTTACGAGTGCTCAAGTTTTCAACGCATTGTTCTTCTTTTAAAACTAGGGTTTCTGAACCTCTTTCGAAATCAGTATATCTTCTAATTTTTTAGTACTGTATGTTTGTGTTGGTATTTCTGCTTGTTTGCGTAATCTTCTGGTTTATTTCCCGATTTCTATGTGTTAATTTTGTTCTAACGTTCCACTAATTCTGTGATTTCTTACTTAGGGTTCTTTGATTTTGTGCCTACTATGTTTAAATAGGTCTAATTGTTTTCTATTTACTAAATGTTCTGCCGATTCTATGCATCTCTTCGAATCCCTGATTTTTTGTATGTGATTTCTTTGGAGGTTTTCCACTGATTTGAGTCACTTCCTTGTTTGTGAGATGCTTTCCTTACTTAGTGCTGATTCCCTGTGATTCTCAATCTCGTCTGTGACTTCCTGAACCAATTTTTTTATTCGTCTATAATCCGTCTGTTTATGTGCATAATATACTTTTATTTTACTTTCCTTACTTGTAATTATTTTGTACTTAGTCCCTATTACATGCTCCATGCTATTCCTGTTATAGAAATATTAATCTTGCAAACATCTTCCTTATTTGATGCAATTTGTACCGTTTGAGCTATGACTCCGTAATTGAAGGAAATCCGAGTTTTTAATTGATTCTAATAAGTATTCTTTCTATAATTATAATCAGTCTATACGTATTACCTTATTTTCCACTTATTTTCGAGAACTATAAGTACTCTACCCTCTCTTTAGAAAAAAGGAGATTCAGTGTTCTGAACTCTCTCTTACACACATAAGCATACTCACTGTTCTCTCTTGTTTCTCTATACATCCTCTCTCACTTCCCCTGTTGACTACTGATTACTCAGTCGGCTAAAAGCCAAGACTGAGTGATTTTGGGACTGCTCTACTATTCTACTGCTCTATACATTGCTACTTGCTTGGTCTGCATACTACTGCTCTACTTCTCTGCACACTACTGCTCTATATTATCTCATCCTCGACTGGTATGCCCTCTATTTGATTTACAACTTCCAAAACATGCTTTTTTGCTAATTCATTGATATGATCATCTTTCCTGTAGTTCAGCTTGCCTATGTTTCCTTTACTTGTTAATACATTTCTTCCTTTCCCCCTAACCCCAATACGTTATCAGTTTGTATTCATAACCCTTCCTAGCTATTAAATAATCCTGAATCTCTTTGGGAGGGAGTATGACTGTTGAAGGCTGAAGTGTTTTCTCTGATGTCTGTGCTCTTACATGTGAACTACTTGTCCCCACATCCCTTTTTCCCTATTTGTGTTTACTTCCCTGAACTATATGTGGTATTTTGGCTCTGAGATTGTCAAAATTGTCACATTGTTTTCTTTCAAAACTGGTTCTACATGGATCATTTTTTAAAACTGTTTTTCAACTCAATTTCTTTAAAAGCTATGTCACGCACTCTCACTAATCCTAGAGTTTAGGTTCTACCCCCTTCGTGTAAGCATTGCCTTGGGTACCCTTGAGTACTCATTGAACTTTGATGCACAAGGCTGGTAATCCCACACTACACTTGTTCAACATTTTGGTAGTGTTTGGGTGCTGGTATTGGCCAAGGATCTCAATGGACCCTTAGGGAGCTTTGCCGCACCCAAACAATGGCAAAGGTTGTGAAACTCGAAAGAAGTGAGGTTGGAAGATTGGGCCTGGTTAAAGGCTCCCTATAGAGTAACTTCTTATTTTTCTTTACTTATGTAATTCAGCTATCATGGTTTGTAATAACTTGTAAACAACTGATTGGGGCTATAGTGGAATTGGGTGGGATTACGCATGCTTAGTTTAAGTGATGGGTAGAAAGTATGCCTATAGGGCTTTACTTACCTATTTGTGCAATAGAAACCATGTACAGGACATGCATCTTACATATAGAAATCCTGCTCTAGGCTCTTTACTTTCAGGTTGTTATTATACTCATTTCGTAATCACGATTAGTAACCAACAAACAACTGTTATAAAAAATTACTACTGCATTTAGAGATCATGTTTTAAGAGCTTTATGTGCATTAGACATCATGTTGCTTAGGATTTTATTTCATCTGAGTTGCAATTGCTGAACACCTCGCCAGTTGTTTAATTTAATAACACAAGTTCGGGCTAAACTGCGTCTTCTCTTTAAAAAATTGGAATTAATATGCATGTTCACCTTTTCAAGTAGGCAATACATACGACGCCTAGGCAAGCTTTGGGCCTAAAAAAATTGATTGATTTTGTTTTATCAGTTTCAGACTACTCATCCTCTTTCTAAGGTTCACTCTTTCTTTGAAAATCTCTCTATCTGGAAACCAGTTTCATATTTATACACTCTCACTAATTTTCTGAGTCTCGCCCTATTAAGCTTTCGAGCTACTAGGTTATCTTTTTGTCCAGGAACGTGTTATTTCAAACTGCTGTATTTTCAAATCTCTACTTTCTTCAAACGATGTTTTAACAATTCCCTTACCTTTTACTTACTCAAGTGTTGCCCTCTTAGTTGTATTTCTGCAAGTCAAACATTCTTCGGGCCATTAAGTTTTTTTTTTATTAAACCTTCTACTTTCACTGGAGCTTATCTTTTTCTGGCATTCCTGTTTTTTTTTAAACTCTTATCTTTAAGACCTTAAATGTGTTTGAGACGTGTTAATTACATGTTTACTTGTGGAGGGATTTGTGAGCCACTTATTTGCCTTTGTATGATTCCTTTATGTGTAGTCCTACTTGTTATGTATGTCGCCTAGTATTTTCTCCTTTAAACCTAAGGGTTCAGCCTAGTCCTTACCTCGTAGGAATAGTGGTCCTAAATACCCTCTAGGACTTATAGGATGGGATGGGTACAGCACGCAATAAGCTTTCGTGACCCAATCACGCGTTTAAATAACCTTTACGGGGTGGGAAGGGTAGAATATGGAGATGATGACCGATGCGCTAATATCACGTGCGACCCTTCTTTTGAGGAGTGATTGCTAGGTATTGCATTGAAGTGATCCATATTAATCACAAACCTAGGACCCCTTTCCCCTTTACTTGTTTATCTTTAAGCTTTCTTTTAAAACTAATTTTCTATACTCTCTACTTCTTCAACTCTTAAACTTGTTTGCAAAACTATGTGAAGGCCTTCGCTTTATTTTTCTACTTGTCTTCTTAAAGTCACAATTGTAGCATAGCCGGGAACCACAATTGTGGATCCTAAGGGGTGCCTAACACCTTCCCCTCGGGATAATTTCTAGCCCTTACCCTAATCTCTGGTTTTCCAACTCAAGCTCTTCTAAAAAGTGTCCTAATGCACTATAATCATTAGGTGGCGACTCTTCAACTTCTAAACCCAATTCTCGAAAGGGAATAGAGTTGTCCTCCTAATGTCGTATACCCGATTTCTGACCCCACGGTTAGAGAAAAAGGGGGCGTCGATAGCATGGCGACTCTGCTGGGGATCTTCTTTAGGCTTTTACCATCGCATGTTGCTTGTGACTTTACTATCTCATTAATTGCTTTATTTACTGTCTTTTATTCTTTCACTACGAAACTAACTTGGCTCTTCATGTCTTTTCTTTCCTTTAGTTGCTTTCCTTTACTGCTTTATTTCAATACTATTGTAATTACTGCAATTAGTGTAATCATTTATCTTATGAACGTGAAAATACATGTCAATTTGTTTCAGTCTTGTAAACTACATCTTCAACATCATATTCCACTTGTGCCAAACAAATACCATAGCAACGCTTATAATGAGTGGTTGCGCTCTTCCAATATTATCACCCTTTAAATTCGGCAAAGGCGTATTTGCGGTAAAACCAGTCGATCAGCGGTGCAGTCGACGGTTTCGTGCCTTTCCCTCTTGAGTTGTCCGCTCAAGGGTACCTGTCTAACACCCCGATAGAAACCTTACTCTGTCTAACTATGCATGCATCATGGTCAAACCTAGTCGAGTCAGTTATGTTGTCCACATAATGACTCATTAAGATAGCCTTGTCCAAAGTCCATCGGGTTTCCCTGAAACCCAAACGGACACCTACATGTTCTGTGCATTTATTTGGAGAACTAAATGCTTTTTATGCTAATTATTGGTTTAAATAGTCGAGTCTGGCGGGGTAAGGGTCTAACACTCTGTTTTGCAGAAAATGAGGCACGAAGTCCCCAAATTTGGCATGGTAACCAACATTCATCCAAGGCTGCTAAATTGGTGGGAAGATCTCCACTCCAGTGATCAGACACTCGTCCGAAAATACTTAGGGAATCTTCCTTCTCTTTTAGAAATCCAGCCTGACAACAAAATCATAGAGGCTGCAACTCTGTTCTAGGATAGTGACAGGTCCGTGTTCCGCTTCGGGAACCTTGAAATGACTCCTTTGCTCGAAGAAATAGGAGGCTTAGCTGGTATTCCTTGGGAGACTCCGGGTTTGCTTATGCTAGAGAATCACAAGGGTAGGGGTTTCCTTAAGATGATGGGACTGAAGAAGAACCCAGACTTGACCTGTTTGAAAGACTCCTACATCCCATTCGACTATCTGTACGAGAGGTATGGCCATAGCAAGTCATACCGCACCTACTCAGATGAATTTGCCCTCACCTCACTGGGGCATATTCACAGAAGGGTCTTCATATTCATGTTTTGTTTCCTGGGGATGATAGTGTTCCCTATGAAGAAGGCTAGGATCCACACAAGACTGGCCATGGTAACCAAGATTCTGATGGAAGGAATTGGCGGACAGCCTTTCATTATAGTGCCCATGATTGTTGCTGAGATATACCGGGCTCTGGACAACTGTCAGCGAAAGGCCAGTCATTTTGAGGGATGCAATTTATTACTTCAGCTCTGGCTTATGGAGCACCTCTAGAAAGGAGAATACCGACAGGAGATCTTACGCAGAGACTGGGATGATCACATTGCCTTCCACCAGCCAAGGCATATGAATTAAATGCCTAACATGTTCGCTCAGCCAGAGGATGCTGGAAGATGGGTGGAGCTATTCGAGAATCTAAAAGAAGACCAGGTACAGTGGATGGTCGAATGGTTCCCTACGGAAGAATTCATTGTTCGATCCCGAGATGCACCATTTCTCATACTCATTTGTCTAAGAGGAACTTATCCCTACGTTCCCCTCCGAGCCATGAGGCAGGAGGTAAGAAAGCAAATCATACCAAGGGTCGACAAAATGAGTTACTTTAGGGCTAATTTCCAGGACGATGATAGCCCTCACAAATGCCAAGCTCAACACTTGTGGCATTGCAAGGTCGTTTTGGGGAAAGAATTTATTGAGCCAGACAGTTATCATGCTGGTTGCGTTCCGCACTATTCGGGTTGGTTGGAAGATAATCATAATGGTATGGGTCATCCCGGGTTCATTCACGGACACAGAATCATCGACGAGAAAGCTGAAGCATGGGTTAAGTACAATCAACTGCGCAAGAGGATTCGAGAGTGTGAAAGTGAGCATGGGGAAATACAAGAAGCCCATCAGAAGTTGATCGGGGAATGGAAGGATATGGCTGTCAGCGCCAACAAGCGACTAGGGTATTTGGAGCGGGGTCTAGTGGAGCTAGAAGGAAAGTTCCTCAAGAGGATTGAAGATTGTCTAAACGCTGAAGGGAATGCAGGCGGACATTTAGCCCAAGCGTATCTACTGCTAGGACTGCGCGAGCTGGTGAAGCTGTTCGAGGGGGATAAAGATACCGAATCTGGGGAAGGTCCTTCTGGGACCAAGTAGTTAGGAGTCTTTTATTTTGCTTTCAATGATGTAATAAGGCCAATGACCACTAGTGACATTTTATTATTTAGCGTCGTTTTGGATTCGTCTTATTTTTATCAATAAAATGAGGCATTTAGCATTTAAGTTCTCCGAGTTAATTTGTCGCTAGGCCTACCTCGGGCACAATAAGGCACCCAAATTATGACGCGATTTATATTCTTGCACAATGTGTTTAAATATTGCAACATTTTCTTCTCATAACCCGAACTAACTTGTTACTTTTTTGTTTTTCTTTATTTTTATTCCCCTCCCCAAAGGTTAGTTCGTGTATTCTGGCACCATCATCATACAATACGAGATCCAAGGGCCCTCTACCTCCTCCTACTCTGAGTCCTATCCGGAACAAGAACAAAGGCAGAATGGGAGATTCAAGCGCCAGAAAGGAAATTGAAAGAATTGAGATTCCTCAGGGTACCCCAGTTGCTAAGGAAACTGCTACCCAACTTGAGCAGAAACTATTGAAGTTCCAAGAAGAACTGGATCAAGTGCGAAACTTGGCAAATTTATCATTCACTCTCACCGCTCCTGATGTCAACTTTCCAAATGCTCAAAACTTCGCACCTCCACAGAACACCCCACAACCACAGATGCAACCCACTCATGCTCAACACTGCAACACATGCCACACTCCGCTACTCATTCCTGAACCACTGAACACCACAAACGACCACCCCCACAACACTCTCATCTATGTAGATACCATACCCCCACTATACTCAACCAATCTCAAGTGCACCTGAGTCTGATGACAAGTACACTCTTATCAGAAACTTGGCAGCATAACTCAAGAAGTTGACCAGCCGAGTCCAGGGCATGGAAGGAAACAGAGGCATAGAGGGGCTGAATTATGAGGACTTCTGCATTCAGCCAGATGTTGAACTTCCGGAGGGATACAAACCTCCCAAGTTCGAAATGTTTGATGACACGAGAGATCCCAGAGTCCATTTAAGGACATATTGTGATAAGCTGGTCGGAGTCAGAAGGAATAAGAAAATTCGTATGAAACTCTTCATGAGAAGCCTGAAGGGGGATGCTTTATCCTGGTACATCAGTCAGGACCCCAAGAAATGGATAAGCTGGGTAGGTATGGCATCAGATTTCATGGATAGGTTCCGATTCAATACAGAGAATGCACCGGATGTATTCAACATCCAGAATCTGAAGAAGAAGCCTACCGAGACATTCCGCGAGTATGCTACTCGTTGGAGATCAGAGGTTGATAAGGTCAGGCCGGCCTTATAAGAGGAACAAATGAACAGATTCTTTGTCCGGGCTCAGGACCCACAATATTATGAGAGGTAGATGCTGATCGAGGGCCAGAAATTCTCCGGTATCATCAAGCTGGGAGAAAGAATTGAGGAAGACATTAAGAATGGTATGGTTACTAATCTTGAAGCATTGCAGGACACCAACAAGGCTTTACAGTGTGGTGGCACGGCCAAGAAGAAGGATGTCAATGCCGTGATGGTTGCACAGGGAGCCAAATCACCACTAAAATACCACACTTACCCGTCACTTCCACTTACATATCAGCCTATCCCGAATTACCAAGTACCCGCACCCTCTTACCAAAATCCATCACCCGTTTACCAATCATCTCCACCTCCCGCATATCAACCCACTTCACCCAGATACTCTCAACCTGCACCCATTTACCAAGTTTATAATGCCCAACCCCCTCACTACCAATCACCTCCCACTCGCCAAAATTTCCCTAGACCTAGACCAAATTTTTACCGCAGACCGCCCAGACAATATAAAGCCATCGCTGAGCCAATTGACCAACTGTATGAGAAACTTAAAGTTGCTGGTTACGTCTCCCCTATCCCTGCCATAACTCCAAAAAATCCTTCCCAGTGGGTCAACCCTAATAAGACATATGCGTACCACTCCAGCATGAAGGGACATACCATTGATGATTGTCACTCGTTGAAGGACAAGATTCAAACTCAGATCGACAATAAGGTTATCGTAGCAAAGGAGCCTACTCCTAATGTCCGCAACAACCCTCTGCCTGATCACAGAGGTGGGGACATTCACATGATCGAGATCGAAGATGACTAGGACCCCAAGGGATCGATAGGACTGATTGTTGAGGATGATGAGCCAAAGAAACCAGCAGTCACACTTAACTCGATTGTTGTGCAGAACCAGCCCTCCAGGGGCGATAAAGTAAACATGTCTATACCTCTCGAATTTGAAGCACCTTCTTCTGTGAAGGTGGCCGGGCCAATTGAGGTTGAGTTTGGGGTTCCAAAGGCACCTATACCCTTTGAAGTTGTTGTGTTACCACCGAGGGTACCCATTCCTGTAGCAATGTCAGATATAACATCGTTCCACTCAAACGTCATACCATGGGATTACACAGCTGAGGCAATGAGGAAAGGAAAGACCAAGACGGGAGAAGCAATTGTTGTGCAGGGTATGACCAGAACAGGCAGGGTTTACACTCCAGAGCACCTAGCTGAGTCCAGTAAGCAAGCCTCAGGACGGACTACTGAAACTGGTCCCGATGATCTTTGGAGAAAAATACAAGCTAAGGAGTATTCGGTCGTTGAGCAGTTGAAAAAAACACCAGCACAGATCTTCATCCTAGCTCTTCTACAGAGCTCTGATGCACACAAAAATGCCTTGATGAAGATATTGAGCGAAGCTTTTGTGCCCAGCAATATAACTGGGGGCGAAATGGCAAATATAGTAGGACAAATACTGGAAAGCCACAAAATCACCTTAGACGAAGATGAGCTGCCGCCGGAAGGACTAAGTCACAACATGGCCCTACACATCATCGTACAATGCGAGGATTACTTCGTCACTAGAGTCTTGATCGATGGAGGCTCCAGCCTCAACATCTGTCCGTTGATAACTCTAAGAACATTGGGAAAGAGCCTGCACGAGATCAAAGATGGGGCCATCAATGTCAAAGCCTTCGATGGGTCCCAAAGGTCTACTATCAGAGAGATCAGCATATGCTTGCAAATGGGGCCAACCGGTTCGACGTTGACTTTCAAGTGATAGATGTCCCAACATCCTACAATTTGTTGTTGGGACTACCATGGATCCACGCCGCTGGAGCTGTGGCATCAACCCTGCATCAGGCAGTGAAGTTTGAATGGAATCACCAAGAGGTGATTATTCATGGCGATGGTAGCAACCCCATATATAGTCGCCAGACCATCCCGATGATTGGAGGCAGAAGGAGAATAGGCGGAGAAACATACCACCACATTGAAAGAGTCAACACTGTAGACAAAGATAAATGGTGGGATAACAAGATTGAAAGTATCCTGAATTGGTGTGGATACGAACCTGGAAAGGGACTCGGCAAAAACCTCCAGGGAATCGCCAAACCCATCAAGCTGAAGAAACATGGCACTACATTTGGTTTGGGGTATGAGTACACTTGGGAGGAGTTCAATCACTGGTCGCCACCATGGCGCGGTCCCTACTAACCACTGGAGCATCCGATACCTCACCTGGAGCAGACTTTCCAGCCGGCAGATACTGTATATGGGTCGGAGGAAGATGAAGCATTGGCAGCCGTGAGGAATCTGTTCCTGGAGGATGATGATATGGACTGTTGTGTTATCTTTGAGGGGGAAGGGGAGGAAGGCCCTTCTATACAAGTTGTGAACCGAGGAGAGCGCCTCAGCAATTGGTCAATCAGAACCACCAGGACCCAGAAAGCTTCGGGGTACCAAGGCTAAACAAAAGCACCATGCATCATATTTTACTTTTTACTAGCTGATTTTATTTCCGCATTGTCTTTAATTCTGAAAAAAGCTTTCATACTCAAAACAATTGCGAATTTAATCGAAGCATTTCAGTTTATATCTCGCTCTTATTATTTTTCTATCATTTTATTTTACACAACATTACTATTACTTGCCTTGACGATGAACCAACGATTGTGACTTGCAACGAGACAATGCAACAAACTGATACGGACTCAGAAGAAGATGATATGCCAGAAGAGGTCGTTAGAGGAGTTGAGAATTTTGAAAATAGGCCTAAGTCTAACTTGGATGAAACTGAGGTCGTTAATCTGGGAGATACAGAGAATGTCAAAGAAATGCGCATCAGTGTTCACCTGTCACCATCAGAAAAGAAAGAGTACACAGAGTTCCTAAAGGAATATGAAGACATATTCGCCTGGTCATATGATGATATGACTGGTCTCAGCACATCCATTGTAGCTCACAAACTGCCAACAGATCCAACATGCCCGCCGGTAAAGCAGAAGCTCAGGAAATTCAAACCTGACATGAGTTTGAAAATCAAAGAAGAGGTTACCAAGCAAGTCAAAACCAAGGTTCTCAGGGTAGTAGAGTATCCGAGATGGTTAGCCAACATCGTGCCAGTACCAAAAAAGGATGGGAAAGTTAGAGTTTGTGTTGACTATCGGGATCTTAATCAGGCCAGTCCCAAAGACGACTTCCCCTTGCCCAACATACACATTCTTATAGACAACTGCGCCAAGCACGAGTTGCAGTCTTTTGTTGATTGTTTCGCTGGGTATCATCAGATATGGATGGATGAGGAAGATGCAGAGAAAATGGCTTTCATCATGCCGTGGGGAATGTACTGTTACAAAATGATGCCATTCGGTTTGAAGAACGTTGTTGCCACCTACATGAGAGCCATGACTACCATCTTTCATGACGTGATACACAAGGAGATCGAGGTATATGTGGATGATATCATCATCAAATCCAAGAAATCCAGGGATCACATGGAAGATCTAAGAAAGTTCTTCAACAGACTGAGGAGGTACAACCTGAAACTGAATCCCGCCAAGTGTGCATTCGGGGTTCCTGCTGGAAAATTATTGGGCTTCATCGTGAGTCGTCGAGGAATAGAATTGGATCCATTAAAGGTCAAAGCTATCCAATAATTTCCGCCGCCAAAGAACAAGAAGGACATGATTAGTTTCCTGGGGAGACTCAACTATATCAGCCGGTTCATTGCTCAGTCCACTGTCATTTATGAACCTATCTTCAAAATGTTGAGAAAAGATGCTGCTACCAAGTGGACTGATGATTGTCAGAAAGCTTTTGACAGAATTAAGGAATACCAGTCAACGCCGCCAGTCTTGGTTCCGCCTGAGCCAAGAAGTCCCCTATTGCTTTACCTTGTGGTATTGGATGGAGCATTCGGTTGTGTTCTGGGACAACATGATGAAACAGGGAGAAAGGAGCAAGCCATCTACTATCTCAGTAAGAAGTTCACATCGTACGAGGCCCGGTATTCTCTTTTAGAACGCACTTGTTGTACTCTGACTTGGGTCGCGCAGAAGTTGAGGCATTACTTCTGTGCTTACACTACTTATCTCATATCCAGAATGGACCCTCTAAAGTATATCTTCCAGAAACCCATGCCCACTGGCAAGCTCGCCAAGTGGCAAATCCTGCTAACTGAATTCGACATTGTTTACGTGACCCAAAAAGCAATCAAAGGGCAAGCCTTGGCGGACCATCTCGCCGAGAATCCCGTAGACGGAGAATACGAGCCCTTAAAAACGTATTTTCCCAATTGAAGAGGTATCTTTCATAGGAGAAGATATTGCTGAATCCTATGATGGTTGGAGGCTGTTTTTCGACGGAGCTGCAAATTTCAAAGGAGTTGGCATAGGAGCAGTCCTAGTATCAGAAACCGGCCAACACTACCTGGTATCTGCCAAGCTCAGGTTCCCTTGCACCAATAATATGGTCGAATATGAAGCCTGCATCTTGGGGCTCAAAATGGCCATTGACATGAACGTTTAGGAGTTGCTAGTGATCGGGGATTCAGACTTGCTCATACATCAGGTTCGAGAAGAGTGGGAAACCAAGAACTCTAAGATACTTCCCTACTTGCATCATATATAGGAGTTGAGGAAAAGGTTCACAAAGACAGAATTTCAGCACGTCCCCAGAGTCCAGAACGAGTTTGCTGATGCATTAGCTACTTTATCGTCCATGATCCAGCATCCAGATACAAATTTCATTGATCCCATCCCAGTAAAGATTCATGATCAGCCAGCTTATTATGCCCACATTGAGGAAGAAGCGGATGGAAAACCATGGTTCCACGACATCAAGGAGTACTTGACAACAAGGGAATATCCAGGACTTGCCAACGCTACTCAGAAGCGCACACTTCGTAGGCTATCCAGCAACTTCTTTCACAGTGGAGGAATCATGTATAGGAGGACTCCCGATTTGGGTTTACTAAGGTGTGTCAAAGCAAAAGAAGCATCCAGGCTATTGGACGAAGTGCATGCAGGGACCTGCGGGCCGCACATGAATGGTTTTGTCTTAGCGAAGAAGATACTCCGAGCAGGGTATTTTTGGATGACTATGGAAACAGACTGTATCCAGTATGTTCACAAATGCCATCGCTGTCAGATACATGCAGATATGATAAAGGAACCTCCAAGTGAGCTTACTGCAATAAGCTCACTGTGGCCAATCGCCGCTTGGGGAATGGATGTTATCGAACCTATCGAGCTTGTCGCATCAAATGGGCACAGGTTCATCTTAGTGACAATCGATTATTTTACCAAATGGGTCGAAGCAGCATCATACAAGGTGGTCACTAAGAAGGTTGTGGCGGGTTTCATGCGCGACCGCATTGTTTGTCGGTTCAGAGTTCCAGAATATCATCACCGATAATGGTTCCAATCTCAACAGCGACTTGATGAAAGCGATGTGTGAAATTTTCATGATCAAACACAAGAACTCTACAGCCTACAAGCCTCAGATGAATGGAGATGTGGAAGTAGCCAACAAGAATATCAAGAAGATACTAAGGAAGATAGTCGAAAGGCACAAACAATGGCATGAGAAACTATCATTCGCCTTATTGGGATACCGCACTACAGTCCGCACATCGACTGGAGAAGCTCCCTACATGCTGGTTTATGGTACAGAGGCGGTCATCCCCGCCGAGGTAGAAATTCCCTCCTTAAGGATCATACAAGAAGTAGAGTTAGATGATGCAAAATGGGTAAGAGGTCGCTACGAGTAGTTAGCCCTTATGGTACAGAGGCGGTCATCCCCGCCGAGGTAGAAATTCCCTCCTTAAGGATCATACAAGAAGTAGAGTTAGATGATGCAGAATGGGTAAGAGGTCTCTACGAGTAGTTAGCCCTTATAGATGGGAAAAGGATGAATACAGTTTGCCACGGCAGTTGTATCAGAACAGAATGTCCAGAGCCTTCAACAAAAGGGTTAAGCCAAGGAAATTTACACCGGGGCAGCTAGTGTTGAAGAAAATATTCCCACATCAAGATGAAGCTAAGGGGAAGTTCTCTTCCAATTGGCAGGGTCCGTACATGGTTCACCGGGTTCTAACTGGAGGAGCCCTTATTCTTGCAGAGATGGATGGATAAGTCTGGCCGAAGCCAATCAATTCAGATGCAGTGAAACGATATTATGTGTAACCGCTTATGATTCCCTTAATGATGTAATTTGAAATACGCCTAACATGATTCCCGTTTAAGAGGGGATACGTAGGCAGCCCTATGGGTTCGGTCATAATTTAATAAAAATCATATTTTCCCCCACTATTGGATCTAGGGCAGAATTTTGAGGAGGACGCTCAAAATTTCGAAGTTGATTTTAGTCCATGCATCGCTAGAAGCGCCAGCCCAGTGAACTGGGGCAGAATTTTGAGGAGGACCCTCAAAATTCTGAAGATGATTTTTTTAGTCATTCAGCACAGCCGTCAGAAATGTCTGCTTAGCAAACTGGGGCAGAATTTTGAGGAGGACCCTCAAAATTCCGGAGTGAAAGAGGTTGCAATGACTTGAACCACGTCGCAGTCATTGGTTCATCTAAAGAAAACTATTTTCGATTATATATTTGCTAAAGCATGCATAACTATTATCCAAATTGCTGTTGTTTAGCGACGCTACCCCAATGACACACAACTTCAAGAGCCCGGGGGACGAACTAACCTTTCCCCTCACAGAACTCACGATTTTCTTTGGATGCAGGCACTCGACTTGCAATATCTTCTGGTATATTTATGTACGCATACTCTCCCAAGAATGTAACTTTTCAGAATCATCACTTGCCCGCAATTGCTATCCGTACACAATCTCCCCAGCAGTCATATTGTCATAATCCTATCAGCTAAGAGATTTTACTACTAATCATCCTTTTACATTCTTGCATTGCATAAGGCTACCTTTCTGCCTTCCGAGACTAAGCTCTGTCTCCATCTGCATTTTGCATAAGGCTACTCTTCTGCCTTTCGAGACTAAGCATTGTCTCCCATCTGCATTTCTTGCGTTGCATAAGGCTACCTTTCTGCCTTTCGAGACTAAGCTCTGTCTCCATCTGCATTTTGCATAAGGCTACCTTTTTGCCTTCCGAGGTTAAGCTCTACCTCCATCTGCATTTCTCTGCATTGCATAAGGCTACCTTTTCTGCCTTTTGAGACTAAGCTCTGTCTCCATCTACATTTCCTGCATTTTGCATAAGGCTACCTTTCTGCCTTCCGAGACTAAGCTCTGTCTCCATCTGCATTTCCTACATTGCATAAGGCTACCTTTCTGCCTTCCGAGACTAAGCTCTGTCTCCATCTGCATTTTGCATAAGGCTACCTTTCTGCCTTTCGAGACTAAGCTCTGTCTCCATCTGCATTTTGCATAAGGTTACCTTTCTGCCTTTCGAGACTAAGCTCTATCTCCATCTGCATTTTGCATAAGGCTACCTTTCTGCCTTCCAAGGCTAAGCTCTGTCTCCATCTGCATTTTGCATAAGGCTACCTTTCTGCCTTTCGAGGTTAAGCTCTGTTTCCATCCTGCATGGCTGAAATATCGCCACTTTATATTTTTGCATCGACTGAAAGATCGCCACCTTATCTCTCTCGCATGGCTGAAATATCGCCACCTTTTACGCCTCGCATCGGCTGAAATATCGCCAAATCCTACATTTCATGGGATGTAAGATCGTCACCTTCTACATTTCATGGGCTGAAAGATCGCCAAATTGTCCAAAGGCGTCATTGTTCAGAGGTACCATTTGCATAGCCCGAGAACATCATTTCATAGCCTGCGAATACTTTATTATACGCTTCATGACCCAGGACATCATGATCTGAGGACATCATCCTAACTGTCCAAAGACAACATTCATGGTCCGATGGGAACTTGCATCACGTTTAAATTTATGCACAATGTATGTTGGTATTATTCATTTGCAGGTACACCGACTATCAACAGTCACCTCAGCAGGAGCGATCCCGCTCCAGTTCCCGCAGCCTATCACACTTCAACCACTTTTCTCAACCAAACATCACGTCCGTTCTTTTCAAAATCTCCATCGGCATATACCGTCAATAGATCCTGAACTACACGTTGCCTGATTCCTGTAAGACCAGGGATATGTAGGCAGCTCAGGAACCAGAGCTCGAGCAAAACTTTTCAAATCGTTTCTTTTCGGGCAAAATTCGTCATCGTATCTTTACCCGACAACTCTTTCATCCTTCCCGGGTAAAGAGGGGCAGCTATTGATACCTAATTTTTCCTTAAGTATTTTTTTACACTCAAAATACTTTCAAAATAACATATATGTGCATACATAAGCATGCCCAAGTGTTTTGGTATTTTTTCCAAATTTCTAAAGACTTACAAAACCAATTTATTGTCTATTTTAGCAGTGCAAAATTCAATAATTATTTCCCAAAATTATCATTTTGGTGAATAATTTATTTATTTCTCATATTTACACCAAAATATAATTAAGGTGATATTTGTATATTTTTTACAAATTTATTTGGTATTTTAAAGGCTAAATTGCATATAATTGCTGTTTTTAGCCTACTTTAGGATTTAATAGCATTTTATAATTATGAAATTGGTTCCAATATTTTTAAATTGATATTTATATACTATTAACAGATCCAGTGCTTTTAATTTGCTTTCAAAATCATTTTTTATTATTTTTATAAAATAAAAAGGAAAAATTGGCTATTTAACATTTTAGCCTCATTTCATTACAATTATAGCCCATTCGGTTTTCAATTTCAACCCCCAATTTACCCAATCCAAACTCCCCAATTTCTAGCCCCATTTCGATTGGAACCCGACCCATACCCAATTCAATTACCCGGTCCAGCTCCGATCTAATCTGAGCCGTTGATCAAATGAGATCAACGACCCAGATTTTATTTCCTAAATTAAATCCTAACAACCCCCCCAGACCCCTCATTTCCAAGACGGTCTCTCTCTCTCTCTCTCTCTATACTGACTCTTGCTCTCCCTTCCCTCTAGAACTTCTGGTTCTCTCCGATGAATCCACCGCCTCTCCAGCCACCTCCAGCCTCACCTCTCTCGACCACTAGCCGTCATGAAACCTTGTCTTGTTGATTCCCTCTACCGTCGAGACCCCAGAAGCCCCCACCACACAAGATGGTCACCAGAAGCTTTGCCTGGTTTGTCTCCGCCCTTTTCCCGATAGGTTTTGGTCCGATGGTGCTACGAACACCATTATTGACGAGTTGCACAGCCATGTTTCTGACCTCTCACTAGTTTTACGAAACCCTAATTTCTACCTAGACCTCTTAAATCTCTATCTTTTTAACGATTTTTATTTTACTCTTTTGTGTTTTACACTACTCTCTACTCGATCTATACGAGTGCTCAAGTTTTCAACGCCTTGTTCTTCTTTTAAAACTAGGGTTTCTGAACCTCTTTCGAAATCACTATATCTTCTAATTTTTTTAGTACTGTATGTTTGTGTTGGTATTTCTGCTTGTTTGCGTAATCTTCTGGTTTATTTCCCGATTTTTATGTGTTAATTTTGTTCTAACGTTCCACTGATTCTGTGATTTCTTACTTAGGGTTCTTTGATTTTGTGCCTACTGTATTTAAATAGGTCTAATTGTTTTCTAATTACTAAATGTTCTGCCGATTCTGTGCATCTCTTCGAATCCCTGATTTTTTGTATGTGATTTCTTTGGAGGTTTTCCACTGATTTGAGTCACTTCCTTGTTTGTGAGATGCTTTCCTTACTTAGTGTTGATTCCCTATGATTTTCAATCTCGTCTGTGACTTCCTGAACCAATTTTTTTATTCGTCTATAATCCGTCTGTTTATGTGCATAATATACTTTTATTTTACTTTCCTTACTTGTAATTATTTTGTACTTAGTCCCTATTACATGTTTCATGCTATTCCTGTTAAGGAAATATTAGTCTTGCAAACATCTTTCTTATTTGATGCAATTTGTGTCGTTTGAGATATGACTCCCTAATTGAAGGAAATCCGAGTTTTTAATTGATTCTAATAAGTATTCTTTCTATAATTATAATCAGTCTATACGTATTACCTTATTTTCCACTTATTTTCGAGAACTATAAGTACTCTACCCTCTCTTTAGCAAAAAGGAGATTCAGTGTTCTGAACTCTCTCTTACACACATAAGCATACTCACTGTTCTCTCTTGTTTCTCTACACATCCTCTCTCACTTCCCCTGTTGACTACTGATTACTCAGTCGGTTGAAAGCCAAGACTGAGTGATTTTGGGACTGCTCTAATATTCTACTACTCTATACATTGCTACTTGCTTGGTCTGCATACTACTGCTCTACTTCTCTGCACACTACTGCTCTATATTATCTCATCCTCGACTGGTATGCCCTCTATTTGATTTACAACTTCCAAAACAATATGTTTTTATACATACTGCACTTTATCTTATTTCTTTCATGCTTCTACTTATGGTTCTGCTGTCTTCATTGCAATTAGCATGCTTTTTTGCTAATTCATTGATGTGATCATCTTTCCTCTAGTTCAGCTTGTCTATGTTTCCTTTACTTGTTAATACATTTCTTCCTTACCCCCTAACCCCAATACGTTATCAGTCTGTATTCATAACCCTTCCTAGCTATTAAATAATCCTAAATCTCTTTGGGAGGGAGTATGACTGTTGAAGGCTGAAGTGTTTTCTCTGATGTCTGTGCTCTTACATGTGAACTACTTGTCCCCACTTCCCTTTTTCCCTATTTGTGTTTACTTCCCTGAACTATATGTGGTATTTTGGCTCTGAGATTGTCAAAATTGTCACATTGTTTTCTTTCAAAACTTGTTCTACATGGATCATTTTTTTAAACTGTTTTTCAACTCAATTTCTTTAAAAGCTATGTCACGCATTCTCACTAATCCTAGAGTTTAGGTTCTACCCCCTTCGTGTAAGCATTGCCTTGGGTACCCTTGAGTACTCATTGAACTTTGATGCACAAGGCTGGTAATCCCACACTACACTTGTTCAACATTTTGGTAGTGTTTGGGTGCTGGTATTGGCCAAGGATCTCAATGGACCCTTAGGGAGCTTTGCCGCACCCAAACCATGGCAAAGGTTGTGAAACTCGAAAGAAGTGAGGTTGGAAGATTGGGCCTGGTTAAAGGCTCCCTATAGAGTAATTTCTTATTTTTCTTTACTTATGTAATTCAACTATCATGGTTAGTAATAACTTGTAAACAACTGATTTGGGCTATAGTGGAATTGAGTGGGATTACGCATGCTTAGTTTAAGTAATGGGTAGAAAACATGTCTATAGGGCTTTACTTACCTATTTGTGCAATAGAAACCATGTATAGGACATGCATCTTACATATAGAAATCCTGCTCTAGGCTCTTTACTTTCAGATTGTTATTATACTCATTTTATAATCACGATTAGTAACCAACAAACAACTATTATAAAAAATTACTACTGCATTTAGAGATCATGTTTTAAGAGCTTTATGTGCATTAGACATCATGTTGCTTAGGATTTTATTTCATCTAAATTGCAATTGCTGAACACCTCGCCAGTTGTTTAATTTAATAACACAAGTTCGGGCTAAACTGCGTCTTCTCTTTAAAAAATTGGAATTAATATGCATGTTCACCTTTTCAAGTAGGCAATACATACGACGCCTAGGCAAACTTTAGGCCTAATAAAAATTGATTGATTTTGTTTTATCAGTTTCAGACTACTCAGCCTCTTTTAACTTTCTGAACTTTGTTTCTCGTTTGCCTTTCTAAGGTTCACTCTTTCTTTGAAAATCTCTCTATCTGGAAACCAGTTTCATATTTATACACTCTCACTAATTTTCTGAGTCTCGCCCTATTAAGCTTTCGAGCTACTAGGTTATCTTTCTGTCCAGGAACGTGTTATTTCAAACTGCTGTATTTTCAGATCTCTACTTTCTTCAAACGATGTTTTAACAATTCCCTTACCTTTTACTTACTCAACTGTTGCCCTCTTAGTTGTATTTCTGCAAGTCAAACATTCTTTGGGCCATTCAGTTTTTTTTTTATTAAACCTTTTGCTTTCACTGAAGCTTATCTTTTTCTGGCATTCCTGTAAGCACGTGATTTTTGCCCTATATGAGAATTACTCCCAAAAAATTCAAAAATAAAATGATTTTTCTTTGATGTGCAATTTTGTGATATTTTGAATAATTATTTGTATTTGTCTGTGCGTGTTTATTTGCTAAATTAATAAAAAAATACAAAAGTATGTCGCATTTTGCATGTAGGATTTAATTCTACAATTGTTAGTAATTAAATTTGTTTTACAAAAATTAAAAATTACAAAAATAGGCATCGTTTGCATTTTTAGCATTTAATGTCCAAATATAAAATTTTATGCTTAATTATTACTTAATTGTGCGTTAATTGTTATTGGGAGTTAATTTGCATTTTTATAACTTAATTTAGTTCTTAACAATAAGTTAAGTATTTTTATAATTTAGTTTTAGAGAAATAAAAGAAGAAAAGAGAGCAAAAATATAAGGAAAGTCGGAATTGGGCCTCTTCTTCGATTTCAAGCCACATGCCCAAAAAATGGCCCAATCTTCCCTACGACCCAGTCCATTTCGAACTGGATCGACCCAGTCCATAACCCAAAAGACCCAAACCCCCTTTGTCTTTCATTTTTTACAAAACAAAAACAAAAAAGAAGAAGAAAAGAAGAAAACCCTAGACTAAGTCATCCGCCCCCACCCCTCCTATCTTCTTCTTCTTCCTTTCTTTCTCCTCCTACCCCAAACTCCTCCCATGGCAGCCCTTCCCCCTCACACCCCTGCCCCCCTCACATCAACACACACATAACACAACCACTCTCACCCCCACGACATCCCCTCGCTGCCATGGCTGCGTTTTTCAAAGTCGTCGAGCAACTTTTACGCCACCATTGTTGCCCGTAGTTGCTTCTCCTCATGCTGTTGCGTTTTCTTCTTCTCCGACACTGCTGCTGCTTCAGAACCCCACGTTGCCAAACACCCCTCCGTCGAGCTTCGTCTACTGTTTAAGTTTCTGGGCAGATTCGAGTCGATTTTGGTGCGATAATCGCTTCCGGGCAGATTTGTTTTGTTCAAGTTCAAATTTCGTCCATATCTTGTTCGTTGTTTTCGGATCCAAAATCGCTAAATATTTGATTCTTGTTTTGTTCGTTGTTCATCGTTAAAATAATTTTCTAGTTTGTTCATATGTTTTGTTGAATTAATTTTCAGATTTCAAATGGAAATTAATTAATTTGTATTTCATGTTTATTTCATGTTTGTTTTGTTGTTTAGGTAAATAGTTGTTAGTTTAATGTTGGTTAAATACAAAGTGAAGTTTAATTAATTTGTTTCATGTGTTCTATGTATTTTTTTTAATATTGTTAAGTTCAAGTTTAAATTCATAATTGTTAAGTTTTGTTTTGTTATTTGCCTAAAATAACTTAGTTGTAATAGAGAAGTATGTTGGTTTAATCATTTGAATCCGTCGATTTTATTTTTAGATTTAATTCATGTTCATATTATGTTTTGTTGATCTTGAATCCGAAATTTGTATAGTTTGATTTCTTGTTTATCATTTATGATTATTTCTTGAATTTGTCTCATAATCTTGTTTAAAGTTTAATATAGGAATTGTTTGTTGTAATGTTGTTAGAGTTGATTTTAAGTTCAATATTATTGAATTTAGAAATCTAAATATACTTGTTTGTTGTTGTTGTTGAATCCGAAAATAGGATTGTTTGTTGCTAAAATATTGTTCAATCAAATTTTAGTTGTTCTTTGTTGTTCAATTTGTGTTCATGTGATTTGTTGTTGAAATGTTGAAGAAATCATGTTCATGTGATTTGTTGTTGAAATGTTGAAGAAATCATGTTCATGAAATTTGTTGTTTGAACATTGTTAGAAATTAATCATATTGTCTATATTTTGGTTAAGTTTGATTAATTGATGTGTTATAGCTGATGGGTAGTTTGGTAATTTATAGTACTTTCGGGGGTAAAATAGTGATTTGCAATAGGGTCGGAGGGGTAGTTTAGGAATTGTACATTTTGTAATTGTTTATATGAAGCATGAGGGACAAAATGTAATGGGGTGGGTTGTGATATAATTGTTTAATATAAAGGGGGGACAAGACAAAATTTAGTGGGAGGAATCTTGTATTATTTTATGTTAGGCATGGGGGACAAAATATAATGGGGTGATGTGATATGTTTATTTAATGTAATGGGGATGAGTGAGAAGATAATAGGTTGGGTAGAGAAAAAGTATTGATTTTAATTAATTGAAAGATTTATGGGATGGGTTATATAAGAAGTCTTGAAATCAGAATAGGGAGACAGACAAGAAAAAATACACATGCAGATAGAGAGAAAAACGGACCGAGAATAGAAGAGAGAGAAAAAAAAAGAGCTGAACATTTAAGAGAAAGAAAAAATTCCGAAAAATATTTAAGATTTCAAAATAAAAATAAAAACTAAAAAATCTTCTGCTTTCTTTCTTTGTTTGAAATTAGTATTAATGGTTGTTGTTTCATTCAAAGCTTAAAGCTTTTGTTTTTGGGATTACTACTCCACCGGTCTGTTACTGGGTTGTTACTGTTGCTGGGCAGTTGTTGCTGTTGTACTGTTATTACTATTGCTGATTCTCATCTTCATTTTCTTTTCCTTCCAATATCAGGTATATATCTATAAACTCATGTCATGCAAAGCTTTCTACATGACAAATAAATGAAGTCGAATTGTAATTTTGTCTTTTATTCATTTAAGTTCGTTAGTTTAAATTTCAGCTTTGTTTCATGTTGGTTAACTAGTAGTGAGTTCGACACGATGACTATAAGTTAATTGTCTTATTTTGAAATTCGTATAAAAGCTTTGTAATAATGTTATCCATTTCGAAATCTCATTAGTATAGTTATATTTGAATTGTCAAAATAGGAAACATGGCAGAAAGTTGGCCATTAATTTTATTTTGGGATGTCATTAGCTAAGTAAAGAATAGTGTAGAAATATCAAAAACTATATTATTAGCCTATTTTGTCAAATATCAGATTTTGTTTAAGGCTAGATAATGTTAATGGTATTTCGTTCAGATACGGCATAATAACGGTTATATGAATAGCCATGGTAGAAATGTGAATTGATATAATCCGTCCCGTTTATGATTTTGGAATATGATGAATGGTTCGTCTTCTTCCATTACGTTGCATGTGATGTCATTTTATTGAATCGACTTGTAGAATAATTCTCTTTCTTACCAACAAAGGGTCCTCCTATTTTAATTCACTTCTTAAAAAATAATGTATAAAAATAATGTCAATAATTCTTACCAAAGGTACATTTAGTGACTATAAATAGCATGCGTAGGCCGAGAATAAAAATTGGTTTGATTTTATCTGTCATCATAAGCATATTAACCGAATAATTATAACTTTGGACTAAAAACAAGTAGATGAGAAGGAGATATAATTTCTTCGAAAACTGTTAGTTTGTTTATCAAATTAATTCTTTTTCCTAGTTTTATATGCAATTCACTTTTTGGGTATGCATATATTGTATTTACGGAAAAATGGTATTATTAATCCCACATTTATTTCTACCCTTTTAAATTTGAATGGCTTGGAGAAATATAATTCTTACGCAAAAAAAAAAAATATAATTTGCGGTCAACATTCAACAATTTGTGGAAAATCTATACTACTATTAAGAATATTTTGCGTGATTAGGGATGCGTTCGCGTAACCTGATTATATTTCTAAAAGCAATTCGGATTATGCGTTCGCGCAACTTCGAGCGAACATTTAATAAAAAGGGGGCTCATCGGAGAATATCAATATTAATTTCATATAACCCGAGATGTGCAGTTCACTATTTAATCATACAAGAGCGACAGACGTTCTTAATTTTATTTTAAGCACAATTTCGAACTTAAGTCTATTTTTATAATAAAAAAAAATTCGAAAAAAATAATTATTATATTATCAATATCACTGTGTATATGTACGCGTGACACGATTTTTCACGTTAAAAAATATATAATATATAAAACGAATACACGTACGCGTGATTCGATTCGAAGAAGGGTCTTTAATTATAAACAATCTAAACAGAAGCGGTAACAAAATCATGCAATAAAAATGTAAAATCGAGATAATTAAGCCAAGAATAAAAACAGTTAAGCGACCGTGCTAGAACCACGGAATTCGGAAATGCCTAACACCTTCTTCCGGATTAACAGAATTCCTTACTCAGGATTTCTGGTTCGCAGAATAATAAACAGAGTCATATTCTTCTCGATTCAGGGATTAAAATTGGTGACTTGGGACGCCTTAAAAATCCCAAGTGGCGACTCTGAAACAAACAAACAAATCTCGTTTCGACTGTCCTTTAATTGGAGAAAACTCCCTACGCCCCTCGCGGACGCGGAAAAAGGAGGTGCGACAGCTCTGGCGACTCCGCTGGGGACGTTAATCCAGAACCACTGGTTCAGGGTTCAAGAATTCGAGCTTAAAATAACTGTTATGGTTGGCTTTATTTATTATCTGATTTTTACATGATATATGCTTAATGTGCTAAATGATGCTTTTACCGCTTTAATATTATCTGAATTGTGTATATAAAATTGCTACGAAACCCTTCTTCTTTCTGAGTCTTCTAAATTTATGGTGTACACGTGCGCGTGGCCCACCTTTCTGTTAGAAGTCATACCAAATAAGACGAAGTTGGGACAAGTAACTAGGCCGGGCAGACTTTCGTGCTCCCGGTACGTTGCCCCCATTTCGGCTCAAGCTGTCCACTTGGGTAAGCCATGGCTAGAACAATATGCCTCAGGTTTTTCACTTAGAATAACTCGGCTACATGCCGGATCCCTAGTAGGAACGTTTGTTTGCATCATGTGCATTTGACTTTGGAGGCTCAACACAGGGGTTGGGTCTGTCTAGGACAGGTGTACCAAAAAATGAAAATGACCATCCTGATGCATCTTACTTGCTACTATTTGCGCATTTATTTGATTCGCACTTGTGTGTTGACTAACTTTTGAATATCAGGAATAAAATTTTGAAATTGAGAAAAAGAAATAGCGGATAGGGAATTGACTGTTTATTTTTGAAAGAAAAACCAATGCCTAAATATTGTCAAAACTCGCCGAAATTTCGAAAAAATGAAAAAAAAAATGTTTTATTAGTTTGTTTTACTAAAAAGCAAAGGAAAAATAGAAGGAAAATAAAAAAAGTCGTTGTTCTGTCTTGTTTGTTTTCAAAAAAAATAGAAAAAATATATAGTTTGTCTTGCCATGAAAATGAAATAAAAAAGAGTCTTATTTTTTAAAAATGTTTTTTTTTGTTTTTTGTTATTTATTTGTTTATGAAAATGCAAAAAAATTAAAAAAATAAAAAGAGTCTTTCATTATTTGTCACAAATATATATATATATATATATATATATATATATATAAGTCCAAAAAGTTTTTCTTTATTTCCAAAATATATATGTATATCTTTATTAGTTGCAAAAAATATTTGTCTTGCCAAAAGTCTAGAAAAGTTTTTTTTAGACCCCCAATTTTCAAAACAAAAAATCCAAAAATATTTTCCATTATTGACTTCTTTAGAAAGTTTTTTTTTAATTATTTAAAAAAAAAAAATAATAAAATAAAAAATCCGAAAATATTTTGATTATTCTTTCAAAATTGAAAAGAAAATTCAAAATTCAAAAAAATATTTTTAGAAGCATTTCTTTAATTAAAGGTAAAATTCCGAAAAATATTTTCTTTTTTCTTTAGAATAAGAAAAAAAAACAAATGAAAATTCAGAAAAAATATCTTAGAAGTCTTTCTTTAAAAAGAAAATAAAAAATAAAAAAAACTTCCTTTCTTCTTTTAAAGTAGTTCTTTCACAAAAAAAAAGAAGAAGAAGTTAGTTCATTTATTTATTCTTGATCTACCCGAACTACGCGGGTTTGATTCTCACCGGATGTGAGATACGTAGGCAACCCTCATCGGGTCCAACCCCCTTTATTGCTAAAATAGCCAAAAACCAATAAATAAATAAAAAATGTGTCAAAATTTTAATTTTTGTCATAAATACGTCGGGCGGTGTCCAACCTCCCCATTTGCTAAAAAATAGCCAAAAAAAATATATGTCAAATTTTAATTTCGTCATAAAGAAGTCGGGTGACGCTCTTTTATCAAGACATAACCGAATGTTCCCGAAAAGGACGCTGGAAGGCTGACTTTGCATAAACAACCACCTCTTGGGTCATGTTTAGGATTTTTGATCCAGTTGACCCACACAGCCTTAAAAATCTTCGTCCCCGAGGCGCTGAAGGGCCGTGTTTGCAACACCTGGTTTTTATTGCAATTTGAAAGAAAAAAAAGAGTCAACGGTCAGGTGAATACCGTTTGTTTTTTTTTAGTCAAAATAAGTCGAGCCAGCTTCGGTCGCGTCTTAAACCGTTCTTGCCAAAATAGCCTTAGAGTATCTTTCAGTTGTCGAAAGGCTATTTTCGTAAAAGAACAGACAAGTGTGTAAAGTGTCATAAAATAATCCTCTCCGGCCTCAAAATTTGGAAAGGGCCGCATTTGCAAAAATAACCGTTTGGTTGCATTTGTCAAACGGAGAAAGGAAGCTGGCCGTTTGTTTTTTGTAAAACTTTTGATTATAATATGTGGGTCATTTGATTTTCAAGTTTGTAGGTCATTTTTAAACCTTTGAAACCCAATATGAAAATTGAAAAAAAAATGATTAGTATTGCTTATCTTTTATTGGTCCGAACTACGCAAGGTCTGATTCATGCGGGGTCATGATACGTAGGCAATCTCTATAAGATTCGACCACCACTGAAAAAGAAAAAAAAGGGAAGAAAGAAAAATAAAGGAAAGCGCAAGTGCATCGCATTTCTGATAGAACAGTTTAACTGCTTAGGTGCATTGCATCTCTAATATATGATTATCTGTCAAATGCCCTGACACTAATGTGCTGGCTTCCTTTTGTTGTGTTCATATATAGAAAAGTGGTTGGTTGTGGTAACTCCTCCCTGCAAAGCAAATGACACAGAACATCAAAACAGGATGGGTCGGTACTGATGACCGACAACAATTGGTCGAACAGAACAACGGGTTGGTAGAAGAAGTGAAAATGCTTAGACAACATGTGGCAGACATGTATCAGGCATGGATAACTGGGAAAGCACCACCCCCACCACCGCCAAGCTTTTCAAACTCTGGCATTACCCATCCCCCATACTCTCCATCCCAACCCACTTATGACAGCTTTCCTAGCTACCCGAGTAGCTCCATCACTCGTCCACGCTACTCCCCTCCCCAATGCTACTTCTCTCCACGAGGTTCCCAAAGATGGGCTTCACTTTCCAAATACCCAGCTCCACAGAAGGCCTATCCACCCTCACAAGCCTACCGGAAGCCCCCTAGATCAGGTTTCCGGCCCAATCAAGCATTTAGGAACGAAAGGTTGCTGAAACGAGGAAAGGCTCTCACCCCTATCGGAGTATCTTATGCAAGTCTGTTTGAAAGGCTAAAGCATGCTGGCTTGATTGAGCCGCTCCCCGCATATACTCCAGATCCACATGCAAGAAACTTTGATCCGGCAGCGCAATGCGCGTACCACTCCAATGTCATAGGGCACAACATTGAGAGTTGTCGTAATTTGAAAAGGGAAGTAGAGAAAATGATCCAAGAAGGGCGGATTGTGATCGATAACAGTAACATGGAGCACTCAAACCCTATCGAGAACTTGTTGACGGAGGTTGATGATATGGAAGCTGATAATGGTCTTGGCAATACTAATGCAAAGCTTAGTGGCTAAGATGCCAATTTTGATAAAATGGGAGGACGCTCCGTTCCTTGGTTAGCAAGAGAGAAGCTGTTGGTGGTTTATTTTGTTGTCATTTCTGTTATCCGGATTATTCTTAGGGTTGTAATCCGAATATTGTCTTGTGTCAAACCTTCTTATCTTTCCATTTTTGTCGTATCAGTTTGTTTAAGTCTCGTTGATGTTGTGTTAAGATTTTATTCTGGTTGTTTTGTTTGTTTTTCTAACCATTTCGCCGGAAGTCTAATACAAAAGCCGGTCTTTTATTATTTCCAGTCATCTTTTTATTTAGTCCTTTTGTCATTTTCGTTCAATGCCGATTCTAGGGACATGACATGCGCACACAGTTTGGGCCTAGTCTTTAAAGTTAATCATAAAACCCTGGAGAGGTGATCAAAGCATTTAAGGGAAATAAGAACAGTTTGATATTATTTGAAACCCGAGCCATGTGGAACTGGGGCAAGTAAAACATAAAGAAAACCGTTAAATGCAAGATTCGCCAAATTGGCATGAGGGTCATGCATGAGAGTGAGAGTGTCGCCCAGCAGTGCTTTAGAAATGACAAATGAAAAAGCAAGTGTTTAACATAATTGTCAAGTCCAGCACCATCGGAAGAGACTATAAATCTATGTTCAATTGTGTTGTTTGCACTTGGCATGTTTTGAAGACTGGAATGACGAAGGCATTTTGTTCTGCTACCTAAACACTTTATCCTTCGTTACCCCTTTTGAGCCTTATTTATTTTCTTTCATACCCCTCGTTCGGAATCAATAGCAATGACTAGGAAATACGAGCCTGGAAGGTAAAGAAAAAATCAAAAAAAAAACGAAAAAGAAAAAGAAAAATGAAAAAAAAAATAAAAGAAAGTCAAATGAAAAGAGGAATTGGGAACTACGTTTGACCTGATTCCTCAAAGAGGATACGTAGGCGCTTCACAGCTCGGTCATAGGGTGCATAGTGCGCATAATGTGCGTAATATGCATAGTGTAACAAAAAAATTAAAAAATATATATAATAAATAAATAACCCCCAAGCAAGAAACTGGGGCAAGGGTTGCGCTTGTTATAAACAAATATGATTTCGAATGTTGTAATTTTGAACCCCAAATTGATTTGTTTTTTAGCCTTTAATACCCTTTCTTTCTAAGCCTATCCAAAAAACCCACATTACGGTCCAAAGAAAGACCTTCTGATCAGTCTGCAAAAGATGCCAAGTCAGACAAATGAGAATCTTACCGACGAACATAACATTCTGTTCCACAGCAGAAAGGACTCTAATCTCCAGCAGAGAGAGTCATACCGGCAACACTCCAAATCCCCAGCTGGAAAGTGATACAAATGAGAGAGTCTTATCGGTGAAAATTTTTACGGACACCATAAGGCGACGCAAGCTGAGAGAAAAACCAAAATGAGAGAGGCTTGATAGTGAAAACCCTTCGGGCACTACAGGTCGAATAAGATTGGGAATCAGATGGGGGATAGTCAAGGGAAGACCTCGAAAGACGATTGATGACGAAGGATAGGCCACATATGCATGTCATGACCATTAGAGTCAGTGTTTTCGTTTGATAGGTTTTTATTTATAGTTTCTTTTGTTAAAGAGTCATTTTTTTCCTTTGTCTTTTATTCTGTTCCCTTTTATCTTTTCCTTTCATAGAAATTTCCCCAGTAGAGTCTGTTTGGTCAAGACCAGTGGGAAATGACTTCAAAGTAGACCATCAGCTTTCCAAGATAAGATCTGACTAGTACATCCAAGTGATATAGTCAGGAAGGAACAAGCGCGAGGCCAGTGTCAAGAAAGATATCCCCAGCAAAAGGATTGACGAGTGTCAAGAGGGATATCCTTGCCGAAATCAAAGGTTATTAAACCTCAAGACCAGAGCCCGTGGACAAAACAAGAAAAACAATAAGCATGATTTGGGAAATTCATGCGAGACTAAAAGGTCGGGAAAATGCAAGTTTCCGAGCCATGCCACGAAAGAAGAGGGATATCCCCAGCAGAAAAGGATTATCCCCAGCAAATAATATCATCCCCAACAAGTTGTGGAACGCAGAGCAAGGAAGGGAAAAGGGAAAACCATCCCAGTGGGAGTATCACAACCAACCACCACGTTTTAAACTAACAAATTTTGTTTGATTTGAAACAGGTAAAGGGAATGGCATTGATGACAGAAATGCATGCCATAAGGGAGACTGTAAAACTGGGGCAGAAAATTTTCCTTTGGAAGTCAGGTACCCACTCGAGGAAGAATAAAGATAACACCAGTCTCAAGGGAAGTGGTCATTGAACCAGTGTTGCCCCCGACATAATAAGTTTCCAATGAAGGAAGTTGTTCCCCAGCAGACAGAACAAAGGGATGACATTTGTGCTCAGAAAAGCAAAAACCATTATCATCCCCAGCAGCTTCCAGAAGAATGAAGCATCGATTTGAAGGGATAAAATTCCCCAGCAGCATTATCCTCAACAACGTTATCCCAAGAAGATAACACTTTTATCCCCAGCAGTGTTGAGAGAAAAAAAAATTGAAGAAAAATAAAAAAAAATTTGAATTTGAAGGAGGGGAAGAAAGGAGACTCCCACAGTGGTATTATCCCCAGCAAGCAAGAACAAACCAGAGCGAAGGAAAAAGAAAAGAAAAGAAGAAGTCAGGCGTCCACCTGGAGAATGAGGATGAAAAAATTGAAGAAGAAATCAGGCGTCCACCTGGAGAATGAGGATGAGAATTAAGAAGAAATCAGGCGTCCACCTGGAGAATAAGGATGAATAATTAAAGAAGAAATCAGGAGCCCGCCTGAAGAGAGGAATGACGATTTATTTTCAAAGTTGTGGTTGAAGTCAGGAGCCCGCCTGAAGAGAGGAAAGGCATTTTTAAAAGTTGTTGAAATCTCGCCAACCTAAAGAAAGGAATGGCGATATATTGGTTGAAGTCAGGAGCCCGCCTGAAGAGAGGAATGGCGATTATTTTCAAAGTTGTTGTTGAAGTCAGGAGCCCGCCTGAAGAGAGGAAAGGCGTTATTAAAAGAGTTGTTGAAATCTTGCCAACCTAAAGAAAGGAATGGCGATGTATTGGTTGAAGTCAGGAGCCCGCCTGAAGAGAGGAAAGGCATTTTTAAAAAAATTGTTGAAATCTTGCCAACCTAAAGAAAGGAATGGCGATGTATGGTTTGAAGTCAGGAGCCCGCCTGAAGAGAGGAATGGCGATTATTTTCAAAGTTGTTGTTGAAGTCAGGATCCCGCCTGAAGAGAGGAATGGCGATTATTTTCAAAGTTGTTGTTGAAGTCAGGAGCCCGCCTGAAGAGAGGAAAGGTGTTTTTAAAAGTTGTTGAAATCTCGCCAACCTAAAGAAAAGGAATGGCGATGTATTGGTTGAAGTCAGGAGCCCGCCTGAAGAGAGGAATGACATTTAATTTTAAAGTTGTGTATTTGAAGTCAGGAGCCCGCCTGAAGAGAGGAATGGTAGTTTATTTTCAAAGTTATTGTTGAAGTCAGGAGCCCGCCTGAAGAGAGGAATGGCGATTTATTTTCAAAGTTGTGGTTGAAGTCAGGAGCCCGCCTGAAGAGAGGAAAGGCATTTTTAAAAGTCGTTGAAATCTCGCCAACATAAAGAAAGGAATGGCGATTTAGTGGTTGAAGTCAGGAGCCCGCCTGAAGAGAGGAAAGGCATTTTTAAAAGTTGTTGAAATCTTGCCAACCTAAAGAAAGGAATGGCGATTTATCGGTTGAAGTCAGGAGCCCGCCTGAAGAGAGGAATGACGATTATTTTCAAAGTTGTTGTTGAAGTCAGGAGCCCGCCTGAAGAGAGGAAAGGCATTTTTAAAAGTTGTTGAAATCTTGCCAACCTAAAGAAAGGAATGGCGATGTATTGGTTGAAGTCAGGAGCCCGCCTGAAGAGAGTAATGGCGATCATTTTCAAAGTTGTTGTTGAAGTCAGGAGCCCGCCTGAAGAGAGGAAAGGCGTTTTTAAAAGTTGTTGAAATTTTGCCAACCTAAAGAAAGGAAATGCGATGTATTGGTTGAAGTCAGGAGCCCGCCTGAAGAGAGGAATGACGATTATTTTCAAAGTTGTTGTTGAAGTCAGGAGCCCGCCTGAAGAGAGGAAAGGCGTTTTTAAAAGTTGTTGAAATCTTGCCAACCTAAAGAAAGGAATGGCGATGTATTGGTTGAAGTCAGGAGCCCGCCTGAAGAGAGGAATGGCGATTATTTTCAAAGTTGTTGTTGAAGTCAGGAGCCCGCCTGAAGAGAGGAAAGGCGTTTTTAAAAGTTGTTGAAATCTTGCCAACCTAAAGAAAGGAATGGCGATGTATTGGTTGAAGTCAGGAGCCCGCCTGAAGAGAGGAATGGCGATTATTTTCAAAGTTGTTGTTGAAGTCAGGAGCCCGCCTGAAGAGAGGAAAGGCGTTTTTAAAAGTTGTTGAAATCTCGCCAACCTAAAGAAAGGAATGGCGATGTATTGGTTGAAGTCAGGAGCCCGCCTGAAGAGAGGAATGTCGAATAGGATATTTGGGTTCATCCGCCCTCGAATAGGATATTTTGGGTTCATCCGCCCTCGAATAGGATATTTCGGGTTCATCCGCCCTCGAATAGGATTTTATTTTTTAAAGTTGTTGAAATCAGGAGCCCCCTCTGAAGAACAGAATGGCGATGTATTGGTTGAAGAGAGGAATGACATTCATTTTTAAAGTTGTTGTTGAAGTTGGGAGCCCGCCCATAGAACAGAGGCATACATTTCAGTCTTTAATTTTCAAGCATTGAACTTGGGAGCCCGCCCAGATAACAGAGGCATACATTTCAAGTCTTTAATTTTCAAGTATTAAAATTGGGAGCCCGCCCAGATAACAGAGGCATACATTTCAAAATCAAGTCAGAGGACAATAAAACAGAGGGTTACAATAGGAATCCCCAGCAGGAAACAATAAAATTCCCCGGCACCGGGAAACAGAAGGTTGCAACAAGAGGTCACAGTACAAACTCAAGTACATGTGTCAAAAGAAGAAAAGCACCGGAAGAAATGCAAGCAGACAAGGAAGCAAGGCAACAAAAACAAATTGTACTCTAGCCTAGCTTCTTGTTTTCTTTTAAGCATGGTGTAACAAGGAGATCGGTAAGCAGTGGTAATAGCATGCAACAACAGTAACAATGCAGTCCCACGGTAGTCCCAGCTACCAAAATTTCCCGAACTACATTGACCTGATTCCTGTTTAGCCCAGGATATGTAGGAAACCTTTGAAGCAAAGGTTCGGTCAAATCTTTTTCAAAAAATGCTTCAACGGAGTACTCGGATGGGCAAAAATCGCTCGCTTTATCTTTGCACGAAAACCCTTCGTGTCTCCGGGCAAAGAGGGGCAGCTGTAAGCACGTGATTTTTGCCCTATATGAGAATTACTCCCAAAAAATTCAAAAATAAAATGATTTTTCTTTGGTGTGCAATTTTGTGATATTTTGAATAATTATTTGTATTTGTCTGTGCGTGTTTATTTGCTAAATTAATAAAAAATACAAAAATATGTCGCATTTTGCATGTAGGATTTAATTCTACAATTGTTAGTAATTAAGTTTGTTTTACAAAAATTAAAAATTACAAAAATAGGCATCTTTTGCATTTTTAGCATTTAATGTCCAAATATACAATTTTATGCTTAATTATTACTTAATTGTGCGTTAATTGTTATTGGGAGTTAATTTGCGCTTTTATAACTTAATTTAGTTCTTAACAATAAGTTAAGTATTTTTATAATTTAGTTTTAGAGAAATAAAAGAAGAAAAGAGAGCAAAAATATAAGGAAAGTCGGAATTGGGCCTCTTCTTCGATTTCAAGCCACAGGCCCAAAAAATGGCCCAATCTTCCCTACGACCCAGTCCATTTCGAACTGGGTCGACCCAGTCCATAACCCAAAAGACCCAAACCCCCTTTGTCTTTCATTTTTTACAAAACAAAAACAAAACAAAAAAAATAAAAGAAGAAAACCCTAGACTAAGTCATCTGCCCCCACCCCTCCTATCTTCTTCTTCTTCCTCTCTTTCTCCTCCTACCCCAAGCTCCTCCCATGGCATCCCTTCCCCCTCACACCCCTGCCCCCTCACGTCAACACACACACAACACAACCACTCTCACCCCCACGACATCCCCTCGCTGCCATGACTGCGTTTTTCAAATTCGTCGAGCAACTTTTACGCCACCATTGTTGCCCGTAGTTGCTTCTCCTCCTGCTGTTGCGTTTTCTTCTTCTCCGACACTGCTGCTGCTTCAGAACCCCACGTTGCCAAACACCCCTCCGTCGAGAATCGTCTACTGTTTAAGTTTCCGGGCAGATTCGAGTCGATTTTGGTGCGATAATCGCTTCCGGGCAGATTTGTTTTGTTCAAGTTCATCGTTGATTCATCTCCGGTTAGTTGTTTTTGAGTTTTATTTTTGTCCATATCTTGTTCGTTGTTTTCGGATCCAAAATCGCTAAATATTTGATTCTTGTTTTGTTCGTTGTTCATCGTTAAAATAATTTTCTAGTTTGTTCATATGTTTTGTTGAATTAATTTTCAGATTTCAAATGGAAATTAATTAATTTGTATTTCATGTTTATTTCATGTTTGTTTTGTTGTTTAGGTAAATAGTTGTTAGTTTAATATTGGTTAAATACAAAATGAAGTTTAATTAATTTGTTTCATGTGTTCTCCGGAAATTGTTAATATTGTTAAGTTCAAGTTTAAATTCATAATTGTTTCTTCTTAGGTTTTGTTTTGTCATTTGCCTAAAAGAATTTAGTTGTAATAAGGGAAGTATGTTGGTTTTAATCATTTGAATCCGTCGTTTTTATTTTTAGATTTAATTCATGTTCATATTATGTTTGTTTGATCTTGAATCCGAAATGTGTATAGTTTGATTTCTTGTTTACCATTTATGATTATTTCTTGAATTGGTCTCATAATCTTGTTTAAAGTTTAATATAAGAATTGTTTGTTGTAATGTTGTTAGAGTTGATTTTAAGTTCAATATGATTGAATTTAGAAATCTAAATATACTTGTTTGTTGTTGTTGTTGAATCCGAAAATAGGATTGTTTGTTGCTAAAATATTGTTCAATCAAATTTTAGTTGTTCTTTGTTGTTCAATTTGTGTTCATGTGATTTGTTGTTGAAATGTTGAAGAAATCATGTTCATGTGATTTGTTGTTGAAATGTTGAAGAAATCATGTTCATGAAATTTGTTGTTTGAACATTGTTAGAAATTAATCATATTGTCTATATTTTGGTTAAGTTTGATTAATTGATGTGTTATAGCTGATGGGTAGTTTGGTAATTTATAGTACTTTCGGGGGTAAAATAGTAATTTGCAATAGGGTCGGAGGGGTAGTTTAGGAATTGTACATTTTGTAATTGTTTATATGAAGCATGAGGGACAAAATGTAATGGGGTGGGTTGTGATATAATTGTTTAATATAAAGGGGGGACAAGACAAAATTTAGTGGGAGGAATCTTGTATTATTTTATGTTAGGCATGGGGGACAAAATATAATGGGGTGGTGTGATATGTTTATTTAATGTAATGGGGATGAGTGAGAAGATAATAGGTTGGGTAGAGAAAAAGTATTGATTTTAATTAATTGAAAGATTTATGGGATGGGTTATAAGAAGTTTTGAAATCAGAATAGGGAGACAGACAAGAAAAAATACACATACAGATAGAGAGAAAAACGGACCGAGAATAGAAGAGAGAGAAAAAAAAAGAGCTGAACATTTAAGAGAAAGAAAAAATTCCGAAAAATATTTAAGCTTTCAAAATAAAAATAAAAACTAAAAAATCTTCTGCTTTCTTTCTTTGTTTGAAATTAGTATTAATGGTTGTTGTTTCATTCAAAGCTTAAAGCTTTTGTTTTTGGGATTACTACTCCACCGGTCTGTTACTAGGTTGTTACTGTTGCTGGGCAGTTGTTGCTGTTGTACTGTTATTACTATTGCTGATTCTCATCTTCATTTTCTTTTCCTTCCAATATCAGGTATATATCTATAAACTCATGTCATGCAAAGCTTTCTACATGACAAATAAATGAAGTCGAATTGTAATTTTGTCTTTTATTCATTTAATTTCGTTAGTTTAAATTTCAGCTTTGTTTCATGTTGGTTAACTAGTAGTGAGTTCGACACGATGGCTATAAGTTAATTGTCTTATTTTGAAATTCGTATAAAAGCTTTGTAATAATGTTATCCATTTCGAAATCTCATTAGTATAGTTATATTTGAATTGTCAAAATAGGGAACATGGCAGAAAGTTGGCCATTAATTTTATTTTGGGATGTCATTAGCTAAGTAAAGAATAGTGTAGAAATATCAAAAACTATATTATTAGCCTATTTTGTCAAATATCATATTTTGTTTAAGGCTAGATAATGTTAATGGTATTTCGTTCAGATACGGCATAATAACGGTTATATGAATAGCCATGGTAGAAATGTGAATTGATATAATCCGTCCCGTTTATGATTTTGGAATATGATGAATGGTTCGTCTTCTTCCATTACGTTGCATGTGATGTCATTTTATTGAATCGACTTGTAGAATAATTCTCTTTCTTACCAACAAAGGGTCCTCCTATTTTAATTCACTTCTTAAAAAATAATGTATAAAAATAATGTCAATAATTCTTACCAAAGGTACATTTAGTGACTATAAATAGCATGCGTAGGCCGAGAATAAAAATTGGTTTGATTTTATCTGTCATCATAAGCATATTAACCGAATAATTATAACTTTGGACTAAAAACAAGTAGATGAGAAGGAGATATAATTTCTTCGAAAACTGTTAGTTTGTTTATCAAATTAATTCTTTTTCCTAGTTTTATATGCAATTCACTTTTTGGGTATGCATATATTGTATTTACGGAAAAATGGTATTATTAATCCCACATTTATTTCTACCCTTTTAAATTTGAATGGCTTGGAGAAATATAATTCTTACGCAAAAAAAAAAAATATAATTTGCGGTCAACATTCAACAATTTGTGGAAAATCTATACTACTATTAAGAATATTTTGCGTGATTAGGGATGCGTTCGCGTAACCTGATTATATTTCTAAAAGCAATTCGGATTATGCGTTCGCGCAACTTCGAGCGAACATTTAATAAAAAGGGGGCTCATCGGAGAATATCAATATTAATTTCATATAACCCGAGATGTGCAGTTCACTATTTAATCATACAAGAGCGACAGACGTTCTTAATTTTATTTTAAGCACAATTTCGAACTTAAGTCTATTTTTATAAAAAAAAAAATCGAAAAAAATAATTATTATATTATCAATATCATTGTGTATATGTACGCGTGACACGATTTTTCACGTTAAAAAATATATAATATATAAAACGAATACACGTACGCGTGATTCGATTCGAAGAAGGGTCTTTAATTATAAACAATCTAAACAGAAGCAGTAACAAAATCATGCAATAAAAATGTAAAATCGAGATAATTAAGCCAAGAATAAAAACAGTTAAGCGACCGTGCTAGAACCACGGAATTCGGAAATGCCTAACACCTTCTTCCGGATTAACAGAATTCCTTACTCAGGATTTCTGGTTCGCAGAATAATAAACAGAGTCATATTCTTCTCGATTCAGGGATTAAAATTGGTGACTTGGGACGCCTTAAAAATCCCAAGTGGCGACTCTGAAACAAACAAACAAATCCCGTTTCGACTGTCCTGTAATTGGAGAAAACTCCCTACGCCCCTCGCGGGCGCGGAAAAAGGAGGTGCGACAATTCCTGTTTTTTTTAAACTCTTATCTTTAAGACCTTAAATGTGCTTGAGACATGCTAATTACATGTTTACTTGTGGAGGGATTTGTGAGCCACTTATTCGCCTTTGTATGATTCCTTTATGTGTAGTCCTATTTGTTATGTATGTCGCCTAGCATTTTGTCCTTTAAACCTAAGGGTTCAGCCTAGTCCTTACCTCGTAGGAATAGTGGTCCTAAATACCCTCTAGGACTTATAGGATGGGACATGTACAACACGCAATAAGCTTTTGTGATCCAATCACGCGTTTAAATAACCTTTACGGGATGGTAAGAGTAGAATATGGAGATGATGACCGATGCGTTAATATCACGTGCGACCCCTCTTTTGAGGAGTGATTGTTGGGTATTGCATTGAAGTGATCCATATTAATCACAAACCTAGGACCCCTTTCCCTTTACTTGTTAATCTTTAAGCTTTCTTTTAAAACTAATTTTCTATACTCTCTACTTCTTCAACTCTTAAACTTGTTTGCAAAACTATGTGAAGCCCTTTGCTTTATTTTTCTACTTGTCTTCTTAAAGTCACAATTGTAGCATGGCCGGGAACCACACTTGTGGATCCTGAGGGGTGCCTAACACCTTCCCCTCGGGATAATTTCTAGCCCTTACCCTAATCTCTGGTCTCTTCATCTCAAACTCTTCTAAAAAGTGTCCTAATGCACTATAATCATTAGGTGGTGACTCTTGAACTTCTAAACCCAATTCTCGAAAGGGAATAGAGTTGTCCTCTTAATATCGTATATTCGATTTCTGACCCCACGGTTAGAGAAAAAGGGGGCGTCGACACTCTACTGCCTCAGTGTCTGTAGCATGCATCACTCGAAATATCTTCTGAACCTCATCAATGAAGTTTTGCGGATCCTCATCCTTTTTGGACCCTGTGAAGACGGGAGGTTTCATGTTGAGGAATTCCCTAGACCTGGAACTACCTGTCTCATGAACATCACTTGTTCCTTGCCTTTGAGCCTGAGTAGCAACAATTTGGGTGAGCAATTGGATAGCTCCCCTGACATCCATGTCTGAAACACTAGGCACTGAGCCCGGTGCAACCCCCTGGGCCGGAGTGTCCTCCTCTTGAGCAGCATTAGTTGTGGGCCCCTGGCTAGTAGCTGAGGCCCTCCTGGTGTACTTTCTTTTAGCAGGCATTTTTCTGAAATACGCAATTCGCACGGGTTAGAAAGATTCCTAAAAGCATAGCTCTAACTGCACGATCTAGAGTATGAAAGAAATGGAACAATCCTAGATGTCTTGGTGGTCAACTATTTACATGCATGGCATGCACACACACATAAAAGAGACTCCACTGGACTCGACTTCATAGAATCCATAGGACTCTTGAACCTAGGGCTCAGATACCAAGCTTTGTCACGCCCCGAACCATGGTCTGGGCGTAACACGACACTCGGTGCCTGACTGCATATGACCGAGCGAACCAACTGCATGGCTGGATCAACATGTGGTATAACTATGAGCTAGAGGTAAATATAAAACATGGTAATCTACCAAGGAGTCTGACTGAAATACCATAGATGCGGAAAATACTGAAAGGTCTGCCAGTATAAACAAGTAGCCGACAAGGCTAACACATGAAAGCCTACTAATATCTGACTGACTGGGTTATAGTCTACGAAGCCTCTAAAGATATACTGAAAATACTAACTATTTATCGGGACAAGGTCCCCGGTATACCTTATTAACTGAAATACTATAATGACTAAAACAAAAGAGAGATAAGGCCTCAGAAGACTGGGGCTCATCAATAGCTGATACGATGTCCTAGCAAGCAGAATCGTCAACCTAAAAATCGTTACCTGCATCGCGAGATACAGGCCCCGGGCAAAAGGGACGTCAGTACATTTGAATTGTACTGGTATGTAAAATAGCTGAACAAAAGAACTGTAAATACTGAAACTGAAACTGAACTGCTGGCTGATAAAGTGATAACTGAATAAGGAAGTAAGGATGTGAATACTCCCTCTTCTGAATAATGAACAACCTGTTTAACTGAATATTAAACTGCGGCCTCAGGCCCAATATGTATATATATATATGCACAACTGCGGCCTCAGGCCCATGTATACATATGCATAACTGCGACCTCAGGTCCAAAATGCATAAAGCATAAACTGTGACCTCAGGCCCAAATACAGGTGTTCAACATTCAAGAATATAAAATCAGGAACTGAGAATCATATTACAATACATGATACTGAAATAATGAGCCATACCAAGTTACATGATACTGGATTAGTGATAGGATTGACTGAGATGAGTATTCATAATAAGTTGATTTATCATAACTAAAACTCATAGAATATCGAATGATTATGAGACTATGCCATCTAGAGAATAGAAGTTCTACTACTATTCAGGGAGCTGAGGCATAGTTATTTTCTGAGGAAACTGGTAATGGTCATAATGAATGGGACGTAGGGAGAATCATGGACATTCCCAAACGTAAAGAGTTAGCCTTACATACCTTAACTTCCTGCCCTTGAGCGTAATACAATATTTGTCAACCCTTTCAACTTTAATCCATAGCAATACAAGTCAAAGGGATTCCATATTAGCTATGATGCCCATGTTTTGGTCACTTAAGCATTTTATCAAATACTTGGTCAAAATAAAGCTTCATAGTCCTTATTAATGGTGTCTCTACACCCAACAACCCATTCTCTTATTCCTAGATAAATTTTAAAGTCTCAAATGATTATATCAACATTATTCTTCATCACCCATAATGTAAACAACACCCTTATCCAATAATCAACACTCAACACCCCAATCCTATAATCGTTCATGCTTTTCTATCAAACTCATCAACTCATATCTCATGAACTAGGGTTTATAATCATTAAACAAATGCTAGAATCAATTAGAGGGTGAAGACATTACCTTTTTGAAGTTCAAACCCTTTGAATTCGAGTTCTAGGCTACCTTCTCTCGACAATGATGTCCCAATAGAATATCTAATGATATGGAGGGTTTACCCATGTTAATAAGATGTTGGTAAATTAAAATTAACTTAGAATCACCATTAGAACTTACCTTGGGTGGTGGAAGGACCCTTAAGGAGTTAGGTTTTTGAGAGTTCCTCTTTCTAGAGCAAGTTTTTATGTTTTGGGGGTATGGGGGACGAAATATAGCTTTAAAACGACCCCCCCACTAGCACGCCCGTGTATCTGGAGGCCTGCCCGCGCTAAACGGCAGTAACACTGCCTCAAAATTAGCGCGGCCGCGCTACCGGCGCGCATATCACATACTGTTCTGTAGAACGCGTATAACTTTTTGCACAGAGATCCGTTCGGGCTCCATAATATATAGTTGGAAATCTATTTCAAAGGCCTACAACTTACATGCTCTAAGTTTTCCCAAATTCCTTACTTATTTTCACTAAAACCTGCTGGAATACGAACCTTCTGCAAACTTAGTCGATTTTGTCAAATCTTATGCACCTCACTTTCCATCTTGATTTTGAAATAACTATTTTCACCCATAATCATCCCGATGGGACCTTACATGTTCAAGGTATAACCTTACCACTCATTTAACACATTCACACCTAAGACGAATTAACGGGGTGTTACATTAGGTCTGCGTACACACTACCCTTTCCAGACCCCACTTGTGAAATTTTACTGGGTCGTTGTTGTTGTAATAGCCTGTTTGACTGTGCGAAAAGTGTTTCTCAAAAGTGCTTTTCAAAAAAGTACTTCTAGCGAGAAGCAGTTTGTTTTTGGCTAATCAATTTGAAAAATATTTTTAAGCAGCAATTAATGTTTGACCAAGCTTTTAAAATGTGCTTTTAAGTTTATTTCTTAAAAGTAATTTTTAAGAAAAATACTTTTTGGGACAATCTAATTTTTTGTGCTTCTTAAAAACTACTTTTGTTTCTATTCAAAAGAACTTTTTTCTTTAATCTTCTAAAAGCTTGATCAATCACTCTAACTTTGGGTAAAAATGCTTTTGGCCGAAAAAAATCTATACTATATTAAAAGCACAAAGGCCCTTAGCGAAATGTCGTTCGCTTTTTTTAACCTTTAAAAATAGAGTACACACTAGACAGAATAGTTATTTAACTATTTTTCTAATATTAAGGACTTCAAAATCACCTAAATTTTTTATATTATCTTTTTCCTTATTTAACTATATAATATACCATATATGTAAAAGAAATACTAGCAAAGTCAAAGTAGGAAGCTAGCGTGTACTTAGAAGTCGGACTCCTTTAATTCTTTAGAATTTTACTATTTTAGTAAAAATAAAGTGACATTAAATGGAAGGGAATAAGCAGGGGAAGCAAATAAAGTCTCCTGCCGTGAGAACTCCTTATTCTTTTTTTTTTTCTTAAATTCAAAATGTCACTCTTTCAGTGTAAATATTCCAAAGGTTATTCACTATCAACGACTTTACAACAAATAACTTAAAATAATTAAAGGGTACATGTACATTAAAATTTACCAATAAAAGAATAGATTTAATTTTAACTCAAAAACTATTGAAATTTTCTATACATCATAAATCAAACCTATAAATCATAAATCAAACCTATAGACGTAACATGACGAGCAAAATATATATCTATAAATAAGTTTACAAAAGACAGGAATACAATTTTCAAAATAATTATACTTATATTATAGTAATAATAAACGATAATGTATTTTAAATTTTTTGTTAAACTTATACATATCAAAGCACAAACCCAATAGATAATTAAAGCATAAATAAGATACCGAAATTTATATATCTAAATTAATAGTAATATATTGTATGTATTTCTTTATAAGAAATTTAAGGATAAAATAGTAGAAAATAAAGTATATTATAAATAAGTCATCATTTTTAATGTTTTCCTTTTCTGGCATTCAGTCAAATGAATGATAGCCTCACTATATTTTTTTATTAAACTATTTATCGCAAATACTAACCCAAACGTAAATATTTTTCAGACTTTGTAATTTCAAGTTCACAACTATTGAAGTCTCCTAATACATCGTAAATTAAAGCTATAAACATATTAGGACGAGTAAAAATATTATCTATAAATAAGTTTACAAATAATAAGAATACATTTGAAAATAATAGTTATAGTAATAATAACTATAATGTACTTTAATTTTTTGCCGAATTTTTACATGTTAAAGCACAAACCCAATCAGATAAGTGAGCAACAACAACGATCCAGTAAAATTCCACAAAATGGGGTCTGAAAATCAGATTAAATGAGCATAAATAAGATATTGAAATTTACATATCAAAATTATACTAATAAATCATATGTATTTTTGTAAGAATTTAAGGATGAAATAGTAGGGAAAAAATGTATTGTAAATAAGTTGTCATTTTTTCCTTTTCTTGCATTTAGTCCAACAAATGATGATGCCTCACTATATTTTTTTTTATATTAAATTATTTATTGTAAGATTAATTCAACGGTAGTCATTTTTAGACTTTATATTTTCAATATTAATTTTTTGGGAGCTATAAGACCAACTTTTTTATTCTCTTTTATATTTTGTTTTCAATATTAAGTCACTAAAATAACAATAATTTTCATAAGACCACATATTTCCTTATAAATCACCATAAAACATCTAAAAACTTATGTCGAACATGATTTCTTCATTTATTGAGCCAACGAAATGGGAATAACATTCAGCATTTTCTAGAATATTTCTTTAACTTTTATTATATAATTCATATTAGTCAAATATATAGTTTGATAATATTTATGTAATTTTTAAAAAATTATGTATTTATTAATATAGGTACACGCGCAACGCACGTATCACTCTAACTTTGGATAAAAATACTTTTGGCCGAAAAATATTTTACCAAAAAGAAGCACGACCTAACAAGCTATAGTTCTATCAAAAATAAGCACTTTTGATTTCCCAAAAACATGATCAAATAAGAAATTAGTGAACTTCTCTGATCTCTCTCTATGTATAAAATTTTATTTAAATTTTATCTACTTGACCCGAAAATAATAAATTGAGTTCAAACTTATTAAATCCAAAAAGAGTATTTAATGCAAGATATGTTACTTTAATTTTTAAGTACTAACATTAAATTGTGATAAATATTTACCTAAAATGGGACGGAGGTAAATATAGGGCCATGGAAATATATACTGTGAATCCTGGATTTTAATAATCTCAGGAAAATAGGCCATTTGCCATAATTGTAGGGAGAAAAATAATAGTAGCTGTTGTTTTCCTCTTTCCGGCGCCACCTTCAAGAGGTGATAGGGATTTCCCATTCCCTTGGTGCGGACTAAAATTGGGTTGTAGCCGACTCACGCCCACTGAATTGCGGCACTAATCCAATGAGTTCGCTCATTTGTCCCAAACCTCGTCGTCTTGGGGATCCCATTAGCCATTCTAACTGCCTTCCCTTGAGGTAATTATTTCTAATCCTTGTTAATCCCAATTTTTCAAGATTTTAATGACCCATTAATGTTCATGATCCTCTCTTTAATGGGTCTTTTTTTTGTTTTGTTTTTTTTTGTTTTTGGTTTGATGGTGGAAAAGAAATCAAGCTGAGACCTTTGTTTCAAAAGGTGGAGCTGAACTTATTGATCTCATTCTCAAAGAGGTATGTTTCCCTTCACATTTCTGTTTACCTTGTTCCTGTTTACGTATCTAGCCACAGTACAATGACGAGAATCTATGTGGATATTTTAATTACTTAAGATATTTTTTTTCTTCTTTATAAATGAATATGAGACCTGCTCAAATCAAAGCAAAAAGTGAGTATTTTTAAATGGGGAGGGTTGTGGTAGTGACAGAGGCAGTATTTTCACCAAAAGTATTTAAAAAATAAAAAGAGTAAACATGCGACAAAAGCCAAGGGGATTCAACATCTAATATATATATATATAAAAGAAAATTGACCTTGTGTACACAAGTATAATTTTCCGGCAAAGATTGGGATAGGTTAACAGAGAATGTAGGAATAGTCTTAACTACGATGAATCTTTGAATAATGAATCTGCCATGAGGTGCAGACCTTTAGATTCAACATGATATAGAACAGAATGGACACAGAGGATTCATGTAGCCGATACGCGACTAGTTTCGGGCTAAGTTGCTTGAGTAGAATTATATTGTTTCTATAGGAATTGGCTTAACTTCTCAAGGATGTAGCTTTTATGCATGTAGTGATGTCAACATTTTCTTGTTTGTCAAAGCTTCAGGATCTATGGCAATCTGTACATAAAAACAGCTGATGTATATTTAAAGCTACAAGTTTGGCCGAACCCAGTAGTTTTAGCGCTCAGACCCTTTTCATGTATCAAGAAATCTACTAAATATGTAGAAATATTAAATTTCGAACCCAGTAACTTAATGATTAGTGGGTTCAGTGGCATCCCAAACCCATAAACTTCATGCCTTCATGAAGGATGTTTATATTATAAATCTTGCACAGTGTTTGAGTTAGTTGGCTTTGCATTATCTTAGACGGTTCGCATACTGTCATTATGAAAATCATCCTCATCGCCGGCAGTGTGTGTAGAATTCCAAGCGACATAACACAATTTTACACTCTCAGCATGTTGCAATTTTGTCAATCTCATTTTGATGTTTTCATGAGACAAATTGAAAGTTGAGAGTAGTTGAAACTCCAATCAAATGATAATTGGTAAATGATTGCAATGCCCCTGTCGTTCTGTTTATCCCACTTTAATACATGCCAATATTCTATCAGCCAGCTAGGTCTGCCCCGATCATTCCATACATTATTTTACTTCATAATTGTTTTAACCATCTTGATATCAAAAGGTCCTTATGAGAATACTTAATGTGCCCTAGCAAATATTTCTAAAAGGGGCCGTATGGAAACACAATTATGATTTTGTGCATTTTCTAGCATAATTCAATCCCAAAGCACGATCTTTCTCCTAGCGCGTACCACGATTTAATCCCATGCCACATATTCTTGAATAGGCCCGATGAAAAAAATAGAAAGGTCAATAGATTCAAGTTAGCTTATGCCAATTGCAGAACGTAGAATTTTTTTAATTTGTTGGTTATTTGTTCTTTCTGTGTTGTTTAATGATATGTTGGAAATGCAATGTTGATAAATGCACTTAGCAAATTTGACTCCGGTGGAGCGGTATGATGCTCTTGTTAGTGTGTTGGTTTAACTGATTTGGGCTGTATATTAATTTGACCATTCTCCTGATCACATTCAACTGTCAATTTGTCTATGTGACCCATGTACACACATGGCTGTTTCTTTTGTTGCTTTATCTCAAAAATGTGCCACTGATTCAACCTGCCATTTTTTAAAATGATCTTCATGGTCTAACAGGATGGTGTGGCTGCAGCACAATACACATCTGATCTGTCATCATCCCCTCCTTTCTTCTCTGGTTCACCGCCTTGCAGGGCTATGAATCCATTAATCCGTGATGCTCATTTTACAAACGAAAAGCAACCCCGTTTTTCATCATCACCAAGATCATCTACTTCAGCTTCATCTTCACCTTCATCAAGTTGTAAAGGAAGGTGTTCAAGGGCAAGACTTGGGCAAACTCAATCACCAAATAGAATAGAGGGCTTCGACTGCCAAAACGCTCGCATGGCTGCCATGGCTTAAATCTTCCTTACTGAGCAGTATATAAAGTCGACAGTTCAACACTGTATATAGAATATCTGACTAGAAAACAACAACAAAATTTTGGAGTATAATTAGCGATTTGTTAGAGGGGAAAGTCCTGGTTTTTCGTTAATATTATTGTGCAACGATGTGGTTCCTGCACATTTATTTGAAATAAGGTGGTTGAGAGCTGATAATTTTGTTTTCGGGTCTAGTCTGTAAATGCTCTCAATTGATTTTGGTGCCACAAACTTTTTGACAATTTGAAAACTTGTAGTATTGTATATATGTGAAATTTGAATAGGAAGTGGTGATTTTCATTTCATTTCTTCCCTTATCTTGGATTCTTGGTGTTTTTAGTTTCTAAAGACTTGTGTAGAATGGTGAGAGGAAACGAGAGACAAAATCGATCAATTTTGTGTTCCACGAGTCTCGTGCTTGACTTGAAAATAATCTCGGTTTCATGCTAAGCCTCAATTCTAAGTAGATGTGTTACCAAAAACATGGTTAAAACATTCTCTGTTTGATGCTACGTCTCAATCCCAAGTTGATGTATGACCAGAAAGATGGTGTAGACTGTAGAAACAAAGCTTAAGAGCATACATGATGCTGCCCAGGGTTGAATTGGAGGACCTTTAGTGTGTAATACCAACATGATAATCATTACACCACAGCATCAGTAGCCAGGGGCGGATCTAGTGCAAACATTACGCGTCCATGTAAATCAGTAACTTTTGGTTTAGACCCTATATTTGTACTAAAATATTCATTAAATGTATAAGAATATTTAGTTTGAAATCCGGTTCATTGGTTCGATTATCATTGTATTTTAACTTGAGATCATTGTAGAACTCATAAATTTAAAATTCTAGATTCCCCTCTGCCAGTAGCTGAATTGAAAGTTCTGTTTTGTTAAACTCAAGTACAACTCTTAACTAAGATTAACACATTTCTTAAATACAAGCTACTAGATTATCTCCTTGTGTCTCAGAGTGTGAAATAAAGAAGATCGACGCCACGCTGCCCAGGATCAATCGCTTGTTTTTTTTCTTCTGATTTTTCATCCGGTGTGCGCGTGAATTCAGATCCACATCGAGAAGTCCTACATTGAAGGATATCGCATTTCCTAACAAATGTGACTTATTATCCGGAGCTCGAACCCGAGACCTCTGATTAAGGATGAATGATTACTTGCTACTTCACCACAATTCTTGTTGGTAATTACTTATTTTCGCAATAAATACCACTGTGCAAGCTAAAGAGAAATGAGACCCTTTGTGACAATTGCTGGAGTTTCATGAATTGGAGAGCTATTCTTCTTATTAGAGTCTATCAAACATGCAAGTCCAAGAACTTGTTGTTTTAGTTCTTTACCTATCTAGCCCTTCAAATTTCTTCTAGTTTGCATCACTTTAAATTTCTTTGGATAATGTGCTCAAGTAATATAATATTATATGAGTATTTGATTTGAAATTATTTGAATTCTTATCCTTTTTATCTGCAATTTCTACAATTGTACGTGGCCAAGAAAAGTTTAAGATATTTCAATAGTTAAATATATTGCCTCGAGACAGTTCCAAATTTGTCCTTTCTAAAGTATTGACATTATAATAAATATTTACACAATCAGGTCATTTAAAAAGTAATTAAAGTTTACTCTTCTTAATAACATTATTTAATAACCTAGAGCAAATGTTAAATCACATGTTATACTAAGTTAAATTACAGTACTTGTGCAAAAAATTCATTACATTATCTGTATATGTAACTTAAATTCTTGTAAAAAAGGAAATACTTAAAAATAGGGGTGTACATTCGATTTATCGATTATCGATTTTGATCCTTATCGATTATGGATTTGTACATATGCTTATCGTTATCGTTTCAATAAGGTTTCGATTTATCGATTTTTGGGGCTTATCGATTACATCAATAAGAAAATTTGCGGGATTTCACGGAAAATATATCGCTATAAACACGCCTAACTGATATGGACAAAAAGAAGCTAAAATAAGACGAACACCGTTTATAACATAAAAATTGTGTCAACAAGCACATGCAACGAAACTAAAGTAAGGGATCAAATGTATGCCACCAACACTCCAACGGTATAAAAAGGGAGAAACGTACTATTGAAGTCGCCGGAGTACGCCAGAGTACGCCGGAGTTCACTTTCTCTGCTGGGTTTGCAGTTCGCGGGAGAGAGGGAGAAAGTAAAAGCGGCGCTGAAGAATGGGTAGAAGACATAATAGGGTTTGGGACTTAGGGTAAAGGAAATGGTATTATAGAATAAGGGTATATTTGTCTTATTAGTATATCTTATTGGTTTATCGATAAACCGATAACCGAAGAGGACAAAATCGAAATCGAACTCGATAACTCGATAAGGAAAATTTCGAAATCAAAATCGACAAAAATCGATAAACCGATAACAAATTGAAAACACTTGATGGCATGTGAGCAAGGCATGTGGTAGATGGACCATTTCCCACAGGAGCATAACCTTGCAGATTCATTTACAGTATGTATATTATTACCCCGATTATTATGGATAGCGGCGCGAACTTCAAAAACACCTCTTTCGTTATCATACTGCAAATATGAATGCCAATGTGCTCGCCGTTTGTATTTCTCAAATCTCTTCATAGGCACTGGCATAAATTCAACACCCCTCTCCATCAATTCCGTTGCAGCTGCAGACCGTTCAACAAACCTCTCCGCCATCTGCTTGAACGACATCCGCACCATGGCTGTGACGGGCAATCCCTTTGCCGACTTCAATAACCCGTTGAAGGACTCTGACACGTTTGTAGTAAGAATTCCCCATCGTCTGTAGACATGTAATTTTTGAGTCGCACAGTTTTAAAGTTAGTTTTCGTATTTTTATCTTTTAAAATATCTACTTGAGTTATTATATAATTTTAGCCTATTTTATTTTTAATTTCAAATCAAATTTAAAAAAAAAAAGAGAAAAGAAAAAAAAGGAAAGTTTCAATTTATCTTATTAAATATGTTTGTTTTTGTTTTTATTTATTTAAGTTCGTTAGTATTTTTATAGTAGTATTATGCTAAGTTTGCCATAGTTTTTATATTTTTATTTTAGTATAATTCTTGAAAAATACAAAAAAAATTAAATTAATAAATATCTATATATAGTTTCATGTTTACCTTATTTCTATGTAGTTTAGGTTATTAAGATTTTTATATACATATATTTTCTTTTTACTATGATTTTCACTTTTATTTTTAATTTATATAAAATATGATATATTAAAAAATATATATAGTTTCATATTATCACATAGTTTATTTAATTGAAATTAGTTTAGTTTTAATTTAAGAAATTGAGTTTGTCCTTTAATGGACCTTTTAAAAATTGAAGGAATCCAAATTTAGAGGCCCAATTTGGACAAGTAGAAGCCCAAAATCGGGCACCCATTCCCTTCCTTAACCCAACCCTTTGACCCGCCGGATCGACCCAGAACCCGCCCCGTTTTAATTTTTAATCTCAGCCATTCATCCCTTTTAATCCTATGGACGAGATTAATCCCCACCCCCATGTAAAACCTAATATTTCACAAACCCTAAATCTAATATACCCACTGACCCACCCTTCTCCTACATGAAGCTCCCGCCGCACAACCATGTCCAACTTGCCCGAATCACACCCAAAATCGGGCGAATCGTCTCGCTGAGTTTGATGGTCCCCCCAACCTCTCTCTCTCTCTCTTCTCCATTTCATCCAAACCACGTGAAGAATATTCTCGAACTAATTTCTTTCTTCTTCGAGTATGTGATTGGACGAATGGGAAACGTGGGATTGATCTAAATCGATCCTAGCCTTCCATTCAACCGCGCGCTTACTTGGTTGAGAGATTTTTCGGTTCCTTGGAGATAAAGGCTAGAGGTTTCTAGGTTCGATATATAAGGGGTTCGTTTTCAGATTTGGGGAGGGATTTCTTGAGAGAAAAGCTAGGGTTTTGGGGTTTTGATTTTGAGTCCTCCTCTTAATCTAATTTTCAGTTTGTTCATAGATAAAAAAAAGGGTTCTGTTTCGTGTTGATAATCAGAAAATATTTTCAAAAAAAAAAGTTAGCTCTTTCTGGTTCTTGTTCATATTTTTAGAAGTCAGAAAAATCAAAAAAAAGAACAACACAAAATAAATATAGTTCATTTTTCCAGTTCTGATTTAAGCATGGAGTTTGATTGAACTCTGGTGGTGTTCGAATTATTGGAGTCGCCGCTATGTTTCGGGTCGTGGCTCGTGGTTTCTGTTCGAAGATCCTGCTGAGTTTCTCTGTTCCGGATTCGCTCGATCCAAGGTTGTAACTGCAGAAATTTTGTTAATTGAAGCTGCATTTTCAGGTTCATTTTAAACTTTTCTCTTCTCTACTTGAATATATGTGGAACAAAGTAATTGTTGCTTGGCTTAAGCCATTAGTAATTTCTGAAGCCTTGTTTAATTTCTCTCTGATTTAGTTTGCGTTGTGTTGAGTATGTGTTTGAGTCTTATCTTTCGGCGATACTTTCGTTCAGATGTGTTTAAGGTGCTTGCATCTTTGCCTTTGTGATTGTTCACGTACTTTTCCTTTACCAATATTGTTGAAATTCTATACGAAGCTTAGCAGTATGCCTGCTCTTATGATATTGAATGACTCAAAAAATGGAAATATGAAATTTGTACAGTGGGTCTGTTTTTACATAAATCGACACTTGTTTTTGTAGTTTTTCTTTTTAAAAGGGTTTATCTACATAGTGTCTAGCTAATATATCTTTAGCTTTTTTAGATTCTCCATTGGTTCCATATTACATCTGTTAAAAGAAATTTGGCAATCTGCTTAAAGTTTTGTTCGAACTTAGTGTCGTATTAGTTGGCTTTGTTTGAGTTTAGTATTCATTTAGAAGTTTTGTTCATCCTCTGCTGAATATCACAAATTTAGCGCATAGGAGAGTGAAATGGAATGGTGTTAGTTTGGGAATCGAGATGGTAAGGATATGGAAATTTTGAGGATTATGTCGTTAATTTTCCCCCTTTTTGCGCCTTTCTTTCTTAATTAGTTTTCTAAAGGTCAATTTCGTCTCTTTAGCTATATTGCCACTTTAAGGATCAAGTTTGCAGTATTTCATATGGTGACATCATTTGATTGCTTTAGATATGATATTATTATCAGTAGTCTGTTTAGTGTGCCTTCCAAGACTCACGACTCTAACCCATTGTTCTTCGCCTATTTGTCGTTACTCTTTTAGTTTTTCATTAGTTTCTATATTTTTTAAATATTTGTCTGTCATGCCTGTGGAATGTGAAATTGAACATGGTGGAGGAATTGGACCTTAAATATCTTATTACTCTTGTTTATTCCTTTATCACTCGCTAGGAGCATGCTTAGGCCGACAACATTCGAGTAGGCAATATTAGAATTTTTCTATTTGTTTGCTTTTAATTTCGTGGCAAGAGGTCATTCCCCTAATTGAATTTATCCAGGGAATGCCCCGATGGGTTTGTATATATTATTATCCGGGGTATGCCCCGAAGAACTATGTAAATATTCTGGAGGCCTTGACGAGCATGGTGGAGAAGTCGTAGTATAGGTTAGCCTAAGATTTTTCTTTTCCTTTCCTTTTTATTTTCTTTTATTAGGCGGGGACGACCTCAAGACTTGTGTGTGTTTATTCTGCTTTTCTGTGATTTTACCTTAACTAGAATATTCTAAAAGGCAACTAGATTGGATACGCAACCGTACTAGTTACGGGACTTGGGGAGTGTCTAACACCTTCTCCCCGAGTCAAATGAACCCCCTTACCCAAACCTCTGGTGCGGACTTAGCTTTGAGTCCAAGTGTTTTAAAGGAAAAATATTTTCTAAAAAACCGGTGGCCTAGCACACCGAAATCAAATGCCAGCTGGCGACTCTGAGTTTTCCTTTTGAATACAATCTTTGTCACTTTCAGAAATTGAAAATCTTTTTCAGCTTTACTACAATCTTTTTATTTATTTAAGGGGGTTTAGTAAGGTTGGTTAAAAAGGGGTGTGACATCTCTGGCGACTCTGCTGGGGACAAGTAGGTTCGAGCTAGTACTTGATTTTGTTGGTTTTTAGGATATTCAGTTGAGGTTTTTATGTGTTTCGTTTGCTTTTTATTTTGTTTATGTCGTGTTTATTTGCTAGTTGTTTATTTGTTTACAGTTTTTCCTTTATGTGTTACTGCTTTATAAATTGTCATCATTTGCATAACCATGAGTCTTCTTTCTGTAACAAATCTTTCGGAGTACGTTTGTGCATACACGGCCTTTTTGTGAGTCACCCGTATCTATAGGGGGGTGGCGTAGGAGTGTGGGGTGGGCGGACAGCTAGAGCAGCCGTCATCGACCACACGCCGCCCCGAATTGCCTTGTCTAGTGAACCCCAACCGTAGGTCAGCCTTTAGGTCATACTTATGTGCATCATATCATTCAAACCTAGCCGGGTTCGGTCCCAGGCACCGTGTCCCGTTGTAGGAGGCCTACCCAAATTATGTCAAAATGGGCTATGGCCCAAAAAGACATTTAATCATCCCTATGTGCTACATGTTGCATCTCTTTAGGGATAAAATGGTTATTTGGCGGACCAAGGATATTTGAGGGTGAAATATAAAATGAAGTAGGTGATTTTACACTTTTCCATTATTTTCCAAAAAAAAAAGACAAAAAAATTGAAAATAGAAAATCCAAAAGATTTTACACTTTTCCATTATTTTCCAAAAAAACAAATTCAAAAAAAGGGAGAAAAAGAAAATCCCAAATAGATTTTACATCTTTTATCATTTTCCAAAAAAAATCAAAAAAAAAAAGAAAAATAAGTCCAAAAATATTTTACATTTTCCATCATTTCTCAAAAGACAAAAAAAAAATGGTTTTCCAAATTAGTTGCATTTTTTGAAGGCTTTATCCCATGTTCAATCTTCCCGAACTAGACGAACCTGATTCTCATCTTTCGAGATGTGATACGTAGGCAACCCACATAGGGTCCAGTCTTCCTAGTATCTTAGGTTCTTGGCTTTGCGGGGTCTTAGCCATATCTTGCATTTCTAGCCACTTTCGGCCATTCTTGCAAATTGGGGTCATTTTCACAAAGGTGGTTCAATAACCCATGTCTTAGGATCTTGAGTCCACAACTAGGTGTCATATTATTTTAAGGTCCGTCCTTTTCAAGTTTGCATCTTTAGCCACTTCTGGCCATATCGGCTGTTTTTGCAAAACGGGTAATTTCTGCAAATTAATTTTGGGTCATGATTATTAAGAGTTAGAATTCATATAAGCTTTAGTGAGGTATTCCCATGTCTTTGAGGTCACCTTTCTTGAGCTTGCATTTAGCCACTTTTGGCCCCTCAGGCCATTTTGCATAAATAGCCCAACCGTCCCCTAGGAAATGTCGTGGTGTCACATAATGTCTTGAGTCATTAACCATGTTTTTCTCATTCAGGTATGGATCCACTCACCAATGCTAGAGTATCAATGGTGGTCAAAGTCCCTAGAAGGCTAGTAAAATGGTGGAACATGTTCACATTATTTGAGCAATATGATTTGAGGGGTAAATTAGGGACTCTTATTTCTTTGATGGACATCACTCCCCGTCCCGACCTTGTAGAAGCAATGTTGACATTTTGGAACCCACAGGGAATGGTATTCAAGTTTGGTGATCTTGAGATGACACCCACCTTAGATGAGATAGCCGGGTTAACCTGCCTGCCATACCTAGACAAGGATTTAATTTACACAAGGGCTCATTCAAGCACCAAGTTCCTTAAGATCATAGGGATGGATTTGGAAACTCGCATGGGATGTATAGATCAATCTTGGGTACCTTTGGACTTTTTATTCGAGAGGTTTGCTCGTCCTACGGGGTATGAGACCTTCATAGATGAATTTTCCATATCATATGATTCTTGGAAGAAGAGGCGTCCTATGGTCTTCGCTATTGCATTGTTGGGTCTCATGGTATTTCCTTTGGAGGGTGGACATATTAGCATGCGTCTGGGGTCAATAGACTTTGAATTCTTCCATGATAAACACAGTGGTAAGGTCACCGTGGTTCCGACAATTTTGGCAGAGATCTATCGTGCTTTGACCAGGATTCGAGAAGGTGGGAGGTTCTTTGAGGGAAGCAACTTGTTGCTACAGCTGTGGATGATAGAACACTTACATCCTGCCACCATGTTTGAGAAAGATGTGATTGATCGTTGTCTGAGAGATCGAATGAAGTGCATCGAGCATAGGATGACGTTCGATAAGTTTGCCTTACCACTCGGAGTTCAGGATTGGGTTGATTATTTAGGATCCTTGACTGAAGAGAAGATTTTGTGGTCATACCTATGGATTGATTTGGACGTGATCTTAGCAGGGTCTCGCATGCAAGACTTCTTGGTACTGATCGGACTTTGGTGTACTAGACCATATACCCCTGCTAGAGTGATGCGTCAGTTAGGGAGGCGGCAAAAAGTCCCCTACATTCTTGATTCTCGTGACTTCATTAAGGAATTTGACACTATGCTGCATATGGAGGTCGACATCTAGACCTATTGGCATCGTGCAATGAAGATGGGTAGGTATACTTTAGCTGCTGACCAACATTCACCTAGGTATACCTATGAGTACTTCATATGGCTACAGTCTACTCAGCGGGGGGTTAACAGGCCATTGCCCCGACGTGTTAGAGGAGTATTTGATGAGGAGTCCACCTCATGGATATTGCCTAGATAGTTGATGGATCGATTACCCAGGCGGAGGAGGCCTATGCAGTAGAAAGGGTTGGGGTTTGAGCTACACTTCAGTCACTGAGATCACAGTTGGCAAGGTTGGTAAAGAACATGGGATAGCACCGTGAGTACCTTACGAGAGTCAGCCTTCTAGATGTAGGCACGCATTCCAGGATTCCTATTCCCAGCATCGAGGTGTCCTTGCAGGGTATAATACAAACCTTAGATTTGATAGGATTGACGGGGCCATCCGGATCTTCATCGGACCCATCCCAGCTAAAACCGTCGCATTCAGGAGCAGCTTGAGGAGTCATTCTATTTAGATGTTTTGGAGATTGTCTTATGTTGTCTTTTACTTTCGTGACTTGTCTAGGAGTACTGGATCCTTTAGGTAGTGTCAGAGTCTGTCATAGTGTAGTCGAGTCTGTCATGTCTTTCATTATCGTACTTCCCATTGTATTTTAATATCGAAAAGTTTTTAAATGAAAAAATCCCAAAAAGTTTTTAGTTTTAATTTATTTTCTATCACTTTTCCATAACTACGCTTGGTCTGATTCATGAGGGACATGATACGTAGGCAACCTACAGTGGGTTCAGTCAAATCATTTTTGGTTCAAAAAAAGAGATAGAGAGAGAGAGAAGAGATAAAAGAGAAAAAGGGATAAGAGGTGTTGGAAAAGAAAGAGAAGGAAGGATCAAAATGAGCAAATCGGGATGATGCCCTATGACCCTACGACCCTCAAAGCCATTTTAGAACCGTTAATTGTTGCTAGGTACATTGAACATAATGTGATATTATTATTTGATAAATGCCCTAACGCTAACGTGGTGGTTTTGTGTTGTAGTCCTCTGTTATCTTTATTTAATAATAGAAAGGTGGTTAGTTTGTTGGCATCCTGGCAAGTCATCCATACAACACCCGATCAAAGCGCCAAACAGTCATGGCTAGCAAGGAAAAAGACATTGGAGTTGTAGACCCACCAAGGGAGATTGTTGAGTCGGAATCAGAATTGCAAGAGGAGGTCTGGAGGTTGAAGCACCAGATGGCGGAAATGTATCAGGCCTGGATTAAGGGACACCCTCCACCCTCGTTCCCTACCAACTACACAGAAAACCCTACTTCCATTCCACCACTCTCTCAATCCCAGATTCCCAATACCATTGATCTTTCCCCACAACACGCACCTAGTTTTACCCCTTACTACAACTACCCCGGCACTTCAGCCCAAATTGTTCATGCTCCGCCAGCCAAAACAACCTCGTACCCTGCTACGACATCTGCTCCTATTTTTGTACCCCCTCCACAAGCTACCCTCTACCGATCCTATAGTGAGCCCGCATTCCCCGCTACAGATGCCCACTACTATGCACCGGAGCCCACCTTCAAAGTCCCAGATTCTTACTCTTACACTCCCCAATTTGAGCCTCATGTTGAAACTGACAAACCACCCAAGAACGCAGAGCAAGAAGAGATATTTAGGAAGGTACAGAGTCTGGAAAAATCATTGAGAAATATGTAAGGGTTGGAAAACCAGGTGAGTGTGGCCTATAAGGATTTGTGTTTGTTCCCCGATGTCCAACAGCCTGTCGGGTTCAAGATGCCCAAGTTTGACTTGTATGACGGACATGGGGACCCTGTAGCTCATTTGAGGGGTTATTGCAGTAAAATGAGGGGCGCTGGGGGAAAAGACAAATTGCTAATAGCATACTTCAGCCAAAGTCTGAATGGGGCATCTTTAGAATGGTACACCCGCCAGGACGCTAGCAGGTGGTACACATGGGACAATATGGCTCAGGCCTTCGCCCGGCACTTTCAGTACGATATAGACATTGTTCTAGACCGCCCATATTTGACCAAGGTGGAAAAGAAACCTAGTGAAAGCTTTAGAGAATATGGGTTCCGAAGGAGGGAGCAAGTTACACGAGTCAATCCTCCGATGGAAGAAGATGAGATGGTTAAATACTTTCTTCAAGCCCTGGAGCCCACTTACTATAGCCACTTGATCTTAGCCATTGGTAAGTCTTTCAATGATGTGGTAAAGATGGGAGAAATGGTGGAAGAGGGGCTCAAGTCGAGTAAGATCATGAGCTATTCTGCTATAAAAGCAACCACCCAGGCAATCCAAAGAGGACCGGAAGTTTGCTAGGCAAGAAGAAGAAGGAAGATGTCGTTATGGTTGTCTCCGGATCATGGCATGGCCAGACGAGTTCACCTCATCAGTACACCCATCCTCGACCCCGACCTCAAACCTACGCCCCAGCTCCGTATAATCCACCTCAACATTACTTTTCCCCGCAAAACCCCCAACACTCAGTCAGGCCATCCCAATACCTTATTCACCATGCACAGGCATATGATCAACCCCCTCCTTACCCAGAATGGCGTGCCCTAGTCCCACAGAATACCTACCCAGCTCCACAAAATGCCTATCCACCTCCACAACCTTACCAAAACCCTAATGGTTCAAATTTTCGAACAAGGCCAGAGTATAGAAGAGAGAGACAGCAGCGAAAACAAACTTTTACCCCGCTTGGAGAATCCTATGCTAGTCTTTTTCAAAGGTTAAGACAGTTAGACGTCTTGAGGCCGGTTGAGTCAAAGATACCAAATCCTCCTCCAAAGAACCTCGATTATTCCTTGAGGTGCGCCTATTGTTCTGATGCTCCAGGGCATGACATAGAGAAGTGCTGGCATTTGAAAAGGGCAACCCAGGAGCTCATTGATACAAACCAAATTGTAGTCCAAAGCCCAGACGTGCCAAACATCAACCAAAACCCTTTGCCAGCCCATGGAGAGACACATATGATTGAAATAGTTCACAGGGATGGGGAGCCCAAGAAGTCTTCTAAGTCCATCATGATAATTCGGGCCAGTGAAAGTAATTTGGTTAAAGCTCCAGACTCTACCAAAGCAATGCCCTTGATAGTTGAAGGGGTGGCAGAAAAGCCGAGCTCACTCAATTCGAAACCACCAGTGTTGGTCGTGAAAGGGTTGTCGAAAGATATCGGGGCAAGTCCGGAAAGTTCAAAAGTGGTAGTACCAGGGATTCCAAGTAAGCCTGTCATAGTTGTGAAGGGGACTCCTATTACCCCTATCATTATTAAACTGGTAACCCAGCTGCCAGTGGTGGAAGCCAAGGCTGTTCTGTGGAATTATAAACAAGTGATAGTGGCATACAAAGGAAAACAAATAGAGGAAAAAGTTAATGAAACTGGAGGATTGACTCGTTCTAGGAGATGTTTCACCACAGAAGAATTAAGGAAAGTCAGGCCATTCAAGGATAGCCAAATGCCAATAAAGAAATCGATCATCGAGGAAGAGGCTGAGGAGTTCCTGAAAAAGATGAAAGTGCAGGATTATTCCATTATGGAGCAGTTAAGGAAAACACCAGCTTAGATTTCTCTTTTGTCTTTGCTGATACATTCAGATGAACATCGCAGGGTCTTGATGAAGATTTTGAATGAGACACATGTTCCTGATAAGATCACAGTGAACCACTTGGAAAAGATAGCTGGCAAGATCTTCGAAGAAATTAGGATCACTTTCTCGGACGATGAACTTCCTGTGGAGGGTACAGAACACAATCGAGATTTTTATCTCACGGTAAAGTGCGAAGATTCTGTTGTCTCAGGAGTTTTGGTTGACAATGGTTCCAGTGCAAATATTTGTCCCCTGTCTACTCTGCAAAAACTGAAGATTGGCACCGAAAGAATCCACTTGAACAGTGTGTTTGTTCGAGGCTTTGATGGGGGAGGTAAAGATTCTGTTGGAGATATAATGCTCGAATTGTCGATAGGGCCAGTTGAGTTTACCATGGAATTCCAAGTGTTAGATGTGGCTGTCTACAACAATCTGTTGTTGGGCAGGCCCTGGATACATGCTGCTAAGCCAGTCCCGTCTTCTCTGCACCAAATGGTGAAGTTTGAATGGGATAGACAGAAAATAGTTGTGCATGGTGATGAGGACTGTCACACCTCCTTTTTCCAACCCCGCGAGGGTACAAGGGAGTTTTTCCAATTAAAGGGCAATCGAAACGGGATTTATTTATTTATTTCAGAGTCGCCACTTGGGAGATTTAGGGTGTCCCAAGTCACCAATTTTAATCCCGAATCGAGGAAAAGAATGACTCCATATTACAGTCTGCGTACCAGAAATCCGGATAAGGAATTCTGTTAACCCGGGAGAAGGTGTTAGGCATTCCCGAGTTCCGTGGTTCTAGCACGGTCGCTCAATTGTCATATTTAACTTATTTATCTGATTTTAATACAATTGTGAACCGATGTGCCAATCTTAACTTTTTACCACTTTATTATTATAATTATTATTTTTAAAAAAAAATTAAAATTAAAAATTTTGAACATCGTTTAAAACATGTCTTTGGATTACGTCACATGAAATGCACCCGCAATCCGGAACATATTTTATTCAATGTTTTAGGATTTAGATTTGGGTCGCATGAAATGCGCATCCGAGTTTAAGAAGGTAAAATTAATTAAATCGCGCCTAAAGAGTCTAGCGCGTCATTATCTTTGGGGAAGGAAGTGAAATTCACTAAACAATCCATCCCAAATTCTAAGTAATTTTTTTTAAAATAATTAAATAAATAAATGAGATTAGAGAATTATGTAAATTTGTATTATTTACATCTATTTATTTTTAGCGAAATCCTTCCTTATTTTAAGAATATCCTTTAATGACTACCTTTTTATTATTACTAAGTTTGTCTATAAATATAAAATCAATATCTACATTCTTGAAAATAACATATTAAATAGAAGAGAAAAACAAATATTAACAGAAAGTAATAAAAATTATAATCATAAATACAACATGGAATTATCGAAAAATAAAATAAAAAAAATAAAAAAAACTAATTATCCCATAGTTTGATTAAAATTTAAATTGTTAGTAAGACTTAAGCTTATTGAAACTAATTATTTATAAATACTGAAAATTGAAAGAAAGAAAAAAAACTTGATTACTAAACCATATTTCTAAAAAATTTAAACAATTTAACCTTAACTAACTTTGTTTTAATTCACATCATGTCCTAATACTTGTTCGCAAACTAATTCATGTTTTAACTGAAATTGACTACATGATTCCGATTAACTTATCGTTGACGAAAAACCTTATGAATAAGGAACTTAGTTAACTTTTGCCAAACTGATTCAATAACGCCATTTTTTACGTTATTTCTTCTATATTTTTTTTATTAAACAGTTTTAATTAATAATCAGGTTTAAATATATTTCCTAATAATCTGGTTAAGGCGTTATTTAATATGTCGCTATAATATGCCTAGTTATGACAAATGACAGTGATTTACAGAATAATAATACATGAATAACCTAAATACAATACAAAGACTAAATTAAAAATTTAACACTCCATTCTTCATTTCAGTTTACAAAATGCCAAAATTACAGTTGTGTACCTGATATTGTCAATATAAGAAGAAGAAAGTCAGCAACGTAATACGTAACACAACAGCAACAATAACCAGCAATAACCAGTCAACGAAAATCCCAGTGACAGCTTTGAAAAATTCAAAAATAAAATCCAGGAATGCCGAAAATAACGGACAGAAACCAAGGGAAATTTTCAGATTTTTGAAAATCTAGTTAATCTTCAACCCTTAATTTCTACACCTGTATTCCAGAATATTTATCAGGTGTGTACTACTTCCTCTTCTAATTTTCAACTTTTTTTTTCTTTTTCTTTGTATGTTTTTCTTTTCTTGAGAGTTTCAATGTTTTTTTCAGAATAAATGTTCAGCTCTTTTTTTTTTCTCTAATCTCTTTTTTTTTTCTGTCCCCCTTTTATTCTGATTTCCAGACCTCTTATAACTCATCCCATAAATCTTTTAATCAATTAAAATCAACCCATTTTCTCTACCAAACCCATTATCTTCCCACTCATCCCCATTATATTAAATAAACATATCACACCACCCCATTTCATTTTGTCCCCCATGCTTCTTTTAAAATAATGCAAGATTCCCCTTTAAATTAAATCTTGTCCCCCCTTTATATTAAATAATAATATCACAACCCACCCCATTTCATTTTGTCCCCCATGCTTCAAATAAACAATTACAAAATGTACAATTCCTAAACTACCCCTTCCGACCTTACTGAAATTACCAAACTACCCCTGAACGTATTACAAATTTACCAAACTACCCATCAGCTATAACACATCAATTAATCAAACTTAACCAAAATATAGACAATATGATCAATTTCTAACAATGTTCAAACAACAATATGAACACGGATGAACATCATAACAACAATATCACATGAACATGATTTTAACAACATTTCAACAACAAATCACATGAACACAAATTGAACAACAAAGAACAACTAAAATTTGATTGAACAATATTTTAGCAACAAACAATCCTATTTTCGGATTCAACACCAACAACAAACAAAGTATGAAGATTTCTAAATTCAATCATATTGAACTTAAAATCAACTCTAACAACATTACAACAAACAATTCTTATATTAAACTTTAAACAAGATTATGAGAACAATTCAAGCAATAATCATAAATGGTAAACAAGAAATCAAACTATACAAAATTCGGATTCAAGAACAATCAAACAAAGTATGAACATGGATGAATCTATTTTAAGACAACAAACATGACGGATTAAACGATTAAAACAATATATTCCTTTAATACAACTAAATTCTTTAAACAAATAACAAGATCGACGAAGAAACAATTATGAACTTAAACTTGAACTTAACAATATTAACAATTTCTAACAATACATAAACACATGAAACAAATTGAAGAAATAGTTGATTAAATTTCAATTTGAATCTAACAAACATCAAACTAACAAATACTTACTTAAACAATAATACAAACATGAAATAAACATGAAAACAACTAATTAAACTTCTATTTTGAAATCTGAAAATTAATTTAACGAAACATATGAACAAACTAAAATTATTTCAACTACGGACAAACAAAACAAACATTGAATCATTTATCGATTTTGAATCCGAAAAACAACGAACAACAAAAAAATATGGACGAATTTTGAAAACATAAACCAACTAACCGATTCGAAACAACGACGAATAAACGAAGAAGATGGAGAGGAAGGAGCAGCAGTCCGCAGATGGCCATGGCAGCATCAAAGCTTGCTCGTCCATGGCGGAAACGTGAGCAGCAGCAGTTGCTGCGTGATCTTGGCCGCGATGGAGATGAAGAAGAACAACGCAGCAGCAACAAATGGAGAAGCAACTACGGCAACCATTGATTCAATGTTTGTTCCTGAAGAAGCTGGACGCGGAGCTGCTCACGTTGATTCAAATGGAGAAACTGCCGCGAAACAGCAACGTCGGGGAACTGGACGCGGCGAGAAGCAGTAACAGGCCGGAACGCAGCAGCAGCGGTGGAAACGGGCAGCAATGGCGCGTTTGAACGATGAGGAAGTAGCTACGGCGAGCAAAAGGAGTTGAAGAAGAAGCCGCGATAGTAGCGGCGTGGCGCAGGCAGGTTGTTTGTTCGCCGTTGGTGCTCGCGACTGTGGTCGGAGCTCGTGACTATGGTCGCGCTGGCTGGGGTTCGATGACGAGGAACGCAGCCATGGCTGCTAGAGAAGCAGTGGTCGTCCATGGATGTCGAGCTCAAGCTTGAGCTCGACGAAGAAGATGAAAGCAAACGCGGGCAGCCATGGCGCAAAAACAAAAACGACAATGGTGAAGCTTGAGGGCAGCCATGGTTATGTGGTGAAGGAGTGGTTGTGGTGGAGATGGTGAAGTAGCCATTGATGTAGCTTTGCTTAAGGAAGAAGAAGAAGAAGAAAGATAGAAAGGGGGGGGGCGGGTGAGTTTTGGTCACTTTTAGGGTTTTCCTTTTATTTTTTGTTTTGGTTTGTGTCTTTGAAATGCAAGATAGGGGTATTGGGTCTTTTGGGTTATGGAATGGGTCGACCCAGTTCGAAATGGACTGGGTCGTAGGGAAGATTGGGCCATTTTTTGGGCCTGTGGCTTGAAATTGAATAAGAGGCCCAATTCCGACTTTCTTTATATTTTCGCTCTCTTTTCTTCTTTTATTTATCTAAAACTAAATTATAAAAATACTTAAACTATTATTAAGAACTAAATTAAGTTATAAAAGCGCAAATTAACTCCCAATAAAAATTAACGCACAATTAAGTATTAATTAAGCATAAAATTGTATATTTGAACATTAAATGCTAAAAATGCAAACGATGCCTATTTTTGTAATTTTTTTATTTTTGTAAAACAAATTTAATTATTATCAATTATAGAATTAAATCCTACATGCAAAATGCGACATATTTTTGTATTTTTTATTAATTTAGCAAATAAACACGCACAGACAACTACAAATAATTATTCAAAATATCACAAAATTGCACACCAAAGAAAAATCATTTTATTTTTGAATTTTTGGGAGTAATTCTCATATAGGGCAAAAATCACGTGCTTACAAGGACTTGTCAGCTTGCAATGACACAATTGTTCCGCTTATTGAAGCTAAAGATAATAAGGGACCTTGGGTCTATCAGACTTTCGAAACAGTGTCTGTCGAGAAAATTCCTGAAGGAAAATGCATTCCGGGTCCTAAGCTATCCTCCGTGTCCATCATGGTTGCGAATGAAAAGTTGAAGAATGGTTTTGTGTCGGGCAAGGGTCTAGGCTCATCTCCACAGGGTATTGTGCATCCAGTGCGCCCCAATGGGAATCCTGGTATGTTTGGTTTGGGATTCACGCCCATAGAGAAGGACGTGAAAAGGGTTAAAAATCTGAAACAGAAGGTATGGTCGCTCTCCAAGCCCGTCCCACACATCTCTAAGTCTTTTGTCAAGACAGGGGCCGAAAAACCTCCAACCTACTCAATCCCAAAACCTATGGTAGATGTTGATGAAGAGTTGATCAAGAGGTTCCAAAGTCTGTTCGATGAGGTCAATATGGTAGGAGTTGGTGAAGGCTCTAGTAAGGCAGATGTGCAGCTCGTTGGCTCAAATGTGAAGCTTAGCAATTGGGAAACTACTCCTCTCCCCACCAGGAAAGAGTTTTGGTAGTTATTTCCTTTCTGTTATTTGGGTTATTCCAGGGTTGTAATCCAGATTTTTAGTTTTTGCTTGTTTTGATGTTCAAACCCTTCTATCCTTTTATTTTCAATGAAATAAAATTTCCCGTTTTCCGTTATTCTTAATAGTGTTTTATTTTGTTCCTTTTTTCTTTTGTACAGTTCTTTTTATGCTGGTTGCAGTGACATGACTTGCATGAAGAATTTTCAGCCGAGTCTTAAAAGTCAATCTAATTCAGAAATAACAATCCAAGAAGTATAATATGATGATGAAATAGAACATGATGAAGAAGCAGCATTTGAAGAAATCAGTAAAGAGCTAAAACAAAAAAACCAAAGCTAATTTGAGTGAAACCGAAACAATCAATTTAGGGGACCAGGATGATGTTAGGAAAACCAAGATAAGTGTACATTTAGAACCGCAAGTTAAGGAGGAGATAATTAAAAAACTGTTTGAGTACAAAAATGTCTTTGCATGGTCATATGACGATATTCGGGCCTGAGCACTGATCTGGTAGTTCATAAATTGCCAATAATCCAGCATTCCCTCCTGTCAAGCAAAAGTTGTGAAAGTTCAAGACTGACATGAGTGTGAAGATCAAAGAAGAAATCACAAAGCAGCTTACTGCAAAGGTCATTCGGGTCACTCGATATCCCACTTGGTTAGCCAACGTTGTGCCAGTACCAAAGAAGGATGGTAAGACCAGGGTCTGTGTTGATTACTGTGATCTTAACAAAGCACGCCCAAAGGATTATTTTCCATTGCCGAACATTCACATTCTGATCAATAATTGTGCCAAGCATGAGATTGGGTCTTTTGTGGACTGTTACACTGGATATCACCAGATCTTGATGGATGAGGAAGATGCAAAAAAGACAGCATTCATCACGCCATGGGGAACATACTGTTATCAGGTAATGCCATTTCGTTTGAAGAATTCTGGGGCAACTTACATGAGGGCGATGAACACCATATTTTATGACATGATACATAGGGAGATCGAGGTTTATGTAGATGATGTGATCATAAAGTCAAAGAAGCAGTCTGATCATGTCAAAGACCTTAGGAAGTTTTTCCAAAGGCTCCGCAGGTACAACCTCAAGCTCAATCCAGCGAAATGTGCATTTGGTGTCCCGTCTGGGAAACTACTGGGATTCATGGTTAGTAGATGCGGTATTGAGTTGGATCCGTCGAAGATCAAAGTCATTCAAGAGTTACCGCTACCAAAGAACAAAACAGAGGTGATGAGTTTGCTTGGAAGGTTAAATTACATCAACAAGTTTATTGCTCAACTCACGACAACCTGTGAGCCCATCTTTAAGCTGCTAAAGAAGAATGTTGCAGTTAAGTGGACTGACGAGTGTCAAGAAACATTTGATAAGATTAAGAGGTACCTGTCGAATCCACCTGTGCTGGTCCCACCAGAGCCTGGAAGACCTTTAATTCTCTATTTGACAGTCTTAGATAATTCTTTTGGTTGTGTATTGGGTCAACATGACATCACAGGAAAGAAGGAGCAAGCAATCTATTATCTCAGTAAGAAGTTCACTCCCTATGAGGTTAAGTACACTCTACTTGAAAGGACATGTTGCGCTCTGACGTGGGTGGCACAAAAGTTGAAGCATTATATTTTGTCCTACACTATTTACCTCATTTATCGCATGGATCCTCTAAAGTACATCTTTCAGAAGCCTATGCCTACGAGAAGACTTGCAAAATGGCAGATTTTACTTACAAAGTTTGACATCATCTATGTGACTCGGACCGCGATGAAAGCCCAAGCCTTGGCCAACCACTTGGCCGAGAATCCGGTGGATGATGAATATGAGCCACTGAAGACTTATTTTCCTGATGAAGAGGTCATGTGTGTTGACGAGGTTGACCACGATGAAAAGCCAGGTTGGAAACTCTTCTTCGATGGAGCTACTAACATGAAAGGTGTCGGGATAGGGGCTGTACTTATCTCTGAAACAGGGCAACACTACCTTGTGACAGCCCAACTTCGATTTCATTGCACCAACAATTTGGCCAAGTATGAAGCATGCATTTTGGGTTTGAGGTTAGCTGTAGACATGGGAGTCCAAGAAATACTGGTTCTGGGATATTCAGATTTGTTGGTTCACCAGATTCAAGGAGAATGAGAGACTCGAGATTTGAAGCTCATACCATACCGACAGTGCCTGCATGATCTGTGTCAACGATTCAGGTCGGTTGAATTTAGACATATTCCCAAGATTCATAATGAGATTGCTGATGCCTTGGCTACTCTGGCGTCAATGTTACATCATCCAGATAAGGCTTATGTCGACCCCGTGCATATCCAAGTTCGTGATCAACATGCTTATTGTAATGTGGTAGAAGAGGAAATTGATGGCGAACCTTGGTTCCATGATATCAAGGAATACATCAGGTCGGGGGTATATCCACTACATGTTACAGGTGACCAAAAGAGAACCATTCGATGTTTGGCTAGTAGATATTTCTTGAGTGGAGGAATCTTGTACAAGAGGACTCCGAATTTAGGACTGCTGAGGTGCATAGATGCTAAAGAAGCTTCAACTATCATGGCCGAAGTGCATTCCGGAGTTTACGGGCCGCATATGAACGGGTATGTCTTGGCAAAGAAGATACTTCGAGCAGGTTATTATTGGCTCACCATGGAACGGGATTGTATCAGTTTTGTTCGCAAGTGTCATCAATGCCAGGTACACGGTGATTTGATTCATTCTTCCCCATCTGAGTTACACACAATGTCTGCACCTTGGCCCTTTGTTGCTTGGGGCATGGACGTTATTGGACCAATTGAGCCGGCAGCATCAAACGGGCATAGGTTTATCCTGGTGGCCATTGATTACTTTACCAAGTGGGTCGAAGCTGTAACTTTGAAGTCCGTGACCAAGAATGTAGTGGTGGATTTTGTGCATTCAAACATCATTTTTTGGTTCGGAATTCCCAAGGTGATCATCACAGACAATGCTGCTAATCTCAATAGTCATTTGATGAAAGAGGTATGCCAACAGTTCAAGATCATGCATCGAAACTTCACTCCGTATCGCCCCAAGGCAAATGGAGCTGTTGAGGCCGCTAACAAGAACATAAAGAAGATACTTCGTAAGATGGTGCAAGGTTCTAGGCAATTGCATGAAAAGTTGCCTTTTGCCTTACTGGGTTATCGAACTACTATTCGCACTTCAGTAGGTGCAACTCCTTATTCGCTAGTATATGGAACTGAGGCAGTTATACCTGCAGAAGTTAAGATTTCATCCCATTGGATCGTTGCAGAAGCTGAAATTGATGATGATAAATGGGTCAAAACCCAGCTTGAGTAGTTGAGTTTGATTTATGAGAAAAGATTGGCTGCAGTACGTCATGGTCAATTGTATCATAAGAGAAATGGCAAGAGCATACAACAAAAAAGTGCGTCCTCGGAAATTCGAAGTGGGCCAGATGGTATTGAAACGCATCCTTCCTTACCAGGTGGAAGCTAAAGGCAAGTTCGCCCCAAACTGGCAGGGGCCATTCATTGTGACAAGAGTGTTGCCCAATGGTGCTTTGTATTTAACAGACATAGAAGGCAAATGTGTAGATATGGCTATCAACTCTGATGTAGTTAAGAGGTATGTATGATTTCTTTGCTTACCTTCAATTGTACTTTGTACTTGGCATGTTCAAAATTGAAATGACGAAGGCGTTTTGTTCCGCTACCCAAACACTTTCATCCTTTGCTACCCCTTTTGAGCTTTATTTATTTTCTTTTATACCCCTCTTTTGGAATCAGTAGCAGAAGTAGAGAGTGAAAAAATGATGATGATGAATGAGTGAAAATAAGAAAAATGGAAGGAAAAAAAAGAAGAAAAAATAAAAGATAAAGAAAAAACAAGAAAGAAAAAGAAGAAAAAGAAGAAAAGAAAAGTAAAAGCAACAAAAACAAACAACTTTCTTTTGAACTACGTTCGACCTGATTCCCTTTTAAGGATACGTAGGCAGCCTTACGGTTCGGTCTCATCAAAATAAAAATTAAATTTCCCCTGACCCAAAAATTAAATTGACCCTTTTTTTATCTTAAATTAGTTTGAGCCTTCATGCCACCCTTTCTTTATAACCCTATCCAAAAACCTACATTGCGGTCCAAAGAAAGACCTTCCGATCAATCTTTAAGGATGCCAGGTTAAGCAAGATAGAGGTATGATTTACATCATGGGTAACACTTCGTTCATGGGCACAAGAAAAAAATAAATAAAATGAGAGAGTCTTATTGGTGAAAACCCTCATAGGCACCGTAAGGCGATGGTGAGCTGAGAGGAAATTTAAAATGAGAGAGTCTTATTGGTGAAAACCCTTGCGGGCACCGTAAAGCGCTGGTGAGATGAGAGATAAACAAATGAGAGAGGCTTGTTGGTGAAAACCCTTTATGGCACTACAAGTCGAATGAGGCTCATGACTTTACAGAGAAATTGGATCAGTGAAAGCCCGGTTTTTCAAGTATGAAGACATGACATGAACTGAAAATATGATTGGTTGGACAGATTAGGCTGATCAGTCCGAAATGCGTGTCATGATCATTGGAGCTGGATGCTTCCTTCAGATAAGTCTTCTTTTTCTCATTCTTTTTCATATAGCCATCTTTGTTCAAAATTTTCCTTTGTTCCTTTTGTCGAAAATCATTTCACTTTGCTCTTTGAGTTTATCCTTATGAGTCTCTTTTGAGTTAGCCATTGTTGAACAAGCAGGAAAGGATTTCAAAGCCTACTATCAGCTTCTAAATTGCACTAAGCAGAGTGCGTCCAGGCACATCACAATTGACTTGATTTAGAATAAGCAGTATGGTGATAACTGAGGTTCAGGCAATCAAGCGAATCTTGAATTTTGAGAAAATACAAGGATTCAGCAACTTTCAAAATGGAAACACAATGCAACAAGTGAGCGTGACAGATTTAGGTCATGCAAAGGTTTTGTGGTCCAGTTCCAATCAAAAGGTTAAACAACTCCTTGCTAGCCCGAAGCAGCTAATCAGAACGAAGCATGGCAGTGGCGGAAGCAGACGCTCAGCAATGATATCACAAACTAACCACCACGTTTTCAAACTAACAAGATTTTATTTGTCTGAAACAGGGGCAAGAGAAATTTTTTAATCCACAGGGACCTCCCATGGAAAAGCATGGTTCACGGAGCAAGAAATTCTATTCAGAATCCTCCAAGAAGAGAGCATGGCTCAGGTAAGTTCATTCTTAATCTCAGGACCCTCTTGGATAATGGGACTTAATTTTAAAAAGTTTTCAGGACCCTCCTGGATAATGGGATTTAATTTTAAGTTTTCAGGACCCTCCTGGATAATAAGATTTAATTTTAAGTTTTCAGGACCCTCCTGGATAATTGGATTTAATTTAAAAAAGTTTTCAGGACCCTCCTGGATAATGGGATTTAATTTTAAAAGTTCTCAGGACCCTCCTGGATAATGGGATTTAAATTTAAAAGTTTTCAGAACCCTCCTGAATAATGGGATTTAATTTTAAGTTTTCAGGACCCTCCTGGATAATGGGATTTAATTTTCGACATTGCAGGACCCTCCGGGATAATGGAATTTAATTTTCAAGTTTGCAGGACCCTCTTGGATAATGGGATTTAATTTTAAGTTTTCAGGACCCTCCTAGACAATGGGATTTAATTTTCAAGTTTGCAGGACCCTCCTGGATAATGGGATTTAATTTTTAAAGTTCTCAGGACCTTCCTGGATAATGGGATTTAATTTAAAATTTTCAGGACCCTCCTGGATAATGAGATTTAGTTTTTAAATTTTCAGGACCTTCCTGGATAATGAGATTTAATTTAAAGTTTTCAGGGCCCTCCTGGATAATGAGATTTATTACTTTAGAAAATATAATTTAGCTTTAAAGTTATCACTCTTAAGATGAGATTTAATTTAAAGTTTTCAAGGCCCTCCTGGATAATGGAATTTAGCTTTTAAATTCTTAGAGCTCTGTAGGTAACATGATCCGATTAACACTCACAAATATGCCCAGATCCCAAACTGGGCAGAAAAATTTCTCTTGTTTTGTTTGTTTTTTTGCAATATCAGGCACCCACCGGGATAACGAGGGAATACAGATTCAAGTTTTGGTAATCAGCCGCCCACCTGGATAATGAGGGAATACATTTCAAGTTTTAGCAATCAGGCACCCACCTGGATAATGAGGGAATACAGATTCAAGTTTTGGTAATCAGGCACCCACCTGGATAACGAGGGAATACAATTCAAGTTTTAGCAATCAGGCGCCCACCTGGATAACGAGGGAATACAATTTCAAGTTTTAGCAATCAGGCGCCCACTTGGATAACGAGGAAATACAGATTCAAGTTTTGGTAATCAGGCACCCACCTGGATAACGAGGGAATACGTTTCAAGTTTTAGTAATCAGGCGCCCACCTGGATAACAAGGGAATACAGTTTCAAGTTTTAGCAATCATGCGCTCACCTGGATAACGAGGGAATACGTTTCAAGTTTTAGCAATCAGACGTCCACCTAGATAACGAGGGAATACAATTCAAGTTTTTGGTAATTAGGTGCCCACCTGGATAACAAGGGAATACAGTTCACGTTGTTGATAATGAGGCACCCACCTAGATAACGAGGGAATACAGTTCAAGTTGTTGGTAATCAGGCACCCACCTGGATAACGAGGGAATACAATTCAAGTTGTTGGTAATCAGGTGCCCACCTGGAGAACGAGGGAATCCATTTCAGAATTATTATGATTTTCAAGTCAGGAACAGGCACCCACCTGGAGAATGAGGGAAGTCATCTCAAGTTTCAAGTTTTAATGGAAGGCGCCCACCTGGATAACGAGGGAATACAATTCAAGTTTTGGTAATCAGGCACTCACATGGATAACGAGGGAATACAATTCAAGTTGTTGGTAATCAGGCACCCACCTAGATAACGAGGGAATACATTTCAAGTTGTTTGTAATCAGGTACCCACCTGGATAACGAGGGAATACAATTCAAGTTGTTGGTAATCAGGCGCCCACCTGGAGAACGAGGGAATCCATTTTTAGAGTTACTTCACTTCGCAAATTTAAGAAGCATCAGGAGCCCTCCTGAAGAACAGGGTCCATTTTTCAGTTTCATATTAAAGATCAAGTAGAGATTCGCAGAAGATTCGAGACAAGAAGTAGATAGGATATTGTATTTTTCTTTTACTTTTGCTGTAATTTTTTCCTTTTATTTTTTATGTAATGGCAGGAACCGCGGACCGGAACCACGGCAGCACTTCACTCGGCTCTCCACCTCGGTATACTCCATCGCTCTTCTCATTCCGAACTACACGTGGCCTGATTCCTTTATAACCAAGGATATGTAGGCAGCTCAGATACCAGGGCTCGGTCACATTCTCTTTTCTTGAGTTTTGTCTCTCTAAATAAGGATTGAGTCAAAAAACATGTCTTGTTGTTCTTTGTCCGAAAACACTTTGTGTTTTCCATTAAAGAGGGGCAGTTGTAGACATGTAATTTTTGACTCGCACAGTTTTAAAGTTAGTTTTCGTATTTTTATGTTTTAAAATATCTACTTGAGTTATTATGTAATTTTAACCTATTTTATTTTTAATTTCAATTCAAATTGAAAAAAAGAGAGAAAAGAAAAAAAGGAAAGTTTCAATTTATCTTATTAGATATGTTTGTTTTTGTTTTTATTTATTTAAGTTCATTAGTATTTTTATAGTAGTATTATGCTAAGTTTGCCATGGTTTTTATATTTTTATTTTAGTATAATCCTTGAAAAATACAAAAAAAATAATAAATATTTATATATAGTTTCATGTTTACCTTATTTCTATGTAGTTTAGGTTATTAAGATTTTTATAGCCATATATTTTGTTTTTACTATGATTTTCACTTTTACTTTTAATTTATATAAAACATGATATATTAAAATATATATATATATATATATAGTTTCATTTATCACTTAGTTTATTTAATTGAAATTAGTTTAGTTTAATTTAAGAAATTGAGTTTGTCCTTTAATGGACCTTTTAAAAATTGAAGGAATCCAAATTTAGAGGCCCAATTTGGACAAGTAGAAGCCCAAAATCAGGCAGCCCATTCCCTTCCTTAACCCAACCCTTTGACCCGTCGGATCGACCCAGAACCCGCCCCGTTTTAATTTTTAATCTCAGCCATTCATCCCTTTTAATCCTATGGACGAGATTAATCCCCACCCCCATGTAAAACCTAACATTTCACAAACCCTAAATCTAAGATACCCACTGACCCACCCTTCTCCTACATGAAGCTGTCGCCGCACAACCATGTCCAACTCGCCCGAATCACACCCAAAATCGAGCGAATCGACTCACCCAAAATTGAGTTTGTTGGTCCCCCCAACCTCTCTCTCTCTCCTCTCCACTTCATCTAAACCACGTGAAGAATATTCTCGAACTAATTTCTTTTTTCTCACTCATTTTTTGCACGCCCGACAGAGAATCTCTTCGAGTATGTGATTGGACGAATGGGAAGCGTAGGATTGATCTAAATCGATCCTAGCCTTCCATTCAACCATGCGCTTACTTGGTTGAGAGATTTTTCTGTTCCTTGGAGAGAAAGGCTGGAGGTTTCTAGGTTCGATATATAAGGGGTTCGTTTTCAGATTTGGGGAGGGATTTCTTGAGAGAAAAGCTAGGGTTTTGGGGTTTTGATTTTGAGTCCTTCTTCATCTAATTTTCAATTTGTTCATAGATAAAAAAGGGTTCTGTTTCGTGTTGATAATCAGAAAATATTTTCAAAAAAAAAAAGTTAGCTCTTTCTGGTTCTTGTTTATATTTTTAGAAGTCAGAAAAATCAAAAAAAGAACAACACAAAAAAAATATAGTTCATTTTTTCTCTTGAATGCCAGTTTCTGATTTAAGCATGGAGTTTGATTGAACTCTGGTGGTGTTCGAATTTTTGGAGTCGCCGCTATGTTTTGGGTCGTGGCTCGTGGTTTCTGTTCGAAGATCCTGCTGAGTTTCTCTGTTCCGGATTCACTCGATCCAAGGTTGTAACTGCAGAAATTTTGTTAATTGAAGCTGCATTTTCAGGTTCATTTTAAACTTTTCTCTTCTTTACTTGAATAAATGTGGAACTAAGTAATTGTTGCTTGGCTTAAGCCATTAGTAATTTCTGAAGCCTTGTTTAATTTCTCTCTGATTTAGTTTGCGTTGTGTTGAGTGTGTGTTTGAGTCTTATCTTCCGGCGACACTTTCGTTCAGATGTGTTTAAGGTGCTTGCATCTTTACCTTTGTGATGTTCAGTACTTTTCCTTTAGCAATATTGTTGAAATTCTATACGAAGCTTAGCAGTATGCCTGCTCTTATGCTATTGAATGACTCAAAAATGGAAATATGAAGTTTGTACAGTGGGTCTGTTTTTACATAAATCGACACTTATTTTTGTAGTTTTTCTTTTTAAAAGGGTTTATCTACATAGTTTCTAGCTAATATATCTTTAGCTCTTTTAGATTCTCCATTGGTTTCATATTACATCTGTTAAAAGAAATTTGGCAATCTGCTTAAAGTTTTGTTCGGACTTGGCGTCGTGTTAGTTGGCTTTGTTTGAGTTTAGTAAACATTTAGAAGTTTTGTTCATCCTCTGCTGAATATCACAAGTTTAGCGCATAGGAGAGTAAAATGGAATGGTGTTAGTTTGGGAATATAGATGGTAAGGATATGGAAATTTTGAGGATTATGTCGTTAATTTCCCCCCTTATTGCGCCTTTCTTTCTTAATTAGTTTTCTAAATTAGTTTTCTTTAGGTCAATTCCCTCTCTTTAGCTATATTGCCACTTTAAGGATCAAGTTTGTAGTATTTCATATGGTGACATCATTTGATTGCTTTAGATATGATATTATTATCAGTAGTGTGTTTGGTGTGCCTTCCAAGACTCACTACTCTAACCCATTTTTCTTCGCCTATTTGTTGTTACTCTTTTAGTTTTTCATTAGTTTCTATCTTCTCTAAATATTTGTTTGTCATGCCCGTGGAATGCGAAATTGAACATGGGAGAAGAATTGGACCTTAAATATCTTATTACTCTTGTTTATTGCTTTATTACTCGTTAGGAGCATGCTTAGGCCGACAACATTCGAGTAGGCAATATTAGGATTTTTCTATTTGTTTGCTTTTAATTTCGTGGCAAGAGGTCGTTCCCCTAGTTGAATTTATTCGGGGAATTTCCCGAGGGGTTTGTATATATTATTATCCGGGGTATGCCCCGAAGAACTATGTAAATATTCTGGAGGCCTTGACGAGCATGGTGGAGAAGTCGTAGTATATATTAGCCTAGGATTTTTCTTTTCCTTTTTATTTTCTTTTATTAGGCGGGGACGACCTCAAGCCTTGTGTGTGTTTATTCTGCTTTCCTATGATTTTACCTTAACTTGAATATTCTAAAAGCCAACTAGATTGGATACGCAATCGTACTAGTTACGGGACTTGGGGAGTGCCTAACACCTTCTCCCCGAGTCAAATGAACCCCCTTACCCAAACCTCTGGTGCGGACTTAGCTTTGAGTCCAAGTGTTTTAAAGAAAAAATATTTTCTAAAAACCCGGTGGCCTAGCACACCGAAATCAAATGCCAGGTGGCGACTCTGAGTTTTCCTTTTGAATACAATCTTTGTCACTTTCAGAAATTGAAAATCCTTTTCAGCTTTACTACAATCTTTTTATTTATTTAAGAGGGTTTAGTAAGGCTGGTTAAAAAGGGGTGTGACATCGTTTGCCACCATCCGCATGCAACGTCCACTTTTCAGGGTCATGTCGCATTAACCAATGATAGGCTGCATCGTCTTCTTGCCTGATAGAATCCATACACCTCCGAATTTATGATGTTGGTGGTTTGTTGCTGCCATCCACATCAAATCATGTAGATCCTTGTTGGGATGTGCCTTCTGGAAATTGGCCTTCAAGTGCCTCACGCAGTAATGGTGGTATGCATAAGGTTCTTTCTATGCAGGCAAGTTCTCCACAGAACCTAATATACCACCGTGTCGATCAGATATTAGACAAATACCTGAACGTTGTTTGACAACGTGCTCTTTCAGGTGGTTCAAAAATAGTGTCCACATCTTTGTGCTTTCATTGGCACAAACAACAAAAGCTAGAGGAAATATTTGTCCATTAGCATCCACTGCCACTGCTATCAATAGCTAAATATCGTATTTTCTATAGACATGAGTTCCGTCTATAGATATTACGGGCCGGCAATGCAAAAAACCATCAATTGCCTGCTTAAATGCCCAGAACACGTAATTGAATATATATATTCTAGTTTACCTGGAATCCGCTCAAGCTTCCATTCAACAACCGTCCCGGGGTTAAACTGATGCAGTGCAGCCATGTACCTAGGCAGATCTGCAAATGACGTATTTCAGTTACCATAGACTATTTCAAATGCTCTTTTGTGCCCGAGATATGCCTTTCTTTTAGTAATTGTATGGCCATGTTCCTGGTGGACTGCTGTAATGCACTCTTTGATTTTATACCTTATGGACGCTTCGAGGTGCGGAATAAGTACACGAGAAATCAAGTCAATATCCAAGTTGAAGTGATTCCCGTTGAATGTGTCCATTTCTCATGTGTGGGTGGGAATGTATTTACCCACTTTCCACATACCTGTCTTCTTCTTGGGCGCACGCAATATCCAATTACATCGCCAAAACCACCTGCAACAAACAGCCTTGTAGAATATCGGACTTGACTCTCATACCTGCATCTCACGACACTCTTTTACGTTGTGCATTTTACAAGCCCTGCTTAAGCGCGCTTTATCAGGAAAAACATCTCCTTTGCAAGCACTGTTGGTCTAGACTCATCCCACATTGATGTCCGGATTTCATCAAAATCCCTTGTGAGAGCTTCCACATCCGGCACGGTTGGCAAGTTATCAATGTAAGGAATCTCCCTTGAATGAAACGACACTTCGGACTCGTACACTCTTCGTCTAGGGGGTCTCTCTTCAAATCAGGTCCTTCCTCCTCATCCTGCTCATCACCATCCTCACGAGGAAAGGGTGTCTCGTCTCCGGATTCATCGGCATTGTTATCGTAATCACTGTTTTGTTCCTCACTCTGTGCATCTGCCAGATCCCGATGTAATACGTCGTTTTCGGTCAATTGAGTGAGTACGGGTAGTTCAACTTGCTTGTTTTCACTGCACAACCAACAAAAATATAAGCTATTAAATTAATAAATGCTTTCCATGTGGCTATATCACTTCACTTACAAGTCGTAATGTGATGAAATTCCATGATGGACATTTTCAATTCGGTGATGACTACCGGATGGGCCACTTGTAAAATTCATATCCAGCCGGTACCCCCTATTAAATATATGAGCGTTAATACATATTCAATACGCCAAAAATATACATAATTAACACAAATGAAAATTGAAGTTTACCACTCGTCTTGTGAATTATGGAAAGTAGGGTATAAATTATTTTCTCGCTGCTCATTCGTCGGCGGTGATGAGTTTAAATCAAGAAAAACTCTTTCATCCGGAACCTGTCCGGCAAAAACTGCTCCAGAATAACCACTCGATGACTGAGGGTCATCTCTACTACGCACAACCTCGTTTTTTGGAACATCTTCGACCTTCACGTACATCTCCAACATTGTGATTACAAGATATTTCCGGCATTCGTCTGGAGTCCTCAGAAAATCACTCAAAGTTTCATCATCGTCGATGTTAAACTCCGAGTAAAAAGCAACCACTTGCGGAGTGACGGAATACGGATATCTTCCGGTTATTTTAAGTATCACTGAACGTTTCCTCACACTCATTTTTTTGCATAACAACGATATCAGTTTATCGTACTCCATTGTAAGTGGCAATTTAACATGACACCGAGCAGGTAAACTGTAGCCCACAGAGTTATTCTCCATCACAACCTCACCCTCCCCCCCCAATATAATGAAACTCTTATTCTACACTTTTTAAACATAATGAAAAAATGCTGGAGAATTTAACAACAATAAACGTTTCAACAAGAGTTAAAAAAAAATTTGAATGAATTTCTATACAATCCTAACCTCTTTATATAGGAAATGGCTAGCCGGAATTTGTTTTTATATATATAGCGCCCAAAAAGTGGGCACTATACGCTTTTGAATTATTGAAGTCAGGAATTATTGGTGGGGCCAGGAAAAAGGAGTATAGAGCCAAAATACTGGACGCTATACCTGGGCATGTCAGCTTTTTATATATAGCGTCGAGTATTTTGGCGCTACACCTGGGCGTGTCAGCTTTTTCAGTATAGTGCCAAAATACTTGGCGCTATACATTAACGGCACAGTTAACGTTAATGTATAGCGCCAAGAATTTTGGTACTATATATAAAAATGTCATTTTTTCCCCACTTATTTATGTATTTTGAGTCCAAAAGAACCACAATTGGATTCCGGACTCCTCCCATTTAGAGGATTCTCTCTCTTTTTTCTAGGTTATTATCCAATTGAGTTCAAGTTCTACGTAGTCATGGTATTTAAATTATTTACACTATCCAATTATTTATAAGGTAACTACAAATAAATTTTTATTAGAAGTATCCATTAATAATATAGTAAAAAGAGTAACTAACCTACAATCACATATTAAATTAAATTGATTACGTAAAAAAGTAAAATGAATTACTCTGGCAGTGTCAACTTCTAACTTAAAATCTACTTCCTCTGGTTCTTTTATTATTTTTGTACACCCCTGAATCGAAAAAGTATTTATCTAAACTACCTTTTTCTTTCCCTAAAAAATCTCGCTCAATTAAACTTCGCTAATTGAAGCACTAAGAGTACAGCAACAACAACAACAACAACAACAACAACAACAACCTAGTGAGTTCCCACAAGTAAAGTCTGGGGAGGGTAGAGTGTACGCAGACCCTCGGCTCAGAAAAACGAAAAGAGACAAGAGAGATAAGAGAGAGACAAAATGTTAGTATCAACAACAGAACCATATGAGTAATAACAACAACATAAAAACCAGAAAATAGATGAGAAATAATAACAAAAACAGTGAATAAAGCCCCATATTATGAAAAACGAAAGAATAGTGTGGACACAACAATAATCGGTAGCAGCTTAGGACCCAACCTTATCAGACCAGCCTCCCCCACGGACAAACCTTATCAACTACCTCTTATTCTAACACCCTAATGCTCGACCTCCCACACCTTCCTATCAAGGGTCATGTCCTTGGAAATCTGAAGCCACGCCATGTCCTGCCTGATCACTTCTCTCTAATACTTCTTAGGCCGCACTCTCCTTCTTCTCGAACCCGCCAAGGCTAACCGCTCACACCTCCTAACCGAGGCATCTGGGATTCTCCTTCACACGTGCCCGGACCATCTAAATCTCGCTTTCCGCATATTGTCATCCACAGGGGCCACACCCACCTTCTCCCGAATATCATCATCTTAATCTTATACATCCTAGTGTGCTTGCACATCCACCTCAACATCCTCATCTCCACTACTTTAATCTTCTGGATATGTGAGTTCTAACTGGCCAACACTCTGCCCCAGACAACATAGCCGGTCTGACCACCGCTCTAAACTTACCTTTGAGTATCAGTGGCATTTTCTTGTCACACAAGACTCCAGATGCTAACCTCCATTTCATCCACCCTACCCCTAACCCGAGTCTTAGCTCAATCATACATATCCTTAATCGCCCTAACTTAGGCAACCAGCACACATTTTGCCTCCAAGCATCTCTAAAGAACCCCCCCCCCCCTAGGGACCTTGTTATACGCTTTCTCCAGGTCAATAAACACTATGTGTAGATCCTTCTTTCTATCCCTGTACTTTTCCGTAACCTCCTAATAAGGTGGATCGCTTCCGTAGTCGAACGACCCAGCATGAATCTGAACTGGTTGTCGGATATAGACACTATCTTCCTCACCCTCACTTCCACCACCTTCTACCATACTTTCATAGTATGGCTTAGTAACTTAATACCCCTATAGTTGTTGCACCTCTGGATATCACCTTTGTTATTGTACAACAGTACCACCATACTCCACCTCCACTCATCCGACATCCTCTTCATCCTGAAAATAATATTAAACAGCCCGGTCAGCCACTCCAAGCTTGCTCTACCCACATACTTCTAGAATTCTATCAGAATTTCATCTAGTCCGGTAGTTCTGCCCCTGCTCATCTTACGCATAGCCCGACTACCTTATCAACCTTAATACGCATACACTACCCAAAATCTCGAGGGACCCTCAGAAGCACTAAGAGTAAATTTATTTATTTATTTCTAAAATGTCAAACGTTGTGGCAAAATTCAGTTTTCTAAAATGACAAACTTTTAGGACCGGAAATAGTATATATTTTCAGTTATTGTTATTTCACGTTTTCAGAATCTCGTGAACTTATCTTCTTTTTTTGAGTAGTAAACTGGAAATTTATATAATACTTACTAGATAAAGTCTTACATATTGCATGTCATAGTCACATCGGGGCTAGATATGCCCTCGGGCAAACAACTGGTATCACTTGTAATGTTTTGATTCCCTAATGATCTAAACATATTACATAAAGAGGTAGGTAATTTTTTTGTAGGTAATTTGTTTGAAGATAATCTATCCCTGCTCATATCCTTTGTTAGCAGTTGTTGTACAAAAAACGGTGGTTCAACAAGCACTTTAGTCCCTCTGGGTTAAATTTACTGTTTTTTTTTGTTTTTTGCTTCCTTGGCTAGTGCATCAACTATTGCATTCCCTTCCCTAAAATTATATCATAGTAAAAGGCCCTTCCCTTAGAGCATTAATAACTTGCATGAAAGAATCAGATTAGTAAGAACTGAATGTCCATTGTTTATCGCATTGATTACTTCAGTTGAGTCTGTTTCCACTTCCAATGGGTAAAGATCAAACTTTGAAGCCATCTGAAGTCCCTCCAGGAGTGCCTGTAATTTCATGTGTAGAGGAAATAAAGCATTATAGTATTTATGGAAGCCTAGAATCCACTTTTCCGTATTGTTTCTAAATACTCCCCCTATTCCACCATCTATTTTGTTGCATGCCCCATCTATGTTGAGCTTAATCCAACCTTTTGGTGGAGCATGCCATTTAACTTGGATTACTCTGGTGGCCTGCGATGGAGTGCTTTTGGTAGTGAAGAAGTGATATTCAATCGCATGATTATAAATATTCTTTAAGGAGGGTTTAATATTGGTGTTATTAGTGTTGTTGTGGTTGCGATTAATCCAAATTCCCCAGATTAGAAAGGGAAGGAGGTCAAACCATTCCAGGTGAGGGGATTAGAGTTTAGGGGTCTGATTTTTATTGTGGATGAGCCAGTGGTGGTTAATTATTGATGGAGGGTTAATGATACCAAGCTTATCCCATAAGTGATGCACTAGGGGGCAGTTAATGAAGATGTGCTCTATAGATGTTTCTTCATTGTGGCACATCGGGCACTTATTGTCTATATTTATCCCAATATGTTGACGATATTTCCTGCATGGTAGTCTGTTGTGCAGACATTGCCAAAGGAGGTATTTGATTTTACTAGGGCAATTTAGTTTCCATATCCACATGAAGTCATATTGGGGCTTTATGGTAGGTTTAATAATTGTAAGGCAGGATTTGCTGGTGAAATAGCCATTAGTGTTCATATTCCAGATAGGAGTATCTTTATTGTCTTCATTTAAGGGGATAGGTATTTGATGAATTTTTTCAATAATATTGGTAGACAATTCAAAAGATAATTTTGAAGGATCACATCAGCCATTTAAAAAGATTTCCTTAACTTTAGTAGATAATTCATGTTTATTGAGAGGACCCTCGATGCATTCCCTTAAGGGTTGGAGGTTTGGTATCCAATTGGATAGCCAAAGATTTTGATTAAAATTCTTGCAATGTTGCCAAGTGATGCCCTTAGTGCAGATTGACCACCCTTTAAGGATATTTTTCCAGATGAAGGAGGTGGAGATTGGAGTTTTATTTCTCGCATATTTGGATCTGAGAACTTTGCACCATAAGGCTGTGGGTGTGGTAATAATACTCCAGGCCAGGTTGCTGAGTGCTATTAAATTTTTTGTATTAGCATCTTTTATGTCACGCCCTCCTTCTTCTTTACTTTTAGTAATGGTATTCCAATTGACATAGTGAACTTTCTTGGCCTCATTAATGGAACCCCGGATGAAGTTATGTTGAATATGGTCAATTTGGTTTAATATTTTGGTGGGGAGATGGGTGTATTATATTACATGACTAGGGATAGCATTAAGAGTTGATATTGCTAGGGTGGTTCGACCCGCTATGTTTAGAAAATCGGCTTTCCAGGAAGACAATTTCCTTTGCATATTGTCAATAATAAATTGGTAATCCCTAGGGTTAGGATGATTTTGAAGAATTGAAAATCACAGGAATTTGCCAAAGATGTTGCTAATGCTGATATTAAAATCTTTAGCAACTTATTTAGAGATAGTTGTGGGAAATTTTTTGGAGAAGATTATTTTTAATTTTTGCAGGTTGATGTTTTGCCCTGACAAGGAGCAGAAGATTGAAATGCTCCTTTTAATAGTGCTACAAGATTTCTTGTTTACCTTACCCATAAGGGTAAGGTCATCCGCAAAAAATAAATATGAAATACCGGGATCATTTGGTCTAAGGTGTATGGGATCCCAGTTATGGATATCTACTTGATGGGAAATTAAGCGTGAAAACATTTCCATGCATAGAATGAAAATATAAAGGGATAGGGGGCATCCTTGCCTGATACCCCTACTAGGACTAAAAAAGGATGTAGTTGATCCATTAACGAGAATGGCAATGTTACTAGTTGTTATACGATGAATGATTTGTTTGGATATAGAGGGTGAAAAATTGAAGAATCTGAGCATACGATAGATGAATGACCATTCAAGACAGTCAAAGGCTTTTTCTAAATCAAGCTTAAGCATCATATTATACTTTCTCCCTTTGGTCTTTTTGAATTGGTTCATGATTTCTTGGACAATTATAGCATTGTCACTTGATCTTCTTTCCTTGATGAAGCTTGATTAAAAGGGACTGATCAGATTATTTAGGAAAGACTTAAGTCTATTTACAATTATTTTGGTAATAATTTTATAGATCGTATTGCAGAGACCAATAGGGAATTTTTTTTTAAGTTATTAGCATTATCAATTTTTGGAATTAGGCAGATATAAGTATTGTTAGAGCCCGATGGAAGAGTGTTGGTGTGAAAAACTTGAAGATAAAATCGTATAACTAAAGGACACGCCATTTTCCAATATTTTTGATAAAAGAAATGGGTGAATTCCATCTTGCCCTGGAGCCTTGAAAGTTTTGAACGAAAATACAGCATTGATTATTTCATAGGGGATTAGAGGGGGTTTCAAGGGAATTTAGGTTCACCTTGCTAAAGCTAGTCGGACTATTGGTAATGTCAAGTCAGTTGGTGTATTGGTGGGAGGTTGTGAAAGCATTGAGGAAAAATTGATAGAGGTGATTTAAGATTTCAGTTGGTTCATTGATCCAAACACCTGCCTCATTTTTGTAATGAGTGGTCTTATTCCTCCTTCTTTTATTAGTGGCCATGATATTGAAAAATTTAGTGTTGGCATTTCCGTCCTGAATCAGGAGATTCTAGCTCTCAGTTTCCAATAGTCATCTTCTATTTTCAGGAAATTGTTATAATCAGATTGCAATTCTTTTTCGAGATTTTGAAGTAAGATATTGTGTGGGAAGTGATTAGAATTTTGAATTCCTTTAAGTCTAGCCAAAATTATTTTTTTCTTCCTAAATATATCTCCAAAATTTTATTTTTCCAATCCTTAACATTATTAAGAAAGGAGTTTGAAGCTTATTGGTAATTTGGACCTATCCATGAATTGGTAAATAATTTGTTAAAATCAAGGTTCCTACACCAAAATATTTCTAGTCTAAAAGGCTTTTGAAGGGCTAAGTTAGATTTTGGAATTATTTCAAGTAATAGAGGATTATGATCGGAGTGAGTTTTGGGGAGATGGGATACAGTAGCGTTAGGGAACCAATTAATTCATTCACTATTAGCATAGATTTTGTCAAGTCTTTCCATGATTAGGTTATTTTTTTCCTACAGTTGGTCCAAGTAAACTTGCACCCCTTATAACCTAGGTCTATGAGGCCACATTTATTGATGCAATTCCAGAGATAATTAGCCCGGTTCCTGTTAATAGAATTTCTACCGAATTTTTCATTAGAGCTAAGGACATCATTAAAATCTCCCTCTACTAACCACGGACCATTAAAAGATTTATGCATGTTAATGAGATTGTCCCATAGTTGATTTCTATTATTTATATTAGTACTAGCATAGATAGATGTAAATAACCAAGATTTATGGGTGGGGATTACCTCAATAGTTGCAGTGATTTCTTGATCTTTACGCATGAAACTGTGAACATTGACTAGGGTGTGATCCCACAAGATAACCATTTCACCCGATTGACCCTGAGTCGGAAATTTAATCATATCAGAAAACCCAAAAGGGTTAAGAAGAGCCATATGGTTGTCCATTCTTGTTTCCAAGAGTGTTACCATGCAGGGATGATGAGTGTTAACCATATCTCTAAATTTTAACCTAAAGTTATCGTTGTTTCCACCTCTAATGTTCCATATAATGAAATTGATAGGTCTATTCATCATGATGTTCCAGTTGTGAAGGTCTCTATTCTCCAGCACTCTTGGTGTATGTATTGGGTTCCTTCTTTGGAAGGGAACCAAGATCATTGCATGTTGCCCTGGTCGGATCTGCCGGTGGCCTTATATCTATTATACACTTGTAGAGAGCCATTGGGCATTTAAGTATCTGCCTCTGCTCTTGCATCTCCATGAAGATGAACACCTTTACCTCGCCGAGATTTGAATCCTTGAGTATTGATTCTAGGATTGAGTTGTGTTCCACTGCTTCCCCCATTATTTCTGTTTGTGGAATGTTTGGTGGTGTGTTTGAGTGAGTTTGTGGGTGGGATGGTCCTGGTTGGTGAAACTGGGCTGCATGATGAATATTTGGAGTTTGACCTTGGTTTGCATGTGCATCCCAGGGTGTGAATACTGGGTTGATGTTGGTCATCACTTCCGGAGTGAAGAATGGAAGATCCATCAGTGGGTTTGCATTTTGTACTGGGACAAAATATGGTGGAAGACTCCACTGTCCCATCATCATTTGAGTTAAGTTGGGTGATATATTTGGGGTTATTGGGTGAAGAATGTTGTTCACCCACACATGGTTCATGAAGTTGTTCATTGTCATCCGGATTCCTTCCGAGATTAGCTGGGGCTAGGTAGTGGAGTTTTGTATCACTATTATTGTCTTCCTTCCATTTAACATTATGTTGAAGGATATGTCATAGCCCACTAGATCCAACTTCACCCATAATAGAGGTTGGTGGTTCTCTGGAAGTAGAGGTTGGATGAATATGGTGGGGGTGTTTGTTGTTGGAGTATTGGTGGGATGTTGATTTTCCATATTCAGAGGTCTTTGTTGGTGTAGGATCTGGATGAGGCGATATCGCCTTCTGCTGGGAAAGGGAAGCCTTGGCATTATTTGTTGGAGGATTATTACTTATAAGATGTGTTAGGACTGTATTAGATCCTTGAGAATGCACATGATCTTTGCCAATGATTGTATGCTCGGTTTGCATGGCGTTTGGAAGGAGTAGCGTACTGGATTTATCAAGTAAGGAAGGGGATTGGGCTTGGTTTACGTGTTGGAAAGTATTGGCCATTTGGAGGAGGGTAGCCTGTTTTTGAAACAAGTGTACAATATCACCAGTGACATGCAACACAAAATTATTAGGATGTATTGGTTGATTTGGGGAGGTGGCTGATTTAGTACATATTTTATAAGTATTATTAGAAGAGCTATTAGTGTTATGTGACATGTGTCCTATATATGTGTCAATAATGTGAGTGGTATTAGAGTTTAATTTATTTTTTGTGTCAACCTCCGATGAGTGGTTTGTGGTTTTATCCAAAACCATGTTCTGCTCCATTAGAGCAATAAAGTGATTATATATGTGACTCTGTTAGTAGCATTAGAGTTCTTCTTTTTTTTGTTGAAGATAACTGTCTTCCATTCTTCCTTTTTTTGGGGAAATGTTCTTGCTCCTGACCACTCTGTTTCTTTACGCTACTGTTTTTAGATGATGAGGTTGCTGGACTTTGTATCTTGATATTGCACTGTCTAGCTGTATGACCTAGATGACCACAGCTTTTATAGAGAAGATTTTCTCCTTCGTAGAGGATTTGTTGTTGGTGAGTGCCTATCCACACGTTGGATTTTACTGGTTTATCTAGAGATAGCTCTACGCAAAGCTTAGCATAACGACCCCTTAAAGCCGCTGATGTGCAAGCATCCGCTTTGAGTAATCTGCCTACTGTGTTCCCTACTTTTTTCAGAATTTCTTCATCATAGAATTTTGTGGGAAGATGAGGTAGGCGGATCCAAATTGCAGTAAAAATTTGTTTGGCAGTAACGGGAACAAAATTTGGTTCCGAACATTGTACTGAAAGGAAGTGGCCAAAGACAAACCATGGCTCTTTTTGTAATATGTTCTCCAAGTTCTCCTCTTTGTTGAATTTTACTATGTAATATTGTTCACCAACATTGATTAGGGAGAAAGCTTTAGTTGGTTTCCAAAGATCTATTAGTTTGCATTTGAGAACTTGGTGGAGGATTTTTTTGCCTAGTAGTTTTATTATAATTGAGAATCTCCAAGGGTAGTAAATACGTAGTTTGTCTTTCCCACTTACGGGAACTTTAAATTCTCCTTCAGGATCCTCAGAAGCCTTTTCATCTTCTTCCTCGTTTGTGTCTATTGCCATAGGTGATAAGTATGTCGGTGGCGTTACTATTGAGAAGGTTTCCTTCTAATCATTGGATAGTAATTTGTCTTTAAAAGAGACGGATCTAGGATTGATTAATTGTGGGGAATTATATTTTTATTTTTATTTTCCACACAATGTTTGTGCTCAATTATATTGATACTCGATTTAGTGTCCCAATTTATCGTAATTCGCATAGAGTTAGGCTCATTGGAAGGGATTCATTTCCTACCAAGAATTTTTTCTACTCCCAAAGTTCGAACTTGATTAAATATTATTCACACTTACCTTTTTGGTGGAAAGAGGTGTTTTAAATTGTTAATCCAAAAACAAAAAGAGGCAGGGCAATAAACTCTTAGCTAGAACCACAAAAGCATCCACATTACTACATACCATGTCTTTGGATCTAGGACATCTGACAGGGACTCGTGTAGGAATCTTTTAATTCTCAAAATTTTAAAATAAAATAAAATAAAATAAAATAAAATAAAATAAAATAATATATATATATATATATATATATATATATATATATATATAAAAAATAATATATATAGAGAGAGATAGAAATTTTTTGAATAATGGAAAGTCTTTACAAGGATAAAACAAAAATACCTAAGTGGATGAGCATGTGCTTAAAGCTTTGCAGACTGTAGAAGACCTTTGAATTCCGCATAATTAGCTCTCTCTTGCTTTTAAGTATGGAGAGAATCTTTATTTCTTCTTAGACTTACTTAGTAAGGGATATTTGTAGGAAAGACCAAATAAGGGAAATATGATCAAAATCCTTCTTTATGCATATATCCCTTTAGGCTTTTGAATAGGCATAAAAATTTTCCAATCCATCATAATCTCTAGGTTAAATGGACTGGAATTAAGCCTTAAACAAATATTAACAGGAGAATGGTGTGTTTGCGTGGTAGGCCAATGGAGCTTAGATTAAGAAAAAGTCGTACGTTACCAAGATTATGGCTCAAATTAAGGCGTAAATTATGGATTGTTCAATTCAAAAGTTTTGGAAAAACTTAAAAGAATTGATTATTCAATTAGGATAGGATGCACAACTTACGAGCTAATTGTTTAACCAAAAAGTGAAATTTCACTCAAAGCGTTAATTTAGAAGAACACGGATTACTAATAATCAAAACTGAATAAAGAAAATTGATTTTGCTAACAATAAGATAGACCAAAAAAAACAAAGTAAACCAGTATATTCAGATTATCTTTCGTGTCCTTACAAATGATCCATTCTATCCTTTTTATAGTTATCTTAAAGATATACGTTTTGCCTTTATTATAATTAAGCCATTATAGACAATTAAAAGCATTAAATGTTACGTTACATAATCATTGTAATTTAATACATATTCTCTAACGTTTTCATTATTTACTGCTTATTAAATACTGTATCTGTACTCTCTTATGCTGTCAGATTCATTCTCCTTGAGTTTTGAGTATAAATAGGTATGAGTGTTGAGTCTTTTGAATAGCTGCTCGTGCCTCTACTTGTACCTTCTGCTCGTATCTATTGCAACTCGTGTCTCTTTGCCAATCATCACTCTTTGACTAGCCTTCGTGTCATGACAGGTCATCTTCCAATCACTTCAATATGTAAACTCGATTTTCCCAATACACTAATAAGAATTTGGGGTAAGTATTACTTCATCCTTAACCAGAAGTTTGGGTTCGAGTTCGGGTATGGAATCGCTTTTGATCGGAAGCACTTTACCCCCTAATGTTGGACTTTCCGATGCGAATCTTAATCTAGTCGGGCTTCAATACAGATACCAAATAACAAGTGGGAACAAAAAAAAAGAATTTGCAACTAGGGCAAAATGGGCTCAAAGTCAGAGGAAAAATGGCCAAAAAAAATATACTCGTGATATAGTAATGGGAAGTGGAGAGGGAAACATGGAAAGAGACTGTTTTCCATATTACAGACACAAATAGCTGGTTTACGTCACATACAAATGCAATACAACTTGGAAATATGAGAAATGAACAAAAGGATTAGCTCAACACATTATTATTATTATTATTATTATTATTATTATTATTATTAAGGGAGAGAGTGTTTAAGGATGATCCCATATCCCAATTAATTAAGGAAGTAAATGACGTACATTAACACTTGGAATATGGTTCTATTGGATTATTCATTGGTAAAAGTAAATGAGCAGAATGCCATTTTAAATCAAGCCATCAGGTTTGAATCATGTATTTAGCTCGCTTATGACATGTGGATATTAGGATAACAAGTCAATTTAGATTACTATGGCCAGCAAATTCACCTCTTTTTAAAATTATTTTATAATTGTCAGGGCGGCTCGACATAAAATTGGGCCTTAATGCGAAAATAAAAAGTGAGGCCTTAAATTTTTTTAATTAATTTTTTACTCTTGTAATATACCGAAATCTAAAGAAGTTATAATCAACAACAACAACAATAACCCAGTATAATCCCACTTAGTGGGGTCTGGGGAGGGTAGTGTGTACGCAGACCTTACCCCTACCCTAGGGTAGAGAGACTGTTTCCAAATAGACCCCCGGCATCCTTCCCTCCAAGAACTTCCCACCTTGCTCTTGGGGAGACTCGAACTCACAACCTCTCGGTTGGAAGTGGGGTATTATTGTCAGTTTTTATTATTGTCAATGTCTAACCAATTTGCTTAATCTCCTGTGTTATCATGTTGAACTTTATTGATTTAGTTTTGAAATATTTTTTTCAACCGAGGCAACTGATATAAAAATTATTAATGGTAATTGAATTAACACTTATTACTTGATTGAGTATTTGAGTTTGCCAATTAGAGTATTCTTCTATTTATACAGTTTCTCTTAGCACTTTTAATTCTAAATATAAGTTAAAACAAATAATACTGGAGTTATAACTACTATATTTCAAGAGTCATTCAATGTTAAGGACGAATTTTAATAGTTACTTATCAAAGTAGCTCGAAAAATGTCTACAGAGGCACTCAAAGAATTAAGATAAATTATTTTAAACTAACATCGTAAAAATAACTAGTAACTACAATTTAAAACGTGTAAAACTTTTAGCTATAACTATTTTAACCAAATGATTTAAAAATTCTATTAATATTGCATAATTATTAAATATTATATATATTATTTATAGATTTTGGGGCCCTAAGTATTTTAGAGGCCTAAGGTCATTGCCTTAGCGGCCTTAGGCTCCAGCCGGCCCTGATAATCGTGGTATCCGGATCAAGTTGCACGTACCTCAATCAATTTTACTATATAATTAGTTTGAATTAGTTTGGAACTTGCAAGATTACATACCAAAATATCAGTACTATACAGAGATATAAGAAAGGAAGAGGAGCCTTGGAGCAACAATAAAGTATTTTCCGTGTGACCTATTCACTGGTTCGAGTCGTGAAATCGACTACTGATTCTTGCATCAAGGTAGGCTGCCCATCACATCCTTTGAGGTGCGGCTATTCCCCCGACCCTACGTGAATGCGGGATGTTTCGTGTATCGGGTTACTTTATTTTATTTTTTATTTTTTTATAAAGAGATATAGGAAGTGAAGGAAATTACATATAGAAAGGCTCCTCAAAAGATTTAGCATCTCCTATACCTTTGCAGATTTGTTTAGCATCCCTTGGTCTTGGAAATACTATGATTAGTGGAATGTCATGTGTGTTTTAGTGGCATAGGAGCTGTACATAGAGCTGGGCATTTAGAAGAAACAGTAAATTAAATGGGCAAAATGTACGGACTAAATAAGATAAAAACAATAACTTAGTCTATAATTAAATGAGGACCACTAAAGCATAAAACTTTCTTTTGAATAAAAAAGAAGGAAAAGAAGTGGTGCCAAGTTATTATGACTGTGTCACATGATAAAGATACCTTTGATATCAAATGTAGTACTGATTAAAATGTTAAACAAATAGAATTAAGGAACATAATTATGGGGATGATTCTTATTTGCCAAGAACTAGGTGTTTTGATCCAATCTTTATTAGGTGTTAGCTATTAAAATCCCAAGTTTCAAGATGGGAAACAGGACCTTGACTTGTCGGGATAAACATGACACCAATTAATTAGCATAAATGAAACCAAATTAACGTTAAACAAATCATCAAAGCATGTGAAATGGAATCATGTCCACGCCATGCGCATCTTCTTCAAAGTTCAATCTTTTTCATTATATATATATATATATATAAGATTTAGCGTATACTCCCTCCGGCGGTCTACTTTAATTACTTTCTTAACCTTTATTTTTGTGGTCCATAATATTTGAAATTTTATATCTCAAAAAGAAATTAATTTATTTTTTCCAAAGTTACCTTTGGATTGTCTTTTATATTTTCACAAATTAAAGAGATAGAAAAAGTTAGTATGATTAATTTTATTGTTAATTAATGTTAAAAAGTGAGTTCTTTAATATGTGTGAAAATAACTAAAAAATCAACGACTGAAGGAAGTATATATTAACGATATTAGAACTTTTTACGTTCTCAATGCAGTTCAACTTTTTACGGGTTCGAGTCGTGAAATCAGCCTCTTGCAGAAATGCAGGGTAAGATTGCGTACGATATACCCTTGTGATCTGGTCCTTCCCCGGACCCTATAGCGGAGGCTTAATACACCGAGCTATCCGTTATAATGCTATTCTAACTTAATATAGGAGGTTGCTTACTTCTATGTTCATGTTATTGACTCAACTTATTATTAATAATTACATAAAAATATTTTTTGATGAGTTAATAGTCCCAAAATTCTTTTACATTATCACTATTTAGAAGTTAAACAGAAAATATGAAGACATCATAACTTAAAAAGAATATCCCACTTTGAAGGAATCTCCCCCTTACTCTCTCTCACTTCATCCTTATCCTTTCTAACAAACCTTTAGATATACTTTAATCCTTGTTGACCTTATAGAAATAGCTACATCTAGCAAACTATTTCAACCCTAAGGATTCTTTACCTTCCTGCTTAAGATAACTCCAACTTGAATAAGAAATTACTGTTTCCTAGACATATACAGCCTCATTAGCCACTTTTTATAGCTTTAGCAAATCAATGCATGATTAATTTACACGGGGAAAAGGCCTATTTAAAGGAAATGTTCCACTGCTACAGACTTTAAAGAGTGCAGTGGTTATAATTGCAAGATTTTTGATTTAAAAATTTGAAGCATAGTCTCTCTATCCCAATATCAAACAACCTAAGTTTCTCCTAAAAATAGGAGACAATGACAAAAGATGATCCTTTATATTTGATATGCTCAATATCGTCCTTTAAGTGTATTTTTGAGTGACTTTGGTTCTTTAGGTTTGCCAAAAATGAGTAATAGATACTCTACCTCTAAAAGTTGCACTTGACTCCAGAAATAAATTAAAACTAGAAGAAAGTAAAAGCTGCACCTTCAAATGTGAGTTCATATTAAATCCTTCTCTTTCATAGTTTCTATTAAATCTAACAACTAGAATTTATTAAATTTAATGAAGATCAAAAGTGCTCACTTTAATTTTGATAAACTTAAAGAGCTAAAACCGCTCATAATTATTTTAAAGGACAATTTTAGACCTACAGTATAATAAGGACAATTATTGTTATTTTCTCCTTAAAGTAGTCCCACTAATTTTAAGAGTGCCGCAAGCAGAATTTTATATAAGAAAGTTTAAACAATTGCTGGATATCATAGTTGGCTTTGAAGCTATGACCAAAGACAACTTTTAAACTCCTTTACTATTACACTTCATTTTTTCTTCATGTCAAAAAGATTCAAAGCTTATATACAACCCAAATTTTTACTTTAATTGTATAATATAATTTTTGATGAAGGAGATTCAATTGAACCCTTAGTTCCGCCACTGAATATCATTATTCTTTAATTTACTAGTTTTAGTGTACGTGCATTGTACGTGTGTATCGCGTCAATATATAAAAAATATACGAGAAGAATAAATATGTGGTAACATAAAGCGTTGTTGCAACAAAATACTTGCAATATTTTTTTAAACAATGCAAATTAATGTTATTACATACTTAATTGACAAAGTTGACAAATTAAATATCTTCAAGATGATGTATTTATTTAAATTATTTATGTGATATTTATAATTATAGTAATTACATTGAAATCCCATAGATAAAATTGCGTGCTTGATTCCTAGAGTTAATAATTTTAGTCTAGGATTTCCTCATAATAATTGACATTATCCTAAGTAAATTAGTATTGCATCACAAATAAAAGTCTGAAACCGAATTCATATCATATTATCATACTTTAGAGTGTCAAAAGTAGTCAACAAAATAAGTTCACAAGATATGATAAAACTCAATTCGAAGAAAATATATAAAGGCTTTCCTTTGAGATTGGCCTATGGTTTTCTATTCTTTGTAAAAATTGTGCGAAAAATATAATAAATTTCTTACTAACAACTGAATAATCCAAAACACCTTTGCTTAGCCTTTTTTTTTCTTTCTAAGAAGCTATAGAATTATCATTTTTAAAGAGAATTATAGATATTAGCCATTAACGAAGCAACTTGCCAACTTTACATACTGTGTGATTTATATTTTATAAGTTAGAAAAGTATTATGCACCCAAAATATCCAACTGAATGAAGAAAAAAAAAACACTATCTCATTAAAGGTCCATACAAGTCTTTCAAATTTTACTTATATTATAAAAAGAAGTTAGAAAGAAACCATATTCCACAATTTCTTTTAGCAAAATTGTTGGTTCGTCTCTGTAATATTAGAGAAAAAAGAGTGGAGAAAACTAATATTCTCTATTAGGGATCTACCACAACTATTATTATCCTTGGTAGTAAATTAACTTTGTTTTTATATAATTTTATGTTAAGATTATTGCAAGTAGAGGGTTTAATAATCAATGATAAATATTTTGAAGTTGCTTTTGACTATCAGCTTCATTGATTGGCCTTATGCATTATGCCTAAAGGTAGGTGTATGTGTATATATAAAGATGTACCAATAAATATATGTATATTAATAGATCTCCAAAGATTAAAACCATATTAGCAGCACGAAGCAAAACATTTGTGGCATGAATCATTGTGTCATGAATCAACAAAACTATAGAAAAATAAGAAAATAATTAGATCATTAATCTCATATCAATCAACTATGTGCAACCTTAACCTATGTAAATTATCAAAAAAATTATAACTTAAAAAGAACATAATTTGAAAACTATCGAGCATGGTCTTAAGGAGTTTTTTTTTTTTCGTACATTGGTGAATTCTTTTATAGACAGGTGCACTTTAACCCTAATATGATTTTATTTGCCACCAAAACTCTATTTCTTACAAATAACAAATGAATATAAGGAAATAATTAAATTAATTTATGACTCTTCACGTTAGAATTGTTATTTATCTATGACGCTAGCTTCACCATATATTAAATTAAATACTTAATAAAGTTGCCAATAAATGATAGGAATAGGAGTCCTGTCGTGGATGAAAAGTAATTAAAAGTCTATTTTTCTTATTATGTTGTGGATTTAAATGATCGAAAGATTATATGAGGAATGTCAAAGTGGCATGATCATAACTCACTTCAGAATTCTAATAATATTAGTTTACGCAGATTTGTAATTTTTTATTTTATTTCAAAGCTTTAATTATTAGAATATTGTAATTGATTTCAAATCCTAAATATTTGAAAAATAACTTAAATTACTAATTTGTCTAATGTAAACTTCTATTTTTAAAGGATAAAAAAGGCGAACGATATTTCGCTAAGGACCTCCGTGCTTTTAATATAATATAGATAGAATACCTCCGTGCTTTTAATATAATATAGATAGATTAGTAAATTCTGCCTCTATTATATATGTTGTTCTTTGTTTTTTGTGCTTAATGACATCTTTGTCATGTTTGGTTTATTAAACAAAATCGTTTCTTTCACTATACAACTTTGTATTAAATTAAAACCCTAATGGAATAAAAGAATGAGCATCCCTTCAAACACCACGTGTCAATAAAATGTTGAACCTTCTAGAAGGAAATGCTATCCCCTGCAAAGTCTAGATAAGGTGACAAAAAACCTTTGTAGAAAGTGAACCTCATATGACCATGCATGTTCGGGATTATCGAACATGAATGCCCATTAATTGTGCCCATCTTCTTTCCACTAGTCCCGTCTTTTCGTTGAAATAGGATAGTGTACGTACGGTTACCTACAAATTGTTTTGCATGAACTAATCCTATTGTATTGGTTGGCACCTCAGTATGTGTCAAAATATTTAAAAAAATAGATATGCCGAAAAGTTAAAGAATCAACGTATAATAAATATACATAAAATAAAATAAGTTATCTATCAATACAGTGTAATTTTTCGGTGAATGAGTATCGATTAACACCCCTTGGTTGAATGTGGCTCCGGCGCTGCATCATACATTCATATAGATTAAGGAAACACAATTTGATATACAAGGCATTTCGTGTTTATATAGTTCGGGAAAGGGCTGCACCCCAACAATCTATTCTAAGCAAGCATTAATGACTGCTTCTACGATTCGAACATGTGACATATAGGTCGTACGAAGATAACTTCACTATTACTCCAAAGTACTCCAAAGTTCTCCTTCGTACATTCATATAGATTTCTAGTTCTTTTTTTGCCATATAATGTAAACAATGTGGGCCGGGTTCTCTGCCATAGACACTGTTAAAGTCATGTGTGCGGCTATTATTAAGCAAGTTTGATGGTTTCTCCAGCCAGGCATAATGTGATCGGTTTCATAATCATTTATAAATATTATATTATTGTAGTTGTATAGCCTCATTTATAATAGCCGATAAAATATACTAAACTGTTTGTTTTTTATGCATAAGTAATTCCAATCAAAATAAGTAATATGTTAAGGTGAGCTCTTACCTAGAACTCACTCTCGAAAAGGACTAAGAAGGGAGCAACCAAAAAAGGATGATTCATTTTTATATTTGGAGAGTTAGGTTGCAGACCATGTGCCTTTCCTTGTCGCAGTTGTAATATAGTTTGTTATTGGCAAGTTGGATGTGGGATTCTTCCCACATCGGAAGAAAGAAGTTCTGTGCCTGTCATGTGAAACACTCCCCGGACCGACCTTACTTGTACCGTGCCTGTTAGCCTCGGAACTGATCATTATGAAATAGCACATAACAGGTACGAGATTGTCTCAACAGGCACGAGACTGACTCAACAGGCACGAAATTGACTCAACAGGCACGAGATCCTAAAGTTAATTATTTTTTAACAGAAAAATCAAATTTATTTGAATTTTAAATTCAAAATTCGAATAAATAGTCGTGTTTGTTTGTGAAACAAGACATCTTTTCTGAAAAGGTCTGTTGGTTGCCTATAAATACACAAGAATTCCAACGAAATGATATAGAAAATCACAAGTATTATCGTAGGCTTTGTTGTATCCTGAAGAGAATCGTTTTGTATTTCTCTAAATTAGTATACAGGCGATAACTCTTTAAGGACAGTCAATTTTCACGCCTCAAAGCCAATTTTGTTTATTTTATTTTCTAACAATCTTAAAGAGTTATCCTGCTATGGAGAAATTGATGTCTGTTGTTGAGAATCCGAAGGAGTTCATCAAACTTGATCGCTTTGATGGAACGAACTTTACCCGTTGGAGAGACAAGATGATATTCTTGTTGTCCGCTCTCAATATCTACTATGTTCTTGATTCTGCCTTACCTCCTATGCCTGAGCCCACAGCAGAAGATTCTGACGTAGTCAAGGAAGAAAGGAAGAAACGAGAACATGATGAACTGTTGTGTCGCGGCTATATTCTGAATACTTTGACAGATCGACTCTATGATCTTTACTGAAATCTGAAGTCGCCAAGAGAGCTTTGGACTGCTCTACAAACTGCATACCAGAATGAAAAACGAGGTATTGACAAATTTCTGGCTCTGCAGTACTTTGAATTTAAAATATTTGATACTAGGCCTATAATGGATCAGATTCATGAACTGCAAATCTTAGTATCAAAATTAAGTGATCTTGAAGTTAAAATTCCTGATGCACTTCAAATAGGTGTCATTCTTTCGAAATTGCCTTCCTCTTGGAATGACTATAGAAAGAAAGTCCTACATTCTATGGATAAAATGACTGTGGAACAATTTCGTACTCACATTCAAATTGAAAGTGAGACTCGTGCTCGTGATGCTATTAGTCAGCTTTCGAGTTCCGCAGTCAATTTTGTTAGTCAGAATGATTCAGGAAGTGGGAACAAACATCTGAAAGTTTCCAAAAAGTCTTCTTTTAAAAAGAGAAAGAACTTTAGTTGTCATCACTGTGGAAAGAAAGTCCATATGATTCGGGACTGCAGATATAGAAAGGCAGGAATAAATTTCAATGCAGGCAATACCGAAAAGTCTGGAAAGATTAAAAAATTTGGAAATTTTGAAAAGGCAAACGTAGTGGAAAATTCTGCCCAAGGACTGGTTGCCATGGTTTCCGCAATGCAAATTGGTATGGTCACAGAGTTGAATGTGGCTACCGCTGCTACAAATACTCAAGACTGGTGGCTAGATTCGGGTGCTACTATTCATGTCTGTTATGACAAGAAGATGTTCAAGACATATGCAGAAGTGCAGGATTCTGAACAAGTCTTGATGGGAAACCATGTTGCGGCAGATGTTGCTGGAAAAGGAAGTATTGAGATTAACTTCACATCTGGCCAGAAGTTGACGTTACTGAATGTGTATCATGTTCCTGATATGAAGAAAAACTTAATGTCCACTGCTTTGCTGTCAAAGAAAGGCTTCAAGATAGTTATTGAGTCTGATCATGTAATAGTGTCTAAGAATGGAGTTTTTGTTGGAAAAGGCTATAACTGTAACGGCATGTTCAAATTGAGTATTAATGAAATAAATTATGTTTCTGCTTACATCGTTGAGTCTGATTCTTGTTTATGGCATGCTAGACTAGGACATTTAAATTTTGGCTCCTTGAATTATATGTCCAAAAATGGTTATATCTCATGTAAAACTCAACATATAAAATGTGAAATTTGCATACAAGCAAAGATGACTAAGAAACCATTTCGTAAAGTTGAAAGATCCACAGAACTATTAGATTTAATACATTCAGACTTGTGTGAATTAAATGGAAAATTAACTAGAGGAGGCAAAAAATATTTTATTACTTTTATAGACGACTTCTCTAGATTTACATATGTTTACCTACTTAGAACTAAGGACGAAGCTTTTCAAAAGTTTAAAGAATACAAGTCTGTTGTAGAAAATCAAAGGAGTAAGAAAATTAAAATTATTCGAAGTGATAGAGGCGGAGAATATTTTCCTAACGAATTTAATAAGTTTTGTGAAGAGCATGGCCTAATACATCAAATGAGTTCCCCTTATACTCCTCAACAAAATGGGTTAGCGGAAAGAAAAAATAGAACTTTGGTGGATATGGTTAATGCTATGTTACTTAATGCACATCTGCCACATAATTTATGGGGTGAAGCACTACTAACTGCATGTTATATTTTAAATAAGTACCTTCAAAAAGTATGCATATTTCGCCTTATGAGCTTTGGAATGGTAGAAAACCAAATTTAAATTATTTTAAAGTGTGGGGGTGTATATCCTATTATAGAGTACCTGACCATCAAAGAACAAAATTGGGTCCTAGAGGAATTAAAAGTGTTTTTGTAGGATATGCACAACACTCCAAAGCTTATAGACTGCTAGATCTAGAATCTAATGTCATTATAGAATCTATACATGTTGAATTTATTGAAAATAGATTTATAAATGACAATGTTGATGAAATGACTGAAATAAATGGAAAACGTATTGATGCTAATAAATTGTCGCTTCCTGAAATTATTAAAACTAAGGAAAGAAGTGATGATATGCAGATAGAACCAAGGAAAAGCCAAAGAATAAGAAAGGAAAAACATCTTGGTTCTGATTTTATTTCTTCACAATCTATAGTATTTCTTGTTGAAGGAGATAGGACAAACGTTTGTAATCAAATTCCAATTGTATTAAATGTTGAAGAAGACCCAAAGACGTTTCAAGAAGCAATGTCTTCTAGAGACGCTGCTTTTTGGAAAGAGGCCATTAATGATGAAATGGACTCAATTATATCCAACAACACTTGGGTTTTGGTTGATCTTCCTCTTGGATCAAAACCTATAGGTTGTAAGTGGGTCTTTAGGAGAAAGTACAATACAGATGGTTCTGTCCAAACCTTCAAAGCAAGATTAGTTGCAAAAGGTTTCACTCAAAAGGAAGGCATAGACTATTTTGATACATATGCTCCTGTTGCAAGAATAACATCCATTAGAGTCCTTTTATCCTTGGCCTCTATCTATGATCTTTACGTACATCAAATGGATGTTAAAACAGCCTTTTTAAATGGGAACCTTAGTGAAGAAATATATATGCAACAACCTGAAGGATTTGTTCTTCCGGGAAACGAGAAGAAAGTTTGTAAATTGATAAAGTCTCTTTATGGTCTTAAACAAGCGCCTAAACAGTGGCATGAAAGATTTGATAGTGTAATACTATCAACCGGATTCGTACATAATAATGCAGACAAGTGCATTTACTCTAAATTTACAAAAGAATATGGAGTAATAATTTGTTTATATGTCGATGACATGCTGATTTTTGGTACGAATCTACAAGGAATTACCGAGACCAAGAAGTATCTAACCTCAGTTTTTAAAATGAAGGATTTAAATGAAGTTGATACTATTTTGGGAATCAAGGTCAAAAGAGATAACAAGCAAGTGACTTTGTCACAAGCACATTATATAGATAAAATCCTTACTAAATTCAGTCATTTAGGAATAAAGGGGTATAATACTCCTTATGATTCTAGTGTTAAGCTAACTGCAAATACTGGAAGAGCAGTAGCACAGTTGGAGTATGCAAGTGCGATAGGTAGTATGATGTATGCAATGCATTGCACTAGACCCGACATTGCATTTGTTGTTTGTAAACTTTCAAGGTTTACCAGTAATCCAGGTAATGATCATTGGAAAGCAATAAGTAGAGTACTTGGATATTTAAAATATACAAAGCACTTAGGCATTTGCTATAATGGTTTTCCTAATGTATTAGAGGGATATTCTGATGCAAGTTGGATTACAAGTGTTAATGATAATAAATCCACATCAGGATGGATATTTACTCTAGGCGGTGGAGCCATTAGTTGGGCATCCAAGAAACAAACATGTATTTCCCATTCTACTATGGAATCTGAATTTATTGCATTAGCAGCTGCTGGAAAAGAAGCAGAATGGCTGAGGAATATGTTACTTGATATAAAGTTGTGGCCACAACCTATGCCAGCCATTTCCATATTCTGTGATAGTGAGACTACAATGTGTGTTGCTCACAATAAAATATATAATGGGAAATCGAGACATATAAGCTTGAGACATGCTTATATAAGAGAATTAATTACAAATGGAGCTATAGCTATAATATATGTGAGATCAAATAAGAATTTGGCTGATCCACTTACGAAGCCATTAGGTAGAGATGTAGTACAACAAACTTGTGGAGGGATGGGGCTGAGACCCTTAAATTAAATACAAGGAATAGGAACCCCACTTTGAGTTAGTATACACTCTAACAATATAAGTTCAATGGGTAATAACAAGTTACTTGTATTGTTTAAGCACTGATCTCCTCTTTAGGAGCCCTAATTCTATTGTACTACTTACTGTTATATGAGGAGTTAAGGAATTGTTAAATGCTTGTTATAACAGGGGCATAAAGACAAACTCCAAAGTGCATACTGTTACATGAAGAGGTTGATTAATCTTAATGGAATTATTAATGTCTGGAGTAACAGGGACATAGTAACTAATTCCACCTATATGAATATTGAAGTGGTGCCGCTTCTAGCAAGATTTAAAGGGTTGATCTTGTAAATATTCATGAATTCAGGATGAGCACATGGCCGTAAACGTGCTAAAGCGAATACTGGATTTTCTAAGCTACTAGATAACGCTGTGTGTGTGGTCCTTTCGGTTTTGGCACAAGGATTTGTGGTTCAAATCTTAAGATACCATTAACTTCGTCAAAACTTTAATATACTTACACTAAAGGAAAGTTCAAATCTGTAAAAGATACTTTCAATTATTCACAAGTGTTATGAAGTGAAATAACAAACTAGTGGGGGATTGTAAGATAGTTTGTTATTGGCAAGTTGGAAGTGGGATTCTTCCCACATCGGAAGAAAGAAGTTCCGTGCCTGTCATGTGAAACACTCTCGGGACCGACCTTACTCGTACCGTGCCTGTTAGCCTCGGAACTGATCATTATGAAATAGCACATAACAGGCACGAGATTGTCTCAACAGGCACGAGACTGACTCAACAGGCACGAGATTGTCTCAACAGGCACGAGACTGACTCAACAGGCACGAGACTGACTCAACAGGCACGAAATTGACTCAACAGGCACGAGATCCTAAAGTTAATTATTTTTTAACAGAAAAATCAAATTTATTTGAATTTTAAATTCAAAATTCGAATAAATAGTCGTGTCTGTTTGTGAAACAAGACATCTTTTCTGAAAAGGTCTGTTGGTTGCCTATAAATACACAAGAATTCCAACGAAATGATATAGAAAATCACAAGTATTATTGCAGGCTTTGTTGTATCCTGAAGAGAATCGTTTTGTATTTCCCTAAATTAGTATACAAGCGATAACTCTTTAAGGACAGTCGATTTTCACGCCTCAAAGCCAATTTTGTTTATTTTATTTTCTAACAGCAGCTGCTCTCTTTTTCATTCTTCCCTTCATATTGGCCTTACTGCGCCTAAAGTTCTTCTTCAGTGATATCCAACTATATATTTGTCACTCCATCTCATTTTATGTACGGTGTGACTCTACACGAAATTTAAAAAAGGAAAAAGATTTATAAAAATTTGCGGTTATAAATATATATTATAATATTCTTATGATTATAAAATGGTATCGTAAAAGAAGAAGTTTAAATTTAACATTACATGACATAAAAATTCAAATTTAAATAGAGAATAGTAATTAACTGTGGCTTACTGTTCATCTTATTCCCTACTGTCAATTAAATGGACGAAGGGTGTGACAGAGGAGAAGCGATGCTGAATTTTTGTTGTTGTAAGAAATGAAAAGTTGAATATTATTCCCCCTCCGTCTTAATTTACGTAGCATTATTTGACTAGACACCAAAAATTTAAAAAAAAAATAAAAAAAAGTTGAAATTTATAATCTAAAACAAGCCCTAAATATTTGTGAGGCTATAAATGGTGTCATATGTATAGTACTAGCTGATCTGATAGTCAATTATCCACATTGTTTAATCATGTTGTTTCTTGAGATGAATTATCTTTGTTGCATCAAAACTAAACTTAGAGGGGCCCTCTATGGTTTCGTTTCATTTTCTGTTCTTTCTTTTGTAGACAAAATGAGAACACAGAAGACTAGAAAAATTCAGAAAGATGAATTTACGTAGTACTACTTATCCATTGACAGTCATGTGTGTTGCCAGAGCCCCTTTGTGTTATCCAAATAATGAACTAAAATTATCACCAATTTTCAAGCACTGAACAAAGAATCTTTTAGTTCTTTTATCTTTTTCCAATAACTATTGTGAAAAATTTCAGTTACTAAAATATTTAATTTCCAGACTGGTGATATTAGCTAAATTATGGTAAAATGTAGACTTTCAAACGATTGGGAACAAAGCTCTTTTTTCCCCTCCCTTTTTTTTGGTATACCAGAAATAAGCTATAAATGTACTTATTCTTAGTCCATTACAAGAGATCTAGCATCTCCACAAAACACAAAAGTACTCACACGAAAAATGAAAATGAAGAAGTAACAGGAAACTTATTTAATTTTTTAAATGGAACTTTACTAGTTCATGACATATTTTTAGATGACAGATCCTGAATTTCCCTGGATCACTGCTTTTGGCGTTCCTTATTTCTTTGATACGAGGATCAATATTACTAGTTTAAACGGGTTCTACATCAGTGGGAACGAGAATCCTGTCTTTGATCTGCCCAACTATTGGTTGATGATCTGTCCCGCAGTCCCCAAAGGTATACTAGGTTTCTTATTATTTTTTTTAAAGTAGGAATTGGTATGATCATACATGATGTAATGGCTTAGGTAAGACTCGATATATTCTAATTAACTATTCACCAAACGTTTTACTAGGACTGAAATTATATTCACAAAAAGTATATATAAACGATTACTAACTACAGCTAATTGCGGTAGCGAGTTATTACTATTTTTAGTTACCAGATTACTAACTAATACTATTAATTAAAAAATTACCTATAACTATATAATAAGTGATCTGATTGTAGAAATAATTTTCACCATCATGCATTTACAGAACTTAAAACTCTTTCAAGTTTTTTTTATCCTTCGGCTTATATTATCCTCCCAAAGTAGGATACATGTATGTACGCACTATTCTTCTTATACCCTACTTGTAAAACTTCACTAGATTTGTTGTTGGTATATATTCCAAACAAGTTGACACATGGAATCTGAATATATTTATTGTTAAGAGAATAGAGGTTCATTTCAGAGGGCTAGCTTTATAAATACTCACACCAAGACCAAATACTCTCTAAAGTCGCTTTTTTTCTTCCTTGCTTCTTCACTATCTATTCACTTCCATCTCAACATAACAAGAAAGGCAGACAGAAAGGAACTAAAGAAAGAAAGAAAGAAAGAAAGGAAAAGGTTTATGTAAAGCAGCATGACTCACCAGCTTGATGATCAAATGGTACTGATCTCTCAGTACTATCCTGATATATACAACCAATTGGTATCGGAACCAGGTTAGCAGGAAATCTTTTACTCTATCTTTATATTTCATCCGTTTCAATTATGTGAACTTATTTTCTTTTTAGTCCTTGCTTAAAATAATGACCCGTTTCCATATTTGAAAATAATTTATATTTATTCAATGATTTATAACCGCACAAAATATGTGCATAATTTTACACAACAAGTTCAAAAATCTTTATTTATTTCTTAAATTCCGTACCCAATCATATAGGTTCACATAAATTAAAATAAATAGATTATTACCTAGTCTCGAACGACTAAAAGGGGAGTTGTACATAGTTTTGTTGAATCACGAGACTATAACGTCTAAAAGTTGAAGTTATTAGAAATAGCATACTTTTAATCATTTCATTATATTTTCACTCCTCACGTGGGCTTGATTCTTTATAATGGGTCAAAAACATAAAAATAATTCTCTTACTTTTTAGGCATGCAACAGTGAGATTTGACCTTAGGAGTATTTATTGCTTACTTTACTGTGATATTATGTTGAATTGTGCAATCATTTCGTCTAAAAGTTTAAACTATTTAAAAGAAAATCCTTGTTATAATTATTTCGAGTCATGGAAGCAACCATTAATACTTATATTAGGGTATATTGTCTACATCACACTCGTAGGAATATGACCTTTCTCTGGGGCCGTACGTGAATACAAGATGCTTGGATGCACTGCCTTTTTATTTCGTTGTTGTATATTGGCACTATCAATGTCGTGACATGATGTCTTGGAATGTGATCAGGAGAGGCAAAACCGCGGCGAAGACGGAAGAAAAACAAAGTTGAAGGGAGCAGCAGTGGGATGATGATGAGGAAGAGGAAGCTTAGCGAAGAACAAGTTAATCTTCTTGAACAGAGTTTTGAGGAGGAGCACAAACTGGAGACAGAGAGGAAGGACAAGCTTGCTTCTGAACTTGGCCTTGATCCTCATCAAGTTGCTGTTTGGTTCCAGAACAGAAGAACTCGTTATAAAAACAAGAAACTGGAGGAGGAATATTCCAAGTTAAAGACTGAACATGACACTGCTATTGTTGAGAAATGTCGTCTTGAAAATGAGGTACGTCACATTTTTTTATATTTGACATAATACTCTCTACGTATCAAATAGTACTATTTTATTTTTAGTCAGTTTCAAAAAGATTAATAAATATATTTAATTTTAAAATATTTATTTTATTCTTAATGAGATAATTTATAATCACAAAAATATCTACTTATTACTTTTTTAGACCATAAACTCCAAAAATCTTTCTTTTTTTTATTAAACTTCATGTCTAATCAAACACAAACACATAAATTAAAACAGAGGGAAGAAGGAGTAATATATAAATAATGTCTTTCTAACTTGTTTTGTATATCCAGATAAATAAAGTGTTAGGATACTGAGGATTTTTAAAAGAGTTTAAGTTCGGTATGCATTGCGAAGAAAATTGAACTGTCGAATCACAAAAAGATAACTAGGAATAACTATCTTTAGTTTAAAAAAAAAAAAGTGGAATAAATAACTTGAAAAATACATTGCTAGAACATCCAGATGAGACATGAAAAAACAAGAAGGAAAAAAGCCATGTTTAGTCATATGCCTGGACTCTAGTCTCGAGAAGGACCACGATTGTTGTTTGATTCGATAAAGTGAAGATTGTAGGAAAAGTTAAGTACTCCCATTTTAACATTTTCTTTTTAGTATGTTACAAAAAGAATAATAGCCTTTAGATGTAAAAATAATTTAACTTAAATTGTTGTATACGCTATACAACTTCAATTATATATACCATGGCAGCACCTTTAGTGAAGGCATATTTGAGTCCTTACATATATACTCGTTTTTTTTGTTGCAGGTCATAAAGATGAAGGAACAGTTATCTGAAGCAGAAAATGAGATACAAAAGCTGCTATTGGAGCGTAATTGTGATGGTGTTTCAAGCAATAGCCCAATTAGTACTTCATCATTTACAATGGATCAGCCACCTTTACTTGGGGAGTATGGAATGGAGGGAATATTAATGGATAATCTCTTTTTTGTTGCTGAAAATACTTATAATTATCATGAGGGATTAGAATGGGTTAACCCTATTTATATATGATATATGATCCCTGGCCTAATTAATTAAATTCTACAAGCTCGTAGATAGTGATCCACCTAGCTAATGTATGTACATCTTTCTTCTATCCTTGCTTTGTGCTTACTACTAGTGTATTAATGTAAATTGTAATAATGCTAGTTGTATATTTAATTTTATGCGTTGCAACCAATACTTAATTTGCGAAATATTTAAAAGACATATGAAAACACATAAATTGGGAAAAAGGTACTATTTATCACCATTTATTGTATCCATTTTGCATCAAACTTGTACTACAGTTTTTTAAAAGAAAAAGGAAAAGATTACCTACAAATTCCTCTTAACAATTTAACCACATACTCATTTTGATGGTTAGTAAATAGTGCGGTAACATTTCCAGGTCCTGAGATGATTGTCACTTATGAGAATTTTAATCATGAAAATTTGATGAATATAATTATGGATTAAATATGATGCCTTTCAGGCTTGAATTAATGCTTGAGAAGGCTCTACAATTAAACTATTATTGCTTCGTTCATCTATTTTCTTCTAGGAAAACTATGTCTGTTCCTAATGAAATAATCAAAGAAGTTATTATAAGACCATGATTCAATCATAAGACCCGAGTTTTTTTTTCACTCATACAACCCGGGTTAACCAATTCAAATTTTCGTGCATGTTTAATTGAATCTATTTTACCTTGTCACTTGACATAGTGTTGTACCTTTTAAATTTAATCATTCAATATTCGTAATTTACTGGCCACACTAATTCAAAATTGTGCTAGAAAGGTTTATTAAGAAGATGTCGATATTTCTATCAAGATGTTCTTCATTTTCGAGGTTTAAATTAGAATTATTTGATTAATAACATGTTTGATAGTGCTTCTTTTTAACCAAAAGTGCTTTATTTTGGTCAAAAGTGAGTTTGGTTAAGGCTTTTAGAGCAAAAAAATGTGCTTGAGTGGAAGCAGAAGTAATTTTTGAGAAGCAGGAAAAAGTAAATCTCCCCTGCAAGCACTTCTTAGAAAATTACACTTAGAAACACTTTTTAAAAGCTTGATCAAGAATCTGATTGCTGCTCAAAACTGCTTTTCAAATAGATTAGCCAAACATAAATTGCATATCCGCATTTTTTTTTTAAAAAGCACTTTTGAAAAAAAATATGAATTCTGCACCAGATAACAAGGGACGTTAAGGAGGACGTGGTAGAGGCGATAGTTGTCACATGTGCCAAGGATATGACACCGGACGAAAAGGATAGAGATGTTTCGACCTATCCGTAAAAGACATGTTTTGAAAAAAATGGAATTCTTCAAAAGGCAAAATACATCGGCAACCCCTTAAAGTTATTCATACTTTTCACTTAAACGCTCTATTTCAAGTATGTTCCATTTTAATACTTTAATCAAATCTTTATTGTGTCATTTAGACACAAAATTGATAATCAGCCAAATACAAAAGGTGCATATAATTCACACGCCAAAGTAACGAATAAAACGTAGATAAGCGGATTTAACTTAAACCAAAAAAAGCTTTTAAAAAAAGAAAGAAAAAAAGAGATTAAAAGAAAAACAAGAACCATCGGAAAAAAGGTTCTGACCGAGTTCTTCTTCAGTTCTCCTCAATTTCATCTCTGTTTCTCAATCTCAGTTAGCCTTCCACATCCAAATTTGCTAGAAGGTCTGTTTTTCTTTACCTTCATCAAATTTCTCCTAATGTGCTCGATTGAAAAAATTGTCAGCGCAGTGTTGAAAAGAGTGATGGGATCTCAAAATTTTGCTTCTATTTGCCTACGTATTTCTACTAATTTCCTTTATCTCTATAAAAACCAATTTCCTGTGTTGGGTATGTGATTGCACGCAATAAAAAGCTAGTAACTTTGATGATTCCAATTAAAAAAATAACAAAAAACGAATAAAAAAATAAAAAAATCATTTTTACACAAAAATTCCACCCCACCGAGGTCTTTTGGCCCCTCCCCACTTTTCATTCTTTCTCGTTCTTGTGATCATTTAATTTTTTACCATGTTTGGTTTTTCCACTTACTTTTTAGTATTTAAATAGATTTTAACTTTAATTTTAATATTTAAGTTTTATTTCATCTTTTTATAGGTCTATTTTAGATAAATTTAAAATTACAAAAAAGATTTACATATTTTAGAATATTAGTTTTATTTTCATTTTACAAAGAAAGAAAAGTTTCAACAAAAAAAAAAGATGTAATTTTATTTAGCTTAGTTTAATTTTAAGTGAGAGGTTTTGAAAAATAAATATTGAATGTAGTAATTTTACCTTGATTTTATTTACTTTTCAGTAGGAGCAGATTTTTTTAATAATTATCAAGAAAAGAAAAAAAGAGCCAATGCAAAATTGTCACATGACAAAAGATTCTCTCTTATCATTTAATAACTAATTCACATGCATTTTTCTAGCAATTTTCTACAAATATCACCTACCATAGCAATTACATTCTCAATCCTTATCTCTTCCACCAATAAATTCCCTAAGTTGCATCTATATACTATATTAAAAGCACGAAGGCTTTTAGCGAAATGTCGTTCGCCTTTTTTACCCTTTAGAAATAGACTTTACATTAAACAAAATTGTAATTTAATTATTTTCCTAAATTTTATAACTTTGAAATCAGCTAAAATTTTGGTTATTAAATCTTTCCTTATTTCAATTACATAGAAAATCCTAATATTTAGGACATTTAAAAAAATATTATTTTTGAGAAATAGGATTATTGCGTAGGAGTATTGAGTTTCTTTTCCTTACGGCAAATTCAATGAAATGCTTGACATTTATTCTTATTATATAGTGCACTTAGAATTTTAAGGGAAGCTTCTGTATATTATTACTATTAAATAAAAGTGAGAGGTTTATATTTAATTAAATATTTTTTAAATTAGTTAATGTATGTTTCAAATATTATAAAAAATTAATAAAGATAAAAATATTATCTAAGTTGGAAAGGAGTTCAAAAACGAAGCCCCAATGCGAAAAAAATAAAGTTATTTCTTTTTAATAGTTAGAACAAATAATTAAGTCTTTGAATTAATTACTCCACCGGCTTCAGTTTATGTACAAAAAAAAATTATTTTTCGAGATTCAAATTATCGAAATTTTAAAATATTTTTTTCATCATATTGGCACAAGAAAAATTGCAACTTATAGTATTTCTTATATAGTTTTTGAATATTTAAATTTTAACTTTAAAATATCAAGTTAATCTAATTCAATTTAGCTTTAAAGAATAGTAAAATTAACTCTTGAAAAGCGAAAAGATTCACATAAACTAAAAAGGAGAGAGTAATGAGCACAATAATTCAATTTATTATTTTTAAAATCATCATATAAGTAAGATTATTTTTAAAATTAATAAAATTCTTAAGATACATAATTTATTTCTATAAGAAGAGTATTGATGGTGAAAAAAATATAAAAAATAGAGCAAAATTGATTATGTCATAGTTTTAACTTGTTATTTATTTTCTGTATTGCATAACAAAAATAACAATAGTTTTCATAAGATGTTTGCATATGTCCTAAGAAAGTAAAATAACGCATATATGAGAAAAAAATTATTTATTGAATTAACTAAATTAGATCAATATATATATATATATATATATATATATATATATAGGAGCTTCGATCTTTTTCGTTTTTTATTTAATAGCGAAAATAAATTATCTAATATAGTTAACTAATATTTTTAAAATTATATACTTATGATATAGGATACACGCGAAAACGCATACCATAACACCAGTTATCTATACTATATTAAAAGCACGAAGGCCCTTAGCGAAATGTCGATCGCCTTTTTTACCCTCTAAAGATAAAGTTCATACTAGACAAAATAGTCATTTAATCATTTCCCTAATATTTTGGACTTTGAAGTCAACTAAAAATTTGTTTATCAAATATTTCCTTATTTTAAATATATACAAAATCCTAAATATGAGGACTCTTCTCAAATCCTTCTAGGTTTCCAAGTTTGTTTTTTAACCATGCTAGGAACCGTAGGCAATTTTTTTTCCAAGGCTTTGCCCTTTCTATTTTGATAGAAATAATTTAATTATTCTTGGTCTCAAACTTAGATAGTTAATTATAATAAAATTCTATATATTTCCAAATTCCCATCACGCATATTTCAAATCTTTAATCTTTTTGTTTTGTTATAAATAATTTAAATTTTGCTTGAGCTTGAATAGTTAAATATAATAAAATTAATTCTTTGGTCAAATCCAAATTATACATAATTTTTACATCTTTTTAGTCTATTTCCATTAGAGTTATCGGCTAATTTGGTAACCAAAAGCGAAAAACAGGCAAAATAATTTTTTTAACAAATTATTATTTTGAATTTTGGTTTCTTTCTTCGTTTATTGAAATGGTACGTTAACTTTTTGATAGACTTAACTAGAACCGTCCCAAAATATTGGGGCAACTGTACATCTCATCATTAGAGCAATAAAATCTATATCTATCTATCTATACTATATTAAAAGCATAAAGGCACTTAGCGAAATGTTATTCCCTTATTTTACCCTTAAATTTTTTTTATATTAGACAAAATAGTTATTTAATTATTTCCTAATTAAAGAATTTTAAGATCACCTAAAAATTTATTATTATATTTTTCGTAATTAAACTAGGTAGGAAGAGACTTTAAAATCGAATAACACTTTTACCTTATTTAGATTTCCTTATTTAAAGACCATTAATATTAAAGTTGTATTGAACTATTCCTATGAGATTCTTTACTATACAAAACGTGAGTTAGCAATTACAAATTCTCAAATAAAGATTCAAAACATATGATTTTTCTTACTATTTGAAAATCGAATTCTTATTGGAAAAAAATATAATTATTGTCAAATATTTAAAAATTAGAATAATCTAATATTTAGAATTTAAATTATAGAAACTAAGTTATTTCTTTTAATGTTTAGAACAAATAATTAATTATTGAATTAACTAATTAGCAAATCCAATTCAATTTATTTTACAAATTTATCGTATAAGAAAATTTATTTGTTAAATTGACAAAACACTTAATTTATTTTTTAAGAAGAGTATCGATGGTGAAAGAAATGATAAATATAGCAAAATCAATTATAGTATAAAATTAAGATTCAAATAGGTAAAAGTATAAATTAGCAATAAGATAAAATTGTAGAAGACAACCAGTTATAAATGAGCTGTTATTTGTTTCATTCTTGCATTCAGTCCAACAAATGAAAATGTCTCGCTAAATATTTATACTAAGTTTTTTCTTGTAAAATATTAGTTCAATATTAGTCATTCTTTAAACGTTAAAATTGTCACTATCAAACTTTTAGAAGATATAACACCAACTTTTTTTAATTTATTTTTAATTGTATTATTTGTCAAATCTTTAAAGAATTGTGATAAAAATATTTTTATATTTTATTTTCAGTATTAAGTCACATAAAAACAACAATTTTTATTTCGACATAAATTCGGATAAATCACAATAACGCTCTAAATAAAATTTCTTCATTTGTTAAGCTAACTAATGGGAATAATATTTATTATTTAAAATAAATTCTTAAGTTTTATTTTATAAAATAAATTATCTAATAATATGTATGTAATTTTTAAAATTTGTATATTCATTGATATAAGTACACACGCAAAGCGCGTACTCGAATACTAGTAAATAAAAAGACTCAACACAATTAAAGGAGGAAGGAACGAAAATAATAGAAAAGGCTTCCTCCCTTCTTCTTCCTCTCAAAATACCATCATTCTTAGCTCCAAAAACCAAAAAAACACATCCCTTTCTATGCCAGAAAGGGAACTGAAGATTAGCTGAAAAAACAGCCATCAACACTTCAATTTCTCCTCCAATAAATCCATCTCTTATCAGCGAAACTTACACCAAAAGGTCACCGTTTTTAGCTCCGAAATCTTGCATTGAAACTCTGCCTCGAAGTCGAGGTTGCCGGAAAATTTTCAATTCGAGTTCTGTCAAGGTCGCCGGCATTAGTTTCGCTTTCGAGTGAGGTGTAGAGCCTAGGGTAACGCCTGCTCAATTTCAGCTGCAGCGTGCTCGTCTTTATATATCGGATGGAGTTATTGCAAATTAATAAAAGGTCCATATTTATCTATTGTTCAATATTATGATTGATCTGATTTTTCTCTTTTCTTTTCTTCTCAAGTTAAATGCCATGTTTGTTTCCATGGTCAAACAGATGCTTCTTATTTTGATTTGCTTATTTGGTTCAATGTTTTGAGGCATAATGTGACTTTAAGAATTCTTTTTAGGTTCTTTGATTAAGCTTAGAATTATATGTTATGGCCATATGATTTTTTTTTATTTTTTTTTTTGTGAAATTGTCTTGGGCCGTGAAGATTTAGCCATTAGTTGGGATTGGTTGATATAGAATTTTACACCATTTTCCACAAATAAACTTCCATAAGTCATGACCTTACAATAATCTTAAAGTAATTTTAGGAAAATAATAATGAACACTGGTAGTATACTTTTTGGTGCGCTTCATTTATTATCATGATTGTGTATATTTCCCAAATAAATCAAGGTACGCGTTCGCGCGATTTTGGCTAAACAATTTTAATAATAATAAAGTATTATTAATTGTGTACACGTATGCGTGACATGATTCTTGACGCGCCGAACAAAATGAGTACACGTTACGTGTGACTCGTTTTAAGATAATTCTGTGTTCATGAATAAATGCGATAATTTAAAAGCGGTTAAAAGGGTAAATGCACATAGGTTCTAATACGTAATTAAACAATTTAATTAGGCCATGTATGATTAAGGCGACTGTGCTAAAATCAAAAAATTCGGGAATGCTTCACACCTTTTCCCGAGTTAACAGAATTTCTTACCCGATCTTCTGTGTTCGCGGACCATAAATAGAGTCAATTTCCTTGATTTGGGATTTAAAATAAATCGGTGACTTGGGACACCATAAATTATTCCAAGTGGTGACTCTGAAATTAAATAAATAATCCCATATCGATTAATGTCACTTAAATTGGAAAAGTTCTTCTATCTCCCCCCGGAAAAAAAGAGGTGTGACAGCTCTGGCGACTATGCTGGGGATAAGAACCCAAAATGTCTGGTTAAGGGTTCAGAATTTGAGCTTGTTAATGTAATATGTACTTGGCTTTATTTATTATTGATATTACTGTGTTTGTGGGTCTAATGTGCTAATTGCCACTCATTTACCGCTTTGATATTATTTGAACTGTATTAAACTGTCTTCTTACGCATCCTTCCGAGTTTTCTAAAAATATGGTGCACACTTATGCGTGGCCCACTTTTTTGTTAGAAGTCATACCAAATAGAACGAGGTTGGGTCAGCAACTAGGCCGGGTAGACTTTCGTGCTCCCAGCACATTGCCCTCACCTCGGCTCGAGCTGTCCGCTCGGGTAAGCCATGTCTAGAACACAACCCCAGGTTTAAACCTAGAATAACATAGTCTCATGCCGTATCCTGTAAGCACGTGATTTTTGCCCTATATGAGAATTACTCCCAAAAATTCAAAAATAAAATGATTTTTCTTTGGTGTGCAATTTTGTGATATTTTGAATAATTATTTGTATTTGTCTGTGCGTGTTTATTTGCTAAATTAATAAAAAATACAAAAATATGTCGCATTTTGCATGTAGGATTTAATTCTACAATTGTTAGTAATTAAATTTGTTTTACAAAAATTAAAAATTACAAAAATAGGCATCGTTTGCATTTTTAGCATTTAATGTCCAAATATACAATTTTATGCTTAATTATTACTTAATTGTGCGTTAATTGTTATTGGGAGTTAATTTGCGCTTTTATAACTTAATTTAGTTCTTAATAATAGTTTAAGTATTTTTATAATTTAAGTTTTAGAGAAATAAAAGAAGAAAAGAGAGCAAAAATATAAAGAAAGTCGGAATTGGGCCTCTTCTTCGATTTCAAGCCATAGGCCCAAAAAATGGCCCAATCTTCCCTACGACCCAGTCCATTTCGAACTGGGTCGCCCCTGTCCATTAACCCAAATACCCAACACCCTTCTTCATTTTTCAAAACACAAAACAAAAACAAAACCAAAAAGAAAAGAAGAAGAAGAAAACCCTAAGAAATCCATCCGCCCCCTCCTATCTTCTTCTTCTTCCTCAAGCTTCCCCAAGCTCCTCCCATGGCAGACCTTCCCCCCTCACACCCCTGCCCCCCTCACGTCAACACACACACAACACAACCACTCTCACCCCCACGACATCCCCTCGCTGCCATGGCTGCGTTTTTCAAGTTCGTCGAGCAACTTCTACGCCACCATTGTTGCCCGTAGTTGCTTCTCCTCCTGCTGTTGCGTTTTCTTCTTCTCCAACACTGCTGCTGCTGCGTTTTTCATCCTTCATGTTGCTGTTGTGTCGTCCAAACAAACCACCACAACTGCTGCCCGCCGCGTCCAGCCATGGACGAGCTTCATCGAGCTCGAACTCGAGCTCCCATGGCTGCCGTTGCATCTTCTCCGACACTGCTGCTGCTACTGTTTCGTGCTGCTGCTCCAGCAGTGTTGCTGCTGCTGCCTTCTGCTTGTGGCGGGCTGCCATTCTTCGTTTTAAACGATGCCAAACGACCACCTTCTTTGGTCGTCCGTTCGTAGTCGTCTTCGACGTCAAGTTATCTTGGTGCGAGATTCGTTCTCGGACAGATTTGTTTACAATCAAAGTTCGTCGTTGATTCATCTCCGGTTAGTTGTTTTTGAGTTTTATTTTTGTCCATATTTTTGTTTGATATTTTCCGGATCCAAAATCGTTAAACGATTTAATCCTTGTTTTGTTCGTTGTTCATCATTGAAATAATTTTCTAGTGTGTTCATGTTGTTTGTTAAATTAATTTTCAGATTTCAAAATAGAAGTTTAATTAGTTGTTTTCATATTCATGTCATGTTTGTATTATTGTTTAAGTGAATATTTGTTAGTTTGTTGTTTGTTAGATTCAAATTGAAATTTAATTAACTATTTCTTCAATTTGTTTCATGTGTTTATGTATTGTTAGAAATTGTTAGTATTGTTAAGTTCAAGTTTAAGTTCATAATTGTTTCTTCGTCGATCTTGTTATTTGTTTAAAGAATTTAGTTGTGTTAAAGGAATATATTGATTTAATCGTTTAATCCGTCATGTTTGTTGTGTTAAAATAGATTCACTCATGTTCATACTTTGTTTGGATGATCTTGAATCCGAATTTTGTATAGTTTGATTTCTTGTTTACCCTTTATGATTATTTCTTGAATTATTCTCATAATCTTGTTTAAAGTTTAATATAAGAATTGTTTGTTGCAATGTTGTTAGAGTTGATTTTAAGTTCAATATTATTGAATTTAAGAATCTAAATATACTTGTTTGATTGTTGTTGTTGTTTAAATCCGAAAAATAGGTTTGTTGTTGCTAAAAATATTGTTCAATCAAATTTTAGTTGTTCTTGGTTGTTCAATTTGTGTTCATGTGATTTGTTGTTGAAATGTTGTTAAAATCATGTTCATGTGATATTGTTGTTATGATGTTCATCCGTGTTCATATTGTTGTTTGAACATTGTTAGAAATTGATCATATTGTCTATATTTTGGTTAAGTTTGATTAATTGATGTGTTATAGCTGATGGGTAGTTTGGTAAATTTGTAATACGTTCAGGGGTAGTTTGGTAATTTCAGTAAGGTCGGAAGGGGTAGTTTAGGAATTGTACATTTTGTAATTGTTTATTTGAAGCATGGGGGACAAAATGAAATGGGGTGGGTTGTGATATGATTATTTAATATAAAGGGGGGACAAGATTTAATTTAAAGGGGAATCTTGCATTATTTTAAATGAAGCATGGGGGACAAAATGAAATGGGGTGGTGTGATATGTTTATTTAATGTAATGGGGATGAGTGGAAAGATAATGGGTTGGGTAGAGAAAAGTATGGATTTTAATTAATTGAAAGGTTTATGGGATGGGTTATATATGTGAGGTCTTGAAATCAAAAAATATAGATAGAGGGAGATAGAAAAAAAATACACAGATACGAGAGAGAGAAACAAATCTGAAAATAAGAGAGAGAAAAGGGCTGAACATTTAAGAGATAGAAAATTCCGAAAAATATTTAAGCTTTCAAAATAAAAAAAAAACACTAAAAAAAATATTCTGCTTTCTTTTGTTGTTTGAAATCAGAATTAATTGTTGTTTCATCAAAGCTGGAAGATTTTGTTTTTTTTTGGATTACTACTCCACTGGTTTGTTACTGTTGCTGGGCTATTGTTGCTGTGTTGTACTGATTTTACTGCTGCTGCTGATTCTCATATTCATTTTCTTTTGCTTCCAATATCAGGTACACAACTGAAAAGCTGGTTATTGTAATCCGAAATATGAAGCATGAATACATATGAAGAATGAAAATTTGAAGTTTTAATTTCGTTTTTTTTCTTTGTTTCTTTTGTTGATTGTATTTAAGCTATTTCATGAATTACTAAATAATAGCTGGAATAAGAAAATAATATCATAAGTTAGTCTGTAATAAATCAGTTCGGCAAAACAGGTTAATTCACTAACTATGAAGGCTTCAAGATTGTAGGTTGATCATGAACAAGTAGCTAAATTTAGTTAAAACATGAATTTAAATTAAACATCGTAAATTAGGCATTAAGGCATGACTTGAGCTTAAGCAAGATTAGAAGAACGTTTAAGTCTAATAAACTTTCTAATAAGCTTTAGTAATTATGGTTAAATCTAGTTTCAAATGATTGTGAATAATTAATCTCAATAATATTTTTTTAAAAAAAATAATAATAACAATGCTGAGTTTTAATCTAGCTATATTTGTTTATTTTGAATATTAGTTGTTGAATTTTTATTTTATTTAAAATTTCGAAATTAAGAGTAATTTTTTTTATTTTTTTTCATCAATATTTGTATTAACCAAGCAATTAGCATGTCATGTTTTCTTAAAATTATAAAAGCTAGTAATTAATTAGGATTTTTCTTTCTTTATTTTAGAGACTAATTTTTATAGAAAAAATGTAGTCGCTTTAAGATTTGTCCATTTAAAATAAATGAGATGAGCCTCGCTTAATGAAATGTATAGATTTCGGGGCCCTCAATAAATGTACAGTTAATTGCTTAGAATTAGGGAGGAGCCGTTTTAGCAAATTTCACGGCCCTACCCAAAAATAATGACACGCTAGTCGCTCTAGGCGCGTATTTAATAATGTTATTTCCTTAAATACGGGTGTGCATTTATGTAACCCAAATCTAAATCTCAACGGAGTCGAAATGTGTCGATAACCACGGGTGCAATTGATTGCGACGTGATTTGAAATACGTTTTCACAATGTTGCAATTTTTCGTAAAATAATAACAATAAATAAAAAGAATAATAAAAGCGGCTAAGGAATAAAATTTGCACATAAGTTTATAATACGTATTATATTAGATAATCAAGCCGAATATAACAGTTAAGCGACCGTGCTAGAACCACGGAACTCGGGAATGCCTAACACCTTCTCCCGGGTTAACAGAATTCCTTATCCGGATTTCTGGTGCGCAGACTGTAATACAGAGTCATTCTTTTCCTCGATTCGGGATTAAAATAGGTGACTTGGGACACCCTAAATCTCCCAAGTGGCGACTCTGAAATAAAAAAATAAATCCCGTTTCGACTGTCCTTTAATTGGAAAAAACTCCTGTACCCCCGCGAGGGCGGAAAAAGGAGGTGTGACATATCCCTAGTAGGAACGTTTGTTTGCATCACGTGCATTTGACTTTGGGGACTCAACACAGGGGTTGGGTCCGTCTAGGACAAGTGTACCCGAAATAAAAGACCTTTCTGATGCATCTTACGTGCTATTTGTACATTTATTTGCTTCGGCTTGCATGTTGATCGGCTAGGAAAAGAAAGTCAAGAGAAAAACCAAGAGTGAGGTATGAGAGAAATTAAGCTCGGTTCTGAAAACCCCGATATTTGAAAATGTCCCGAATCTCTGCCGAAATTTTCCAAAAAAAATGATGAAAATTGAATAAAAAAGAGAGTCATTTCAAAACAAGTCAATATCATGTTAATGTCAAAACTGGACGAACTACGCGGGTCTAATTCTCACCGGATGTGAGATACTTAGGCAAACTTCATCGATTCCGGCCCCCAATTTTCAAAAAAAGCAAAAATATTTTTTTTACTTCCTTCTTTAGAAAAGTCTTTCCTTTAGACCATAATTTTAAAAAAATCCAAAAAATATTTTCCTTTACTTCCTTCTTTAGAAAGTCTTTCTTTTAGACCTCAATTATTTTTTAAAAAAAATACAAAAATATCTTCCTTTTAATCCAAAAGTATTTTCATTCTTCTTTCGAAAATTGAAAAGAAAATTCAAGATGCAAAAATATTTTTTTTCTTTAGAAGTACTTCTTTCATAAATTCAAATTAAAAGACCAAAAATCCAAAAATATCTTCTTTATAAGTTTTTCTTTCGAAATTCCAAATAAAGAAAAAATCGAGATCAAAAAAATATTCTTCCTTTTTTTATAAGTCTTTCTTTCGGAAATTAAAAAAAATCCAAAATCCAAAAAAAAGAGTTAGTTATTTATTTTAGGTGAAATGACTTCCTGGCCACTTAAACTTGTAGGGTTTTTGAAAGCCGATACACAAACTTTGGGTTTTCCTATTTGAACACTCGAACTCGTGAAACCTATAACTAATAAACATCTTTGACCATTGACTATGCTTATGTTGCGGTAGCTTATCTTACGTGGATATAGTGCATACAAGTCACATTCAAATGGCGCGTGTGTGCCGATTTCCATAATAGAAACATCCCTCCCCCCTCCGGATATCGTTTTTTACACACCACCCCTGTATCTTCGTACCATCCCCAACGACCAGAAACAAGGCTTCATCCATAACCCACAGCAATGACCAAACGAACCCAACCGGTCCCTCCTCCCCACCTACACCTAACAGTGCCTTCCCCCATCTATGCCTAACAGTGCCTTCCCCCCTCCCCTTCTTCATTAGAAGCTTTGAAGCTCTTCACTGCACAACAATGGTGGATTTATGCTCGAAAAAAATACCTCAAATAAACCAATGGTCTAGCTTCCTAAACATCACAATATCTCCTACACCTACTAACCTTTGTCTCCAGTTGGTCGGAGATGGCATTCCAGTGGTCCAAATCGCCCAAGAGCAATGTCAATCGATTCCTGCTGCTGAGGAGGTCACGCCAATTGGCCATTACAACAAATTAATTGTCACAACTTTAAAGAAAACAAATTCTGCGACAGTGCTGATCGGAAAATTTTTCCGACAATCTACCTAGCTAGAAAGAAATAGAGAGAGAAGAAGACGAAGAAGAACCTAGGAAGGGAATGCTGATATAGAAGTAGAAGAAAGAGTTGCAGGTGTGTGGGGGGAGATGGGAAAGAACGGGGAAGGGGAAGAGGAAGTTGGAAGGGTTCAAGTGTTTTCTTTTTTATTGTATTTATTTTTATTTTTAAAATATAAATATAGGTGACAATTTTTATTTAAAAATTACACATGTCATTAGTTGAGTGGGGTCTTAGTTTTGTATTGGTCAATTGCTGACTGGATGGACACGTCTGTGTATGTGTAATACACGCGCATAGGCTCAAGGGTCAGATGTGTTTATTAGTTATAGGTTTCACGAGTTCGAGTGTTCAAATGGGAAAACCCAAAGTTTGTGTATCGGCTTTCAAAAGCACTACAAGTTTAAGTGGCCAGGAAGCCATTTCGCCTTTACTTTATTCCTGATCTTCCCGAACTACGCAAGATCTGATTCATGTTCCCACATGATTAGTAAGCAACCCACATCAGGTTCAATCAACCATTATAAAATAATAATGATGATAATAATAAGGACCAACCGAGTCAGTTCTAACGTGTCTTTTGTTTTGAATTGTGAAGAAAGTTTGAGGTGGTGTGGTAAGCTGCAACACATCATTAATTCACAAGATCCAAGAGACCAATGCCAATGACAACTGACATCGAAGTTGTTATGAGTGCTCAAGATACTCAGGGTCAGAGTGTTCAACAAGTGTCTATTATGGTTGAGGAAAATAGGATGCTGAAAGAACAAATGGTTGAAATGTGTCGAGCATGGGGTGATGGCCAAGAACTGCCATTGTCTATGCCTGAGGTCACACCCATCTCCATGACTACCACTCAGACTTTGTCATCTGGTCTATCCTACCCACCCGAGGTCAATTCTTGTCCTAACTACACAAATACAGTTGGGACTTCTGTTGCGCGCTCCCAAAGTGTGCCATTGAAAACCAATCAGACAACCACTATTTTTATGCATGTCTTCACCATCCCACAGCCGACAGTGGTGCAGAGGAAAACTCATAAGCCACAATTTACTACCCGACAAGAACAATACCACTCTCCTGAGACCACTCATACCTATTTGGTCTTCCTGTAAAGATTAAGAAGTCTGCCCAAAAAATAGAACAGGAAAAAATGACCCAAAGAATGAAAAGCTTAGAACATCAGTTGAAAAACATGCAAAGGTTGGCAGGTCAGAAGAGTATTACCTTCAAGGATCTATGTATGTTCCCCGATGTTCATTTGCCACATGGTTTTATGACTCCCAAATTTGAAAAGTATGATGGACACGGTGACTCCAAAGCCCATTTGAAAAGGTATTGCAATCAGCTAAGAGGTGCGGGAGGAAAGGAAGAAATACTGATGGCTTATTTTGGGAAAAGCCTTACAGGAGTAGCCTCTGAATGGTTCATGGATCAAGACACCTCTCGCTTGTATGTCTGAGATGACATGGACCGGGCCTTTGTCAGGAAATTCTAATACAACATCGACATCGGCCCAGACTGCAATTCCCTTTCAAATATGAGGAAGAAACCCACTGAAAGTTTCAAGGAATATGCCATTAAATGGAGAGAGCAAGCGGCTAGAGTTAAGCCACCCATGGATGAACACGAGATAATCACTATCTTCCTTCAGGCTCAAGAGCCAGATTATTTTCAAAATATGATGTCTGCAGTGGGCAAATCCTTCTCGGAAGTAATCAAAATTGGGAAAATGGTTGAGAATAGCCTTAAGACAAGCAGAATTATAAGTCAAGCAGTTCTCAAAGCCGCAACTCAGGCTGTCCAGATTGAATCTGTTAATTTTAGTGACACGAATGAGAAGGATGAAGAAACCATGATGACATCAGGGTCGAAAAGAGGTCCCAGGAGAACATCTCGAAGGTATGAGCAACCTCATCAGGTTTCCGATGATTCCTGTGAACACTACTATCCACCTCAGAATCCACAATACTCTGTTGTTCCACCTCACTATGTTGTCCAGCCACCAAAAACCCTAGAAGGCGAGCACGAGCATCAAAAAATCTCCATCAGCCTTCACAAAATTTTCAAGTGCCCTATAACCCACATCCAAGCTAGGGATATAAACGAGAACAAAGGTTGAAAGATAATTTTACACAAATAAGAGAGTCATTTACAAGCTTGTTTGAGAAATTAAAGCATTATAATATGATTGCATTTATTCCTCCAAATTATATGGACCACGTGTAAGAAGCTTTGACTTCTAAAAGGTGTGAATACCATTGTTTTCCTATAATTTAGGTAGATAGTGACCCACCTACCTAAATTATGTACGACTTTCTTCTATTCTTGCTTTCTGTGTATTAATGTAAATTGTAGTGATGCTAGTTGTATATTTAACTGTACCACTCGTTGTATGCTCCATTTGCCTCAAGCTTGTAAAGTTCCTGCAAAGTCAATTATTGTTCCTTTAGTTAGGATTATAAAATCAGTTAAACTGGTCTTTCTTTTGTGTACATACAGAGTCACGTATTAGGATTTCAAGAGTTAAACTTCAAAAATTTACATATTTAGAAACTACATAAAATGTACCATAAGTTATACATAATAATTAATAATTCAAAATATTTAAAAGACATATATATGAAAATTCGGTCAAAGGTCTATTGGAAACAATCTCTCTACCTTCACAAGGTAGGGGTAAGATTTGTGTGTATACTATCCTCTCCAAAGCCTACTGTCGCACCTCCTTTTTCTCTCCAATTAAAGGACAGTCGAAACGGGATTTGTTTGTTTGTTTCATAGTCGCCACCCGGGAATTTTAAGGCGTCCCAAGTCACCGGTTTTAATCCCTGAATCGAGGAGAATATGACTCTGTTTTTTGTTCTGCGAACCAGAAATCCTGAGTAAGGAATTCTGTTAATTCGGGAGAAGGTATTAGGCATTCCCGAATTCCGTGGTTCTAGCACGGTCGCTTAACCATTTTTTATATTTTGGCTTAATTATCTTGATTTACTAAATATCTTTTCCTTGTTGCTTGATTTTATTACCGCTTTTTGTTTAGATTGTTTACAATTATATAAACGAATCACGCGTACGTATATTCGTATTATGTACCTTTTATAAATGTAGAGCATCGTGCCACGCATACGTGTACACAATAGGGTTGACAATATATTTTTTATATTTTTATTATAAAAATCATATGTTTGAAATCGTGCTTAGAATAAAATTAAGAACGTTTGTCGCTCTTGTATTGATTAAATAGTGAACCGCACATCTCGGGTTTTTATGAAATTAATTTGATATTCTCCGAAAAATCCCTTTTTATTAAATGTTCGCTCGAAGTTGCGCGAACGCATAATCCGAATTGCTTTTAGAAATATAATCAGGTCACGCGAACGTATCCCTAATCACAAAAATATTCTTGATGGTAGTATATATATATATATTTTTTTTTTACAAATTGTTCATTACATCCATATATTTTTTATGTGAAAATCATGAGAAATCCCTATTTGAGATGCCCTTAAATTCTTTGCAAAGAATTCACAATTTATTAAGTGTTGACCGCTAATTATATTTTTCGCGGGTGAATTATATTCCTCTGAGCCATTCAAATTTTAAGAGTAAAAAATAAACAACGTGTGATTAATACTACAATTTTTCTTGTAAATATAATATATGTGTACTCAAAATGTGAATGGCGTATAAAACTAAAAAAAAAAAACGATTCATGAAAAGAAGTGATATTTTCGAAGAATTTTCATTGTTCTATTTGTAGCGAATGCTATTTTTTACACTCTTAAAATTGTTTCACATTATAAATCCAATCTCCTTCTACATTGCTTGTTCCTAATCCGATAGGCATAATTATTTTGATTAATGCTGCTTATGATTGAGTTTGGGATATACATAATCAAACCAATTTTATTCTCAGTCTATGCGAACTATTGCTAAATACTAACTTTACGCAGTGTATAAATTCCTAGGCCATTTATTATTAAGAAAGAGAACTAATCTACCTGTTGACTTGACAAGATGATATTGCATACAACATTATTCGCCATATTTCGACATTGTGAACATAGCAGATTTTACTAATGCATCTTTCAACTATTGATTATAAACATAACCATTATTATGCCATAATATAGCAAAATGCAACCAACATCATCTAACTTTAAACAACAACTAACTAACTAACAAAATAGACTAATAATGTATTTTTCCTTGATATTTCCATACTATTCTGTACCTAACTAACAATACTATAAAATTTAAATAATGGCCAACTTTCTGCCATGTTCCCTATTTTGACAATTCAAATTTAACTATACTAATGAGATTTCGAAATGGACAACATTATTACAAAGCTTTTATACGAATTTCAAAATAAGATAATTAACTTATAGCTATCGTGTCGAACTCACTACTAGTTAACCAACATGAAACAAAGCTGAAATTTAAACTAATGAACTTAAATGAATAGAAGACAGAATTACAATTCCAAACTTCATTTATTTGTCATGTTGAAAGCTTTGCATGACATGAGTTTACAGATATGTACCTGGAAATAAAGGTAGAAGAAGTAAATTTCAGCAGTGACAGCAGCAACCAAATCAGTAGAAATTGCTAGTATTTCCACAGATTTGAGCAACAAAACAAGACCCGAGGAACCCAGATGCACATGAGCAAAGCTTCTTAAAAATTTCAGATTTTAAAACCAAGCAGTATCAACAAACAGACCCGGACTGATTCCAGAAAACAATGTTTCAGATTTTCTTTTTCCTTTTCTATTATCTGTTTCAGACTCTATGTGTATATGAGTGCTCTATTTCTGTTTCTTTTTCTATTTTTTTTTCCTTTCTTTCTTTTCAGATTTCTGTTTCTGCTTCTGAGTGTTTTTCCTCTCTTAATTTCTGTCTAGATTTTCTCTCTGTCTCTCTCTGTGTATATGTATTTCTGTGTGTGATTAAATATGATCATACGTCGCCGTTTGGTTTAGTGCAAGAGCTGAACTGGACCGTTAGATTAACTTGATCAACGGTTCAGATAAACATACCAATATGGTGTCATTGATTGTCTGGGAATCATCTGAATGGGTAACATCAAAACGACGTAGCTTCTGCCCTATACTACGTCGTTTGATGTCTTTTGGGTTGACAGATCTGGGCTGGGTAAATGCTTTGCTTTGGGCCTGAATTTTTTGTTAATTAAAACGGCCCAATCCGTTTTTCTTTACACCTTAATTCCTAATTTTAATTTATAAAAAATCTAAATTACCCTTTAAAAATATTAATTACCTTTTATTAATACATAGACAAAATATTAATCACACAATGACATAATTAAATGACCAAAATAAGATAAATGCCTATTTTTGTGATTTTCTTTAAATTAACTTTTAAATGCATAATTAAATCCTAGATATGCATGCAACATGTATTTTTATTTTATTTTCGTTTAATTATATCAAAGCAAACATTTACGGACAAACACAAACAATTAATAAACGCCACATAAATTCTAAAAAATTGCATGCTAAGAGAATTTTGTTTTATTTTTTGATTTATTTTAGAGTATTTTTCGTGAGGCAAAAATCACGTGCTCACAGCTGCCCCTCTTTGTGCGGAAACTCGAAGAGTTTGCGTGCAAAGATAAAGTGAGCGGATACGAGCGATTTTTGCATGTTCGAATACTCTGTGAGAAGCATTTTTTGAAAGATTTGACCGAACCTCTGCTTCAAGGTTTCCTACATATCCTTGGCTATAAAGGAATCAGGTCAATGTAGTTCGGGAAGTTTTGGGTATCTGGGATTACCATGGGACTGTGATGCTACTGCTGTTTCGTGCTGCTTTTACTGCTTGCTGACCTCTTTATTACCCCCTGCTTTAAAGGTAAAACAAAAGCTAAACTAGACTATGGTATATGAATTACAAGATCTTATCTAGATCATGCCCTTGCGTTTCTTGTTGTCTTGATGTCTCGGTGACTCTCGGGCATCTTTTGCTTCTGACTTGTTCCGCATTTCCTTTCATTGTGCCTCGTATTTCCTTTATTTGTTTGGGACTCTTGTTGTTTCTTGCTGGGGATTTGGTTGGACTCCTCTGCTTTATTGACTTTACGTGTGCTCCTTTCTCATATGGGCGAGCTTTTGACTTTAACCTGTAATGTTAGACTACATTGCCATTCTGTTCTTCAGGTGGGCGCCTAACTGCTGATCCTTCAATTGTATTCCCTTATTCTCCAGGTGGATGCCTGATTGCCTTGTCGATTCTTCATCCTTATTCTCCAGGTGGACACCTGACTTCTTCTTAAATTCTTCATCCTCATTCTCCAGGTGGACGCCTGATTTCTTCTTTAATTCCTCATCCTCATTCTCCAGGTGGACGCCTGATTTCTTCTTTAATTCTTCATCCTCATTCTCCAGGTGGACGCTTGATTTCTTCTTTATCTCTTCATCCTCATTCTCCAGGTGGACGCCTGATTTCTTCTTTATTTCTTCATCCTCATTCTCCAGGTGGACGCCTGATTTCTTCTTTATCTCTTCATCCTCATTCTCCAGGTGGACGCCTGATTTCTTCTTTATTTCTTCATCCTCATTCTCCAGTGGACGCCTGACTTCTTCTTAAATTCTTCATCCTCATTCTCTAGGTGTACGCCTGATTTCTTCTTTAATTCCTCAGCCTCATTCTCCAGGTGGACGCCTGATTTCTTCTTTATCTCTTCATCCTCATTCTCCAGGTGGACGCCTGATTTCTTCTTTATTTTTTCATCCTCATTCTCCAGGTGGACGCCTGATTTCTTTTCGATTCTCTTCATCCTCATTCTCCAAGTGGACGCCTGATTTCTTCTTTATTTCTTCATCCTCATTCTCCAGGTGGACGCGTGATTTCTTCTTTATATCTTCATCCTCATTCTCCAGGTGGACGCCTGAGTTCTTCTTTATTTCTTCATCCTCATTCTCCAGGTGGACGCCTGACTTCTTCTTAAATTCTTCATCCTCATTCTCCAGGTGGACGCCTGATTTCTTCTTTAATTCCTTCATCCTCATTCTCCAGGTGGATGCCTGACTTCTTCTTTAATTCTTTCTCCGGGTGTTTCCTGACACAAAATGTTGTTTTTGCCCCTGTTTCAAATCAAAGAAAACTTTGTTAGTTTAAATCAGGGTGGTTAACTGGGGCATTCTTGCCGACGGTGGGGCTTCTCTTCGTCTTGTTTTATTGCCTTGGAATGGTTGAAAGGACTGTTTTGTCCTTGTTCTTGATCCTTAACTATAGGATTCCCAACTGTATGTTTTCACTTCAAACCCTTTTAACCGTAATCATATGTCTCTCCTGTCATTGCTGATCCACTTTTGATTCCACTTTTCTTACACCCATGTCTTATTTTTATCCTATTACCTCCTGCCCATCATGGCCGTATTTTTGTCCTATGCAACCTTGAATCTTGGTAGTATACCTTGACATTCCTTCTTATTTGTTTGGAACAAAACTCATCTCAAAAGCTTTAGAAATGTAAGATTATTAGTGACGAAAACATGACGATTTCGACAATCTAGAATGAAAAGAAAAATCCAAATTTTGATGACTGTTGGAGAAAGAATAAAGAACTTATCTGATTGGAATTACTGGCACCAATGATTATGGTATGCATTTTGGATTAATCAATCCAGTCTTTTTAACCAATCTCCTTTCAATTGTTTCATTTTGTTTTCCCAAAATTTCTACAACCCAATTTTCTTTTGCCAATTTACAAGCCTTATTCGGATTGCAGTATCTAAAAGAATTTTCACCGGCAAACCTTCCTCATTTGTTTATTTCTTCATTCCTTTTCGCCTTATGGTGCCTGCGAAGGTTTTCAACAATAAGACTCTCTCATTTTACTTTCTCTCAACTTCCGTCGTCTTATGGTGCCCGTGTGGGTTTTCGCCTATAAGACTCTCTCATTTTCATCGCTTTTCTTGTTTGGACCAGAGTGTTATGAATCATCTTCATTTGCTCGACTCGGCATTTTTCTAAGATTGATCGGAAGGTCTTTTTTTTTTGGTGTGTGGTTGGAATCAAAAGCTAAACAATTTTGATATGGGTTTAAAATTACAACTCTTGGAATCTTTTTCTTATTACCAATACAATTCCTGCCCCAGTTTCTTGTTTGGGGTCGCTTAATGTTTCTTTTTGTGCACATTATGCATATCATGCACCCTATGACCGAGCCGTGAGGCGCCTACGTATCCTTCTTTAAGGAATCAGGTCAAACGTAGTTCACTCCTCAATAATAATGATTTTTTATTGATTCCAAGAGAGGGTAGGAAAGAAACGGCTGTGGCTCAAAGGGGAAGCAAAGGGTACAGTGTTTGGATAGCAGAATAAATTGCTTTTGTCATTCCAATCTTCGAAATAATGCCAAATACAAACATTTATTAACTATACCAAAAAATCATGCATAATATCTCTTTACCGCATCAGAATTGATAGCCATGTCTATGCATTTTCCTTCAATATCTGTTAAACATAATGCACCATTGGACAATACTCTGGTCACAATGAATGATCCTTGCCAATTCGGGGCAAATTTGCCCTTTGCTTCAACCTGATGTGGAAGAATACGTTTCAGCACATGTTGACCCACTTCAAACTTTCGGAGACACACCTTTTTATTGTATGCTCTTGCTATTCTTCTTTGATATAATTGACCATGACATACTGCTGCCAATCGTTTTTCATCAATCAAGTTTAACTGTTCCAGACGGGTTTTGACCCATTCATCATCATCAATCTTAGCTTCGGCGATGATCCGAAGGGAAGGAATTTCAACTTCTGCAGGAATTACCGCCTCAGTGCCATATACCAACAAATAAGGAGTTGCTCCCTACTGAAGTGCGAACAGTAGTGCGATATCCCAACAACGCAAATGGTAATTTTTCGTGCCATTGTCTTGAACCTTCTACCATTTTCCGAAGTATCTTCTTTATGTTTTTGTTGGCTGCCTCGACTGCTCCATTCGCCTTGGGCCGATATGGGGTAGAATTGCGATGTATAATCTTAAACTGTTGACATACTTCCCTCATTAAGTTACTGTTAAGATTAGCACCGTTATCTGTGATGATCACCTTTGGGATTCCGAATCGACATATGATATTTGAGTGAACAAAATCGACCACAACTTTCTTGGTCACTGATTTGAATGTTTTGGCCTCGACCCATTTGGTAAAATAATCAATGGCTACCAGAATGAACCTGTGCCCATTGGATGCTGCCGGCTCAATTGGTCCAATCACATCCATGCCCCAGGCGATGAAGGGCCATGGCCCCGACATTGTGTGCAACTCGGATGGTGGAGAATGAATCAAATCTCCGTGTATCTGGCATTGATAACACTTGCGCGCAAAACTGATACAATCTCGCTCCATGGTAAGCCAATAGTAACCAGCTCGAAGGATTTTCTTTGCCAACACATATCTGCTCATGTGGGGTCCGCAAACTCCCGAATGTACTTCAGACATGACAGCCGTAGCTTGTCGGGCGTCTATGCTTCTTAATAATCCAAGGTCTAGTGTTCTTTTATACAAAACTCCTCCGCTTAAGAAGAATCCATTTGCTAATCGCCTAATGGTCCTCTTTTGATCCCCTGTGGTTCGTGCTGGATATATCCCCATTCTGATATACTCCTTGATGTCGTGGAACCATGGTTCACCGTCAAATTCCTCCTCAACCATATTGCAGTAAACGTGTTGATTATGGACTTGAATATGCAGTGGATCCACATAAGCTTTGTCTGGATGGTGCAACATTGATGCCAGGGTAGCCAATGCATCCGCAACCTCATTATGGATCCTTGGAATATGCCGGAACTCCACTGATTGAAACCGCTGACAAAGATGATGTAGACATTATCGGTATGGTATGAGCTTCAAGTCTCGGGTTTCCCATTCTCCTTGAATTTGATGTACCAGAAGATCCGAATCTCCCATGACTAAGATTTCCTGGATACCCATGTCTGCGGCTAGCCTTAACCCCAAAATACAAACTTCATATTCAGCCATATTATTGGTGCAATAAAATCGAAGTTGAGCCGTAACAGGATAGTGATGCCCGGTCTCAGAAATAATTACAGCTCCTATCCCGACTCCTTTCATGTTAGCGGCCCCATCAAAGAAAAGTTTCCAGCCAGGTTTTTCAATTTGCTCCATCTCATCGATATGCATTATTTCTTCATCGGGAAAATAGGTTTTCAATGGCTCGTACTCCTCGTCGACCGGGTTTTCAGCTAAATGATCAGCCAGTGCTTGGGCTTTCATTGCAGTTCGAGTCACATAGATGATGTCAAATTCTGTGAGCAATATTTGCCACTTTGCAAGTCTTCCCGTTGGCATAGGCTTTTGAAAAATATATTTCAACGGATCCAGACGCGAAATGAGGTAAGTAGTGTAGGATGACAAATAGTGTTTCAATTTTTGAGCTACCCAAGTTAGGGCGCAACATGTCTTCTCCAGATGAGTATACTTAACCTCATAAGCTGTGAATTTCTTGCTAAGGTAGTAGATGGCCTGTTCTTTTCTGCCAGTGAGGTCATGTTGCCCCAATACACAACCAAATGAATTTTCCAAGACCGTAAAGTAAAAAATCAGAGGTATTCCTGGCTCTGGCGGGACCAACACGGGTGGGTTCGACAGGTATCCTTTTATCTTATCAAACGCCTCCTGACACTCATCGGTCCATTTGACCGCAGCATCTTTTTTCAACAATTTGAAAATAGGCTCACAGGTTGTTGTGAGCTGAGCAATAAACCTGCTGATGTAATTCAACCTCCCCAACAAACTCATTACTTCAGTTTTGTTCCTTGGAGGTGGCAATTCTTGGATGGCTTTGATTTTTGATGGGTCTAACTCGATGCCTCGCCGACTGACTATGAATCCCAGCAACTTTCCAGATGGAACTCCAAATGCGCATTTGGCAGGGTTAAGCTTGAGGTTGTACCTGCGAAGTCTTAAGAAGAATTTCTTCAAATCCCCAACGTGGTTGTCCTGATGCTTTGATTTTATGATCACATCATCCACGTATACCTCAATCTCCTTGTGTATCATATCATGAAACACTGTGGTCATTGCTCTCATGTAAGTTGCCCCGACGTTCTTCAAACTGAATGGCATTACCCGGTAGCAATAAGTTCCCCATGGTGTGATGAATGCCGTCTTTTCTGCATCTTCTTCATCCATTAGAATTTGATGATACCCGGCATAACAATCCACGAAAGATCCTATATCATGCTTGGCACAATTATCGATCAAAATATGGATATTGGGTAATGGGAAATTATCCTTCGGACTTGCTTTGTTGAGATTGCGGTAGTCGACGCATACTCTAATTTTGCCGTCTTTCTTTGGTACAGGAACGATATTAGCTAACCAAACAGGATATCGAGTGACTCGAATGACCTTTGCTTCCAACTGTTTGGTGATTTCTTCCTTAATTCTCACACTCATATCAGGCTTGAATTTTCTCAGCCTCTGCTTGACAGGAGGCACCATTGGATCGGTGGGCAATTTGTGAACCACTAAATCAGTGCTCAGGCCCGGCATGTCGTCATATGACCATGCAAAAACATCTTTGTATTCTATGAGTGCTTTAATTAACTCTTCTCGGATCCTTGGTTCGAGATGGACACTTATTTTAGTTTCCCGGATATTACTCGTGTCCCCTATATTGATGTCCTCGGTATCACTCAGGTTAGGTTTGGTTTTTCCTCAAAGTGAATTAACTCTTTACTAATCTCTTCAAAAACCTCATCTTCATCATATTCTGATTCATAATCACAATATATTTCTTGAATTATTATTTCGGGACCAGATTGATTTTTAAGACTGGGCTGAGGATTCCTCATGCATGCCATATCACTAGAGCCAGCGTAAAAAGAACTGTACAGAAAAAGAAGAAAAAGGAAAAGAAAACTATCAGGAATGATAATGAAAAAGGAAACTGTATTTTATTGGATGATGAAAGATAACAAGGTTTGCACACTTCAAACAAACTGTAAGATAAGCATTGGGATTACAACCCTGAGGTAACCCAAACAAACTGAAGGAAAATCAAAAATAAACTACCAAGACTCCTTTCGAATGGGGAGAGGAGTGGCTTTCCAATTATTAAGCTTTGTTTCTGGCCCAACGAATTGAACTTCTGCGTTGCTACAACCTTCCCCGCTTTCCACCATATTCACATCGTCAAACAATTTCTCGAATCTTTCAATTAATTCCTCCTCAGGATTGACCAGGGATTTAGGAATTGTTGTTATCGGGCGATTTTTAGCATCGGTCTTGACAAAAGACTTTGATAGATGTGGGACTGGTTTTGGAAGAACCCATGCCTTTTGTTTCAGCTTTCTGGCCTTTCTCACGTCGGTGACAGTGGGTATGAATCCCAAACCAAATGTTCCCCAGTTCTCGGGGAGAGATACTGGTTGTATAATTCCTTGCAAAGATGAGCCCAGACCTTTGCCGGGTATAAAACCATTTTTTAACATTTCATAGGCTATCATGACTGATGCAGAGGTTATCTTTGGATTCGGAAGGTACTTCCCCTCTGGAATTTTCTCTACCGACACTGTATCGGACACTTGGTATACCCATGGTCCCTGGTCATTTTCTATTCCCTCGACCGGTACAATGGCACTGCTGTGAGCATTTAAACTTTCTTCCCCATGCACAACTATTTCTTGATGATCCCATTCAAACTTGACCGCCTGATGTAGTGTTGACGGGACTGCTTTAGCAGCATGGATCCATGGTCGACCCAACAACAAATTATAAGAAACAGTTATGTCCAGTACTTGAAACTCCATCGTGAATTCAACTGGCCCTATTGTCAGTTCCAGCACTATATTGACAAATGAATTTCTGCTTCCACCGTCAAACCCCCGTACGCAAATACTATTCTTCTGGATCCTCTCCTCTTTGATTTTCAATTTGCTTAAAGTGGAGAGAGGGCAGATGTTTGCACTTGACCCATTGTCAACCAATACCCAGGTTACTACGGAGTTTTCACATTTCACGGTGAGGTAAAGAGCTCTGTTGTGCTCAGTACCTTCCACAGGCAATTCATCATCAGAAAATGTAATTTTGTTTGCCTCAAAGATTCTGTTGGCTATTCTTCCCAAATGATTTACAGAGATTTTTTAAGGAACGTGAGCCTCATTCAGGATTTTCATCAAAGCCAGACGGTGCTCCTCTGAATGGATCAGTAATGACAACAATGAAATTTGAGCGGGCGTCTTCTTCAGTTGATCCACAACAGAATAGTCATGGAGTTTCATTTTTCTTACAAACTCTTCCGCTTCTTCTTCCGTCACAACTTTCTTTATTGGTGTTGGATTATTTTTAGTTTTTCTTAACTCTTCGGGAGTAAAACATCTTCCCGAACGAGTCAAGCCTTGCACCTCACAGACTTCTTCCTTGACTTCTTTTCCCTTGTACATTACTGTCACCCATTCATAGTTCCATGGAATGGCTTTGTTGTTGATCACTGGTAGCTGGGTTACAGGTTTGATGATAACCCGATCTATACGGGCTCCTTCCACGACTACAATGGGTTTGCTGGCAACCCCTGGTACTATCAATTTCGGCCTTTCTTGCTTTGTGGCAACTTTGCTCGAAGATCCCTTCTCGACTACCACAGATGGTTCATCGCTATTTCTGTTTTGCTTAGGTACTGACTTCTCCTCTGTTAACTGCTTATCTGGCTTGGCTTCATGAGACCTGATCATCATGACGGTTTGTGACGGCTTCTTTGTCTCCCCATCAACCTGTACTATTTCTATCATATTAGCCTCCTGATGGGCTGGCATTGGATTTCTGTTGATATTGGGAGCTTCGGGGGTTTGAACCTCGATTTTATTAGTATCAATCAGCTCTTGTATTGCATTTTTTAAATGCCAGCATTTTTCCGTATCATGGCCTGGTGTACCGGAACAATACTCACAGCTAATGGTGTAGTCCAGATTCTTTGGAGGAGGATTGGGTAGCTTGGATTGTATTGGTCTTAGCATGTCCAGCTGTCTCAGCCTGTGGAACAGACTAGTGTAGGACTCTCCCAATGGAGTGTAGGTTTTCTTTTTCTGTTCCCTTTCTCCCCTGAATGCCGGCCTAGGCCTGAAACCTGGTCCGGGATAGGCTCGTGGGTAAGTACCTGGTATGACAGGAGCACGCCAGTTAGCGTGTGCAGGTGGATGATTGTATGCTTGTGCATGGTTGATGGAAAAATGAGGTTCCGAAGGGTGATAGTAGTGTTGAGATGAATTGTGGTGGTGAGTTGATTGGTGAGGTCGATGTTGATTATAGTAAGGCAGTGAACCTCTGGGTCCCGACCAAGTTCCTGAATCAACTACCGCTGCTTCCTCCCTCTTCTTTCTTCCGATTCCTCCTACCCCGCCTTGAATAGCTTGAGTAGTCGCCTTAATAGCCGAATAGCTCATGATTTTATTTGTCTTGAGGCCTTCTTCCACCATACCTCCCATCTTCACTACTTCGTTGAATGATTTTCCTACCGCTGAAACCAAATGGGCATAGTAAGTTGGTTCCAAGGCTTGAAGGAAGTAGTCTACCATTTCACTCTCCTTCATAGGAGGATCCACTCTTGCTGCCTGTTCTCTCCACCGGAAGCCATACTCTCTGAAACTTTCATTGTGTTTTTTCTCAAATTTTGTCAAAGATAGTCGATCTGGGATGATTTCCAGATTGTATTGGAAATGGTATGCAAATGCCTGTGCCAGGTCATCCCAGGTGTACCATCTCCCATGGTCCTGGCGTGTATACCATTCCAAAGCTGATCCGCTTAAACTTTGACTGAAGTAAGCCATCAATAATTCGTCCTTTCCCCCAGCTCCTCGCATCTTGCTGCAGAAACCCCTTAAGTGGGCTACTGGGTTGCCGTGCCCATTGTATAGGTCAAATTTAGGCATCTTGAAGCCAACTGGTAATTGTACATTTGGGAACAAGCACAAATCCTTGTATGCTACACTGACTTGCCCACCTAACCCTCGCATGTCTCGGAACTATTGTTCTAGACTTTTGACCTTCCTGAACATCTCTTCTTGTTCAATATTTTTGGCTGGCTTGTCAATTTCGGTTGGGAGGTCAAAACAAGGAGTAGTTGAATGGATTTCGGAGGCTTTGAGGGTGGGCTCCGGGGGTAATATTGGTTGTCCTGGGCCTGGAATGTAGGCTCACTAGGAGATTTGTGGAGTGTAGCTATGGGAGGTGTCACAAAGACAGGAGTTACAGGTGGAGGAAAGTATGGAACTGGTTTAGGAGGGGGAGACTGCGGTGTCTGAGAGGTGGTGCCTCGGTAGTGTTGGTAGATGGGGAAATTTGGGGATAATTCAGTGGTAAGATTATCCTGAGTTTGGGCCATTGATGGAGCAGGGTTAGTTGGGTAAGATGGGGGTGACTGCCCTGTAGACCAGGCCTGGTACATCTCAGCCATTTGCTGCTTGAGTTTAAACATCTCTTCTTTCATTTTCCCGACATCCATCTCCTCTAGCTCAATACCTGTGTCAACATCTGGGATAGACATACTTTCGGGTATTGGTCCTTTTGATCTCGTGTGATAATGATAATATGCCAGTATACTCTTTAGAGAAACTAACTGCTTGAATTCTGGAAATGAACAAACTTGTTAGTTTTGAGAGTTTAACACATATATAATTACACGTTGAGATGCAATGCTCCTAGACAAATAACCCATTTCTATTATGCATTTGCTTGGCTGCTTGTGTCATCCCAGCTTTTCTTGGTCTTTTATTGTTGTTCACTCTTAATTTATTTTATATATTTTTTATTGTGGTCGAATCTTATAGAGATTGCCTACGTATCATGCCCCCGCATGAATCAGACCTTGCGTAGTTCGGTCGTAAGGCAAACACTTTTATTTATTATACAAAGATGGAACATACATTACATTTGAAAACCTTATAAGAAAATGGTTTGAAACACACACACTCAAATCAAAATAAAAGATACAATTCTTAACATCTCTCAACATGCCCCACTTTCCACTTTTGTTGTCAATCATTGGATTATCTGCTCAATGTGGGGCTTGACCTGGATGACCTCCCAGCGTACGATACATCCTTTCCAACTCCATTGCTAGATGACGGGCAAAAATGGGTGCATGCTCTGTAAACCTTTCATAATCCATTCCTTGGCAGTTTACATAACTTTGAGAGGTGTAGACCGCCAGGTCGTGGATTTGTGCCCTGAAATCTTAGACACATTGGTCTTGGTTCTGCAATTGCTGCTGGCGAGTGGTGGCTATATCTCTGATACGGTCTTCACGATCTAGAGCTGACTCTAATAGAGCTCGGAGTCTGGCCTGCTCTAGTCTTGCCTGCGCTCTTTCTCTGTCGATGTCCGCTTGTTGATGTTCTCTGTTGTATCTTCTCGCCTCTTCCAGTTGTGCACGAAGTTGGTCTTCTGAACGTATCCAATCGTCTTTTTCCTTCTTGAATTGTGCCCTGTCTTCTTCGGATTGCCTTACTTGGCGTTCCTTATTAGATCTGGCTTCTTCGTTTAATTGTTGGATTCTTTCTTTTGCTTTACTCAACGCCCTTTTCGTTTTTAGCAAGAATGGAATCATAATCTTGCATTCTTTCAAAAAGATTGGCGATGGTTTTTTGATCCTTCCAACTCCTTATTGGTGTTTCAGAAGCTTTTTTCATTTTTTGAAATTGAGCGTGAAGATTTTCATTCTCACAAGCTAGATTCTTCTTCTCGCCTTCGGCTTCTTGTGCTTGCAAATCTTTCTCCAGACTGAGGCTCCTCAGATTTTCCTTTAGGGCATGGATAGTTGCTTTGTACCCTTTTTCCTTTTCTCCCCAAATCAACCGCTCTTGGATTTTATCATTAAAGTTTTGAACATGGGGTCTTTTTGTTGGCCTTCTTAGCTCGGGTTCTGGTACATCATCCACGCGAGACCGTTTCTCAAACCACCTTGCATATCCAGGATTTATCTTCACCCCTTGTAGTGTCTGGGACTTGAGTATCACTTTTCAAGTATCGACATCCATTCCACATCTGCTGAATTAGAGCCTCGGGAATAGTGGCTTCAGGGTGTAATTCGATTACTTGCATACTCAAATCTTCATCATCAGGAACTACTTGGTATCTCCCTAGTTGTCTTAGAACTCTTAGTGGCGCATATGGCTGGATGCTTCTCAATCCCAATAGTAGCAAATAACTATTTGAGGTTGACATGTGTATCACTTCCCTCATCGGGAGCCATCCCAAAGTCCACTCAATTTGATTTGCCGTTAAAGCCCTTAGATGAGATACCCATGCTTCTATCCCTTCTGGGGACTTATAATCTTTTATTCTTTCCTCATAACTCTCGATGAAATTATCATTGCTTGGCCCATACTGTATGATCTTGGGTTGATGTTGGAGATGTTCAATCACCCACATTTGCAACAAAATTTTGCATCCTTCGAAGACTTTTGCTCCTGATTTACATAAAGTCAACGCCCGATAAATGTCTGAGAGAATGATTGGGACAAGGGTGTGATTTTCCTTGGTGGTGAGGACCTGCACAACTTTCGCGGTGCGAATATCAATTGTTCGCTCTTTGTTTGGGAAGACCATGATTCCTAGAAAAGCCACTATGAAGGCGAAGCGACGGTGAATCTGCCAGGTGTCTTTGTTTTGCTTGTTAGTAAGGCCTTTCTCATGAATTTCAAATCCATCTGGCTTTCCGAACCTTGAATACAAGAAGTTGAAAGAACAACATCCGTTGATGACATTGCTTTTCCTGATTTGATTACTGATGTTCAGAAGACCGAAGAATCGATGTACCGAGGGAGCCTTTGTGAATATCAGGTTTTGATTTCTTAGACTTCCGTCAAAACTAGCATATCCAGCTATCTCCTCTAATGTAGGAGTAAGCTCGAAATCAGAGAAACGAAAGACATTGTAAACAGGGTCCCAAAAAGTTACTAACGTCGCAATCAGATCATCACGTGGTTTAACTTTCATAATATCCGTGAGATTTCCCAAATGCTTGACGACCCATTTTTGACCATCTTCGCCTAACTCATACCACCACATTTGAAGCTGAAATAGAAACTCGTCTGTATTCGTGGATGTGGGGTTTTGTGTGGTGCTCATTTTGTATCTGAAATTTAATTTTAACAAAATCAAGACTCATTTTGAAAACATACACTAAAAAAATCATTTTCAATTTTTTATTTATTAAACACTTTTCATTTCAAGATTTAAAACTATTTTTGGGAATTTTCTAAAACAACCCATTTTATTCCTCGGCTCTCACAATGATTTCGATTAAGCTGGTCAACAAGCAAATCCGAGGCAAATGAATGCACAGGTAGCAAGTAGGATGCATCAGGATGGTCTTTTTATTTCGGGTTCACCTGTCCTAGACAGACCCAACCCCTGTGTTGAGTCTCCAAGGCCAAATGTACATGATGCAAATAGACGTTCCTACTAGGGATCCGGTACATGGCTGAGTTATTCTAGGTGAAAAACCTGAGGCATATTGTTCTAAACCTGGCTCACCCAAACGGACAGTTTGAGCCGAAGTGGGGGCAACATACCGGGAGCACGAAAGTCTACCCGGCCTAGTTACTTATCCCGACTTCGTCTTATTTGGTGTGAATTTAACAGAAAGGTGGGCCACGCACACGTGTGTACCATAAATTCAGAAGACTCGGAAAGAAGGGGGTTTCGTAGCAGTTGTATATATTCATAATTCAAATAATATTAAAGCGGTAAAAAGCAACATTTAGCATATTAAGCATAAACATGTAAAAATTATATAATAAATAAAGCCAACTATAACAGTTATTTTAAGCTCGAATTCTTTAAACCCTGAACCAGTGGTTCTGGGTTACAGTTTTCCCGAGAAGATAACACAATCTCCCCAGCAGAGTCGCCAGAGCTGTCGCACCTCTTTTTTCCGCGCCCGCGGGGGCGCGAAGGAAATTTTCTCCAATTAAAGGACAGTCGAAACGAGATTTGTTTGTTTGTTTCAGGGTCGCCACCTGGGAATTTTAAGGCGTCCCAAGTCACCGGTTTTAATCCCTGAATCGAGGAGAATATGACTCTGTTTTTTGTTCTGCGAACCAGAAATCCTGAGTAAGGAATTCTGTTAATTCGGGAGAAGGTATTAGGCATTCCCGAATTCCGTGGTTCTAGCACGGTCGCTTAACCATTTTTTATATTTTGGCTTAATTATATTGATTTACTAAATACCTTTTCCTTGTTGCTTGATTTTATTACCGCTTTTTGTTTAGATTGTTTACAATTATATAAACGAATCACGCGTACGTATATTCGTATTATGTACCTTTTATAAATGTAGAGCATCGTGCCACGCATACGTGTACACAATAGGGTTGACAATATATTTTTTATATTTTTATTATAAAAATCATATGTTTGAAATCGTGCTTAGAATAAAATTAAGAACGTTTGTCGCTCTTGTATTGATTAAATAGTGAACCGCACATCTCGGGTTTTTATGAAATTAATTTGATATTCTCCGAAAAATCCCTTTTTATTAAATGTTCGCTCGAAGTTGCGCGAACGCATAATCCGAATTGCTTTTAGAAATATAATCAGGTCACGCGAACGTATCCCTAATCACAAAAATATTCTTGATGGTAGTATAATTTTTTTTTTTTTTTTTTACAAATTGTTCATTACATCCATATATTTTTTATGTGAAAATCATGAGAAATCCCTATTTGAGATGCCCTTAAATTCTTTGCAAAGAATTCACAATTTATTAAGTGTTGACCGCTAATTATATTTTTCGCGGGTGAATTATATTCCTCTGAGCCATTCAAATTTTAAGAGTAAAAAATAAACAACGTGTGATTAATACTATTATTTTTCTTGTAAATATAATATATGTATACTCAAAATGTGAATGGCGTATAAAACTAAAAAAAAAATCGATTCATGAAAAGAAGTGATATTTTCGAAGAATTTTCATTGTTCTATTTGTAGCGAATGCTATTTTTTACACTCTTAAAATTGTTACACATTATAAATCCAATCTCCTTCTACATTGCTTGTTCCTAATCCGATAGGCATAATTATTTTGATTAATGCTGCTTATGATTGAGTTTGGGATATACATAATCAAACCAATTTTATTCTCAGTCTATGCGAACTATTGCTAAATACTAACTTTACGCAGTGTATAAATTCCTAGGTCATTTATTATTAAGAAAGAGAACTAATCTACCTGTTGACTTGACAAGATGATATTGCATACAACATTATTCACCATATTTCGACATTGTGAACATAGCGGATTTTACTAATGCATCTTTCAACTATTGATTATAAACATAACCATTATTATGCCATAATATAGCAAAATGCAACCAACATCATCTAGCTTTAAACAACAACTAACTAACTAACAAAATAGACTAATAATGTATTTTTCCTTGATATTTCCATACTATTCTGTACCTAACTAACAATACCATAAAATTTAAATAATGGCCAACTTTCTGCCATGTTCCCTATTTTGACAATTCAAATATAACTATACTAATGAGATTTCGAAATGGACAACATTATTACAAAGCTTTTATACGAATTTCAAAATAAGATAATTAACTTATAGCTATCGTGTCGAACTCACTACTAGTTAACCAACATGAAACAAAGCTGAAATTTAAACTAATGAACTTAAATGAATAGAAGACAGAATTACAATTCCAAACTTCATTTATTTGTCATGTTGAAAGCTTTGCATGACATGAGTTTACAGATATGTACCTGGAAATGAAGGTAGAAGGAGTAAATTTCAGCAGTGACAGCAACAACCAAATCAGCAGAAATTGCCAGTATTTCCACAGATTTGAGCAACAAAACAAGATCCGAGGAACCCAAATGCACAGGAGCAAAGCTTCTTAAAAATTTCAGATTTTAAAACCAAGCAGTCTCAACAAACAGACCCGGACAGATTCCAGAAAATAATGTTTCAGATTTTCTTTTTCCTTTTCTATTATCTGTTTCAGACTCTATGTGTATATGAGTGCTCTATTTTCTGTTTCTTTTTCTATTTTTTTTTCTTTCTTTTTTTTTCAGATTTCTGTTTCTGCTTCTGTGTGTTTTTCCTCTCTTAATTTCTGTCTAGATTTTCTCTCTGTCTCTCTCTGTGTATATGTATTTCTGTGTGTGATCATCTATTTCCCTCTCTCCTCCCTTTTTTTTCTTCTTCTGGGTCCCTGTATTTATACAGGTCTGTCCCCCTCTTGTGCTGCCTGGTCCCCTTCTCTTTTAAAAAAAAACAGAACATCCCATTAAAAACCTGCTTTTAACTACTTTAAATCCCATTACAAATCTTTTTTCCTGATTTTCAGCACTCCCATTACCCTTTGTTTCCCATTATTACATTAAATAAGAGCCATTAACACTTCACTATCAGCACACTACTACCCTCACTGTTTCATTCCCAATAGTACCCCTGAAAGCCTACTGTTATTACTGCCCTCAAAGAAATCAGAATCTGATACAAAACAGATTTTAAAATCTGTTCAAACTCGATTATCTTTCTGAATTAAACAGCTATAACCAATCCTATCAACTTCCTAACACAGTTGTATTTAACCAACCCCTGTAAACTTGAATTCAAACCCAACATCATAATAACATTATACTGAATTCAACATAACAAGTTAAACTGAATTTCAACATTGAACTAAGATCCAAACAAATACAGGAGCATTGTCAATATACTGACAATGCCCTGAAACTTAATGCTCAGAAATCAACACATACACAACATCCTTTTGATGAACTCATTGAACTATAAACAAGGATGATTTAATTGACGAGTATTAATCAAACTGATTATCTACAACAATTGTCCACAAACAATAGGTAAACAGATTGTTTCAATTAGCATTATCATAAACGAGAATTCATAATGTAACTAATCGACGAACTTAATCGAGTCGATTACACACATTGTAAACAAACATAACCAACAGAAACAATTCACTTATTTGATCAAATAGACGGGTATGAGACAGAATCACAGAATTAAATAAACAAAAATGTGAAAAATAAATTACACAAGCTACTGAAACAGGCAACAATATACACATAGGATACAAAAAAGAAATAAGAAAAATACCTCTGAATCTTTAAATTTACACGGACTCAGACTCAACTTGGATTCGGACCTTTTTGAGGCTGAACAGACTTTATTCGAAGTATTCTCAATTGAGAATACCTCGATTAAAGTCTCTTAGACCTCAATCCCTCACTTGAATTGGAAAAATTCCATGACTGGAAATTTTTAGGGTTTCAGATTTTTTGATTTCAAATCCGAACATTTCTAGGTATATTCGAATCAAACCAATGGTGTTCTAGGCACGAGGGGGTCAGGTGGATAACTGGTGTGAGTCTGAGGCAGATTGGGATAGGGTCAGGTTTCACTCGAATCTTCAAATGAAGATTCGAGCAGTTCCAGGAGGATTCGAACCAGGCTACTAACAAATCCGTAGTGAGGGTAGTTAGGGGAAGATGTGGTGTTAACTTGGAGACCATTGGAGAAGATAAGGTTTTCAGGCCAACCTTCGATTTAAGATTCGAAGAGTTGGGGCCTGATTCGAAGGAAACTGACACCAGATCCGTGAAGAGGGAGTTGTGAGGAGTCGAGGGTGTTCAGGTGACCGGCGACGTTGTTGCCGCCGGGTTTCAGGCGATGGAGAGTTAAGGCGGCTAGGGTTAGGGGTGTGATTTAGGAGAGGACGATGAACAGTAGAGAGGAGGGGGGTGTTTAGTTAGGGGCCGGGGTAGGGATTTGGATTTATATAGGGATGGGGTGGATTGATCTCATCCGTTGGATCAATTAAGATGCACGGTTGAGATTAATTCATTTAACCAAACGATGTCGTTTGGTTAAATGTTGGGGTCAGGCTGGATCGGGGCAGTGGGTCGGGTAAGGGTTACGGGTAAGGTCAAAATTCTAAGAGCCCTTGGATCAAAAACACTGAACGGACCTGATTAAATATGATCATACATCGCCGTTTGGTTTAGTGCAAGAGCTGAACTGGACCGTTAGATCAACTTGATCAACGGTTCAGATAAACATACCAATACGGTGTCGTTGAATGTCTGGGAATCATCTGAATGGGTAACATCAAAACGACGTAGCTTCTGCCCTATACTACGTCGTTTGATGTCTTTTGGGTTGACAGATCTGGGCTGGGTAAATGCTTTGCTTTGGGCCTGAATTTTTTGTTAATTAAAACGGCCCAATCCGTTTTTCTTTACACCTTAATTCCTAATTTTAATTTATAAAAAATCTAAATTACCCTTTAAAAATATTAATTACCTTTTATTAATACATAGACAAAACATTAATCACACAATGACATAATTAAATGACCAAAATAAGATAAATGCCTATTTTTGTGATTTTCTTTAAATTAACTTTTAAATACATAATTAAATCCTAGATATGCATGCAACATGTATTTTTATTTTATTTTCGTTTAATTATATCAAAGCAAACATTTACGGACAAACACAAACAATTAATAAATGCCACATAAATTCTAAAAAATTGCATACTAAGAGAATTTTGTTTTGTTTTTTGATTTATTTTAGAGTATTTTTCGTGAGGCAAAAATCACGTGCTCACACCTACTTGTGGGATTACACTGAGTTTTTTGTTACTGTCAAAAATTCAGTAAAAAAAAATTGTTTGATCAATCTCAAAGCATCAAGCTATCTTAAATTTTTATGTGTGTCAATTTCAATATTTTTAGAATTTTGTTTGTTTTATAAATTAAATAATTAATTTTTAATTAGACAGCATATATATCTATGGGTTCCAGGCTATATATATATATATATGGGTTCCAGGCTCGATATTTGAGGCCCAGTAATACCAAGCTATCATGTCTTATGTGCGTCAATTTCAATATTTTTAGAATTTTGTTTGTTTTATAAATTAAATAATTAATTTTTAATTAGACAGTGTATATATCTATGAGTTCGAGGGTCGATATTTGAGGCCCAGTAGCACCAAGCTATCCTGAATTCTTATGTGTGTCAATTTCAATATTTTTAGAATTTTGTTTGTTTTATAAATTAAATAATTAATTTTTAATTGGACAGGGTATATATCTATGGGTTCCATGCTCGATATTTGAGACCCAGTAGCACCAACCTATCCTGAATTCTTATGTGTGTCAATTTCAATATTTTTAAAATTTTGTTTGTTTTATAAATTAAATAATTAATTTTTAATTGGACAATGTATATATCTATGGGTTCCAGGCTCGATATTTGAGGCCCAGTAGCACCAAGCTATCATGAATTCTTATGTGTGTCAATTTCAATATTTTTAGATTTTTGTTTGTTTTATAAATTAAATAATTAATTTTTAATTGGACAGAGTATATACCTTGTGTGTCAGTTTCAATATTTTTCATAATTCTGTGTGTTTGTTTTAAAAATTAAATAAGTAATTTTTGTACAGAGTTTGTAGTTAGTAGATACTTAAACTACATAGATTCTACGCTAAAAGGCTCAACTTTACTACGCTAAAAGGTTCTATATTTTACTACGCTATAAGGCTCTATATTTTACTACGCTATAAGGGCACTAGTCTTTAAGCAAATAAATAATCTAAACTAAATAAAAACAACAAACATATTTTAATAACATAACATTCACGAAATTACATACAAAACAGTAAAAGAAATTTATGAACATTTTTATTAACAAGAAAAATATTTCTCAACTTTTAACTATTTTTTTTAAACACTAATAATTTAATCTGGATAAAAATAACATACTAATTTAATCGCAACAAAATACAAAATAACATGGAAACACATTCAAGGCAACTAATATGCATTATTATACGAGTTTCGACATAAACTAAATCGGAATACCTCGATTTATGTTTTTAGAAAAGTCGGAAAATTAAAATTTTGAGCCCGAAACGAGGAAACCATAACAATAAAATGCTTGGGTTGTATGCGGGACCTACATTCTTAACTTTTTGTGTGATGGGTGGGGTCCGCTCAAATATTTTTTGGAGAAAAGGGGGGGGGGGCGCTATTTTTTGTTTTTAAAAATGGAGGTCTCATTCTGTTTCTGTCGTAGGGAAGAAGGAGGGCCTTTTATTTTAATAGAATGTGGTATTATGCCATGCTTTTTTATATAAAATGCGGTATTATACCGCGCTTTACTTTAACGGCTAAAATTTCATTAAAGTAAAACGCGATATAATACCGCATTTTATATAGAAAAGTAACTTCTTTTTTTACACTGTAAAAACGTATTTTGAGTTCAAAATATTGACATTTAAGTTTCGGACTCAATTGGGACAGAGGGTACTATTTACCACCCTTTGGTGTATGCTTCATTTTGCCTTAAACTTGTACAACAATTTTTTTAAAAGAAAATGGAAAAGCCTACAAATCCCCCTTAACAATTCGATACATACTCATTTTGCATTGGAAGAAATTATATAATTAGTAAATAGTGCGGTAACACTTCCAGGTCCTGAGATAATGATGATGTACTTGTCAGAATTTTTATCATGAAAATTTGAAGAATTATGGATTAAATATGATGCTTTTTAGGCTTGAATTAATGCTTGAGAAAAATATTATTACGTCGATCATCTCTTTTCTTCTAGGAAAACAATGTCTGTCCCTGATGAAATAATCAAGGGCAAAAATTACTTTCGGCCGCGATCGAAACTACTCTATTCGGTAGCTGTAAAAGTGTATATATATATAATGATCCGACCGGTTGTTTTGAGCATTGACATTCAGTTCAGCAGCTTGAGGTCATGAGTAGCTTCGTCTGGTATATTAGGACTAGCGTGTATCGTCGGCTTTAATTTTCTAGTGATTCGGAATTGATTTGGGAGAATGATTCTCAACTAGGAAGCTTTAAGTTGGATGAATTGACCAAGTTTGACTTTTGTGTATTTGACCTCGGATCGGAGTTTTGATGGTTCCGTTAGGTCCGGATGATGATTGTGGGCTTGGACGAATGCCCAAACTTGCATTTGGAAGTTTCTAGAAGGTTTTGACGTTATTTGGCAAAAATTGGCAATTTGAAGGTTTAGACTTTTCTTAAGTTTGACCATGATTTGACTAGGGATGGCAATGGGGAGGAGCGGGTTTTCTCTGATGCGGCGCGGGGTAGGTGTGCTCTTATGCGGGTGCGGGGCGGGACGGGGCGGGTTGACTGCCTTTTTGTAAAAATTTCAAGCGGTGCGGTGCGGTTTGTGGGTTGAAACCATTAAAGCAATCTGCTCTCTTTTTTGCTCTTATTAATATATTAAAAATTAAAATGCTTCAGCCAATTTTGTTTGTCTATTTCTAATAAACTGTTTTCTTTGTTTCTATTTTTTGTGTTATTTTGTGAGATTATCAACTCATTTTCTATAAGACCCAATTATACTAGTTTAGTGTATGACAATTTTTTCTCCAGATTGTAACAATTTTATTGATAAATTCTTGGTCTAACTAAGTCATTGATTTGTTTTTCTTTTATACTAGTATTGGTATATATTTTGCAACTACAGAATATTAGTAAATGCAGAACAACGAATATGAGGCTCAAAATATATTTTGCAACCACGCTTCAGTTATATTAGCATATTAGCAAGGGTACTAATAACCTCTCCACTTTACAGAATAACAAATTATTTTACTTATTTGTCTTAGTTAAATAAGAAAATGAAAGAAAAAAGAAAAATAAAACTTATGCGGGGCAGGGCGGGTTTTGCGGGTGCTAGGCGGGGCGGGTTAAAAACAGAAAATTTGCTATGCGGGGCGGGTTGAAAGTTTTGCGGGTTCAGTCCAAACCCGCCCCGCACCCGCTCCGCCCCACTGCCATCCCTAGATTTGACTTTATGTCTATCGGGTTCGGATTTGGTTTCGGGGTTTGGAATAGATTCGTTTTCACATTTATGACTTGTCCACAAAATTTGGTGTCATTTCGAATGTTTCTAGCAATTCTTGAAGTTCATTGTGATTTTCATGTGTTTTGATGTCCAATTTGTGGTTCTAGATGTTATTTTGGTGCTTTGATCGTGCGAGCGAATTTTTATGATGTTTATATACTTGTGAGAGTATTTGGTGTGGAGCTCCAGGGGCTCGACTGAGTTTTGGATAGGCTACGGATTAGGAGATTGCTGGTTTTCAGCTGTTTCTGGTGTCTGATGCATTGTGTTTTGCGATCGTGATCGCGATTGTGAAGGGAAAATTTAGGCTGGGGACTAGTTCTTCTATGCGAACGTGAGGAGCTAGTCGCGAACACGAAGTAGAGGGGGGCTTACCCTTCACGAACGCGAAGCTTTGTGGGATCTAGGGGAAGGTCAGGCGGTTACTCTTCACGAACGGAACCTTGGCTCCCGAACGCGAAGGCAGGTGTGGAGTAAGCCTTCACGAATGCGAAAAGTACCTCGCAAGCGGGAAGGCCATTTGGCTGCTGCTCTTCGCAAACGCGTTAGGTGCTTCGCGGATGCGAAGAACACCTGACGCACAGGTATTAAAATAGCTGAAAGTCGGGGTTTGAGCTATTTTTCACCATTTTGAAGTTAGAGTTCCAACTAGAGTCGATTTTGAAGAGGGTTTTCATCCCTACTTTATTGGTTAGTAAATTCTAACTTGTTTTGTTACATTTCCATAAACACTCATTGATTTTAACCTTTTATCTAGGATTTTTCATGGCAGAAATTAGGGATTTTAGTAGAATTTGAGAATTTTGTAAAATTGAGGTCTTCGAAACAAATCACATATATGGAACCGTGGGACTAAGGGTAGTCGAGACCTATCCTTCGACTTGTGTTTTGACCGGGCGAGCCCGGGGTTGACTTTTATTGACTTTTAGGGAATTGTGTAAAGATCTTAACTTTAATTATCAGAATTAGGGTCTCTTGCATTGTTTGTTAATATTGAGTTTTTTGGCTAGATTTGAGCAAAGCGGAGGTGAATTTTAAAGGAAAATCTATTTTGAGTATTGATTTAGCCTAATTGAGGTAAGTATCTTGCCTAACTTTGTGTGCAAGAAACTACCCCTTAGATTTTGGGTTGATGGTACTATTTGAATTATGTGTAAGATGTGTTCAAGAGGTGATGAGTGTATACACGGGCTTATATGTGGTATTTGAACGGTTTAGACTTTTAGGCTTCTTTCATGCATTAAATTGAAGTTGTCCTTCCATGTTATATCTTCTATTGTTAGGTTTGCTCTGACGTGCTTTACTTGAAGTTGTTAGTATATATTATATCTTTTATTGTCAAGTTTACTCTTATATGCTTTAATTGTTAATTGCAATTACTTATTGAATTCACGCCTTATCCGTTATATGCCTTAATTGTTAATTGATTCCTTGTAACCGTGCCTTTATTTATGAACTATCATTACTTGCTATTTGATTTTGTAAGTTATCATGTAACTATTTTATCCTCTTTTTATTTTCTTGTTTAGCTTCTTTATTGCTTTTAATTTTTGTGATACGATGTAGTTGGTTGTAGTTTGTTTGTTCAATTCATATTGTTTGAGGATCGAGTAGCACGCCGCAATAGCATTGAAATGATATAATATGATATGAAAAGATAAGGACGGATGATATAATATAGGTGGGATCGGGTTGCACGCTGCAATGGACTGATATGTTGTAATTGCTTGTGACAGTAAAGTTGTCCTCGGTTGTGATTCTCATAGTACATTCTTTATTGGAACGGGTTATCGATCAAACAATTATTGTTTTTCCTTAAATCATTTCACTTGTATTTTTTATCGTACTTGGTTGACTGTTGCTATTCTAGTATTGGAATGATAATGACTTCTTGTGTGAGTCATGTATTTTACGTTATTTGTTGTATAATAAGTGTGGATTTTGACCACTTAGTAGCTCCTTTTTGCATTTATTTTAGTCCGAAAGTATTGATTTATGTTCCCAAAATAAATAAAAGTGTGCAAATTGTAGGGATATTGGAAGTTTGGGCTCTTACAATTAAATCCGACTAAAAAAAGAGTGTTTCTTCTTTTTCTTTCTTCATTTTTCACTATGAGTAGCTAGACTCTTACTAGGGTTGCAACCCAACTCTAGTGTGTAAACCTTATAGGTATTTAATTTAATGTTTGTTTATCATTGGGTGTTGATTATTTAACCTTATTTGTGCTTTAATTTTAGAATCAATGGTTGCAAACATTGATTCTTTTCTTTTTTACTTGGTCTTTACTTGAGAAAGAGGGACCTAGTCTAGGATAACTTGGCTAATAAGAAATTGGATTAGTTAAAGGTTTGATTAGCCTAATTAAAGGGTTTGAACTAGAGACAGTGAAAAACCGACTTGAGCTCATATTAACTATTTAGCTTGATACTCATTTGGGCTTCAGAAAGCCAAATTAGGCAAAATCACTCTATGACCGAGAGGTATTAAGAGAGTAACTTAGAGTTGAGAGCTATAATACACCTCGATCAATAAAATAAGTATTAATGTATTTAACCCATTAGACGAACACCTAGGTAAGGTCACATCTCTAGGCTTTTTAACCATTTGAAAATATAATAAAACAATCATTTGCTTTCTAGTTTCTTCTCTTTAGCTTATTATCGTTAGAGTTAATTTAGAAGTGGAAATCAAAACCCTTTGTTTGGAAGTGCAATTTAGTTTTTCCATTTGCTCTCATCAAGTGTATATGTCACGCTCTGAACCTGGGGGCGAGACCGGCACCCGGTGCCTCACCTATCCTTGCGTGCCAACTTGCGACTAAGAGACTCTGAACATATAATATCATACTTTGGCCATGGGCCACATTGGAAGACAATTTGCAAACCCTGACTAAACATCAATATAAAGCTGGGCTGACAAGGCCATTATAACTGCTACAACTGGCAAACCAATCAAAATATACATACAAGGCCTACAAGCCCAACATACTGCACTAACTAACAAGATATGTCTACAAGCCTCTACTGATGAATATATTGTGATCGGAACAGGGCCCGGACCTACTCATAACATATATACATATATACACAAAATGTACATAAAACTCTAGACCCAGCAACTCCGAAGGGCATGGAGCTTACCGATCAAGCTGAACTCGGGCAACACCTAATGAGGAGGTCTACTCGTCTGTCTGTATGAACTTGCACGCATGAAATGCAGCGCCCCCAGAAAAGGGCGTCAGTACAAAATAATTTACCGAGTATGTAAGGCAATATACTGAAAGCTTAAACTGAACTGATAATATAATAACTGAAAGTAACTGGGAGTCAAAGATAATCTGAAGATATGCTCACCTGTTGATACTGACTCAACTCTCTCAATATAGTAATTAAAATAGTTGTCCGGCCTTATAAGGCTCAGTATATATAACTGCTCTACCGTAGTAGGCTTGCTCATAGGTGCTCGGCTATACTAAGCTCTGTATCTCGGCCATCTGGGCTTGCTCATAGGCGCTCGACCACAGTAGGCTCGGTATATAACTTACCATCTGATTAGAGGTTTCCCAATAGGGGCATGCTCACCGATTATAGCTCGATGGTGGTGAAAATACTATGATACTCTCTCTCTCTCTCTTTTTATATTATATATATATATATATATATATATATATATATATATATATATATATATATATATATATATATATATATAAAGAGAGAGAACCTCTTCTCTCTTGACTGGAAGGAGACAATACTCAATTGAATATAAAGTCTCGATAAGGAGAATACTGTAGCTTATGAGACTAGGATAATGTATACAAATTCGGGAGTATGAACTTCTCTTTATGCCTCATTATCAAATATATGTAATTACGAGATCATGCTAAAATGAAGGAAGGGCTTAACTTTAACACACCTGGAGTAGGAAAAAATGCGTATGATATTCTTGGGAAAGGTTGCCCGTACTCCCTTAGAATCGTAAAATCCCGTTGTCATAACATTACATAGTCTCGTATGATTTTTGTAGCAAAATTCACGTTGCTAACATTTTGAATGAGTTGCTATAGTATTAAGTAACATAACTCGTATGAATGTTGCTGAAGGAAATCATTTCCTGTAGGTTCTGCCATAAGCATCTCAATTTTTGCTATTTTGAGAGATCTTTTACACTTTATATGACTAAGCCACCTCATCCTTTAATTATGACACCTATCTTATGCACTTTAAGAGTCACATTATAAGACTTTATGGGCTGCCACATTTTTGTCTTCTTAAGCTCATCCAATAACTTGATTAAGCTTATCCACAAATTCCTCAATTAATTTGTTAATCTTCCACTAACCAATTATCTACATAATTAAGGATTATCTCAAATTACATAAAATACTACTCACGTTTAACACACCTTACTATCATGGTCATGTGGTACCTTGTATGACACTAGTTCATCAATATCAGATATTTTAGCTCGGGCCTCATTTTATCCTAAAATGTCAAACTTCGACGAAAATTCCTTTTCTTTGATTTGCTTACCCTCTCAGCTTCATGAATTTACTCATCACTTGTTTGAAATAGCATAATACTTATAATCTCCAAATAATGTTGTCCTTGAACTAAGGTCAATTATCTTACGATAATTTCGCGTATAATACTACATGGTGTAACATCGTTGTAATATAATACCGTGGAGCGTAACATCATCGTAATGTAATATTACAGGGCGTAACATCATCGTAATATAATACTGTGGGACATAACATCATCGTAATATAATACTGCAGGGTGTAATATCGACGTAATACTGTTGGTCGTAACATCATTCCCCTTTTTGGAACATTCGTCCTCGAGTGTTGACTGATGCACTTATCATTATCATAACCCATAGGTCTTGTGAATACTTTAATATTTTTCGTTCCATTTAGGCAAATGTTCTTTGAATAAATCCAAAGGCCAGGGCATTCCCCTCTTTAAGCCTCTTTCTCACACTACGACTTGTAGTCAGAATCCTTCTAATCTCATAACTGTTGCTGCCTTCTATCATGCAGCCTGTACGACTCTAACATTGTATGTGCGCCTATGCGATGCTTCTCTCCTCTTTCCTACGGCTCTTAGCCAATCTCTAGGCCTCACTTTGTGAACATATACAAAATTATGTCAAGTTGTTCCTCTGGACGTCATTAGCTTTACTATATCTAAGTAGGTCATACTATACCGTAACTCTTACTTCGATTTATTGTTACTGAGGTCTGCGACCAAACTCCATATTACTATCGTTGCTTATCCAGTATGCATAAAGCTAAGTCTTTTAACGCTTCTTCATTACTATTCATCTTAAGACTAATGACCTAATCTCATCTCATACTTTGTATCTTTTATCCATCAATTGTCGATTCACCTCAATGTTGATATACAATCTTCCATTGATAACTTGAAACTTCTTATTTAATTTTTTAAAATGGTATTTATTTAAAATAAATATGATGTTAACCTTTGCTATAGAAGGTAAAAATTTCATTTTATATTTTGCCCTTAAAACAAGGATCCAAAATCGGATATTTGTGCACTTTGCCCAAACAAATCACTAGCCCAATATCCATAGAGTGCTAGTTGGGCTAACCAAACCCACTGACTGTAATCATATTTTAGTAAAAATGACATGTGGTAGTCACTATTGAAGGTGGTATTTATTTTTTATCTAGCAATTCTAATGTTGAGCAAAAATAGCCACTACTCTATTAAAATTAATATGAAAAGGCATTTTTACCCTTTTTTCCATTGCTTTTCTTCTCAAACCCTCGCTTCACTCTGAACTCCGAACTCCGGTTGAGATGGCTTCGTCGTCGGCAACAAAATTCGAAAGCTTTTCTCAAAGTTGAAATTCTCAGTTCTCAAGATAAGAAAAAGCACTTTTCTCTTCTTTTTTGTTGTTGATAATTAGTTGTGCTCTTGAACTCAAACTTTACTATATTGATTATCTTCAAGCTATTGTTTATATAAGCAAAATTCAGAGCTTGTGTGCACATATATAATTGTATTGGTGTCGAGTTTTAATTAACAGGGCACATTCTGTCATGTCCTTAATGCAAAGATTAGTTTTTATACAGGTACTAGAAAGAAAAAGTTTTTGGATAGGGTTGTCTTTTTTCTTCTACTTTTAAAAGATAAAATCCCTAGGTACTACTACTCAAAAGTTGAGGACACTTGGTCCTGAACTTCGAGTTCCAAGTTCAAAATTTAAGGACACTTGGTCCTGAACTTAGAATTACAAGTTCAAAAGTTAAGGACACTTGGTCCTGAACTTAGACTAACAAGCTCAAAAGTTAAGGAAAATAGGTCCTGAACTTACAGTCACAAGTTCAAAAGTTAAGGACAATAGGTCCTAAGGTCCTGAACTTAGACTAACAAGCTTAAAAGTTAAGGACAATAGGTCCTAAACTTAGGCTAAGAAGCCCAAAAGTTAAGGACAATAGGTCCTGAACTTACAGTTACTAGTTCAAAAGTTAAGGACAATAGGTCCTGAAGTCCTGAACTTAGACTAACAAGTTCAAAAGTTAAGGACAATAGGTCCTGAACTTAGACTAAGAAACCCAAAAGTTAAGGACAGTAGGTCCTGAACTTACACTAACAAGCTCAAAAGTTAAGGACACTTGATCCTGAACTTACAGTTACAAGTTCAAAAGTTAAGGACATGTGTGACGACCCGGCCAGTCGTCTCATGAGTTACAGCTCCGTATTCCCCTATTTCAGCTTATTTATGCTTTGTTATCCGTGTTTTATGTGATCGGGTTGATTAGTTCGAGTTCGGAGAGGATTTGGTAAGAAATGAGACACTTAGTCTCTTTTAAGAAGGCTTAAATTGGAAAAGTCAACCGGATGTTGACTTATGTGTTAGAAGGCTCGGAAGTGAGTTCTGATGGTTCGGTTAGCTTCGGGAGGTGATTTGTGACTTAGGAGCGCAATCGGAATGGATTTTGGAGTTGTGGAGAAGATTTAGGCTTAAATTGGCGAAGTTGATATTTTAGTGATTCCGGTTGATAGGCGAAATTTTGATATAGGGGTCGGAATGGAATTCCGAGAGTGACAGTAGCTTCATTGTGTCATTTGGGATGTGTGTGCAAAATTTTAGGTCATTCGGACGAGATTTGATAGACTTTTGATCGAAAGCATAATTTAAGAGTTCTTGGAGTTCTTAGGCTTGAATCCCTTGTTAAATTGGTGATTTGATGTTGTTGTGAGCGTCCCGTGGTTTTGAATAAGTTTGAACGATGTCATGAGATGTGCTGGTGCAATTGGTTTGGAATTCCAGGAGTTCCGGGTAGGTTCCGGGATGTTTTAGGCCAAAATCATAGGTGTAGCAGGTCCAGAAGGGTTGCAGGCCTCAAAACCACCCGCACGGACCGCACAAAAGGAAGTGCGGCTGCGGTATGTGCTGTGCGGAACACACAAAATAAAGTGCAGCCGCAGTGGTTTTGTGCGGGCCGTGGTGCTTTTGCGCGGACCGCGGTGGTTCTGTGCGGACCGCGGAGGCTGAAATCTGAGGGGTACTCTATAAATATGAGGTTTTGGGTTTTATTTAATATTTTGACCTAAAGAGCTCGGATTTTGGCGATTTTTCGAAGGTTTTTCAAGAAATTCATTGGGGTAAGTGATTATAACTCAAATTTGGCTAGAGTACATGAATCTATCATTGAATTCATCATTTAATTCATGATTTGGGATGGAATTTGGGAAGAAAATTGTGAAACCTTTCAAAAATATAAAATGATGATTTGAAGGACCAAATGGTATCAGAATTGGATAATTTTGGTATGGTTAGACTCGTGAGGGTATGAGGATTTTGAAAATATAAATTTTACTAGATTCCGAGACGTGGGACTGGAGCTCAGGTTTTGCTAATTTTGGGATTTTTGATATTTTTCGAATGTTTTCGCTTGGGCTTTGCTCCCTTAGCATATTGTGACGTATTCGTTCTGATTTTGGATAGATTTGATGCGCGTGGTGGACAATTCGAGGGGCAAAGGCGTCGCGAGCTAGAGAATTAGCCGGTTCAAGATGAGTAATGATTGTAAATGATGTCTTGAGGGTTTGAAACCCCGGATTGCACATCGTAGTGCTATACTGAGGTGAGACACGCGCTGGATGATGAGTGTGGGGTCTTTTACTACTGGGGATTGTGACTTGGTCCGTCCCGATTGATGATTTTTACCGTGTATTTGATTGAAATTTTATTTGTTATCATCATGATTTGGGCTGATTGCCATATTTGGGCTTCGTGCCAACTATGTGAACCCTTCGGGGATTTTGACTGATTTTCCTTGCTATACTTGTTAAGAATCATATCCTCAGTCATGTTTTTATCTGTTTTAAACGATTCGAGCTGATTTTATCATACAATTCCTAAATGAGAGGAATTTATGGGTTGAGATCCTTATCTCCTGTTATTGTGCCCGAGAGACTGTAAGGTTAATGACTGAGAGGGGTTGAGAACCCATTGGTGAGGATATTATATATGTTATGGATCGGGCTGCACGCCGTAGTAATACTTATATGGATCGGGTTGCACGCAACAACAATATAGCGCTGGGCTGTAGGAGCAACTCCGGAGTCTGCACACCCCCCAGTGAGCACAGTCGACTATCTATATGGATCGGGCTGCACGCCGCAGCGATGCACGGATCGGGCTGCACGCTGCAGCGGTTGTTCTAATTGTTGTTATTAACATGGTCGAGAGCTGAGAATGAGCACTAGTGATGAGAGTGAGCCCGAGGAGCTGATACTGTTCTGAGTGATTGATACTGTGCCCGAGGGGCAGATTTCTACTCGTTATTTACCTACCAAATTACCTGTTTTACCTGATTTAAAGAGATTTCACTTGACTTCCTCACTGATTTACTGCTTTACGTGATTTTTACTGCTTTGATATAGAATTTCTTTGTGCCTTACGTGTTTTCATGCTTTCAGCCATTATTTATAATTATTACTCACTGAGTCGGAGTACTCACATTACTCCCTACACCCTGTGTGCAGATTTAGGCATCGCAGAGTCCGCTCCTGAGTGCTGATCCTCCCAGTCCAGGCAGTGATTCAGAGACTACGAGGTAGCTGTTGGCGTCCGTAGTCCCGTGCCTCCCTTATCTTATCATTTTTATGTTCTTAGAACTATTGTACCGGATTTAGTGTTCAGTAGACTTGTATCCAGATTTCTTAGTTGCTCATGACTTGTGACACCCCAGTTTGGGCTGTGTCGGAATGGTTCTTACTGAGGTTATCATTAATTCCACAAATTATGGGTATTATATCATGCTAGAACTATTTATGATATTTAACTATTTAAAAAAGGTGTTCTGTTTGGTCTAGCTGGCCTTGTTTTCACGAGAGGCGCCATCACGACTGGGTTCGGGAATTGGGTCGTGACAAGTTGGTATCAGAGCCTAGGTTACATAGGTCTCACGAGTCATGAGTAGGTTTTGTAGAGTCTCACGGATCGGTACGGAGACGTCTGTATTTATCCTCGAGAGGCTGCAGAACCTTTAGGAAAAACTTCATATTCTTGAAATTCTTGTTGTGCGAACTTGTTGGTCCAAGTACTAAACTTCTATTATTCCATTCTCTTACAAATGGCGAGGACTTGAGCTATCGGACGAGGTGAACGGCCACCAGTGCCACCAGCTGAGACCACCAGAGGTCGTAGACGCGGTCGTGGTCGCGACAGAGGTAGAGCAGCAAGGGCAGCACCTGTAGATCCACCAACTGCCCTAGCTCCGGGTCAGGCTCCAACTATGGATGCTCCAGCAGCACCAGTTCAGGCACCAACTGTGCCCATCGTGATTCCGGGTCTTCAAGAGGCCTTGGCACAGGTCTTATCAGTTTGCACTGGCCTAGCTCAGCTAGTTTCAGCCACTACAACAGCAGCTACTTTACAGGCCGGGGGAGGCAATCAGACCACCGCTACTCGCACACCTGAACAGGTAGTGTAGGGACTTCAGACGTCGGGGGCACCTCCAGCCCAGCCGGGTGCACTAGCTCAAGAGTTTAATGTGCCAGTTATGCTGGATGATGAGCAGCGTCGTCTTGAGAGGTTTGATAGACTCCAGCCTCCGTCATTCAGTGGTGCTGAGGGCGAGGATGCCCAAGGTTTTCTGGATAAGTGTTAGTGGATGCTCCGTACAGCAAGGATTCTTGAGACTAGTGGTGTGACATTTACCACCTTTCCGTTTACTGGGGCTGACTTCACATGGTGGGAGGTGTATGAGAGGCATAGGCCGGTTAGAGCAGCGCCCCTTACTTGGAAGTAGTTCTCCACTTTTTTCTTGGAGAAGTATGTACCGCAGTCTCGCAGAGAGGAGCTGCATAGACAGTTTGAGTGGTTGAGACAGGGGGATATGACTGTGTCACAGTATGAGTCGAGGTTTTCTGAGTTGGCTCGTTATGCCGTTTGGATGGTTCTGACATATCGTAAGTGGATCAGGAGATTTGTTGATGGCCTTAACTATCATCTCCGTATTCTTATGACCCGAGAAAGGGTGTTGGGTGCTATGTTCGAGGAGGTGGTTGATATCGCTCGCGAGATTGAGACGGTTCGCCGTTAGGATCGAGAGGAGAGGGAGGCCAAGAGGCCTCAAGGATCGGGCAGTTATAATGGTGCTCCTTCGAGGGGCCAGTTCCAGCATGGTAGAGGTCGTTTTTTCAAGACTGCTCAGCCAGTCCGTCTAGAGTATCGCGGGGCATCTTTGGGTCATGGTTATCATGGATCTCAGCGGGGCCAGTCATCACTCAGTGCCCTACCAGCCTAGAGCTCGCCACGTGCCCTATTAGTCCAAGGTTCTTCCATGCCAGGTCCTTCTACTGGTCATTCCAGTGCCAGGGGTTCCCTTTAGTCCCCATCTCTAGCACTGGGTAGTTGTTATGAGTGCGTAAAGTTTGAACATATGAGGAGGTAGTGCCCTCGACTTCGTGATAGTCAGCTTCAGCAGAAGGGTCAGCCCTCGACTTCTGCTCCAGTTACTTCACCACCCACCCAGTTAGCTAGAGGTGAGGGTCAGGCAGCTAGGGGTCGCCCCAGAGGGGGAGGTCGATCAGGCGGTGGCCAGGTTCGTTTCTATGTACTTCCAGGCAAGACAGATGTTATTGCCTCAGATGCTGTCATTACAGGTATTGTTTCAGTCTGCCACAGAGATGCCTCTGTATTATTTGATCCCGGTTCCACCTTTTCCTATGTGTCATCATACTTTACTCATTATTTGGGTACACCCCGTGAGATTCTTGCTTTACCTATTCATGTATCTACCCCGGTGGGTGATACTGTTGTTGTAGATCGTGTGTACCGGTCATGTATGGTGACTATTGGGGGTCTAGAGACCCGAGTGGATCTATTGCTATTAAGCATAGTGGATTTTGACGTCATTTTGGGCATGGATTGGCTATCTCCATGTCGTGCTATTCTAGACTGTCATGCTAAGACAGTCACTTTGGCTATGCCGAGTGTACCGCGGATCAAGTGGCGTGGTGTGACTGATTATGTTCCTAGTAGGGTGATATCTTTCTTGAAGCCCAGCGTATGGTTGGGAAGAGTTTCCTTTCATATTTAGCGTTTGTGAGGGATGTGGGAGCTGAGACTCCTAGCATTGATTCTGTTCTAATTGTGAGGGATTTTCCCGATGTGTTTTCTGCTGACCTGCCGGGCATGCCACCGGACAGGGATATTGATTTTGGTATTGACCTGGTGCCGGGCACTCAGCCTATTTCTATTCTGCCGTATCGTATGGCACCAACAGAGTTGAAAAAATTGAAAGAACAACTTCAGGAACTCCTAGATGGGGTTCATTCGACGTAGTGTGTCACCTTGGGGTGTGCCCGTTCTATTTGTGAAGAAGAAGGATAACACAATGAGAATGTACATCGTTTATAGGCAATTGAACAAGGTAACAATTAAGAACAAGTATCATTTGCCTCGCATTGATGATTTATTTGACCAGCTTCAGGGAGCGAGGGTGTTCTCCAAAATTGATCTCCGTTTGGGTTATCACCAGTTGAAGATCAGGGATCAGATATTCTTAAGACTGCTTTCAAGACCAGATATGGTCATTATGAATTCCTTGTTATGTCTTTCGGGCTGACCAATGCCCCAACAACGTTCATGCATTTGATGAACAACATGTTTTAGCCTTATCTTGATTCGTTCATTATAGTATTCATTGATGACATTCTGGTGTACTCGCGTAGTCAGGAGGAGCACGCGGAGCATTTGAGAGTTGTATTGCAGAGATTGAAGGAGGAGAATCTTTATGCAAAATTCTCCAAGTGTGAGTTTTGGCTCGGTTCTGTGGCTTTCTTGGGGTACGTGGTGTCTAGCGAGAGTATTCAGGTGGATCCAAAGAAGATAGAGGCGGTTCAGAGTTGGCCTAGACCGTCCTCAGCCACAGAGATTCGTAGCTTTCTTGGGTTGGCAGACTATTATCGCCGGTTTGTTCAGGGATTCTCATATATCGCATCGCTCTTGACCAAGTTGACTCAGAAAGGTGTTTCATTTGTATGGTCAGATGAGTGTGAGGAGAGCTTTCAGAAGCTCAAGATAGCTTTGACCACAGCTCTAGTATTGGTTTTGCCATCAGCTTCAGGTTCATATACTGTGTATTGTGATGCTTCGAGAGTTGGGATTGGTTGTGTATTGATGCAGGAGGGTAGAGTTATTGCTTATGCTTTTTGTCAGTTGAAGCCCCATGAGAAGAACTACCCTATTCATGATTTGGAGTTTGCTGCCATAGTTCATGCATTGAAGATTTGGAGGCATTACTTGTATGTCATATCTTGTGGGTATTCACCGATCATCGCAGTCTTCAACATTTGTTCAAGCAAAAGGATCTTAATTTGAGGCAGCGGAGATGGTTGGAATTGCTTAAGGATTATGATTTCACTATATTGTACCATTCGGGAAAGGCCAATGTGGTGGCCAATGCTTTGAGCCGAAAGGCAGTGAGTATGGGAAGTTTGTCATATATTCCAGTTGGGGAGAGACCCCTCGCAGTTGATGTTTAGGCCTTGACCAATCGGTTTGTGAGGTTAGATATTTCGGAGCCCAGTCGGGTGTTAGCTTGCGTGGTTTCTCGGTCTTCCTTGTTTGATCGCATCAGAGAGCGCCAGTATGATGACCCGCATTTGCTTGTCCTTAAGGACAGAGTTCAGCATGATGATGCCATAGATGTGACCATCGGTGATGATGGGGTATTGAGGATGCAGGGCCGGATTTGCGTGCCCAATATGGATGGGCTTCGGGAGTTGATTCTGGAAAAGGCCCATAGCTCGCGGTATTCCATTCATCTGGGTGCCGCGAAGATAGATCAGGATTTGAGACAACAATATTGGTGGAGAAGAATGAAGAAAGATATAGTGGGATTTGTAGCTCGGTGTCTCAATTGTCAACAGGTGAAATATGAGCATCAGAGATCGGGTGGCTTACTTCAGCAGATAGTTATTCCTGAGTGGAAGTGGGAGAGGATCACTATGGACTTTGTTGTTGGACTTCCACGGACTTTGAAGAAGTTCAATGCTATTTGGGTGATTGTGGATTGGCTGACCAAGTCCCCGCACTTTATTCCTATCTGTACTACCTATTCTTCAGAGCGGTTAGCAGAGTTATATATCCGAGAGATTTTTCGGTTGCACAATGTTCCGGTTTCTATCATCTCAGATAGAGGTACTCAGTTTACTTCGCAGTTTTGGAGAGTCGTGTAGAGAGAGTTGGGTACTCAGGTGGAGTTGAGTACAACATTTCATCCTCAGACAGAAGGGCAGTCCGAGCGTACTATTCAGATATTGGAGGACATGTTGCGTGTTTGTGTTATGGATTTTGGAGGTTCATGGGATAAATTTCTACCGCTTGCAGAGTTTGCCTACAACAACAGCTACCAGTCGATATTCAAATGGCTTCGTATGAGGCCTTGTATGGGAGGCGGTGTAGATCTCCAGTTGGTTGGTTCGAGCCCGGCGAGGCTAGACTATTGGGGACAGATTTGGTTCAGGATGCCTTAGAGAAGGTGAAGGTGATTTAGGAGAGGCTTCGTACAGCGCAGTCGCATCAGAAGAGTTATGCGGCCTGGAAGGTTCGAGATGTGTCCTACATGGTTGGTGAGAAGGTCTTGCTGAAGGTTTCGCCCATGAAGGATGTTATGAGATTTGGGAAGAAGGGAAAGTTGAGTCCGCGATTCATTGGGCCTTTTGAGGTACTTCAGAGGATTGGAGAGGTGGCTTATGAGCTTTCTTTACCACCCAGCTTGTCTAGCGTGCATCCGATATTTCATGCTTCTATGCTCCGGAAGTATATTGGGGACCCGTCTCACATTTTGGACTTCAGCACGGTTTAGTTGGATGATGATTGTAGACATGTGATTTTTGACCCTCCCCAAGATTTTTTATACTTTAGCATGTAAATATTTAATTTAGGTCTAATATCGCTATTTCAACTAATTTTGACTTTTTTACTTTATTTTATTACAAGAAAATAAAAATTACAAAAATATTTTATTTTATGTACCTTTCAGAAAGTAAAAAAAATACAAAAATAATACCTTATTTTTATCTTTATATAATCTTGAAAAATACAAAAAATATATAATAGTTTCATGTTTTAATATAGTTTAGTTTAATTAATTAGAATTTGTTTTTGCATCATGTAGTATAGTTATCTTATATTAAAGGAATTTAGCTATGGTTTTGAATAATAATTTTGGAGTCTTCTTAGCCCAAAATAGAGACACAAAAATGACATGGTCCAACCCAATTATCATTAGTCCATTCTTCCCAACCCATTAGCCCATTTAAGTGCAAGATTTAATCCTAGCCATCTATTTCCTTCTAATCCAATGGCCATCATCCCTTCTCACTTCCATATAAAATACCCAATTATAGAAACCCTACCCTAAGTTTTTCAATTCCTAGACCTAGGCTACAACTTAAAAACAAAAAAACAAAAACGGCGAGCACAAAACGAACCTAGCTAAGGACTGACACTCCAAGAGAAAATGACAGATTCTCAATTCCTAGACATATTACTTGGTCCATCAAATTGAAGTTCCATAAAATTTTGAAGTTCTTCAGCAGCATCTGCCGTTTTTGAACAGCCACCCCCCATCGGATTTTGACCTTCTTCAGCGCAAAGCAACGATCTCACCCACCTCCATCACAACTGGCCATCCATAGATGCAAATACAGTAGAGGGGAAACGGAAGAGGGAACGGAGGTGTAGACAACTGATTTTCGTTCAGAATTTAGTTTTCTTCCCATTTTCGATTTAGAGACCATGGAACCGACAGAGTTTGTTTGAGTTCGTTATGATGCTAGAGTTTTTCCGGTCCCGGTTTTGTTTGTCTCACTGTGCTGTAATTAGGAGGATATCACATCTTGAGGATTTGCTTAATTCAAAGTTGTAACTGCTGAAATTTTATTAAATCGGAGAGCTATAATTTAGGTTCATATCTCTTTCTCTTTTATATTTCTGTCTAAAAATGTTGATCCAAGATTGTTGAAAGTTTAGGAATAAAAATCATTAAGTTATAGTGCTAGTAGAGGCGGTTTTTGTGGATTTTGAATGTTTTGGATTTTGGATGAATGGGCCTCGATATGGGTATGTTCTGTTCGTCTTCGTGTTTGAAGGTTTTGATTGTGAAAATGGTGGGTTGACACATAAACTTTGATGTTTTGGTTTGAATAGTCTGTTTGGTATTGTTCTTGGCCGCGTTTTCCTCGGGTTTTAGTGTATATTTGAATTATTAGGCTGTTCAACTTCCATGTGCTCTATGTTGAGACTCACGATCCATGCTTTTGTTTGCCTTAATTGTCTCTCATTTATTGGTATTGTTAGGCCAATTAGTTTGTCTTAAGCTTCATGTGGTCAAGTGATAAAAGAAACAGATCTTTGTGAAACCATCTTAAGCTTCGAGCAATTATTGATTGTATTTTGAGGTATTCTTTGTAGGCGTCATCCCCTAATCTAAATCCCAAATTGTGTCTCACTGGATTTAAAAGTTGAGTTATTTATGAGAATGATATGTTAATTGGTCTGAAGGTAATTTATCACTATGTATTTGACCTTGATAACTGTCATGGTTAAGAGGTATAACTTTTCATGAAAATGTATCTTCATTTTCCCTTTTGATCTGACAAAGTTGATTATTAATAGTATTTTCATATAGGTAGCAGCTTTGCATCGAGTTTCATATGTTGCATAAAATTTTATTTTGTCAAATATGCTATTGACGCGATTAACAATTCATCATGGCCATGGGCGCGATCCCCGTGACATAGTTACGATGCTTAATTTTCCAAATCCGGGGGTACATTTCATGTAACCCGATTATGATAACTTTGAATAATAAAATCCTTTGAAATTAGAATCGAGGTGTGCCATTAGTTGAATTTTTCATGGCCCTCGCAAACTTGAAAGTGCGTAGTTGCTTTAGGCGCGCTATTTAGATCAATTTCCTTAAACTTGGGTGTGCATTTCATGTGACCCAACTCCAATTCTCAACAACGCAAAAAAAAATGTGTCATGGATCGTGGGTGCATTTTATGTGGCGTGGTTCAAGGCGTGTTTTAAATAATGTTGAATCTTCCTAAAAATAATTAAAAGCGGTTAATAAGTTAAAAATATACCATAGGTTAAAACATGTATTAAAATCGGATAATAGGCCAATAATAACAGTTGAGCGACCGTACTAGAACCACGGAATCCGGGAATGCCTAACACCTTTTCCCGGATTAACAGAATTCCTTACTCCGAATTTCTGGTTCGCAGACTTCAAAAGGAAAGTCGAAATTTCCTCGATTTGGGATTTTAAAATAAACCGGTGACTTGGGATACCAGAAAATAAATCATCCCAAGTGGCGACTCTAAATAAAATAAATAAATAATCCTATTTCGAATAATGTCACTTAAAGTGGAAAAACTCCCTTATTTCCCCTTCCGGGGGTAGGAAAAGGAGGTGTGACAATGATTTGACCTATGATGTGGAGCTAGAAGCAATTTTGGGTCGTCAGGTTCGAAAGCTGAGGTCAAAGAATATAGCTTCAGTGAAAGTGCAATGGAGAGGTCGGCCCGTGGAGGAGGCTACCTGGAAGACCGAGCGGGAGATGTGGAGCAGATATCCTTACCTATTTAAGGCTTCAAATATGTTTCTTAACTCGTTCGAGGACGAACGTTTGTTTAAGTTGGGGAAGATGTGACAACCCGGCTAGTCGTCTTATGAGTTACCGCTTCGTTTTCCCCTATTTCAGCTTATTTATGCTTTGTTATCTGTGTTTTATGTGATCGGGTTGATTAGTTCGAGTTCGGAGAGGATTTGGTAAGAAATGAGACACTTAGTCTTTTTTAAGAAGGCTTAAGTTGGAAAAGTCAACTGGATGTTGACTTATATGTTAGAAGGCTAGGAAGTGAGTTCCGATGGTTCGGTTAGCTTCGGGAGGTGATTTGTGACTTAGGAGCGCGATCGGAATGGGTTTTGGAGTTGTGGAGAAGATTTAGGCTTAAATTGGCGAAGTTGATATTTTGGCGGTTCCGATTGATAGGCGAGATTTTGACATAGGGGTCGGAATGGAATTCCGAGAGTGACAGTAGCTTCTTTGGGTCATTTGGGATGTGTGTGCAAAATTTTAGGTCATTCGGACGAGATTTGGTAGACTTTTGATCGAAGGCATAATTTAAGAGTTCTTGGAGTTCTTAGGCTTGAATCCCCTGTTAAATTGGTGATTTGATGTTGTTGTGAGTGTCCCGAGGTTTTGAACAAGTTTGGTGTTGGTGCAATTGGTTTGGAATTCCAGGATTCCGGGTAGGTTCCGGGATGATTTAGGCCAAAATCACAGCTGTAGCAGGTCCAGGAGGGTTGCAGGCCTCGAAACCCACCGGCGCGGACCGCACAAAAAGAAGTGTGGCCGCGTTATGTGTTGTGCGGACCGCACAAAATAAAGTGCGGTCGTGGTGGTTTTGTGCGGGCCGCTGTAATTTTGTGCGGGTCGTGGTGGCTTTGTGCGGGCCGCGGTGGTTCTGTGCGGACCGCGGAGGTTGAAATCTGAGGGGTACTTTATAAATACAAGGTTTTGGATTTTATTTAATATTTTGACCTAGAGAGCTCGGATTTTGGCGATTTTTCGAAGGTTTTTCAAGAAATTCATCGGGGTAAGTGATTCTAACTCATATTTGGCTAGAGTACATGAATCTATCATTGAATTCATCATTTAATTCATGATTTGGGATGGAATTTGGGAAGAAAATTGTGAAACCTTTCAAAAATATAAAATGATGATTTGAAGGACCAAATGGTATCAGAATTGGATAATTTTGGTATGGTTAGACTCGTGAGGGTATGAGGATTCTAAAAATGTAAATTTTACCCGATTTCGAGACGTGGGCCCGAGGCTCGGGTTTTGCTAATTTCGGAATTTTTGATATTTTTCGAATGTTTTCGCTTGGGCTTTGCTCCCTTAGCATATTGTGACGTATTCGTTCTGATTTTGGATAGATTCAACGCACGTGGAGGCCAATTCGAGGGGCAAAGGCATCGCGAGCTAGAGAATTAGCCGATTCGAGGTGAGTAATGATTTAAAATGATGTCCTGAGGGTTTGAGACCCCGGATTGCACATCGTAGTGCTATGTTGAGGTGAGACACGCGCTGGATGATGAGCGTGAAGTCTTTTACTACTGGAGATTGTGACTTGGTTCGTCCCGATTGATGATTTTTATCGTGTATTTGACTGAAATTTTATTTGTTATCATCATAATTTGGACTGATTGCCATATTTGGGCTTCGTGCCAACTATCTGAACCCTTCGGAGATTTTGACTGATTTTCCTCGCTATACTTGTTAAAAATCATATCCTCAGTCATGTTTCTATCTGTTTTAAATGATTCGAGCGGGTTTTATCATATTACTCCTAAATAAGAGGAATTTGTGGGCTGGGATCCTTATCTCTTGTTATTGTGCCCGAGAGACTGTAAGGTTAATGACTGAGAGGGGTTGAGAACCCAATGGTGAGGATATTATATATGTGATGGATCGGGCTGCACGCCGCAACAATACTTATATGGATCGGGCTGCACGCCGCAGCAATATAGCGCTTGGGCTGTAGGAGCCCCTCCGGAGTCTGCACACCCCCAGTGAGCGCAGCCGACTGTCTATATGGATTGGGCTGCACGCCGCAGCGATGTACGGATCGGGCTGCACGCAGCAACGGTTATTCTGATTGCTGTTATTATGAGAGATACATGGGTCGAGAGCTGAGAATGAGCACTAGTGATGAGAGTGAGCCCGAGGAGCTGATACTATTCTGAGTGATTGATACTGTGCCCGAGGGGCAAATTTCTACTCGTTATTTACCTGCGAAATTACCTGTTTTACCTGATTTAAAGAGATTTCACTTGACTTCCTCACTGATTTACTGCTTTACGTAATTTTTACTACTTTGATATACAATTACTTTGTGCCTTACCTGTTTTCATGCTTTCAGCCATTATTTATAATTATTACTCACTAAGTCGGAGTACTCACATTACTCCCTACACCCTGTGTGCAGATTCAGGCATCGCAGAGTCGCTCCTGAATGCTGATCCTCCCAGTCCAGACAGTGATTCGGAGACTACGAGGTAGCTGTTGGCGTCCGCAGCCCCGTGCCTCCTTTATCTTATCATTTTCATGTTCTTAGAACTATTGTATCAGATTTAGTGTTCAGTAGACTTGTATCCGAATTTCTTAGTTGCTCATGACTTGTGACACCCCGGTTTGGGCTGTGTCGGAATGGTTTTTACTGAGGTTATCATTAATTCCGCAAATTATGAATATTATATCATGCTTTAGAACTATTTATGATATTTAACTGTTTAAAAGAGGTGTTCTGTTTGGTCTGGCTGGCCTTGTCTTCACGAGAGGCACCATCACGACCGGGTTCGGGAATTGGGTCGTGACAACATGTAGTCCTGAAGTTAAGTTCAAAAGTTAAGGACATGTAATCCTAAAGTTTTAAGGACATGTAGTCCTGAACTTAGAGTTACAAGTTCAAAAGTTAAGGACATGTAATCCTGAAGTCCTCAAGTTAAGTTTAAAAGTTAAGAATATGAGCAGAAGGGTATTTTCGTCCGGATAGTTAAAATTTATTAAAGCAATGACTAAAGACTAAAGACATTTTAAATAGTGGCTTAAAAGTAAATATATATGTTATTGATGGCTAAACGTGCCGGTTGCCATATTTTACTACAATCCAATCCACGCGTAATAACAAACTCTTCCCATTCAACGTGGCTAGCCCGCAAAATCATAGATCCCTTCCCTTTCCCGGTAACACAGATTCTCTCTCTCTCTGATCGACTCAACTGTACATCCACATCTGAGTATCCCCCTTCAGACACAGAGATTTCACATTCAACAAACAAATTTACACCCATATATCATTGTGGAAATGAAGGATGATGAATCCATACCAGTTTCAACACCTACAACACATTCATCATCAAATACAATTTCAACATATTCGAAGAATTCCACATCTGATGCCACAATATTCGGTCGTGGTCGGTACAAGTTCTGGGCATTAGCCGCTATTCTTCTGCTAGCATTTTGGTCAATGTTTACTGGTACTGTTACTCTCCGATGGTCCGCCGGCAACCTCAACGGTCTCTCCGATTACTTCAATGTGCCTCTCTCCGATAATCTCGACGTCATCGTATGGTTACTATGCCCTATACTTTTTCTTTTTGTAAATAAGTTCATCCATTATTGTTCAATTTTGACTATGATTTTTGCACGATCATCTCACTTAATAGGTAAATACTTGTAAATCTTAAAAATTAATCGGTAATCTAGTAAATGAAGGTAATTAATCTGCTATGACATGTTAAAATTCACTGATAGTGTACAAACTCTTTACATTGTCAGTGTACGTAACTTAAATGTAGAAAATATTTATACAATCAGATCACTTAATAGGTAATACAAGTAAATATTTTGATAAGCGTTAATTGATAGTGAAAATGGTTACTTACTAACCTGCTATTATAGGTTAAAATTCACTGATAGTATAAAAAATAGTATGTATGTAACTTAAATGTTTTTACCATTTTGATACGAGAAGAATTGTAAAATTTTAATTTGTAAATGAGGAACAATCTAGTTCGATTTAGCTAGGAGAATTAGTTAAATTGACTATTCATAAGCTAACACTGGCAAATAATTTGGGTGCAGGGGGGGTACATTATAATAGTGTTTGATTTGATTCTTTGAGAAAATGATTTAATCTTATTTGGTAGGAAATGGAAGAGAGGGAGAAGTTGGTGAAGCATATGTGGGATGTGTATACTAATACTCCTCGGATCAGATTGCCTAAGTTTTGGCAGGAGGCATTCGAGGCGGCCTATGAAGAGTTAACCAGTGACCTTGCTGATATTCGAGAGGCTGCTATCTCTGAGATCTCTAAGATGTCTCTCCGATTTGTTCATATGGAGCCACCACCTCTGCGTTCATTGGTTAGCTCTCTCTCTCTCTCTCTCTCTCTCTCTCTCTCTCTCTCTCTCTCTGTTTCAATCTAGTTATTTGCTGTATTCTACATGTGCCTGTTGATACCTCAATTTAACCTTCTGTTTAGGCCAACTGGGAATTGTTGTCTTTCTTAGTTTTCGAGAACCCTCCAGTTTGCTATCATTATAAAGTATTGGAAAGAAGCGAACCCAAATGGAGGGTGTGGATGTAGAGGATTCATGTAACTGACCCAACTAATTTAGGATTGAGTCATAGTAGTAGCAGTTGTTGTGCTTGGGAATTGATCATACTGCAGATTGGTGTTTTTCATGGAGAAGTTGCAAATCATAGTTCAGGAATTAGTTGGGTGCCTCTTGTTCATTGAAAGTTGTTTCCTTTATGTTATGGCTTCTGAGCATGCTACTTCGAGTAGTTAGTAACAGTCCTTAAAACCTGAGCTGCTGTTATATGAGGATATAATAAGTTTCAGCAAGAATCGTTTTGTGGAAGCTAACGTCGAATATACACAACCTGCAAGCAGCCTTTCATGAATTAGATCTTGTAGGATTTTGGGTGCTTAGGTGATAGATATTCGGTGCAAATGCAAGTAGCCAGTATAATTTAGTAAATATTTTCAAGGCATAGAAATAGTTCAGATAAGCTGCATCTGCACTATTGACTTTGTCTTGTGGGGTTGTTGCTGGAACTTGATCCTTTGTGCAAATTCACTTTACACATCAAGAAAATGGTTGGAATATTACTATTAATTTGAACATTGCTCTAAATTTGCCTCACAAATTTGACCTTATTTGTCTTGCGTGTATTGACTTGTTATGTTAATTGTCTATTTACTCGAGATTCCTTCTTGTGAGTTAGAAAAGTGGATTTCCCATTGGAAAGAACTTCCTCTTTCCAAAATTGTATAATTTGGTGACTTTTCATGTCGATTAAAAGAATAATGTTTTAATGAGTTACTATTATATTATTAGGGTTAATATGTTGTTTAGAAGAACCGAAGCTGGTATAAAGATTGCATATAGATTCTAAGTAACAGATACAGTGTCATCTACGTTAATTTGGCTTTCAAGATAGATTTTGCCACATAGAGAAAGAGGTAATTCAGGACAGCCCAAAGGTGAAAGTCAATCAAAGTGAGGAGGTAGTAATATTCTTCTTCTTGCATGTCAATGACAATGTAGGATTGAAGTGCATAAGAACAGTATACATCTCGATAGTATCACTTTTTCTGAAATTAATCATTTTGAAGGAATAGGATGGAAAGGAAAGGAATAAAAAAGAAAGGTATTGTACCTTTACCGATCCACATGCTATCTTACTTTGTTTCCTTCTCACTCATATTTTCGTGATCATATCTAGTTGACCCTTTTGTAACTCGTTCAGCTCCAGTTACCTTCTAAACTTCCAAAATAGAGCGCTGCTACACTTTCTCATCGAAAAATTTATTATCATCCTACATATATTTATCCTTATGCAGATATCGGGTGTGTCTATGTTGGTGCAATCCGTGATGGTGGTGGTCATAATCCCACCACTTCTAAATTTTACTAAAAGTCTTGATAGGCGTGTAAACATGATTATTTTGCACAAATTTGAGAGAAAGAGAATGGACCCCATTCCCTTTGTTGGCGCAAGACTACAACTATAATTGTGCCTCAATTTCAAACAAGTTGAAGTCGGCTATATGAATCCTCACTGACCATATCGACCATTTTTTATGAGTCTTGTCAAAAATCTCTTCCTCCCTCATCATTTGACAAAACATTTTCCTCCATCCTCACCATTTGTCATCATGCACACCATATGTTAGAAAATAAGAATCCAACATTGATACCTTGATTGTTGCTGCTATCACAAATCACCAGTAAGTGGCATGACCAATTCCAACCAACTTTCGTAGTATACTGGCATCCACATAAGCACTTACCATCTAAACATTGGAGCAGCACATACACAATACAGAGGCACCAGCTAGATCAACTACTTTCAAGTTCTGGAAGGCTGAGTGGTCAATATTTAGAAATAACTACGTGGATCTCGGGTTTGACTCTCATTATGATATTCATTGTGAGTCCATCTGCTCTAGCCAGGCGGACAAGATTACCCGCACTGGGTTGTAGCAGACTGTCCAATGGATTTAGTTAAGGTGCGCGCCCAAGATTTGGCCTGGACAGCACTATATTTAACAAGTATCAACTGTTTAGTCCTTTTCCAGCTCTACTTGAGAAATTTGTTCCTCTGTTGCATGTTTGCCTCTGTATCCAAATTCTATTAGGGGATAGGAGAGTTATGAGGACAGTGAAAATCAGGACGTAGGAAATGTTATAACTGTGATAATGGACTAAATACAAATCCTTTGCTCTCCTTCCATTTCCTATGGGGATAAGATTGTGAAGCTGATTGTTTTCTTTCTTAACTTATTTCACGTTTGTTTACAATTTCCATCAAATTACCTGCTTCTTCTCATAATATATAGACCTGAAGCATTCTCTGATTAAAACAATGAATAGATATGTCCTTCTCAAAAAAAAAAAAAAACAATGAACAGGTATGAAGCATTTTTACTACTTTTACGTGACGCCCTGAATTAATGTATAGTGGGAGAATCCGGGCTAATCAAGTAATATGCCTTAAACAAGCTTTCAGATCTTCAAATCATCATCTCTATCACTTCATTGCAATTATTTGGGTTGTCATTTAGAAAAAGATTATTCTGAGCTCTGTTCTGAACTGCTGATAAAAGAAGTAATAGGCACCAGTGAAAAAGAAAAATAGGAATTTTCTTTTATGTTGTTCTGTTATCTCAAAATGGTAGAAACATGAATACAGAATGTGTCTGGAATTCGATATCTATCTTCATTATCTCTTGCTGGATTAGTGTTCGTCTGTATCCATGAATGTTAGGTGATTTTTCCCCTATTGAAGTTTGTGTTTGGCATGCAAACTTCTTTTAAATTTTTTTTGCGTTTTGAAATTTTGCTTGGCCGGTTAATTCTCAAAGAAAAAAAAATTGAGAAGCAAAAGAAAGTAATTTTTTGAACACATTTTTAGTTGTTTAAAATTATTTTAAAAACGATTCTCCAAAACTTTTCCAGAAATGCGTTTCAGTGCCACTGAAGTATTGTTAAATTAAAGTCCCTGAGGATTAACACATGGAGTGCAACCTAATTTGGACTTCCCTTTTTGTAATTTTTCTTCGTTTAGTTGAGATTTTTGAAATCCTTCATCATCTACAAACTTTATTAGTTCAAATGCTTAGTTCTTAAACAGTAATTCAAAGTTTTATTAGTTCAAATGCTTAGTTCTTAAACAGTAATTCAAAGTTTGTCGAGTGAAATGCAGTCAATCTATTGTTGCAGCCATTCGTCTGTCTGTTCTGCTTCTTCCTATCTATGCATTGTTCAGGAATTTTTTTTCCGTAACTAATTTTTCTTCATTTTTCTAAAATCCTTGGATGATAAAACTAAATTTTCCTCTTTTAGTCAGCAGTAAACTTTTATGCTCTGTTATGGAATTTGGATACCTCGTGATTTTGTTTTACTTAATGGACTGTCAGCATTAGCAGCTATCATTTATTAAACCGAAAATTATCCTCTAGCTGCTCCTGTGCAAATGTGTGAGGTCTTAGCTGTATATTTCGTCACTTGTAGGGGTTAATGACCACTCTTGATTATGATCATTGAATAGCTCAGTCTTTTCTGTCTTTTCATTTTTATCTTTAAATTGAGAATGCATTTTTTTAATCCTAAATCTGCCTTGCCTTTGCATCCACAATACTCGACTCTACTTTTCGGAGGTGATTGTTATTCAGTGTAGGACTTAGTCGTCTTTAAGTTAATATGCAGTCCGGGCATCAAGAGAAGGAAACAACTTACCCACACTCAGTGTTTGCACCAAGCAAATAAATGCAAGACATGTTTCTTGGATATAAATTTTTATCACTTAACCATGCTTAAGTAGTATATATTTTCAGTTTGATTTGAATCTCTTAAGGTTCAATTGCTTGGTTTTGTGTAAACACTGAGTGCTGATAAGTTTCATTCCATCTGCTTTCGTGAGTTTCAGCTAATTTCTAACTGTTGCTAGAGTTGATTATAAGGATGTTGTCATCAAGTGGTGGCATGATACTTATTGCTTCTATTTTTCAGTCTTCCTTACATTAGAGAGCCTGCGAATTCATTCGTTCTTGGCATGAAAATCACAAAGGAGTTAGATAAGTACAATATCAGCCATTATACTTTGGCTGAATTTTTCCTGGAGTTGCAAAACTGCACTTTAGCAAGTTAACTATTCAAGTTCTGAAAGCAAGCAAATAGTCCATTCAGAGGAGTTTTTATGAATTTTTAAGGGAAAATTGTATCATTGCCACACTTGTGATCTTTTAAGGATGATAGAGGATGATACTACTTTCAGAGAGAAACAAAGGAATTCAGTAATGTAAAGAAGCATGTAACTAAAAGAGAACGGATCTCCACAACTCCATTCCCATTCTCCTTCTATTCCTCTCTAGTGAACTTTTACCATCCCTAACTCTTGTTATCCACCTTAACATATTTAAGTGCAGGATAGTTACAGGAGAACTCCCTTGTGAGTGCTTTTGTCAGATGTAGTAAGACTTATGGAAAAGGTTACATGATACTTTTGTCGATCTAATTGTTACTTTATGCTAAATGATCCGTGGTTGATCTTCATGAGGGTTACTGTGGATTTGTTGCGATGTGCCTATTTAGGTTTGACAGATGAACCAACTGCTGCTAGCTATTACTTAGAAATATTTTTGTTATTTTTTTTAGGTTAAGATAATGAATTGATTTTTGGTCAGCTGCTCTTAGTTCTCTCCATTGTCCCTTCAACCTGCTCTTCCACCCTTGTTATCCTGCATTTGCTCCTTGAACATTTTCAATCATTGTAATTGACATGCATGTGTGATCTTTTCATAAATCATTTCAGGCAGTAAGAGAATTAAGTCAAAAACAAGCTGAGGACAAACAGAGGACTGCAAAAGGAAGTAAGTTATGACTAGAAGAATATCAAGGATCCAATTTTGCGTGGTTGCCACTTATTTGTACAAAATATACAAGATGAATGAAAACATACAACAACCTGCTCTCTGGTATTTGACTAAAGGGAGCATTTGAGAACACATTACATTCAGGTTCCTCGCACTTTTGCAACAGGGATAAACATAATCAATTTTTTGTTACTTCTACCTCTTTCCCCCCCCCCCCATGTACCCATCTCCCCATTGAAAGCTCATACGAGTGGCGGAATTCAACAATGTCATGATTTAATTATTTCATGCAAAGAAATTGGAAGTTACTTCCTAGGCTTTTACATTCGAAGACCCTTACTAATTCGTTTGTTTTCCACTTGAAATACCCATTACACAAACTTGCACTGGAATAGAAAGATTATATTTAGTTCTTGTGGTGAAACTTTGTCCACATTTGCATTTCAAGTGTTTTGTGTAGCACCCAGCCTTATCTTAGGAGTTTTCTTCCTGTATAATTATGTGTTTCTTCAGATCCAGTGTTGGAAACTGTTGATGCCCTAGCTATTTTTTTATTTTAAATTTATGCGGGAATGGTGTCCGGGCCAGCTTGTGCGCATCTTTTTCTCTTTGCTTTTTTTACCCTTCTGAATTCACTGATCATGCAAAAGGTTCCATTACATGCCTAATTACTGGCTTTATAATCCTCCTTTCTTCTTGACTACCTGGACCACCTTGAAATTTGACATGAGATACACATGAACAATCAAACCAAGAAAAATTAGATGTAAAGCCAAAGTTACTGAATTATTTTCTTGTTAAAATTTTATGACTTCAACCAAGATCTCTGGTGACTAAAATCTATAAGTATCATGTCATTCAGAATAGTCATTTTCGGAATAATACAGGTACACTCTTTCACACTGAAGCACCACTCACCTGTGTTGCTGGGGCTTACTATAGAAAATAAAGTTGAATTTTTGTCACCTTTTTTTATCATCCTGTAACCTTGATGTGATAGATCATGTTAAAATGTTTTTTTTCCTGGTAAATAAAGAATTTTATGGACACAGTTTTCACATTATTATTTGATGCAGCAAAGACTCAAAGTAAGCAGATTGCTGCCCAAGTAGAATCATATTTTGTCTTAAACTTTCAAAACAAGCATATTGACCTCATTTATTTGCATCAGTTTGGCTAAGTGCAGTCCTTATGGAGGAAAATAAAAGAGAAGAAAAAAGGGGACCTGATTAGCTGAATAAACTTAGCTTTGACAAGCTGTGTACACATAAAGAAGAATGGTACAGTCAATCTTGAAACTTATTATTTGTATTTTGGGCTTCAGTTATCGCCCTTCAGCCACTGATATACTTATATCATTAACGGACTGAGCGTTGCCGCTTTGTGATTGAATATCAGAATACAACAATCTTTGAAATACAAATGTAGGTTGCTTTGGTTGAGGCAGATCCATGTCGCTACTACTTAGCATAAGAACAACAGATGACATTGATGGCCTATCAGCTGCATTGTCTTGGACACAAAGCAGGCCAATTTGTATGCATCTCACTACTGTCAAAGGAGAAAATGAGCCGGAAAGTGTTTTATCCATTAAATCTAGTGCCTTGCTTTCAGTCAAAAGCTGCCATGCCTGAAATTATTTTAAAATTGGAAATAAGTAGATAACCTTACAACAACAATAAACCCAGTATAATTCCACAAGTGAGATCTGGGGAGGGTAGTGTGTACGCAGACCTTACCCCTACCTTGAAGGTAGAGAGGTTGTTTCCGATAGACCTTCGGCTCAAGGAAATATGAAATGAAAGCAGTAGCAACAAGTAGTAACAATAACAAGATAATAAGAAAACGAAGCGAAAGGAACATGTAGTAATAGAAATCTAACAATAATAAAACACAAGACTAACACTAATACTACTAAAGGGCAGCCCGGTGCACTAAGCTCCCGCTATGCGCGGGGTGCAGGGAAGGATCGGACCACAGAGGTTTATTGTACCAGCTTTACCCTGCATTTTTGCAAGAGACTGTTTCCACTAATACTACTGGTACGGGAAAATAAGTAGATAACCTTGAATACTGAATTTGTTGAAAGAGGTCCTGCTAATTTTGAATTTGAACTTACATAACTAAGAAGGTTCGAATGCCTGTCATGATCATAAAATCCTCTGTTTTTCCTGCCACTGACAATCTCCAGTACCAAAACACCAAAGCTGTAGACATCAGATTTCTCAGAGAATAGTCCACCCATGGCATATTCCGGTGACATATAACCGCTGCAACATATTTGTATAAATATGTGTCAGTATTTGATATTATGAACTATTTGTCTAAAGCTGCAAGAAGAGCGAAAAGAGAAACTTCTGCCTGTAGAAACAAAGGAATTTACAATGTTCCCACAATTCTCTGAGTGTTTAGTTCTTGAGTCACTTGAAAGGTTCTGGCCAACCCGAAATCTGAGATTTTTGGAGTCATATCATCGTCCAAAAGAACGTTGCTTGCCTTCAAATCTCGGTGAATGACCCTTAATGAAGAATCGCGGTGAAGGTAAAGAAGTCCTCTAGCAATTCCATGAATCATGTTGAAACGTTTTGGCCAAGAAAGCTGATGGCTTTTGCTTGGATCTGACAGTATGATTAACAGCACATCAAAAATAGTTATACAATTAAAGAAAGCAATGACACTCCTTATCATAAAAAAAGGCAGACCAGTACACTAAACTCTCGCTATACGCGTGATCCGGACCATAAGGGTCTATTGTATGCAGTCTTACCCTGCATTTCTGCAAGAGGCTGTTTCCATAGCTCGAACCCTCATGGCTCGAACCCGTGACCTCCTTATCACAAGATATATTATAATTTTTGGAACCACTTACCAAACAACAAAGTGTCTAAGCTTCCATTAGCCATGTACTCATAAACTAGTAACTTCTCTTTCCCATAAACGCAATACGCCAATATTCTAACGAGATTCCTGTGCTGCAGTTTGGAGATGAGCAAGATTTCATTCTTGAACTCTTTAATTCCTTGTCCAGAGTAACTAGATAATCTTTTCACAGCTATTACTTGTCCATTTTCCAGTTTTCCCTGTATGATATTCGCAATGATGGCTTTAGTTTTCACATCAGCGGAAGTTATTCGTCTGTAAATCACTCGACAGATAGACGCGTATTACCTTATAAACAGGGCCAAATCCTCCCGCTCCAATCATATTTATTTCACTGAAATTCTCAGTTGCGATTTCCAACTTAGCAAAATCAACATGCAGTAGTTCTGATGAATCTTTTCGCAATACTTGCTCTTCCCACAAATTGTCTGTAGTTGTATCAGCCGGAATGAGGTCTTTAACCCTATTTATTCTATTTCCTGATTTTATTTTGGATCCACATGTGAGTAGACATTGTAGGTCAAATTATAATATAAGAAAGCAATTCAAAAGGTTTACAATGATACTAGTCTAAGCAATTACTATGATCTGCAATAAACTCTTGAAATCAGGAGAATAGATTTTACCTCTTTGACTTGCTTTCCACCTGTAGAAAATGCATCCAAAGATACCAAGAACGAGAATGCTTGAAACAGTTGTGAAGCCGATGATAAGTTTTGCCTTCCTTTTATCTTCATCTGAAACTATATTATGTTATACAGTCAAAACTTTCTATAACATTCTCGTTTGTTCCGATATTTTTTAGCTGCTGTAGTAAAATGTTACTTAGAGGACATATATTGTAACACCATAAAATTCAGTTTCGGGAGAAACTTGACTTTTATAGTGAATGGATGCTGTTATAGAAAGGTCTGACTATACTACAAAAAGGTGACACCATAAATTTTTTAAACATCCAAGCATAATGGTGAGAACTGAATTTACCTAGTTCAGAATAAGCAAGACGAACAAACAAATCTGCACCATCATATGAAAACTTCTGAACATCCATAAGTTGTGCAGTCCAAACCATGCAGTTAATTCCATCTGGATACGCGTAGGCTGCACAAGAACAGTTATTCAGGCACCACTCTTTGCAGTTCTGAGCACCATAATCATACAAATACGTGTAGCGATCTGGCAATTTCATCTCACTCAGCTGCAAAAACTTGTCATTTTTCGATCCCTTTGGCGCTATGCCACTTGTAGTACTGATCTCACATACAAGTTTAGTTCGCCTCACACAGCCACCAGTCCAATTTCCTCTGCTCCATTCCTCAGTCGACTTTGGTTCAAATCCTCTCAAGCAATTACACATTGGAGACTTATTCTTATCGCAAACACCATAAGGACCACAAGTTCCATAAACATCACACGGATTATCTGGTGCCTCCCATCTGACTTTCCACGCGTTCAGTTCTCCTTCCCATTGCATCATCTGCAATATCCCTGATGGTTTTAGGACCATGATTTTAACATGCAAATCGTTGACGGTATTCAAACTGAGAAAGGCAGATTCCTGTTGCTTATTTGATACTATATTTATACCACTTGCATACCCCTTTTCGTCATCAGGTACACCTATGAAGTTCCCTCCATCCCACGGGCCACCTCTACTGTAAGGCCTCGAGTCATTAGTCCAAGTGAAGCCTTGAGGAGGCATTTCTACCGAAAGTCCAGCAATAAAATTTCCAGGCGATGGGTCATCTTCAGCTTTCCACGACGATAAAACTAGTTTCACCCCCGTCCTGCTGCTGTATCCTATAACCATTCCTGATAACAAGGTATCACAAGGATAGTTAAAACCATCCCATAAAGATGTTCCAGAGACAGTATCTTTAAAAATGAATTCTCCTTTGTCTGTTAGCACAGCAATTGTATTGTTAGACTGGACACTAACATTTGTTGACCAAACGGTATTTTGGTTGCCATCTACAATTCTGAGGTTTCCATCAATTCCAATCTTCAAGATTGCAGCAGAATCAGAAGCTGATAGTGGATCTTCTCTATTTGCTACCCAAACAATCCTCTTACCAGGAATATTCTTGAACCATATACCGAGATATAGTTTGCTCGAGTTACTTGGATTGAAGAAACCTAACTCAAATATTTTGCCAGCGGAGACAAGCGTCTGATTCAACGACAGTTGTTGGGACTGAGTTAAGGTATCATTTTCAGCAAAAACTTGTGGTAAAAGCATCCCTCTCAACATCAGAAACAGAAAAAATACCCATCTTTGCCATGCCATTTTCTGGAAATTCAACCAATAGGCTTCCTAAAAGTGTATGTCCAAATATCCCTTTGGGTATTCAATCCCATTTCCTTTCGTTTTCCATAGAAAAAGTCAGGAAAACGTGAATCATTTGAGAAATAGTTTAAGAACTATGTTCAACGGTATACCTTGTAGTTTGACATTTTCCTTGTTTAATACTTATTTATTTTGTTTACTTCATTATTTATTGATTGATGATTCATCGATCAGCTATTAAGAAATATATGAAAATGGCATTTTTTCCCATTGACTTCAAAATCTTTAATATTATCTAAAGCTATTCTTCGTCTGCTTTCAGATTATGAAGAAAGAGAACTAAACTAATCCAAGTAGGATCACATTTGATGTTGTTCTATTAAATATCAAAGTCAACCACAAAGCAGATAGCATACTGTTCGTCAATGCTTTTCTTTTTCCCCAGTTTAACCATTTGCTGTTCGGAACCACTGATCCATAATAAGGATTCACACCAGGTATGCCTAAGTGCCACTACTTTGAATCCCCTTTGTCATGAAATTACACTATGTAAAAAGTTACAAACAAAATTTATAAACTATTGAATCCCTTTTGAGATAGGTTATATTATAAGTGTGATATTATTACATCTTTTTGAATCCCTTAATCAAATACCTGGCTTCGTCACTAAGCAAACCCAACCGTCCCACCACACTCCTCTTCGCTACGGATGGCCATTTTGATGACGAAGCCACAAGTGACCCCAACTATTAATAGAGGACAAAATTATTTCATTTCGCATAGTTCAGGGGCAATTGTTAGTATCGAAATAATCAGATGTCATGTGGAAGCTAGTAAAGCAAACCTTGAACGGCGGTAAATCAAACAACAAAAGAGAAATATACCAAAAGAGAAATAACATTTAACATAGTTCGATCAACTGACCTACGTCCAAGGCGGAGATGAGCAATCCACTATATAAAAAGAGAGTACAAAATATCGAGAGAACAACCTCAGGAAGAGGCAAACACAAGTGACATACTAACACTTGTCCCGTAAAGTTCTCCCCGTAAACACTACTCTCAAACCCCATATGGCTACATTGTGGATGCTGCTGAATGAGAAGGAAAAATCCTCAATTTATAGAACTCCAAACATTTTCCTACAAAAAAAGAAGCTAGTCAAATATGGAAGAATTATATTTTCCTTCTAGGAAAAGAAAAATCTAATTACGGTAAATATGTTGTCCTTTCATTCATGAGATAGGAAAACCAATTATGGTAAGAAAATTAGGGCAACACCTAACAATTCTCCCCCTTGGCCTAATTTTTCTGACGAAATTAACTTGATCCACCTTCTTTTCATAATCTTCAACACGTCACATCTCCAAATCTCCATCTCAAAGTTTATCTCAACGTGAGTAGTACTCCGGTCAAATTTCTCAGAGAAAAATCTTGATTACCATCAAATAGGTTGTGGCTAGAACTAAACCCGCCAAGATGAAACTATGTTGAACCTCGCACTGATACCACTATTATGTCGAGGAAGAGGCAAACCCGAAAATAAAGAAGGTAAGGAACACCAAATTTTAACGTGAAAAACCCTTCAAATTGAAGGTAAAAACCATGGGATTACAAAGATCCAAAAAGCTCTACTATAATAATAATAGGGTTACAAAAGTTCTCCAAATTAGATACACAACAAGTGCCAAACACGGAGCAACAATAGCAACGACAAATCAATTGAAGAAAGAGGAGAAGTCACAAAACTAGAGCTGTTGTTCGGGGCTCGAAATCAGATGCTACGGGACACCAAATCTAATCTTTACTGTTCAAATAAAATATGAAGATATTGCAAACACTCAGTCAAAGTTTTAGTCTGATCCAATGGGTAACGAATTGGAAAAACGTAATTTGAAGTTGGTTGGTCGGAATAAAAGTCTGCAGCAAAATGAATACTTTTCTTCTCTCTTCTCTCTTGATGAAAGCTCTCTCAAAAATCACTCTTATGTGCTTAAGTCTTTCAAAAACTTGTACCAATGAGCATTGAACAATTCTCAAAGGTTGGCCTATTTATAGATCATGGGTGGTGCTTTCTCTTAAAGCCAAAACCAACTCTAAATAGGAACAAAATCCGAATCCAATTCCGAATAGAAATGAAAACCAAAAGAGAATAGGATTAGGTCGTTGGGCCTTTGGATAGACAGCATGGGCATGTGCCCCACAAACTCCCCCTCCAGCCAAGGGACCAAGTGTGTCTTTAAGTAAAGGAACTATTGACAGGTGTCATGCCTGCCAATATTTTGCTAAACGCATGTTTGTCTGCAAGCTTAACTACGAAGTCTTCAAGCTGCTCCATATAAATCTCCTCATTTAAATCAGCATGAAGAAAAGTAGTCTTGACCTCCATCTGCTCAACCACTAAATCTAACTTGTGGCTAAGCCTAGAACCACACAAATAGAAGATACCTTTACAATAGGAAAAAAAAATTCATCAAAGTCAACTCCCTTCTTCTGGCCAGAACCTTTAACAACTAACCTTGCCTTGTACTTGGGCGCAGATGTATTGTTATCTTGCTTTACTCTGAATATACATTTGTTTGATAAAGCTTTCTTACCTTTCGACAAGTTTACTAACTCTATGTGCCATTCTCATTGAGTGACTTCATCTCATCTTCCATGGCTTCTATCCACTAATCTTTTTGAGTATCTTGCATGGTTTCATCATAGTTATCGGGTTCTTCCATGTTATTCAAAAGTACATACTCATCAGGAGGATAGTGCATGGATTTTTGCTTCTCCCTTGTAGATTTTCTAAGAGAGATTTCAGGAGCATTCGAAATAGTTACCTGAGCAGGAATTGGTTGTTGATCAACCATAACTTCATCGACTGGAACATTCATAACATCTACACTATGGTGATCATTTTGATCTTGATTACTATCTTTATTATTGTCTTGGGTACCTTCATGTGCAATAGGTGCCTTAGCAATAGAAACTGGATCAATATCAACTAAACTCTCATTACTCTAAGAATCTATCTTCTCAGCTTTGTCAATATCTTCAATAGTCTGGTCTTCAAAGAACATTGCATCACGACTTCTAATAAGTTTATTGTCAACTGGATCATAAAAACGATACCCAAACTCATCTTGACCATAACCGATGAAGATGCACTGCTTAGTTTTGACATCCAGTTTCAAACTCTCATCTTTAGGAACATGCACACAAGTTTTACATCCAAAAACTCTCAGGTGATAATAAGAAACATCTTTGGCAAACCAAACTCTGTCTGGGACTTCACCATCCAAATCAACAGCAGGAGATAATTGATTACATAGACAACAATGGTAAGTGCTTCCACCCAAAATGTATTTGGAAGTTTAGCCTCTAAAAGCAGGCATCTAACTCTTTCAACTAGAGTTCTATTCATCCTCTCTGCCAAACCATTCAATTGAGGCGTCTTGGGCAGAGTTTTCTGATGACTAATTCCTTGTTCCTTGCAATAGTTATCAAAGAGACCACAATATTCACCACCATTGTCAGTGCGGATACATTTTAACTTCTTCCCCGTCTGTCTCTCAACTAAGGCCGGAAATTCCTTAAACACGCCAACTGCTTGATCTTTAAATTTCAACGGATATACTTAAAGCTTACGAGAATGATCATCAATGAAAGTCACAAAGTAAAGTGCACCACCTTTTGACTTTACTTTAAAAGGACTATACAAATAAGAGTGTACTAGCTACAATAAATCGAGCTTTCGTGAGGAAGAATGGCTATGAAAGAAAACCCTTTTCTATTTGCCAGCTAAACAATGGATACACCTTTTCAGCTTTGCTTGTTTCACTCCAGAAAGCAAACTTTTCTTAGCCAAACACGTAATCCCCCTCTCGCTCATATGACTCAATCTTCTGTGCCACAATTCCGATAAAGTGTCACTTTCCACAAGATTTGTGGAGTCATTAAGAGTAGAGCCTTGTGTCACATATAAATGACCATATTTGACTCCTCGAGCCACTACTAACGAGCCCTTGGTGAGATTTCATTGACCATTAAAGAAGGCATTATGGTAGACTTCATCGTCTAATTTTCCTGCGGAGATCAAATTGAAAGGAAAGTCTAGAGCTTGCTTGACATCTTGAAGAACTAACATTGAACCATTATTAGTTTTCAAACAAACTGTGCCAACACCAAACTTCTTAACTTCACTGGCATTTCCCATCTTTAACACTCCAGAATCAATAGGAGTATAAGATGAGAAAAAATCTTTTCTTGGTGTGACATGTGATATAGCTCCAGAATCTACTATCCAGCTCGTCTCATGGGATACCAATATGATGTTTTCATCATAAGCAAAAAGAAGGTCATCTCGAACAATAGCAACAACATTGTTCTCGTTATTTTTAACTTTCTTTCCTTCTCTAATGTCTTGCTTCAACTTATGGCAAAACCTTTTGATGTGTCCTTTCTTGCCACAATGGTTGCATGTAATATTATGATATTTGGACTTTGACGTACTTCTACTTTTACCTCTATTCCTCAAGCCTCTTGTTCTATCTCTCCCCCAATTCTATAAGCAAGATATCTGCTTATAAGGATGAACCCTGAGATTTTCTCTTTACTTTCTCATTCAACACACCACTCTTGGTATATTTCACGGTCACCTTACCTCCAAGAGCTGAATTTGTCAAAAAAACACGAAGAGTTTTCCAAGAGTCTGGTAGAGTATTAAGAAACCAAAGTCCTTGTATCTTATCATCAAAATTAACTCTCATTCCAGACAGCTGATCAAGGATGCCCTGAAAATCAATTATGTGATCAAGGATAGGGCTGCTTTCCTTGTATTTAAAGGTAATCAATTGATTTAGTAGGAACAACTTATTATTCCCACTTTTTGATGCATAAAGAGTCTCTGCTTTTCCCATAATGATCACGCATATGTCTCGTTCATAATATGATTGCGGAAATTATCTTCAACCCATTGTCGTATATATCCACATACTTGTTGGAGCTCGAAATCCCAATCTTCATATGATATACTCTCAAGTTTATGAGTTGCAAAAACGGATAGATACATATTCTTCACGAACAACAAATCTTTCATCTTGCTTCTCCAAACATTATAATTTCTCCCATTTAAACACACCATCTTTCTCATATTCGCCTCCATTCCGTAACAACCCAAATAAATAACTAAGGCTTTGATACCACTTGTTAGGATCGAAATAATCAGGTGTCATGTAGAAGCTAGTAAAGCAAACCTTGAACGACGATAAATCAAACAACAAAAGAGAAGTATACCAAAAGAGACACAAATATTTAACGTGGTTCGGTCAACTGACCTACGTCCACGGCAGAGATGAGCAATCCACTATATAAAAAGAGAGTATAAAATATCGAGAGAACAACCTCACAAAGAGGCAAACACAAGTGACACACTAACACTTGTCCCGTAAAGTTCTCCCCCTAAAAACGATTCTTAAACCTTATATGGCTACATTATGGATGCAGCTGAATGAGAAGGAAGGATCCTCAATTTATAGAACTCCAAACTTTTTCCTACAAGAAAAGAGACTAGCCAAATATGGAAGAATTATATTTTCCTTCTAAAAAGAGAAAAATCCAAGTATGGTAAATATGTTGTCCTTTCATTCATGAGATAGGAATATCAATATGGTAAGAAAATTAGGACAACACCTAACAACAATTTGGCCCTTTTCCCTTTCTTAATTACATATGGAGGTCCATTAGTTTTGAAGGATATATGCAGGCACTTAAGTAACAACGAGAGATTTTCTTGAGACCAAAATTAGATAGGGATGTTGTTCTCCTATTTCCAATTGAGGGGCAAAATTGACCCATTTTCCTAAAGAAAAAGGGAAAAGGTTTTAATCAAAGAGCTTTGCTTTGTTAGCAATACCAAGCCACACAATATACTAGGACTATTGAAATGTTGTCTAGTATAGTCTCCCAAGTGCATAAAACTAGGGATGTTAATGATTCGGTTCGGCCGGTTATTTTATAAAATTTATACCATACCAATTTTTCGATTATTTTCTTACATATAACCAAAATTAGACTTCTCGAAACTGTCTCAATCATGTCAATTTCTCTTCGGTATCGGTACAGTTTGGTTAATTTTCGGTATTTTTTTTACCCGCCATATAAAAGTTACTAGTAGAAGTATAATGTAATAACATACGTACATTTATATGATTTAGTAATACTTTCTAGATATTTTTACTTTTTAAATAGTAATGAATTAAGAAAACATGAAAGATGGTTAAAGTATAGATCCATAAACTATTCTATAGCAGCGTAATGTTAACTAAGTAAAGGCAAAGAAAATATAAATCACAAGAGTGAAAAGATATTAACCAATCTGGGACTCAAAGATAAAATCTATAGAAGATTAAATATTCAAAAAGATAAATCTAAATTAAACGAAAGAAACATATTAAATACATTGTAGTTTGTTTTCATAATCACTAGAATACCTTGTCTCTTGCTAGTGAATATACTGAAAATAATTTAGTATCAATAGAAGTAGCATAATAGGTTTAAGAATTAAGATTTTAAGTTTAATTACTTGTTGGCTTGTAAGCATTTTCATAATTCCAAAGTCGAAGAAAAATTTTAATGTTTTTTTTGGGTAAATAAATGATTTTATTTACCAAGTATAGTTAGTTACAAATCCAAACAAAACTGAGACTAGTCTTTAGCATAACTCCTGCTGGACATGAAGCCCCAACTTAGAGTTACTAAACTTTGCTACTTACCCACCTCCTGCTTCTAATTTCCTAGTCTACATCAGGATATCAGTTTAGTATTGACATGGTTCGTGCTAGTCTAGGGAATGTATTTCCTAGATGATCAATCGTAGGATAGCGTTGGTTGATTTCTTCTTCTTCTGGAAAATCACATCATTCCTCTCTTGGCAAATATGATAAACCGATGCTGCTAGTGTTATTCTACACACTGCTGCCCCTCCATTCTTGCCTTTACCAACTTGTTCTAACCACTTCAACTCCTCCTACCAAGTTTTCCTTGTTCTCTGTATACTTTTCCAATTCAGTAACTACTGCTATATAGTTCTTGATACTTCACAATCAAAGAATAAATGTTGCACCATTTCATTCTCTCTTTAACAGAGTGAGAAATAATCCTCCATTTGACTAACCTTCTTTCGTAGATAGCCTATCTTGTATTGCTTGTCGTAATATGAAAATCCACTTGGGAAATCCCTGATTATTGCACATGAGTTTCTCCATGTCATCTTCTGAAATTCCCCTTGCATGGCTTTGTATACTTGCCTCACTGAGAATCTCTCCATATGCTAAACATGATCTTATTTAAATCCAGCAGCCACAGGGGTAATTTGTTGATAGGTTACAAGTACCTTAGTTACGAGTACATTGTCTTATGTTTTGATGATCTAACAAACTTACTATCAAGAACCAATAAGGAACATGTTACACATTCTCAAGACTTTAAGATTACAAGGTTCCAGCTTGAGATATGGTTCAACTCTCTAGAGTTAAAGAAATAGCTGAGGGAACAAATCTCTACCAGCTCCCGAGGTAACTTTATGAAGTCAACTCTCTGGTTGTAAAGTTGCTGCATGCACACGCTATTGTACAGGAACAATACAACAGTCAACTTTCTGTGGACGACTTTTTATCTACCTTGATTACATCATTGTAAGTGATGTTACATATGTATTACTAACATCAAGGAAGGTAAAACAAAGTCAGTTGAACTTTTAGAGAATTTACTCAAGCTCTCCCACATGATCATCTAGTAAGAAATTCTCAAGTGCATCAAGAACAAAGAACAACACTACTATGGACCAGTTACCCATAGCAAATCATCGTATGTCCTTAGTTGAGTTGTAACTTTGTAATAATTCTTCAATTATAATTTATACTTAGCTTGCTTAGAAGTATTCTGTAGGAAACTCTGTAAAACTTAAACCTTTGTGTTTGGTCTTGGCTAGAGTTAGTCAAGTTGTAAAGTATTTGTAATAGAGTTATTACAAAGTGGTTTGTAGTAGAGTATTACAAGTTAGTAAGGGATTAAAAGGTTAATTCCTAGCTTGCATAAGTTGTAATCTAAAAGTTGCTTAGTAGTGAAGTTGAAATCCTGCAAGGGTAGGTCGTGGTTTTTAATCCCGTTGAGTTGGGAATTTTCCACGTAAAATTCCTTTTGTCATTTCTTACTGCTGTGTGCATGTGTTATGTTGAACCTGATAGAGAACCTGGTTCTCTATAGAGTTTGGTGGACCCTTATATTCTATCAATTGGTATCAGAGCGGGTACTTTCTATCAGGTTAACACCTAGAAAGGATCTTCATGGATGCTCCTCCAAACTTCGAAAAAGGCCAGTCTACTTACAGACCACCTAGGTTCAATGGACAGTATTATGGATGGTGGAAAACTAGGATGCACGACTTCATCATGGCTAAAGATTCTAGCTATGGGATGTCATCTGTGGCAAACCCTTTATCCCTCCCAAGAATCTTGTAGATCCTGTTGTAGCCATTCCTAAAACGAGGAAGGAATTCAATGACGCTGATCGAAAGTCCATAGAAAAGAATTTTCGTGCAAAGAAAATTCTTGTTTGTCGCATTGGTCCTGATGAATATAACAGGATATCAACATGTCAATCAACAAAAGAAATATGGGAGGCTCTTCAGACAGCTCATGAGGGAACAACACAGGTGAAGCAATCGAAGATTGATATGCTCACAACTGAATATGAGCTATTCAGGATGAAAGATGATGAATCCATTCAAGATATGCATACTTGATTCACCTCTATCATCAATGAGCTTCACTCTCTTGGTAAAATTATTCTAAGAAACAAGTTTGTCAGAAAAATCCTTAGTACACTGCCTAGTTCTTGGGAAAGCAAAGTAAATGCCATTACAAAGGCGAAGGACCTACAGACATTGACTATGGATGAACTTGTTAGAAACTTGAAGACTTATGAAATGAAAAGAAGAAGGAAAGTGAAAGAAGAGAGATCAAAAGATAAAAGAACCTGGTCCTTGAAACGGATGGAAATGACTCAAGTGGTGAAGATGGTGATATGGCATACCTGACGAGAAGATTTCAGAAAATGGTTTGCGGGAATGGAGGTATTCCATAAAGGGGCAGTTTTAGCAAGCCAAAAAATTATGACGTTTGTCATAAATGTGGCAAGACAGGACACTTCATCAAGGACTATCCTCTCCTAAAGCAAGATCAATTCAATCACAACTCAGACAAAGAAGCCAAAAGGAACTTGGTTCCTGATAAATGCTTCAAGAAAAAGAATGATGCTGACAATGTTGTAAAGCAAGCTTTTGCTGCATGGGGAGACTCCTCCAATGAGTCTAAAGAAAAAAATGATCATGGCGATAGCTCAATGATGGCAGTGGAAAATGAAGCAACTGAGTATGACTCAATTTTTGCTTTGATGGCTCAATCTAATGACGATGAAGATGATGACGACAATGAGGTAAATTTTCTGAATGTTAAGAGAAATCTAAAATCTTACTCTCCTAAAAAGCTTATGTCATTAGAAAATGTATTAATTGATGCTTATCATAATCTCATAAATGATAAAGATGCATTAACTATGGAATTAGGAGAAGCTGAACAAACCAGAGATGATCTAGTAGTTATTGTAGTTGATTTGAAAGAAACAATAAAGAACCTGAAAAATAAAAAGGATGCCTTAGATGAGAAAATTGCCAGTATAGAACATGAAAGAGATGATCTAATAGTTGTTGTGGTTGACCTAAAAGAAACCATTGAGTATGTAAGTAAAGAAAAAGAAGCCTTAACTAAGAGAGTTGCTAATATCGAGCAAGAGAGATATGACCTAATAGTGGTGGTGGTAGACTTGAAAGAGACAATTGAAGAACTTAAAATGGAGAGAAGGCCTGGAAACTCTAAAAAGGGAAAGGAAGTTGCGAGTGAGACACACATTAATCTTGAAAATGAGTTAAATCTAGTAAATACCAGTCTGTGTGCTGAGCTTGAGAAAAATAAACAGCTTCAGGAAGAACTAAGAAGAGTGAAGAGTAATCTTGAAAAGTCACTCAAATGAACCTGGTTCTCTGATGCTATAACTACTATGTACACCAACAATAGGGGAAGCAGGCAGGGGATTGGGTTTCAAAGGGAACAGATTCCTTACAACCCTCATAGCAAGTATGTTACTGTACCCAGCAATTGGCTATGTACCTACTGTGGTAACAATAGGAACCTCAAGGAAAACTGTATGGCGAGGGTTCAGCCTCATCAGAAAAATAAAGTCTTTGCTGAGAGAGTAACTACTGCTAGAGGACCTGGTCCATCGAATAGGAAACATATACTGCCTACTTGGACTAAAAGAGCACTCATTTATCCCTTTCCTCATTACAAGGGACCCAAACTCGTTTGGGTTCCTAAATCTAACCCTTGATTTCCTTGTGCAGGGAGCAGTGAAAGGGAGCATCCAACAATGATATATGGACATCGGCTGCTCAAAGCACATGATTGGAAATATGATCGATTTTCCTTCATTGAAAGCCCTGCAAGGAGAGAGTGTACCCTTTGGAAATAGCTAAAAGGGGTACACTTTAGGAGTTGGAAGGATTGGGAAGTCACTCACTCATTCAACTGAAAAACGTGCATTATGTCAATGGCCTGAAGTATAGTCTCTTGAGTGTTTCTCAGATATGTGACAAGGGAAATAAAGTGGAATCTTGTCCAAGATATGCACAGTCACAAACCTTATAACTGGTGAGGTGATGCTTGTAGCCAAAAGAATATTTGAGTTGCTGATTGTAAGTCTCTACAAAGTGGTGATCTAAGTTGTTGATGTCGATGCTGAACTATGGCACTAAAAGTTGGGGGCATGCAAGCTTTTCACTACTGAATAAACTAGTCCAGAAGGACCTTGTTCGTGGTCTACCCAAGTCGAGCTTTAAGAACACAAATGTGGGATGCTTGTGCAAAAGGAAATCATGTCAGATCTTCATTCAATCCCAAAAAGGGAAGTCAACACCTCAAGGCCACTTGATCTTCTTCAATGGATCTATGCAGATCAATGAGAGTGCGAAGCAGATGAGGAAGAAGATATATCTTGATAGTGAATGACTACTTTAGGTTCACCTGGACTTTGTTCCTCAGAACCAAGGATGAGACTTTTCAAGTATTCGTGGGCTCTGTCAAGAAAATCCAAGTGAAGATGGGAAAAAATGTGGCTTGCATCAGATCAAATCATGGAACAAAGTTTGATAATGTAGATTCGATGAATTCTGTATTGAAAGTGGGATTACTCAACTTCTCAGCTCTAAGAACACCCCAACAAAATGGAAATGTGGGAAGGAAGAACCGGACTGTTGAAGATATGGCGTGGTCAATGTTAATTGATAGAAGAATTACAAACATCTTCACCAAAGTCTGACCCATTTGAGGACATTTGGATGAAAATGCTATGTTCTCAACAATGGCAAGGATCAACCTGGAAAGTTTGATGCTAAAAGAGATGAAGGAATCTTTCTGGGTTACTCGTCTCAAAATGGACAGGAATGCTGATGAAGATGGAGAACTCTTATTGATTCCAGGTGAACTTATTAACATGGAAAATGGGAAGGCAAACATGATGAGTCATGTCAAGGAATCCAGTAAAGATGATATAACTACCTCTCCATTCATTAGCAAGGAACCTGGCTCCACGATCACAATAACAGAAACTGAAAATAGAGTCGTTGATGCAGTTCAATGTATGTCACCTGGTTCTTTGACCTGCAGATCGAACTGTTATAGGAACCAGGTGGGTAATCTGGAACATTGATAAGTCAACATAAGTACATTAAGTAGTTGCTGAAAAAGGTTTGACATGGAAGCATCAAAAGTGATCGACACTCCCATTACCACAACTACACGTCTAGATATGAATGAACTCGGTTCTTTAAATCAAAATCATGCATAGAGGCATCCCTGGATCAATTTTGTATCTCAATATAAGCAGACCAGACATTATGTTCAGAGTGGGTTTCTGTGCAAGGTTTCAGTCAAATCCAAAGGTGTCTCATCTGAAGGCTGCTGAAAGAATGTTGATATATCTTTAAGGAACACAGGACCTGGTTCTCAACTATCCTTCAGGTGATAATTTGATATCATTGGGTATGCTGATGCTGATTAGGTAGGTTATCTGGGGGACAAGAAAAGCACATCTGGAATGGTATATCTCTGGGTTCCTATCTTATCTCATGGGGTACAAGGAAACAAAATTCAATGGCACTCTCAAACAACTGAAGCAGAATATGTAGCAGCCGTCTCCTGCTGTGCTCAACTGTTGTGGATCAAGCAACAGTTGGAAGACCTTGGGGGATAATGTTGAAAAATCGCTCATTTGTATGAATATTTGCAGCACTAAAGATCAAATTGCAGATATCTTTACCAAAGCTCTAAGAAGAGAACATTTTGAGAAAAAATCGCTTGGCACTGGGGTTGATAAAATCCAACTGAGGACCTGGTTCCCATTGATTGCCGGCGAAGAGGCCGCCAGACTTGAAGAGGAGAGTGAGGACGATGAAGTTGCATAGGATGAAAATGTTCAATTATAAGTTTGTCATCATCAAAAAGGGGGAAATTGATAGGTTACAAGTACCTTAGTTACGAGTACCTTGTCTTATGTTTTGATGATCTAACAAACTTACCATCAAGAACCAGATAAGGAACTTCTTACACATTCTCAAGACTTTAAGATTACAAGGTTCCAGCTTGAGATATGGTTCAACTCTCCAGAGTTGAAGGAACAGCTGAGGGAACAGATCTCTACCAGCTCCTGAGGAAACTGTACGAAGTCAACTCTCCAGCTGTAAAGTTGCTGCCTGCACACGTTACTGTACAGGAACAGTGCAACAGTCAACTTTCTGTGGAAGATTTTTTACCTACCTTGCTTACATCATTGTAAATGATGTCACACATGTATTATTAACATCAAGGAAGGTAAAACAAAGTCACTTGAACTTTTAGGGAATTTACTCAAGCTCTCTCACGTGATCATCTAGCAAGAAATTCTTAAGTGCGTCAAGAACAAAGAACAACACTACTATGGACCAGTTCCCCACAACAAGTCATCGTATGTCCTTAGTTGAGTTGTAACTTTGTAATAGTTCTTTAATTGTAATTCCTACTTAGCTTGTTTAGAAGTATTCTATAGGAAACTCTCTGTAAACCTTAAACCTTTGTGTTTGAGTCTTGGCTAGAGTTAGTCGAGTTGTAAAGTCTTTGTAATAGAGTTATTACAAAGTGGCTTGTAATAGAGTATTACAAGTTAGTAAAGGGTTAAGAGGTTAATTCCTAGGTTGCATAGGTTGTAATCTAAAAGTTGCTCAGCACTGAAGCTGAAATCCTACAAGGGTAGGCAGTGATTTTTAATCCCGTTGAGCTGGAAAGTTTTCATATAAAATTCCACTTGTCATTTCTTACTGTTGTGTGCGTATGTTCTGTTGAACCTGATAGAGAATCTGGTTCTCTATAGAGTTTGGTGGACCCTAATATTCTATCATTTATTTTATTAAATATTAAAGTCAACATAACCTGAGTAATTTCTAATCCAACCGCAAAGTAGATAGCATATTTTTCGTCAATGGTTTCGTCAACATAACTTGAACCTCGCTGATCCATAGTAAGGATTCACACTACTGAAAGGTTCTTTATTCCAATGGTTCTAACCCGAAAAATCTAGTTTAAGGCAGGGGCAGGGGCATAGCTACCCTTAGAGAAGGTGGTTCAATTGAATATTTTTGCCAGAAAATTACACTATGTAAAAGGTACAAACAAAAATTTTCTGAGATAAAAAACAAATAGCCATATAATTCTCCTATTTCCAATAGTTGAAGAGCAAAATTAACCAATCTTCCTAAAGAAAAAGGAAAAAGGTTTGCTTTGTCAGCACTACCAAAGCCACACGAAATATTAGGACTATTGAAATGTTGCATAGTCTCCAAGGAACATAAAACACTCTCATTTTATTTGTGAAATCCTAACTATTTTCTCTATTCATAGTTCAATCTAGGGAGATAAATATCATCTACAATTAAATTAACCATCTACATTATAGAAAATCCAATTAGTTAGTTTATTTGCCGAACTTGGTAAGGGATGCGGTATGCGTATTAGTAGGAAACTGAGCTAACTTTGCAAATAAGACCATTCAAGCCTCACCAAACTCATGGATAATAATTTGACCTTTAAATAGAAGTTGTCCTATATATGCAATATAGTTGTACTGATCTATTTTATCTGTTTTTTAAGGTTACTATTGTTAGGGATATAGTAAATATGCCCTAGATCCAATATCATATTTGATGTTTTGAACATATTTTTATAAAATATATATGGCATTTGATATTCTTTTATCATTGATATTAATTTCTTGATTAATTTGATAAGGTCCTTGATTAAATTTTGAGACTTGACATTGCGATGGAGATCATGATAATGAGAGTAAAGTTTCTTATAGTTTAATCTAAATTTGTTCTTGATCGTAGGATTATTAATTTTGGACATTAGTAATCCGGTTAGATAAATATTTATGTGATCGCCTTTATGGGATAAAGATTAGTTGATCTCATTAACTAAATCACATAGATAGATGATGTATATAGAGATATGATCATTGAACCGACTCATTGGATAATTCCTAATGGTTAGAATTATCATAAACTGTCAATAGGATATTCTCTTGAAGAATGTGATGTAACTGTTTCCTTTGACTTGAGATCGTCATAGTAATTGACAAGTTATTTATTGTGCTTTGATACTAGACACCTATGGCTCTAGGGCGATAGTTGAAAAGATATTGGGTACGATTAAATACTTGTAGAATTAGTGATTGATCAAGATGGAATCTGTCAACTCTTGGTAATGAGATTAAGCTCCATGTTGTCATGAATTATAAACGACCAAATTAAGACCTTGGCCAGGGCAATTGAATGAAAGAAGAAATGAGTTTCTTAGGTCATTCAATGGTCGATTATATTTGACGTGAACTCATAGTTGGTCGCCTATTAGGATTTGACAGTTGAACCATATCCTAGAGTGATCCAGAGCTATAAGGATAGAAGGAATTACTACATTATTCTTCTACTGGCCGTTGAGAGTAAATTGTATACTTTATGCTATCCGGTCGTTAAGGAGTGTTGCTAGACGCCACCCTTGATTAGTATATTGATGTGATCAATTTACTACCGGTTTAGTATTGAACCTATGGGGTCACACACTTACGAGTGTTCTGATCTTTGCTAAAGGATTAATTAACTTATTATTTGATAATTAAATTAAGGAATTTAATTAGTCAAATAAATTTAGTTATTAATATAAGTGAAATATTATTATATTCATTGCTAGCACAAAGGATATAGTTAATATTGTGAACAAATTGAAGTTTTCTATTTGGAATAGAAAATTAAATTATATCTCTTGGTTGTAATATATATGGGATATATATATAATATTAATTGATATTAATTATATAAAAGTTGTATATAATATCAATTTAATTTTGTAATTGGATTAACGTAAAATTCCAAAAGGACTTGTCGGCTTATTTCAATCACGTACATCTTATTAAGAATGGGATTTGTACTATTCAATTTGGATTGAATTAAAAGGTCCATAAAGGACGTGGCTTCTATTCCTGTATGGAATGTGATTTAGTTTTCTAATAGAAAAAGTTTTACAAAGTTCAATTTTGGAATGAACTTGTAAAAGAAGTAAATCACGTTTATATTTTTCCTTAACCTAATGAAAGATATTGTTGGCTTAAGTGATATATAAATACATCATTAAGGGTTAAGAGGCCACGGTGAAAAAATAGTACTTTTAAGAAGCCACAAAATTAAGAGAAAAATATACAAGAACAATTCTTGTCGTGCGACTTCGTTTATTAATTCTTGAGAAGAAAAATACTTTGTGAAAGTGAGAGTGCAATACAAAGACAAGAGAGAAAATACAATTACAAGAAAAGTGTTTCTTGTTCTTCTAATTTGAGTTGAGATTTTTGAGAAAAATTTCATCACAAGTTTTCCGTTCAATTTGTTCGCGGGTTTTGTTGATCAAAAAGTTGATAACAAGGATCAGTCTTGGTGTGGATACGCATAGAGTCTTCGCACTATCGAAAAAATTTGAAACGAGACTCTCTTCACCAGGTACGTCTTAGATCCGATCTTTGACATGTAATAAATTTTAAACACGAAAAGATCTGCCTAGGATTGTTATTGTCTTCTGCTGCGTGTTACGAACACCTATATGCAATCCTTCAGTGGTATCAGAGCAGTGGTTTATTGTGTCTAAAATTTATTTACGAAATATTTTTATATTATATTTGAAGAGTTCAAACCATAATACATGTGTCTTGTGCAATAGTTAAATCGTTTGAACTATTGAGATAGTTCATAACTTGAATTTAAAATTTTGTATTAGATACAATGGGAATCTATAATAGGTTACATGATTCTATTGTTATTTTCAATTGTTATTAGTTCATGAGATGTTAATTAATAATAATATTCTAGCATGAATTATTTTTATGTGATATATAAGATAAACATGTTAGAGGATGTTGAATTTTATTTTAAGTCATGCGCTTATTCATTATATAATTTTGAATTATTTATTACATGTGATGTAAATCAATTTAGGACTAAGCATGTAGACAACTTGAACTAAATTCACATGCTATAAAAGATTTGATCTTCATGTTATTAAAAATTGTTTTAGTAACAATTCCCTCTTACTAAAATTTGAGTTCTTAAATAATAAAATATAAGATATTTTATTATAGAGCTATCCATTAAGGTAATTAATTTTACTTATTTCTTGTTTATAAGGAGCAGCCTGATTACCAGGAGACTTATAGTTCGAGAATATGTTAAAATTATTTATTGCATTAGATGTATGGATTGAAAGAATTATTCAATTTTACACTAGACGCCTGGACTACCCAGGGGAGTATAAAATTTAATAAGTTCTTTGCTATCATGATGGTTGAACTCAACTATGCCAATATGATCGACTTGACTACCAGGGGACTATTTGACATAAAGCTATTTAAGGAAATTGTATGGGGATACAATTGGTAAGAGTACCTACCTTTAAAATATATGTGAGAAACGACTTGACTTTCAAGGGGCTCATACATATTGTTAAAGGATTCCGTTACTACACTAACAGAAATAAAGATTTCGTAAACTATAATGAGGTTAAATAGTTTAAAATAATTAGTGAAAATATCATTTAGATAAAAGTCCATGTCTTTATGATATATGCAAATATGTTCTTATATTATTGCCTTTTCTTTTCTATATTTTAGATTTCTCAGTATGTCTGTTATATCACTATGTGAAATACTTGAGACCAACAAATTGGTAGGACCAAACTTTGATGACTGGTATAGAATTGAGAATTGTTCTCATGCATGAAAAGCTTATTGATGTGATCGATAAGCCTACAAAGATAATCCCACCAGAGAATGATGTTCAAGGCACCAAGGTTTATCAGAAATACTTGGAAGAATGCCTTGCTATTAAACACATCATTCTCGCTTCTATGAGTTCTGAACTCCAGAGAAAACATCAGAATATGGATCCAACTGCAATCATTGAATATCTTAAGAAGATGATTGATACACAGTTGGACATTGAAAACTCTCCAGTTGGACCCTTTGTCAATCATTTGACCGTTCTTACTGAAGAACATGAGAAGTTGGGGTACAAGCTTGGTAAAAAGCTTTCTGAAGATTTGATCTTGCAGCCAGTATATGATGCTGAATGTTTTCACTGTAAGAAGAAATGGCATTGGAAGAGAAACTGCAAGGAGTATCTTGAAACACTAAAGGACAAGAAACAAGGTGAGACATTAATGAAAAATATTTTCAAGGTTTCTTTAGCTACTACTAATTTTTCATTGTGGGTATTAGATGCTGGCAGTGGTTATAACATCTGTAATATGTTGCAAGGGTTCAAGGTAAGTAGGAGGCTAAAGAAAGGAGAAGTTAATCTACAAGTTGGAAATGGTGCAAAAGTTGCGGCCGTAGCTGTAGGATCAATTTCTTTAATAATGCCTACGGGCAAAGTACTTATGTTGGATGATTGTTATTACGTTCCTAAATTTGTTTCGAACATAATTTCAGCTTCTATGTTAGACAAACGTGGTTTTCGCATAAATATAAGCAATGGTATTTTCTCTATTTATTATAGTGATAATTTATATGTGAATGACTATCTCCAACATGACGTTTATGTCTTACCTAATGTGAATGCTAATTCGATTATGCATGTTTCAAGTCTTAAGAGGAAAAGAGATGATCATGTAAATCAAACATACCTTTGGCATTGTAGGCTTGGTCATATTGGAGAGAAAAGAATTAACAAGTTGTACAAGGAAGGGTACCTTGACAAGTATGATTTTGAATCATATCCAACTTGTGAATCTTGTCTCAAAGGAAAAATGACCAAATCTCCATTTACTGGAAGTGGAGAAAGAGCTTCTGAATTATTGGGACTAATTCATACAGATGTTTGTGGGCCCATGAAAATTCAAGCTAGAGGTGGATATTCTTACTTCATCACCTTCACTGATGATATGTCAAGATATGGATTTGTGTATCTTATGAAACACAAGTCTGAATCTTTTGAAATGTTCAAAAGGTTCCGTAGTGAAGTTGAGAAGTAGACTGGTAAAAGTATCAAAGTACTAAGGTCTGATAGAGGTGGAGAATATCTTAGTGAAGATTTTACCAGATATCTCAAAGAGAATGGGATTCTCTCACAGTGGACACCTCCAGGAACACCACAACAAAATGGTGTGTCTGAAAGGAGAAATCGAACCTTTTTAGATATGGTGAGATCTATGATGGGGTTCACTGATCTTCCAATAAATTTATGGGGATATGCTTTGGAAGCAGCAACATACTTAATAAAGTTCCCACTAAGTCAGTCTCTGCAACACCATATGAGATATGGAAAGGATGTAAGCCTAACCTTAAACATATTAAAGTTTGGGGTTGTCCAGCTTATGTTAAGAGACTACAGTCTGATAAACTTGACTCAAGATCTGATAAGTGTAGGTTCATTGGGTATCCCAAGGAAACAATGGGATATTATTTCTATCACCCTTCTGACCATAAAGTGTTTGTGGCCAGAGGAGCAATCTTTTTGGAAAGAGAATTTCTTTTAGAAGGAAATTATAATGGAGAAATAGAACTTGATGAAAATCAAGAAACTAATGAATCAACACAAAATAAAGATCATGAGAACCAAGTTGAAGAACCTTTATTGGATGTTTTGAAGTTGCCAAGGAAGTTGCTATCTTCAACGGTTGAAGTTCAAGAACTAAATAAAGTTCAAGAACAGGTTAATGAACCAGTTCCAAACCAAATTGAACAACAACCAAATCCAACACAAGGTGAACAAGTTGTACAAGTACCTCTTCGAAGGTCTACACGGGAACGCCATGTACCAACTAGATTAAATTTATTGGTACAAGATGATGTATCAAATAAGGTTGATCATAATGATGATGACCCTAAGACCTATGAAGAGGCTATACAAAGTTACGATTATGAGAAGTGGCAAAAGGCCATGGAATCTGAAATGGAATCCATGAAGGAAAATAAAGTATGGACTTTAGTTGAACCTTCAAAGGATATAAAACCTATTGGTTGTAAATGGGGTTTTAAGAAAAAGATTGGAGCAGACGGAAAGGTGGAGACCTACAAAGCCCGTCTTGTTGCCAAGGGATATCGTCAGAAAGAAGGAGTCAACTATGACGAGACTTTCTCTCCCGTGGCAATGCTCAAATCTATTCGGATTTTGCTTGCTATAACAGCATACTATGATTATGAAATATGGAAAATGGATGTGAAAACATCTTTCCTTAATGGTGAGCTAGAAGAGGATGTGTACATGACACAACCTGAAGGTTTCACATCTTCGTCTGATCATAATAAAATTTGTAATCTACAAAGATCCATTTATGGACTAAAGCAAGCTTCTCAAAGTTGGAATATTCGCTTTAACAAGACAATTGAAAAGTTCAATTTCGTTAGATGCGAAGAAGAACCTTGTGTGTACAAAAAGGTTAGTGGGAGCACAATTATAGTCTTAGTATTGTATGTTGATGATATATTGCTTATAGGGAATGACATACCAGCATTGCAAAGTACCAAGATTTGGCTATCTGAACAGTTCTCCATGAAAGACTTAGGAGAAACAACTTATATATTAGGAATAAAGATCTATAGAGATAGATCTAGGAAACTGCTTGGACTTTCCCAGTCTTTGTACATTGATACCATCTTAAAGAGGTATAACATGGATAATTCCAAAAGAGGCTATCTACCGATAGGCACTGGAATTTCTCTCAGTATGGAGGATTGTCCTAAAACACCTGAAGAGAGAGAACGCATGAGTAGGATCCCATACGCTAGTGCAGTGGGAGCTATCATGTATACCATGACATATACACGTCCTGATGTGGCTTATGCACTTGGAGTGACTAGCCGATATCAGGCAAATCCTGGTGAGGAACATTGTAAGGTGGTGAAGACCATTCTTAAGTACTTAAGAAGGACTAAAGATCAATTCCTCATCTATGGGGATTCTGAGTTGAAACTTGAAGGTTATACTGATGCAAGTTTCTCTTCAGATAGAGATGATAGCAAATCTATTTCTAGTTATGTATTCACCTTAAATGGTGGTGCAGTGAGTTGGAAAAGTTCCAAACAAGCTACAGTAGCTGATTCAGTGACTGAAGCAGAATATATAGTAGCTAGTGAAGCTGCTAAGAAAGCTGTATGGATGAAAAAGTTCTTAACTGAACTTGGTGTGGTTCCTTCAATAGAAGGTACAATTTCATTGTTGTGTGACAACACTGGAGCCATTTCTCAAGCAAAAGAACCAAAATCACACCAAAAATCCAAACACGCTCTGCCAAGGGATCACTTGATAAGAGAAATCATTGAACGTGGAGACGTCTAGATTCAAAAGGTTGATGGAAAGGAATGCTCCATACCCACTCACTAAAGCTCATGGTACAAAGGAGTTTGACAAGCACAAGTGAAAATTGAGAATGAAGTACAAGAGCGATTGACTCTAGTGCAAGTGGGAGATTGTTAGGGATATAGTAAATATGCCCTAGATCCAATATCATATTTGATGTTTTGAACATATTTTTATAAAATATATATGGCATTTGATATTCTTTTATCATTGATATTAATTGCTTGATTAATTTGATAAGGTCCTTGATTAAATTTTGAGACTTGACATTGTGATGGAGATCATGATAATGAGAGTAAAGTTTCTTATAATTTAATCTAAATTTGTTCTTGATCGTAGGATTATTAATTTGGACATTAGTAATCCGGTTAGATCAATATTTATGTGATCGCCTTTATGGGATAAAGATTAGTTGATCTCATTAACTAAATCACATAGATAGATGATGCATATAGAGATATGATCATTGAACTGACTCATTGGATAATTCCTAATGGTTAGAATTACCATAAACTGTCAATAGGATATTCTCTTGAAGAATGTGATGTAACTGTTTCCTTTGACCTGAGATCGTCATAGTAATTGACAAGTTATTTATTGTGCTTTCATACTAGACACCTATGGCTCTAGGGCGATAGTTGAAAAGATATTGGGTACGATTAAATACTTGTAGAATTAGTGATTGATCAAGATGGAATCTGTCAACTCTTGGTAATGAGCTTAAGCTCCATGTTGTCATGAATTATAAATGACCAAATTAAGACCTTGGCCAGGGCAATTGAATGAAAGAAGAAGTGAGTTTCTTAGGTCATTCAATGGTCGATTATATTTGACGTGAACACATAGTTGATCGCTTATTAGGATTTGACAGTTGAACCATATCCTAGAGTGATCCAGAGCTATAAGGATAGAAGGAATTACTACATTATTCTTCTACTGGTTGTTGAGAGTAAATTGTATACTTTATGCTATCCTGTCGTTAAGGAGTGTTGCTAGACGCCACCCTTGATTAGTATATTGATGTGATCAATTTACTACCGGTTTAGTATTGAACCTATGGGGTCACACACTTACGAGTGTTCTGATCTTTGCTAAATGATTAATTAACTTATTATTTGATAATTAAATTAAGGAATTTAATTAGTCAAATAAATTTAGTTATTAATATAAGTGAAATATTATTATATTCATTGCTAGCACAAAGGATATAGTTAATATTGTGAACAAATTGAAGTTTTCTATTTGGAATAGAAAATTAAATTATATCTCTTGGTTGTAATATATATGGGATATATATATAATATTAATTGATATTAATTATATAAAAGTTGTATATAATATCAATTTAATTTTGTAATTGGATTAACGTAAAATTCCAAAAGGACTTGTCGGCTTATTTCAATCACGTACATCTTATTAAGAATGGGATTTGTACTATTCAATTTGGATTGAATTAAAAGGTCCATAAAGGACGTGGCTTCTATTCCTGTATGGAATGTGATTTAGTTTTCTAATAGAAAAAGTTTTACAAAGTTCAATTTTGGAATGAACTTGTAAAAGAAGTAAATCACGTTTATATTTTTCCTTAACCTAATGAAAGATATTGTTGGCTTAAGTGATATATAAATACATCACTAAGGGTTAAGAGGCCACGGTGAAAAAATAGTACTTTTAAGAAGCCACAAAATTAAGAGAAAAACATACAAGAACAATTCTTGTCGTGCGACTTCGATTATTAATTCTTGAGAAGAAAAATACTTTGTGAAAGTGAGAGTGCAATACAAAGCCAAGAGAGAAAATACAATTACAAGAAAAGTGTTTCTTGTTCTTCTAATTTGAGTTGAGATTTTTGAGAAAAATTTCATCACAAGTTTTCCGTTCAATTTGTTCGCGGGTTTTGTTGATCAAAGAGTTGATAACAAGGATCGGTCTCGGTGTGGATACGCATAGAGTCTTCGCACTATCGAAGAAATTTGAAACGAGACTCTCTTCACCAGGTACGTCTTAGATCCGATCTTTGACATGTAAATAAATTTTAAACACGAAAAGATCTGCCTAGGATTGTTATTGTCTTCCGTTGCGTGTTACGAACACCTATATGCAATCCTTCAACTATATATCTCTACAAAGATATCTGGCAGTTCTAATTATAGAGTATCTGTCTAAATTACCCTTCAACATTCTACTATGAATAGTGAGGGTAAATTCGAAAAAAGATAAAAATATGTGATTTCTTTTTTTTAAACGTCACATATTTGAAACAATTTAGTTGAAAAACCGGACTAATATCTAGCTAGAATTGGAGATAATATGGACTAATTGCGAAAATCTTATTGTCAAAGTCGCAGTGGTCTGTTCATACAACGTCCCCCTGCGATTTAACTAATCTCAGCTCATATTCTATGGTTCCATGCTCCATCCATATATATATATATATATATATATATATATATATATATATATATATATATATATATATATATACTAGTTTCTATGAACATGCGTTGCACGTTAAAAGTTGTACGTAATGATTTTGGAAATTCTTTTATGAAAGAACATGAAATTTAAGTAATCAGAGAATTATATAGAATACAACAGTTATTTAAATGTCGAAAAATATCACTACATTAGCATAAGATGTGAATTCAAAATGATTGGACATCGTTATCTGAACCTGCAAAAACGATCAATTTAGTCATGTTAGTTAGATAATGTTATTATATACTTACAGTTTTCTATAAATATTGATATTCCTTTTAAATATGTAGTAATATAATTGTTTGTACGAAAAAATAAATTGAGACAGATGCAGTTCAACATTTGAAATTGTTCCCCCTTGTACTTTATTTGTTGTCATTGCAAAACACAAGCGTACTGAAAATTATTTTTCGATAAATTTGAAAGGGTATTCTTCATTTTCAAGAGGCGAAAGCTGAATTCTGGGGATGAACGCATGCTTGAAAGTACATTGACCTATTAGGATTTCTGCATGTATAACATTATTGTGAAAACTTCTACATATTATTCTTATACTATTACATCAACTATTTGACGGATCTAAGTGCATTGTTGTTGTCGATATTGATATTTCTCTTGAAAGTGCAACATATAGTTATTCGTGGAAGAAAACATATTGTTGTAAATATAGTCCAATATTTAGGATGTTTGTCCTTGTGCTTTATTTAAATAATTACAAAACATAAACATACTAAAAATTATTTTCACACAAATTTAAAAGGATATTCTTTAGTTTCGGAAGATGAAAGTTGAATTCGGGGATAAACACATACTTAAAAGCACATTGACAGTATCATAAGTTCTACATATATGACGTTATAATTGTCAAAACTTCTATACCATATGTGTACTACATAAGTTATTCACCGGATCTAAGTTTTTAGTAGCAGAACAGATATATTTTTCTTCAAAAGCAACCTATATGCATTGGAAGATCAATTTTAACTTAGTCTAATATATATATATATATATATATATATATATATATATATATATATATATATATATATATATATATATATATGATGACACTAACATACGTAAGAAATAATCAACTTGACAACAAACATGTACGGTAGACGACCATTTGGTATTAAAGCATTTAAGTATTCTTCTTGGTAGTAATTATTGGTATCATCAATCTTTTGTTGAGTTAAACTAAAAAATATTTTATTTTTACCATAAAGTTAGCAATCAACCTTTTATTTTAGTTGATCAACATATTCATTTTTGCTAGCTAAGATAGCTCTTTAATTTCTATCATATAATTTGCACAAATTGTGTTTTAATCTAATGACGGATATATTTTCCTTATTAAATGCACTACTATTACCATTAGGTTGATAACTAAGTGTTCTGGAAGAACCAAATCATCTTTCATTGGATGCTCTTCTTAGGTTCTGACACGAAGTAAGAAGCCGCTGAATGTTGGATATGTATTTAAGGCCGAAAGTATAATTTTGGCAAGATAGCTTTTACACTTTCTGCTTTCGTCAATTTTATAACTACTTATAGTACTTGACAAAAATCACCTTTAAAACTATTACTTTTCCACCAAACAGTTCATTTATATCCAATGTATCTCTAAAACTCTAGGCAATTGTTTCAACCGTTTGACGCTTAGCCAAAAATGTTTCGTCCCATATTATCACTTTTGCTTTCCTTATAAATTTAGCACTATTTCTCTTTTTTGATATATTTGTGATAGTTATTTCAGTTATTTGAAGAGGTATATCAAAACCTAAAGTGAGTTGTACGACATAATAATAAAATTGTTGATGATACACTATTTGTTCTAATTGCTAACAATAGCATGCCTCCTGATATGACCATTTCAAGTAATGCATGACATATGAATATTATTTTGATTCCATCGGAGAAAACTATAAAGGATAATTCCGCTATACCAGAGTCAACTTTTTATAATATAGTCTTGAAATTAAGCTTATTCTTGTTCAGGATTTTGCTTTGATTGTGCTTTTTCAAACATTTGTATGGCCTTCTTAATATTATACTAATCTTTTTTACTCTGTGATCTAATTTTTTAATTTCTAATACTCTTTTTATGGAATAAATATATGTACCATAAGATTTTTTTTAACTTGAAAAATAATTTCTCATATGATGAATTAAAAAAATAATTTAGTTGGATTCTTTTGCTAAATAATTAATTAAAAAATTTGATTGTTTATTTTTAACATAAAAAATAATTTATTTATGTTGATTTAGATTCCTAATAGTTCATCTCATATTTGAATATATACCCGTAATTATAATTTATTCACCATAAATTTATTTTTAAAGAGTAAAAAGATCGATTTGACATTACACTTTTAGATCTTTATGTTTGCAAAATCATTAATGGTATGACTCTTACTAACATTTTTCTTTCTCTTTCTCACACATTTACAGTCTTAAAAATTTTCTTAGTTGTTCTTTAATAATTGGGTATATTTTTCAATATTACATAGAAGAATTAATAATAATAATAAAAAATATTATTTAAGTAGGAAAGTAGTTCAAATATAATATAATAATATATTATCGTGAGAGTTTTTTTCTCAATTTCAACGCTTTATGCAGTATGTTTAACATTACTTTTATTTATTTTTTGGTATTGGATATTATAGAGCGGTAATGTATTATCAATATGGAGGAAAAATATTAAATATTAAAAAAATTAACATAGAAGTTGTTGTAGTCCAAAAAATAAGTTATTACATTTATGTCTTTTTCCGTTGAGTTCTTCTGTTTAATATTTTAGGGCTATTTTGGTCTATTAATATTGTATTCGTGTTTTTATAATAATAAGAAGTATATCTTAAAAGTAATAGAATTACATGACTAAAAATATGTCCATATCCGGAAAGTAATTATACTAATAGGAAATCTAACGTGTTCCTAAAGGTATTAGGTTTACATGTTAACATGTAGTATTACATATCAATGTCCGAAACTAATAAGTCTTTTTAATACTTATTTTTCTATTTTTATATTATTACTATTGATAGCTTCAATTGAAAAAAAAAAAACCTACACCTAATAAATTGAAGGCCCGTTCTTGCTTTTAATTCTTATAGGAATCACTGAATTTGTTTTAAATTTTTATGGGAATCTACTTGAGTGGTTAAAAGTTAAAAAAAATTCCACGAAGTTTTAATTGAATTCAAAGTCTAAATTTTTGGAAAGTCATAAATATGACAATTCTATCCAACATATTCGAAAAATAATTCAATATTTGAAGGATAATACGATTCTTAAAGGTGATTATGTAGGATTCCTAACTTGTAGTATTATGTCCTAAAATTAATAGGATTACAAGGTTAATATCTAAAATTTCGATTATGTCCTTCATTGTGAGTTATTATGCTTAATATTAAAAGGTTATTTTTGTAAACCAACATTTTATTCATGCTTTTATAATATACTAGTTTCTATGTATGTGCATTGCACGTAAATTTTTAGTCGATTAAATATGAACAAAAAGCAAATTAAATTTATTAAAAATTATATATAAGAAAAAGAACTGTTTAGAGCAATTGACGTGAAAAAATTGATGCACTCATTGAAATATTAAAAACTTTGTTGTTACATAACATAATACTTGAATTTGAAATGATTGAATATCGTTTGAAGCCGTAAAAATGACCAAATTTAGTAAAGTCAGATAAAATTTGCGTTTAGAATGCATATATTTGCAATGTGGCCGTATATCACCTAACACTTTTGTCTTCTTTGTAAACGGTGTTTTCGATATTTAATCCCCTCTATTTTAGGTGATTTTAAAATCTATATATTAGGCAAAATTATAATATTAGTAGTCTAATTAGACAATCCTATTTAAAAGCCAGAAAAATTAGTCTTCTAATTTCATGTGGTACAGTTTCTTATGATCTCATTCAAAACATAATACCAAACTCAATTAGCCTGAACTGTCAACACATTCATATAAATTATTAATATCTTGTTATCCTTGAGTGATATGAGAAGAATTAACAACGACTTTTTGTTTGATTACCAAAGTCAAAGAAAAATTGAAACCCTACTATTGAATACACACAAAGATGATATCCAAAGAATACAAAACATTTTTCATTAAAACATAAAAAATCAACGTTAGAAACAGAACTACATCAAACGTGCCACTATTCTCAAAGAAAATAAAGGAGATCTCTGAAAAGTATCAACGTATCTAAACGAACACATAATTCTTCAAAATCACCAACATAACATACTATTAGTGCATTGAGAAAATACAAACAATTGAATTTAGGAGGAAAAAAATTAGATAACAAACTTGACCACTACCTTTAAAACTTTTAGTGAACATGTCAAACTTGAAAGATAAAAGCATGGCAAAGAGTACATGATTAAGCTAGGTGAAAATACTTATATGTATTTATCATAGTTAGATAACAAATTGAGGCCATAAATATAAATTAATGTAATGATTGTATGTCAGAAAACACTTATATTGTACTTATTATTTTAATGGATACAATAATTTACCTTAAACAATCAGTAGCAAGATGTATTATAAGTGGTGCAATAAACACACACAAAAGTGAAGGAGAAGAAGTACACAAGCATACCTCAAAAAGTTGATCACAGCTTGCAGATTGATATCCATCAATATAATAACCTAAAAATTAAAAATATACATTACTAAAAATTAATTTAAAAAAAAAAAAAGTGCAAGAAAACATTCCTACATTCTAAGACAAACAATGAAAAAATAGTAGAAACCACAAGGGATTTTTTGTTCCGAAATTTAGGAGTCATTGTTTTATTTATAAAATATGGGTGCAATGTGTTTCTAGTTAAAATCAAATTGTACATGCAAACCTTTTTTTTTTTGGTCAAATTGTACATGCAAACCTAAATGGTTTTCAAGTAGACTTAAATTACCAGATAATTAATGACACAAGCAGTTTTGGGCAGATGTCACGTGGGCTAGGGGAACTTTTCTGATATCCTATGCAATTCAAATTAACAATGTTTTAGTTGGGATCAAATTATTTATAAGAAAGGAGTCCTTAACTAAATTGAATTTAAAAAACCCATCCAAGTGCGTAGCTTTAGTATTTTTTTAGTTTGAATTCGAAGTCCTCAATATTAGGAGGACTTTTAAATATTACAATTTTATCCAATACGTTATTTGTTTTTTTGAAAGATAAAATTTAGCCTTTTAAGGTTATAATAGTCAATCAATATTTTGGGATATTTTGGTCGTTCAACATTTAGCCTGAAATATTCGTGCTTTTATATATATATATATATATATATATATATATATATATATATATATATATATATATATATATATATATATGTGTGGGTAGAATCATATATTTATATTTATAAAGAGAAAAGTCAATGATACACATATTTTGTCGCCTCCACTGCAAGATAAATATATGTGTAGTCGTGGACCAGCTATTAAAAATTCTTGACCAGAAAGAATAGGTAGTATTCTTAGAAATAGCAATGGAGACGATGGATCATATATATTAGGATTGAAAAGAAAAAGAGAAAAATAAACAGCAATGGCGGAGCCACTTTTGTTTAAGGGGTGTTAATTGGTATTCCTTTGAGTATATATATATATATATATATATATATATATATATATATATATATAGATAGATAGATAGATAGAATCCCCTTACATGTATTTTACATGGCTGACAGCATTTCAACAAGGACTAAACAACATCACGAATAAATTAAAAAAAGAGGGAAAGGTCAAAGTTACTCATGTATTATTTGATATTGATCAATTGTATCCGCTGTTATATTTTAATCGAATCTTACCTTTGAAAAGAAAAAAGAATTTGTAAAAAATACCAAAAATTTGTTGGGTTACCAAGACCATTAATTTTCTCTTGAATAAAATTAATTCTAAATATCTAAAATTAGAGAGGTTATTTTTTGCTTCGAAAAAACCAAACTCACAAAAAAGCCACAAACTTTTGAAGTTATAGATTTTAATTTTTTAAGAAAAATTTTCGAACATTTTTTCCCCCTTAAAATGGTCGCATGTCACCTCTTACAGGTCGAACTATACTTCTTTCGGGCTAATTAGTATCGCTAAAATTGGTAAACGATGGTTTTACCTCACTAATATTTAAAAAATGCATCACGACCTCACCATTTAGTATATATTGATCAACTGGTTGGTTAATTTCATTTTGAACTTTGTGCATCCTCTTGCTCCAAAAGTTCAAATACTTAAACTTTTCAGCCTATCAATATGCTGAAAAGTAGTGTATAAAATATGATCAGTTAAATTATCTCAAAATCGATCCCCACTGAGAATTTTGCCTAAAATGAACAACTATTTTTTTTAACGTGTCAAGGCTCTCCGTCTATAATTCTTTTTGTTATTAATACCCATATAGTGGCTGGTCACATGTCTGTGCCAAAAAGTAGTGGCTTCAAACCGAGTGAGCCGAACCCGAGTTCAATCCACTTGATTTTACATAGGTTTTCATTAATCTTTTTTTAAGGAAAAACTATGCAATATAATCGTTTAAGAAATAATAGCCGATAAAATATATATTTTTTGTATATTAATATATAATATATATTATATGTATTTTATATATTTGGCTAGTAAATATAATTATTTCTGATCAACCAGCCAAATATATAACTTGCCCTATCGGCATGTGCTTCTTAGAAACTTAATGAGTATTTCTTCAGCACCTCATCATTGTTTAGCTGTCCAGTGCAATATGAATAATGCAAAAGGCAGCTTGATCTCTACCAAAGAGACATAGTTAACAAGAAAAGGAGAGAAAGAAATGAGATAAGCATATGGATGCATGATTTTGTTTTGTTACCTTGGATTCCCTTCGTATCTTTCGAGAGGTCTTTTATTTGTTTTGACTTTTCAATATTGGACCTATTATGCAAAAAGCTTTCATCCCAAATGGCTATATGATGAGAGACAAATGGTTACTTTTTCCTGTCCCATATGCTTTTATCAACAATCCTCACCTGTCCACCAGATTGTTGTTAATTTTGGGAATCTGTTTTTCTCTCCACCCCTTATTAAATACTTTTTTTTTTTTGAAGTCAGAACCTTGAAGCCGTGGTAAACTTATTTCTATGTGATTTATAAATTATGAGTTTGAGCCGTGGAAGTGACCACTAATACTCACATTAGGGTAGACTATCTATATCACACCCCTTGGGTGCGATCCTTCCTAGAGCCTTGCATAAACGCAAAAATGCCTTATGCACCAAACTACTTTTTTTTTTTTGGATTAAATTCTTTCTTTTGTCTAGGTGGTTTGGTGATGGTTACTTATGCTGGTGGGCGTTTGTGATTTCTCGTTTTCTTGTTCTTTTTCTTTTTCATTTACTCCCACTCCTCTAAGGGAAACAAACACTATCCCAGTTTAATTTTTTTATAACTCAAATCTCCAACATATTGATTAGTAGTGAAGGTACTCTACCATTAAAGTAAGATGGAAACTAGGAGTCCATCAAGCAGTATAGAGAGACAGGTTTTCTATCTATTCCCACAGTAAATAAGCAGAAAGTAAAAGACACACAATATATATGTGAAAAATTACGTGCTCAAGGGATTAAAAATTATGACCTACCCTAGTTGGATTTCAACTTTACTAAATGGAGCAATCTTCATATTACAACCTATTGTAATCTAGGAATTAAACTCTTAATCTCTCACCCCTTACAATAACTATATTTCAAGCTCTTTGTAAAAACTCTATTACAAAGCAACACACTATGACCAACTTTAGTCAACACAACTAAACAACAATGGTTGAATATTGTACTACCAAAGCACTTCTCGAAAGTAGTATCAGAATACAAGTAAAGAACAAAAGACAAAGACATAACAAACTTAAGGACTTAAGACATCTTCAATTTTGGGATTTGGTCCTTGTGATTGTAGCAACTTTGTTCTTGATTGCACCCGGAGGATAGTGGCGGCTAGCACTTGCAAGAATGTGTATTTTAAGATTTGCAAGTGTTAGGTCAAACCATGTATCATATTTTATATATATGAGAGAGCATGTGAGAATAGATTGAGACAATACATCTTTTGGTTTGGCCTCTAACAGCAGCAGCTGTGCCGCTGCACTGCTGGCAGTCGATACAGTGAGATAGCTTTTACAACTGTAGGATTGACTGTATGACGGTTGAGGAGCTAATCACATCTGGTCCCTTTTCTGGTTCCTTGAGAACATCTGGTCCTCCGTCTCAATTATCTTCCCCATTTTGGAGTCATTGAAAAGAGTAACAAAATTAGCACAAGGAAAAAGAAGTTCAGCAATATTAACTCATGCCACTTATGTATACACAACATGAAAAATAACAAAAACACAAGATAGTAACATTGCACAAAACATATTGTAATTGCCCATAGAAAATAAAAATTAAATAAAGTGCAAAAATATCAGCAATACCAATATTATAGTTTTAAACGACCAAAATGCCAAAGTCATTAAACAAACAACATTAAAAGAGGATGATATGTGGATGTGATTGCAGAGGGATTAAGATAGGGATCACTGGGTAGGAGAAAAAGAATTAAGGAGCAAAGGTCTTGAAGAGCTTGTCCATTCTTTCATTCGCATTCCTGATCATATGCTCTTTCATGTCCTCGGCCCGTTTCCTCAACCTTTCATTCTCAGTTTTCAACCAAGAATTCTCCTATGCCAGGGGAGCATTGGAACCAGGTTCCGTGCTTTTCTGAGTCTATCTTGGACCTCAAGATAGCATTCTCAGCATGTAGACCCTAAATCTCTGCAGTTGTTGTCTCTTGAGACTCAATCGGATTAGAGATGGTTGAATTGTTTCCCACTCCTTTTTCTTCGGAACACATTCACATTCTTCTAATGTGCTCATGGTAAACATCTGTTTCCTGGTCCCCACAATTACTTTCCCCAACGGGACATTAAAGTGCTCAAAAACTCATATGGGGAGAACCCATACGGAAGACCATGCTTGCCATCCCTAATGTTTTCCACTTTCATTATATGCTCAATCGTGAGTCCGGGAAGGCTGATAGATGTGTAGGAAGCCAGTGCCTCAATGAGAACCAGGTCAGCTATGGAAGCAATGGATCTCCTCTTAGACCGAGTCAACAACACTTTGTTCACCATTTCGAACATAAGATTATATTCTGGCTTAACTTTTTCTTTATACCCCAGTTCTCCTAATAAAGTGTCCTCCCTTTTCATAATCAGCTTCTTGAAAGTAGAGGATGCAGTTCCCTTAACTGTTCCCAGCCCATTTTTGGGCACTCCAAGGATTCCCCCAAGTGTTGCTTCATCCAGGACAAACTCCTTCCTATTAACATTCAAGCACAACGTATCCTTATCCACAATAGATAGACCAACATAGAAACTCCTCACCTCATCCTCATACACCTTTGGACTTGGGAGTGTAAAGAGATGACTCCACTTTTGAAACTCTACAATATCTACAAGCTCCTTTTTTCTGTCTGCTCAGCAATTGCAGGGTCAAAGACTAAACCTAGCAACACCGTTTGAGTTTTGAGAGTTACCTTTCTCTCCAACTCTGACAACTCCACCTTTGGCCTTTTAGAGGAAACACGTTCATCGCTTTTACTCACTTTCTCTTTCTAAGGGGCCTTTTCTCCCCTTTTTCCTTCTCCACATCCTCATCTTCTTCACTCGGAATCTCCTTCTCATGCACTTTTCCCTTTCCCTTAACAACAACACTCTTATTGGAATTCTTTTTTACAAGAAGCGGTGCTTCCTTCCAAGCCTCCTCATCATCAATGTCCATCACATTTATAGGTGGCACTTCCTCCTTATCCACCAACCTACTCTTCACTAGACTTTTTTTTCTTCTTCTCTTTCTTGCCTTTAATGCACTATCAAGTACAACTTTTCTCTGCTGCCTTATAGTGGGGGATTGTAAGCAACATTTTTCTTTCTCTGGGAACAAGCCCTTGCAGCTATAAAGCTCAACACAACATTATCGTCAAAATCAACATCATCAGTTTCATGAGAATGACTGGCAGAACCAAGTTCCATCTTAGGATACACAACTTCCAGAGGGACAGGAATGAGGGACATGAACTAGGGCATTTTAGTACTATCTAGGTTAGGCCTCGAGGAATCTGGTGTCTCATCCCATGTGGGAGTAGTTCTTAGTACAAACGACTCAAACTCTACCTGGGTAGGGGATGAGGTCCCTCAGTTGGTTCCCCTATTTTACGCTGAGTCATCAGTTCCCCCTGGCTCACAGTTCCCCTGACTCTAAAGTTTCCCCTGATTCCTTCAGAACTACCACTCACCCTTAATGCTTCAACCAAACCAGCCATAATATCAGCTTTACTTTCAAGAATATTCGGCCGACCATGTTCCTTCTCACATAAATTTCCCTCAAACGCCACATATGTGTCTTCTATCCCTTTATCAGTAGGAAGAAAAGGAAGATTACCTGATTTTGTAGGGTTCTCTTGAACATCTCCCTCAATAGCCTTAGTGCCATCTCCCTTCAGATGCTTGCATTTCCAAAGCAGCACCAAAAATCACTTGTTCCTCCAACCTTACTTCCTTAGCCGCAACAGTTTGACTAGTCAATTCGGTACCATCATCTTCATCTACAATTTACTTTGTGTTTTGAAGAAATAGAAACACTGTCACTGTTTGCTCAAAGTCAAGCTTGTCAGTTGGAACAAAAGGAGAGGGTAATGATACAAACTTTTTAAGGCTTTGATTTTTCCGGCTTCGTTGAGGACCAAAAATAGAGAGTTTAGAGGGAGTGGCAGTAGGGTTGGTTTCTGTAAAAAAAAATAAGGCTTTTGTGGGTGAATTGATAGGCTCAGATTCTGATGGGGATAGTACTTTAGAAGGTGATAGGATTGTCTTTTCTTCTGACATATTTGGAGATTTGGATTCTTGTTGAGGCATGGTTGAGTTTTGCTAGGAAGATATGAGGAGAAGAGTTTGGAAGGGGGGAAAGAGAAAGAGAGAGAGAGAGAGAGAGGAAATTTTCTGAGTTTAAGTGAAGAGAGAGGCAACATGTTAGGCTTATAAAGAATAAAGGGGACTGGTTACAATTGGGTGTGAGAGAAACTGGGGCAACAGGTTGGTTCAAAAAGATGTAACGTTTTGGACTTCAAAAATTAGGAGAGAGGCGGGAATAAAATAATAACATAGCACTCCAGCAGCTTAAAAAGAATATAAGCATTGAAGAGACTAGTAACATGAGTCACATGAACCAGGTTCCTTAATGTTTTTTGAAAATGTAAGCAAAAGCTTCTAGATGTGCAATGTCACTCTTACTTGTTTTATCTTGAGAGTGACATGTGTGTATACCTGTAACAATATAGATTTAAGTTAGATGTCGCCAAAAATTACTTTTTTAGCATTGTACCTATCCTTATTAACATAGCCATACATTAGAGAACTGGTCCTTAGTTGAGCTTGATCAAGCCCAAGTCCAGACAATTTCTTTCAAAGTGTTCCCTACTCAGTGCCTTGGTAAAGATATCTGCTACTTGGTCCTTCGTCTTGCAGAACTTTATACAAATTAGACTTTTTTCTACATTGTCTATCTAGAAATAATGTCTCACATCAATATGCTTTGTCCTTTGTGCTGCACCGGGTTGCTTTCCATGTTAAGAGCACTTATATTATCGCACAATAAGGGAACACAATCAGTAAATACACCAAAATACTCAAGCTATTGCTTGATCCATAACAGTTGTGCATAACAAGAAGCAGCAGTCACATACTCAGCTTCAGCAGTAGAAAGAGCCACAAAGTTTTGTTTCTTTGTACCCTATGATATCAAGCATGACCCTAGAAAATATGTCATTTCAAATGTACTCTTTCTATCCACCAGATATCCAACATAATCAACATTAGCATATCCACTCAAGTCAAAATTATCTCCTGAGGGATAGAAGAGGACCAAGTCCTTTCGATTCCTTGAGATACCTCAGAATTATTTTGGCAGCCTTCAAATGATATTCTTTGGGCTTGACTGGAACCTAGCACACAACCCAATACTAAAGATAATATCATGTCTGCTACCAGTCAAGTACAAAAAAGATCCAATGATATCCCCATACATAGTTTCATTGACAGAAGAACCGGGTTCTGCTATGTCTAATCGAGTAACAGTGGAAATATGTATATCAATGGTCTTAGAATTTTTAATCTCAAATCTTTTCAGCAGCTCCTTGATTTACTTCCGTTGACTGATTATGGTTCCCTTTGAGGTTTGCTTCACTTGCAACACAAGGAAGAAATTTAGCTCACCTATCACACTCATCTCGAATTCACTTCCCATGAGCTTTGCAAACTCCTCACAAAGAGAATCATTTGTTTCACCAAAGATGATATCATCAATATAGACTTGCACAATCAACATGTTTCTACCTCTTTTCTTCAGAAATAAAGTATTGTCAATTTACCCTTTAGTAAAGCCATTTTCAAGAATAAATTTTGACAATTTCTCATACCATGCTCGAGTGACTTGCTTCAAATCATATAGAGCCTGGCCAAGCTTGAATACATGCTCAGGATGCTCATGACTTTCAAAGCCAGGAGGTTGCTTGACAAATACTTCCTCCTTCAGATATCCATTTAGAAAGACACTTTTAGCATATATTTGGAATAATGTGAATTCCATATGAGATGCAAAAGCAATAAGAATCCTGATTGCTTCTAAGAAACATGAGCAAAGGTCTTATCATAGTCGATCACTTTTGTTAGGTTGTATCACTGAACCAACAGACATGCTTTATTTCTTATTGTGTTTCTAAATTCATCAAGCTTGTTCCTGAACATCCACCTGGTTCCAATCACTGTTCTCTGTGAAGGTCAAGGGACCAGGTGCCACATTTTGTTTCTCTCAAACTGATGTAGTTCTTCTTGCATAATAGCTATCTAGTCAGCATCTTTCAATGCTTCTTTGATATTTTTAGGCTCGATTTTAGATAGGACGGCTGAGAAAACATGTTCCTTGCCTTAGATCTAGTTTGAATACTAGAATCTAATAGTGTGATCATATTTTGAAGGGGATGCGAGCTCTTGTGCTTCCAGTTAGATACTTGAACTTAAAGATTTGAAGCACCAGGTTCCTCCATATTTGAACCATCATTGACATCAACAGAAGTATGACTTCCACTCTTTTGTCCTGTATCAAGAGTACCTGATGTAAGCACGTGATTTTTGCCCAATATGAGAATTACTCCCAAAAATTCAAAAATAAAATGATTTTTCTTTGGTGTGCAATTTTGTGATATTTTGAATAATTATTTATATTTGTCTGTGCGTTGTTTATTTGCTAAATTAATAAAAATACAAAAAATGTCGCATTTTTGCATGTAGGATTTAATTCTACAATTGTTAGTAATTAAATTTGTTTTACAAAAATTAAAATTACAAAAATAGGCATCGTTTGCATTTTTAGCATTTAATGTCCAAATATACAATTTTATGCTTAATTATTACTTAATTGTGCGTTAATTGTTATTGGGAGTTAATTTGCGCTTTTATAACTTAATTTAGTTCTTAATAATAGTTTAAGTATTTTTATAATTTAGTTTTAGAAAAATAAAAGAAGAAAAGAGAGCGAAAATATAAAGAAAGTCGGAATTGGGCCTCTTCTTCAATTTCAAGCCACAGGTCTGTAATAAATCAGTTCGGCAAAACAGGTTAATTCACTAGCTATGAAGGCTTCAAGATTGTAGGTTGATCATGAACAAGTAGCTAAATTTAGTTAAAACATGAATTTAAATTAAACATCGTAAATTAGGCATTAAGGCATGACTTGAGCTTAAGCAAGATTAGAAGAACGTTTAAGTCTAATAAACTTTCTAATAAGCTTTAGTAATTATGGTTAAATCTAGTTTCAAATGATTGTGAATAATTAATCTCAATAATATTTTTTTTTAAAAAAAATTAACAATGCTGAGTTTTAATCTAGCTATATTTGTTTATTTTGAATATTAGTTGTTGAATTTTTATTTTATTTATAATTTCGAAATTAAGAGTAAAATTCCTTTTCCTTGTCGTCAACACAGCCGGACGACCACCAGTTTTCGTCGACGTCCAGCTCCACAGTCGACGACCAGAAGCTCCAACGAACTCCATCTTCTCCGACCACCCATGGTTGCGCTTGCTGCGGCATTACGGCGTTGCCGAGCAGCTATTGCTGCGTCTTTTCTCTTCGTGCTGCTGCTTCACGCTGCTTCTTCTTCAGCCATATCACTGCTGCTTCCTTCCAGCTGCGTCGATCAGCCTGCTGCTGCCTTCTGCTTGTGACGGGCTGCCATTATTTCATTTTTAAACGATGCCAAACGACCACCTTCTTTGGTCGTCCGTTCGTGGTCGTCTTCGGCGTCGTCGACTGTGGAGCTGGACGTCGACGAAAACTGGTGGTCGTCCGGCTGTGTTGACGACAAGGAACGCAGCAGCAGTGGTGGAGCGACGTTTGGTCGGGGAAGATAAAGCAAAAGCAATGTCCGCCATGGACGAGCTTGATGAAGAAGATGAGACAGCAGCCATGGCTGCTCGGAGGCGACGACTAGGTGTGTATGTGTGTGCGTGGTGAAGGCATGAGAGAGGGGCATCCATGGTTGGAAGGTTGAGCTTTGGGGAAGATGAAGAGAAAGGAGGGGGGGGATTAGTTAGTATAGTTTTAGGGTTTTTTATTTTTTGTTTTGTAAAAAATAAAAAAATGAAAATGAAGAGGGGGAGTTGGATTGTTGGTACTGGACTGGGTCGACCCGGTTTGATATAAAATATTTGAACACAAGAAAAAGAGAAGAAAAGATACACAGACAGAGATAGACAGAAAAAAACGGGAGAGAGAAACAAATCTGAAAATAAGAGAGAGAAAAGGGCTGAACATTTAAGAGATAGAAAATTCCGAAAAATATTTAAGCTTTCAAAAAAAAAAAACTAAAAAAATATTCTGCTTTCTTTTGTTGTTTGAAATCAGAATTAATTGTTGTTTCATAAAAGCGGGAAGTTTTTTTTTTTTTTTTGGGATTACTACTCCACCGGTCTATTATTGGGTTGTTACTGTTGCTGGGCTATTGTTGCTGTGTTGTACTGATTTTACTGCTGCTGCTGATTCTCATATTCATTTTCTTTTGCTTCCAATATCAGGTACACAACTGAAAAGCTGGTTATTGTAATCCGAAATATGAAGCATGAATACATATGAAGAATGAAAATTTGAAGTTTTAATTTCGTTTTTTTTTGTTCCTTTTGTTGATTGTATTTAAGCTATTTCATGAATTACTAAATAATAGCTGGAATAAGAAAATAATATCATAAGTTAGTCTGTAATAAATCAGTTCGGCAAAACAGGTTAATTCACTAGTTATGAAGGCTTCAAGATTATAGGTTGATCATGAACAAGTAGCTAAATTTAGCTAAAACACGAATTTAAATTAAACATCGTAAATTAGGCATTAAGGCCATGACTTGAGCTTAAGCAAGATTAGAAGAACGTTTAAGTCTAATAAACTTTCTAATAAGCTTTAGTAATTATGGTTAAATCTAGTTTCAAATGATTGTGAATAATTAATCTCAATAATATTTTTTTTAAAAAAATAACAATGCTGAGTTTTAATCTAGCTATATTTGTTTATTTTGAATATTAGTTGTTGAATTTTTATTTTATTTATAATTTCGAAATTAAGAGTAAAATTCCTTTTTCATCAATATTTGTATTAATCAAGCAATTAGCATGTCATGTTTTCTTAAAATAATAAAAGCTAGTAATTAATTAGGATTTTCTTTCTTTATTTTAGAGACTAATTTTTATAGAAAAAATGTAGTCGCTTTAAGATTTGTCCATTTAAAATAAATGAGATGAGCCTCGCTTAATGGAATGTATAGATTTCGGGGCCCTCAATAAATGTACAGTTAATTGCTTAGAATTAGGGAGGAGCCGTTTTAGCAAATTTCACGGCCCTACCCAAAATAATGACACGCTAGTCGCTCTAGGCGCGTATTTAATAATGTTATTTCCTTAAATACGGGTGTGCATTTATGTAACCCAAATCTAAATCTCAACGGAGTCGAAATGTGTCGATAACCACGGGTGCATTGATTGCGACGTGATTTGAAATACGTTTTCACAATGTTGCAATTTTTCGTAAAATAATAACAATAAATAAAAAGAATAATAAAAGCGGCTAAAAAGATAAAATTTGTACATAAGTTCATATTTGTATAAAATCAGATAATCAAGCCGAATATAACAGTTGAGCGACCGTGCTAGAATCACGGAACTCGGGAATGCCTAACACCTTTTCCCGGGTTAACAGAATTCCTTATCCGGATTTCTGGTGCGCAGACTGTTAAACAGAGTCATTCTTTTCCTCGATTCAGGATTAAAATTGGTGACGTGGGACACCCTAAATCTCCCAAGTGGCGACTCTGAAATAACTAAATAAATTCCGTTTCGATTGTCCTTTAATTGGAAAAAACTCCCTACGACCCCCGCGGGGGCGGAAAAAGGAGGTGTGATAGCTCTGTCTCCCATTTTTGTTTGGCGACTCTGAAATAAAGAAATAAATCCCGTTTCGACTGTCCTTTAACTGGAAAAAACTCCTGTACCCCCGCGAGGGCGGAAAAAGGAGGTGTGACACCTGATACAATATTAACAACCCTATGTTCAGCTTCAGTTGAGGTAATAGAGGGACCATGTTCCTCTGTACCTTCTGGAGATTCTACTACATCTTCTTCATCTTTCTACTTGACTTGACTCATCAAATTAGTCTTCACTAGAAATATCTACAGCTTCACTAGAAAATTTTGAAAATTCTCCATCTTCATCTTTCTTGTTATGTGACTCTTCCCCATTTGATTCATGGGATTCATCAAAGATCACATGCACACTTTCTTCGACACATTGGATTCTTTTGTTTAGACTTTGTATGCCTCGCTTTCAGATGAGTAACCAAGAAAAAATCTCCCATCACTTTTTGCATCAATTTTTTCCAAAGCCTCCTTACCATTATTAAGAATGAAATATTTGTATCCAAAGGCTCGCAGGCAAGTCAACTTAGGTTTTCTCCCATTGAGCAGTGGGAGTATTCTCAAGCAGGGACCTGATCATGCACCTTTTAATCAAGTAACATGCAGTGTTGGCTGCTTCAGCCCAAAAAATTTTAGGCACACCACTGTCGATCAATATTATTCTAGTCATATCTTCAAGAGTCCCATTTTTCCTCTCTACAACACCATTTTGCTGAGGTGTTCTGGGAGTAGAAAAATTGTGACTTATACCATTTTCAGCACAAAATTCATCGAACCTGGTATTGTTAAATTTAGTGCCATGATTGGATCTGATATTCACAATGTAATTTTCTAGTTTCACCTGAATCTGCTTCACAAATGCAATGAACGTTGGAAATGTTTCATCCTTGGTCCATAGAAACAATGTCCAAGTGAATATAAAATAGTCATTAACAATCACAAAGATGTACTTCTTTCCTCCTCTACTTGGAATCCTTATAAGTCCACAAAGATCCATATGAAGAAGATCAAGTGGCATTAAGGTGCTCACTTCTTTCTTTGGTTTAAAAGAAGACCTGACCTGCTTCTTTTCTACACAAGCATCACACACCTTGTGATCCTTGAACTTTGACTTTGGTAGCCACGAACCAGGTCCTTCTTAACCAACTTCTTCAGCAGAGAAAAACTTATATGCCTCAGTCGTCTGTGCCATAAATTAGCATCATCATCAATGGTACTTAGGCAGGTTAAATCACCATCATTTAGTGAATCAAAATCTACAACATAAGTGTTCTTAAACCTTTTGTCTATCAACACTACTTCACCAGATTTGAGATCGGTGACAATGCAAGATTTGGACAAGAACTTCACTTTATTTCCTTTATCACAGATTTGAGACACACTCTACAAGCTATATTTCAAGCCATTCACATAGTACACATTCTCAATTGCATGGGAGAGTGTTTTATCAATTTTGCCAACACCAAGAATATATATCCATTCTTATCATTTTCAAAGGATATACTCCCACCTTGGAAGGTCTTGAGTGAGAGAAAATCATCCATTCTTCCAGTTATATGCTTCGAGTAGCCACTATCTATATACCATTTTTTTACTACCTCCTCTCACTCCATCCTGCAGATAAAATTACTGGTTAGACTTAGGAACTCAAGCTAGCTTAGATCTCTTATAATGATAGAACATGTGAATCAAACTTCTTTTAGCCCATGTAAGCAGCACATACTTTCTTTTCATAGAACCAGGTTCCTCAATAGTAGGTTTCTTTTCAACAATTTTTTTGTTTTTCTGCAGAGATTGAATTTTATCTTTACATGAATCCTTGTAATGGCTAGTCTGATCATAATGAGTGCACAACCAAATATTAGCCATAATTACGTACTTGTTATGGTAATTATAAGGGGTTTTGGACTTTTGGAACCCTATTCTTTGATTGCCTCCACCATTACTCTTATACACAGATGTTATTATATAAGAGGACCATGTCTAGTTGAGTGACTTATCAAGATCATTTAAACCCTTTTTAGATCCTCCTAAAGTTGTCTATTCTTTTCTAGCTCAACAACAAGATCTGTTTTGATTTTCTTAAGCTCGCTCTCAAGCTCAAGTTGCACCTCACTAGCCACTTCTTTTTCCTTAAGGGTGTCCGTCCATTTTTTTCATTTGGTTTTTCAACAAGGTATTTTCTCTAGTTACTTCTTCCATTTGTTCCTTTAAATATACAATGAAAACTACCATATCATTCCTCTATTGTTCTACATCACCAATTTCTTCAGTTAAAGCATTTTTCTCATTAATTGGTTATGATGGGCATCAATCAATACATTTTCTAATGGCATCAATTTCTTTTGAGAGTAAGTTTTCAAGTTTCTTTGAACATCAAGAAAATTTACCTCATCTTCCTCCTTATCCTTATCATCATCAGATTTAGCCATGAGTACAAAGATTGGTTCATATTCTAAGGATTCATTGTCAACAGCCATCATGAATGTATATTCTTGGTCATCTTCACCTTCAGATTCACTAGAGGGATCTTCTTAGGTAGTCAAGGCTTGCTTCCCCATGTTGTCAGCAACATCTCTTCTTTTGAACCTCCTGTCAGAGACCGGGTTCCTCTTGGTCGCCTTATCAATGTTGTTTTCGTAGTGATCCTGCTTGTGAAAATGATAGTCTTTAATAAAGTATCCAGGCTTTCCACACTTATGACAACAATCATTTCCTTTGGAGTTCTTGCTTGAACTTCCACTCTTCAGAATTCCACTATTTATTCAAACCATCTTTTAGAATCTTCTACGCATGTCGGGTTTATAACTGCTTGAGTTGTTGTTGGCAGCCTTTAGAACCAGGCTCTTCTCCTTCTTGGGATCTCTTCTTTCAAGATCCTTATTTCTTTTCATCTCATAGGTTTTGAGATTTCCAATTAGCTCATCAATGGTCAGCTTCTGCAGGTCCTTGGCTTTAGTGATGTCATTCACCTTACTTTCTCAGGGGCCTGGTAGAACATTGAGAATCTTTTGGACCAACTTGTTGGTTGGAATAATTTCTCCAAGAAAATGGAGCTCATTGATTATGGAAGTGAAGCGGGTATGCATTTCTTGAATGGACTTATCATCATCTTAAAAAGTTCATATTCAGTGGTAAACATATCTATTTGGGACTATTTTACCTGAGTAGTTCCCTCGTGGGCAGTTTGAAGAGATTCTCAGATTTCCTTGTTAGATTCACATGTCGAGACACGGTTATACTCATCTGGTCAATACCATAAATAAGAATCTTCTTCGCCTTGAAGTTCTTCTAGATAGCTTTACGGTCGACATCATTGTATTTTATTTTTTGCTTTTTGGAACAGTTCTTGTTCCCTCTCTAAAAACTTTTATAGGAACAAAGGGACCATCACAAATCACGTCCCACAACTCGGAGTCCTCAGTCATAATAAAGCCATGCATTCTTGTTTTCCACCATCCATAATACTTGTTGAATCTTGGAGGTCTTGTGGTTGATTGTCCTTCCTCGAGGTTTGGTGAGCAGTCATGATGAAGATCCTTTATAGGTATTAACCTTTTAGAAAGAACCTGCTCCGATACCAATTGATAGAAACTAGGAGTCAATCAAACAGTATAGAGAACCACGCTCTCTCTTTGCTCCCGTGGTAAATAAGCAGAAAGTAAAAGACACATGATATTTACGTGGAGAACTCCCTGCTCAAGGAATTAAAAATCATGACCTACCTTAGTAAGATTTCGATCCCACTAAACTAAGCAAACTTCATGTTACAACCTATTGCTATCTAGTAGTAATTAAACTCTTAATCCCTCACCCCTTACAATAACTCTATTACAAGATCTTTGTAACAACTCTATTATAAAGCAACACACTATGACTAACTCTAGTCAACATAACCAAACAACAATGGTTGAATATTGTCCTACCAAAGTACTTCTAGAATGTAGTGTAGGAATATAAGTAAAGAACAAAAGACAAAGACACAACAAACTTAAGGACTTAAAACATCTTCATTGTTGGGATCTGGTCATTGTGTTTGTAGCAACTTTGTTCTTGATTGAACCTAGAGAATAGTAACGGCTAACACTTGAGAGAATGTGTATTTTCTGCTTTGCAAGCATTAGGTCAAACCATGTATCATGTTATATATATATATAGAGAGAGAGAGAGAGAGCATGTGAGAATAGATAGAGACAATACATCTTTTGGTTTGGCCTCTAGCAGCAACGGTTGTGCTGTTGCACTAATGCCAGTCGGTATAGTGAGATAACTTTTACAGTTTTACGGTTGACTATACGACGACTGGGAAACTGATCACATCTGGTCCTTATTCGGTTCCTCGAGAACATTTGGCCAGACATCAAAACATAACACAACGAGCCCAAAGGAACTAATTGCATTTGGTTCCTATCTAGTTCCTCGATAAAGTTCGGCAAATCATCAAAACCCACAATAGCATAACTTATCAAAGTCTCAGTCAGTGGCGAAGCCAAGAAATTCAATAAGGGTGTTCAAATTTTGAACACCTTTTGCCAGTGGGCTATGCAAGGGTGTTCAAAATCTGTTTTTAATTAATAACAAGTAATATTTTACCTTATATGTCTAATAATATTTCGGCGAAGGGTGGTCAGTTGACCACCCTTCAACCAAAGTAGCTTCGCCCCTGATCTCAGTCCGTGTTAGACTAGTCTGTGTTTGTAAAATTAGGTTGATCACTTTGGTTGCTGTGAAACATGAGATCAATTTTACTTCCATGGAGACGTCAAGGGGAAAAAAGAGGAATAAATTACATTAATATTTGGAAAAAGATTTAAATTTGCTCTTAAACTTTGTGAAATGATCCAAATTTGCCTTCGTTAATAGTTTAGGTCAAATATGCCTTTGCTGTTACAAGATTGGTTCAAATAATGTCCTTATTGTAACGAAAAAAACTATCCACAATTATACATCATTAACAGTAGTATGGTAGTACTATCAATTATAAACTTCACTCCCCTTCACTCCTCACTAGTCAAAAGGTGAAAAACAAAGGCTCACGCTGCCCCCTCCCCCCCCCCTCCCTAAACACCCATCAACCTCCAATTTCTCTCTTTTAGAATGTTTGCTATTAATTCTCGAAACATAAATCAGTTCCATATTTTCTGTTTGTAAAAGGCAAAAGTCCCCTCCACCATATCGTACAGACTTCACAAGAACAAAAAGAATGGAAAAACGTTTCAAGCTTAGAATATCTAAAGTTGTTTCCTCTTTCCATTCCTCTTGCCGTTCCAAAGACCCTTCCATTCTTCCTCAAGATCCTGTCCCTTCCTTCTTCCGATCATCATCCATTAACCTTAACACACAACTCATCACTAGTACCGTCAATAATTTGCCAATCACCCCACCCCCTCCTTCAATACCCCATCACCATCAGCATCCTCATCGTTCCTCCTTCAAACTCCATGTGTCATCGGCTCTGGTAACCGCCGGCTGCCGGTGTAGCTGGGGGAACGGAGAAGCATATGCATCCGATGAAAGCCAAACTAGGTCTTGTTGGATACTTTCCTGCACAAATGCTGTGTCGACTATAAAGTTTAAAAGTTTTATAGCCGTACAAATAATATGATGACATGTTTAGGACCACCTAAATTTTTAGATTAAATTTCATGTCTAATTAAATTATGTCACATAAATTGAAATGAAGCCGGTGAATTTATTGTGAGACTGTCCGAAAAAAAATGAATTTGAAACTGACTTTGTATAGAGTTCTTCAAATACTATACAAACAATGTCTGTTTCGTGCCACACAGTTTCTTACAATCTGTTGTGTATATGTTTATTTTTATAGCAGGTCGTCACGTTCACAAGAATTCAAGTGGAAAAAAGAAGAGAAGTTGCATGGTGTTAATAAAAACGACGATGAGACAGAACAACCTCATAGGAAAATCTCGAACTCTTCTGTCTCCGACAATTCTGACAGTGAGGTTTTAGCCTTACCACCACCCTCTCATTCCATAACAGAGAAGAACAAACAGCGAACTCAAAAGAAGAAAAATAAAACAAGATTTTGCATGAGCACGTCATCTGCTGATGAAAGTGATGGGAATTTTAGTAGGGAAATTTGGGATGAAGAAGAAGAGGAGGCTGAGACATTAATATCATCTTGCAGAAGTTTGGAGTATTCGACTGACTCGTCCTCGGATTTAAACCAACAATTGGAGACCATATACGAGACTACAAAGACAAGGCGTCAAAAAGGGACGATTGGCAGCACCAAGAGGAGGACGGTGAAGCATTCAAAACGCAGCGTTTCGAGGGGCATGAACATTGGTAATGCTTAATGACTTTAAAATTTTATACAACAACATCCCAATATATTCCCATACCATGTGGGGTCTGGATAAAGTAATGTGTAAGTAAACTTTACCCGGTTAAACTCCACTAATCATTATTTGGTAAAATTGAAGGTTAAGGCTTACTGATAGTGCAATATATATATATATAATCTTAAATTCATGATGATTTATGTGATCATCTTATTTAAGAGATTAAAATGCCAGACACAACACACTTTTAGTTGCTTACCTTATCACTATAATATAAGTGTACATTTTAATGTGCATTTACACAAATGGCCCTTTTTATGCCACTAGTTAAATTTAGTCTTACATTTTGCCCATTTGGCTAAATTTGCATGACAGAAGAAAAATTTATCAAACTTCTTTATAAATTAAAGGTCAAATTTATCTCACTAGACTAACGTAGACCAAATTTAAAGAATGGCTTAAAAATGGCCATATGGTGCAAATAATCCATTCTTTTTGTAGTGACGAACCAAGACCTCCTTATTTGTTTCAATATGTGATAATCTCAAAAAATAATTACGTATTTTTTTTTAAAGGGGAACACATTTTGAATTAGTTAATTATATTATGTCTCAACCAGGTAGAAAGCCGTCAGTCTCGACTACATCATCGGACAACGAGCTTCCTCCGAGGTTATCTGTGTTCAAGAAGCTGATACCCTGTAGCGTTGATGGGAAAGTGAAGGAGAGTTTTGCGATCGTGAAGAAATCGGAGGATCCATATGAGGATTTCAAAAGGTCTATGATGGAAATGATTTTTGAGAAACAAATGTTTGAGAAGAATGATTTGGAGCAACTTTTGCAGTGTTTTCTATCACTAAATGCTAAGCATTACCACGGGGTGATCGTTGAGGCTTTCTCTGAGATTTGGAAGACATTATTTTCACCTAATCATAATGATAGTTCTAGTATCTGTAACTTCTAGTAATTTTAATAGTAGTGATTTTTCTTGTGTCATAAATCAAAAGGTTCTAGCTAGGGTTTAATTATGCCTGTAATGGAGAACTAGTATTAGTTGCTAAAATTAGGGTGAAGTTTTTAGGTTGAAATTCCGAGCTGTTTTCAGTTATCATTTTCGTAACTCGCGCGATATGATGCAAAGTTGGAGTTGAACTTTTGTCCACTAATGCTTCTTTTGAATTCTGAAAGTAGCTTTGCATGAAGGGGGTGATAAAGAAAGGGAGAATGATGCAAATAGGATTATTTGGTGTCACTGATTAAATTTTGACCGTAATAAGGAAAGTCTTGAGAAAATAATCTTCGTCATAAATTCTTAGGTAAGTCTTATGGTAATTCGCTTGAATTCTTCCAGTTGCCAAAATTTTGCAAGTTATGTAATTGTCACAAAATTCTAACATTTGCCATATTCTCGTGTAATTTGCCACAAAATTCTGACAGATGGAATCTAAGTTTCAATTTTATCCAACATGAGTTTTCATTTCTGAGTTGCCTTGATTAAAAGTCTAAAATAGATGTGATGTGATATAACTTGATACAAATTAAGAAAATAGATTAATATTGATATTAATGATGGAAAAATAAATTCAAACCACACAATTATACAGCCTTGGCTTTCGAGTTTGATCACCCTCAGACCAAGAAATACCTCAACTGATGTAAGAACAAAATAACAAGATGATAAGAGCTAGAAATAACAGTGTATGCTCCTTATTACAATGTGTATTACAAATGATCAGACTCCCTTTATTATAGTAGGGGTGTCCTACTCTTGATACAATTCTATACAAGGTATAAAATCTCATGATTTGCTAATTAATCGGCCTCCCCTTGATACGTGCCGAGATTTCCGCCGTGATCTCCAATGGATCGCGGATATTTCGGTCTACTGTTATTTGGCTCGGCAAATTTCCCTCGATCTTATTTGGTCTCGATCTTGTTCGGTCCCGGGGTCACGGGCTCAACGATTTAACTCCGCACCTTGGTTCGATATAACCCGAGATCGTGCTTTAACCTATCACATTTCTGTCTCGATTGGTTGTTGGAAAAAAAAAAATATCCCGCCCAGGAACAATATCTACGATAAATACAATAACACAAGAGAGTAACAAAGACACCAAATCTTTTAACGGGGTAAAATATAATACCCGAGCGGAGCAATATTTTCACTATAATATTAGAACTTAGTAGTATCAAGAGACTACTACAACTTCGAAACAAATAACACTCTTTATTTTAAATACCTCACTACAATATTACTCACACTCACTATTTATCTCATAGACTACAATCCGTGGATTACTCTCTCTACGCTCTATTGTGCTCTCTGATTTTGGTGTACTTGAAATGAAGAACGGATGCTCCTATTTATAGTATAAGCTGATGTACATTGCAACCAATCAGAATGTTTTCTCTTTGCAATTTGCATTTGCAAGTTGCAGATCTTGTTACCAAGTTGGTTTTCAAGTCTGCGTTTGTGAAAACCAATTGCACCGCTTGATATTATCTTTTCTTTATTCTTTTTTTTAGTTAATTGGTCCCACAAATTTCTCCCTTAATTTTGATTTTTCTTTTTCATTCCAAGTCTTGATCTCAATTTCTGAAAATCTTCAAACTTGAGAGGCTTTGTAAAGATATCCGCAGCTTGATCATGAGACTTCATATATTTGAGTTCGACTTCCTTCTTGACAATGCATTCTCTGATGAAGTGATACCTTATATCTATATGCTTGTTTCGATCATGATACACTGGATTCTTTGCGAGTGCCTGTACGGATTTATTGTCAATACAAATCTCTGTAGCTTCAATTTATGGTAAATTGAGCTCCTTCAACAATATTTTCAGTCAAATAGCATTGCATGTACATGATGTTGCTGCTATATATTCAGCTTCACAAGTCGAGAGAGTAACAATTGATTGTTTCTTTGAACTCCAAGAAATAATAGAATTACCCAAGAAAAATACAAAATTAGTTGTACTTTTTCTATCATCAATATCTCCCGCATAATCACTATCACAAAATCCCATAAGGTTGAAGTCATTAGAAGAAGAATAAAATAGCCCAAAGTCATTCGTACCTTTTAGGTAACGAAAAATTCTTCTAGTTACTTTCAAATGAGTGGAGGTAGGAGCTTCCATGAAGCGACTTACTACTCCAACTGCAAAGAGTATATCTGGCCTAGTACAAGTCAAGTACCTCAAACTTCCCACAAGACTTTTGAAAAATGTGGGATCCACTTTTTCTCCTTCATCAAACTTGGACAATTTTGTCCCTCTCTATCGCTGTATTCCCGGGGTTGCAATCGAGCATGTTGAACTTCTTCAATATCCCTTTTGTATAGCTTTCTTGAGAGATAAAAATTCCATCATAAATCTACTTCACTTCTAGGCCCAGGTAGTATGACATGAGCCCTACATCTGTCATCTCGAACTCACGGGACATATCTTTCTTAAAAGCTTTAAACAAACTTGGGTTATTACCTGTGAAAATAAGATCATCAACACAAAGACAAAGAAGTAAGATATCTCCATTAGTATGAACTTTAAGGTAAAAAACATATTCATGGAGACAACGAGTAAACCTATTATCTTGAAAATACTCGTCGATTCAACTATTCTATGCTCGTGGAGCTTGCTTTAATCCATATAAAGCTTTCTTCAATCGCAACATTTTATCTTCATGATTTTTGACCACGAAGCCCAATGGTTGTTCAACATAGACTTCTTCTTCAAGATAGCCATTCAAGAAGGTTGACTTGACATCTAGTTGATAGATCTTCCACTTCATTTGTGCCGGCAAAGAGATCAGCAAACGAATCGTCTCCATGCGGGCAACAGGTGCATAGACTTCTTCATAATCAATGTCTTGACTTTGCTTGTAGCCTTTAGCCAAAAGTCGCGCCTTGTATCTCTCCACATCTCCATCAACATTCTTCTTTGTCTTGTATAACCATTTTACTCCAATTGCTCGATGACCCTTGGGAAGAGTTGTTAACTCCCAAGTGTTGTTCTTCTATATTGACTCAATCTCCTCTTCCATGGCTTGTCTCCACCTTTTGTTTGTAACAACTTCATCAAAGTTCATTGGTTCACTGTCAGCAAAGAGACAACATAAAAAATCAAAATTAGTAACTTCTTCTGTGTCCTCATAGAGCTCTTGAATACTCCTTGTCCTTTGCGGCTATTCATTTGAACTTTCTTGAGAAGAGGGAGATGCAACATTGGTTGGATAAGGAGGTGGAGTTGTATCTTGCACAGGTTTCACGGTTTCTGGTTCTTCTTCATCACCAAAGTATGGAAGAAAATCATATGAAGTTTCTTCCTGAGGTTTCCAATCCCATGCCAAATCTTCATCAAATTCAACATCGCGACTTACCACTACCTTTCCACTGCTTGGGTTGTATAATTTGTAGCCTTTTGAACTCGTATTATAGCCAACAAATAAATGCTTGACACTTCGATCGTCAAGCTTTGCTCTCCCTTGATATGGCACATGAGCATAGGCTATGCTCCCAAAGATTCTCAAGTGCTTGACACTTGGCTTTCTTCCACCCCATGCTTCTTGAGGAGTTTGATCTCTAACATTCCTTGTGGGAGACCTATTGTTTAAATAAACTGCACAAGAAACAGCTTCGACCCAAAATTCCTTGGGTATACTTTTAGCTTTCAACATACATCTAGCCATATTAAGAATTGTTCAATTCTTTCTCTCTGCAACTCCATTTTATTGGGGTGAATAAGGTACCGTTAGAGGGCGACGAATTCCATGAGATTGACAGAAGTCATTAAATTCTTTTGAAGTGAATTCGCCTCCTCTATCGGACCTTAAAGCTTTAATTTCATAGCCACTTTCTTTCTCCACAAGTACTTTGAAATTTTTAAAAGCAGCAAAAGCTTCAGATTTTTGGTTCAAGAAATAAACTCAAGTCTTTCTACTAAAGTTATCAATGAAGAGCAGAAAGTATTTACTTTTACCAAAGGAAGGTGGATTGATTGGTCCACACACATCAGTGTGGACAAGCTGAAGCGGTTTGGTTGATCTTGACATGGCCTCCTTTGGAAAACTCTTCCTTGCATGTTTTCCAAGAAGACAAGCTTCACACAATTGATTGGGATGGTTGATTGATGGTATCCCATGTACCATATTCTTTTCTCCCATTGTTTTGAGTGCTTCAAAATTCTTGTGCCCAAATCGCATGTGCCAACACCATGATTCATCTTGCACATTATCCTTCAAACACTTTGCATCAATTGTCTTAAGATTCAAAGAAAATAATCTAGTTCTTGCCATACACTTTAGCAATTAGAATTCCACTTGAATCTCTAAGCCAAAGATGCATATTTTTCATCTGGATGTCATATTCCTTTTCAAGAAGTTGGCCCAAACTCAAAATATTACTTTTTAATTTGGCATATAATAAACATCTTGAATTAACTTGTGACTACCATCTTTACATGAGATCAGAATTGTATCTATCCCTTCGATTTGAATCTTTGAGGTATCTCCACATTACCTCTCACCATTTTATTGATCTCTATAAACTTCTCTTTGCATCCACACATATGATTGCTTGCTCCATTGTCCAAATACCACGAGCTGCAATCATCTCTGTCTTCTTCCTTGAGTGCCATCAACAACGTTGACTCAACTTCTTCTTTCTTGTCGTCAACAAGGTTATCTTTTTCTTCAACATTGCTACGACATTCCCAAGAGTAATGGCCAAATTTATGACAATTATAACACTTAATTTTTGATTTTTCATACCTTTGTCCATTATTTTCTTGGTAGCATCCACGTCCTCTTCCTCCTCTTTGTCCACGACCACGATATCTGAATGTTTGGTGCATTTTAACTTCATTGTTAAAGTTATTACCGTTAATTCTTCCTCTTCCATGACCGTCACAGCCCCGACCTCGTGTGTTTCCTCGATAGCTTTTTTCACCTTCATAATCCTTGAAGGATGCCTGAGTTTTAAGAAGTTGCTCCAATGACACTTTTTGTCTTCTTTTGATCTTTTCTTCATGGGCCTGTAAAGAACCCTCCAGTTGCTCCACCGTCATAGAGTCTAAATCTTTAGACTCTTCAATAGCACACACCACAAAATCAAATTTAGGTGTTAAAGTGCGGAGGATCTTTTCTACCACACGGACATCTTCTATGTCCTCCCCATATCTTCTTAGTTGATTTACAACAACCCTCATTTTTTAACAATAATCCGAAATGCATTCAGATTCTTTCATTTTTAAAACTTCAAAATCAGCCCTTAGAGTTTGAAGTTTTACCTTCCTCACCTTGTCAACTCCTTGGAGAGAATTTTTTTAAAATCTCCCAAGCTTCCTTTGAGGTGGTAGCATCTGCCACCTTCTCAAACATGACATCATCCAAACATTGGTGGATGAGCGTGAGGGCTTGTTGATCCTTTTTCCTTGTCTTTGTCAAGACATCTTTTTCATTTTAAGGTAGAGCTTCCTCATTATCCGATTGCATATCCTCTGTCTACGATTTCCCACACATCCTGGGAGTCAAGAATGACTTTCATACGTAGACACCATTTTTCATAATTATCTTTTGTGAGACGGGGATACAGAAAAGACAGCGGACCATTATTCGTCATGGCTCTGATACCATATTGTTGGAAAAAAAATAATATCCCGCCTAGGAATAATATCCACGATAAATCACAATAACACAAGAGAGTAACAAAGACACCAAATCTTTTAACGGGGTAAAATACAATACCCGAGGGGAGGAAGATTTTCACTATAATATTACAACTTAATAGTATCAAGAGACTACTACAATTTCGAAAGAAATAACACTCTTTATTTTAAACACATCACTACAATATTACTCACACTCACTATTTATCTCACAGACTACAATCTGTGGATTATTCTTTCTACGCTCCATTGCGCTCTCTGATTTTGGTGTACTTGAAATGAAGAACGGATACTCCTATTTATAGTATAAGCTGTTGTACCTTGCAACCAATCAGAATGTTTTCTCTTTGCAATTTGCATTTGCAAGTTGAAGATCTTGTTACCAAGTTAGTTTTCAAGTCTGCGTTTGTGAAAACCAATTGCACCACTTGATATTATCTTTTCTTTATTCTTTTTTTTTTAATTAATTGGTCCCATATTGGTAACAAAATAGGCGAATTCAGTTTCGATCGTATACAAGTAAATGTAAGTAACATTGACGCTATGAAGAAGCTGATTTTACTCACAAACTACAAAGTTATAGACCCACAAAATACGGATCAGTAATTTGGAGATCTTTTTTGGTCACTTACATGTTGTTTTGGCGGAAATGTTGATTCAGCTCATTTTCGACAAAATAAAAGATTTTTTTTGCAATCACCCTTTTTTTTTTTTTTTCTTTTTTAAAAAAGAAAAAACTTACAAATCTAGTTTTCTTTTCTCTAATGAAAGTTGAATCGTGATCTTTTATAATTCTCTTCATTGAATCCCTATGCTATCAGCCTATCACTCTTTCATTTTACTATGACAATTCCTGATAGAATCAAGGGTATTTCGTCGTTAGCTTCGAAATATTAATTACTACATTCAGTAGTACTTTTTTGGTGATAATAATTCAAGCTCAGCATAGTTAATTATTTACTAATTATATAATTCGAGCACCGAGTGGGCTTGGTTTGAAGACAAGTTACACTGGAATTAGTTATACTAAAATTAATTATGTTGAGATTAGTTATCCTAATATTAATTCTTCTTGATTGTTTGGTATGTTTATTAATCCCGGAATTGTCAATTTTACTGCTTTATCCTAGGATAACTTATCATGAGATTGCTATTCCACCCTCTGATGGGTATAAGTTATTCCGGTACTATTTTATATCCCAGGATAACTTATCCCAAGATTAATAACCAAACAAGGAATAAAGCGCTACAAAATTTTTATCTCAAGATTATTTCTGTCCTTCCATCTCAACCCCTCCTCTCTCCTCAAGAAAATAGAAAAAGAAAAGGGGCAATTTACACTTAAGAATTGCCTATTGGAGTAGCATAAAAGCAGAAAAGTACTAGCATAGATGATTGGACAGGGGAAGTAATGATTTTTGAAGACAAACAGAAATGATCAGAATTATAGAAAATAATCATCTCTACCTTACGGGGTTAAACTAAAGAATAGATGATAATGTTGCTCTTTGGTTGCACAATTTGAAATTAGCCATGTTTATGGGTCCGCAAATTTCCTTCACTTATCACCCACACCAACTCATAATAATTTCTTTTCCATTTTTTTTGGGCAGGGCATTTGATATTGAAGTTTCGCTGGTAATTAACTATGCATTAATTCTAAATTAGTTAATATCAATTATATGTGTTTTTATATTTATTTAGTTATAAACGGGCTGATAATACTACTCTTTTTAATTCAGTTGTAAAAAGTGCTCTTGATCAGGTATCAGCAAACCCTTGGAGAATTGCTTTTAAATTATTAACAAATACAAGAATTTCACTCTCAAATGTAGTATTTCTTTCGTTTCATTTATATATATATGATGCTGTTTGATTGGTAAGGATATTAATAAGTAAGTAAAAGACTTTTGGTAACGTTAAAACTACTCTAAAATTTATAGTAAACATGTCATGATATTTTTGTAATTATAAGAGTATGTCATTTAGTTAAAATGAAAAATTTAAAATTAAAGAATATTCACATAAAAGTTAGTACATGTTTTATTTTTCAGGATGTTAATTCCCTTTATAATATTAGTCAATTAAATTGATTATAGGCAGTTGGCTACTTGGATCATGGGCCATTTGATATTGTGTTGAATGCTCAATTCATAAAAGTTATGGTGAACGTTTGGAGTTGAATCATAAGTCAGATTAAGAGCTTAAAGAACAATGGATGTCCTAATTTTAGATTAAGTCAAGTAAGTAACGGGTACAAATACTAGATTGAACTTCAGATAAGTGGTCTGAAAAGTTGCATTAATCTTTAATTGTAGAGATCCTAAAGTCTTGGACAATGTTCACTTGAGGTCCTACCAGCACTTCAGCAATACTAAAAGAATTACCAAGACATAGGTACCAGGTAACAATCTTTCACACAATAGGTGTCTACGCACGCGGATTTCACAGTAGAAATGTAGGGTAAAGCTATGTACAATAGACCCTTGTGGTCCGGCCCTTCCCTGGACCCCGCACATAGTGGGAGCTTAGTGCACCACGCTGCCTTATTAGATGTTGGCATACGCAAATACTGCTATGATACATTACATAGCTTGGAATCCCATGAACATAACTGATAACATATTAAAAGCTACATCATGCAAAACTCAGACGTGGTATTATGTTTTGTATAATTGCAGAAATACAGCAGGAAATGCATACGCAAAAGATAGCGAGTTGTTGAGTTGATATTAGCTATACTCTTGTCCTTATTCATTTTCTATTGTGTTGAAGATGCTATGCTAATGCTTTCTGTACAATGTCAAGAATGATGGTGTATTCTATACTTTCCGTTATCCTAACTATAGCAAAATTGGCAGAGGCAGGATCTTGTAATCTTGCATCAATTATCTATATTTACCTTGACCAGTGAAAAGCTACTGCATTTATTGGAGATTGTCATTGTAGCCACTCTTGAAACAGCATAACCAACTCTTGCTTTTCTTCTTCTTATTTTCCGCACCCTTATCCATCAAACTGCTGGTGCCAGGAGAATTAGCAATCTCTTGGCTCGCGGATTGACCTACATCAGAGAGGTTTGGAGTTATGGTTTGCGGAGTATATGCATCAGGTTGCTCCCCCTCAGCAAGATCTGGAGTTATCATCTGTGGGATATATGCGTCGCCAAGGATGTTTGCAAGGATATCTGATATTTGCGCAAATTCTGGTCGATCTGCTGGATCCTCCGACCAGCAGGAGCTAATGAGGGGTAAAATCTCCTTAGGAATGTTATCCGTGCTAGGCCTTAAATTCTGGAATTTTACCAAGGAAATGAAAATTATATTCTACCTCAGTGAAAACACCAACAATTACGCCTCAATACCAAGCAAGCATCTATATAACTCCAACGTTTAAACTAATACTAGTAGCATATAGTCAAACTTCAACACAATGGAAAATGATTATAACTGTAATATTCTAAGGTACAGAACCATACTTTAGCTGTAGCATCCGCTGCCATTATGTCGGTTTTTCCCTTGAATGGAGTGTCGTTGGTGAGTAGCTCCCATAGAACCATCGAGAAACTGTAGACATCTACTTTATGATTGTAGTGTTTCTTTGCCCCATAATCAGCTGGTTCTGTGTACAATAACTGGCATCGGCGAAAAGGTAAGCATATGATATGATTTTAAGCAGGAAGTAAAATTTTTAGCTCAATGTAAAATATACCTCAGGAGCCATCCAGCGATATGTACCAGCTTCTGCGGTCATTTCAGTTTCTGCCACCACCCTAGCTAACCCAAAGTCAGCTAGTTTAATTCTTGTCTTGTCTTCTGTGAGGAGTAGATTACCTACAAATGAATGAGACAGATTTTGAGAATGAAAAAGTTCAATGTACTACTGCCTACTTACTTCAGTCACGTAAACATAAAACTTGAAGCGAAATAGAGAACTGAGAGATAAGGCGGAATACTTGGCTTCAGATCACGGTGAATGATGCCAATGGCATGCAAATACTCCATTGCCCGAGAAATTCCCAATGCAAAACTTAGAGAAAGGTTCAAATCCGGACAATGTGGTCGGATGCTCCACAAGTACTTCTGAAGTGTGTCACCTTTCATTAACTCCGTGACTAATATCAAAGCTGGTTCCATGGAGACACCAATAAACTGCAAGGATTAGATGAAATAAGCATAACCGGTAAAAAGGAAACCAATCACCAATACTCTATGCTACATTCTATATTGAACAGGTCTTTATATTTGATATGATTACATACAACACATAGCTATCGATTATATTGTCTTTCCTATGTTAAACATCAAAGTCAACAATGTCCTTCTTGATTTAGACTCTTCGATTAAGTAAAAACTCGCAGTGACTCCAGCTAAACTAAGGTAAACACATTTCTTGTTAACACCACATACCTTCATAATGTTGTCATGCTTCACTCTAGATAGCATCGTAATTTCCCTTTCAAATTTCACCTTCCTCTCGGGACTTACATTTGAGCATTTCTCTGGCTGTATTACTTTTATCGCAACAGGCTGTGATTTATATCTGGAACATGAAATAAAAAATGTGCTTCAGAACAGCAATTAATATGAACTTCAGTACAAAAGACCTTTGCAAGAGTATATTCTCGGATTTCATATATTAGCAGAAGTATCAGCGTAGCTTCATTTATGTCATCCTGTTACTACTGAAATCCCATCAGATTACCAATTATCAATTCAGTGAGAGAAGTAGCAGATTTTAAGCACTTTGGATAAAAGAACAGATAGTATATCTGCAAATTCTGCTAAACAGTTGAAAGAGACCTCAGTATTCATATCAACCTTACTTTTGAACTACTACTTTAATATTCTCTTCCACTATTAACTCAGTATTCATAAGTCAGATTATCAATCAAATGTTGTCAGATAAAATGGAATAGAGGAAGTACTTAAGAAAACTAATATATCAGCTGCAAAGTTATACATTGTAGTTCTAAGAGATGGGATCCATTACAATTTAAGGAACATTCCATAACTCCCCTTTCATAGGACTACTCCAATATTAAATTCTTCATTTGAGTCACACTGCCTGCTTTAGCAGAGAGACTCAAGTCTCAAGACCTTTTAGAAAAACATCAATTAACTTCATTATAATCTCACAATATCTCTCTTTTATTCACTTTTAGGACTGGCTATACTCTGACGCTCATAAATGCAAAACTTGTTTTTAAATGAGAAAATGAATTTTTATATTTGACCACCACACACAATCCAGGATGCTCTATTAATGTAATATAGTCTAAAGTCTATACTAGAGAGAATTTTTTCCAGTATCATAATTCACATGTTCTCCTACAAGCACCAGACATTTCTTTCAGTTTGTACAATTTCTCTTTTCTTTTCTTTTCTTTTCTGTTTTGAAGATTATCACATGATAAATTAATCAAGAAATAAGCATAATGCAGACAATTAGCAACCTTACATACAAAATTTTGAATAATCCAAAACATTTACCACACTTAACTTGAAGATAGAAACAATTCTTAATTCCCAAAACAGATAGCAACTGAATTACGCACTAAAAGATAATTTAGCCCCTAAAGACAAATATAACAAGAATGACAGAAAAATAGTCTCAAAAGATAAGAAGGAACAGATTCATATGGCCGGCAATTCAAGAATGATCAAGTCCATTCAAAGAACGAAAATTCGGATAAAACCCAAATCAACAAATTAATGCAAGATTACTAGAACAAGAAAATGAAACTACTGAGAGAAGTAGAAATCAATCAGAGAAAAGGGGTACTCACAATCCTTGGTAAACCACAGAATAACGAGCTTCACTGATAATAGGTCCAATTGAAAGCTGTTGTAAATCGATCAATAGACTCTTGTCAATACTGATAGTAACATTTTGGGAATCAAGATTGTCACTTTTTGGAACGTCAAGATTTGGAATATCCTTCTCGTCTGCCATGGATATTAAGCAAAATGTTGCATTAACTAAGAGAGGGAGAGAATGTGTTGAGTTTTTATTTGGCAGAAGTCTTTTGGGCGTGGGAATGGCGTTGTATCTATTTGAATTAGAGATGCAGGGAGAGAAATAAGAGGGAAGAGCGGTTTTAATCAGCTACCTAAATATATTGGTGAATAAGCAGTGCTCGCGTTCTGCATGGTTGCCACGTGTACAAATGAAGACTGTTTTAGGGGCTGTTTGGCAATAACAAAATTTCACTTTTTTATGGAAAATTTTTACTTTTTTTGAAATTAGTGTTTGACTGTGAAAATTTCAAATTTCACTTAAAGTTTAATTTCGGAGTTTTTTGAAAATTTTAGGACCCGTTTGGACATAGATTATCAAATATTTATTTAAAAACTTGATTTAGATGAAGTTTGATATGAAATTGAAAATGTGTTTGGACATGAATTTTGGAGCAAGTTTTGACATGTTAAGTTTTTTTTCCAGCTGAAAAGTTCCAAATGATCATGATTTGGCCCAAAAAGAGGTCTTAAGCTATATTTGGGATTTGAAGTTTTGGTTTTCAAGATCTCCTAAAAACTAGATTATTTTTATAAACAAACACATACTTGAATTTTATTTTTGTGAAAAAAAAGCTTTAAAATTTATGGCCAAGCGCCTACTTAACAACTCCAAAAGGCTATTTTTTATAATTTTCACTTCAAATCACTTATAAAAATTTAAAAAAATAGCTCCAAATTATATTCATGTCCAAACAAAACTCTAACTTTCAAATAGTTTTCAATTTCACTTGAATTTTTTTCTACTTTTTTTCGAAATTTCACAATTCTTATGTTCAAATGCCCACTTACATTCTCAAGGGCTCAATTGTAATTGGTATGCACAAAGATTGAAATTTGTCAATTACTATTAATTAGAAATTTCTAAAATTAAACCTCGAAAATGAAGAACTTCTTGATAGTAATGTAAATTGTTAGGATCGAAATAATCAGGTGTCATGCGTAAGCTAGTAAAGCAAATCTTGAACGACGATAAATCAGACAACAAAAGAGAAACATATCAAAAGAGACAAAAATAATTAACGTGGTTCGATTATTTGATCTACGTTCACAGGCGAAGGATGAGCTATCCACTATAGAAAAAAGAGTACAAAATATCGAGAGAACAACCTCACAAAGAGGCAAACACAAGTGATAAACTAACACTTGTCCCGAAATTCTCCGCCTAAACAATACTCTTAAACTCCTTAAGGACTACATTGTGGATGCTATTGAATAAGAAGGAATGATCTTCAATATATAAAAGCGTTAAACATTTTCCTCCTAAAAAAAGGGATTACTAAATATGAGAGATATATAGTATCCTTCTAAGAAAAGGAAAACTCAATTATGGTAAATATATTTCCCTTTCCTTCAAGAGATAGGAAAACCAAATATGGTAAAAAAATCTGGACAAACATCTAACAAATGTCCCCCTTGCCTTGAATTTTCTGAAAAAATAAACTTGATCCACATTTGTCACGTAACCTTCAACATGTTACATCTCCACCACAAAGTTTATCTCAATGTGAGAAACCGTTTGGTCAAATTTCTCATACAAAAATCATGATTACCGTCAAATAGGTGGCGCCTATAACTAAACTCGCCTAGATGAACCTGTCTTGAACCTCGCTCTAATACCACTTGTTATGCCGAGAAAAGAGGCAAATCTAAATATAAACAAGATAAAGAACACTAAATTTTAACGTGAAAAACCCTTCAAATCGAAGGTAAAAACTACAAGATCACAAAGATTCAAAAAGCTCCACTATATAAATCTTTAAAAGACTTTAGCATATAAGAGTAATTTTTTCTCTTAAAGCCAAAAGCAACTCCAAATAGGAATAAAATTTAATTCAATTCCGAATAGGAATGAAAATTAAAATAGAATAGAATTAGCCCATTAGGCCTTTGGCTCGACAATATGGGCATGGCCCAACATAGATTTACCTTTTCAATAAGCATTTTTAGCCGAAGTTGAATTAGTATGGTCAATAGATTTTGGATACTCAGATTGCGTGAGTAAAAATAAAACTCAGGTTTATTAGTGAATTATGGTCTTTAATAACTGTAACGACCCGACCGGTCGTTTTGAGCTTTAGCATTCTATTCGTGGTTTGAAACTTTGAATAGCTTCATATTATGTATTATGACTTACGTGTATGGTAGGTTTCGGTTTTCGAGCGGTTCGGGATTGATTTGGAAGAATAATTCTCGTTTTAGAAGTTGTAATTGGAAGAGTTAATCAAGGTTTGACTTTTGGTAAACGGACTTGGAATCAGGTTTTAATTATTCCAATAAGTTTGTATGATGATTTTGGACATGTCCACAATGTTTGGTTAAATTTCGAGGAGTTTTTGATAACTTTGGGTTGTATGGTGATTGTTTTCGGCTTCGACGTCGATTTGAGCATAAATGTTACCATATTGCCAAAACGGTCTTTGATTCATATTTCGACTAAATCATTATATCTGTATCGTAATTTTGGTACCATAGCAACTGAAATCATCAAGTTTCAACATCGTATAAGGTATTTATGATCATTTTACTAAGAATTGGGTTGCTAGATTTTTCAAATTAATTACGAAAATTACCACTGAATTCGTATTTAAAAATTTGCACTATTTTTAAATATTGAAATCAACATATCTCCTTCATTATAAGGTCAAATAAAGTGGTTCAAAAGCCTAACTTGATTGGAGTTTTACGAGGAATCCATTGAAGGCATTAAAAACGAGTTTTGGAATCATTTAGCACAAGAAACGAGGTAGAACAACTGGACGTATTTGGTTATTACTATTGTTGGAGTTTTTCTCATCTTAAAAGTTTGGGATTGGAAAAATTCAAGGATGTTCTTCAAGTTTCTTCAATGGGGGTAAAGTCTAAACTATAACCTAAGTATTTTCCTTTTGATTCATTCCCTTGGTTTAAGCTTTAATCTATGATTTTAATTGAAAACCCATTTAATTCTTTAAATCAAGACCTAGAGTTATGTCCTAAATTTTCAAAATTAAAAATAGGTTATAGACATTTATTCTCGATTCCTTTTGGGGTTTTGTTCTCCTATATTAGGAGAATAACATACTCGAATTTGGCGAGTTTTGGAGGAGTATTTTGGGAGATATGAGATCTAACTAGTGTGGGTTGAACTCTTGGGTTATGAACACCCAAGAGCGGTGTTTTGGCGAATTGGTTGAGCTATAGGAATCCTATTGAGTTAGTTTTTGTTCATGTGAGCTTGTATTGGTTCGGTATTTTCCCGGGTAAGCTTGGATTCAGAATCCAAGGTAGGCCTGACATTGACTTTTGTTGACTTTTTGGTTAACTTTGAGCGTTTGATTAAAGATTTGACCTTTATCGATTGGGTTTATTTTTTTTGGCATTATTTGATTTTCTCAATTTGCGTTTGGCTAGTTTCGATCCGTTCGGAGGTCAATACGTGCGGGATAGCATTTCTAGAGTATTGTTTGGCTTGCTCGGTATTGGATTCGATTTGTTCGAGGTAAGTAACACCTCTAAACTTGGTGCTGAGGGTATGAATCCCTGGACATACATGTTATGTGTTTGGTGTTGAGGTGAAACACATGCTAGGTGATGGGCTTGTTGGTGTACACCACGTGAATTATGACTCGATTGATTCTATGATACTGTATAGTTACCAAATCTTGTTTCTATCCATGAAATTTCTACATGCTAGAGTAATTGAGATGTGATCCATATTAGAAATCATGTTTAGGCTAAATGATTATTCTGTTGGGAACCATAAAGGTTATTTTTGCTGTTGAGTTATTTGTTTAAATTGCAATTACATACTCAGTCACATTCATTCATTTGCATATCGTATCTCAGTCTCTGTTATCATTTAATGTTACATCGTGTATCATTATTTGGGATGATTGACATGAGACTTGTGAGCCCAAGAGACTAGAGAGATTGATGTCTAAGTTGAGGCCGAGGGTTTATTTGTGAGTGATATTTATGGGATCAGTCTGTATGCCACAATAGGCTTTATTGATTCATGATGGGATCGGGCTGCACGTCGCAACAAGTTTTATTGATTCATAATGGGATCAGGTTGCACGCCATAACAGGTTCTATTGATTCCTGACGGGATCGGGCTACATGCTGCAACAGTCCATGTTGGCTTATATTAGCGCATGGGCAGGATCCGTCCCTCCGAAGTCTGACATACCAGCAGTGAGTGTAGGTACCGAGTGTCGATTGCCAAGTGATTGAGTGTACCGAGTGATTGAGTGTGAGACAGTGAGATTGAGTACTCTAAGAGTGTGAGTACATGAGTTCATCACTGTGATGCATTACATTTGACATGCATACTTGGCATGTATGCATAGAGATGCATTCTTCATGCTAAACGGTATTGTGACATTCATGGCTTCGCATGCACATTGACATGTAGGCATAGAGATGTACTTTTCTATGCTATCTGATAATGAAACGTCTTACATGTTGTTGAAAGTTTTTGGGAAAAATCAAAGTTTTATGATATTCTCATATTTTGGTAATTTCGGTGAAAGATTTGAGTTTTACTGTTATACCTGAAAAGCATGCCTAATTTCCTTAACTGCAAACGAGATGAGCATTATATCTTTGAGTTATTACTTGTACTGCTTTTATTATATTGTTACGATTTGTTCTTGGTTATTGGTGTTGGACTCTAACTGGTTTTCAAGGTTGTCACTACTTTCAACCTAAGGTAAGGTTTGTTACTTATTAAGTACATGTGGTCGGTTGTACTTATACTATACTTCTGCACCTTACGTGAAGATTTTGGAGCTGATGTTGCTGTGTATGGCGGGAGCTGGGATTGAAGATGTACCTGCATTCTGATTATTGCTGCATCTTCTTCTTGGTAGCTTTAGATTTATAAATCTTTTGATGTATTTTTAGAACAGATGATGTATTTATTTCATACCAGCTTGTAAACTCTAAATCTTAGAAGCTTATGATTTGTACTACCAATCCTTGAGATTTTGTATAAAAGTTCAGTTATTTCATCATTTTTTTCTCAGTAAATCTCATTTGAATTAGATTATTGCTAATTGTCTTACCTAGTGGGTTGGGTTAGGTGCCATCACGACTAGTTGGATTTTGGGTCGTACAAGTTGGTATCATAGCTCTAGGTTCATAGGTTCTATGATTCTTGAGCAAGTGTCTAATAAATTCTTACGGATCAGTATGATGTCGTCCATATCTATCTTCGAGAGGCTACAATGCATTTAAGATAAACTTCCCATATATTTTTCCTTATAGTGCAATATTGATTCAGCTTGAAGCGTATATCTTTGAATTCCTTTCACTCACTCATTTACGCATGTGAGCGCTCGGTATCAGCTGTACATCAACGACTTGTGGATTCCATAGATGAGGTGTGATATGTATTTTCTATGTTTTGGTGATGGGCTAGTCTGGAGTACTTGAGGTCCAGTTTGGACTGCAACTTAGGCTCGATAGTTTCAGTTGTGTGAGCATGTGCTTTTGGACTTTTATGTCCAGTGGTGTCCCTATGAATGGGAGTGGTGGCTCGGTGAGTGATTGGATGGCTATATGATGAGTAGGATGTGATTGCGGGATATGTTCAGATGGTTTGAATATGACGAGAAGAGTTTTCTTGAGATGTGAAAAGGACTATTAGATGCTCGATTTCTATGGATATGTCATCCAGTCTTGACTTATGAAGGTTTTTGTGAGATTCTTTCGTGTTATTTCATTTGTGGAACAAAGTAGATTTTCATGTCTTGTTGATGAGTTCAGACTCCGGAAGATTAAGTGATTGCATAGTAGTTGTGGCTGTGAAAGGTTATAGAGAGATGTCAATTTGAGGTTAGGCAGGTGAGTTATCACCTATGGGGTAATCTACGGATGTGTGATTCTTATGATATTGTGTGGGGGATTTCTTTTCTACTAGTGGGTATAGGTGATGCGGTTTGAGTTTGGATTGGTTGAGAAAGTTCACATGATCGTCATGAGGATGAATGGGAGCTTAACAGATGGTTTGAGGTATTATATGGTTTGTGTTGCATGAGCTTATGAAGGATTTAGTTGAATCGCATTGTGGTATTATGGCAGTAATAGAGTATGGGAATTGTGAGTTATCAAGTGTTTTAATATATGGCTTTGAGCCAAGTGGGGGAGTTTGCTATCGACGATTTGATTGCATGGTTATGTGTTGTATTGGTTTCGGTCTGAGGTATACATAAAGATCGATTATGACTTGCAGAGGTTAGTTTTTGTACTGGTTTTGGTTTGAGGCATACATAAAGATCGGTTATGACTTGCAGATGTTAGTTTTGAGGATGACTTAAGTAAGGAAATTTCTGGATGCATGGTGTATTACACTTTATGGGTATATCGGAATCATGGAATATTGAATTGTTATTCGTGGAGGATGTAGTGAGCATGTAGTAGGAATTTTATCAATTGTGTTAATGCAAAGTTACTTCTTTGGGTATTGTCGTGCTACTAGGGTGCAGGTAGTTCCGCCAGTTTGGGTGGTGCATTGAGATTTGAGCAGAGTGGATGACTCTCGAGAAGGTTCTGATGGATTCAAGATTTATATGTAGTAATTGAGAATTTTCGAAGTTGTATATGGCTGAGTCTGAGATTTACATAGGATGGAGTCAAGACTCGTGGAATTTTATATCATTATGGATTCTACATTTCAGTATCAGGAAGGTGAAGAAAATAACTTTAGATTCATAGAAGGTCTCTTCAGAGTGGGTGCCTCGGTTGTGGTACTTTTGGGGTGCTTAATAGGGAATACAATGGCTTATGGGCCTTAGGGCGGTGCAGTTGTATCCAGAGATCTCTTGTGGTGAGCTTTGGGTAAGGATCGTGGAATTTTGGCAAGGATAAGTGTCATCTTGGGGGTAATTCAGAAGGAACTCAGAAAAATAGAATAACTTGGTAGTAGGTTGGATCAGCACGGTAATGGATATGATCAGTTCTTTGGTTACTTATAATGTGGTGAATCTCTACAGGTGTATTGTGGAAATACTCTTGTGTTTGGCGACCTTCGTTGCTTGGTTGAGTTAGACGGATTCAATTCTAATGGTTTGGTTATGTGCAAATGGGTTTCGAAGTGTTCTCAACGATTTCTTCCATAACGTGAGAGGGATTTATCTACATGTATGAAGGGCATGTTGCGTATTGTCATTTTCTCCGAGATGAGATCAAATGGAAGATTTTTGACTGATCGGGTATGTATTCTGCTGGTGACTCAGAGTTGATTATGAGATTCTCATGGTTTTCATATGATGGGATGATAGATACGGCGTGTTGTATCAGATTGAGATCATGTGTAAGGTCACAGTTCAGTTTTGAAGGGAAGGTCATGAATTCTTAGACAACATGGGTAGTTTCATATGACTAGATAAATGCTATTACTATTTGGTATTGCTTGATAAGTGTGCGCATTTCAGAAGGCGCACTGTGTTTTGACTTACGAATTCTTCATTAGTATTGCGGTACTCACCTGGTTGATCGACTGTTGATCTTCAGACTTTGCTATGTAGCATGGATGAATTATGGAAGTATTTCTTATGGGGATGATTATGTATGATAGATGTGTTTGTCATTCAAATGGTGGGATTGGGATCAGCTATGGTGATTCATGTGTTCTATGGATTTGGAGACTGGGAGTTCTTAGAAGCACATTATTTTGCGGTTTCGAGCTGTAAAGATGTGTCCAAAGTTAGCTAGATGGTAGTACATGCTATGGTTAGGTTATTGTGGACTTTTGGAGGGCTATGTATCCATTTGGGGATTACTGGAGTTGATTTGAGGGCTCATTGGTAGGCCTAATGAGGATGTGTATTCAACACCAAGTCGGATATATTGACTTAACACCGTTATTGCTGAAAGGTATGTCATTCGATTAGAGTTGAGCTTCTTCGTGTTCTGATATATTCTATGTGTTACTCTTCTATTCTACGGGGGGTTGTGATTTGTTGGTTATATGCAAACCCGATGCGGTTCTGTTTGGTCCTTGCAGCAAAATTCTAGTGAAATAGTTAATTGGGTGTTGAATGGTTGATTGCGCCTTGGTTAGGGTCTTTTCGGGCTGTGGTATATCGTGTTATTTTCTTCTTCATATTTATGGTAATGCACTTCGTGTACTTAATGTCGAATTGCGTGTGGTTGTTGATTTTGAGCATTGTGGCTTGAGATATTTCATATGGACCGACATTTAGATTGGGCCATGCATCGCAGCGACGTTATGCTAGGATATGATTCTTTGTGCTTATTTCATGTGTTATGTTTCCCCTTGTGTGGTGGATTGATAGCATTGCGCTTTGTGGCGGTATCTGTTGAGCTGGCAGGATGGTTTCTTCATTTCCATTCTCTTTCCATTAATGGTTATATTTGACTTATTGTTCATTGGTGCACGTATTGCATGGTATGTGGATCTAGGTAGGATTTGCGTGACAAGTCGGTCGAGTAGCTTATACTAGATGAGATGAGGTTATTGGGCTTGAAATGAGTGTCATCGGATTTGATTAAGGTATGTTTGCAAGAATTGTGTTACTAGTCAGCTTAGATTTTGGCTATGGTTCTTATCGGGCAAGAGAGCTCCACGACTTGTTAATCTAATGGTTAGTTATGAGTTTCTGTATGTTTCTTTCATAATTGGTAGTGTACGAAGGTTTAGAACAAGATTTTAGTTGATATGAGGTTTGTTGCCGGTGTCAGATTGGTTATCGAGCAACTATTGCGGTCAGAAGTTATTGCTGTGAGTATTTGAGTTATGTGGTATATCATGTGATTATGTCTTGAGATATGGTTATGGATTGATACAACCTGTTTAGAGTTATATGGTTCATAGATGCAAGAATCGGGTCATATAATGAGTTCCAGATGTTAGGTATTTGGGTTTTAAGGTTTATGGACTAAGGTTGAAGTTAAGATCCTTTGTTAGGTGGTGTTGTCGGGCTTATATGGATTGGGGTGACGTGGGATCACCCATGGTTATGTGTATGGTGAGGGTATATGGTGATTTGATGGCTTTGGAATGACTCTTGGCACGTTCGAGGACGATGAACGTATGTTTAAGTGGGGGAGAATGTAACGACCTGACCGTTCGTTTTGAGCTTTAGCGTTCCATTCGGTGGTTTGAGACTTTTAGTAGCTTCATATTATGTATTATGACTTGCATGTATGGTTGGTTTCGGTTTTCAAGCGGTTCGGGATTGATTTGGAAGAATGATTCTCGTTTTAGAAGCTTTAAGTTGCAAGAGTTGACTAAAGTTTGACTTTTGGGTAAAAACTCGAAATCGGGTTTAAATTATTCCAATAAGTTTGTATGACTATTTTGTACAAGTTCACAAAGTTTGGAGAAATTCCGATGAGTTTTGGATAAGTTTGGGTTGTATTGTGATTGTTTTCGATTTTGACGTCGACTTGAGCATAAAGGTTACCATATTGAGAAAACGGCCTTTGATTCGTATTTCGACTAGACCATTATATCCGTATCGTAATTTTGGAACCATAGCAACTGAAATCATCACGTTCCGACATTGTATGAGGAATTTATGGTCATTTTACTAAGAATTGGGTTGCCAGATTTTTTTAAATTAATTAAACGAAATTGCCACTGAATTCATATTTAAAAATCTGTACTATTTCCAAATATTGAAACCAATATATCTCCCTCATTATAAGGTAAAGTGGAGTGATTCAAAATCCTAACTGGAATTTCACGAGGAATCCATTGGAGACATCAAGAGCGAGGTTTATGATCGTTTGCCACAAGAAACGAGGCAGAACAACTGGGCATTTTTGGCTATTGATGTTGGAGTTTTTTCACATCTTGAAAGTTTGGGATTGGGAAAATTCAAGATGTTCTTCAAGTTTATTCCATGGGGTAAGGTCTAAACAATATCCTAAGTATTTCCTTTTGATTCATTACCTTGGTTTAAGCTTTAATCCAAGATTATAATTGAAAACTCATTTAATTCTTTAAATCAAGACCTAGAGTTATGTCCTAAATTTTAAAAATTAGAAATGATTTAGAGACGTTTATTTCTCGATTCCTTTTGGGGTTTTGTTCTCCTATATTAGGAGAACAACATAATCGAATTTTGAGAGTTTTGGAGGAGTATTTCGGGAGATATGGGACCCAACTAGTGTGGGTTGGACTATTGGGTTATGAACACCCAAGAGCTATATTTTGGCGAATTGGTTAAGCTATCGAACTACGATTCAGTCAATTTTTTTTTCTTGTGAGCTTGTATTGGTTCTGGCTTCGCTCGGGTAAGCTTGGATTCGGAATCCAAGACGGGCCCGACATTGACTTTTGTTAACTTTTTGGTTGATTTTGGAATTTTAATTAAAGATTCGACCTTTATCGATTTGATTATTTTTCATTGGCATTATTTGATGTCCTCGAGTCGCTTTTGGCTAGTTTTGAGCTGTTCGGAGGCCGGTACGCGGGAGATGGCATTTTTAGAGTATTATTTGGCTTGCTCGGTATTGGATTCAGTTTGTTCGAGGTATGTAACACTTCTAAACTTGGTGCTAAGGGTATGAATCCCTAAAAACATATGTGTTATGTGTTTGGTGTTGAGGTGACGGGCGTGTGGGCGTGCACCGTGTGAATTATGACTCGGTTGATTCTATGGTACTGCGTAGTTACCAAATCTTGTTTCTATCCATGAAATTTCTATGTGCTAGAGTAAGTGAGCGGTGATCCATGTTAGAAACCATGTTTAGGCTATATGTTTATTCTGTTAGGACCCACTAAGATCATTTTGACCATTGACTTATTTGTTTAAATTGTAATTACGCACTCAGTCATATTCATTTGTTTGCATATCATATCTCAGTCTCTGTTATTATTTATTGTTACATCATGTACCATTATTTGGGCTGATTGACATAAGATTTGTGAGCCCGAGAGACTGGAGAGATTGGTGACTAAGTTGAGGCCGATGGCCTGATTCTGAGTGATATTTATGGGATTAGGCTGCATGACACAACATGGGATCGGGCTACAAGCTGCAGCAGATTTTATTGATTCATGATGGGATCGGGCTACACGCTACAACAGGTTTATTGATTCATGATGGAATGAGGCTGCCGCCGTAGGACATGTTTGTCTTATATTAGCGCTTGGGCAGGATCCGCCCCTTTAGAGTTTGGCATACTAGCATTGAGTGCAGGTACCAAGTGCCTAAGTGATTGAGTGTCGAGTGTTGATTGTCGAGTGCCTAGTGATTGAGTGTACCGAGTGATTGAGTGTGAGACATTAGATTGAGTACTCTGAGAGTGTGAGTACATGAGTGCATCACTGTGATCCATTATATTTGATATGCATACTTGGCATGTAGGCATAGAGATGCATTCCTCATACTAAATGATATTGTGACATTCATGGCTTCACATATACATTAACATGTAGGCATAAAGGTGTACTTTCCTCATGCTATATGATAATAAAACATCTTACTTGTTGTTGAATGTTTTTGGGAAAAATCATAGTTTTCTGATATATTCATATTTTGGTGATTTTGGTGAAAGATTTGGGTTTTACTATTATACCTAAAGAGCATGCCTATTTTTCGTAACTGCGAACGAGCTGGGCGTCATATCTTTAAGTTATTACTTGTACTGCTTTTATTAGATTGTTACAAGTTGTTCTTGGCTATTGGTGTTGGACTCTGATAATTTTTCAAGCTCGTCACTGCTTTCAGCCTAAGGTTAGATTTGTTACTTATTGAGTATATGGGGTCGGTTGTACTCATACTACACTTCTGCACCTTGTGTGCAGATTTTGGAGCTGAATTTGCTGTGTATGGCAGGAGCTGGCATTAAAGATGTACCTGCATTCCGGTTATAGATTCCTCTTATTCTTGGTAGCTTTAGATTTATAAATATATTTATATATATTTCGAACAGATGATGTATTTATTTCGTACCAGTTTGTAAACTCTAAATCTTAGAAGCTCATGATTTGTAATACCAATCCCTGGGATTTTATATAAACATTCAGTTATTTCATCATTTATTTTCTCGGTAATTCTCATTTAAATTGGATTGTTGCTAATTGGCTTACCTAGTGGGTTGAGTTAGGTACCATCACGACTAGTTGGATTTTGGATCGTGACAATAACCTTTTTGATTAATTAATTTATTATTGTAAAAATGACACGATATAGCCGCTCTCAAAATAATAGCCGAATATATATATATATATATATATATATATATGTGTGTGTGTGTGTGTGTGTGTGTGTGTGTGTGTGTGTCACGAAATCCACCTTAGAAATCGTGATGACACCTAGTCCCTAAGACTAGCACCTAGTCTCTGAGACTAGCAACTAGTCCCTGAGACTAGGTAAGCCTAACACATACTGAGAATTAACGAAATTTAACCAACTTAATCGCAAAATATTAGTTAATAACTGAAATAACATAGCTGAACCGACATCAGTCATACAATCCCAAAATCGATAGTACAAGTCATAAGTTTTTCTAAGAGTAAATAGGAATATCAAGTGCATCACTATCCCAGAATAATAGTAAACAATGAAAATTAAAGACAATAGAAGGTGACTCCGGGACCTGCAAACATCAAGTAGGTATACCTTGAAGTCTCCAGCTGCGCAGACATAAATCTCAAAATCAACTCAATCAGAAGTACCTGGATCTGCACAAAAATGTGTAAAAGCGTAGCATGAGTATACCATAGCGGTACCCAGTAAGTATCAAGACTAACCTCAGTGGAGTAGTGACGAGGTAAGTGAGACACTCACTAGACATAAAAATTGTGCATGATATTAACATAAAGCTAGCAATGGAAAGAACGTCAATGTAAGGTTAACATCGCAAAAATTATTAATGTAAGACCAACAAAAGAATAATAAAACCACAATTGGCAAAAAGAAGTAAACGAGTAATAGAGCAGCAACACAATCAGAACATAGATGAAGTATGAATGAACTCGAATTAAGAAAATAGATGACAATTCAAATAATCAACTTGTTCCCAATACATGAATTACAACAAGAATTTCCTTGAGGCACAACTCTTTGTACCACAAATCATAAGCCCTAATTCCGGATCTTATACGTTTGGCATCTCGTTCCCATATTATTATTCACCTTCGCACGACAAAGTTCACGTGCTATCATGTACATTGTATTTATTTTAAATGCTAAACAAAATATTCGAGAGATTTATTTAAATTCTAAGGCATAATAACAAATCTTGAATAAGGTAAGGCGTCAAATAAGATAATGAGTTTATTTTAGAAATCAAATAAAGTACTGTTTAAACAAAATAGAGTATCAAATAAGTTTAGTTAGTAATCAATAAGGTAAGGAAAATAACATTTTTAAATAAAGTAAAATATCAGATAAATTAACGAATTAAATATAAAATTTGTTAAAGTAAAGTAGAACAATTTAAATATAGAACCATTTAAAGTAGGCATGATAACAATCAAAATATAGTAAAGTACCGAGTGAGATGACGAATTTTATCTTAAGAGTCACATAAAGTAAAGCATGTTGACAATTTCTTTATTTAAAACTGTTATTTTACCAATAACTCAACAGAATATGAGATGATGACTCCCCACAATAAATTCATCTTAAAAATCAACTCACTAAGTAACAACGGAGGCAAAAATTGACACATACCAAGCTGTCACGACTCAATTTCCTCAATAGGCTGTGATGGCGCCCAACGTCGCCGCTAGGCAAGCCAACAGTGAACTACGCATTTAATTTCTCATTTTAATATTTTTAAAATCTTTTATTTTTATTTAATACAGAAACAAATGGCAAGTAATCGTAGTAATATAAAGCATAAACTAAACATGAGATTAAGATAGTGAATTTAATAGCCAAAACCATAAGTATCTAGTAGAACTTCCTAAACCCCGGTGTCACAAGTGCACGAGCATCTAGTAGAATATACAAACTCCCTAAAAAAATGTGTGGAACAGAATAAACAGAAATAGTAAATATGACAAGACGAGGCTTCGGGTGCTGCAGAACAGATCATGAGAAGCAGCTCACCGCCAGCCTCCGGGTAGTGCCGGTGTGCGCCTGGACGAACATCATATGTACCTACCTTAGAACATGCACAATTTGTGCAGAAGTATTGCGTGAGTACGTGAAAAACGTGTACCTAGTAAGTATCTAGTCTAACCTCAAAGAAGTAGTAACGAGGGGCCGACATCGAAACTTATTAGTGGGTAATATACATAATGTACAAAAATATTAATTGGCATGAAATACGACATCAATAATAGAATAAGAGGCAATGATTAAATGATCCTTTAACAAAATAACAATTAAAAGTCCTCAAATGTCACATGCTAATCTCAACATGTAAGGGCCAACATGTATTTATAATTCTCAAGTCATGGGAGATATATCGAGTATAATCGGACTCCTAGTAACAACACGCACGGGTTATGCCGTGATCGTACGCCCTGATACATAATAATCGTGTACATACACTACCGAGGTTGTACGGCCCGATCCATGGATGCATCCCATAATATATATAAATATTGCCTAGGCATTCGACCCGATCCACAGGAATAGGGAAACTCTTCGAATTACAAATTTTGTATTCACAACTCCAAGGTAAGCCCATAATAGAATATAAATTTCCATCAATAATTAAATACTCCGCCAAATCTCTAAGTAAGGAAGCTCGATTTAACATAATCTTTAACAAAATTTTACTTATTAATACAAGCAATAAAACTAGCAAGTTGAGTTTAAATAGTGCAAGTAATGGAATAATGGCCTATGTCTATCCGGACATAACATGAATTTTTAGATGCGCACGGACTCTCGTCATTTCGTACATACGTAGCACCCACCATTAGTAGCAAATAATAATTTAAACACCTATCGGGTAAATTTTCTCTTACAAGGTTAGGAAAGAGACTTCCTTCATTCCGAAGTCCATTTTTCGGTCCACAAATCACTCTAAAAGCCTCAAGTCAATGCCGAATTATCCGAAACTAGCCAAAGGTTGTACAAAATAATCAATAATTGTTCAAAAGTTCATAAATTAACTTTTAGAGTGATTAACCAACCCAATTTGGAAGGTTTCTACAATTCACCCTCGGGCCCGGATTTTGAAATTTTTTATAAATAATTGTTAGCCACAACCTCGCGGATACAAATATATAATTTTTACCCAATTCTATTATCATTTTCATGGTCTAATCTCATTTTTATAAAAAAAAACCTAGGTTTTTCAACAAACTCCTAAAATTCCACATTTTACATATTAAAATCTACCCATAATCCATGCATTAAACTCACATTGGGTAGGAACTACTTACCTTCAATAGTTAGGTGAAAACTCCTCTCTAAGAAGCTCCAAAATTGGCCAAGGGAAGTGAAAATGAGATAAAAATGGCCCAAATCCCGTTTTAATAAAGTCACTGCCCAGATTTTTCCTTCTTAGCGATTGCGACAATAGCCTTGGGATTGCGAAGGCAAAGCAGCCAAGGGCTGAAAAGTTCCACATCGGGAACGTGACCAAAACCTCGCGAACGCGAAAGCTTTCCTGGCCTACCCTACGCGAACGCAAGGCTTTCTTCGGGAAGGCGAAGACCAACAATGTGCCACTCCTACCCCCTCCCCTCGCAGCTCGCCTTACCCTTCGTGCATGCGGACCATTTCATGCGAACGCAAAGGCTAGTGGCCTAGAGCTTCGCGATCACGATCTCCTTTATGCGAACGCGAAGAACAAATTTCCCCTGCTCAAACTTCCTTCATCGCGAACGTGAGGCCTTCTCCTTATTTACGAAGAAGGAAACCAGAACAACAGATAGTAGATTTTTGAACTCAACTCCGGGTGGTCCGAAACTCACCCGCGCCACTCGGGACCCCGTCCAACTGCACCAACAAGTCTATAAACATAATACAGACCTATTCAAATCCTCGAAACACGTAAAACAACATCTAAACTAAGAATCACACCCCAAAACTAAATTGATCAACTTATGAACTTCAAACTTCTTCAACTAACTCCGAACACGTTGAATCATACTTGACAACTCGGATTGACATCAAATTTTGCGTACAAGTTATAAATCACCGTACAGAACTATTTCCTGGCTTGGAATCCCAAATGAACCAGGATAATACCAAAGTCTACTCCAAACTAAATTTAAAGAACTAGAAAACCTTCAATAGCCAATTTTCAATATTAAGCGTCGAAACGCTCCCAGATCACCCGAAAATAGATCTGAACGCACGTCCAACTCCGAAATCATGTACGAGCCTATTGGAACCATCAAATCCTAATTCGAGGTTGTTTACTCAAAATATTGACTGAAGTCAAACTTGGTCATCTTAGGCAACTATTAAGGAACTATGTGTTCCAATTTCAACCCGAACCCTTCCAAACCCAAACCAACTATCTCTGCAAGTCATAAAATATTAAAAGCACATACAAGGAGTCTTGATCGCGTCCACACCTACACTACTATAGAGTAGCAAGGATGGTCGATGCAGTTTTACCCAACAAAGGTCGGGATCGAATCAACAGGTAGTTAATTAGTTTGGAGTTATGTTTATATCCGAGTAGAGATGCGGGTTTTGCTCTTAGTTGCACTTCCACACATAGTTGTTTTGTTTTCTACTTCTACTTCCATTCTGTAGCATGCAGTATAAGAAACTAAGTACAATATTTTTTTTGGTTGTTTTCAAATATTAAAAGGGAATTGGGTAGTGGCTTCCGCCTAGGTGGATATCTAACGAGTATCGAGAATTCAGGGCAAGCTTGTTATGATTGAGGTCATGATATAACCATCACACATAAGTACTCACTCTATACCTCTTGGTAGTTGGAGTGACTTTGCCCAATTTGGCTTTCTCAAGTCCAAATGGGTTTTCATGCATAACAAATGATATTGGCTCAAGTCGGGTATTACTATCTCTAGGTTTAACCCTTTAATTGGGGCTATCAATCTATTGAGTTCACCCCAATTACTTGTTAGCCTAATTTCCTAGACTTGTCCCTCTTTCTCAAGAAGAGTCTAAGTCATAAAGGCACGAATCTGTATTTGCAACCACTAATTCTACAATTAAAGCATGAATTAGGAAAATATTACTAACCCATAAACAATTAAGCCCTAAAATACAAGACCCATTAAATATCCACACTAAGGTTGGATCACAACCCTAGCTATGAGTTTAGCTACTCATGAAACTAGCAGAAATCAAAGATAAAGATGAAATATAAGCCATAATATTCAAATACAAGAAGAAAATCTAAAAATTGAAGATAAATCTACTCTAAAATTACTCAAAAAGGTAAAAACTAGCCGTTCACGTGTTCTCTCTAACAAAACTTGACCTAAATATGTCAAAAAGGTCTATTTATACACAACTAAAAATTCCTAACAAAAAAGCCCCTGTGGAGAATTCGCGGAAGCGTAAAAGTGAGTGTGTCCGCACTTGGACTTTTCGCGGCCGCGCAATAGAGAGTGCGGTCCGCGTTTCTTCAATTCTGGGATTGGGTTGGACTTGGTTTCGCGGACAACATAATTTCATCTGCGTCTGCGTGTGCTTCCATCGCATCCGCATAATTTGGACGCGGACCACGTTCTTCTATTAAGCATGACTTGCAGGGTTTCTGAACTTCAATCACCGCTCTCAGCGAAAATACCACCGGGGTCCATCGCGGTCAGCGTTAGTACTTGTGCTCAAATTAGCCTCTCTGAACTTTAGTTTCGAGGGCCGTGTATTTGTGGACACCTCAGCGGTGGTCCTCACGCGGCCGCGTATTTTGCCCGCTCTCCGCGCTCTAGTTACCAGTCTTTAGTCTGGTGCATGTTTATTCCTTCATGAGTTTATTTTGGCTTCTTTGCCTCATTTTGACCAAACCCTTCAAGCAAGCACATTAAGTTAGTCTTCGGGAATACCTTTACGCATTTCAACCCAAAGCCTAAGCAAAAGAGAGCACATAATAGGTTAAAATCCATAGTTATCAAGTCTTAATTATGGGAACAGGGATATAGAAAGCAAAACGATCGATCGGGTCGTTACATTAAAGTAACACAATGATCCACGTGCAATCCACACTCAATAGTGAGTAGAAATGGTCATTGGAAGAATAGTACCCAACAAGAGTCGGGGTCGATTTCCACTGAAAGTTTAATATGGGAATTAGGAGTATACTATTACGCCTCACAGTATTACATCGATATTATGCCTCACAGTATTATATTATGATGATGTTATGCCCCACAGTAGTATATTACGATGATGTTACGCTCTGCAATATTACATTACGATGATGTTACGCTCCGTAATATTATATTACGATGATGTTACACCCTTTAGTATCATACGTGAAATTATCGTAAGATAATTGACCTCAATTCAAGGACAAGATTATTTGGAGATTATAAGCATTATATTATTTGAAACAAGTGATGAGTAAATTCGTAAAGGTGATAAGATAAGCAAATCGAAGAAAATGAATTTTCGTCGAAGTTTGACATTTTGGGATAAAATGCGGCCTGAGCTAAAATACCCGGTATTAATGGACTAGTGTCATACAAGGTACCACATGACTATGATACTAAGGTGTATAAGGTGTGTTAAAAGTGAGTATTATTTTAAGTAATTTGAGATAATTCTTAATTATGTGGATTATTGGTTAGTGGGAGATTAACAAGTTAATTGAGGAATTTGTGGATAAGTTTAATCAAGTTATTGGATGAGCTTAAGAAGCTAGAAACTTGGAATCCCATAAAGTATTATAATGTGACTCTTAAAGTGCATAAGATAGGTGTCACAATTAAAGGATGAGGTGGTTTAGTCATACAATGTGTAAAAGATCTCTCAAAATAGCAAAAAATGAGATGCTTATGGCAAAAGCTACAAGAAATGATTTCCTTCAGAAACATTCATATGAGTTATGTTACTTAATACTATAGCAACTCATTCAAAATGTTATCAACGTGAATTTTTCTACAAAAATCATACGAGACTACGTAATGTTATGGCAACGCGATTTTGTGATTCTAAGGGAGTACGGTGCAACCTTTCCCAAGAATATCATATGCATTTTTCCCTACTCCAGGTATGTTAAGGCTAATCCCTTCCTTCATTTTGGCATGATCTCGTAATTACATATGTTTGATAACGAGGCATAAAGAGAAGTTCATACTCCCGAATTTATATTCATTATTCTAGTCTCATAAGTTACAGTATTCTCCTTATCGGGACTTTATATTCAATTGAGTATTGTCTCCTTCTAGTCAAGAGAGAAAAGGTTATATATATATATAGTATCACAGTATTTTCACCACCATCAAGCTATAATCGATGGGTAGACCCCTATTGGGCAACCTCTGATCAGATGGTAAGTTATATACCGAGCCTACTGTGGTCGAGCGCCTATGAGTGAGCCCAGATGGCCGAGATATAGAGCCTAGTATGTCCGACCGCCTATGAGAGAGCCTACAACGGCAGAGCAGTTATATATACCGAGCCTTATAAGGCCGGACAACTATTTTCCTTACTATATTGAGAGAGTTGAGTTAGTATTAACAGGTGAGCATATCTTTAGATTATCTTTGACTCCCAGTTACTTTCAGTTATAATATTATCAGTTCAGTTTCAGTTTTCAGTAAATTGCCTTACATACTCGGTACATTATTTTGTATTGACGTCCCTTTTTCTGGGGGTGCTGCATTTCATGAGTGCAGGTTCAGATAGACAGACGGGTAGACCTCCTCATTAGGTGTTGCTCGAGTTCATCTTGATCGGTAAGCTCCATACCCTTCAAAGTTGCCAGGTCTAGAGCTTTATGTACATCTTGTGTATATATGTATATATGTTATGAGTAGGTTAGGGCCCTGTTCCAATCATAGTATATCCATAAGTATAGGCTTGTAGACATATCCTGTCAGTTAGTGCAGTATGTTGGGCTTGTAGGCCTTGTATGTATATTTTGATTGGTTTGCCAGCTGTAGTAATTATGACGGTCTTGTCGGTCCAGCTTTGTATTGATGTTTAGTCAGCATTTGCAAATTGTCTTCCAATATGGCCCATGGCCAAGGTGTGACATTATATGTTTAGATTCCCTTAGTCGTAAGTTGGTACGCAAGGATAGGTGAGGCACCGGGTTCCGGTCTCGCCCCCTCCCCCCAAGTTTAGGGCATGACAGAAGTGATATCAGAGCAGTTTTGTCCTAGGGAGTCTACAAGCCATGTCTAGTAAAGTCTTGGTTATGGGTGTGTTGTGCACCACACTTATAAGTAGGAGGCTATAGGGCATTTAGGACTGTCACTCTTTCTTCTTACTCTAGATCGTGTGGTAGAGATCAATTGTAAGAACTCAATTTCCTAAACTCTATCTTATTCATAATACGATAACGCCTATATCTAGAAAGATAGTTGGTAAGAGATTGCATGTGGCTATGGAAGAGTTGAGTTAGAGGAACTCGATTTTTCATGATGTTTATAATGAATAAATGTAAGGACTTCAGTAGATCATGCATGTACTAAGACATGTAAGCCTCTTGATAAGGAGACTTAAGGCAAGAATATTCATCCACCCCTATGGTGAAAAGTAATGAGAGATTCAAAAGATAGATACAAGTTCAACAAGTAAAAGAAGCAAAATGAAGAAGGGTACGAGGCGCCCAGTTAATGAAGATTATCAGTATTTACAAATTCAGGCAGAGGAATCTAAGCCTTTTGAGTTACCTTCAACAATAACAGAGGTACATACAAATGGCTACACCCATCTCATTTATGTCATATGGAAGTTAACAGAAGTAGTATAAAAGAAGGACGGAATATCAAGATCCGGCTGGGGTTAGAGTAACCCAAAATGGTGAATGGATTGTTTGCGTTAGTTGACATTTCCGGAGGATAGTGCAAATTTGCTAGTAAATCTCCTTGTGAGGCACACTCAGATGGTGCACTCTAAAATAATACAACTAGATATAGTACTACAAAGATGGGCACTGGAATACTGGAAGGGATAAATATTATCTTAGTATGGCTCCCGTCCCTAGTAGAGAGAGAATGTTAGGAAACTCGAAGAGCCAATGGATGGAGAAAGGGGAGCTAAGAGCAAAAGAATATCTTGCAGAATATAGTGATAGACATAAATGTTAGCGGAAAATAAGAAGAGACTTGATGAAGCATTATGAGTAAGATGTGATACATGGATGACAACGGTGGGAAAAAAAATGAAATAACAGTATTACATAGTCTATAATCGAGGGAAGGAAAAGATGAGAGGTGCCAGGCCTGGAGACAACAAAAGAGTATAGGCCATAAAGTTGTATCCTCATTTCGAGAAATAAGTTTGTGACTCCAACGCGACTGCCAGAAGGAAATGTTAGACCCCAAAGTAATAGAAATCAGTATGGGCTGGTGAACAAGGTAGGCTAAACATAAATTAAGGATTGAGTAATTTGATAAAGGTCGGCATCATGAGAATTTCAGAGATCGCGTTCTGATGATAATAGAATGAAAATATTACATCACGTGATTTCGTACGTAAAAGTTTCATCGTAAGTTAATCAACTTAGACTCGGGGATGAGATTATATTAAGGTTATAAACATTTATGCTATTAATAACAAGTGATAAGTGCCTTGAAGGTAAAAGGGTAAACAAATGAAAGAAAGTGAGTTTCGTCAAAGTTTGTAAATATGGAATAGAATACGGTCTGAGCTATAATACTCGGTATTTATGGACTAGTGTCATACAAGGTACATGATAGTAATGTGTATAAGGTATGTTAAGAGTGAGTAGTATTTTAAGTAAGTTGAGATAATTCTTAATTATGTAGACAATTGGGTAATTAATGACTTTTAGTGGGAGATTAATTAAAAATCTTTGGATAATATTAGACCCTCCCCCACGTGGCAGCAAGCCACCCCAAGAATTGTGACTCTTAGTCATTATATTATGTGGCAAGTCTTAAAGAACATGAGTCATATCCATTTGATAAAAAAGAGACACATATTCATTCTTAAAGAACATAAGTCATATCCATTTAATAAAGAGAGTCACATATTCATTATTAAGAATCATAAGTCACAAACTCATTCTTATATGTATGTGATAAGAATTTAAACGTAAATGTTTGTGTATTACAAATGTAAGTCACATAAGCAAGATATGATCTTCAACAATTCAAAGCATCGTGAGATTTTGCAATTATAAGGGAGTACTGTGCAATCTTTTTCAATAATATCATATGGATTTTTTCGTACTTTGATCTTGTTGTCACGGGTTTTGTCGCAATTAACGTGTGTTAGAGGGATTTTCAAGAGAATTGACTCAGGTATGTTAAGGCTATCCCTTCTTTCCTTTTGGCATGATCCATACGATACAAATAAAACGAGCAATTCCACAACTTCCGTAAATGACTCTATTCATAGAAATGCTAGAGATAATTATGTTCTTGATTCCCCATATGTCTTATTTTTTTATCGTCTGTCCATGGGTCTCAGAATATACGTAATGTGATAAAATTTATTTCATGATATTAATCAAAGGCATAACGGTCTTATGAATCTCCAAAAGATTTTATTGAAGTACTTCTCATGCGTTGCATTCATTTAAATTGACCCATGACCAGATGACATTATATATATATATATATATATATATATATATATATATATATATATATATATGGGATATGGGAGAAGGTTACGTCGTTATATATTCACCACCATCTGATCAGCTGGTATACGTTGATGATTTATCCCATAGGGGCCGAGACGATATGATGGGATGCCCTCAGAGGCTTGATGATGTTATGAACACATATATCTATGCACGATATGACATTCATACGCATATGCATGACACTATAAGTATTTCATGATTTACAAAGTTATCCAGACTTACAGGTTGAGTCATTTACTTCATGTTTCTTCCATATCTTTTATATACTTATTTATGTTCCGTACATACTCAGTACATTATTCGTACTAACGCCCTATTTCCCGGGGCCTACATTTCATGCCCGCATGTGCAGGTAGACAAGCTGACAGTCCCCCTTCTTAGGATCCTTGATCAGCGAGAGTTGGTGTGCTCTATTTGATCCGGAGCTACTTTGAGTTTTGGTATGATGTGTTTGTTTACGTATATGGGTATGACGGGTTCAAGTCCCGTCCTTGTACAGTTGTATATTCTATTAGAGGTCTGTAGATAGTCATGTATAATTGGATAGTATGTGGCTTTGTCAGCTTCCAGTTTTGGATATATAGTTGTTTATAACAGCCTTATCGGCTCGCCCTACGCATTTTGCACGTGTATATATTTGGGCAGGTTTCCCTCATGTATGCTATTGTCGTAACCTAGCAGATATTATTTACGTTTATATCTTAGATGCATGCTTAAGGGTGTTCGACAGGTAGGACTCAGGTACCCATTGCGGCCCATCTGTTTGGGTCGTGACAAAAGTGGTATCAGAGCAGTTCTGTCCTAGGGTTGTCTACAGATCATCTCTCGTAGAGTCTTGTTTATGGGTGTGTTGTGGACCACACTTATAAACAGGAGGCTACATGACATTTAGGATGGTTACTTTTCCTTCTAATCCAAATTGTGCAATAGAACTTAGTCATAAGTATCCACTCCTAATCTTTGCCTTATTTATGTTTTTAGTGATGCCTATTACTACTAGACGACAAGAAAAAGCTGCTAGCACGGGTCAAAAGGCTATGAAAGTGTTGGACAGAGATATAAGTTACACTATGGAGTCAGACCTATCAGAGATCATGGGTTCTATTGAGGAGGATCCTTCTGAGAATTCATATGAGTCATTCGTTCAAGCTGTTTCGATTTCGTCAGCAGTAGATGGGGTGAGAAGAGTTCCGACCTCACCAAGGCCCTTAGTTTCATTATCAGGGCCCGCTGCTCAGGGTATAAGGGTAGTGGTGCATGGATTGGCATAACTGGGTTCTGCTCAGGCTCAAAACCATGTCAGGGTATTTGTAGACACCAGCTCTTCTAAGGTTCCAGATAGTCCCACAGTCTTGGGAGTCCGTCAATCAAGGTTCATCTATGTATGTTATGGGATATGCAGAGGAAGAGGATAGTAGTCGGGCTAAGAAGAGGAAGGTAGCTGGTAAGAATATGAAGATTCCACTTCGAAGTGTGTCTGATCGAGGCTCTCATATAGGACGGGGCGAGGACCCTCTACTGTAGACTTCCTCCAGATGTCAGCTTTTGGTTGATGAGCTCCACTTCTTTTTGGAGTATTACCAAGTCAGTGTTCTGAATATGTAAGGTTGTTTTATGAGGACGTAGGGAGCCCTGTCCTAACTTACATATATTATGGTCATGTTTTCTTAGAGGTTTTGTAGACAGTATCATGTATATAGTTTTGGGTATGACATGTCTACGGCCTTGTCAGCCCTTATGTATCTATATAAACTTTTTCTTTCTTTGAACGAGTTCTATGAATTAAGTCCTAATATTGTTACGCATATGTAGATGTCGCCCGTTATAGCCCGTGATAAGTTTTGATAAAAAATTAGGATAAGGTACATGGTGCTTGGTTGGGTGAAATTTGATGTTATAATGGGTATGGATTGGTTGGCTTCTTGTTATGATAACGTTGATTGTAAATTAAAGATGGTTTGATTCTAGTTCCTAGGAGAGCCTATTTTTTGGAGTGGAAAGGTAATACGGCATAGCCGAGAGGTAGATTTATTTCCTATCTTAAGGTAGGTAAGATGATCAGAAAAGGTTATAAATATCACCTAGTTCAGGTAAAGACTGTGAAAGTAGAGTCACTACTCGTTCAATCTATCCCTGCAGTTAATGAGTTTCTCAATATATTTTTCTTTTGATAAGCTTTCGAGTTTCCCACCAGAGTGAGAGATTGATTTTGCTATTTACCTATTACTGGGTATTCGGCTAATATCTATTCCTCCATATAGAAGTGCACCTGCAGAGCTGTGAGAGTTGAAGGAACAACTAAGGGACTTGCTAAAACAAAAGGCTTTATCAGACTTAGTACATCACCGTGGGGAGCACCTGTGGTATTTCTGAGGAAGAAAAATGGTTCCTTACAGATGTGTATTGATTATAGACAGTTAAATAAGATGACGATCAAGAATAAGTACCCACTCCCGAGGATTGGTGATTTATTTGATCAGTTGTAAGGTGCCAAGTGTTTATCGAAGATAGACATAAGGTCCGGGTACCATAAGGTAAGGGTTAAGGAGAAAGATATCTCGAAAACAGCATTCAGGACTAGATATGGGCACCTTGAGTTTCGTGTTATGTCATTTGATTTGACTAATGCCCCAGTAGTATTCATGGACTTGATAAACCGAGTGTTCAGACCCTTTCTAGATCTATTCGTGATTGTATTATTTGATGATATATTTGTGTCCTCTCATTAAGAGACTGAGCATGCATGTCATTTGCATATTGTGCTCAACGTTCTACAAAAAGGGAAGTCGTATACAAAATTCTTTAAATGTGAATTCTGGTTGAATTCTGTAGCTTTTCTTGGGGATATTATTTCAAGTGAAGGTATTAAGGTTAATACATAAAGGATTGAGGAAGTAAATACTTGACCTAGACCCACAACACCGACGGAGGTTCGTAGCTTTCTCGGTTTGGCAGGGTATTACAGGAAATTTGTAGAGGGATTTTCTTCTCTTTCAACACCTTTGACAAAAGTGGTGTGACAATGTGATGTCTCGCTTAATGCACCAGAATAACATAAGGAAATCTATGGCGCAAGCAAATTGAATGAAGGTTGTGAATAAGTATAAATAGATAGGTGTAGGTCGCAAGCTAAAGTATGGTAGAGCAACAAAGTTTTAGGAAGACATGAGTAAGTATAGGAAAAGGTGAGTGAAAAAGTGACGAGAATGGATAATTCCTCGGGATTCAGCCCATGAAAAGAAGAGAGCTGATGGTTTTTCTATATTATAGAAAGCTCAATATAGCCTGAATGAACTCAAAGGAGTCTAAGACTAGTAGCATTTAGAAGAGGTGGAATGCTGCTATGGTAATGGAATAAGGGCATAATTGTGATAGATAAAGGATGAAGTTTGGGCCTTCGAAAGGGGGGGATTTCATGAATTGTAAAATATTAGAATACCCAGGTAAGTTGACTCATAAGTGAGCAAAGTTTCAGTGGACTGATGCTTGCGAATGGAGTTTCCAGGCATTGAAGGACAAAGTGACTTCGGCACCGGTTCTAACGCTCTAGAAGGGACTGATGGTTATGTTATCTATTGTGACGCTTCAGGCATTGGATTGGGTTGAATACTGATGCAACATGGTAAGGTTGTAGCTTATGCTTCTAAACAACTAAGAAGGCACGAAAAGAATTACCTGACCAATGATTTAGAGTTAGCTACAGTGATTCATGCACTAAAGATGTGGAGGAACTACGTGTATGGCATTCATGTTTATATCTATATGGATCATAAGAGCCTCTAGTATATCTTCAAGCAAAAGGAATTAAATTTACGTCAAAGGAGATGGTTGGAGCCACTTAAAGACTATGACGTTGATATCTTATACCATCCGGGGAAGGAGAACGTAGTAGCCGACGCCCTCAGCCATAGATCTATGGGTAGCTTGTCATATTTACAGCCACAGAAGAGGGGAATAGCCCATGAGATTCATCATCTAGCTAGTCTTGGAGTTTGATTATTGGATTCAGGTGATACCAGAATTACTATTCAGGATACAACAACATACTCTTTAGCAACTAAAGTGAAGGAATGCTAGTACGAGGATTTTGTGTTAGTTCATCATAAGGATAAAACCTCTCAGAAGGAGAAGACACTGTTTGAGGTTACAAAAGATGGGGTCCTCAGATATCGAGGACGATTATGTGTCCCTAATGCTGCAGGGCTGCTAATAAGTAGGGATTTTAACGAGTTTCATGCTCCTTCTTGCCAATGCTTTTATTATAAATAGTTACAAAATAGTCCCAAAAGGCTCATAAGTTGTGCTTGATTGCAGGTTTGATCGACAAAGTGACGAATTGTCAAAGATCGGCTAAAAAAGGAGTGAAACCTACTCAAGTATCAAAGACAAAGTAAACTGAGGGCAAACAAACCTAGTGCGGACCGCGCAAAGTCAAATGCGGCCGCACTAGGTGATTCAGAGAGATGGCAAAACCAGGTTTCAGGCACCGCGACCGCAATACATATTGCACGGTCTACGGTGAAGGTTCTGTGGCCGCACTACCTTTTTGTGCGGTCCGCGGAAGAGATATTCAGAGAGATGGAAAATGCCAATGCGGTCCGCGGTCATGGTTGTGCGGACCACGACAGCTGCCTCCGCGACCACGGTCCATTCTACGCGGTCCGTGGAGCCCAAGTTCAGAGAGCCCAGAATTGAAGTCCAAGATCCTAGCACGGACGCGGTCCATTTTATGCATCCCGCGCTGACCCCACAGGGGTATTTTTGTCCAGTTTTTCCAACCTAGTATAAATAGAACATTTTACCATTTTTAGGTCATGATTTATATCCAGAACTTAGCTGCGATCGTGGGAACTTCATCTGTAGCCATTTTTTGGCATCTTAGCTTCAAATTAACGATAGATTCTTGTATTTTAATTTAGCATTTAATTAATATGCCTTGTTTTTCATCTATTTCTCTATTTTCTCCTTCAAGCATGAGTAGCTAAACCCATTAGCTAGGGTTGTGGCTCAACCCTAGTATGGGTAATTGATGGATGTTGCCATCTATTGTTAGATTGACTATGGGTGTTTGTTATGTGGGTGGATTTTATGGTTTAATCTATGAATTGGTGGTTGCAAACACTGGTTTGTGCTAAGTTGACTTGGCTCTTCTTGAGAAAGAGAGCTTAACTCTCCAAAATTGACCCAACAAGGAATTGGGATGGACTCAAGAAAATTGATAGTCCCAATTAAAGGGTTAAACCTCGAGAGAGTAATTACCCAACTTGAACCCTAGTTGCTTGAGCTAATTTGCCTACCCATTTGGTCTCGAGAGAGTCAATTGGGCAAAATACTCTCTCTACCAAGAGGTGTGAGAGTGGGTAAAATTGTGTAACGGTTATAGCATAAGCCTCAATTATGTCAATCAAACCTTAGTAACATCTACCTGTCAATTAGCCACCTAGGTAATGTCACGACCCTAGTGCCCTTCTTCCCATTAGATACAACTTAGCAATTATCTCGTAGCATAATCTAGTCTCAATTAATAGTTTGATAATAGTAGCTTATAATAAAAAAAACCAAAAATGTATGGAAGTGACATTTGGAACAATTACACAACTTTAGTCTGGATAGATACTCGACTCCATTCCTAGCTCCCTGTGGAAATCGATCCCGACCCTCATATCGGGTAATAGCTATTACGACCCTCTCTTCCTACCTTTTAGTAGTGTGGAGTTGGAAGCGATCACTTTTTGGCGTCGTTGCCAGGGAGCTAACGATTTTGGCTATCTATTTAGTTAGTTTTGTGTATTGTTCTTCTTTCCTTCTTTGTTACTTACTTGTTTGTGTCATTACTCAGGTACCAACATGGCTTTAAACAACGCTAATGATCCTCTTGGAAACGTGATGGCGGGGGAGGAGGTAGATGATCTTGAGCAATATGAGGTGCCTCTTGCACCTCAAGGTCAATGGTAAGGTAGGAATGTCAATACTAATCCAAATGACAATATTCCAGACCCTCCCCCGGTTCCTCCAAGAGTGGCTCCCAGAGTATTATCGAACCAGGGCTACGCAAGTGCTATTGTCCCACCCCGAATCCGGATGGGCAACTTTCAGATAACCAATGTGATGTTGACCTTACTTGAACAATATGGGTACTTCACGAGTGTTGCAAATCAGAATGCCTACAAATATCTCAAGGGGATCATAGATATATGCTGGGGGAGCATACAGACGAATGTATCCGATAATGCATTGAGATTGAGACTTTTCTCATTCTCACTTCAGGGAAAGGCATTGAATTGGCTCGAGAGACTCCCCAACCATTCCATCTAGGGCTGTGCATTTGGATCGGATATCCGAAATCCGATCCGATCCGCTGAAATTCGGATTTCGGATTTCGGATTTCGAATATTTGGATCGGATTCGAATTTGATTTAGTAAAATTTCGGATTTTCGGATTGGATTCGGATTTGTATAGTTTGAACCCGATCCGATCCGAAATCCGAATTTATTAAGGGAAATATAAATTCTAATTTTATTTTTAGGGTTAGGTGCATACTTATGCTTCTGCAGTTCTGCTATGCTTCTGCCCTCTGCTATGCTTCTGCTCTTGTAAGTTTTAACTGTTAGCTTAGCTATGCTTCTGCTATGCTTCAACTGGGAAATGGATTTGTGCAATATTGTGTACCTTTATGGGTTGCAAGTACAATGAGAATGTCAGCTTTAACCATTTACATTTTACAATACTATACTATTAGACATTAGTAACATATTTATTAATTGGAATGAAGCCAAAAGTAAAATCTTGAGGTACTGTAATTTATAGTCATTTGTTTGCTATTTTTGTTCTTTTAAATGCTATTGTATTATGTAACATCCATTATCCATATACAGTTATACACACTCCTTAATAATACATACAATCCGATCCGAAAATTCGATCACCAATTCGATCCGAAATTTAAAAATCCGATCCAATCCGATATAATTCGGATCGAATTCGGATTGCCATTTGTGGAATCCGAAATCCGAAATTTCAATCCGAAATATGCTAAATCCGATCCGATCTGATCCATGCACAACCCTAATTCCATCACAACTTGGGATGAGTTGGCGGATAAGTTTATTGCCAAATTCTTCTCTCCTTATCATATGGTGGCACTTCGAGATGAAATTTTAGCCTTCAAGCAAGAGCCAACGGAACCTTTGCATGAGAATTGGGAGCGATATAGAATGATGGTGAAGGAGTGCCTAAATAATGATATGACTGAGGCCATGATCCAACAAACCTTCTACCGGGGCATAAATACTACAAATCAATGCATTGTCAACCGATTGGCCGGGGCAATTTTATGAAGCTTTCTTATGAGGAGGCATGTGACGTACTTGATGAAATGGCGGACACTTCTTCAGCATGGCAAAGTAGAGCAAATGTGCCTCAAGGTGACCCTACGGTTATCCATTTGCACAAGGAATTACATGATCACGAGCAAGAAATAGCTAAGCTACGATGAATCAATTGGCTAAGGCACAGTTGCAACAAGTTCAGAATCCTCGCCAAATGAATGCCATGGAGGGTGTTAGTATGCTTGTCAACAAGAGAAGGCAAAGGAGGCAACAAAATCAAGGAAATTCTAAGCAATTTGTTGATGAATATGATGGGTGCCAAAATGATGGTTATGATGACCAAAGTGAAGAGGTACAATATGTCAACAACTAATAAGGCAATAGAGGAAACTCTTCAAACCAACAATGGCGTCCCCAAGGAAATTGGGGCAATCAACAACAAAGTAGTGGCAATTGGAACAACAACCAAAACAACAATTGGGGTAATCAGAACAACAACCAAGGCAATTGGAATGGAAATAATAACAATTGGAGCAATAACAACAATCAAGGCGGGTGGAACAACAATGGAAACCAAGGCAACCGGGGGCAAGGCTTTCAAAGGCCCCTAATGTACCAACAATCGAACAATCCACCCCCTTTCCTTTCTCAAGGTCCTAGTTCTTCTGTTAATGATATGGGTAGAATAGAAATGATGTTCGAGTAAATGATGAAGAATAATGCGGATTCGGATGCACAGTTAGCCTCTCACAATACCTCTATCCAAAACATGGAGGTGCAATTAGGCCAAATCTCTCAGTTATTGAATACTCTTCCGAAGGGGGCTCTACCAAGTGATACGGTAGTGAACCCAAAGGGTGGGAACAATCATGTTATGGCTATCACAACAAGAAGTGGGAGAGGCGGTGATGTAAATGCCTCTAAGCAAAAACAAGTCGTGGATGATGATGTTGAGTTGCAAGATAACGAAGTTCCTTTTGGTAGTTGAAGATGTGGTTGATGAAAATGTGAACAATGAAGTGAGGATTGATATTCAAGAAGTCGAGGTGGAAACCCAAAATGATGTGAACCGTCTAGGGAACACATAATTGACATGCCGGAGCCGGTTGTTACAAAGAAGCATTCTATGGACTGCGAAACTATAAAAATGACTCACCAAGTTAGTGCTATAGTGCATTCAATGGCCCCGAAGCTTGAAGATCCCGGTGCTTTCACCATTCCTTGCACCATTGGAAGTGCGTATTTTGCCAAAGCTCTTTGTGACTTGGGAGCTAGTATTAATTTGATGCCCTACTCGATTTTCAAAACTTTGGGTATCGTGCAACCTAGGCCAACTTCAATTAGACTTCAAATGGTGGATCGATCGATGAAGCGACCTTTGGGCATTATTGATGATGTGCTTGTCCGTGTGGACAAATTCATATTGCCGACCGACTTTGTGATTTTGGATTGTGAGGTAGACTATGAGGTTCCTATTATCTCGGGCAGACCTTTTCTTGCAACGGGGATGGTTGATGTTGAAGCGGGTGAGCTCACTTTCCGAGTGGGAGATGAAAAGGTCGTTTTCCACGTTTGCAAATCTATGAAGCAGCCCAATAGCACCGAGGTGTGCATATTTGTAGACCTTGTCACAGCAGTGATTGTGGATGATACCGGTGCTATGATCAATGTGGAAGATCCTCTTGAAGCAGTGCTCTTGAACATGGATGTCAATGATGATGCTAGTAGAGTGGAATGTGTCAATTCCCTACATGGTATGGGCTCTTATTCTTATGAGCCAAGGAAGCTATCTTTGGATCTTGAAAATCGGAAAACTCCACCAACAAAGCCATCAATTGAGGAGCCACCAGTGTTGGAGTTGAAGCCACTTTCTCCACACCTCAGGTATGAATTCTTGGGTTAAAATTCTACTTTACCAGTTATTCTTTCTTCTTGCCTTACTAACATGCAGGTTGAGGCCACTTTGGTAGTGATTCAAAAGCAAAAAAGGGAAATTGAATGGACTCTAGCTGACATTCGGGGAATAAGCCCCGCATTTTGCATGCACAAAATCATCTTGGAGGAGGATGCAAAGACTTCATTGGAGCATCAAATAATATTAAATGAGGCGATGCAAAAACTGGTGAAGAAAGAGGTTATCAAGTGGTTAGTCGTCGGTGTGGTTTATCCTATTTCTGACAGTTCTTGGACTTCTCCGGTACAATGTGTGCCGAAGAAAGGTGGTATGACTGTGGTGACCAATGACAAAAATAAACTCATTCCTACTCGCACGGTCACCAAGTGGAGAGTATGTATGGATTACCGGAAGCTAAAGAAGGTGACCCGAAAAGATCATTTCCCATTCCCGTTCCTTGACCAAATGCTAGATCGTCTTGCAGGGCGTGCTTTCTATTGCTTTTTGGATGGTTACTCGGGGTACAATCAAATTTTAATTGCCCCGGAGGACCAAGATAAGACAACTTTTACATGTCCTTATGGCACATTCGCTTTCTCTCGAATGCCGTTCGGATTGTGTAATGCTCTGGCGACCTTCCAACGTTGCATAATGGCTATTTTCACCGACATGGTGGAAGATTTCTTGGAGTTTTACATGGATGATATCAGCGTGGTTGGGGATTTTTTGATGAGTGTCTGAAAAATTTTGATAGAGTATTGGCCAGGTGTGAAGACACCAACCTTGTTCTCAATTGGAAAAAGTGTCATTTCATGGTAGAAGAGGGTATAGTGTTAAGTCACAAAATCTCAAAGAGAGGAAGTGAAGTAGATAAAGCCAAGATAGAGGTGATTTTGAGGCTTCCTCCCCCTACTTCTGTCAAAGGGGTGAGGAGTTTCCTTGGGCACACAGGTTTTTACCGGAGGTTCATAAAGGATTTTTCTAAAGTGGTACACCCTTTGTGCAAGTTGCTAGAGAAAGATGCGAAGTTCTTGTTCGATGAGAGTTGTATGCAAGCATTTGAGCTTCTCAAGCTCAAGTTGACTTCTACCCCCATCATTACCGCACCAAATTGGAGCTTGCCTTTCGAGCTCATGTGCACTGCTAGTGACGTTGCGGTTGGGGTTGTTTTGGGCCAAAGGATCAAGAAGATGTTTTATCCGGTGTGCTACGCAAGCAAGACCATGAATGAGACTAAAAAAAAACTATACAATCACCGAGAAAGAGTTGTTGGCTATTATGTTTGCTATGGAAAAGTTTCAACCTTATCTTATGGGGCCAAAGTTATAGTGCACACCGATCATGCCGCCCTTAGGTACTTGATGACAAAGAAAGACTCCAAGGAAAGATTGATGAGATGGGTGCTACTACTCCAAGAGTTTGATCTAGAAATTATTGACCGGAAAGGTAGTGAGAATCAAATGGAGGACCACTTGTCCCATTTGGAGGAGGAGGGGAGGCCTTGTGACGGCCTTGAGATCAATGATTCATTTCCCGATGAACAACTCCTTGCAGTGTCAATGAAGGATATTCCATGGTTTGCCGATGTTGCCAATTACCTTGTGACCAGAATAATCCCGTGTGAGCTCTCTTCTAACCAAAGGAAGAAGCTCAAGCGGGATAGTTTGGATTTCTATTGGGATGAGCCATACTTGTTCAAGATTTGCATGGATGGTGTGATTCGTAGATGTGTCCCGGAGGAAGAACAATTGAGTATCTTAGAGGCTTGCCATTCTTCACCCTATGGTGGCCATCATGGTGGGGTGAGGACTGCCTCAAAAGTTCTTAGTTGTGGATTCTATTGGCCGACTATGTTCAAAGATGCGGGCGATTTGGTGAAGAGGTGTGATGAGTGTCAAATAGCGGGCGGAATTTCAAAAAGAGATGAGATGCCTCTCAATACGATTCTAGAAGTGGATATCTTTGATGTTTGGGGCATCGATTTCATGCGTCCATTTGTTAGCTCTTGTGGGAATACTTACATTCTCATGGCGGTTGACTATGTCTCAAAATGGGTTGAAGTCGTGGCTTTGCCTAATAATGAAGCCCGGAGTGTTGTTACGTTTCTTAAAAAGAGCATCTTCACAAGGTTTGGCACTCTTCGTGCGATTATTAGTGATGGGGGGTTTCACTTTTGCAACAAGGCTTTCGACACGTTGCTTTCCAAGTACGGTGTCAATCATAAGGTTTCTACCCCCTATCATCCTCAAGCTAGTGGTCAAGTGGAAGTCTCCAACAGAGATATTAAGAGCATCTTGTCAAAAACTATCAATGCTAATAGGACCGATTGGTCGAAAAAGTTGGATGACGCTCTATGGGCTTATCGGATGACTTACAAAACTCCGATTGGTATGTCTCCATATCGGTTGCTGTTTGGAAAAGCTTGTCATCTTCCGGTTGAGTTAGAGCACAAGGCCATGTGGGCTTTGAGGAAGTTGAATTTGGAATGGGATGTTGCGGCAAATCTTCGTGTTGAACAACTTAATGAGCTCGATGAGTTTAGATTCCATACCTACTCAAGTTCATCCTTGTATAAGGACAAAATGAAGTACATTCACGATAAATATGCTCGAGGTAAGGAGTTCAAGGTTGGAGATATGGTTCTCTTGTTCAATTTTCGGTTACGTCTGTTTCCGGGTAAGCTCAAGTCAAAGTGGAGTGGGCCATTTGAAGTTGTGTTTGTGACCCCATTTGGTGTTCTTGATCTAAGGAACAAAAATTGTGAAGTTCTCAGAGTTAATAGGCACCGGGTCAAGCATTATCTTGGAAAATTTGATGACAGCCACGTGGTGATACTTCTTCATCTAAAGTGATGTGATGGTAATATGCGTCGTGCCGTGATGTTAAATCAGGCGCTTCTTGGGAGGCAACCCATGTCTTTTTCTTCTTGTTTTCTTTGATTTTCTTTGTAGTGTAGGATTGATTTTTGAGCTAATTGGTTGTGAGATGTTGCAGGGATTGTGTTTGATACAGTGCAAAATATTTTGGAAAAATTGAACAGTCATTGAAGTTGCCAGTGCGGCCGCATTGCACTTTGTGCGGTCCGCACTGGTGAAGGCCAAGTGAGGTACTCTCTTAAGATTGCCACCGCGGCCGCATTCCATTTAGTGCGGACCGCGGTGAACCTCCGCGGCCGCGGTCTGTTTTGTGCGGACCGTGGAGGTTGCCTTCTCAAGAATCTTCTAAACAAACCCAGCACGGCCCGCGGTCCGTTTTGTGCGTCCACGCTGGTAAGTATGACCGGGTCCCACATGTTTTTCTATAAATAGACCATAGGGGTCACCAGTTACCCTTTTTGAAAAATTGATTCTCAGAGACCTAAAAATTACTGTTCATCTTCCCTCTTCTTCGTACTAGCTTGTTTGCATTGTGTTTCTTCACTTCTTCTCAATATCTAGTAACAATTCAACCACTTCTTGTTATTTTAATTATTTAATTTCATTTTATGTCCTTTTCTATTAACTGTGTAGACTTCTTCCCCCCCCCCCGTAATTCTTCAATTTTGATGTTAGTATAGTTTAATTATTAAGTTTTGTGTGCCTGAGGAGTATTATTAACTAGGTAAATTGAGTAGGGACAAAGTTAGGTGAAAACATGAACAAAAAGGCAAAACCCATGAACCCTAACTCAGTGCCTTGACTAAGTACCTTCCACGGACCGCCGGTCCCTGTTGTACGGTCCGCATTGCTCTGATGTGGTCCGCAGTACCACTTTGTGCGGACTGCAGTGCTTATGTTCTGAAAGATTGACTTGTTGCCTAGCGCGGCCGCACTACATTTTGTGCGGTCCGTGCTGGCCCACCACGGCCGCGATGCTACTTTGTGCGGACCGCGATGGTGAGATTTATAGGATGAATTTTTAGACCTTACCCCCAATGCGGACCGTAGTGACTTTAGTGCGGCCAAACTCCTTTTTGTGCGGTCCGCGGTGCACTATGTCTCCAACATCTTCTGTAACTTTTGGGCTTCTGTTCTGCAATTCATTTTCCACAACTGATTCACTGTTGTGTTGATACTAACAAAGCTATATGTTTGTGCTTGCAGACAATGATTAAGCAACGAGGCAAAGGCTCGAAACAACCCGGCCGAGGTGATTCTTCCCGGGGAGAGAAGCAAAGGATGGTAAAACTCACTCCCTAGGCTAAAAAAACATCAAAGACATGAGGAAGGCCATAAAAGCGACTGACAGAGCCATTGACAACTCGGGGAGTGAGTACGAGCCCTCCCGGGAGATCTCTTTGGATTCAGTCCCACTATACATCCCGTATCCGGAGAGGGCCACACATAGAGACACTCCTCCCTCTTCCCCCGATGCTCAAGCTTCAATCAACATTTCTTTTGGGTCGTCTGAGGGCTCAGCAGTAGGTAGCGGGGATGAATACTCTACCTCTCCCACAACTTCAATATCTGGAGAGGGTGCTAGAGGTGATTCCTGAGATAGGGAGTTACCTGGGGTGGTGTGCCTCAGGTTGAGGGTATTGACCGGACTAGAAATCCCACTGTTTGGGAAGATAGATTCGTCAGCCAGGTGGCGTTCTACAAGTTTAGGGAATGGTGGCCGGCACGAAAGTTTATTCTTGAGAGGAGTAGACACGGAGGCTTCCTAAGAAGATGAGGAAGCTCTCTAGTGCAGATGAGGCGATCATCTAGTTGGCGGACCCACCGGAGGCTTCCTCTAGTCAGCCACAGGATGTTCCTGATATTCAGCATGTCCAGGTCCAGGCCCCAGTCCCAGCAGCAGGAGACGGGGAACCAGTCTGAGGTTCCCGCGCATACAGAGGACTCGGGTACCACTGATGATCCCATGCGGACGGACACGGCTTAGGGACTCCTCGTATCCTTTCCTTATACTTTTTGGTGCTTATTTGTTTAGTTGGCATTAGGGACAATGCCAGCTTTTATTTTAGGGGGTGCGCCCTATATTTTTGGACGACTGGATATATTGTTACATTTTGTGTCTTTTTGATTTTCTATTGGTCTGTATATAACTTTACATTTAGCTACTTTTATCTTCCCTTTGATCTGTATATAAAGTTACATTATTGTATATATTCATCCCCCGTTGTATATTCAAATCCCCTATTTGTACATATTTATTCTATTTTCTATTTTCGTAAAAACAAAATTCGTTTTTAGCTTCTTAGATAGGCTCGTAGCTTTCTGTTTCATTTTTGGCGCTTCAATAAACCTTTGGTTTTCTTAATTCCACGGTTCTTTCCAAAGGTGGATGGCGTGACAACCTTCTTAAGGGTTTGAGTCCGTTTTTGTTTTTATATTTGGTTGCTTATAGTTAAGGGTACCTCAAGAAGATGAGCGAAAGAAGAAGGAATTGATGCTTTGAGGAGTGATGTTGATGAAGAGAAGAAAGCGAAGAAGGAAGTTGTTTTGAAGGGAAAATGAAGTAAGGCTGTCTCTGAAAGTTTTGGAGGCAACGACGAGGGAACAACCATACTCCCTAACTGCTCTTCTCCGTCGGATCGCCGCCTTAGAATCTTCTTGCTCATAGATCGAGAACCCTCCGACAGCTAAAACATCTGGCTTTTATTGTATTCATTGTCTTTTTTTTCATTATAATTCAATGTATCTCGCTAAATTCCATGTATTTCATTGTATTCACTGTCTTTTTTTTCTATTGTATTTCAATGTATCCCGCTGTATTCTATGTATTTCATTATATTCACTGTCTCGCTATATGCCATAAATTTATTCATTTATTTTTTTAATTAATATAATTTCTGTATTCAGATATATTATATAATTTCTTTGAAGATTGCTATGTTTTTGGGGTATTTTTCGGTTGAAAATCTTTTTTATAACTGGAAATACAAAATTTGTGTTTTATAATTGAGTTTGTTGAGTTATATCAGGAGTCTATTATGTTAAATGATTCACTTTCCGTTTAAAAATAGTGTAATCCCCTATTTCACATCTTGAATACAGTCGAATACAATAATTTATCCAGCTGTAATCCCATGTTTCACGCCATGAATACAGTCGAATACACTCTAATACAACAACTGATTAGCTGGACTTCCCTGATCCACACCTATTTTTGCTGCTATATTCATGAATACAGTAACTTAAATAAATCTAATACATCTTATAACAACAGAAAATATATCTACAATCCGTAATATAACAAATGGTATTTATAGATAGCTAATTACCACTAAAAGATAGTGTTTTATGAAATATAAAATTGATGGGTTGATCAAAGTTAAAAAGAGCAAATATCATTTATAGTCACTCGGGCCAAACCTATAATATCCGGTAGCCCAAAATTACCATACATATTTATAGTCCAAATAATTCCAGTGGCTAGCCCAAAAGTACCGCTTTCTGCTTTTTTCTTCAGCAATTCCAATTTTTGTTCTGTGATTCCTCAATTGAGCTCTTCAGTTTCTCGATTCTCTGTTTGATCACATCGTTCTCGTAAAGAAGCTGGGATTTCTCTTGCTCCATTGCCGCTATCTTCTGTTTCAGTGCAAAGGTTTTCGACGCAACATCGAATGTTTCGTCAACGACGATCTCCACCGGCGCATCGTCATAAACCTCGCCGTTGGTAATTTTTCATCCGCCATAGTCAAACCTGAAAATAGTAAGCAAAATTGTTGAAAAATGGAAAATAAATAAAATTGCAGTTTACTTCAGCAGCCAAAAATACAAAAATTCTCCTCAGAATTTGAAAAAATAATCCGAAAATGAGTAGATCTGCAACAACGCCATGGAAGCAGCTTCTTCTCAAGTCCCTCAGCTCCAATTCCCATCTTAAGCATTCCACCTACTTTCAGCTCGTAAAATTCCTTCATTTTGTTCCAATTTTTTCTTAATTTTATTAAAAGAATTTCTAAAATAATAAAAAACAGTTTTTTATGATCTAATTTTGCTTCTGGTATTATTAGGCTACTGTTGGATCCAATGGTAGACAGTCTAATCGAACTGTTGTCTTCAGGTCTGTTTTTTAGCCTTTTAGGCTTATAATAGTGCTAAATTCAGAGATTTTTTACTTTTCATTTTGGGTGTTTTGTTTTGTTTTTTGCAGAGGGTTTCAAGATGGTGCTCACAAGATTCAAATTAGTACATTAAATTATACAAAATTTATACATTGTAGAATGGCCTATACACTTTGGATACACAAAAGTGCTCGAGATACATTAATGATATATTATGGATACATTGGAAGATGCATGATACAACCTATATACAAATTTTCTGCAATGTATATACTAAATAGATGGTAACTATACAAAAAATATACTAAAATAGACTGTCACTATATAAAAATAGACTATCATTATACAAAAAAAATATAAAATAAACCGTCACTATACAAAAAATATACAAAATAGAATGTCATTGTACAAAAAATATACAAAATATAACTATACAAAATATACACAAAAAGGTAAAAATAGCACAGTATAGACAGTTTTCGGACTGATCATTCAAAAATAGCCAGTGTTTACCAAGTCAATGAAAAATAGCCACTATTTTGCTGCACCAAAGACCGGTCCAGCATAATATACTGGAGTTCGGTGCACCTGTGTATGAACTCCACCATATTATGCTGGACCGGTATACTTTGCTGGCTCCAATATAATATATTGGAGACTGGAGCACCGGTGCTCCAAACTCCAGTATATTATGTTGGATCGCTATACATGCTGGAACTCCAGTATATTATGCTGGAGTTCTAGTGTACTTATGCTGGAACTCCATCATATTTTGCTGGAGTTCCAGCATACTTATCTTGGAACTCCAGTATAATATGCTGGAGTTCAAGTGTACTTATGCTGGAACTCCAACATAATATACTGGCGTATTTTTCGGGTTTTGAACACTATTTTCGCTCAGATTTATCTTTACATAAAAAATGGCTAAATTTCGATTACTTTTGAAATTAGGCTATTTTTGAACGACCAGTTGTAAATCTGGATATTTTTGAATTTCACAACTGTCACTATACAAAAATACATGATACACTCTAAATACATAGTTTGCACACATTACACATACAAAATGTGTATATAATTTATATACACTGTTTACTTAGAAAATACACATGTATATACAATTTCGATATATTGTTCAGACAGATTATACATTCACGATACAAAATACACTTGGGGTACACAAACATATATACTTTAGATACACAAGCACACTCGAGATAGGCTGAATATACACTAAGGATACACTATCGAACTTAGGATACAATATTTATGCATTGCAAAATTATATATATATATATATATATATAAACTTTTCTACTAAACTGTAATTCATTAAAATTATCCGGTATGTACAACTTTATACATACATATATATGCACACACACTTTATACATGTATATATGATTGAACTTTTCTCAACTATTGTTTTTCCACTTTTATGATTTGAAAAGACTAAGTCGAACTTGAAAATTAACTAAAGAAAGGAGATGAAAATCACCACTAATTATGTGTGAGAACGCCTAAGAAAGAAAACCTTTTGGAGGAAAGGGAAAAAAGGATTGGCGTGCGATTTATTGTAAAAAGAAGCTTCACTCCTTTATTTGGTTATGGAGCAACACTTGATATTTTTTAAAGCTGATGTAAGAAGTCTTGATTTTTATTGTTTTCCATTGAATCAAAGACTTAATTGTAATGTAATAATGTATTACTGTTGGAAAAATAGTAAAATAACTGTTAGCTGATGAAATATAATGATTTTTTTAGTAACGTTTTATGTTCAATCAAAGATTTTTAGTAGTACTGTTAACATGAATAAAGTGGGGGAAAAGGTGTTAAGAATTAAAAGAATTGAAGAAAAGAAGTAAAAAAATATAGTAAAGTCATTTGGTAGGGTGTATAAGAATAGTGCGGAATAAGGTGTATTAGTAATACATGAATTAGTAATGCATGGGTTAGTAATGCAAGCATTAGTTATGCAAATATTATTTCTTATCTACTGTCTGGTGTGGTCTATTAAAATTATAATGCATTGCATAATTTTTAAGAAAAATAGTTGCTTACAAAAATGCCCTCTATATTCTCTAGCTTTAAGGGACTTTAAGGACTATTTTGTCTTTAATCAAGCTAATGCATGCATTAAAGCCTTGGTATTACTAATGCCATGGTTTTCTATGCATTGCTTATGCATAGAATAATGCCAAGTATGATGTATAACTAATACTTGTATTAGTTATACACAAGTTGAAAAAATGTACCAAACAAGGTATTAGTAATGCATAGAGCTAATGCTTGCATTATTTTTTCTAATACCTCCTACCAAACGACCCCAAGAGTAAAAAGTCAAGTATGATACTTAAGAAAGAGAAAATAATTTGGTATTGGAAAGGAAAAATATCTAGGGAAGATAAAAAAAATAAGAAAGAGAAAACAATTTGGTATTGGGAAGGAAAAATATCTAGGGAAGATAAAAAAGTTAGTACCAAAATTTACTTTTATCTTTTGTCTTTTGTCTGTTGGTTTTATCCGATGTGCTATAATTTGATATTAGTTTTATCCGATTGGACATTTTGGGTTACGTGCAAAACTTTGGGCTAATACTTTTTTTCAACGGCCATACACGGTAGTTTTCTCAATTAAAAATGTGTGTGTGTGTGTGTGATATATATATATATATATATATATATATATATATGTATTATCAACTATTATTTGTGAGAGTGGCTAAAAATATACATTTATCTTGTTTTAACTACAGTTCAGGTTGTAACTTTTGGGGAAATTTGGCATGGCATGACAACTAGGTCCAACAATTGGCATAAACAAGACAACATTTTAGGATTTGGCACATGGTAGCCTAAAGTTATTCTCTCTCTTCTAATGGTTCAACCGCCATCCTAAAAATAAGCCCCATCAAAATTATTTTCCTTAAAAATAGCAAAAAATATTTAAAATCCTCTCTCTTCTCTCATAGTAACCATCATCCTAGAAATTAGGTTCCATTTCCTTTAGTAGTATCCGAAAAGCTCTCAGATATTTTTTAATTATTTTTTATCTGTATATCCAAATATCTATAACACAATAATAATTATATTATTTGTATATCACAGTGTATAACATAATAATAATGTATATATCAAGAAATTATATTAAAATTTTATTTTCCTTCTTTGTATAACACATCAGATTGAAAACTCAAGTTCAAGACGACTCCACATGTGTATCCCCTATATATATCTATGTACATTAGTGATATCTCATGTATATCATGTGTATCTGTGTAGATCCATGGAAATTTGTGTTATATATACGATATACAATGTGATATATATATATATATATATATATATAGGTGTCCATAAAAGAATTGTGTTGTATACACTATATACAAAATGATATACACATACGTCCATATAAATCTGTGTATGATATACACTGATGTACACGATATACAATGTAATATACACATGTCGAGGTTGGATTTTTAGTTCTGATTTTTTACCTGAAACCAGTCTAAATCACTTCTAATCTTGCTCAAATTTTGTATGTAGCCTCGTCCAGATATTTTCAACCAATTCCAATCACATTCACTCGTTCAATCTAACCCAAAAAAAAAGAGGGGAGAAAAACAAAGTTGAAATGTACTTTTTCTCTCTTAGTTTTTGCTTCTGATTTTCTCTAATGTGAGATTAACCTTACCTTTTTATCCTACTAATTTTTTTACAAAATTTGCAAGAATTTTTGCTAAACTATGAAAGCGAAAGAGAAGAAATAAAAGAAAATAAATAAGAAGTATATTTTTTTTAAATTTAGCTATATAATGCCAATTGTTTTGGGGTTGTCTTTGCCAAAATAATTTATGGTCAATAATTTGCCAATTCCTCTTGCATATTGTTATCCAGTGTCAATATTTTAACTTTTTTGGCAAATTTATCAACTTCAGACCAACAACAAATATACAGGAGTGAAGTTGCAAAAATATATGTCGGGATTTTGGCATATTTTTTACCTAAAGTGTGGCTTTGTCAAGGACAAATTTTGGACTTTTTTTTACTGAAGTTGTTATCGTGGCAAGGCAAAACTTCGAATAAATTTACTGAAGTTGTGGCATTGACAACGCTAAATTTCGAACATTTTTTACTAAAATTTAGCCTAATAATCCCGATACTTTAAATGCTTTTGTTTGAAGTTGACAGAATTCAATTACTTTAGACATTTGAACTTTTAAGTTAATTCGTTGTTGACCTATTAAAGACCAAGGCGAGGAAGAAAATATAGACCTCACTTGCTACTATTAAATGAACTACTTGTTAAATTTGAAAAGATTTATGTGAACTAGTGTGAATATTTGGAAGCCTCCTTTTAGGAAGAAATTAGTAGATGCATTTTTCATGTATTTACTAAGGCCATTATCCTTCTATAAATAGAAAGGATTTTGTTCATTTGTAAACACCTCTCACTTGCCTTCTTATCTCCTAAGGCATTTGCGTCTTCTTTCTCTCTTGTAGTATTTCGCTTGTATTTTTGGAGTGAAATAAAGTTTGAGTTAATTGTGTCCGAGGATTAGGTAGAAAATCAAATTATGTCGAACCTCGTAAACTTCTGGTGTTCTTTTTATTATTGTCTCATTTACTATTTATTAACTATCTTTAGATATAGTAGTTGTGATTTAATTACTCTCTATATATTCGTCTTCCGCAATAATTGGTATCAGAGCGAAGGTTCTATCTGAGTATACTTCGTGGTTGCAGCATAGTCTGAACTTCAACATCAGAAAAGAATTACTTTGGTGTTCTATAGTATCAGGAAAAAAATAGTATATGTAGCAAAAATGGGAGACAAGAAAAATGAAGAGTCCACATCGGGTGTCAATAATACGTCGTTGACATCTTCGCTTATGACAAAAATTATGTCAAATGTGAAATTTGCAGTTGAAATTTTTTATGTAAATTGTAGTTGAAATTTTTGATGAGTCAGGATATTTCGAGATACGGCAAGCCGAGGATTCTTGATGTCCTTTTTCAACAAGAGCTAGATATTGCCATAGAAGAAGAGAAATCAGACAATATAAGAGAAGGATATTGGGAGATTATCAACCGCATTGTTTGTGGTACTATTCGATCTTACCTTATAAGAGAATAGAAGTATCCATACACAAAAGAAACTTCTGCAAGTAAATTGTGGAATGTATTAGAGGATAAATTCGTGAAGAAAAACAATCAAAATAAACTTAACACGAAAAAAAGATTGTTACGCTTCACATATATTCCTGGTACTACAATGAATGATCATATCACCAGCTTTAATAAGTTGGCGACAGATTTGCAGAATATGGACGTTACTTTTAGTGATGGAGATATGATCTTAATGTTATGAAGTTCACTTCCCGATGAGTACGAGTACCTCGAAACTACTCTACGTCATGCGAATGATAAAGTATCTCTCAAAAAAGTTTGTTCTGCCTTATACAACTATGAACAAAGAAAGAGAGAAAAACAAAAGAGTAGATACTACTAAAAAAATCAGGTTTTAGCGATGGACAAATTTTGTAGCTAAATAGAAAAATTCGTCGCTAATCTCATTTAGCGACGGATTAACGACGGATTATCAAAAGATTCTGCTAGCTACGAGCGTTTTAGCGACAGATTAGCGACGGCGTTCATAGCTAATTCCAGTTTTTTTTGTAGTGAGAGAAGGAAAAGCACTAGTCGTGAGGGATCGTTCTCAAAACCAGATGATAAAAAATAAAGGAAGATCGAAGTCAAGATCTAGACCCAGCAAAGATGAATGCGCTTTTTGCCGAGAAAATGGGCAGTAGAAGAAAGACTATCCAAAGTTGAAAAATAAGGTCAAACCTAACAATGGGAAGGCTGCAATGGATTAAAATGTAGCTGATTATGAACTCTGATTCTCACTTGTTACAACAGAGCCATTCAAACCATCTGACATATGACTAGTGGATTCAGCTTGTAGCTATTATATGTGTCTCATCCGGGGCTGGTTCGTTGATTTTCAAGAATGAGAATATGGAGTTATTCACACCGCAAATAACAATCCTCTTATCACATATGGTATTAGTTCAATTAAATTAAGGAACCATGATGGATTGATCAGAACATTCGCAGATATTCGATACATACTGGATTTAACAAAAAATCTCATTTTTATAGGAGCCCTCGAGTCAAAGGGGTTCAAAGTCATTGCACAAAATGAGGTAATAGGAATATACACCAGTGCATTGGTGTTAATGGAGAGAATACAGAGAAACAATAACATGTACCACTATCACGGTAGTACAATTATTGGGACAGTGACAGTGACAGTGATATCCAATGATGACAAAGAGGCAGAAACGACCAAGCTATGGAACATGCGCTTGAGACATGCTGGAGGAAAATCCTTGAAAATTTTATCATATCAAGGATTGTTAAAAGGAGTAAAGACTTACAAATTGTAGTTTTGTGAGCATTGTGTCAAGGGGAAACAGACAAAGGTTAAATTTGGAACAGTTATCCAAAATACTAAATATATTTTGGATTATGTTCACTTTGATATTTGGGGTGCTTCCAAAATACCTTCATTAGGCAGAAAACACTATTTTGTAACCTTTATTGATGACTTTTCATGGAGAGTGTGAGTGTATACGATGAAAACCAAAGATGAGGTGTTGGGAATTTCTCTCAAATGAAAGGCGATGAATGAGACTCAGACATGCAGAAAAATAAAGTGTCTTCGCACAGACAACGATGGATAAAACAAAAATTATCTTTTAAATAAGATTTATGAAGATGATGGCATTTTGAGACATTTCACAGTAGAAATACACCACAACAAAATGGAGTGTCAGAACATATGAACCGGAATTTATTGGAGAATGTTTGGTGTATGTTGTCAAATGCTGGCTTGGGAAAAGAATTTTGGGCTGAGGAAATAACATATGCATGCCACCTCATTAATCGTCTACCATCTTCCGCTATTGGTGGCAAGACACCATTTGGAAAATGGTATGAAAAACCTCCTGAAGATTATAATTTTTGCATGTATTTAGCTTAATTACATATTATCATGTGAAAGAATCAAAATTGGATCCAAAAGCAAAAAAACGATATTTATGGGGATTACTTCTGGAGTCAAAGGATACCGCTTATGGTGTTCACATATAAGAAAAATTATATTCAGCAGAGATGTTACCTTTGATGAGTCTGCCATAACATATAAGGTAATAGACGAAGATGTCAAACAAACTGATGGTGCTTCAAAGCATGTGGAGTTTGAGAGAAAATTAATTTTTCCAACACTGAGAGAAAACGAGGAAACAACAGAAGATTTTCCTCTAGAAGAAGAGCCAGTGGAGATGGGAGATTCTAACTCAGGAACCTCAACATCAACTTGAATCAATATCAACCAACAAGCTCAAAAAAATAATAAAGAAACATGCTCGTCTCATAGAGATGGTGGCTTGTGCAGCCTTAATTGTAGCTAATGGTGTTCCTACCATTTATAAAGACGCAGTTCAAAGTTCAGAAGAAGATAAGTGGATGATTTCTATGAATGAAGAAATGTAGTCCCTTCATCAGAATCGTACATGAAAAGTGGCCAATCTCCCGAAGAGCAAGAAAAAAATTGGGTGCAAATGAATATTTGCAAATAAAGAAGGATTTTCTAACCAAGAAGATGTTCGCTACAAAGCAAGATTGGTGGCCAAAGAATATGCTCAAAAGGAGGGAATTGATTATAATGAGGTATTTTCTCTGGCCGTGAAACACTCCTCCATTATCGTCACGACCCCAGTTCGCCCTCCGTGAACTATCGTGACGGGACCTAATCTTTACGACTAGGTAAGCCTAACAAATGCAGAAAAGAAACAATTTGCGGAAAGAAAATAATATAAAACCGAGATAACAAAGTGAAATAGTTTTTAAGATGCCGCCCGGCATATAACAGTATAAGAATCTCAAACTAACACTCCCAAAATCCGGAACCCCATGAATCACAAGCTAAGAGGTTACATAAAAAGCTCTAACTCCAGAAATGTCTAACAACAGGAAAATACAGAAGGGTTATACTATTACAAAAAGATTGAAAGGGACTCTCGGTCTGCGGACGCGGTAGATATACCTCGAAGTCTCTACAAAAATGTCTTGCCTCAAGGATGATAAGACTGAGTGGAAGTACCTGGATCTGCACATGAAAAACATGCGCAGAAAGGGCATGAGTACACCACAACGGTACTCAGTAAGTGCCAAGTCTAAACTCGATCGGGTAGTGACGAGAAAGGTCAGGGCCGTACTGAGGTTAAATGAAATACAAGGTTTAACAGTGTAGAATAAAACAATATAAATAAGTGTAACAGTAAAAGTAACACACGATATAAAGAACAATAACAATTACTACAGAGGCAAAGTATACACAGAAAGAAATACAGCTCAACATAGAGATAACAACCGGGGATCTCCCAGGATACCGTCATGTAGTCCCAAATATAAATATCCAATGGATCTCCTGGGTTACCGTCCCGTAGTCCAACTCATAGTGCGTGGGGATCTCCCGAAATACCGATCCGTAGTCCCAAATATAAATACTCAGTACAAGGGGAATCTACCGTGTGCAGTCCCGTAGTTCCAATGTAAATGTGTAGGGGGATCTCCCGGAATACCGTTTCGTCGTCCCAAAGTAAACATACAAGGGATCTCCCGGGATACCGTCCCGTAGTCCCAAAGTAAACACGCAGCAACAACAAGAAGAATACACAATTCAATTCAAATTTCATACCAAGGTAAAACTGGTATTTCTAGCCTAGCATGTTGCACGTACTCCAAATAAGGCAGTTTGAGCAAGTAAAGCAATTAAGTCAATTAGACATGTTTTCCTAAGCTAACAACAGGCTTAAATTGCAAGTAGTATAAACAGGAAAAAGAAACATAATTGTAATTACTTAATGAAAATCGAATTTTCAATAATTAGCACAAGTACGCACTCGTCACATAACGTACAAGGCATTTCAAATATCAATAACACCAAATCCTAAGGGGAGTTCCCCCACACAAGGTTAGGCAAGCCACTTACCTCGAACCGACTCAAAATTCAACCCAAAACCACATTCTTGCCACGAGTACTCGACTCCAAATAGCCCAAATCTATTCAATTCAAATGCATAATGTAAATAACATTTTAAGTAACTGATTCTACAAATAAATTCTAAGCTAATACGCAAAATTAGGAAAATAACCTAAACGTCCCTCAGGCCCACTTCTCGGAATAGGGTAAAATTTACATTTTCAGAATTCTCATACTCTCACGAGTCTAACCATACCAAAATTATCCAAATCCAATGCCAAATCTCCAATCAAAACTCAAAGTTTAGGTCTAAGAACTTTCCCTCAATTTTCCACCATAAATTCGAAATTAAAGGATTGATTTAAGTGTAGATTCATGAAAATTAGTCTAAACCGAGTGAATTACTTACCCAAATCACCCAGGTGAAAATCTCTTCAAAAATCACAATTTCCCGAGCTCCCAAGTCCAATATATGAATTATGGCTTAAACCCTAGAATTTGGGTTTTTAAAATCTGCCCAAGTATTTCCTTCTTCGCGAACGCAGAAGGACCCTCGCATTTGCTAAGTACAACTCCGCTTGGGTCCAGTTTTCCTTCATCGCGAACGTGATGCCCCAGTCGCGAACGCGATGACCGATTTCCTCCTCCTATGCGAACGCGAGACCATTATCGCGAACGCGTAGGTATAAGACCTCCCAGCTTCGCAAATGCGGGAGCACCTTCGCGAACGTGAAGCATTAAAACTCCCCCAACCCCAGCTCCTCTTCGTGAACACGAGACCCCACTCGCGAACGCGAAGAAGGAAACCAGAACTGAGCTGCTGCAAATTTTCTAAGTTCAAAAATGACCTGTTGAGCATCCGAAATACACCTGAGGCCCCCGGGACCTCAACCAAACATGCCAACTAATTCTAAAACATCATTCAAACTTGTTCCAATCTTCGGAACGCTCAAAACAACATCAAAACACCAATTTAACATAAGATTCAAGCCTAAGAACTCCAAAAACTCTCAAATTACGCTTTCGATCAAAAAGTCTATCAAACCTCGTCCGAATGACCTGAAATTTTGCATACATGTCACATTCAACACTATAGAGCTACTCCAACTTCCGGAATTCTATTCCGACCCTTAGATCAAAATCTCACTATCGAACCGAAAACTTTAAAAATTCAACTTTCGGCATTTCAAGCCTAAATAAGCTACGGACCTCCAAAACACAATTCGAACACGCCCCTAAGCCCGAAATCACCCAATGGAGCTAACGGAACCAACATAATTCCATTCTGAGGCCATCTTCATACTGCTCTAACTACGTTCTAAATTCTAAAACTTAAACTCTCATTTAGGGATTAAGTGTCCCAAAACACTCCGAAACTCAAAACCAAACATCCCGGCAAATCAAAATAGCAGAAACAAACACAGGGAAAGCAGTTAATAGGGGATCAAGGCGTAAATTCTTCAAACGACCGGCCGGGTTGTTACATCCTCCTATACTTAAACATTCTTTCATCCTCGAACGAGCATAGAGACATACCTGAAGTAGTGAAAAGATGAGGGTAACGGCTGCGCATATCCTGCTCGATCTCCGAGGTCGCCTCCTCAACCGACTGACCCCGCCACTGAACCTTCACTGATGCGATGTTCTTTGACCTCAGCTTTCGAACTTGCCTGTCCAATATTGCCACTGGCTCCTCAACATAAGATAGATCCTTGTCCAACTGAACTGAACTGAAATCCAACACGTGCGATGGATCACCGTGATACCTCCGGAGTATCGAAACATGAAATACCAGATGAACTCCTACCAAGTTGGGAGGTAAGGCAAGCTCATAAGCAACCTCCCCAATGCGTCGCAATATCTCAAAAGGGCCAATAAACCTCGGACTCAACTTCCCTTTCTTCCTAAATCTCATAACGCCCTTCATAGGCGAAACCTGAAGCAAAACGCGCTCTCCAACCATATAGGAAACATCACGAACCTTCCGGTCCGCGTAACTCTTCTGTCTGGATTGGGCTGTATGGAGTCTATCCTGAATCACCTTAACCTTCTCCAAAGTATCCTGAACCAAGTCTGTGCCCAATAATCTAGCCTCACCCAGCTTAAACCAACCCACCGGGGATCTACACCGCCTACTATATAAAGCCTCGTATGGTGTCATCTGAATGCTGGACTGATAGCTGTTGTTGTTGGCAAACTCCGCCAATGGCAAGAACTGATCCCAAGACCCTCCAAACTCAATACACGCACGGAGCATATCCTCAAGAACCTGAATAGTGCGCTCGGATTGTCCGTCCATCTGAGGGTGAAATGTTGTAGTCAACTCCACCCGAGTACCCAAATCATGCTGAACGGCCCTCCAAAACCGCAATGTGAACTGAGTACCTCTATCTAAAATGATGGAAACTGGAATACCATGCAGACGAACAATCTCCCGAATATAAATCTCCGCCAAACGCTCTGAAGAATAGGTAGTACACACAGGAATGAAGTGCGCGGACTTGGTTAGTCGATCCACAATCACCCAAATGGCATCAAACTTTCTCAAGGTCCGTGGGAGCCCAACTACAAAGTACATGGTGATCCGCTCCCATTTCCACTCTGGAATCTCTATTTGCTGAAGCAACCCACCCGGTTTTTAGTGCTCATACTTCACATGCTAACAATTGAGGCACCGAGCTACAAACCCAAATATATCTTTCTTCATCCGCCTCCACCAATAGTGCTGCCTCAAATCCTGGTGCATCTTCGCGACACCAGGATGAATGGAATACCGCGAACTGTGGGCATCCTCTGAAATCAACTCCCGAAGCCCATCAACATTAGATACACATATCCGACCCTGCATCCTCAATACCCCATCATCACTAATAGTCACATATCTGGCATCACCGTGCTGAACCTTATCCTTGAGGACAAGCAAATGAGGGTCATCAAACTGACGCTCCCTGATACGATTAAATAAAGAAGACTGAGAAACGATGCAAGCTAAAACCCGAATGGGCTCAGAAAGATCCAATCTCACAAACTGGCTAGCTAAGGCCTGAACATCCATCGCCATGGCCTCTCCACTGCTGGTAAATAAGCCAAACTCCCCAAACTCTCTGCCCGACAACTCAAAGCATCGGCTACCATATTGGCCTTGCCCGAGTGATACAAAATAGTGATATCATAGTCCTTTAGCAGCTCTAACCACCTCCTCTGGCACCAATTAATGTCCTTTTGCTTGAACAGATGTTGCAAACTCCGGTGATCAGTATAAATCTCACAAGGCACACCGTATAAATAATGACGTCAGATGTTCAAGGCGTGAACAATAGCAGCTAACTCAAGATCATGGATAGGATAATTCTTCTCATCTACTTTTAACTGTCTGGATGCAGAGGCAATCACCCTACCGTCTTGCATTATACCGCTCCAAGGCCAATCCTCGAGACATCACAATAGACTGTATAAGACCCCGAACCTGTAGGCAATATCAAACTGGGGCTGTAGTCAAAGCTGTCTTGAGCTTCTAAAAGTTCACCTCACACTCTTCCGTCCACTCGAACGGAGCACCTTTCTGGGTCAGCCTGGTCATAGGGGCTGAAATTAATGAAAACCCCTCAATAAAACGATGGTAATACCCGCCAAGCCAAGAAAAATGCAGATCTCTATAGCTGAGGATGGCGTGGGCCAACTCTACACTGCTTCCACTTTCTTCGGATCCACCTGAATACCCTCACTCGATACCACATGTCCTAAGAATGCCACGAAATCCAACCAAAACTCACATTTCGAGAACTTTGCATATAACTTCTTTTCCCTCAAAGTCTAAAGCATAGTCCTCAGGTGCTTCTCATGATCTTCCCGACTTCGGGAATATACCAAAATATCATCAATAAAGACAATGATAAACGAGTCAATATCTGGCTGGAACACACTGTGCATCAAATGCATAAAGGCCGTTGGGTCATTGGTTAGCCCAAAAGACATAACAAGGAACTTGTAATGACCATATCAAGTCCTGAAAGTAGTCTTGGGGATATCTGGCTCCCGAATCTTCAACTGATGGTAACCTGATCGCAAGTCAATCTTAGAAAATACTCGGGCACCGTGAAGCTAGTCAAACAAATCATCAATACGAGGAAAAGGATAACGGTTCTTCAATGTAACTTTGTTCAACTGGCGATAATCAATGCACATACGCATAGAACCATCCTTCTTCTTCACAAACAAGATAGGGGCACCCCAAGGTGATACACTGGGCCGAATAAAACCCTTATCAAGCAATTCCTGTAACTGATCCTTCAACTCCTTCAACTTAAGAGGGGCCTTACGATACGGAGGAATAGAAATGGGATGAGTGCCCGGTAATAGATCAATGCCAAAATCAATATCTCTATCGAGCGGCATGCCCAAAAGGTCAACTGGAAACACATCAGAAAAATCCCGTACTACTAGGACTGAATCAACTGAAGGGGTATCAATACTGACATCTCTCACATAAGCTAGATATGTGTCACACCCCTTCTAAACCATATGTTGAGCCTTAAGGAAAGAAATAACTCTACTGGGAGTGTGATCTAAGGCACCCCTCCACTCAACACACGGTACACCTGGCATAGCTAACGTCACGGTTTTGGCGTGACAATCAAGAATAGCATAATGGGGGAACAACCAGTCCATGCCCAAGATAATATCAAAATCTACCATGCTGAGCAACAATAAATGGCTCTGGTCTTAAAACCACTAAGAGCAACCAAATACGATCGATAAACGCGGTCCACAATAAGAGAATCTCCCACAGGAGTAGAAACATAAACATGGGAACTCAAAGAATCTCGAGGTACATCCAAATGCGGAGCAAAATAATAAGACACATAAGAATAAGTGGATCCTGGATCGAATAGAACCGATGCATCTCTATGACAAACTAGTACAATACCTATGATGACAGAATTGGAGACAACGACCTCGGTACTGGAAGGAAGGGCATAGTATTTGGCCTGGCCTCCCCCTCTAGGGCAACCTCTACCTTCCTAACCTCCCCCTATAGCTAGCTGAGTAGGTAGGGTAGCAACTGGTGCTGTTATTATAGCCTGAGAGTTCTACGGGGCACGTTGTGGCTGAGAAGTCTGTGGAGGTGCACCCCTCCTAAGTCTGGGCAATCCCTCACTATATGGTGTGTGTCACCACACTCAAAGCAAGCTTTGGGGGACGTGGTGGCTGTGACTGGCTCGGGCCAGGTCTACTGGACTAACCACTGAAAGCACCCCGTACAGGAGATGCACTAGATACTAGAGGTGCATAATAAGGCGCTTGAGGCCTAGGAGGAGCTGGAATACCACAGGCTGCTGGAAGAGCTGAATGAACGGGGCGACTCATATAACCCATACCATAACGAACTGCAGTTGGCGCACGGGCACCAGAATAATGGCCCGACTCTCGAGACCTCTTGGCCTCCCTCTCCTCTCTCTCCCTAGCATGCATACCCTTTATCCTCCTAGAAATGCTCACCACCTGCTGATAAGAAATATCCATCTCCAACTCACGAGCCATGCTAGACATGATGTTGGGAATAAGCCCCTTAATAAATCGGCGAACCCTCTCGCGAACGGTATAAACCAAGCTAGTGTAATGGACAATATACTCCGAGATAGTCATAGTACCCTGGCGCAAATGCTCATAATCTGCGCGCCATGCATCCCTGAGGCTCTAAAGAACAAACTCTCTTAGGAATATATCTGAAAACGGAGTCCAAGTCAGTGAAGGTGCCTCATCTAGACTGTCTAACTCATAGGTACGCCACCACTCATAGGCGGCTCCTCGAAGCTGGAAGGCAGTGAAAGAAACCCCACTCAATCCTGATATACCCATAGTGCAGAGGATACAGTGACACTCCTCCAGAAATCCCAAGGCATCATCTGATGCTAACCTACTGAATACAGGAGGATCATACTTCTTGAACCTCTCAAGCCTCCGTTTCTCATCCTCTGAAGTCGCTGCCCTGTCCTCGGGTTGACTTGGAACTGCAGGCAGTACAGGAATAATCTCTAGGACCTGATCAACATGCACTTGCTGCTCAAGAGTGTGGGCAGCGGGAGACTGTGCTCCTCCCCCGAGCTGAGATGTGGCTGCAGCAAGGGGAAGCAACCCTGCCTGAGCCAGAGTGGTGTACATGCTCATGAACTACGCAAGAGTCTCCTGAAGAGATGGAGTAGTAGTAGCAGTAGGCGTATCAGGTGTCTGGACTCCAGTTGGAACTGCTGGTGGTACCTCGGTGGCAGCTCGCGCGGGTGCTCTGGCTGCACCACATGCGCGTCCTCGGCCTCTACCCCGACCTCTGACGGCTCCAGCAGGGGGTGCGGGTGCCTGATCATCTCGGGTAGCACGTGTCCTCATTGTAAGCACGTGATTTTTGCCCTATGAAAGAATTACTCCCAAAAAAATTCAAAATAAAATGATTTTCCTTGGTGTGCAATTTTGAGAATTTTTGTGACATTTTTGGATAATTATTTGTATTTTGTCTGTGCATGTTTATTTGTTAAATTAATAAAAAATACAAAAATATGTCGCATTTTGCATGTAGGATTTAATTCTACAATTGTTAGTAATTAAGTTTGTTTTACAAAAATTGAAAATTACAAAAATAGGCATCTTTTGCATTTTTAGCATTTAATGTCCAAATGTACAATTTTATGCTTAATTATTACTTAATTGTGCGTTAATTGTTATTTGGAGTTAATTTGCGCTTTTATAACTTAATAATAATTTAAGTATTTTTAGAATTTAGTTTTAGAAAAATAAAAGAAGAAAAGAGAGCAAAAATACAAAGAAAATCGGAATTGGGCTCTTCTTCAAATTCAAGCCACAAGCCCAAAAAATACCCAACCTTCCCTACGACCCGGTCCATTTCAAACCGGATCGACCCAGTCCATAACCCAAATACCCAACACTCCTCCTAATCTTCATTTCCTAAACCTAAAACTAAATGATCCGCCCCTCTCTCTCTTCTTTTCTTCTTCTCCAAAAAACTCCCAAAAACCCATCCATGGCTGCCCCTTCACAACAGCCCCATGACTGCCTCCTTCACCTCCCCAGTTGCCTCGTCGACCTCATCCAAACCAAGTCGTTTCTGCCGCTTCTGCTGCATCCAGCCAAGTCGTCGAGCAGCTGCTCCCAACCACCCATACCAGGCATTTCCTAGCTACTCCCTCATCTCCATCACTGCCCAGACGACCTCCAGGCGACGCAGCAGCAGCAACTGTTGTTGCTCCGGAGTTCTGTTGCCGTCTGCTTCGTCCATCTTCTTTGACGGGCTGCCACTGCCTCATTTTCGAACGATACCTTCTTTGGTCGTCCGTTCGTGGTCGTCTTCGGCGTCGAGTTATCTTGGTGTGATAATTGTTTCTGGATAGATTTATTCTCATTCAAGTTCTTCGTCGTTTCGATCTGGTTAGTGGGTTTTGAGTTTCACTTTTGTCCGTATTTTGTTTTGATATTCTCGAATCTAAAATCGGTAAATGTTTGATTCTTGTTTTGTTCGTGTTTGTCGTTTTGTTAATTTTTTTGGTTTGTTCATGTTAGTTTAATATCGTTAGATTCAAATTGAAATTTAATTAATTATTTCTTCAGTTTGTTTCATGTGTTGTTATGTATTTTTTTAGAAATTGTTAATGTTGGTTAAATCATTTGAATCTGTCATGTTTGTTGTTTAAAATAGATTTAATTCATGTTCATCTTTGTTTGAAGTTCGTTTTTAATCCAGTGATTTAATGTGAGTTTATGTTTTGGTTTTTGACTTGTTGATTTAGTTTGAATCATGTATTTTGTTGTTGATATTATTGTCTCTTCGCTCATTCATTTTTGGTCTAAGTTAACCAGGATTGGTTCCCAATATGGTTAATTTATTCCCATTAATTTGAAGCTTTATGATTCAATATGTGTTCATGAGATTTGTTGTTGAATTTGTCTAGAAATTGGTCATATTTGCTGTATTTTGGTTGAGATCGATTAGGTGAATTGGTTATAGCTGATGGGGTAATTTGGTAAATTGGAGTACGTTCAGGGGTAAATTGCTAATTTCAGTAAGGTCGGAGGGGTAGTTTTGGAATTGAACATTTTGAATAATTATTTATGTTAAGCATGGGGGACAAGATGTAATGGGGTGGAGTTGATATAAATGTTTAATATAATGGGGGACAAGACATAATGTAGTGGGGTGAGAATAATGTAATTATTTATGTAAGCATGGGGGACAAGGGTTTAAAGTAAAAAAAACATTAAGTAGTGGAGAAAAGCATGCAATTGGGGGGAATATTTCGGGTTGGGGACTCAAGACAAGAGTCTTGTTATAAATAGAGTCATTTGACACATTTTAGAGAGGACTTTTACACTTGAGAGAAAAGACTTGAACTAAAAAGACTTAATTAGAAAGAGAGGAAGACATTCTGAAAATCCTAAGAGAGTGTTGGAGAGTTGAAAAGAGAAAACAAAAACAAAGTGAGAAACGTGTTTAGTTTTCAAGTTTAAAACACGCGTGGGTTGTTGCTGTTTAGTTTGTTTACAAACTTTTGGGTTTGTTCTATTGTATTGTTCGGTTTTTCTTCAAAGTTTTCTAGGCCTTGAATCTAGTTTGAATTTGTTGTTGTTGGGTTGCTGCTGTTGCTGTGTATTTACACTACTGCTGCTTCTACTGATCTTCATCTTCTTTCCTTGCTTTCCAAATACCAGGTACACAAACTGATACACTGGTTCATCTTGTAAGCCACTCGAAGCATGAATGCAAAAATGAGAAAGATTTGAAGTTGTAATTTAATGTAGTCTTTTCTTTCTTTTACTGTCTGTATGTAGAATGTTCTATGCGTTTCCATGTAAACTCTTTAAACAACTCACTTTCGAAACTTAACTATAATAACTCGAAAGTATGTAAATAAAGTAGGACCTTATCTTCATTTATTTTAGAAAACGAAAAATAGAAAATATAGTCATGCTAAGATTATCCTTTTAAAAATGATGAGACGAGCCTCGCCAAATAAAAAATGCAAATTGCGAGGCCCTTAATAATTGGTCATAATAAATACTTAGAATTTGGGATGGACTGTTTAGTGAATTTCACTGCCTTCCCCAAAGACAATAACATGTTAGACTCTTTAGGCGCGCATTTTAATAATCTTACCTTCTTAAACTCGGGTGTGCATTTCATGCGACCCAAATCCAAATTCCAAAACATTGAATAAAAATTTGTTCCAGATTGCGGGTGCATTTCATGTGACGCAATCCAAAGACATATTTTTAAACGATGTTCACATTCTTTTAAAATATAATAACAAAAGCGGTAAAGAGTTAAAACTTGCACATGAGAGCATAATTGTATAAAATCAGATAAACAAGCCGAATATGATAGTTGAGCGACCGTGCTAGAACCACGGAACTCGAGAATGCCTAACACCTTCTCCCGGGTTAACAGAATTCCTTATCCGAATTTCTGGTTCGCGGACTGTAATACAGAGTCATTCTTTTTCTCGATTCTAGATTAAATTGGTGACTTGGGACACCTTAAATCTCCCAAGTGGCGACTCTGAAATAAATAAACAAATCCCATTTCGATTGTCCTTTAATTAGAAAAAAACTCCTTCACCCCTCACGGGGCGGAAAAAGGAGGTGTGACAGCTCTGGCGACTCTGCTAGGGACATGACCCAGAACCACTGGTTCAAGGTTAGAAATCGAGCTTATATAAATTGTTATATTTGGTTTTATCTGATTTTGTTACATGTTTTGGCTCAATGTGCTAATTGGTTGCCTTTTACCGCTTTGATATTACGTGAACTGTATATAAACTGTGCCGAAACCCATCTTCTCTCTGAGTCTTCTGAATCATGAAGAAGGGTGTACTTCGTACGACTTCTTTTCTGTATAGTGTCAAATCCCAATTTAGAACGAGGTTCGGATAAGTTGCTAAGCCGGTGAAGCTTCTGTATTCCCAGTACGCTGCCCCCCCTCGGCTCGAGCTGTCCGCTCGGGTAAGCCAGGTCTAGAACAAACACCCAGGTTCTGAACCTAGTATAACAAAGCCACATGCCGGATCCCTAGTAGGAACGCTTATCTGCATCATGTGCATTTTTTACTTAGGGGACTCAACACAGGGGTTGGGTCCGTCTAGGACTAGCAACTTGAAATGAAAAGACCATCCTGCTGCATCCTGTGTGCTTTATGCATTTACTTGTTTCAGACTTGCATGCTGACCGACTTCGAAAAATCGGGAATATTGGAAAATTGCGAAAAAGAGGGAAGTAACTGTGTAGAGAGTTAATTGCCTATTTTTTTTTTTTTTAAAAAAAAAAGAAAAACCCCAATGCCCCAAATACTGGCGAAATTCTGCCGAAATTTTGGAAAAAAGGAAAAAAAAGGAAAAATATTTTTTTATATAGTTTGTTTCACTCAAAAAAGCAAAAGAAAAAATAGAAAAGAGTCTCTTATTTTTAGGTTGAAGAATAGGTTAGTCATTTTGTTGAAACGAAAAAAAGAATCTTCACTTTGTCTTGTTTTTAAAATAAAAAAAAGAAGAAAAAGAAAAATAGTTTGTCTTGCCATGAAAAGTGAAAATGTAACAAGAGTCTTGTTTTTAAAATGATTTTTTATTTATTTATTTGTTTATAAAAATGCCAAAAATGAATAAAAAGAGTCTTGCGTTGAACGTGGTTTTATTATTTGTTGCAATATATATATATATATATATATATATAAATCCAAAAAGTATTTTTCTTTATTTCCTTTCTAAAAAAGTTTTTTTTGACCCCCAATTTTCAAGAAAAAATCCAAAAATATTTTCCATTATTGATGTCTTTAGAAAGTCTTTTAATTGTTTTAAAAAAAATATTTTCTTTTAATTTCTTCCAAAAAATCCGAAAATATTTTCATTCTTCTTTCAAAATTGAAAAGAAAAGTCAAAATTCAAAAATATTTTTTAGAAGCATTTCTTTCATTGAAAATAAAATTCCAAAAAAATATTTTCTTTCTTCTTTAGAAATCCTTCTTTGAAAAATGCTCCATTTCTTCTTTATAAGTCTTTCCTTCAAAAAATAAATAAAAATAAATAAATAAATAATAATAATAATAATAAAAAAGTTAGTTTATTTACTTTATTCATGATGTCCCGAACTACGCGGGTTTGATTCTTACCGGATGTGAGATACGTAGGCAACCCTCATCGGGTCCAACCTCCCTTTTTGCTAAAATAGCCAAAAACAAACAAATAAATAAATAAAAACATGTCTAAATTTTAATTCTGTCATAAAGAAGTCGAGTGACGTTGTTTTGTCAAAACATAGCCGAATGTTCCCGAAAGGGATGCCGGAAGGCTGACTTTGCATAAACAACCACCTTTGGGTCATTTTTTAAGATTTGGTCCAGTTGACCCACACAACCTTAAAAATCTTCATCCCCGAGGCGTTGAAAGGCCGTGTTTGCAATATTGAGTTTTCTATTTTTGAAAAACGATAAAAAGAGTCATAAATAAGTCGGGTGATGCTGTTTTTGTCAAAAATAGCCGAATGTTCCTGAAAGGGACGCCGGAGGGCTGACTTTGCATAAACAGCCACCTTTGGGTCATTGTTTAAGATTTGGTCCAGTTGACCCACACATCCTTAAAAATCTCCGTCCCCGAGGCGCTGAAGGGCCGTGTTTGCAACACCAGGTTTTTATTGTAATTTGAAAAAAAACAAAGAGTCAGCGGTCAGGTGAATACCGTTTGGATTTTTAGTCAAAAATAAGCCGAGCCAGCTTCGGCCGCGTCTTAAACCGTTCTTGCCGAAATAGCCTTAGAGTATCTTTCAGTTGTCGAAAGGCTATTTTCGTAAAAGAACGAACAAGTTTGTAAAGTGTCATAAAATAATCCTCCCCGGCCTCAAAATTCATGTGAAATTTGGAAGGGGCCACATTTGCAAAAAATAACCGTTCGGTTGCATTTGTCAAATGGAGAAAGGAAGCTGGCCATTTGTTTTTGGAGTTTGTAAATCTTTTGATTAGAATATGTCGGTTGTTTGATTTTCGAGTTTGTAGGTCACCTTCAAACCTTTGAAAACCAGTTTGTTTTAATATGAAAATTGGAAAAAAAAATGTTTTATTATTATTTATCTTTTATTGGGCCGAACTACACAAGGTCTGATTCATGCGGGGTCATGATACGTAGGCAATCTCCATAAGATTCGACCACAACAAAAAAGTAAAAAAAAGAATGGAAAAAAAAAGAAAAAAAGAAAAAAAAAGAAAAAAAAGATGTTGTTAATAATGAGGACCGACTGAATCCATTCTAACCTGTTTTCTTTGAATCACAAAGAAAGTTAGGTGGTTGGTTTGTGGTAAGCCGGAAATACAAGACCCAGAAGCACACTTTGCGGGGATCAGGCCTGATAACAGAAGCACTCGAATCCTATTGGGACTTGTTGACTAAGGTTGATGATATTGAAGTTGGCAATGGTTTGGAAAATACTGATGCGAAGCTCAGTGGCTGAGATGTCAGTTTTGATAAAATGGGAGGACGCTCCGTTCCTTGGTTAGCAAGAGAGAAGCTTTTGGTGGCTTGTTTTGTTGTCATTTCTGTTATCCGGATTATTCTTAGGGTTGTAATCCGGATATTGTCTTGTGTCAAACCTTCTTATCTTTCCATTTTGTCATAGCGGTTTGTTTAAGTTTTGTCCAGGCTATTTTAGGATTTTATTCTGGTTTGTTTCATTTGTTTTGTTATTCAAACCATTTCACTGGTAGTCTAATACAAAATCCGGTCTTTTATTATTTCTATTCATCTTTTTGTTTGATCCTTTTATCATTTTGTTCAGCGCTGATTCTAGTGACATGACATGTGCGCATAGTTGGGCCTAATCTTAAAAGTTAATCATAAAACCCTGGGAAGGTGATCAAAACAATTTAAAGGAAATAAGGACGTTTTGAAATTATTTGGAGCTCGAGTCATATGGAACTAGGGCAAGTAAAACACAAAGAAAACCGTTAAAAGCAAGATTCGCCTTTCATGATAATGAGAGTGAGAGTGTCACCCAACGGTGCTTTAGAAATGACAAATGAAAAGCAAATGTTGAATATAATTGTCAAGTCCAACACCATCAGAAGAGACTATAAATCTATGTTCAATTGTGTTGTTTGCACTTGGCATGTTTTGAAGACTGGAATGACGAAGGCATTTCGTTCTGCTACCTAAACACTTTATCCTTCGTTATCCCTTTTGAGCCTTGTTTATTTTTATTTTTTTTCTTCTTTCATACCCCTCTTTCGGAATCAGTAGCAAAGAGTAGAAACACAAACATAAAAAGATAAGAAAAGAAAAAGAAAAAGAAAAAACACAAGAAGAAGAAGAAGAAAAAATCAACAAAACGACAAAAGGAAATGAAAAAAAAGAAGAAAAGAAAAATGATAACAAAAAAAAGTCAGAAGAAAACAGAGGAATTGGGAACTACGTTCGACCTGATTCCTCAAAGAGGATACGTAGGCGCCTCACGGCTCGGTCATGGTGTAATAAAAATTAATAAATAAATAAATAAATAATCCCCAAGCAAGAAATTGGGGCAAGGGTTGCGCTTGTCGTAAACAAATATGGTTCCGAAGGTTGTAATTTTGAACCTCAAATTGATTTGTTTTTGAGCCTTTAATACCCTTTCTTTCTAGCCTATCCAAAAACCCACATTACGGTCCAAAGAAAGACCTTCTGATCAGTCTGCAAAAGATGCCAAGTCAGACAAATGAGAGTCTTACCGGTGAACATAACACTCTGTTCCACAACAGAAAGGACTCTAATCTCCAGCAGAGAGAGTCATACCGGCAACACTCCAAATCCCCAGCTGGAAAGTGATACAAATGAGAGAGTCTTATCAGTGAAAATCTTCACGGGCACCATAAGGCGATGAAAGTTGAGAGAAAAACCAAAATGAGAGAGGCTTGATAGTGAAAACCCTTCGGGCACTACAAGTCGAATAAGATTGAGAATCAGATGGGGAATCGCCAAATGAAGATCTTGAAAGACGATTGACGGTAGAGGATAGGCCACATGCGCATGTCATGACCATTAGAGTCGGTATCTGCGTTTGATAGGTTTTTATTTATAGTTTCTCTTGTTAAAAGAGTCATCTTTTTCCTTTGTCTTTAATTCTGTTCCTTTTTATCTTTCTCCTTTCATAGAAAATTCCCCAGTAGAGTCTGTTTGGTCAGAACAAGTGATAAATGACTTCAAAATCTGCCATCAGCTTTTCAATTAGGCAAGACCAGATCTGATTAGAAGATCCAAATGGTCTAAGTCAGGAAGGAACAAGCGCGAGGCTAGTGTTAAGAAAGATATCCCCAGCAAAAGAAAATTGACAAAAGGATTGACGATGTCAAAAGGGATATCCTTGCCGAAATCAAAGGTTATAAACCTCAAGGCCAAGGCCCGGGGACAAATCAAGAAGAGCAATGGGCATGATTTGGGAAATTCATACGAGAATAAAAGGTCGGGAAAATGACAGTTTCCGAACTATGCCACAAAAGAAGAGGGATATCCCCAGCAGAAAGGGATCATTCCCAACAAATAATATCGTCCCCAGCAAGTTTTTTTTGGAACGCAGAGCAGGGAAGGAGAAAGGGAAAAGCCATCCCCAGTAGGAGTATCACAACCAACCACCACAGTCAAATCTTAAAAGGAAATGGCATTGATGGCGGAAATGCATGCCACAGGGGAGATTATCAAACTGGGGCAGAAAATTTTCCTTTTATTTAGAAAATTTTCTGGGAGTCAGGTACCCATTTGGGGAAGAATAAGGATAGTACCAGTCTCAAGGGAAGTGGCCTTTGAACCAGTGTTGCCCCCAACATAATAAGTTTCAATATAGGAAGTTGTTCCCCAACGGACAGAACAAAAGGATGAAACTTGTGCTCGGAAAAAGCAAAAGGCCAGTGTCATTCCCAACAGCCTTCCAAAGAGTGAAACACTAGTTTTGAAGGAATCAAAATCCCCCAGCAGTGTTATCTTCGACAGCATTATCCCCAACTGATAACATTTGATCCCCCAACAGGTAAGTAAATAATTGCCCAGCAGTGTTATCCCCAGCAGTTTCGAGGGAAGACAACACAAGTTTTAAGGAAAGTAAGAAGGTAATTCAGGAAGAAGGAAATGGTTCACGCATAGGAGACGCAATTCCTAAATTAAGATTTCATTCATAGGAGACGCACTTCCTAAGTTTACTTTTACCCCGTAGGAGACGCACTTCCTAAGTTTATTTTTACCCCTAGGAGACGCACTTCCTAAGTTTAGTTTCACCCCTAGGAGTCGCACTTCCTAGTCTGGTTCATTTAAGTTCATGCATAGGAAACACACTTCCTAGTTTGAATCATTTAAGTTTCACCCCTAGGAGATGCACTTCCTAGTTTGGTTCATTGAAATTTCACCCCTAGAAAATGCATTTCGTAGACTGGGTCGTTCAGGTTACAAGTTTTACTCGTAGGAGACGCACTTCCTAGTTAGGTTCATCCGCCCTCGAATAGGATATTTTGGGTTCATCCGCCCTCGAATAGGATATTTTGGATTCATCCGCCCTCGAATAGGATATTTTGGGTTCATCCGCCCTCGAATAGGATATTTTGGGTTCGTCCGCCTCGAATAGGATATTTTGGGTTCGTCCGCCCTCGAATAGGATATTTTGGGTTCATCTGCCCTCGAATAGGATATTTTGGGTTCATCCTCCCTCGAATAGGATATTTTGGGTTCATCCGCCCTCGAATAGGATATTTTGGGTTCATCCGCCCTCAAAATAGGATATTTTGGGTTCATCCGCCCTCAAAATAAGATATTTTGGGTTCATCCGCCCTCAAATAGGATATTTTGGGTTCATCCGCCCTCAAATAGGCATTTTATTTTCAAAGTTGTTGTCGAAGTCAGGAGCCCGCCTGAAGAGAGGAAAGGCGTTTTATTTTTAAAAGTTGTTGAAATCTCGCCAACCTAAAGAAAGGAATGGCATTTTATTTTCAAAGTTGTTGAAGTCAGGAGCCCGCCTGAAGAGAGGAAAGGCGTTTTATTTTTAAAAGTTGTTGAAATCTCGCCAGCCTAAAGAAAGGAATGACATTTTATTTTCAAAGTTGTTGAAGTCAGGAGCCCGCCTGAAGAGAGGAAAGACGTTTTATTTTTAAAAGTTGTTGATGAAGTCAGGAGCCCACCTGAAGAGAGGAAAGGTGTTTTATTTTTAAAGTTGTTTAAATCTTGCCAACCTAAAGGAAGGAATGACACTTTATTTTCAAAGTTGTTGTTGAAATCAGGAGCCCGCCTGAAGAGAGGACAGGCGTTTATTTTTCAAAGTTGTTGAAGTCAGGAGCCCGCCTGAAGAGAGGAAAGACGTTTTATTTTTCAAAGTTGTTGTTGAAATCAGGAGCCCGCCTGAAGAGAGGAAAGGCGTTTATTTTTCAAAGTTGTTGAAGTCAGGAGCCCGCCTGAAGAGAGGAAATGCGTTTTATTTGTAAAAGTTGTTGAAATCTCGCCAACCTAAAGAAAGGAGTGGCATTTTATTTTCAAAGTTGTTGAAGTCAGGAGCCCGCCTGACGAGAGGAAAGGCGTTTTATTTTTCAAAGTTGTCGTTGAAGTCAGGAGCCCGCCTGAAGAGAGGAAAGGCACTTTATTTTTCAAAGTTGTTGAACTCAGGAGCCTGCCTGAAGAGAGGAAAGACATTTCTGTCTTTTCATTTCATGTTCTAGGTCGCCCACCAGTATAATGCGGGAATACATTTCTGTCTTTTCATTTCATGTTCTAGGTCGCCCACCAGTATAATGCGGGAATACATTTCTGTCTTTTCATTTCATGTTCTAGGTCGCCCACCAGTATAATGCGGGAATACATTTCTGTCTTTTCATTTCATGTTCTAGGTCGCCCACCAGTATAATGCGGGAATACATTTCTGTCTTTTCATTTCATGTTCTAGGTCGCCCACCAGTATAATGCGGGAATACATTTCTGTCTTTTCATTTCATGTTCTAGGTCGCCCACCAGTATAATGCGGGAATACATTTCTGTCTTTTCATTTCATGTTCTAGGTCGCCCACCAGTATAATGCGGGAATACATTTCTGTCTTTTCATTTCATGTTCTAGGTCGCCCACCAGTATAATGCGGGAATACATTTCTGTCTTTTCATTTCATGTTCTAGGTCGCCCACCAGTATAATGCGGGAATACATTTCTGTCTTTTCATTTCATGTTCTAGGTCGCCCACCAGTATAATGCGGGAATACATTTCTGTCTTTTCATTTCATGTTCTAGGTCGCCCACCAGTATAATGCGGGAATACATTTCTGTCTTTTCATTTCATGTTCTAGGTCGCCCACCAGTATAATGCGGGCATACGTTTCTATATTTTCATTTCATGTTCTAGGTCGCCCACCAGTATAATGCGGGAATACATTTCTGTCTTATTTCATGTTCTAGGTCGCCCACCAGTATAATGCGGGAATACATTTCTGTCTTTTCATTTCATGTTCTAGGTCGCCCACCAGTATAATGCGGGAATACATTTCTGTCTTTTCATTTCATGTTCTAGGTCGCCCACCAGTATAATGCGGGAATACATTTCTGTCTTTTCATTTCATGTTCTAGGTCGCCCACCAGTATAATGCGGGAATACATTTCTGTCTTTTCATTTCATGTTCTAGGTCGCCCACCAGTATAATGCGGGAATACATTTCTGTCTTTTCATTTCATGTTCTAGGTCGCCCACCAGTATAATGCGGGAATACATTTCTGTCTTTTCATTTCATGTTCTAGGTCGCCCACCAGTATAATGCGGGAATACATTTCTGTCTTTTCATTTCATGTTCTAGGTCGCCCACCAGTATAATGCGGGAATACATTTCTGTCTTTTCATTTCATGTTCTAGGTCGCCCACCAGTATAATGCGGGAATACATTTCTGTCTTTTCATTTCATGTTCTAGGTCGCCCACCAGTATAATGCGGGAATACATTTCTGTCTTTTCATTTCATGTTCTAGGTCGCCCACCAGTATAATGCGGGAATACATTTCTGTCTTTTCATTTCATGTTCTAGGTCGCCCACCAGTATAATACAAGCCGACAAGAAAGCAAGGCAACAAGAACAAGTTGAAGATAGATGAGATCTTATGATCCATAGTCTAGCCTAGCTTCTTGTTTTCTTTTAAGCACGGTGTAACAAAGAGATCGGTAAGCAGTGGTAATAACATGCAACAGCAGTAACATTGCAGTCCCATGGTAGTCCCAGCTACCAAAACTTCCCGAACTACATTAACCTGATTCCCTTTTAGCCAGGGATATGTAGGAAACCGTTGAAGCAAAGGTTCAGTTAAATCTTTTTCAAAAAAATGCTTCACACGGAGTACTCGGATGGGCAAAAATCGCTCACTTTATCTTTGCACGAAAACCCTTCGTGTCGTCGGGCAAAGAGGGGCAGCTGTAAGCACGTGATTTTTTCCCTATGAAAGAATTACTCCCAAAAAAATTCAAAATAAAATGATTTTCCTTGGTGTGCAATTTTGAGAATTTTTGTGACATTTTTGGATAATTATTTTATTTTGTCTGTGCATGTTTATTTGTTAAATTAATAAAAAATACAAAAATATGTCGCATTTTGCATGTAGGATTTAATTCTACAATTGTTAGTAATTAAGTTTGTTTTACAAAAATTAAAAATTACAAAAATAGGCATCTTTTGCATTTTTAGCATTTAATGTCCAAATGTACAATTTTATGCTTAATTATTACTTAATTGTGCATTAATTATTATTGGGAGTTAATTTGCGCTTTTATAACTTAATAATAATTTAAGGATTTTTAGAATTTAGTTTCAGAAAAATAAAAGAAGAAAAGAGAGCAAAAATATAAAGAAAATCGGAATTGGGCTCTTCTTTAAATTCAAACCACAAGCCCAAAAAATACCCAACCTTCCCTACGACCCGGTCCATTTCAAACCGGGTCGACCCAGTCCATAACCCAAATACCCAACACTCCTCCTAATCTTCATTTCCTAAACCTAAAACTAAGTGATCCGCCCCCCTCTCTCTTCTTTTCTTCTTCTCCAAAAAACTCCCAAAAACCCATCCATGGCTACCCCTTCACAACAGCCCCATGACTGCCTCCTTCACCTCCCCAGCTGCCTCGTCGACCTCCTCCAAACCAAGTCGTTTCTGCCGCTTCTGCTGCATCCAGCCAAGTCATCGAGCAGCTGCTCCCAACCACCCATACCAGGCGTTTCCTAGCTGCTCCCTCATCTCCATCACTGCCCAGACGACCTCCAGGCGATGCAGCAACAACAACTGTTGTTGCTCCGGAGTTCTGTTGCCGCCTGCTTCATCCATCTTCTTTGACGGGCTGCCACTGCCTCGTTTTCGAACGATACCTTCTTTGGTCGTCCGTTCGTGGTCGTCTTCGGCGTCGAGTTATCTTGGTGCGATAATCGTTTCCGGACAGATTTGTTCTCATTCAAGTTCTTCGTCGTTTCGATCCGGTTAGTGGGTTTTGAGTTTCACTTTTGTCCGTATTTTGTTTTGATATTCTCGAATCTAAAATCGGTAAATGTTTGATTCTTGTTTTGTTCGTGTTTGTCGTTTTGTTAATTTTTTTGGTTTGTTCATGTTAGTTTAATATCGTTAGATTCAAATTGAAATTTAATTAATTATTTCTTCAGTTTGTTTCATGTGTTGTTATGTATTTTTTCAAAAAATGTTAATGTTGGTTAAATCATTTGAATCTGTCATGTTTGTTGTTTAAAATAGATTTAATTCATATTCATCTTTGTTTGAAGTTCGTTTTTAATCCAGTGATTTAATGTGAGTTTATGTTTTGGTTTTTGACTTGTTGATTTAGTTTGAATCATGTATTTTGTTGTTGATATTGTTGTCTCTTCGCTCATTCATTTTTGGTCTAAGTTAACCAGGATTGGTTCCCAATATGGTTAATTTATTCCCATTAATTTGAAGCTGTATGATTCAATATGTGTTCATGAGATTTGTTGTTGAATTTGTTTAGAAATTGGTCATATTTGCTGTATTTTGGCTGAGATCGATTAGGTGAATTGGTTATAGATGATGGGGTAATTTGGTAAATTGCAGTACGTTCAGGGGTAAATTGCTAATTTCAGTAAGGTTGGAGGGGTAGTTTTGGAATTGAACATTTTGAATAATTGTTTATGTTAAGCATGGGGGACAAGATGTAATAGGGTGGAGTTGATATAATTGTTTAATATAATGGGGGACAAGACATAATGTAGTGGGGTGGGAATAATGTAATTATTTATGTAAGCATAGGGGACAAGGGTTTAAAGTAAAGAAAACATTAAGTAGTGGGGAAAAACATGCAATTGGGGGGAATATTTCGGGTTGGGGACTCAAGACAAGAGTCTTGTTATAAATAGAGTCATTTGACACATTTTAGAGAGGACTTTTACACTTGAGAGAAAAGACTTGAACTAAAAAGACTTACTTAGAAAGAGAGGAAGACATTCTGAAAATCCTAAGAGAGTATTGGAGAGTTTAAAAAGAGAAAATAAAAACAAAGTGAGAAACGTGTTTAGTTTTCAAGTTTAAAACACACGTGGGTTGTTGCTGTTTAGTTTGTTTACAAACTTTTGGGTTTGTTCTATTGAGTTGTTCGGTTTTTCTTCAAAGTTTTCTGGGCCTTGAATCTAGTTCGAATTTGTTGCTGTTGGGTTGATGCTGTTGCTGTGTTTTTACACTACTGCTGCTTCTACTGATCTTCATCTTCTTTCCTTGCTTTCCAAATAACAGGTACACAAACTGATACACTGATTCATCTTGTAAGCCACTCGAAGCATGAATGCAAAAATGAGAAAGATTTGAAGTTGTAATTTAATGTAGTCTTTTCTTTCTTTTACTGTCTGTATGTAGAATGTTCTATGCGTTGCCATGTAAACTCTTTAAACAACTCACTTTCGAAACTTAACTATAATAACTCGAAATATGTAAATAAAGTAGGACCTTATCTTCATTTATTTTAGAAAACGAAAAATAGAAAATATAGTCATGCTAAGATTATCCTTTTAAAAATGATGAGACGAGCCTCGCCAAATAAAAAATGCAAATAATTGGTCATAATAAATACTTAGAATTTGGGATGGACTGTTTAGTGAATTTCACTGCCTTCCCCAAAGACAATAACGTGTTAGACTCTTTAGGCGCGCATTTTAATAATCTTACCTTCTTAAACTCGGGTGTGCATTTCATGCGACCCAAATCCAAATCCCAAAACATTGAATAAAAATGTGTTCCAGATTGCGGGTGCATTTCATGTGACGCAATCCAAAGACATATTTTTAAACGATGTTCACATTCTTTTAAAATATAATAACAAAAGTGGTAAAGAGTTAAAACTTGCACATGAGCGCATAATTGTATAAAATCAGATAAACAAGCCGAATATGACAGTTGAGCGACCGTGCTAGAACCACGGAACTCGGGAATGCCTAACACCTTCTCCCGGGTTAACATAATTCCTTATCCGGATTTCTGGTTCACGGACTGTAATACAGAGTCATTCTTTTCCTCGATTCGGGATTAAATTGGTGAGTTGGGACACCCTAAATCTCCCAAGTGGCGACTCTGAAATAAATAAACAAATCCCGTTTCGATTGTCCTTTAATTGGAAAAAAACTCCTTCACCCCTCGCGGGGCGGAAAAAGGAGGTGTGACACTCACCGTCTGTGAGAGAATAGAAGACAGAAGTTTAGAGTTGTGATATCAAAAATCTCGCACGACAAGAAAATCAAATGAAGTGGAATTTTCCTAACAGTTACATAACCTCTTGTGGATAAGTAGAGACGTCTCCGTACCGACCCGCTACACTCTAATAAATCGACTTGTGATTCATGACTCCTATGAACCTAGAGCTCTGATACCAACTTGTCACGACCCCAGTTTGCCCTTCGTGACCTATCGTGACAGCACTTAGTCTCTACGACTAGGTAAGCCTAACAAATGTGGAAAAGAAACAATTTGCGGAAAGAAAATAATATACAACCGAGATAACAAAGTGAAATAATTTTTAAGACGTTGCCTGGTATATAACAATTCAAGAATCTCAAACTAACACTCCCAAAATTCGGAACCCCATGAATCACAAGCTAAGAGGTTACATAAAAAGCTCTGAATCCAGAAATGTCTAACAACAGGAAAATACAGAAGGGCTATACTATTACAGAAAGATAGAAAGGGACTCCTCGGTCTGCGGACGCGGCAGATATACCTCAAAGTCTTTACAAAAGCGCCTCGCCTCAAGGATGATAAGACTGAGTGGAAGTACCTGGATCGGCACATGAAAAACATGCACAGAAAAGGCATGAGTACACCACAACAGTACTCAGTCTAACCTCGGTCGGATAGTGACGAGGAAGGTCAGGGCCCTACTGAGGTTAAAAGAAATACAAGGTTTAACATTGTTGAACAAAACAATATAAATAAGTGTAACAGTAAAAGTAACACAGGATAGAAAGAACAACAACACTTACTACAGAGGCAAAGTAAACACAGAAAGAAATACAACTCAACACAGAGATAACTATCGGGGATCTCCCAGGATACTGTCCTGTAGTCCCAAATATAAATATCCAGTAGATCTCTCAGGTTACCATCCCATAGTCCAACTCATAGTGGGAGGGGATCTCCCGGAATACCGATCCACAGTCCCAAATGTAAATATTCAGTACGGGGGGAATCTACCGGGTGTAGTCCCGTAGCTCCAATGTAAATGTGTAGGGGGATCTCCCGGAATACCGTTTCGTCGTCCCAAAGTAAACATACAAGGGATCTCCCGGGATACCGTCTCGTAGTCCCAAAATAAACATGCCGCAACAACAAGAAGAATACACAGTTCAATTCAAATTTCATACGTAAAACAGGTATTTCTAGCCTAGCATGTTGCACGTAATCCAAATAAGGCAGTTTGAGCAAGTAAAGCAATTAAGTCAATTAGACATGATTCCCTAAACCACGTTCTTGCCACGAGTACTCGACTTCAAATGGCCCAAATCTATTCAATTCAATTGCATAATGTAAATAACATTTCAAGTAACCGATTCTACAAATAAATTCTAAGCTAATACACAAAATTAGGAAAAATGACAAAACGCCCCTCGGGCCCACTTCTCGGAATCGGGTAAAATTTATATTTTCAGAATCCTCATACTCTCACGAGTCTAACCATATCAAAATTATTCAAATCCAATGCCAAATCCCCAATCAAAACTTGAAGTTTAGGTCTAAGAACTTTCCTCCAATTTTCCCCCATAAATTCGAAATTAAAAGATGGATTAAAGTGTAGATTCATGAAAATTTGTCTAAACCGAGTAGGAATTACTTACCCAAATCACCCAGGTGAAAATCTCTTCAAAAATCGCAATTTCCCTAGCTCCCAAGTCCAAAATATGAATTATGGCTTAAACCTTCGAATTTGGATTTTTAAAATCTGCCCAGGTATTTCCTTCTTCGCGAATGCGGAAGGACCTTCACGTTCGCGAAGTACAACTCCACTTGGGTCCAATTTTCCTTCATCTCGAGCATGATGCCTCGGTCGCAAACGCGATGACCAATTTCCTCCTCCTATGCGAACGAGGGACCATCATCGCGAACGCGTAGGTATAAGACCTCCCAGCTTCGCGAACGCGGGAGCACCTTTGCAAACATGAAGCATTAAAACTCCCCCATCCCCAACTCCTCTTCACGAACGCGAGACCCCACTCGCGAATGCAAAGAAGGAAACCAGAACTGAGCTGCTGCAAATTTTCTAAGTCCAAAAATGACCCGTTGGGCATCAGAAACACACCCGAGGCCCTCGGGACCTCAACCAAATATGCCAACCAATCCTAAAACATCATTCAAACTTGTTCCAACCTTCAGAACTCTCAAAACAACGTCAAAACACCAATTTAACATAGGATTCAAGCCTAAGAACTCCAAAAACTCTCAAATTACGCTTTTGATTAAAAAGTCTATCAAACCTAGTCCGAATGAATTGAAATTTTGCACACACATCACATTCAACACTATGGAGCTACTCTAACTTCCGGAATTCCATTCCAACCCTTAGATCAAAATCTCACTATCGAACCAGAATTTTCAAAAATTCAACTTTCGACATTTCAAGCCTAAATAAGCTACAGACCTCCAAAAGACAATCCGAATACGCCCCTAAGCCTGAAATCACCCAACGGAGCTAATGGAACCAACAAAATTCCATTCCGAGGCCGTCTTCATACTATTCCAACTACTATCCAAATTCTAAAACTTAAACTCTCATTTAGGGACTAATTGTCCCAAAACACTCCGAAACTCAAAACTAAACATCATGGCAAATCAAAATAGCAGAAACAAATACGAGAAAAGCAGTTAATTGGGTACCGGGGCGTAAATTCTTAAAACAACTGGTCGGATCGTTATAATTAGTTTGTTGGCTTTAGTAGCACATCTGAATTTGGAACTCGTTCAGTTAGATGTAAAAACTGTATTTTTACATGAAGACTTGGAAGAGGAAATCTATATGACTGAGCTAGAAGGATTCAAATTTGCTTGAAAGGAAAATATGGTGTGCATACTTGAAAAATCATTGTACGATTTGAAATAATCTTCTAGACAATGGTTCAAACGATTTGACAATTTTATGTTGCGGCAGAAGTACAGAAGAAGCAAACATGATCATTGTGTATATCTACGCAAGATCGAAGATGGATCATTTATATATATTCTCCTCTACACTGATGATATGTTAATAGCTTCAAAAAGTCAAAAGGAAATTTAGAAGTTGAAGATTCAACTAAAAAGAAGTTTGAGATGAAGGATTTAGGTGAGGCGAAGAAATTTTTTGGCATTGAGATAAAAAGAGATAGACATTCAAAGAAACTCTGCCTATCTAAGAAAGAATACTTAAAGAGAGTAATATATCAATTTGTCATGAATGAGAACACGAAGTCATTTAGCACTCCACTTGCTCCTCACTTTAAGCTTGGCGCTTCTATGTCGCCGAAGAATGAGGCTGAACGAGAGTATATGTCAAGAGTACCATATGTGAATGTCGTTGGTAGCTTGATATATGCAATAGTTTGCATAAGACTTGATATTTCACATACTATTGGAGTTGTAAGTGGGTATATGCATGATCCAAGAAAGGAGCATTGTCAAGCTATGAAATGGATTCTACGGTGTATTCATAATATTGTAGATATTGGATTATTTTTAGCAGGAAAATAGTAAGTATTTGATTAGATATTGTCACTCAGATTATGCTGGTGATTTGGGCAAGTGTAGATCAACTATTGGTTATGTTTTCACTTTTGCAAATGCACCAGGTAGTTGGAAGTCTATTTTGCAGTCAACGATTGCTTTGCCTACTACTAAGGCAGAGAACATCGCAATTACTGTCATGGGCTGCTTTCCAGACACGCCCCATGACCCCTTGGTCGCGCGCCATAGCGGCCTAGAAAGCCTCACAATGCCTAGCGCCATGGTCGGCCGCGTGGTCTTGGCTGCGCCAAGTGACAAACGCGCATGCGTCTCTGTCGCCCCACCGATGCCTCTCGCCAGCGCCCAGTGGTTGGCCAATGACAATAGCGCCGCAAGCCCTGACGATGTCGCGGGTGCAGATCCGGATGCCTTGCCAGTGCCCAGCTGCAGGACCATTCCAACAGTGCCTCACGCACAGACCTTGATGCCAAACATCAGCGCCCAGCCTCAGGCCAACACAGCAAGTGTCGCGCGCGCCCACAGCAACGCGCGCGCTGACCTTGACCCGCAAGACAAAGTTGCTGCCATCGGACTTAGTTCTACATTGTAATAAACTAAGTCCTTTTCATTGTAATTATAGGCTAGTTTACATCATTTTCATTCAATGTGCTTCCACAACTTTATTAGGACTAGTCATGTAATGTTGGTTTATTTTTTTTAAGCATTATTAGGGGGATCAAGCAATCAAACATTTTCAACAATCAATTTTCTGTACTGGTGTCTATCCCCCTCTACACTGCATCTTTTGTAATCAACATTTCATTCATCAATAAAATCATCATCATTCAAAACCCAATTCTCTCTCAGCTTTCTTAATTGCTCGTGACATTGGTTTTTCCGCACGGCACTGACAATCTAATCTAGCGTGCGGAGGGGACCTCATTGACGGACAACAACCGCACTGACATCAGTTGCTTAGCCTTACGTTCTTTTGGGCCTAACATATTTGCCTTTGATCCCATGATCAAAGATAAGTTGTTGTGTTTAGGATGATGAAAGTCGTGACCTTGAGACTCTTGTGTTGACCAAATAATTATCATGTGGTCTTTCAGGACTATTGTGTGCTCAATCATGTCTAAGGTTGTTGTGGGCCCCCGACTCTATGTCTTTAGCAATCCTTGAGCTTGTGTGGTGAGAAATCAAACTGTGAGTCCAAGTCCCGAGCCAATGGTCTAGACCTTGCCCTAAATGTCTGTTGAGGCAAAATCTTGAGTGAAATTTGGCTTGAGAAGTGATTATAGGCTCTCCTTGATCCAAATGATAGTTGAACAATTCCATATCCCACCAATGATATAATCCCTAGTTAACCCTTTTGAGCCTTAAACCTTTTTCTTTTAAGAACCAATGCTATAGCCTATATCCATTCTAAAATATACCCTCTTTTGGCACCCGATCTTCCCTTAAACAATGGCAAAAGTCTAAGTTTGGGGGGAGAGACGAGAGGGGGAACAAAGTGGTAAAAGGTACTAAAGCGAAAAAAAGGAAGGCAATGAAAAAGAAAAGAAAAGAAAAAGACAAAAAAAGAAAGCCCAATGTGGAAAAGAATAAAAAGGGATTCAAGAAAAAACAAAAGAAAAAAAGGGGGTGTGGAAAAAAGCTGAAAAAAGGAGAAACGCTTTGAAGTGCATAAGAAAGAGTGACATTATGTCTTTCTAACCCCTTAAAAAGAAGTAAGATACTCAAAGAGTCAAGAGAATTGCGCCAAATGAATCAAAAGAAGTGCTTAAGGGAAGATGGAACCCATTTAGACCAAAAACTTTTCCTTCCCTGAACCAAAAGCCTTCACATTGACTCCTCAAAAGCCTTATTTGATCTTGAGTTGAATGACGCTTATATTAGTGGATACTTACATGAGGGACAAGCATATGGTACTTAGAGCCGGATTTGTGGCCTTTCCTTGAGAGAGATGAGTGAATTCCCATTAACCTCGGTTTGTGTGCTAATACTCTAAAAGGTGAGGTTTGCTTAGGGAGAGTTGAGGATGTGTGAGTTTGGGTTCCACAATGACTAAAGTAATTGAGAGAGTTCTTTGATGTAATGAGTCAACTCTTGATGCTCTTGTGTCATACTTGATCTATAGTTTTTCAAAGTTTAAATGTTGTGAATGATTCATTCGTATTGAGGGAAATTGTTAGTCCCAATTGATGCTTGTTAAGGTTACTTTAAGATAGTTGGAAATACTTGGATTTTCCCTTAAGGGGTGAGTCTTATTTTGTTTGCTTGAGGAAAAGCAAAGGCTTGAGTTTGGGGGAGTTGATAAGTAGGGATTTTAATGAGTTCATGCTCCTTCTTGCCTATGATTTTATTATAAATCGATACAAAATAGTCCCAAAAGGCTCATAAGTTGTGCTTGATTGTAGGTTTGATCGACAAAGTAACGAAATATCAAAGATCGGCTAAAAATGAGTAAAACTTGCTCAAGTATCAAAGACAAAGTAAACTGAGGGAAAACAAGCCTAGTGCGGACCGCACAAAGTCGAATGCGGCCGCACTAGGTGATTGAGAGAGATGGCAAAACCAGGCTTCAGGCACCGCGGCCTCAATACACATTGCGCAGTCCGCGGTGAAGGTTCCGCGGCCGCACTACCTTTTTGTGCGATCCGCGGAAGAGATATTCAGAGAGATGGAAAATGCCAATGCGGTCCGCGATCATGGTTGTGTGGACCGCGACAGCTGCCTCCGCGGCCGCGGTCCATTCTACGCGGTCCGTAGAGCCCAAGTTCATAGAGCCCAGAATTGATGTCCAAGAGCCTAGCGCGGCGGCGGTCCATTTTATGTGGCCCGCGATGACCCTACATGGGTATTTTTGTCCAGTTTTTCCAACCTAGTATAAATAGAACATTTTACCATTTTTAGGTCATGAGTTATATCCAGAACTTAGCTGCGCTCGTGGGAACTTCATCTGTAGCCATTTTTTGGCATCTTAGCTTCAAATTAACAATAGCATCTTGTATTTTAATTTAGCATTTAATTAATATGCCTTGTTCTTTATCTATTTCTCTATTTTCTCCTTCAAGCATGAGAAGCTAAACCCATTAACTAAGGTTGTGGCTCAACCCTAGTGTGGGTAATTGATGGATGTTGCCTCTATTGTTAGATTGACTATGGGTGTTTGTTATGAGGGTCAATTTTATGGTTTAATCTATGATTTGGTGGTTGCAAATACTGGTTTGTGCTAAGTTGACTTGGCTCTTCTTGAGAAAGAGAGCATAAGTCTCCAAAATTGACCCAAAAAGGAATTGGGATGGACTCAAGAGAATTGATAGTCCCAATTAAAGGGTTAAACCTCGAGAAAGTAATTACCCAACTTGAACCCTAGTTGCTTGAGCTAATTTGCCTACCCATTTGGTCTCGGGAGAGTGAATTGAGCAAAATCACTCTCTCTACCGAGAGGTGTGAGAGTGGGTAAAATTGTGCAACAGTTATAGCATAAGCCTCAATTATGTCAATCGAACCTTAGTAATATCTACCTGTCAATTAGCCACCTAGGTAATGTCACGACCCTAGTGCCCTTCTTCCCATTAGATACAACTTAGCAATTATCTCGTAGCATAATCTAGTCTCAATTAATAGTTTGATAATAGTAGCTTATCATAAAAAAACCAAAAATGTATGGAAGTGACATTTGGAACAATTACACAACTTTAGTCTAGATAGATACTCGACTCCATTCCTAGCTCCCTGTGAAAATTGATTTCGACTCCATTCCTAGCGACCCTCTCTTCCTCCCTTTTAGTAGTGTGGAGTTGGCAGCGATCACTTTTTGGCGTCATTGCCGGGGAGCTAACGATTTTGGCTATCTATTTAGTTAGTTTTGTGTATTGTTCTTCTTTCCTTCTTTGTTACTTACTTATTTGTGTCATTACTCAGGTACCAACATGGCTTTAAACAACGCTAATGATCCTCTTGGAAACGTGATAGCGGGGGAGGAGGTAGATGATCTTGAGCAAGATGAGGTGCCTCTTGCACCTCAAGGTCAACGGAGAGGCAAGAATGTCAATGCTAATCCAAATGACAATATTCCAGACCCTCGCCCGGTTCCTCCAAGAGTGGCTCCCAGAGTATTACCGAACCAGGTCTACGCAAGTGCTATTGTCCCTCCCCAAATCCGGGCGGGCAACTTTCAGATAACCAATGTGATGTTGACCTTACTTGAGCAACGTGGGTACTTCACGGGCGCTGCAAATCAGAATGCCTACAAACATTTCAAGGGGATCATAGATATATGCTGGGGGAGCAAACAGACGAATGTATCCGAGGATGCATTGAGATTGAGACTTTTCCCATTTTGACTTCGGGGAAAGGCATTGGATTGGCTCGAGAGACTCCCCAATCATTCCATCACAACTTGGGATGAGTTGGCGGATAAGTTTATTGCCAAATTATTCTCTCCTAGTCATATGGCGGCACTTCGAGATGAAATTTTAGCATTCAAGCAAGAGCCAATGGAACCTTTGCATGAGATTTGGGAGCGGTACAGAACGATGGTGAAGGAGTGCCCAAATAATGATATGACTGAGGCCATGATCCTACAAACCTTCTACTGGGGCATAAATACTACAAATCAATGCATTGTCAACCAATTGGCCAGGGGAAATTTTATGAAGCTTTCTTATGAGGAGGCATGTGATGTACTTAATGAAATGGCGGACACTTATTCAGCATGGAAGAGTAGAGCAAATGTGCCTCAAGGTTACCCTACGGTTATCCATTTGCACAAGGAATTACATTATCACAGGCAAGCAATAGCTGAGCTTACTACTACAATGAATCAATTGGCTAAGGCACAGTTGCAACAAGTTTAGAATCCTCGCCAAGTGAATGCCATGGAGGGTGTTAGTGTGCTTGTCAACAAGAGAAGGCAAAGGAGGCAACAAAATCAAGGAAATTCTGAGCAATTTGTTGATGATTATGATGGGTGTCAAAATGATGGTTATGATGACCAAAGCGAAGAGGTACAATATGTCAACAACTATCAAGGCAATAGAGGCAACTCTTCAAACCAACAACGGCATCTCCAAGGAAATTGGGGCAATCAACAACAAAGTGGTGGAAATTGGAACAACAACCAAAACAACAATTGGGGTAATCAGAATAACAGCCAAGCCAATTAGAATGGAAATAACAACAACTGGAGCAACAAAAACAATCAAGGCGGGTGGAACAATAATGAAAACCAAGGCAATCGGGGGCAAGGCTTTCAAAGGTCCCCAATGTACCAACAACCGAACAATCCACCCCGTGTCCCTTATCAAGGTCCTAGTTCTTCTGGTAATGATATGGGTAGAATAGAAATGTTGTTCAAGCAAATGATGAAGAGGAATGCGGATTCGGATGCACAGTTAGCCTCTCACAACACCTCTATCCGAAACGTGGAGATGCAATTAGGCCAGATCTCTCAGTCATTGAATACTCGCCCTAAGGGCCTTCTACCAAGTGATACGGTAGTGAACCCAAAGGGTGGGAACAATCATGTTATGCCGGTCACAACAAGAAGTGGGAGAGGCAGTAATGTTAATGCCTCTAAGCAAAAACAAGTCGTGGATGATGAAAATGTGAACAATGAAGTGAGGATTGATATTCAAGAAGTCGAGGTGGATACCCAAAATGGTGTGAACCCGTCTAGGGAACACATAATTGACATGCCGGAGCCAGTTATGCCAAAAGCCAGGGCTCCTTTGCCAAGACCACCTTCACCTTATCCTCAAAGGCTCGCAAAGCAGAAGAATGATAATCAGTTTAAAAAGTTCATTGACATGATAAAGAGCTTATCTATTAATGTGCCTCTAGTGGAGACACTTGCACAAATGTCGGGTTATGAAAAATTCATGAAAAACTTGGTTACAAAGAAGCGTTATATGGACTGCGAAACTATAAAAATGACTCACCAAGTTAGTGCTATAGTGCAATTAATGGCCCTGAAGCTTGAAGATCCCAGTGCTTTCACAATTCCTTGCAGCATTGGAAGTGCGGATTTTGCCAAAGCTCTTTGTGACTTGGGAGCTATTATCAATTTGATGCCCTACTCGGTTTTCAAAACTTTGGGTATCAGGCAACCTAGGCTAACTTCAATGAGAGTTCAAATGGCGGATCGATCGATGAAGCGACCTTTGGGCATTATTGATGATGTGTTTGTCCGAGTGGAAAAATTCATATTGCCGACCATCTTTGTGATTTTGGATTGTGAGGTGGACTATGAGGTTCCTATTATCTTGGGCAGACCTTTCCTTGCAACGGGGAAGGCATTTGTTGATGTTGAAGCGGGTGAGCTCACTTTCCGAGTGGGAGATAAAAAGGTCGTTTTCCACATTTGCAAATCTATGAAGCAGCCCAATAGCACTGAGGTGTGCTTATTTGTAGACCTTGTCACAACAGTGATTGTGGATGATACCGGTGCTATGATCAATGTGGAAGATCCTCTTGAAGCAGTGCTCTTGAACATGGATGTCAATGATGATGCTAGTAGAGTGGAATGTGCCAATGCCCTAGATGGGATGGGCTCTTATTCTTATGAGCCGAGAAAGCTATCTTTAAATCTTGAAAATCAGAAAACTCCACTAACAAAGCCATCAATTGAGGAGCCACCGGTGTTGGAGTTGAAGCCACTTCCTCCACACCTCAGGTATGAATTCTTGGGTTCAAATTCTACTTTACCAGTTATTCTTTCTTCTTGTCTTACTAACATGAAAGTTGAGGCCATATTGGCAGTGCTTCAAAAGTGAAAAAGGGCAATTGGATGGACTCTAGCTAATATTCGGGGAATAAGCCCCGCATTTTGCATGCACAAAATCATCTTGGAGGAGGATGCAAAGCCTTCCTTGGAGAATCAAAGAAGATTAAATGAGGCGATGCAAGAAGTGGTAAAGAAAGAGGTTATCAAGTGGTGAGACGCTAGTGTGGTATATCCTATTTCTGACAGTTCTTGGACTTCTCCGGTGCAATGTGTGTTGAAGAAGGGTGGTATAAATGTGGTAACCAATGACAACAATGAACTTATTCTTACTCGTACAGTCCATTCTACACAGCCTGCGGAGCCCAAGTTAAGAGAGCCTAGAATTGAAGTCCAAGAGCCTAGCACGGCCGCGGTCCATTTTATGCAGCTCGCGCTGACCCCGTAGGGGTATTTTTGTCCAGTTTTTTCCAGCTTAGTATAAATAGAATATTTTACCATTTTTAGGTCATGAGTTATATCCAGAACTTAGTTTCACTCGTGGGAACTTCATCTGTAACTATTTTTTGGCATCTTAGCTTCAAATTAACAATAGATTCTTGTATTTTAATTTAGCATTTAATTAATATGCCTTGTTTTTCATCTATTTCTCTATTTTCTCCTTCAAGCATGAGTAGATAAACCCATTAGCTAGAGTTGTGGATCAAACTTAGTGTGGGTAATTGATGGATGTTTCCATCTATTGTTAGATTGACTATGGGTGTTTGTTATTTGGGTCAATTTTATGGTTTAATCTATGAATTGGTGGTTGCAAACACTGGTTTGTGCTAAGTTGACTTGGCTCTTCTTGAGAAAGAGAGCCTAAGTCTCCAAAATTGACCCAACAAGGAATTGGGATGGACTCAAGAGAATTGATAGTCCCAATTAAAGGGTTAAACCTCGAGAGAGTAATTACCCAACTTGAACCCTAGTTGCTTGAGCTAATTTGCCTACCCATTTGGTCTCGAGAGAGTCAATTGGGAAAAATCACTCTCTCTACCGAGAGGTGTGAGAGTGGGTAAAATTGTGCAATGGTTATAGCATAAGCCTCAATTATGTCAATCGAACCTTAGTAACATCTACCTGTCAATTAGCCACCTAGGTAATGTCACGACCCTAGTTACCTTCTTCCCATTAGATACAACTTAGAAATTATCTCGTAGCATAATATAGTCTCAATTAATAGTTTGATAATAGTAGCTTATAATAAAAAAAACAAAAATGTATGGAAGTGACATTTGGAATAATTACAAAACTTTAGTCTAGATAGATACTCGACTTCATTCCTAGCTCCCTGAGGAAATCGATCCCGACCCTCATATCGGGTAAAAGCTATTGCAACCCTCTCTTCCTACCTTTTAGTAGTGTGGAGTTGGCAGCGATCAACTGCGTCGACAGGTTATGGGAAAAACTCACTATTCTCATTATTCAATCCATCCAGGAGAAACAAAGATGTATCATGATATCAGGGAAATATATTGGTGGGACGGAATAAAAAATGATATAGCAAAATATGTTGCTCAGTGCCCTAACTGTAAGATTGAACATCAAATCCTGGTGGATTATTGTAGGCTATAGAGATTCCGACTTGGAAGTGGGAAGTAATCAATATGGATTTCATTGTAGGTTTACCTCGTACCCAACGTAAGTTCAATTCTATATGGGCGATTGTTGGTAACTTACAAAAATCAGCCCATTTTCTGCCCGTTAAGACTACATATTCCGCGGAGGATTATGCAAAGCTTTATATTAAGGAGATAGTACGACTGCATGGCATCCCTATATCTATTATCTCGGATAGAGGAGCTCACTTTATAGCTAACTTCTGGATGTCCTTGCAAAAAGGATTGGGGACTCTGGTAAGTCTTAGTACAACATTTCATCCCCACACAGACGGACATGTGGAGCGTACTATTCAGACACTTGAGGATATGTTACGGGCTTGTGTGATAGACTTCAAGGGTAGCTGGGATGATCATCTGCCTCTTATTGAGTTCGCATATAATAATAGCTACCATTCCAGTATTCAGATGGATCCATACGAAGCTCTTTACGTACGGAAGTGTAGGTCGCCTATAGGGTGGTTCAATGTTGGGGAAACTACATTAGTAGGTCCAGAATTGGTACAACAGGATATCGAGAAAATTAAGATTATACAGGAAAGACTATTAGCAACTCAAAGCCATCAGAAGTCTTATGCAGATAATCGACGGTGAAACTTTGAGTTTCAAGTTGACGATCGGGTATTCCTAAAAGCATCACCGACGAAAGGCATTATGATGTTCGGAAATAAAGGAAAACTTAGCCCTCGGTACATTGGACCATATAAGATCATACGTAAGGTAGGCCAGGTAGCATATGAGTTAGACTTGCCTTCTGACTTGGAATCTGCACATCCAGTCTTTCATGTGTCTATGCTCCATAAATATATTGGAGATCCTTTCAGAGTTGTGTCAGTTGACGATGTTCAGGTCAGAGAACAACTATCACAGGAGGAAGCTCCCATTGCTATATTAGACAGACACGTTCAGAGATTAAGGACTAAAAACGTAGCTTCGGTGAAAGGACTTTGGATAAACAATAATGTGGAAGAAATAACTTGGGAAGCCGAAGAAGACATGAAGTCTTGGTATCCTCACTTATTTCCTCTTCCAAAGAAGGATCCGACTGAGACATCACAGCCTTAAGGTACTGTGAGCACGTGATTTTTTCCCTATGTGAATTACTCCCAAAAATTCAAAATAAAATAATTTTTCCTTTATTTGTAATTTTATGGATTTTTGTGGTATTTTCTGTTATTATTTGCATTTGTCTGTGCAATCAATAAAAAATACCAAAAAAATATAGAATCTGCATTTAGAATTTAATTTTACATTTTTTAGATTAATTATGTAAATTGTTGTTTTAGAAAAATGAAAAATTGGAAAAATAACGTATTTTGCATTTTTAGTGTTTAATGTCGAAATTTTATGATTTTATTTTAATTTGGTATATAATTATTTGTGATAATTATTATTTAGAGTTAATTAGTATTTTTGATAGGATGATTTGGTTTTATAATTTAATTTAGGATTTTAGTTTTAGTTTTTGAAAAAAAGGGGGAAGAAAAGAAAAGAAAAAAATTAATAAAAGGAAGGGAAATCGGAATTGGGCCAAATCCATTTAATTGGAGAAGCCCAAATAAAACAAGTCCAATACCTGCCTGAAACCCCAGCCCAAACCCGTCCCAACCTGGTCCAGCACCGTTGCCACCTAAACGACGTCGTTTGGATAACCTTTGATCAGGATCGTTGATCTCCTTTGATCGAACAGTCTGGAGCTTCACCCGTTACCCGACCCGACCCGTTTCCCCATATCTGATCTCCATTAAACTCCAAACGACCCCATTTTCCCCTTTCTTAATTTATCTGGACCGTCGATTTCCATTGATCCAACGGATCAGAACCAAAACCCCATTTTAATATACCCTAAACCCCTTTTGAATCCCCCAAACCCGCCTCTCATACCCCCTTTCATCTCCCAAGCCCCCTCACCTCTGAAAACCCTAGAGACGCCGCCACCATTCCCACCACCTAGAAACCCGGCGGCGCCATCTCAAACCGCTACCAAATTAACACCAGACAAACACCTCACTCTCCTCATCTCGAAACACCACCCAATATGCTTCAAATCTTCCTGGAATTTCTCGAATATTGGATCAAAGGGATGAACCCTAGTAACCGTCGCCCTTCCCCACCACTTCGAGCCTGGTGGCGCCGGCTCCAATCACCCTCATCTTTACACCATAGAACCACCCCAAGCCCCTTTTACCAAATCCATCATTAGTTTCCTTCGAATCTAACCAAAACTAGTCGAATTTTAAATCCAAGTTTTAACCCTAAAAGTTCAAAATCAATTTCCATTGAACCTGATGACATGCATCGAGTCAAGCCTCTAGTTTTCCATGATTTGAAGGTCGATTCACTACAAAACCGATGTTACTTATTTGTTCTTGACAAAGAACATATGAGTAACATCAGTTTCAGGTGAATCGGAGTATCAAGGGTAATTTCAAGTTTAGCCGGTGAGTTCCCTTTATTTTTTTCTCATCATCTTTAAATTCATTTCACCTCTGCCTCTTCTCCTTTTCTTCTACATGTATTTTGATTGGTCCATTTTTCTGATTGAAGTTACGACTAGCTTCGAACCAAATTTCTTTGCTTTAGGTTAGTATATTTATTCGTATTTATTTCTGTTAATTTTAGTTTTCCTGTTAAATTTATTTGGTCCTGTTTGTTTTGATTTCTGATTGTAGGTTTGTTTTCCAGATTCTGTGAATAGTTGTTTAAGTTCATGGATTTGCCTTTGAATTGATAGGTTTCCAATTTTCAATTTAGGTTGGTAATTATTCCAATAGTCAGCATATTAATATCATCGTGGTATTTTACTAATTGTTAAAATGGTTGTTTGTCATGTTTATAAGAATTCACAACATTAGGGGTAATAACAAGGGCTTTTGGGGAGGTAATTTGGGAAATTGGATTAGGAAGTTTGTCAATAATTGAGATAGGGGGTTGCTAACCAGTGATAGGGTCTAGGAAATGCACTACTGAATTAATTAAAAGCACTAAGTTGGTGGAGAATTAAAAATGGAAAAAGGAACTTGGTAATGGTGAATGCACTAACTGATATGCCTATTTAAGGGTTGAAAATCAGAGGACAGAAAAAAAAAGACAGAGACATAGAATCTAAGAGAGAAGAAAGATAGAGATAAAATAGAAAAAATAGGAAGACAGAACTAAATAGAGAGAATTCAGAGGACAAACAACATTGATAGAGAGATACACAGAGACTGATATACAGGGAGTCCAGGAGAGAACAGAGATATGGAGCTTAGAGATAGAAAATTCCAAAAAAAAAAAGAGCAAAAACCAAACAGCTAAAAATTTGAGAGAGTTTACTGTTCCATTGGTGATGATCCTTGAGTTTTTTTGTTTCTTTATTCTCTCTGAAGTTATCCACGATTCACTTGGGGTTAAAATGGCCTAATTTTGTTTTTTTTTTCAAAAAAAATGATCCTGAGTTGAATTTGTGGTTGGAGTTTTATTTCAATTCGAGTTTGGGTTTATAAATCGGATTCAAGCTTGTTTGGAAGTTTGGTTTAAAGATGCTTGGTTTCGATTTACTGTTTTATCGGACTTAAGGCTGATTTCTGCTGTCTCTCTGCTGCTGCTCGACCTCTAATTATTTTGCTTTGTTTCTTCTCATTTTCCAGGTACTTTTCTTTAGCCTATGAGTACAGTATGACTGTTGGACATGTAATTCTAGCGAAATTCTAGTTGAATGAAAGCTGCATTTGAATTTGACCTCCCATGTTTCTCTTGCTGTTTCAATATTACGTAGTTAGACTTTGAACTACAAATGTCAGTTAGGTTTCTGAATTCGTGTGTGAAGAGTAGTATGCAGTATTAAGTTTGCATTTGTATTGATGTATGAACTATGGACTCTATTTACTTAGTTTTCTTTTAACGAATCTAAGTGAGTTCTAGTTAAAGGATTTATTAAGGTTTTGTATAAAGGTTTAGTGTAATGCTTTGGGTTGTAGACCCTTGTTTAGCTTATACTGAAGACCAATGTTGTCTTAGCTTGGGTAGCCATTTGATTTCAGTGAATTGCTAAATATTGGCTTGTATCGATTCACTCATATTCTGTCTTGTAAACATGCCCATTAATGAAGCCAAGGTTCAGAATCATGTTTAAAATTAGTAAAAGTCGAATCAAGCATGCTTACCTGATTGTTTAATGTTGAGTTGTGTTATTCATGTCGGGATGGGATAATTAAAATTGGAAAGCTAAGTAGGTAGGAAATGGGATAATTTCCTATTCCCTGATGATATCAGTTAAAAGGCATTTAGAACTTGTATCATAATTTGGGGCCTAGTTTCCAAGTTAAATATGTTTAGGCTTCGCAAGGATTCGACCTTGAGCCCCTGTTTTACAATTGCATCGTGAATAGGGCTTTCTTTTGGGTCATTTTAATCCATCAGTGGTTTCAGCAGCTTTTGGGTTCTGAAAAGTTATTAGGCTCGTTGGGTCAAGCTTGAAAGCAGTTGTGAATTAGATTCTTGAATTAAATATTCCCTTAATTCAATGTTTTTCTAATTAGTTAATAGATTGAAATTTTATTTCGAACGAATAGAGGTTCTCCAATTTTCTTTCTTTAGTTAATTAATTGGTTTTCTTTTCAAAGTAGATTGGGGGTGAACCGTAGTAGATAATAAATAGTCCATGGCCCTCCAAATATAATTTGAAACCCTTTTAAATTAGAATCGAGGTGCGCCATGCCAAACAAAAATGACAATTGCATGACCCTCATTTTAATTAGTTTTGTTTTATCCTTAGAACTTGAGGCGCGCCATTTAGCAAAATTACCACGGCCCTTGCAAAGCTGCAAACACGTACTTGCTTTAGGCGCGTTACTTTAATAATGTTACCTTCCTAAACTCGGGTGTGCATTTCATGTGACCCAAATCCAAATCTTAACAACGTTGAATAAAATGTGTTTCGGATTGCGGGTGCATTTCATGTGGCGCTATTCAAAGACATGCTTTAGACGATGTTAAATCTTCTTTAAAATGAATAAAAGCGGTTAAAAGTTAAAATTTGCACATAGGTCTAAAATGTTTTTAAATCAGATAATTATGCCAATAATAGCAGTTGAGCGACCGTGCTAGAACCACGGAACTCGAGAATGCCTAACACTTTCTCCCGGGTTAACAGAATTCCTTACCTGGATTTCTGGTTCGCGGACTGTAATACAGAGTCAACCCTTTCCTCGATTCGGGATTTAAACCGGTGACTTGGGACACCATAAATCTCCCAAGTGGCGGCTCTGAATCTTTTAATAAATAATCCCGTTTTGATTGTCCTTTAATTGGAAAAACTCCATACCCCTTGTATGCCCTTCCCGGGGTGTAGGAAAAAGGAGGTGTGATAGCTCTGGTGACTCTGCTGGGGATAAGAGCCCAGAATTTCTGGTTCAAGGTTTAGAATTCGAGCTTAGAATAATTGTTGTATTTGGCTTTATTTATTATCTAATTTTATTCACATGTTTGGGCCTAATGTGCTAACTGCTGCTTTTTACCGCTTTGATATTATCTGAACTGTATATAAACTGATACAAAACCCTTCTCTTCTCATCTTCGGGGATGTGCTCGCTGGTCGAGACTCCCTATTCTGTTAGGGTCATACCTTGAAATAAGAAAGAGGCTCGGACAAGTTACTAAGTCGGATGGCCTTTTGGTTCCCGGTACGTAGCCCCCTCCTCGGCTCGAGTTGTCCGCTCGGGTACACAGTCTAGAACACATACCCAGATTTTGAACCTAGAATAACTCAGCCTCATACCGGATCCCTAGTAGGAACGTTTGTTTGCATCATGTGCATTTGACTTTGGAGACTCAACACAAGGGTTGTGTCTGTCTAGGACAGGTGTACCTGAGGTGTACCTGAAATGAAAAGACCATCCTGATGCATCTTACTTGCTACTTGTGCATTCGTTTGTTTCGAATTCGCATTTTGACCGGCTTATAGTTGAGAGAAGGAAAGTCAATGTGAGAACTGAGAGAGATAATTGCTTGTTTTTGAACAAATCGATGTCCCAAAACACGCCGAAACTCTGCCGAAGTTTTGAAAAAAAAGGGAAGATTTTTGTGTTTTTAGAAAAGAAAAGAATTGGTTTTTATTTTGTCAAAATTGGCAGAACTACGTAAGTTTGATTCTCACCGGATGTGAGATACGTAGGCAACCCATATCGGGTTCAACTATTTTTGAAAAATAAATATATAATCACAAAAATTAGGAGTACATAAGCGTCATTATTTTGCCATAAGTAAGGTGATGCCATTCTTGTTCAAAATTGTCGAATGTTCCCAAAAGGGTGCCGGAAGGCCGGTTTTGCAAGAACAACTGCCTTTGGTCATTTTTCAAAGTTTCTAGCCAGTTAGCAAATACAGCCTTTAAATTTTCTTCATCGAAGTGCTGAAAGGCCGTATTGACAAAACCGGATATTAAAAAAATGAAACAAGTGATAACTTTTTAGTCAAAATGAGTCTTGATTTTTCTTTAAATCACCTTAATAAATGTGCAGAATGAGCACAAGTCAAAATTCGCCAATAACGGTCATGAACAAGATCCCTTTGGAGCTGCATATGTGGTGGAATGATTTGGATAAATCAGGGCAAGATAAGGTCAATCTATACTTGGGAGGACTCACCGGGTTGTTGAAGATTAATCCTAGGGGAGACATCATAAAGGCGTTGGTTACATTCTGGGACCCAGCCCACAACGTATTCCATTTCTCAGATTTTGAACCCACCCTAACCTTGGAAGAAATAGCCGGATATATTGGGGGTCCTAAACTTCCTCTGAGGCACCAGTACTTGATTGCTCCAAGGGTCGTCGCCGTTCACAGGTTCCTAGATTCCTTAAAGATAAGCAGGGGGTCCACAACCCAGATTTGGCAGCTGGTTTTGTACTCTACAGTTTATATACAAGAGATATGGTCATATAGGGGGGTTTAACAATCCAGAAAACAAAATCTGTAGCAAAGGAAACTGCCTCAAATGGGAAGAACACATGTGTTTCGCATTTATGGTAATCTTCTTGGGCCTTTTGGTGTTTCCCCGAAAAGACGGGAATATCGATATACGAATAGCTGGGGTTGTCAGCACTTTGCTTAATCAAGCTAAAAGTACCCTCGCACCCATGATATTGTCTGAAATCTTCCACGCCCTCACAGCCTGCAAAGCCGGAGGAGACTTCTTTGAAGGGTGCAACTTGTTGTTACAAATGTGGATGACAGAACATCTATGTCATCATCCCCAATTCATGAGTTATGGGTCTACTGAGAAGAGCTACATAGAGTAATTCTATTCAAGAGTTAATGGGTTCAGCATGCTAGAGGGGGTCACAGAATGGGTATCACATCTCCGCTCCATCAATGCAAGTCAAATAGAGTGGACATTTGGGTGGCTTCCCGTAGATGAGATCATATACATGCCAGCTACCGGGCCTCATTTCCTTTTAATGGGTCTCAGAAGTATCCAGCCTTATACCCCGTACCGAGTTTTGAGGCAGCTAGGGAGATGTCAAATGGTTCCCAGGGATGGAGACATTAGTCGCTATGTGGTCGAGATTGGTCTTGATGGTCAGTTTCATGAAGCAACAGTCCGCCAAATTTGGAGCGAGTGTCAATATTTGATGGCGAACACTCGAGTACATGATCTGTCTAGAGGTGAAGTTGCACCAGGGTATCTTGCTTGGCATAAAAGGGAAGTTGAGTTTGGAAGACCGACCAAAAGACCCCATCTTCAAGAATTTGTCAAAGCATCACAAGAGCACTGGGATTGGCTTGCCAAAGAAAATGAGTATAGAGCTACCATAAGCAGACTAGAAAAGCAAGTCATGGACTTTCAGTTTGAGAAGGGTTTGCAAGCCGCCACAGACGAAGGCGAGAAGAAGAAGCTAACTCAAGAAAATGAAACCCTCAAATCTCAAATACAGAAAATGAGAATAGTTGCTAGAAACCCGGAAAGAAGCCGAACGGATGAAAGGCTTATAGACGGTCTGAGAAAGAAAACCCTCGATTGTCGAGATGACCTAGAAAAGTCTGAGGCCAGTCTAGCAACAGTCCAGATTCAATTGGAAAAAATTACAGAAAGGCAGGCACGGTCTGTGCAACAAATGAAAAAGAATCATAAAGGGACAATCGCCAATCTGAAGAGGAAAGTAACTACCCTCGAGAATGAGATGGCCAAGCAAGCCCGAGACTTTAAAGCTGATAGGGAACACTGTTATGATGTGATGGCTCAGATGGAGGAAAAAATACAACAGTTGCGAAATCAAAACCATCACGACACTCAGGTGTTGAAAGCTAAGAATCAGTAGGTCGGGTGTTTGCTTCAGGAAAAGGGTAGAATTCGAGAGAGGATCAGGGCCATTGCTGACTACATTATTGTGAAATGCCAAGCGTGCGAGGACATGACTCGTACCACTTTCTTCGCTGAAGTGATGATGTTCGTGCGCCAGATAATGAATGACTTGGAAAGGCTTCAAAGGGATCTTGTATATAGGCACGTGTCGAGACCGAATGATGTCCCACGGGCACCAGGAGCATTTGAAGCATTAATGTATTCATGAATTTTTGAATCTGTATTTTCTTTCTGTTGGAGTCTGTCAGTTTGTCTTCAAGTCTGCATTTGTCAGTCAGAGTCTGTTAGTCTATTTGTAGGTTGTATTGTCATTTTGCTGTTAGAGTTTTTAGAGTCTGTTAATTTTGTAATAAAATGTGTCGTTGCAATAAACGCATTTTACTTTTATGAAAAATGAAAAGTCCAAAACATTTTATTTTTACACTTATCTACCAGAACTACGCTCGGTCTGATTCATGCAGGGTCATGATATGTAGGCAATCTCCATAGAATTCGACCATAACCAAAAAAAAGAAAAATAAAAGGAAAAAAGAGGAAAATAAAAAGGAATAAAAACGACAAGAGGTTAATCAAAAAAGGGGCATGAGTGACAAGATAGGTCATAAATAGGAAAAAATCGGGATGACACAAGCAACCGAGCAAATGCATGATAGAAATGGTTAAATTGCTTAGGTGCATTGCATTCCAATGTGCGGTTGCCTATATGTTATGCTCTAATCACTAACAAGTTTGTTGTTGATGAACTCATAATCCAGGCAGTTGTTAGTTTACTTAGCATACTGGAAACCCATCCATACAACACCCGGTCCAAGGGCGAATTAATCATGTCTAACCAGGAACTTGATACAAGTGTCATCGATTCTTCGAAAGAAGTGGAAGAGTTAGATGTTAATGCAATGAAAGAAGAGATGTACAAGTTGAAACAGCAAATGGCCTAAATGTATCAGGCCTGGGCGAAAAGGAAACCACCACCAGCTTACCCCGCTAACCCTCCTTTAATCCCACCATTGGCTCAAACCCAAGAACATCATATTGTGGATCCATCGGCAGGATTTCCTATTTACCATCACTACCAAGGCACCACCTCTCAAACCCCACAAGCTCCACCACCCAATCCAAATCCGTACCCTCCTCCCCCAATCACTCATGTTTTCGTAGCATCCCCACCCGCTACATTACACCGATCTTCCAGTGAGCCTGTGTTCCAAGCCCAGGATAATCAATACTACCCCCCAGAGCCCACTTTCAAAGCTTTAGAAACTTATACTCCTCGTTTTGATCTCCCTATGGATGTTGAGAAACCATCCAAAAATCTCGAACATGAGGAAATGTTCAGGAAAGTTAAAAGCTTAGAACAATCCTTCAGAGACATGCGGGGGTTAGGAGGTCAAGTAATTGTGGCTTACAAAGACCTATGTCTGTTTCCCAATGTGCAATTGCTGGCAGGGTTTAAAATGCCCAAGTTTGATTTATACGATGGGCACGGTGATCCAGTGGCACACTTGAGAGGTTTTTGTAGAAAGATGAGGGGAGCTGGAGGAAAAGATGAATTGCTGATGGCATATTTCAGTCAAAGTCTTAGCAGATCGCCGCTGGAGTGGTACACCCGGTAGGATCATGGAAGGTGGTATACATGGGACGATCTGGCACATGTATTCACTTGTCACTTCCAACACAATCTCGAGATCATTCCGGATCGACTGTCCGTGACAAAACTGGAGAAAAAGCATAGTGAAAGTTTCAGAGAGTATGGTTTCCGTTGGAGAAAGCAAGCAGCGAGGGTTGACCCTCCGATGAAAGAAAGTGAAATGGTGGATTATTTCCTGAAGGCCTTAGAGCCCACTTATTTCAGTAATCTGGTATCGGTTGTAGGCAAATCCTTCAACGAAGTAGTGAAAATAGAGGGCATGGTAGAAGAAGGGCTCAAGTCGAATAAAATCATGAGCTATTTGGCTATTAAGGCAACTATTCAGGCTATTCAGAGTGGCACGGGAGGAATAATTAGGAAAAGAAGAAAGAGGATGTGGTGACAATTGATTCAGGAACTTGGTTCGGACCTAGAGGCTCATCATACCACTATAATCAGCCTCAACCCCACCACCAAAATTACCCCACACCTAGTATAATCCACCCCAACACTATTAACCCCACCAGGACCTCATTTTTCTATCCACCACGCCCAAACATACAACCAACCTCCCGCCCATGCGCAATGGAAGGCTCTCATACCACAAAATACTTATCCACCTCCACGAGCCTACTAAAACCCTCCTGGACCAAGCTTCCGGCCCAATCGAGCATTTAAGGATGAAAGGTTGCAGAAAAAGAAAACATTTACTCCATTGGGAGAGTCATATACTAGTCTATTCCACAGGCTAAGACAGTTGGACATGCTAAGGCCGATATAGTCAAAATTGCCAAATCCTCCCCCGAAAAATCTTGATTATTCTATGATCTGCGAATATTGTTCTTGTACTCCAGGTCATGACACGAAAAAGTGCTAGCACCTGAAAAGTGCTATCTAGGAGCTCATGGATACCAATAGAATTGAAGTTCAAGCTCCCGAGGTGCCCAATATCAACCAGAATCCGATGCCATCCCATTAGGACACAAACATGATTGAAATAGTGCATGGGGGAGGGGAGCCCAAGAAGCCGTCACAGACCATCATGATGATTCGGTCCAATGGGGTCAAGACAGTTGTACAACCAACAAATGAGAAGTCAGTGCTCAAAACGAGCGAAAGAAATGGTTAACCATCTATGGTAGTTAAGAAGGGGTCTTCAAGTGAGGTTGCAGCGAAGCAAGAAAATATGAAAGTGGTTGTGCCAGGAGTGGCGAACAAACTTGTCGTAATCGTAGAGGGTGCCCGCATAGATCCTGTCATTATCAAGCCGGTAATCCAGTTACCAATAATCAGCAGCAGGGCTATTCCATGGAATTACAAACGGGTGACAGTGACTTACAAAGGGAAAGAGGTCAAAGAAGAAGTTTGTGAAACCCAGAGTTTGACTCACTCGGGAAGATTTTTTCCCCCGAGGAGTTAAGAAAGGCTAAGACAGTACTGGAGAAGAAAGTTGTAACTGAAGAGGAGGCAGATGAATTTTTGAGGAAGATGAAGGTACAGGACTATTCTATCATAGAACAATTAAGAAAGATGCCTGCTCAAATTTCACTATTGTCCTTGTTAATCCACTCAGACAAGCACCATCGAGCTTTAATGAAAATCTTAAATGAGACTCACGTGCCCGATAAAATCTCCATGAACCATCTGGAAAAGATAGCCAACAAGATCTTTGAAGTGAACAGAGTCACTTTTTTTGATGATGAATTACCCATAGAGGGTACTGAGCATAACAAAGCCCTTTACCTTACGGTGAAATGTGAGAACTCTGTGGTTACCCGGGTATTAGTCGATAATGGTTCTAGTACGAACATTTGCCCTCTCTCCACGTTGAGCAAGTTGAAAGTAGAAGATGAGAGGATTTATAAGAATAGTATCTGCGTGCGGGGATTTGATGGCGGAGGCAAAGATTCAGTTGAGGATAATGCTAGAGCTGACAATAGGGCCAGCTGAGTTCACAATGGAATTCCAGGTGCTGGATGTAGCTGTTTCCTACAATCTACTGTTAGGACGACCATGGATTCACGCCGCTAAAGTAGTCCCATCGACATTACACCAAATAGTCAAATTTGAGTGAAAGATAGGAAATAGTTGTGCATGGCGAAGACAGTCTGTGCGCTCACAGCGATACCATTGTACCATTTATTGAAGTGAAAAATGACAAGGTACCGTGGGTCTACCAGGTTTTTGACACGATGTTGGTTGAGAAAGGAAGTATGTTCCGAATCCGAAGATAACTGCTGCATCAGTCATGGTGGCCTATGAAATGTTGAAGAATGGTTTTGTACCAGGAAAGGGTTTGGATTCATCTCTGCAGGGCATCATACAGTCGGTGTCCCTCCCTGAAAATGTAGGAACTTTTGGTCTAGGATTCAAGCCCAAAGTTGTGGACATAAGAAGAGCCAGAAAGTTAAAACAGAGAGCATGGGTCCTTCCAAAGCCGGTCCCACGTCTCTCCAGATCATTTGTCAAGTCTGGTGCCAGAAAACAACCAGTAACAATAATTCCCAGTGCTGTGATTGATCTTGATAAGGAGTTATTTGAAAGATTTGAGAAATTGTTCGACGGTGTGAACATGGTGGAAAATGGAGAAGGTTCTAGCAGCGCAGAAGTACAAGTTATCGGGCCAAAAGCAAAGCTTAATAATTGGAAGGCTACTCTTCTCCCTACTCGGAAGGAGTCTTGGTAGTTTGCTTTGATTTTCCTTCAATTTTTCTGGATTATTCCAGGGTTGTAATCCATATTTTTATTTTTTAGTCTGTTTGAGTGTGTAAACCTTGTTATTTTTTATCCTTCGATGAAATGCAATTTCCCTTCTTCATCATTCCTGATAGTTTTGTTTTTCTTTTTCTTTTCTGTACAGTTCTTTTTACGCTGGTTCTAATGACATGGCATGCATGAGGAATCTTCAACCCAGTCTTAAAAATCAATCTGATTTTGAAATAATAATTCAAGAAGTAAAATATGATGACAAATCAAAATATGATGAGGATGAGGCTTTTGAAGAGATTAGTAAGGAATTAAATCACTTTGAAGGAAGACCCAAACCCAACCTGAATGATATAGAATCCATCAATTTAGGGGATGCAGGTAATATCAGAGAGACTAAAATAAGCGTTCACCTTGAACCAAAGATCAGGGAAGAGATAATCAAAGCACTGATTGAATATAAAGATATTTTTGCATGGTCATATGACGACATGCCAGGCTTGAGCACTGATTTGGTGGTCCACAAATTACCTACTGACCCGGCATTCCCTCCCGTCAAGCAAAAATTGAGAAAGTTCAAAACTGATATGAGTGTGAAGATTAAGGAAGAAATCACCAAGAAGTTGGACGCAAAGGTCATTTGGGTCACACGATATCCTATTTAGTTAGCTAATGTTGTGCCAGTACCAAAGAAGGACAGCAAGATCAGAGTATACGTTGATTACCGCAATCTCAACAAAGCAAGTCCAAAGGATAATTTCCCACTACCCAATATCCACATTTTGATCGATAATTGCGCCAAGCATGAAATTGGATCTTTTGTGGATTGCTATGCAGGGTATCATCAAATTTTAATGGATGAAGAAGATGCGGAAAAGACGACATTTATCACGCCATGGGAAACTTATTGCTACCGAGTAATGCCATTTGGTTTGAAAAACGTTGGGGAAAATTACATGAGGGCAATGACTAATGTGTTCCATGATATGATACACAAGGAGATTGAGGTATACGTAGATGATGTAATCATAAAGTCGAAGCAGCAGGCTGACCACGTCGAAGATTTGAGGAAATTCTTCCAGAGGCTTCGCAGGTATAACCTCAAACTTAACCCTGCCAAGTGCGCATTTGGTGTTCCATCCGGAAAATTGTTGGGATTCATAGTTAGTCGTCTAGGCATTGAGTTGGACCCATCAAAGATCAAATCTATCCAAGAATTGCCGCCTCCGAGGAACAAAACTGAGGTAATGAGTCTGTTAGGGAGGTTGAACTACATCAGCAGGTTTATTGCTCAGCTCATGACAACTTGTGAGCATATTTTCAAGTTGCTGAAGAAGGATGATGTGATCAAGTGGACTGATGAGTGTCAAGAAGCATTTGATAAGATAAAAGGATACTTGTCAAACCCACCTATGCTGGTTCCACCAGAACCAGGGAGACCTTTGATTCTTTACTTGACTGTCCTGGAAAAATTCATTTGGTTGTGTATTGGGTCAGGATGACATCAATGGCAGGAAGGAACAGGCCATCTACTATCTTAGCAAGAAGTTCACAGCTTATGAGGTTAAGTACACTCACCTGGAAAGGACATGTTGTGCCCTAACTTGGGTAGCACAGAAATTGAAACACTATTTGTCATCCTGCACTACTTACCTCATTTCGCGCTTGGATCCGTTGAAGTATATCTTTCAAAAGCCTATGCCCACAGGAAGACTTGCAAAGTGGCAGATTTTGCTCACGGAGTTGACATCATCTATGTGACTCGGACCGCTATAAAAGCCCAAGAATTGGTCGATCATTTTACCGAGAACCCGGTCAATGAAGAGTACGAGCCATTGAGAACTTATTTTCCCGATGAATAGGTGATGCATATCGACGAACTGGAGCAGATTGAAAAACCAGCGTGGAAACTTTTCTTTGATGGGGCTGCCAACATGAAAGGAGTTGGAATAGGGGTTGTGCTCATTTCTGAAACAGGGCATCACTATCCTGTTACGGCTTATCTTCGTTTCTATTGTACCAAAAATATGGCTGAGTACGAGGCATGCATTTTGCGTTTAAGGCTAGTTACAGACATGGATGTCCAGGAAGTCTTGGTCTTGGGAGACTCAGATCTTCTGGTGCACCAGATTCAAGGAGAATGGGAAACACGGGATTTGAAGCTCATACCGTACCAATAATGTTTGCATGCTCTTTGTCAACGGTTTCGATCAGTGGAGTTCAAGCATATTCCAAGGGTCCATAATGAGGTTGCCGATGCTTTGTCTACCTTGGCATCAATGTTACACCACCGGGACAAAGCTTATGTTGATCCTCTGCATATTCAAGTCTGTGATCAACATGCTTACTGTAACATGATAGAAGAAGAACTTGATGGCAAAACATGGTTCCACGATATCAAGGAGTACATCAGAATGGGGATATATCTGGTGCAAGCCACGGGGGATCAAAAGAGAACATTTCGACTTTTGACAAGTGGATTTTTCTTCAGTGGAGGAATTTTGTACAAAAGAACACCAGAAGATGCATAGATGCTAGACAAGCCACGGCTGTCATGTCCGAAGTACATTCGGGGGTCTGCGGACCGCATATGAGTGGGTATGTGCTGGCAAAGAAAATTCTCTGAGTAGGTTATTATTGGCTCGCCATGGAGCGAGATTGTATAAGTTTTGTGTGCAAGTGTCATCAATGCCAAGTACACGGAGATTTGATTCATTCTCCACCATCGGAATTGCACACAATATCAGCACCATGGCCCTTCGTTGCTTGGGGTATGGATGTTATTGGACCAATTGAACCAGCAGCATCCAATGGGCACAGGTTCATTCTGGTAGCCATTGATTATTCACCAAGTGGGTCGAGGCTAAAACTTTCAAGTCTGTGACCAAGAAAGCAGTGGTTGATTTTGTTCATTCAAATGTCATCTGTCGATTTGGGATCCTGAAGGTGATCATCACGGATAATGGTGCTAATCTTAACAGTAATTTGATGAAAGAGGTATGTCAATAGTTTAAGATTACACATCGTAATTCCACCCCATATCGCCCCAAGGCGAATGGAGCAGTCGAGGCAGCCAACAAGAACATAAAGAAGATATTGCGGAAAATGGTGGAAGGTTCCAGACAATGGCATGAAAAGTTACCATTTGCGTTGTTGGGTTATCGCACTACTGTTCGCACTTCAGTAGGTGCAACTCCTTATTTATTAGTATATGGCACTGAAGCAGTAATACCCGCAGAAGTTGAAATCCCGTCCCTTTAGATTGTTACTGAGGCTGAGATTGATGATGATGAGTGGGTCAAAACCTGTTTGGAGCAGTTGAGTTTGATTGATGAGAAAAGGTTGGCAGCAGTGTGTCATGGCCAATTGTATCAGCAGAGAATGGCAAGAGCATATAAAAAAAAGGTGCGTCCCTGAAAGTTTGAAGTGGGTCAGCAAGTGTTGAAACGTATCCTTCCACACCAGGCCGAAGCAAAAGGCAAGTTCGCCCCGAATTGGCAAGGACCGTTCATTGTGACCAGAGTATTGTCCAATGGTGCTCTGTGTTTAACAGATGTCAAAGGAAAATGCATAGACATGGCTATCAATTCTGATGCAGTCAAGAGATATTATGTATGATTTCTTTGGTTTAATTGTTGTTGTTTGTATTTGGCATCACTTCGAAGATTGGAATGACGAAGGCAATTTGTTCTGTTATCTAAACACTTTACCATTTGTTTTCCCCTTTTGAGCCTTATTTATTTTATTTCATACCCCTTTTTGGAATCAATAACGGAAAAGAGGAAAAGAAAGAAAAAAAAGAAAAGAAAAAGAAGTAAAAAGAGGAAAGTATAACAACAAGAAAACTTAGGTGAACTACGTTTGACCTGATTCCTATTAAGGATATGTAGGCAGCCTCACGGCCCAGTCATAGTAAAATAAAAATCAAAAGATCCCCAAGCAAGAAATTGGGGCAGAAGTTGTGATTATGATAAGAAATCAGATTCCAAAAGTTGTAATTCTAACCCATTTGAGTTGTTTTTGAGCCTTTTGGTACCCTTTTCTTTCCAACCATACCCAAGAGCCCATATCACTATCCAAAGAAAGACCTCCCGATCAGTCTTCGAGAGATTCCAAGTCAAACAAGCAAAGAGAATTCATACCAGGGGCAACACGTTGGTTTAAGCAGGAGAAATCAAAAAAAAATGAGAGAGTCTTATTGGTGAAAACTTTCATGGGCACCATGAGGCGACGAAAGCTGAGAGAAAAAAATGAGAGAATTTTATTGGTGAAAATCTTCACGGGCACCATAAGGCGACAAAGAATAGAGAAATGAACAAATGAGAGGGGTTCGATGGTAAAAATCCTTCAGGGTATTGCAAGCTGAACAAGGTTAGTGATTCGGCAAAGAATTAGGTTGTGGAAACTTGGGAGCACAAAGTATGACAATTAGAAAACTGATTGGTGGAATAGATGGGTTGATTAATCCTAAATGCATACCATGTTCATTGGTGCCATTTATTCCACTCAGATAAGTTGCTTTTTCTTTCCTTCCCCAAGCAGTCATCTAGAGTTGGATTTTCCTTTTCAGTCCTATCTTTTGAAATCATCGCATTTCATTTCTTTTGGTTTTGTTTAGCTAAGGATTTTTAAATTGTAGTTTGGTTTTAACAAATGAGAAGGAATTTCAAAAGCTTACTACCAGTTTCCAATATGGCGAAAAGCGAAGTGTGGCTAGAACATGCCGGAGATAGTATGAGGGGACATAAAGTGTCATCGAAAATCAATTGGCAAAGTGGTTTAGGATCTCGTGGGAGATGTAAGGGTTCAGATAGAATGATCAGAAGCGAAAACCCACAGTTGGGGATCCTGTGGTTAAGGATCAGTCAGAATGTCAGAGACAATTTCTCGGCCAGTTCAAGGCAATCGGTCGAAGCAAAGCATGCCAAAGAGAAAAACCACCCCCATCAAGAATTCCACCATTAATCACCACATTTTAAACTGACAAGATTTTTCTTTGATTTGAAATTGGGGCAGAAATTTCATTTGTTTCGGAGAAACCCTCCGGGAGGAAAGAGCAAGTCCCAAGCAGGTTTGATCGCAAAATATTTAGGACCCTCCTGGATAATGGGATTTAATTTAAAATTCTCAGGACCCTCCTAGAAAATGGGACTTATTTTAAAATTTAAAATAATCATGAGTAGCGGAATTTAGCATAATTGCACCCCAAAGGAATATAAGTGGAATTTCAAAGTTTGCATGCTTGAGATACATTTTGGGCACTACCCCCAGAGGTCTCGGAATTCAGTATAATTTGGGAGACCCTCATACCCCCGGTCTCTCGGGCTGGCCAACAAAGGGACTAGGAACCCCCATCAATTCCCACCTTTTTCCTCAAGAAGAAATACCATCTTTTTCCACCATTTTTCCCCCATGAGGACAAAGATTTTGACTTCTCTTCCTTCCCAGACTGGTGGTTATGATTTTCTGCTTCCTCAAGAAGGATCCCCATCATTTTCCACCTTTTTCCCCCGATTTAATTGGAAATTTTTAGGATCCTCCTGGATAATGGGACCTAGCTTTAAGAATTCCACTAGATAACAAGACTTACCGTAAGTACTGCCATAAAAGAAGTATAATTTAGCCTTAAAGTTGTCACTCTTAAGATGAGACTCGATTTTAAATTTTCAGGACCCTCCTGGATAATAGGATTTAATTTGAAATTCTCAGGACCCTCATGGATAATGAGACTTAGCTTTAATTCGAAACAATCATGAGTAATAAATATAGCATAAAGGTACACCAAAGGAATATAAGTTGGCTTCGAAGTTTGCATAGGAGTTTTCAGGACCCGTCTAAATAATGGGACGTAACTTTAAGAATTCCATTAGATAAGTAAGTTCTGTTATAAGAAGGTACAGTTTAGCTCTAAAATCGTCATTTGTAAGATAAGCTTAATTTGAAATTTCAAGATCCTCCTGGATAATGGGATGTAGTTATAAAACCATCTTAAATAACAAGATTCAACAGATACCATGCCTTTAGAAAATAATGTATCTTTGAAACATGTAATTTACCAGAAGTTTTCAGGACCCTCCTGGATAATGGGATTTAGCTTTCAAATTGTTAGAGATATTTAGTAACATGATTCAGTTAACACTCACAGATGCGCTTAGCTACCAAACTGGGGCAGAAAATTTTCTTTTGTTTTGTCTATTTTTGTTGAAGTCAGGTGCCCGTCTGAAGAACAGGGAAAATAACATGGATGTTAAGGATAAAAAACAGTTCAGGATCAAGCAATCAGGAGCCCACCTGGAGAATAAGGGAAAACAAATCAAGTTTCAAGGAAGATTGAATCAAGTATTGGTAATCAGGCACCCACTTGGAGGAACGAGGGAGAAAAAGTCAAAGAAAAGCCGTTTCAAGAAGAAGATGAACCAAGTTTCAGAAATCAGGCGTCCACCTGGAGAACAAGGAAAAACAGTTAAAGATTCAGTAATCAGGAGCCCACCTGGAGAATGAAGGGAGGCAACAATATTTAAAGGAAGATAGCAGTCAGGCGCCCACCTGGAGAGCAAGGGAATACAATTCAAGTATCGGCTATCACACCTCCTTTTTCACATACACCCTCGAGAAGGGTGTATAAGGAAGTTTTTTCCAACTTAAATTGACAATCGAAACGGGATTATTTTTAATAAAAATTCAGAGTCGCCACTTGAGATAGTCTAAGGTGTCCCAAGTCACCGGATTAAAATCCCGAGTTGAGGAAAGGTTGACTCTGTTTAACAGTCCGCTAACCAGAAATCCGGGTAAGGAATTCTGTTAACCCGGGAGAAGGTGTTAGGCATTCCCGAGTTCCGTGGTTCTAGCACGGTCGCTCAACTGTTATATTCAGCTTAATTATCTGATTTTAAACAATTATGAACCTATGTGCAAATTTTAACTTTATGCCGCTTTGAATTACTTTTAAGGAAGACTACAGCGTCATTTAAAATATATCTTTAACCATGTCATATAAATGCACCCGCGGCTCTCGACATATTTTATCTAACATTGTTGAGATTTGGATTTGGGTAACATAAATGAGCACCCGAGTTTAGGAAGGTAATTTATTAAAATAACGCACCTAAAGCAATTACGAATTTGCAACTTTGCGAGGGCCATGGAAATTTGCTAAATGGCACACCTCGAATTCTAAGGATCAAAACGAAGTTAGTTAAAATGAGGGCCATGCAATTGTCACTTTTGTTAAGCATGGAGCACCTCAATCTATTCTAATTAAAGCGTCTATAAACTAGTAAATGTGGGCCATAAGCTATTCTTGTTTAAGATGGCGCACTCTCACTAACCAAACCAACTAAATGAAATTTGAAGAAAACTATTGGCTGCTTTTAAGTCAATGCTCAAACCCAACTTATTAAATATAAGGCTATCTGTACTTCATCTTTCAAAGCTTGGGCCTAAATTGAGGCCCAAGTATCAACTGCAAAGAAGGAGTCAAGAATGCAAGAGCTTATAACCCCACTGGCCCATGTCTTCTGGTTTAGACCATGCAGTCAAAACAAATGTTAATTCCCTTATTGGACTTACTTAATCCCCGATTTCAGACAAAAGCAATTGCTGGCATAAACATTATCAAAATGCAAATCTAATCGAGACACGCTATTGTATCAACGATTCCACCTCTAAATTCCAATATGCAAGTACAAGTCAACTGACATGAACTTGCAATTTTATCCCAGCCTGCATTTTTGGGTCAAATTTACTAAGTGAAAGGCCTTACGATAACAACCCAAGTCATTGGGCTCATGAGACAAGCCCGAGAACCTGTAACATAATACCATTTTTACTGAAACCATGCTGATACCATAATTGACGAAATGCTCATGCTTGCATTTTAAATTTTCTTAAACTAACTTCCTACAACAAACATATGGGATTGGAACTGACATAGACCAAAAAACTACTTTAACTAAATACAATACCATGACGCCTTTCAGAGTGCAAAGCAGAGTCATGGACACCACTCAATACAACAAACCTTGATTTCAAACCACGACAACTATCTGACACCTTCAAGCAGTTTCCCTTTACAAAAATGTTTAACAGTTCGTTCATACAAATAGGATTCAAACAGTATCATAGTACCCCCATACTCTGAAATTACACATTTAATCTAAACAACTAAACCCTTCTAAGCTACTATCATGAGTAAACAAACCAACATGAAACAGAAACTGGACTGCCACAAAACTGAAGCATTTAATTGCACATAATGGTAGTAACCAATAGTAATTATATCAAAAATTCAATGTTTCCATTAAAGCTTCAACTTGAATTTCCAGATTTTCATACATGCTAGTGAATATTCAGTTCCATGGAAAGTTTTTGAGGGCATACCTGAAGATTGCCAAAAGGAAAAGGGGTGAAAGCACGAAACAACAACAGCAGCAGAACTCAGCAACAAGAAATGAACCAGAAAACCAATTTTGAAACCCAGCAATGAGGTACAATAGCCCAGAAACTAACTTCAGTCGAATAATAAACCAGAAATCTTTCAACCAATCTCAATCTCAAACCATTTCACACCCAAATAAAGCATACATTGCTTCAGCAAATTGAGGATCCCGAAATTTAAGCAGGAAAAGCTCTATGAAACAGTGTTCTCCTCCAGTTTTTTTAGCCGTTTTTGTTTTTCTGGGGATTTCTTATCTCTTCAGCTCTTGGGTCTGCCTTGAATGGAAAGTTTGGATGCCTTTATAGGCAAGCTACTAGGGCAGACTCCAGGAGTCAATTTTACACTTCAACCCTTTTTACATTTTTATTTTTGCTCAGGAAACCTTAGTTTAAAAATCAGATTTACCAATTAGCCCCCACCCCATCTTCCTAGAAGCTTCCCCAGTCAGTTACAAAGAGATTCTCAAGCCTAGACTACCCAAATTACCCCTTAATGACCATGTTATTACCTGAAGGCGGACAGAGCATTGGTCGATTCGACCCAATTGAATTAATTCATGTTCGGCCCAAACCAGTAAATCAAAATATCAGAGGCATAAACCCAAATCCAAACCAAGTTGAATTGATTGAAACAAATTCTCATAACAGAGACGAGTCTGAACAACTTCAAAAACAAAAATCAAGTACTAGGCTAAAATTAAATAAATTACCAGATAAAAACCAACCTCATTAATCAAGCTAAGTGACCTAATATTTTAAAATAACATGCATAATAAACAACCCATAAACGTGCACAAAAGACCTAACGGGACAACAAATAATAAAAGAAACGAAGGAGTAGAGAAGGAAAAGAACTGAGGAGAAGAAAAAAGACATACCCAAGAGGACCCTGACAAAAGGGCCTAAGGAACAGCCTTCAATTCATTGATTCCGGCCCGATCCGAAGTTAATCGTAGGTTCTTAATATCAAGAACACACGAGTAACATCGATTTAGGCCTAAAATCTTTTAACCCTCGTCGATTCTAACCTTTGAACTTTTAGGGTTGTCCCTTCAAATCCAGATTCGAGGAGCTTCACTAATATTCGAAGGAAATGGAGTGGATTTCTGGAATGAGGGTGAGACGGGGGTTCAGGGGTGTTATTTTGGTAGTGCATGGCATTGGCGGCGCCGGGCTAAAGCGGTGGAAATTAGGGCGGCGTCGCTAGGGTTTATCAGGGATAAGGTGGCTCTGAGAGGTGAGTGAGGGGTAGGGGCTGTTCAGACATTTAAATACTCAAACGACTCCACTTCCCAACCGTTGGATGAGCCGTGGATGGAGGGCAAGGATTAATTCGACACTAGTGAACTCGAAATGACGTAGTAACGCCCCCATACTACGTCGTTTGGTCAGGCTGGCTTGGACTGGGTGCAGTAACGGGTTTGGGCCAGGTATTAGCGGAATATTGTTTGGGCCTGGGGGGGAAATTCAAATTCTCTAGTTTCAAAACCTTTTTTCTCTTTTTTCAATTTCAAGTTTTCTTTTTCTTTTTTTTTCAAAATTAAAAATTAAAAATAAAACCTAAATTAAATCCCAAACCAAATTATCGTATCAAATTAAATTAACTAACTCTAAATAATTACCACAACTAATTAAAAACCAAATTCAAGGAAAAATTACCAAAATTCGAGATTAAAATTAAAAAGTGCAAAATAAACTATTTTTTGTGATTTTCCCCATTTTTATAAAACAACTAATTTGTTAATTAATCCTAAAATGTAGAATTAAATCCTAAATGCAACATATTTTTTTTGTATTTTTCACTAATTAAAATGCACAAACAAAATGCAAACAATTAACAGAAAATGCCACAAAAATCCACAAAATTGCAAACACTGAAAGAAATTATTTTGTTTTGAATTTATGGGAGTAATTCATATAGGGCAAAAATCAAGTCAGAATGTGGCATTAAGTCAGAATTAAGTGGTTCTAGTAATTATGGAATGGTAAAGGAAGAATGCGACAAAAATAAAAAAAGGATGAGATTGCACTTATTCAAAGCCTACAAATAGGCTACGATTCCAGAACATTATGCAAACACGACATCAAGGAGAGGAAGTGAGAGTTCCCACCCGAGATGTTATTGATAAATAAGGAGCCAGTACGAGACGTAAGTTAAGACAAAGGAAATAATCCAAGAAAGATAACGCGAGATGTTGATATAAGAGTGGGCCAATGATTAGTTAGTAGTTGATTCAGGAAGAGCTTAGTTATGGATAGATAAGAGGATACAGACAAATCAATAGGTTGTGCAAGATAAACATAGTAAACCTCAACATGGGGAATTCAGTCTCGCAGATATGATATCATGATCCTTGAAAAATATTCAGATAGGAGTTGGGGTAGTTAAAGGTACCATATGAGTATTACTGAAATAAAAGAGAATGTCACTGGAAAGACAGTTAAAATATTAGTTCAGAAGCAATCCTACAATCACAAGGCCGTGAAGGTAAGTAACTAAGGATAATTATAGGTGAGTACGAACATCAAAAATTCTATCGGGTAAACGATATAACCAGCTTGTAACTTTACAAGAGCCAGAAGGTCTCCCTAAGTACTACAATGAAAAACTAGCTTGGGAAATAAGGAAAAGAGCTTCAACCTAAGCACAATGACCTAAAGAGGAAATGGTCATATAACAACACTCTCACAACAACATTATATGAACTCAATAAGAAAATGGCACCTACCATGGCTAATGAACGAGAAGTAAAATCAGAAGTAACATTCAAGATCATATGAGTTGTATAGAATTCCAATATGCGTGGGAACTAAGATAAGCTAAGTATACACATAAAAAGGGGCAGAAAGACCAGGAAAAGTAATTTCTTATGTTTGAAGAAAGCTGAGATAGAACGAAAAGAATTATTCGATTAATGATCCATAGTTAGTTACGTTATGAATGTACTTAAGAGTTTGGAGTATTATCCACGCATCATATATGTTGACAATCATACAGCCGTAGAAGATTTCGGTATAAGTTAAAAGAAAGAATTGAGTCCAGGTCATAGACAAAGGATTGAATTTTTAGAAGATTGTATCATAGATCTTCCATAGCATCCATGAAAGGCTAAAGTTATACCATGAGCCGCAGATCGGAAGATAGCTTAAGCCTACATAAAGGTTGATCAGAGGGAAAAGGAAACTAAAGAATTACATCAACTAAGTAAATCAGAAGTCTGATTATTGGACCCAGAAAGTTATAGACATCATGATGGAGAACATTGCAGAATCACTCTAAATATCAGAAGTACAAGAGAGATAGTACAGTAGCTATATTCTATAACGGCTTTATGATAAATCCAGTTATAAGAGTACCAGCCTTATAAGACATCAGTATGAAGCACCTACCGGATTGTGTATGCACCAAAGGTGCAAGTGTTATAATAAGAGCTTCAAGTTGTAGATGTTAATTGTACCTATGTGGAAGGGAGGTTATGAAAGAGATATAAGATATGATGCGAGATTTTAAGGCAAAAGTAAACAACGTACGAGATACTCAAATGTAGAAGGTTGTGAATAGTCCATACTGCGGATAGAAGGCAAGAAGCGTAGGTATTCAGTACCCATGAATGATAGCGTCGTCGTCAGTGGCATATCTTCCAGCCTATGGTTTCTAGGTATCGAGAGGTCTAGTAAAGGGAGTAAAAGAGAGTAAGAGACGATGTGATGTCTCGCTTGATGTTCCAGAATAATACAAGGAAATCTATGGTGCAAGAAAGGTTACGAGCAGTATAAATGGATATATGTAGCTCGCAAGCTAAAGTATGATAGACCAACAAGGTTTTAGGAAGACAAGAGTAAGGACAAGAAAGGGGGAGTGAGAAGGTAACGAGAAACAGATGAGTCCTCGGGATTAAGCCCATGAAAACAAGATAGTTGATGGCTTCTCTAAGTTATAGAAAGCTCAATATAGCCTGAATGAACTCAAAGGAATCTAAGACTAGTAGCATTTAGAAGAGATGGAATGTTGTCCTGGTAGTAGAATAAAGGTGTAATTGTGATAGATAAAGGATGAAGTTTGAGCCTTCGACTGAGTAATAATTTGAAGAGGATTTCATGGATTGTGCGGAATTAAAATACCTACGTAAGGTGAATCACATTGGGATGCTATAAAATACCATTATTAATTTCAAGTCTTGTATCAAAGCCAAACTCGTTGTTACCGCCATCTTTTCACCTTCAGCAGACCCTACACTGAATGGCATGGGTCAAAGTAGAGAGAAAAATAAAATAGTGTAACTGAATAGCATATTTAGTGGCTTAGGGGTAAGAGGTAACCAAAACAAACATTAAAAGGTATCTATAAAATATAAAGAACATCAGGAAGGCGTTGTGTAACAGTTGGTATTAGAGCCTAGGCTCGACATCGGACGAGGGAACACATTTTCCATCATCACCATTTCTGACCATGGTGAATCATGGGGTGCGTCTAGCATCCCTAGAAGATACGGTTGACCGATTATGACCCATCATGGATACGGTGCCTGATCAAAACAACAACCTAGTGCAAAGGTTGGACGACCTAGACTGTCGAATGCAGCAGGCGGAAAATGACATTACAAACATCAGTCGTGACTCTGAGGATGACCGACAAACGGCAGTCATTGAAACTGCCAATATTCATTGCAAATTTGAGGACCTCCAACAAGAGCATGCCGATGATTTAGCCCATCGGCAACAAGAGCCAGACAGACTAACTGTCATGCAGCAACCCATAGACGACTTGACAGGCAAGCTCAATGTTGTCAATGCTGCCCTACAGAGCCTACTTCGAGGAGGCGACAACCACATCAGGGGTGCCGCAAACCTCACCCCCATTCCACAAAAGCTTAAGATACCGGAGCCAAAGCCATACGATGGATCCTGGGATGCTAAAGGAGTGGAAAACTTCATCTTCGACATCGAACAATACTTCGATGCCGTGGACCATTTGGAAAAATCCAAAAACGTAGCAACTGCTGCCATGTATCTTCAGGGCGATGCCAAACTTTGGTGGCGGGTCAAATACGAATCCATCAAGGCCGGTGAAGATACTCTCCAGACATGGGATGAGCTGAAGGCAGCCCTACGCCTGCAGTTCTTCCCCGAAAATGTGGAATACAATGCAAGGAGAAAGCTACGGAAGCTCCGCCACACCAGATCAGTGCGGGAGTACGTGCGCGAATTCTCCGCACTCATGCTAAACATACGTGACATGGGGGACAAAGACAAACTCTTCACATTCATAGAAGGTTTGAAACCTCATGCCCATATGGAACTACAGAGACAACGGGTAGACACCCTGCCCAAGGGCATTCAAGCTGCAGAATGCCTTGGCGATTATCATTTGAGAACTAAGAATGGTAGGCCCCAGCCGTCTGTCCGAGGGGGATTCAATGGAAACCATCCCAGCAATGGTGGCCCAAGCAAAAGTGGAGGAGATCGGAGTGCATCCAAAACTAAGACTCCTCCCTCCAGCAGCAACAGTGCTGCATCCATCAACAACAATCAGGGGAGAAAGCCTCCCTTACAATGCCATCATTGCGGCGGGGAACATTGGAACAATGAATGACCAAACATAAAGGTCAATGCTCATCAAACTATCGAGGATGAGTCAAATGAATCAGACACATCAGAAGAAGACCAGGTAGGCGCCTTCAATGCAATTGTTGGCTCTATCCCCCATGCCTTAGCGAGGACCAGTGCATGTCCTCCTAAGAAAACGTCAGTCCCAATCACCAAGAAAGGGAAGGAAAAGATGGACGAGAGGCCTCCTAAACAAGCGAGGACCCTAATGTTCGTCGAATTGAAAGTGAACGGCAAGCCCTTTCACGCATTGATAGACACGGGTGCTACCCACAACTACTTGGCTTCTACTCAAGTAGAGCGCCTGGGTCTTGTCGTGCAAAATAGCAAAGGCCGCATCAAGGCTATCAACTCACCACCCCAGACATTGGGTAGAACAGCTACAAATGTCTCAGTTGTGAGCACGTGATTTTTTCCCTACATGAAATACTCCCATAAATTCAAAACAAAGTAATTTCGTCTCATTATTTGCAATTTTGTGGATTTTGTGGCATTTGTTGTTAATTATTTGCATTTTTGTCTGTGCATTTCGTCTGTTAATTAAAATACAAAAATGTGTTACATTTCCATTTAGGATTTAATTTTTGCATGTTTGAAATAATTAGTAATTTAGTGTTTTATAAGACTGGAAAAATCACAAAAAATAGTTCTTTTTTGCATTTTTATTTTAATTTCTCGAATTTTGTTATCTTTCTTTAATTTGGTATTTAGTTAGTATGGTAATTATTTTTAGAGGTTAATTAGTTAATTTGGAAATTGAAAAAAGAAGAAAGGATTCAAAAAAAACAAAGGGAAATTCGATTTGGGCCATTTATTTAAACCCCCCTTCAGCCCAATTTCCTCCCCCTCGTACCCACCCAATTCCAGCTCAAACCCGCCTATACCCGGTCTGGATTCCCTTTTCAAGTGAAACGATGCCATTTCGACCAATACCAATCTGAGCCGTTGATCCTTACTTGATCGAACGGCTCAGAACTAAAGCTGCGGGAGTATATATATATGTCTGAATACACACACACCCCCTCAGTTCATCGTCCCCAACATCCCAAATTCAGAACCTTGCCCCCCCAAACCCTAGTAGCCGCCTCAGAATTCCCCAGCGTCCGGTGGCGGTGCCGGCGTCCAACCGCCACCGAATTAACACCATCAACTCCCTTCCACCTCCCCATCCCAAATCTCCAAATAGTTCCTCTCAAATCCCTCTCCATCGCCTCGAATTTCAGATCTGAGATTAGCACTTGAAACCCTAAAACTCCCAGATCCACCCAAAATAACACCATGCAACCCCTCGTCTCCTTCCTGCCTTAAATACATGTTGGTTTCATCTCAAAATGGTTCGTTAGTGGTAGAGCCGAGGTCCGGATAGCCAAGTCTCCCCTTGGGTTCTTTTCTGGCTTAGCAAGGTCAAGTGAACCTAATACCGTCATTAACCGTTTGTCTTTGGTTAAGGACAACCGATTAATGACCGTCAAAGGTTCACTGTCTCCTCCAAGTTTGTTTGAGTTCATGCAGTTCTTACCGAAGCAGGTTTGGGATAATTTCCCTTTGCATCGATTGGTTTCTGTTGATCTCTTCTATTTGTTTGCTTGTTTGTTTGTTTTACAGCTTTCCAGAATTTTCGTCTCTTAATTAATTGCATTATGTTCTGATTGCAAGTTTGTTAGTTAACTTGTTTGCGTAGTTGTCGATGACAACCGGCTTCGTAAGGTTTGGGTTTAATTTGGTTGCAATTCACGAGATTTTCTTTTTCTGCTGGGTTTTATTTCACATTTGTGAATTAATTTTGGAACTAAGTCAAGTATAGTTCATCATTCGCATTAATTATTGTTTGAAGAACATTTTCTGAATTCATGTTTATGTGTGAAGGGTATTCAAGCTAGTTTCTCATAATTTCAATAGTTGTTTTGGATTTCAATTTGTTTGAAAGTGTCAGCCCATTTGTTTACTGCTATTGAGATTGTGAGCATTTAGAATTTAAGGGGGGTAAGTGAATAATGGGGAACTTTAGGGGGTAATTTTGGAGATTGTTTCAACCTAAGGAATCTTCAATAACTGATGGGAAGCTTCCTAATGGGACAGCTGCCCAAAATGGTTAGGGAAAACAGGCTGTAAATTGAAAATATCTAAAGGGAATGGACACCTGTCCAAAAATCAGTTTTAAAAGATGCCCTATGAGGGTATTTTGAAAAAAAATCTAACGGCTTTGCCTTGGAAGGCACAGCAGACCCTCGGCCTTTAAAAAAGAAAGCCTTTTTCTCATTCAAGACAGTTTTTTTACACCTTAGAGAGAGAAAAAGGGCTAAAAAATCAAAAAACGAGAGACGGCTAAAAAGAAATACAAAAGTACTGTTCCATTGAAAATCTTTAGGGAAATTCTTGTGGTACTGATTTTGTGACAAGTTCTGAGCAACTGAAGTTTTAAAGGAGCTGAATATGTTTTGGTATACAAGTTTTTGGTTCACTGTTGGGTAGATTTTGGTTCTGAGCTGTATGTGATATCACTGTGGGTGCAAACTGGGCTAAAGTGGTCTTTTCTTAATCATTTCTGGGCTGATTTTGTTGTTAATTCCTGTTCCTGCTACCGAGTCTATTCCTGATTCCTCATTTCTCTATTTTGCTTTTCAATTTCCAGGTATTTCCTTCAAACTTTGAACGGAAATAAAGCTTTGTATGGCAATTGTGCTTGAATTATGTAGTTTGAGTTGAAGAAATTGATCGCCGCCCTTTCCCTATCACCTTACCAGTTGTGATGTTTAATAAATGTTGTCTTCATGTTCCTACTAAGTTCACATAAGTTATTTAGTTATTGTCGTACCTTTTAGATTCTTTATGGTGTTGTATAAAGGTTTCCCTTTCACTCGCTTAACTTGAATGTTGAAGGGTCTTGATCATGTGTAGGAGTAGTAGAGAATTATCGCAAAGAATTTTAGTGGTGTCAAGTGTATTTCTGGTCTGTTGAGACCAGTGCTGTTGGCTTGAATGCATGTTGTCCTGTTTTCTTTAGTTTAGCTATACACTTGCAGATTGAGGCCTGTTTGTTAGGCATACATTGTTCGCTGCTGAGGAGACTCGATATCGAGTCTTAAAGCTTCTAGCAGATTACCTTGAAATTTGACTTGGGCTCGTTGGGCCGAAAGTTCATTTTCTTGCGAGATGGCCATGTGATTCCAAGGCAAATGTGGGCCTGAAGCGTAGACATGATTGAAATTATAAGTCTGGTTGCTCTATGTTTGAATAATTAAGGGAAAAGATGTTGGTTTAATCACGGCTCCACATTGTTTTAGCTGATTGATATTCAATAAAATATGTACAATTGCTAAGTTCCTGGGTATGATCTGCGTTGGAGCTTGCAGTTGGGCCTTTAACGTTGGCCCCACGCCTTCGACGTGCTAAATTTCATTTCGGACTTCTGTTGTATTTCATAATTTGGTCTTGTTATCGATGTGGGCCTGTAGTGGGTTAGGTTGTATATTAATGAGATGTTGTTGCATTTCGTTAAGTCACTTGTTTACTTAGGTGGAATTCAAATCACCTTAGACCTTTAGTTAACTAATTAGACCTTTTAAAAAATGGATTGAGGCACTTCCGACTAGTCCAATGTATAACTCGTGGCCTTAGCAATTCCGACTCGATTTTGGGAATAATTATTGAATATTCGTAGAGAAACCTTTAGGGCCGTTTAAAATACAATTGTGATTATGTACACGTTCGCGTGACATGATTACAATTCTAAAAACTAATTCGGAGTATGAGTTCGCGCAACTTCGAGCAAACCTTCTTAATAATAAAAATGGATTTGGCAAATGTTTATAGTTTGCTTTAGACACGCGCGACTTTGGCCAAATATCTTTTTCTTAATAAATAAACAAAGCATTATTAATTATGGACACATTCGCGTGACATGGTTTTTTGACGCGCCAAGGGAAAAGAGTATACGTACGCGTAACTCAATTCTTTAAATTACGAATAATCAAGTGATTTTAAAAACGGTTAATAGACAAATGCACATAGGATCTAAAATCAGTAATTAAATAATTTTAATAAGCCAAGTATAATCAAAGCGACCGTGCTAGAACCACGAAACTCGGGAGTGCCTAACACCTTCTCCCGAGTTAACAGAATTCCTTACTCGGATTTCTGGTTCGCGGACTGTTAAACAGAGTCAATCCTTTTCCTCGATTCGGGATTTGAACCGGTGACTTGGGACACCATAAATCTCCCAAGTGGCGACTCTGATTTTTAATAAACAAACGATCCCGTTTCGATTGTCCTTTAATTGGAAAAACTCCCTTGTATTTATACCCTTTACGGGGTATAGGTAAAAAGGAGGTGTGACAGCTCTGGCGACTCTGCTGGGGATCGAACCCAGAATCTCTGGTTCAGGGTTCAAGAATTCGAGCTTGTTGATGATTTTTACTTGGCTTCTTTTATTGTTAATATTACTGTATTCTGTGAATCTTTTGTGCTAAATGTTATTTGTTTACTGCTTTGTTATTGTTTGAATTGTATACTAATATTTTCTTACGCCACCTCTCTGAGTCTTCTGAAAATTGCGCACACGTTCGCATGGCCCGCTTTTTCTGTAGAAATTATACCAAATAGAACGAGGTTGGGCAAGAGACAAGGCCGGGTAGACTTCAGTGCTCCCGGTACTTCGCCCCCTCTTCGGCCCCAGTTGTCCGCTCAGGTACCCCAAGTCTAGACCAAAATCCCAGGATTTAAACCTAGAAAAACACAGCCCCATGCCGGATCCCTAGTAGGAACGTTTGTTTGCATCATGTTTAGGGGACTCAACATAGGGGTTGGGTCCGTCTAGGACAGGTGTGCCCGAAATAACAGACCATCCTGCTGCATCCTATGTGCTATGTGAATATTTATTTGTTTTGGCTTGCATGCTGACCGGCTGGGGAAAATAAAGCAAAAAAAAAGGAAGAGGGGAAAACCAAAAATGATATAGGGAAGGAAATAAGACTCGGTTCTAAAACATCCCGGTATTTGAAAAGCGTCCCGAACTTTGCCCAAAAAAATTTCAAAAAAAAGGGGGTTATTTTTAAAAGAGTCAAACATTGTGTTCTTTCAATTGTGTCAAAACTGACAGAACTACGAAGGTCTGATTCTCACCGGATGTGGGATACATAGGCAACCTACATCGGGTTCAGCCTTATTTTTGAAAATAAGAGAAAAAGAAAAACAAGAAAAGAGAGTCGGTGGTCGAATGAATGCAATCTTGATTTTGGTCAAAATAAGTCGATCCAGCTTTGGCTATGTCTTAAACCGTTCTTGCCGAGGTAGCCTGAGAGTATTTTTTAATTGTTGAAAGGCTATTTTCGTAAAAGAATGGACCAGTTTGTGAAGGGTCATAAAATAATTCCCCCGACCTCAAAATTCGCGTGAAATTGGGAAGGGGCCGCATTTGCGAAAACAGCCATTTGGACAAAGCTGGCATACAGGGGAAAAGATTATGGTTCTTTTCTTCTTTTATTTGTTCTTTTTCTTTTCTTCTTCGAAAAACTGTTTACAAAAGGGTCAACTCGAGTCAAACCCTAACCTTAATCCTCCACAAGAACAATGAGTACCATCCAAGAACCGTCGGAAGTGGTCAGGGAACAGGCTCGGCTACACTTGCGTATGTGGTGGAATGATCTAGACGAAGATGGTCAGAAATGGGTGAAAAAGCACTTGGGTGCTCTTATAGACATCTTCGAAATCAAACCACGGGAAGATCAGGTCAAAGCTTTGGTAACGTTCTAGGATCCTGTCCACAATGTCTTTTGTTTCTCATATTTCGAGATCACTCCTACTTTGGAGGAGATAGCCGGGTACATTGAATTCGGACGAGACTTGAGGAAGCAACAACTCATATTTCCAAGGGCTCCATCGGTGCACAAATTCTTTGACCTCTTGAATATTAGTAAACAGACAAGTAAGGAACGTGTAAGCAACGGGTGTTATGCTTTCCATTTCTTATACTTCAGGTTCGGGCATTCCTCTAGTTTTGAAACGCATAAAAAGGGCTTGAGCAATAAACAAAACAAGGGCCTTTGGCAAATTCATCGTCGGTTCGCATTTATCGTGGCATTCTTGTGGATCATGGTTTTTCCAAATGAGAAAGGAACGGTGGACATTCGTATGGCTAGAATTGCACAAATCCTCACTCCCAAGGAAGATCATACACTTACCCCGTTGGTGTTAGCAGATATCTATCGCACACTGACTGTATGTAAAAGCAGGGGATCAGTTTTTTTAGGGTTGCAGTATCATTCTGCAAATGTGGTTGATCGAGCATCTTCGCCATCATCCCAGATTCATGAGTTATGGTTCGAGCCCAAACAACTTCATCATTAGTTACGAGGAGAGGATAAAAGATTACAACACACCAGAAGTATTTGAAGCATGGTTTCTCATTTGAAAGCTCTCGACACAGGTCAGGTTGAGTGGACTATAGGATAGCTCCCAAGGACAGAAGCCATCTATATGACTGCTACCAAAGGATACCTGAGGATAATGGGCGTCAGGAGTATTCAGCCATATGCACCGCAGAGGGTCTTGAGGCAATTGGGGAGGTATCAGATTGTGCCTGAAGATGAAGATCTAAGCATCTAGGTCATAGAGTTGCATCCAGAAGCCGCATTGCCTGAGGCTGTAGTTCAGCAGGATTCGAATAGCTGCCGGTATCTCAAAAACGGCACCCAGGTACCAGACGTCGCCAAGGGGGAAGTAGATCCAAATTATGTTGCGTGGTTTGAGGAAATGTCTTATGTAAACAATGAGCCAAAGACCGAGAGGCCCGCCAAAAAGCCTCATGTTCAAGCCTTTGATGATAAAATTCAAGAGAGGTTAGCTTGGGGGAGAAGGAGAAGGAATATAAGGCCATTATTCACGGTCTGCGAGAAGAATTGAGAAATGTCACCTTCAACAATGATTTGAAGGCACAAGAGGCCGAAGGTTAAAGGAGAAGATTGGTGCGAGAAAACGAGGCCCTCAGAGCTCAAGTTCGACAGTTGAAAATTGAAGCCGAGAACCCAGGCCGAAGCAGGAAAGGTGAGAGGCTCATTTACAACCTCACTCAAAAGGTACGTGACTACGAAGATGACCTGCAGAAAGCTGAGTCTGAATTAGCAAAAGCACGGGCAAGGTTGGCCAAAAGCGCCGAGGGACATGCAACTTTCATTCAATAGATGAAAGAAAGATATAAAAGAGGGGTCATAGGTTGGGAAAAGGTAGTCGGCAACCTCGAGGGGGAAATGGCTAAACAAGCCAAAAATTTTAAGGCTGAAAGAGAACATTATTACGCCTTAATGGCATGGCTAGAAAGGGACTTGCAACAACTATAAGAGCAGAACCAGGTAGCTGAACGAACTTTGGAAGCCAGAACCGAACAAATTGGGCGTTTGTTGCAAGAGAAGGGCGTCATAAGAGAGCGAGTCAAAAGGTTGCCAACTATATCGCAATGAAGTGCAGTAGCTGTGAGGATATGACAAGATCCATGTTCTTCGCCACTGTGATGATTTTTTTTCGCCGGGTAATGGAAGATCTCTACCACCTTCAGGAGGATTTAGCAAGTCGGCCCACAGCAAGGCCGAATGCCGCCCCGCGGGTCCTAGGGACAGTTGAGGCATTGATGTATTCGTGATTTCTTGAGTCTGTGTTTTCTTTCCGTTAAAGTCTGCCAGTTGTTTTGGAGTCTATATTTCTGTCATTAGAGCATGCGGGTTGTTTGTTTTTGAGTCTGTATCTCGAATCTATTAGTTTCTTTCGAGTCTGTTAGTTTCAGTCTTTGTAATAGCATTTTTATATGAAAATTGAAAATCCCAAATGTTTTTACTTTATTTTACACTTATCCACCAGAACTACGCTCGGTCTGATTCATGCGGGGTCATGATACGTAGGCAATCTCCATAGAATTCGACCATAACCAAAAGAAAGAAAAGAAAGAAAAAAGAAAGAAAGAAAAAAAGGGAAAGAAATAAGAGGAAAAACAAGAGAGTAAAGAAAAGGAAAGAGTGGAAAAACAAGAAAGAAAAAGAGAAAATAAGAGAGAGTAAAAACAAAGAGAGAACAGAGGCTAGAATGAAAGGAAAGAAAAGAAAAGAATGTTTGCAATTAAAAGAAAAAAAAGGTCGGGATGACGCATGCAACTGATCAAATACATAATAGAGACGGTTAACTGTCTAGGTGCATTCATGCCTAATATGTGATTGCCAATCTGTTAAAGCTTAATCGCTAACAAGGTTGTTTTTTTGATGTATTAAGTCCAGGCAGGTGGTTAGTTGACTAGCATTCTGGAAACTCACTCCTACAACACCCGATCGAAAGATAGGCTGAATATGGTCGACCAGGAACCGGAAACAAGTATTATCGACCCATCGAAAGAGGTGGAAGAAATGGACGTTAATGCAATGAGGGAGGAAATGTATAAGCTGAAACAGTAGATGGCTGAAATGTACCAAGCTTGGGTGAAAGGGCATCCACCACCGGTTTATCCCACCAATCTAGCTTATATCCCAACATCAGCCCAACCCCCGGAGCCTCCCACTGTGAACTCATCTCCAGCCTTCCCCCTCTACAAACAATATCCAGGCACCACTTCCCATACTTCTCAAGCTCCACCACCAAACAAGTCTCGTACCCTCCCCCGCCAATTATTTGTGGCACCTCCACCTGCTACATTACACCGATCTTCCAGTGAACCCTTATTCCAAACTCACGATAACCAATACTATCCCCATGAACCCACCTTCAAAATTCCAGAACCATGTCCTTACACTCCTCATCTTGATATCCCGGTAGAGACCGAGAAACCGCCCAAAAATTCCGAGAATGAAGAGATGATCAGAAAGGTCAAAAGCTTAGAGCAATCGTTCCGAGATATGAAGGGGTTGGGAGGCCAAGTGAGTGTGGCCTATAAGGATTTATGTCTGTTCCTAGATGTTCAGTTGCCAGCGGGGTTCAAAATGCCCAAGTTTGATTTGTACGATGGGCATGGCGACCCAGTAGCACACTTAAGAGGGTTTTGTAGCAAGATGAGAGGAGCAGGTGGAAGAGATGAATTGCTGATGGCATATTTCAGCCAAAGTTTGAGTGGGTCAGCGCTAGAATGGTACACCAGACAAGATCATAGCAGGTGGTACACATGGGACGATTTGGCCCAAGCCTTCGCCTGATATTTTTAGTGCAATCTCGAAATCATCCCAGATCGTCTGTCATTGACAAAGATTGAGAAGAAGTCCGGTGAGAGTTTCCGAGAATATGGGTTCCGTTGGAGAGAGCAAGAAGTGAGGGTTGACCCCCCGATGAAAGAAAGCGAGATGGTTGATTATTTCTTGCAGGCTTTGGAGCCCACTTATTTTGGTCATTTGGTATCAGCAGTGGGCAAGTCCTTTAATGAAGTTATGAAAATGGGAGGCATGGTTGAGGAGGGACTCAAGTGCAATAAGATCATGAGTTACTCAGCACTCAAAGCAACCACCCAGGCCATTCAAAACGGTACTGGGGGTGTCCTCGGAAAGAAGAAGAAAGAGGATGTTGCAACAATCGAGTCGGCAGCTTGGGGTGGAGCCAGGAACCTTCCACCATTCTACAACCAGCCTCGACCCTATCCCCAAACATACCCCCACAGCCCATATAGCCCACCACAACACTACTACCCACCGCCAGATCCCCATTTTTCTATCTATCACGCACAAACCTATACCCAACCTCTCGCTCACATGCAATGGCGTGCGCCAGCCCTACAGAGTACCTACCAAACTCCACAAAATACCCATCCACCCCCAAAAGCCTACAAAAACCCCCCCTGGAACAGGTTTTCGACCCAATCAAGCCTTTAAGAATGAAAGGGTGCAGAGGCAGAAGACTTTCACTCCATTGGGAGAATCATATACCACCCTATTCCACAGATTAAGATAGTTGGGCATGTTGAATCCGATCGAGGCTAAAATGACGAATCCCCTTCCCAGAAATCTTAATCGCTCGGTAAATTGTGAGTATTGTTCAGGGGCCCTGAGCCATGACACAGAGAAATGCTGGAAACTAAAAACAGTTGTACAAGAGCTCATTGATACTCATCGGATCGAGGTCCAAGCCCCAGAAACACCAAACATCAACCAGAATCTGCTACCAGCTCACCATGAAACCCATATGATTGAGTTGATACATAAGGGAGGGGAGGCTAAGAAACCCTCGCAGACGGTGATGATGATCCGCTCCAGTGAAACCAATTCAAAGGAAAAGGTAACCAGTGGGAAATCAATGGTCCGGCGGAAAGAGGTAGACAACAAGCCAACTGTGGTAGCCGGAAAAGGGTCGTCAAGTACTGTTGCAGTGAAACCAGAGAAAGCTAAAGTGGTGGTATGAGGGGTTACAAGTAAACCTGTCGTGGTCGTGAAGGGTGCTCGCACAGAGCCTGTTATTATAAAGCCAGTAACTCAGCTGCCAGTAATCAGCAGCAAGGCAGTCCCGTGGAATTATGAACGAGTGAGTGTAACTTACCAAGGGAAAGAGGTTAGAGAAGAGGTGTGTGAGACCCATGGTTTGACTCGATCGGGGAGATGCTTTGACCCCGAAGAGTTGAGAAAAGCTAAAGCTTCCAAAGGCAATCCAGTGTCGGTGAAGAAAGCTGTGTCCGAGGAAGAAGTAGAGGAATTTTTGAAAAAGATGAAAGTACAGGACTATTCCATTGTCGAGCAGTTGAGGAAAACACCGGCTCAAATCTCACTCTTATCATTACTGATCCATTCCGACGAGCACCGTCGAGCTTTGAAGAAGATCTTGAACGAAGCCCATGTTCCTGACAAAATCTCAGTAAACTACTTGGAAAAGATAGCTAACAAGATATTTGAGGTAAACCGAGTCACCTTTTCTGATGATGAGTTACCCATGGAGGGTACCGAGCACAATAGAGTCCTCTATCTGACGGTGAAATGCGAAGATTCTGTGGTTACTCGGGTGCTGGTTGATAATGGATCTAGTACGAGCATCTGTCCTCTCTCCACATTGAACAAATTGCAATTGGAGGATGAAAGGATTCACAAGAATAGTATTTGCGTCCGGGGATTCGACGGTAGAGGGAATGATTCAGTCGGGGACATAGTGCTTGAGCTCACAATAGGGCCAGTTGAATTTACTATGGAATTCCAGGTGCTCGATGTGGCTGTTTCATATAATCTGTTGTTGGGACGACCCTGGATCCATGCTGCCAAAGCAATCCCGTCTACTCTGCATCAAATGGTCAAGTTTGAATGGGATCGACAGGAAATTGTTGTACATGGTGAAGATAATTTATGTGTGCCTAATGGTGCCATTGTTCCGTTCATAGAGGTTGACGATGGAAAGGGACCATGGGTTTATCAAGTTTTCGACACAGTATCGGTAGAGAAAATTCCGGAAGGAAAGTGCATGCCAACTCCAAAGATGGTTGCGGCATCAGTCATGGTAGCTGTCGAAATGTTGAAAAACAGTTTCGTACCGGGCAAGGGTTTGGGTACATCTCTGCAAGGTATTGTGCAGCCAGTCTCCCTTCCAAGGAATCTAGATACTTTTGGTCTGGGGTTCATCCCTACCGCCGCAGACGTGAGAAGATTTAGGAAAATGAAAAAGAAGGCATGGGCATTTCCAAAGCCAGTCCCGCGTCTCTCAGGTCATTCGTCAGGCCGGGTACCAGAAAGCAACTATTGTCAAAGGTCCCTGGACCACTGATTGAAACCGATAGAGACTTGGAGAAAGGGTTCGAAAGGTTATTCGCTGAGGTTAATATGGTTCAGGCTGGGGAAGGGTCCAGCAAGGCAGATGTGCAATTGGTGGGGCCACGTACAAAAGTCAACAACTGGGAAGCTACTCCTCTTCCTATCCGGAGGGAGTCTTGGTAGTGGGTTTTAATTTTCTTTTAGTTGTCTGGATTATTCCAGGGTCTGTAATTCAGATGTTATGTTCCGTCCAGTTGGATGTGTTAAAACCCTGCTATCTTTATATTCAATGAAACGCAATTGTTCTTTTCCTTCATTTCTTCTAATTTTATTTTTTTTTTCTTCTTCTGTATAGTTCTTTTTATGATGATATCAATGACATGACATGCATGAGGAATCTTCGGCCCAGTTTTAAAAGCCAATCTAACTCTGAAGTAATAATACAAGAAATTGAGTGTGATGATGAGTTGGAATTTGATGATGATGAGGCCTATGAAGAAATTAGTAAGGAACTAAGTCATTTTGAGGAAAAGCCCAAACCTAATTTGAACGATACAGAAGCAGTTAATTTAGGGGACCAAGAAAATGTCCGTGAAACTAAAATAAGCGTCCATCTGGAACCTCAACTCAGGGAGGAGATAATCAAAGCATTGTTTGAATACAAAGACGTTTTTGCATGGTCCTATGAAGACATGCCGGGTCTAAGCACAGATTTAGTGGTTCACAAATTGCCCACTGACCCGGCCTTCCCTCCTGTCAAACAGAAGCTGAAAAAGTTCAAAACGAATATGAGTGTAAAAATCAAAGAAGAGGTCACCAAACAGTTCGATGCGAAAGTTATTCGGGTCGCGCGGTATCCCACCTGGTTAGCCAATGTTGTGCTTGTGCCAAAGAAGGATGGCAAGACCAGGGTGTGCATTGATTATCGGGATCTCAACAAAGAAAGTCCGAAAGACAATTTCCCATTGCTGAACATCCACATCTTGATTGACAATTGTGTCAAACATGAGATTGGTTCTATTGTGGATTGTTATCATCAGATCTTAATGGACGAGGAAGATGTAGAAAAGATGCATTCATCACGCCGTCGGGAAAGTACTGTTATCGGGTCATGCCATTCTGTTTGAAAAATGCTGGGGCAACCTACATGAGGGCAATGACAACAATATTCCATGATATGATACACCAGGAAATCGAGGTGTACGTGGATGATGTGATCGTGAAGTCTAGGAAGCAGTCTGACCATGTCAGGGATCTTAAGAAGTTCTTCTGAAAGCTTCGCAGGTACAATCTCAAGCTTAATCCTGCAAAGTGTGCTTTTGGGGTAGCATCTAGAAAGTTGTTGGGGTTCGTATTCAGCCGCCGGGGTATTGAATTGGACCCATCAAAAGTCAAGGCCATCCAAGAATTTCCACCTCCGAAGAACAAGACCGAGGTGATGAGTTTGTTGGGGAAATTGAATTATATCAGCGGGTTCATCGCTCAGCTCATGACAACTTGTGAGCCCATCTTCAAGTTGTTAAAGAAAGACATTGCGGTCAGGTGGACAGATGAATGTCAGGAGGCGTTTGATAGGATAAAGGGGTATTTGTCAAATCCACTCGTGTTGGTCCCGCCAGAAGCAGGGCGACCTTTGATTCTATATTTGATGGTATTGGACAATTCATTCGGCTGTGTATTAGGTCAACATGATATCACTGGCAGGAAGGAGCAGGCCATATATTATCTCAGCAAGAAATTCACACCGTACGAGATCAAGTACACTCAGCTTGAGAGGACATGTTGTGCCCTAACTTGGGTGGCGCAGAAGCTGAAACATTATTTGTCATCTTACACTACCTATCTCATATCTCGCTTGGATCCATTGAAGTATATCTTTCAGAAGCATATACCCACATGGAGGCTTGCAAAGTGGCAGATCCTGCTCACAGAGTTTGACATTGTCTATGTGACCCGAACTGCAATGAAAGCACAGGCATTGGCGGACCATTTGGCCGAGAACCCGATTGATGAAGATTATGAACCTTTGAAAACTTATTTCCCTGATGAAGAGGTTATGCACATTGATGAGTTAGAACAAGTTGAGAAGCCTGGATGGAAACTTTTCTTTGATGGAGCCACAAACATAAAGGGCGTAGGGATAGGAGCAGTACTTATTTCTGAAACAGGGCAGCACTACCCTGTTACGGCTCAGCTTCGTTTTTACTGTACCAATAACATGGCTGAGTACGAGGCATGCATTTTGGGTTTGAAGTTAGCTGTGGATATGGGTGTCCAGGAAGTCTTGGTCTTGGGTGACTCGGACCTCCTGGTGCACCAAATTCAGGGAGAATGGGAAACACGGGATTTGAAACTCATACCGTACAGACAGTGTTTGCATGATCTTTGTCAACGATTTTAGTCAATAGAGTTCAGGCATATCCCAAGAATACATAATGAAGTCGCCGATGCTTTGGCAACTTTGGCGTCAATGTTACATAATCCAGATAAGGCTTATATGGACCCTCTGCAGATTCAGGTCCGTGATTAGCATGCTTACTGTAAAATGGTAGAAGAAGAACTTGATGGGGAGCCATGGTTCCATGATATCAAAGAATACCTCCGGATAGGGGTATATCCGGTACAGGCCATAGGTGATCAGAAAAGAACAATTCGACGATTGGCAAGCGGATTTTTCTTCAGTATAGGGGTGTTATACAAAAGAACTCCAGATCTTGGATTGTTAAGATGCATAGATGCAAGACAGGCCACAGCTATCATGACTGAGGTACATTCCGGAGTTTGTGGACCGCATATAAGTGGGTACGTTCTGGTAAAGAAAATTCTTCGAGCAGGTTATTACTGGCTCACTATGGAGCGGGATTGCATCAGTTTTGTGCGTAAATGCCATCAGTGCCAAGTGCATGGAGATTTGATTCACTCCCCACCATCTAAACTGCATACAATGTCGGCACCATGGCCCTTTGTTGCCTGGGGCATGGATGTGATTGGGCCAATCGAGCCAGCAGCATCAAACGGACACAGGTTTATTCTGGTAGCCATTGATTATTTCACCAAGTGGGTTGAAGCGAAAACTTTCAAATATGTGACCAAGTAGAGCAGTGGTCGATTTTGTGCATTCAAATATCATTTGTCGGTTTGGGATTCTGAAGGTAATCATCACAAACAATGGTGCCAATCTCAACAGTCATCTGATGACAGAGACATGTCAGCAGTTTAAGATTATACATCGCAATTCCACCCCATATCTCCCTAAGGCGAATGGAGCAGTCGAGGCAGCCAACAAGAATATAAAGAAGATACTTCGAAAAATGGTGGAAGGTTCTAGGCAGTGGCATGAAAAGCTGTAGTTTGTGTTGCTGGGTTATCGCACTACTGTCCGCACTTCAGTAGGGGCTACTCCTTATTTTTTGGTGTATGGCACGGAGGCAGTAATACCCACAGAAATTGAAATCCCATCCCTTCGAATTGTTGCTGAGGCAGAAATTGATGACGTTGAATGGGTCAAAACCCGCTTGGAGCAGTTAAGTCTGATTGATGAAAACAGATTAGCGGCAGTATGCCATGGCCAATTGTACCAACAGAGAATGGCAAGAGCGTATGACAAGAAGGTACGTCCATGGAGGTTAGAAGTAGGTCAACTAGTGTTGCAACGTATCATGCCTCATCAGGCTGAAGCAAAAGGAAAGTTTGCCCCGAGCTGGCAGGGGCCATTTGTTGTATCTAGATTGTTGTCCAACGGCGCATTGTATTTGACAGATATAGAAGGCAAATGTGTAGAAATGGCTATCAATTCCGACGCAGTCAAAAGATACTATGTATGATTTCTTTCTTTGATTGTACTTATTTGTATTTGGCGTATTTTGAATATTGAAATGACGAAGGCGTTTTGTTCTGCTATCTAAACACTTTATCCCTTGTCACCCCTTTTGAGCCTTATTTATTTTCTTTCATACTCCTCTTTCGGGATCAACGGTACAATTCAGAAATGCAAGTGCGGAGGATAAGTAAGTAAAAAGAAAAGAAAGAACGAACAAGAAAGGAAAAGGAGAAGAAAAGTAAAAAGAGATAAGAAAGAGAAAGAAAAGAAAAGAGAAAAGCGAAGAAAAAAAAGAAGAGAAAAAGAAAAGGAGAGAAAAGAAGAATAATAGAACAAAAAAAGAGAAAGAAAAAGAAAAGAAAAATCACAACAAACAAAGTAATTCCTATGACATGAACTACGTTCGACCTGATTCCTTTTAAGGATACGTAGGCAGCCTCACGGTTCGGTCCCATCAAAATAAAAATCCAAAAGTCTCCAAACAGGAAACTGGGGCAGAAGTTGTGTTTATTGTAAGAAATAGGATTCCGAAAGTTGTAATTCTAAACCCATGAGAATTGTTTTGAGCCTTTGATATCATTTCTTTTTAACCCTGTCCAAAAGCCCACATTACGGTCCAAAGAAAGACCTTCTGATCAGTCTTTGAGAAATGCCAGGTCAAGCAGGCAAAGGTAATTCATGTCAGGGGCAACACTCTGGTTCAAGCAGAAAAATAAAAATGAGAGTCTTATTGGTGAAAACCTTCACAGGCACCGTAAGGCGACGAGAGTTGAGAGAAATAAAATGAGAGAGTCTTATTGGTGAAAACCTTCATATGCACCGTAAGGCGATGGGAGTTGAGAGAAATTTAAACGAGAGAGTCTTATTGGTGAAAACCCTTACGGGCACCTTGAGGCGACAGTGAGTTGAAAAGTCAACAAGTGAGAAAGGTCTGTTACTGGTGAAAACTGTTTCAGGGCACCGCAGGACGAAAAAGGCTGAGGTTTGGGTAAAGTAGTCAGGTCATAGGAATTCTGGGGCAACAAAGTCGGCATCTGAAGGTTAATTGGTTGGACAGATTGGGCCGATTAATCCAAAATGCATGTCATGATCATCGGTACCAGCTGTCCCACTCAGATAAGTTTCTTTTTCTTTTTCTCTTTGTAGCAGTCATCTGGTTTTGGATTCTTCCTATCCTCAACCCGCAAAGCCATTGCATTTCATTTTCTTTTGGGTTAATTTGGCTAAGATGTTTCAATGTTAGTCTTACTCAAAGCAAGTGAAAAAGAATTTAAAAGCTCACTACTTACTTCCAAATTGCAAAGCACGGAACGGGCAAAGCATACTAAGAATAACACGACGAGAGAGGGGGATACAAGGAATCATCGGAAGTTTCATCAGTGGAATGGTTTGGTAATGTCATGGGAGACGCAAAAGTTTAGATAAAGGGGTCATAGGTAAGACAACAACGCGGGTATAGAACACTTGGCTCGTCAAAGTCACGGGGTTTGAAAGTTAGTCAGGAAGTCAAAGCGGTTCAGGGCCAATTCGGAGAAGCCAGCCAGAACACGCACTGCAGCGGAAAGATCTTCAGCAAGAATGCCATCAACTAACCACCATTTTAAACTGACAAAATTTTCTTTGATTGAAACAGGGGCAGGAAATTTCGGTTGTTCCGGAGAAACTCTCTGTGGAGAAAGGCAGTCACCAAACAGGTTTGTTTTGATTTTCAGGACCCTCCTGGAAAATGGGACCTAGTTTAAAGTTCAGAAATAGCATAATTTAGCATAAATGTATCCTAAAGGAATATAAGTTGACTTAGAAGTGTGCATGTTCTATATAGGGATCAATTAGGAGTTTTTAGGACCCTCCTGAATAATGGGACTTAGCTTTAAGATTTCGATTAGATAACAACATTTAGTGTAAGTTCTGTTGTAAGGTAGTATAGTTCAACTATAAAAGTTGTCACTCTTAAGATAAAATTTGACTTTTGATTTTCAGGAACCTCCTGGATAATGGGGAGTAGTTTAAGACCTTTTTAGATAACAAAACGTAGCGGAAGTCATGCCTTTAAAAGATATAGCTTAGATTTAAAATTGTCGTTTAGTTAAGAGTTGTCAGGACCCCCCTGGATAATGGGACCTAGATTTCAATTCTTAGTAATACTTGGTAATATGATTTAGTTTTACAATCACATCTGTTCCCAGTCACCAAACTGGGGCAGAAAATTTTCTTTGTTTTTGTCAAGTTGAAGTCAAGAGCCCGCCTGGAGAACAAGGGAATACATTTCAAGTCGAAGTCAGAAGCCCGCCTGGAGAGTAGAGAATACTTTCAAGCGTAGCAGTCAGGAGCCCTCCTGGAGAACAAGGGAGTACAATTTAAGTTTTAGCTTTCAACTTCTTTGTTTTGTTTATTTTGAAGTTAGGAGCCCGCCTGGAGAACAAGGGAATACATTTCAAGTTGAAGTCAGGAGCCCGCCTGGAAAGCAGGAAATACTTTCAAGTCTGCAGTCAGGAGCCCGCCTGGAGAGCAGGGAATACATATCAAGTTCAGCAGTCAGGCACCCACCTGAAGAAGGGGAAAACATCTCAGTTTACAATTCAAGATGGCAACAAACGGATGTCTCCGAACGAATGGAGAACAACAAGGCAACAAGAAGCACAAAATCAAGTTTGAAGATATAGATAAGACTTTTGTAACCCATAGATCATAGTCTAGTATAGCTTTTTGTTTTATTTCGACATGGTGTAATAAGGAGGTTCAATAAGCAGTAGTAGTAGCAGCAGCAGCAGTGAAATCACAGCTTCATGGTAGTCCCAGCTACCAAAACTTTCCGAACTACACTGACCTGATTCCTTTTTATCCAAGGATATGTAGGAAACCTCAGAGGTAGGGTGCGGTCAAATCTTTCAAAAATGCTTCCCACGGAGTATTCAAACGGGCAAAAATCGCTCGTATCCGCTCACTTTATCTTTGCACGAAAACTCTTCGTGTTTCCGAGCAAAGAGGGGCAGCTGTGAGAACGTGATTTTTGCCCTACATGAAATACTCCCATAAATTCAAAACAAAGTAATTTCGTCTCATTATTTGTAATTTTGTGGATTTTGTGGCATTTGCTGTTAATTATTTGCATTTTTGTCTGTGCATTTCATCTGTTAATTAATGGAAAATACAAAATGTGCTGCATTTGAATTTAGGATTTAATTTTTGCATGTTTGAAATAATTAGTAATTTAGTGTTTTATAAAACTGGAAAAATCACAAAAAAATTATTTTAATTTCTCGAATTTTGTTAGCTTTCTTTAATTTGGTATTTAATTAGTATGGTAATTATTTTTAGAGGTTAATTAGTTAATTTGGAAACCTTGCCCCCCAAACCCTAGTAGCCACCTCAGAATTCCCCACCGTCCGATGGCGGCGCCGGCGTCCAATCGCCACCGAATTAACACTATCAACTCCCTTCCACCTCCCCATCCCAAATCTCCAAATAGTTCCACTCAAATCCCCCTTCATCGCCTCGAATTTTAGATCTGAGGTTAGCACTTGAAATCCTAAAACTCCCAGATCCACCCAAAATTACACCATGCAACCCCTTGTCTCCTTCCTGCCTCAAATACATGTTGGTTTCATCTCAAAATGGTCCGTTAGTGGTAGAGCCGAGGTCCGGATAGCCAAGTCTCCCCTTGGGTTCTTTTCTGGCTTAGCAAGGTTAAGTGAACCTAATACCGTCATTAACCGTTTGTCTTTTGTTAAGGACAACCGATTAATGACTGTCAAAGGTTCACTGTCTCCTCCATGGTTATTCGAGTTCATGCAGTTCTTGCCGAAGCAGGTTTGGGATAATTTCCCTTTGCATCGATTGGTTTCTGTTGATCTCTTCTGTTTGTTTGCTTGGTTGTTTGTTTTACAGCTTTCCAGAATTTTCGTCTCTTAATTAATTGCATTATGTTCTGATTGCAAGTTTGTTAGTTAGCTTGTTTGTGTAGTTGTCGATGACAACCGGCTTCGTAAGGTTTGGGTTTAATTTGGTTGCAATTCACGAGATTTTCTTTTTCTGCTGGGTTTTATTTCACATTTGTGAATTAATTTTGGAACTGAGTCAAGTATAGTTCATCGTTCGCATTAATTATTGTTTCAAGAACATTTTCTGAATTCATGTTTATGTGTGAAGGGTATTCAAGCTAGTTTCTCATAATTTCAATAGTTGTTTTGGATTTCAATTTGTTTGAAAGTGTCAGCCCGTTTGTTTACTGCTATTGAGATTGTGAGCATTCAGAATTTAAGGGGAGTAAGTGAATAATAGGGAACTTTAGGGGGTAATTTTGGAGATTGTTTCAACCTAAGGAATATTTAATAACTGATGGAAAGCTTCCTAAATGGACAGCTGCCCAAAATGGTTAGGGAAAACAGGCTGTAAATTGAAAATATCTTAAGGGAATGTACAGCTGTCCAAAAATCAGTTTTAAAAGATGCCCTATGAGGGTATTTTAAAAATAAATCTGACGGCTTTGCCTTGGAAGGCACAGCAGATCCTCAGCCTCTAAAAAAGAAAGCCTTCTTCTCATTCAAGACAGTTTTTTTACACCTTAGAGAGAGAAAAAGGGCTGAAAAATCAAAAAACGAGAGACGGCTAAAAAGAAATACAAAAGTACTGTTCCATTGAAAATCTTTAGGGAAATTCTTGTGGTACTGATTCTGTGACAAGTTCTGAGCAACTGAAGTTTTAAAGGAGCTGAATATGTTTTGGTATACAAGTTTTTGGTTCACTGTTGGGTAGATTTTGGTTCTGAGCTGTATGTGATATCACTGTGGGTGCAAACTGGGCTAAAGTGGAATTTTCCTAATCATTTCTGGGCTGATTTTGTTGTTGATTCCTGTTCCTGCTACTGAGTCCATTCCTGATTCCTCATTTCTCTATTTTGCTTTTCAATTTCCAGGTATTTCCTTCAAACTTTGAACGAAAATGAAGCTTTGTATGGCAATTGTGCTTGAATTATGTAGTTCGAGTTGAAGAAATTGATCGTCGCCCTTTCCCTATCACCTTACTAGTTGTGATGTTTAATATATGTTGTCTTCATGTTCCTACTAGGTTCACATAAGTTATTTAGTTATTGTCGTACCTTTTAGATTCTTTATGGTGTTGTATAACGGTTTCCCTTTCACTCGCTTAACTTGAATGTTGAAGGGTCTTGATCATGTGTAGGAGCAGTAGAGAATTATCGCAAAGAATTTTAGTGGTGTCAAGTGTATTTCTGGTCTGTTGAGACCAGTGTTGTTGGATTGAATGCATGCTGTCCAGTTTTCTTTAGTTCAGCTATGCACTTGAAGATTGAGGCCTGTTTATTAGGCATACATTGTTCGCTGCTGAGGAGACTCGATATCGAGTCTTAAAGCTTCTAGCAGATTACCTTGAAATCTGACATGGTCTCGTTGGGCCCAAAGTTCATTTTCTTGCGAGATGGACTTGTGATTCCAAGGCAAATGTGGGCCTGAAGCATAGGCATGATTGAAATTATAAGCCCGGTTGCTCTATGTTTGAATAATTAAGGGAAAAGATGTTGGTTTAATCACGGCTCCACATTGTTTTAGCTGATTGATATTCAATAAAATATGTACAAATATTGAGTTCCTGGGTATGATCTACGTTGGAGCTTGCAGTTGGGCCTTTAACGTTGGCCCCGTGCCTTCGACGTTCTAAATTTCATTTCGGACTTCTGTTGTATTTCGTAATTTGGGCCTGTTATCGATGTGGGCCTGTAGTGGGTTGGGTTGTATATTAATGAGACGTTGTTGCATTTCGTTAAGTCACTTGTTTACTTAGGTGGAATTCAAATCACCTTAGACCTTTAGTTAACTAATTAGACCTTTTAAAAAATGGATTGAGGCACTCCCGACTAGTCCAATGTATAACTCGTGGCCTTAGCAATTCCGACTCAATTTTGGGAATAATTGTTGAATATTCGTAGAGAAACTTTTAGGGCCGTTTAAAATACAATTGTGATTGTGTACACGTTCGCGTGACATGATTACAATTCTAAAAACTAATTCGGAGTATGCGTTCGCGCAACTTCGAGCAAACCTTCTTAATAATAAAAATGGGTTTTCATAGGGTATTAATTAAATTAGCTCATATAATCCGGGGTGTGTCGTATACCATTTAATCATACAAAAATAACAAATATTTATAGTTTGCTTTAGACACGTGCGGCTTTGGCCAAATCTCTTTTTTTTTAATAAATAAACAAAGCGTTATTAATTATGGACACATTCGCGTGATATGGTTTTTTGACGCGTCAAGGGAAAAGAGTATACGTACACGTAACTCAATTCTTTAATTTACGAATAATCAAGTGATTTAAAAACGGTTAATAGACAAATGCACATAGGATCTAAAATCAATAATTAAATAATTTTAATAAGCCAAGTATAATCAAAGCGACCGTTCTAGAACCACGAAACTCGGGAGTGCCTAACACCTTCTCCCGGGTTAACAGAATTCCTTACTCGGATTTCTGGTTCGCGGACTGTTAAACAGAGTCAATCCTTTTTCTCGATTCGGGATTTGAACCGGTGACTTGGGACACCATAAATCTCCCAAGTGGCGACTCTGATTTTTAATAAACAAACGATCCCGTTTCGATTGTCCTTTAATTGAAAAAACTCCCTTGTATTTATACCCTTTACAGGGTATAGGTAAAAAGGAGGTGTGACACCAGTGAAACTTGGCCCATACAAAGAAAGCATCAACCTGCGCATCGCAATCATAGATGACTTTGACATCATAGTGGGTTTGGAGTTCACGAGGCAAACCAACACCATACTGGTACCATATGCCAACATGCTCCTGATGATATGAGAAAATGGGGCCAAGCCCTGCACCATACCATGCTTTCCCATAAAGATGGCCGCTAAAAACATTTCGGCCATGTAGTTGGAGAAGGTAGTCAACAGACATGAACCCTTGGTTCTGGCTAACCTTCGCAGCAACAATCTGCCATCATGTCATCGGCCTCAAAAGACTGGTGACGCTTCTCAGCGTGTGAAGACTTGTCAGCCATGCCACAAGGACAAGTCGGATCACTCATCACAGACGAGACCCTTGCAACCATTACATGTCCTACAGAGACCATGGGAAAGTGTTTCCCTCAGATTCATCACGGGATTGCCCCAAGTCGGTAATCTCGCATCCATCGTGGTTGTCATAGATCAGTTTTCAAACTATGCAACCTTCATAGCAGCCCCGCAAAATGCATCAGCAGAAGATACAGCTCGACTCTTTTTCTCGCACATTGTCAAACATTGGGACCTACCCAAAGACATTGTTAGTAGGCGTGACTCACGCTTCACTAGCAACTTTTGGACCCATCTCTTCAGGTGTTTTGGGTCAACATTGAGTCACAACTCAGATATCCATCTACCATCGGATGGCCAGACAGACCAGTTCGATGACATGCTGGAGGAATATATCCGCAACTTCGCAACCGGATCACAGAAGCATTGGGTGAAGCTCTTAGATTCTGCTCAACTGTGTTTCAATTCTCAAAAGAGCCATCATACAAGCAAAAGCCCTTTTGAAGTTATTACCGGACAACAACCGCTTCTCCCGCAAACGGTGAATACATCAACCATGCCGAAATCTCCTCGAGCTGCCAACTTCTCGAGCGAATGGGAGCGCAACATGGGGATAGTGCGGAGCTATCTCGTCAAAGCCCAGGAGCAGGCAAAAAGGTTCACCAAACAAAAGCTTTGCTTTTCCCAACATCAAGCAGGGGACAAAGTAATGCTATGCATCCCAAAGCGATACTTGTTTGCAGAGAGGACCCATGACCCTCGCCTGCAACAAAAATACATCGGGCCCCTGCCCATCGAAAAACGCATTGGGAAGTCCACATACCAGGTGAAAACTCCATCCTGGTGGAAGATCCATCCAGTCTTCCATGTCAGCCGCATGAAATCATTGCGTCGCTACAACAGCAAGCTCAAAGAACAGAGGGGCGCAGACCTCCCATCCAACAACCACCAGAATCATCATCATCATCATCATCATCATAAGGCTCCGAGTACAGCGCCAACTCAGGTGGGGGAGAATGTTATGGGCTGCTTTCCAGACACGCCCCATGACCCCTTGGTCGCGCCCCATGGCGGCCTAGCAAGCCTCACAATGCCTAGCACCATGGTCGGCCCCATGGTCTTGGCAGCACCAAGTGACAAGTGCGCATGCGCCTCTGTCGCCCCACCGATGCCTCTCGCCAACGCCCAGTGGCTGGCCAATGACAATAGCGTCGTGCGCCCTGACGATGCCACGCGCGCAGATCCTGATGCCTCGCCAGCGCCCAGCTGCAGGCCCATTCCAGCAGCGCCTCGTGCACAGACCCTGATGCCAAGCATCAACGCCCAGCCTCAGGCCAACACAGCAAGTGTCGTGCGCACCTACAGCAACGCGCACACAGACCCTGACCCGCAAGACAAAGTTGCTGTCATCAGACTTAGTTCTACATTGTAATAAACTAAGTCTTTTTCATTGTAATTATAGGCTAGTTTACATAATTTTCATTCAGTGTGCTTCCACAGCTTTATTAGGACTAGTCATGTAATGTTGGTTTATTTTTTTTAAGCATTATTAGGGGGGATCAAGCAATCAATCATTTTCAGCAATCAATTTTCTGTACTGGTGTCTCTCCCCCTCGACACCGCATCTTTTGTAATCAGTTCATTCATCAAAAAATTATCATCATTCAAAACTCAATTCTCTCTCAGCTTCCGCAATTGCTCGTGACATTGACTTTTCCGTACGGCACTGACAATATAGTCTAGCGTGCGGAGGGGACCTCATTGGCGGACAACAACCGCACTGGCATCGGTTGCTTAGCCTTACGTCGCCCTTCCAAAGAACATCAGGAAGGCGTTGCGTAATATTACGGAGGTTGTAAAGAAGGCAATTTGATTTTAATGGTTGCCTAGAGAGCTTGGTATTGGACTATTTTCTGATAGTCAAAGTGTTATCTAATTAGCAAAAATCAAGTTTATCATGTAAGGACAAAGTATATTGATGTTCGATATCATTTTCTACGAGATATTGTAGAAGAAGGTGGAGTCATGGTGCAGCAAAATTCGGACTACAGACAATCCTGCCGATATGCTAACAAAAGTAGTGACTGTGATCAAGTTTCAACATTGTTTCAACGTGATCAACATTGTTAAACTTTGAAGATTGAAGTTGAAGACACAATCAAAATTTATCAGTGAGAGAAAACTGAAAGTGTGAAATCTTTTCAAGGTGAAGATTTGTTAAATTTGACAAGATTCATGTGAACTAGTGTGAACAAAAGCCTCCTTTTAGAAATAAATTGGTAGATGCATTTACATTGCATGATCACACTTTTATGTGATGTCATGCATGACATTATTAAGTCTATTTCCTTTCTATAAATAGAAAGGGTTTTCTTCATTTGTAAACACCTCTCACTTGTCTTCTTATCTCCTAAGGCATTTGAGTTTTCTTTTTCTCTTGTAGTATTTCACTGGTATTTTTGGAGCGAAATAAAGTTTGAGTTGATTGTGTCTGAGGACTAGACAGAAAATCAAATTTTGTCGAACCTCGTAAACTTCTAGTATTCTTTTTATTATTGTTTCATTTACAATTTATTGGCTACCTTTAGATATAGTAGTTGTGATTTAATCACTCTCTATATATTCAGCTTCCGCAACACTACTTGCCACAAAACGTGAAACTTTCACAAAATATGTAGCCCAAGCAAAAATTATCTATTGTTACTTTTACCGTCTACTGTTAGATGAACTACTTTGAATAAAATATAAACTTTGACTTTGACTTCCCATCAATAATCCAAAGCTCAAATAAATTTTTCAGACGCCAACAATCAATATTCAAAATATAGATTTTCAACCAAAGATTCAGATTTGTGAGAAAAGAAGAGGAAGGATAAGGAGAAGTTTTTGTTTGCCTGAAGTTTACGGGTGTCAATTAAAAGTTTTGAAAAGATTATTTATAGGCCAAATACATACTGGCCTCTTAAACTTATCATAAAATACCATTTAGACAACTGAATCGAGTGTAGTATATATGGAACACTTGAACTCGAGTAAATTCTATCAATTAGACGTTGTGACATGGCAAAGAGCAAATAAATATGTGACACGTGAAAAAAAATTTTAAGGAAAAAAACATATCCCCACGCCTTGATATTCTTCTTCCCAACTCCACCGAAAAAATCCAGCAGTTTCACTCCATATTCACTCCCACATTCGTCATCACATCAATATACACCAAAATAATTTTCAAAAGATTCTCAGTACAAAATTAGATAAATTTAGATACACCAGTAAAGTACATACAAAAAATAGGTTATGTATCTCTAGGTATAGAATAAGTCTTTTCCCATTTAAATTTGCAATGGAAGCACTAATTATAGCCAAGGTTCGAGAGCACACGGGGGGACGATTGTTCACAAATTATCTTTACGCTTACAAGCATTTGAATAATTTTTGAGGTATCACCAAAAGATGAGTTTGTAATTAAGTTAACAAAACTAGAACCAAACTCGTCATCGAAGATTCTCTACTGCTGACAAAATCCTTAAGGCAGTGGGGAACGTATTGCAAAGGCAGATAAAGAACTAAAAACTGAAAGAAAATGCAGATAAATAAAATTGAAGAACTAGGGCAAAAATTGAAATAGATTGATAATGCATATGCTGCAACCAGCTGATTACATCGTATATATGTGCTTCTACACTACTCACTACAAGACTAAACTTCATAACCAACCATGACATGATTAATAGTGCCTGCCAATTGAAATCTAAGGTAACAACAACAACAACGACCCAGTATAATCCCGCTAGTGGGGTCTGGGGAGGGTAATATGTACGCAGACCTTACCCCTACCCCGAAGGGTAGAGAGGCTGTTTCCAGGAGACCCTCGGCTCAAAAAAGCAATAGGAGATGATATATTAGTAATATAAAAATGCATAATAAAAATAACAACAATATATAAGAGATATGAAATACAGAAATACGAAATACGAAAATACGAAATAGATGGCTGGTATAAGTATAACTAGAAGGTAAAGCCCTGCATCAATAGACGACCAATGATATTCCTAGTCTAACTCCTAACTGGATAGTCTCACTCTATTGTGCTGTAGAAATATTCACACTCTCCCCTAACCTACAACCTTAATGCTCGACCTCCATAATTCTCTATCAAGGGTCATGTCCTCAGTAATCCTAAGTCACGCCATGTCATGTCTGATTACCTCTCCCCAATACTTCTTAGGTCGTCCTCTACCTCTCCGCGTGCCCACTACAGCCAGTCGCTCACACCTCCTCACCGGTGCATCAGTGCTCCTCCTCTGAATGTGCCCGAACCATCTGAGTCTTACTTCCCGCATCTTGTCCTCCATGGGGGCCACACCCACCTTCTCTCGAATATCTTCATTCCTAATCTTATCCATCCTTGTATGCCCGCACATCCACCTCAACATCCTCATCTCTGCTACTTTCATCTTCTGGATGTGTGAGTTCTTTACCGGCCAACATTCAGTTCCATATAACATGGCAGGCCTAACCACTGCTCTATAAAACTTACCTTTTAGTAACGGTGGCACTTTCTTGTCACACAAGACTCCCGACGCTAACCTCCACTTCATCCACCCCACCCCTATACGGTGTGTGACATCCTCGTCAATCTCCCCGATCCCCTGAATAACCGATCCAAGGTACTTGAAACTACCTCTCTTGGGAATGACTTGAGAGTCAAGCCTCACTTCAACTCCCGCTTCCGTCGGCTCAACTCCAAATTTGCACTCGAGGTATTCCGTCTTCGTCCTACTCAACTTGAAACCTTTAGACTCAAGAGCATGTCTCCAAATCTCTAGCCTCTCGTTGACGCCGCCTCTTGTCTCGTCAATTAGAATAATGTCATCAGCAAATAGCATGCACCATGGAACCTCCCCTTGAATATGATGAGTCAGTGCATCCATCACCAGGGCAAATAGGAATGGGCTGAGCGCAGACCCTTGGTGCAACCCCGTAATAACTGGAAAGTGTTCAGAGTCGCCTCCTACTGTCCTAACCCGAGTCTTAGCTCCATCATACATGTCTTTAATCACCCTAATATAGTTACTCGGGACCCCTTTATCCTCTAAGCAGCTCCATAAGACCTTCCTAGGAACCTTATCGTACGCTTTCTCCAGATCAATAAACACCATGTGGAGATCCTTCTTCCTATCTCTGTACTGTTCTACCATCCTCCTAATAAGGTGGATAGCTTCTGTGGTAGATCTTCCCGGCATGAACCCGAACTGGTTATCTGAAATAGACACCGTCCTTCGCACTCTCATTTCTACCACTCTCTCCCAAACTTTTATGGTATGACTTAGTAATTTGATGCCCCTATAGTTGTTACAGCTCTGGACATCACCTTTGTTCTTATACAACGGGACCATTGTACTACACCTCCACTCTTCAGGCATTCTATTAGTCTTGAATATAACACTAAACAATGCAGTAAGCCATTCCAAGCCTGCTCTACCCACACACCTCCACAGTTCAACCGGAATTTCGTCTGGCCCGGTAGCTCTGCCCCTTCTCATCTTACGCATTGCCTCCATGACTTCATCGATCTCAATGTCCCTACAATTACTTACTTCATGGTGACTGTCGGCATTCCTCGATTCCCCAAGTATAATATCCTGATCCCCTTCTTCACTTAGAAGTTTATGAAAGTAGGTCTGCCACCTCCTCTTAATCTGGTCATCTCCCATCAAAACTTTGTCGTCATCATCTTTTATGCACCTCACTTGGTCCAGATCCCGAGTTGTCCTCTCTCTCGCCTTAGCGAGTCGGAATAACTTCTTCTCCCCACCTTTGTTCCTTAGTTCCTCATACAGACGAGCAAAAGCTGTCGTCTTAGCCTCCGTCACTGCCATCTTCGCCTCCTTCCTAGCTACCTTATACCTTTGACCGTTCTCTCTCTTCTCCTCCTCGTCAGTGCTCCCTACTAACCGTAGGTAAGACGCCTTCTTTGCTTCCACTTTACCTTGGACAACTGCATTCCACCACCAATCTCCTTTGTGGCCACCGTTGTGGCCCGTAGATATCCCTAACACTTCTCTCGCCGCCTTTCTTATACAGTCCGCCGTCGTCGACCACATTGTGTTTGCGTCCCCACTACTTCTCCAAGCTCCCATTGCCGATAATGTGAAATCTAAGGTACTAATGTGTAATTACTAAGACTTATTATAAAACCACTAGTGGGACTCAACTGTACGTCTACTAAAATGTCCTTTACCTGCGTTTTAACTAACATAACGGCTACATGCAACCTTAACAACTTAAAGTACATCTTCCCCAACTGAGCCCATTTCTTCTCGCATCAGTTCTCCCCTATTGAGACCCTCCTTTCCCTCAATGAAGGAAGGTGGGGAAGCGAATTTTCCTAGCCTTGTCGTCTTCCCAAGTCGCGAGTTCTGGAGGTATTTGAGCCACTGATTTATTCCACGCCTTTCTAAGATTTTGGAGAAATGAGCTCCTGCCATAGTAACTTGCCTGTAAGGTTGAACCTTCAGGTATACCCAATCCCCCTCTTTGAATTGTCTGTCAGACTTGTGCTTATTAGCTTGCTCTGTCATTCTTTATTGGGCCCTATGTAGGTGATATTTCAACAATTGCAGTTTAAACTCTCTTGCGATTAAGCTCCTGTCAACTTCCTGTATATCTGAGTCTCCTGCCATATGAGTAAGATGCAAGGGTGGGTTGGCCATACAATACTTCGTAGTGTGTACACTGGATAGATGAGTGGAATGTGGTATAGAACCCAATCACTGACAATATCTTTAGGCATCCCATGTAATTTGTAAATATTTTCCATGAACAATCTAGCAATATCAGAAGCAGAATAAGGATGAGATATCCTTGTGAAGTGAGTATATTTAGTGAGCCTATCTACCACTACCCAGATTACAGACTTTCCTTTTAACTTAGGTAATCCCTCAATGAAATCCATACTTATACTAGTCCAAGCTGCGATATGAACTTTCAATAGTTGCAGTAGGACAGAGTATGGAGCAATATCATACTTGTGCCTCTAGCAAGTTTCACAAGAATTGATCATCTCTTATACTTCATATCTCATTCCCTTCCAATAGAAAAGTGTTGACACATTCCTGTATGTATTGTCAATGCCAGAGTTCCCTCCTACAGGTGAAATATGCCATAAGTAAAATATTTTCTTGCTAAGTTGCTTACCATGAGCCACCACAAGTTTGACATACTTTCTGAGTTACTCATGAATAAAAGTATAGCTCTTATTGTCAGTTCTCCCTTCCTTCAACCACTACTATCAACACACCCAACTTCCTACGGCTTATAGTATCAACCAACACACATTTTCCCACCAATATACTATCAAATACCATATATTGAAACCTCACTTTCATATCAAACCACCCATATTGCCATCTAGCAACAGAACCTTCCTCACAATAATAACAACATATCACTATCCAACCTACCTTAAAGGAAAGATCCGACTAGGCGTTTTGAGTAATTGCATTTTGTTCAACTACTTGAAGTCTTGAGCAGCATCGTACGATGAATTCTAACTTGTGTGTATTGTTAGATTTAGTTTTCAGGTGATTCGAAATTTGTTTGGAAGAATGAATTTCATGTTTAAAACTTAAAGTTGGAAGAGTTGAGCAAATTTGACTTTTGTGTATTTGACCCCAGATCGGAGTTTTAATATTTCTGTTAGGTCTGGATTGTGATTTTGCACTCAAGCGTGAGCCCCGGGGGCATGAGCCCGAATTTGCATTTGGATATTTCTAGAAATTTTCGGCACTAATTGGCGAAAGTTGGAAAACTGAAGGTTTGAAAAGTTCATAAGTTTGACCGGAAGTTGACTTTAATCATATCGGGTTCGAATTGTGATTCCAGGAATTTGAATAGCTTCGTTATGTCATTTGAGACTTGTGTGTAAAATTTAAGCTCATACTGGGCTGATTTGATATGTTTCGGCACGAGTTTTGGAAGCTGAAAGATTCGAAGTTCATTAAGCTTGATTTGAGGTGTGATTCATCGTTCCGATATTGTTATGTGTGATTTGAGGCCTCGAGTAGGTCCGTGCTGTATTTTTAGACTTGTTGGTATATTTAGACAGGGTCCCGAGTGGCTCGGAGGAGTTTCGGATGGGGTTCAGATAGTTTGGATCATTTTTGACTATGCTGGTTTGGCAGGATCTTGGTGTGAACGCACCTCCGGAGCTATGGACGCCGGTGCGGAGCCGCTAAAGTGGAAGAGTGGTCCTAGGAGAGGAAAGGTCTATGTTTGGGAGTATCGCAGATGCGAGGTTTTGGGCCGCATCTGCGTTATTGCAGAAACAATGGTTGAGGCGCAGGGGCGAGACTTGTGCGCAGATGCAAGTTTGGCATCGCACCTGCGATGTCGCAGAAGCGGGGATTTGGCTGCAGGTGAGATGGGAGAGTTTTCAGTGACTTACCGCAAAAGAGCAATTTTTGTCGCAAAAGCGACACCGCAGAAGCGGAAATTTTTTCGCAAATGCGAAAATTGCTGGGCAAAAGTTGTACATTGAGGGCTTGGTCATTTATTCATATTTGGATCTATGGAGCTTGGATTGAGACGATTTTTGAAGTGATTTTCACCATATGTATTAGGGTAAGTATTCTCTACTTGATTTTGGTTATATTTCGTGAATCTATCTTCATTTGTTCTTTGGTAATTGGATTGTGAATTTTAAAGAGAAAATTGGGGGTTTGTCTAAAGTTTCATAAAGTGAATATTTGAGTTTTGAACATCGATTCGGAGTCGTATTTGAGTGAAACTAGTATGGTTGGACTCGTAATTGAATGGGTTATCGGATTTTGTGAGTTTTGTCGGGTTCCGAGGTATGAGCCTACGTTTGACTTTTGGTTGAATTTGGGCTTTTGATTTAAGATTCCACCTCTATCATTTGGAATTATTTCCTTCGGCATTGTTTGATGTATTTGAATTTCCTTTGGCTAGTTTTGAGCCGTTCGAAGGTCGGTACACGTGGAATGGTATTTCCAGAGTATTGTTTGGCTTGCTCGATATTGGATTCGGCTTGTTCGAGGTAAGTAACACTTCTAAACTTGATGCTGAGGGTATGAAGTCCTGAATATACATGTTATGTGTTTGGTGTTGAGGTGATACATATGTTAGGTGACGGGCATGTGGGCATGCACCGTGTGAATTATGACTTGCCTATTTCTGTGGTACTGTGTAGTTACTTAGTCTTATTTGTATCCATAAAATTTCTATGTGCTAGCGAAATTAAGATGTGATCCATGTTAGAAATCATGTTTAGGCTATATGCTTATTCTGTTGGGACTCACTAAGGTCAATTCTACTGTTGAGTTATTTGCTTAATTTGCATTTACATACTCAGTCACATTCATTTATTTGCATATCATATCTCAGTCTCTGATATCATTTGTTGTCACATCATGTTGTTATCATTACTTGGGCGGATAGGCATGAGATTTGTGAGCCCAAGAGACTTGAGAGATTGATGACTGAGTTAGGGTCAGATTGTGAGTTATATTGATGGGATTGGGTTGCACGTTGCAGTAACTATTATTGATGCATGATAAGATCGGATTGTACACCATAGCGGGTACTATTAACTCATAATGGGATCGGGTTGCACGTCGCAACCGGTATTATTAATTCACGGTGGGATTGGGTTGTGCGCCGCAGTAGGATTTATTAGCGCTTGAGCTGGATCTTCCCCTCCAGAGTTTGCACACCCACAGTAAGCGCGGGTTCTATTGATTCATGATGGGATCGGGCTACGCACCATAGTAAGTACCATACAGTGCTGAGTGACTGAGTATGTCGAGTGATTGAGCGTGCTGAGTGGGAGTGTGAGACGGTGAAATTAAGTACTCTGAGAGTGTGAGTACATGAGTTCATCACTGTGGTGCATCTCATTGACATGTATACTTGACACACATGCATAAAGATGCATTCCCTCATGTAACACAGTTTTGTGACGTTGATGATTTCACATGCACATTGACATGTGGGCATAAAGTTGTAATTTCCTCATGCTATTTGAGATTGAATCATCTTATTTGTTTTTGAAAGTTTTTGGGAAAAATCAAAGGTTTCTGACATATTCATATCTTGGTGATTTTGGTAAAAGATTTGGGTTTTACTATTAAACTTTAAAGCATGCTTATTTTTCCGTAACTATGAACGAGCTGAGAATCACATATTTGAGTTTCTTCTTGTACTGCTTTTATTATATCGTTATTAGTTGATGTTGGTTATTGGTATTGGAATATGACCGTTGTCAAAACTCGCCATTCCTTTCAACCTAATGTTAGGTTTGTTACTTATTGAGTATATGGGGTCGGTTGTACTCACATTACACTTCTGCACCTTGCATGCAGATTTTGGGATGCTAATGTTGGTGTGTATGGCCAAAGCTAGAATTGATGATGTACTTGTGTTTCGGTCATAGTTTCCTCTTGTTCTTGGTAGCTTTAGAATTTTTAATCTGTTCATGTATTTTTCAAACAGATGATGTATTTACTTCATACTAGCTTTGTAAACTCTAAATCTTAGAAGCTTATAATTTTTACTACTAGTCCTTGGAAATTCTTTGTATAAAAGTTCAGTTGTATTATCATTACTTTTCTTAAAAAATTTCATTGGAATTGGTTTATTATTAATTGGCTTACCTAGAGGGTTGGATTAGATGTCATCACGGCTAGTTGGATTTTGGGTCATGATAGTTGGTATCAGAGCTCTAGGTTAATAGGTTCGACAAGTCATTAGCAAGTGTCTAGTAGAGTCTTACGAATCGGTATGATGATGCCCATACCTATCTTCGAGAGGCTACAAGGCATTTAGGATAAACTTTCCATCTTTCTTTCCTTATCGTGCGTCATTGATTCAGTTTGAAGCGTATCTCTTTGAATTTCTCCATTCACTCGAATACGCATGTGAGCGCTCGGTATCATCTCTACATCGACGGCTTGTGGATTCCATAGATGAGGTGCGAGATGTATTTTTAGTGTTTTGGTGATAGGCTAGTTTGGAAGACTTGAGGTTGGGTTTTGACTGTAGCTTGAGCACAGTGATTTCGATTGTGTGAGCATGTGTTTTTGGGCTTATATGTCTGGTAGTTTTCCTATGTGTGAATTTGTGGCTCGATGAGTGGCTGGCTGGCTATATGATAAGTAAGATTTGACTTCAAGAAGTGTTCAGATGATTTGAATGTGACAAAAAGAGTTTGCTTGAGATGTAAAAAGGATTATTTGGTGCTTGATTTCTGTCTTGATTTGACGTATAGTCTCAAGTTATGGGTGTGTTTAAGGATCTTTCATGTTGTTTAATTGTGGAGCGAAGTAGATTTTCATGTCTTGTCGTGAGTTTAGACTCAGGAAAATTATGTGATGGTTGTGGCTGTGAAAGGGTATAGACAGATGTTAGTTTGAGGCTAATCAGGTGGGTTATCACCTACGGGGTAATCTATGGATGTGTGATCCTTATGATGTTGTGTGGAGAGTTTCTTTCTACTAGTGGGTTATATTTGTTGCGATTTGAGTTTGGATTAGTTTAGAAGGTTGACCTAACCATCACGAGGATGAATGCGAGCTTAGTAGATGATTTGAGGTATTATATGGGTTGTGTTACATGAGCTTATGAAGTATTTAGTTGGATATCACTGCGGGATTATGGCAGTAATAAAGTATGGGCATTAAGGGTTATCAAGTGTTTTATTCTATGGATCTGAGCCATGTGGGGGAGTCTGTTATCGACGATTTGATTACATGATTACGTGTTATATTGGTTTCGGTTGGGGCATACTTGTGGATCGTCTATGACTTACAGAGGTTGGTTTTGAAGATGACTTAAGCAAGAAAATTTCTGGATGAATGGTGTACTACACATAATGTATATATAGTAATCTTAGAATGATTCGGGTTTGATTGTTCGTGGTAGATGTGATGTACTAAGAAAAGGGATTCACTTGTTTGCTTAGAGGTGTAGATTACTTCTTTAGGTGTCATTAAGCTAATAGGGCACAGGTCGTTCGGCCCGTTTGGGTGGTGTAATTAAGATTTGAGCAGAGTGAATGAGTCTCGAGAAGGTTCTAATGGGTTCAAGATTTATAGGCGGCAATTGAAAAAAATTCCGAATTTGTATATGGATAGAATCTGAGATTTGCATCGGATATTGTCAAGACTCGCGATATTTCTATATCACTATGGATCCTACATTTCAGTATCATAAAGGTAAAATGAACAACTTTAAAATTCATAGAAGACCTCTTCAGAGTAGGTGTCTCGGTTGTGGTACTTTTGGGATTCTTAAGAGGGAATACAATGGCTTATGGGCCTTACGACGGTGTGTTTTAATGCTAGGATCTCTTGTAGTGAGTTTGGCATAAGAATCGTGGTGTTCTAGCAAAGAGAAGTGTCAACTTGAGGGTAATTCGTAAGGAACACGGAGGAAATAAGATGTCTTGGTAGTAGGCTGGATCAGCACGATAATAGATATGATCGGTTCTTTAGGTACTTATGATGTGGTGATTCTCTACATGTGTTTTTTGGCATTGCTCTTGGGTTTTGGCGACCGGCGTGGCTTGGTCGAGTTAGAAGGATTCAGTTATGATAGCTTGGTTATGTGCAAATGGATTTCAAAGGGCTCTCGAGGATTTCTACCACAGTTTGAGATGGATATTTCCTATCGGCGTGAGGAGCATGTTGTGTGTTGTGATTTTCTACTGGACAGGATCATGTGAAAGGTCCGTAGCTAATTGAATATGTGGTTTGCTTGTTACTCAGAGTTGATAATAAGGTTCTCGTATTTTCAGATGATGGTCTAATAGAGGCGGCACGTGGTATGAAATTGGGGTTTGCATGTGCAAGTATATGATTCAGTTCCAAAAGGAAGGTCATGAGTTTATGCAACACAAACGATTTTAGATGTTGGCACTAATTGGTACTACCTGAGAAGAGTGTACATTCAGAAGTCACACTAAGCTTTGACTTACGGATGCTTCATTAGTATTGGGATACTCGCCTGGTCGATCGACTTCTGATATTTAAATTTTTGCTATGTGGCATAGAAGAACTATAGAAGCATTTCCTCGTGGGATGATAATACATGTGAAATGTGTTAGATATTCGAGTGTTGGAGTTAGGATCAATTATGGTGATTCATGTGTTCTATGAATTTGGAGACTGGGAGTTCTCAGAAGTAGATTGTTCCATGGTTGTAGACTATGAAGATGTAGCCAAAGTAGCTAGACGGTGGTGTGTGTTATGGTTAGGACATTGTAGATTTTTGGAGGTCCATTCATCTATTTGGGGATGACCGGAGTTGATTTGGAGGCCCATTGATACGCCCAATGGGGATGTGTATTCTACACTGTGTCAGAATTGTTGACTCAGAACTGTTTATTTTGAGAGGTATGTCATTCGGGTGGAGTTGAGCTTATTCGTGTTCTGATATGATCTATGTGTTACTCTTCTATACTAAGAGAGGTTGTGATTTGTTGGTTATATGCATACATGGTGCAGTTCTGTTTGGGTCTTGTTGCAAAATTCAAGCAAAATGGCTATTGGCGGTGTTGAATGGTTGATTGTGCCTTGGTTATGGCCTTTTTACGATTGTGATATATGGTGTCGCTTGTTTCTCTGTGGTTATGGTTATGCACTTTGGGTAATTGCTATCAAATTACGCGTGGTTGTTGATTTTAAGCATTTGTGACTTGAGGTATTTCATGTGGACCAGTGTTTGGATGGGGTCACGCATTGCAGCGAAGTTATGTTGAGATATGATCCTTTGTGATAGATTCATGTGTTTGGATTCTACGGTGTGTGATGGTTTCTTAGCATTGCGTTGTGGTGGTACTTGTTAAACTTGTAGGATGGTTCTCTCATTTGAGTCATTTTCCAGTTTGAGTGCATTTGAATTATTGCGTATTGGTGCACGGATTACACGGTTTGTGGCTATAGGTAGTATTAGTGTGGCATGTCAATAGAGTAGCTTGTATGTGATGAGACGAAGTCGTTGGGCCTAAAGTGATTGCTATCTAATTTGATCACAGTGTTTGGAGGAATAATATTAGAAAGTCGGCTTAGGATTTGGCTTTGGTTCTGATTGGACTAGAGAGGGCTCCATGGCTTGTTGATCTGATAAGTGGTTATGATTTTCTGTGTGTTTATTTCATCATCGGCAGTGTATGAAGGTTTTGGAACAGGGTATTGTTTGAAATAAGGTTTACTACCGGTACCGGGTTTGTTTTGAGCATCTATAGTGATCGAAATTTTGCTATGAGTATGCGAGTTGTGTGGTATGTCATGTGATTAGATCTTGGGTTATGGCTAAGACTTGATACAACTTGTTCATGCTTATACAATGTGTGAATGCGAGATTCGGGTCTTGTAAGGAATTTCGGATATTGGAAATTAGGTTTTAAGGCTTACGGACTAAGGCTGGAGTAATGGCCTTCGGTTATGATGTGTTGTCAGGCTTATATGAAAAAGGGTGATGTGGGATCACCCCTGTGTATGTGCATGGTAAGGTTGCACAATGATTAGACGGCTTTTGAACGACTCTAGGAACCTTCGAGGACGAATGTATGTTTAAGTGGGAGAGAATGTAACGATCCGACCGGTCGTTTTGAGCAATTGCATTCTGTTCAGCTACTTGAAGTCTTGAGCATCATAATATGATGTATTATAACTTGTGTGTATCATCGGTTTTGGTTTTCAGGTGATTTGGAATTTGTTGGGAAGAATGAATTTCATGTTTGAAGCTTTAAGTTGGAAGAGTTGACCAAATTTGATATTTGTGTATTTGACATCGGATCGAAGTTTCGATGGTTCTATTAGGTTCAGATGGTGATTTTGGACTAGGGCGTGATCCCGGATTTGCATTTGGATATTTCTAGAAGGTTTCGGCACTAATTGGCGAAAGTAGAAAATTTGAAGGCTTGGAAAGTTCATAAGTTTGACCGGGAGTTGACTTTGATGATATGACGTTCGGATTGTGGTTTCGGGAATTTTGATAGCTTCTTTATGCCATTCAGGACTTGTGTGCAAATTTGAGGTCCTTCCGGGTTGATTAGATATGTTTCGGCACGGGTTTTGGAAGTTGGAAGACTCAATATTTATTAAGCTTGATTTGAGGTGTGATTCATCGTTTCGATATTGTTATGTGTGATTTGAGGCCCCGAGTTGGTCCGTTTTATGTTTCGGGACCTATTGGTATATTCTGATGAGGGCCCGAGTGGCTCGGAGAAGTTTCGGACGAGGTTCAGATCATTGTTTACTATGCTGGTTTGGTAGGATGCTGGTGTGTCCACACATACGGAGCTATAGGTGCAGGTGCGGAACTGCAAAAGCGGCAGAGTGGTCGCAAGAGCGAAAAGGGCTATGTTTGGGAGCATCACAGATGGGAGGTTTTGGGCCTCATCTGCATTATTGCAGAAGCGGTAGCTGAGGTGCATGGGCGAGACTTATGCGTAGATGCGTGTTTGGCATCGCACCTGAAAAATCGCAAAAGCGGGGATTTGGCCGCAGGTGCGATGGGCAAGTTGCTAGTGACTTACCGCAGAAGCGCAATTTTGGTCGCAAAAGTGACGCTGTAAAAGCGGGAATTTGTTCGCTAATGCAAAAATTACTACACAGAAGTTATAAATCGAGGGATTGGTCATTTTATTCATATTTGGAGTTATGGAGCTTGAATTGAGACGATTTTTGAAGCGATTTTCACCATATTGATTTGGGTAAGTGTCTCTACTCAGTTTTGGTTATATTTCGTGAATCTATCTTCGTTTTGTTTTTGGTAATTGGATTGTGAATTTTAAAGAGAAAATTGGGGGGTTTTGTCTAAAGTTTCATAGAGTGAATTTTTGAGTTTTGAACATCGATTCAGAGTCGGATTTTATTGAAACTAGTATGGTTTGACTCATAATTGAATGGGTTATCGAATTTTGTGAGTTTTGTCGGGTTACGAGGTAGGGAGCCGGGTTTGACTTTTGGTTGACTTTGGGCTTTTGATTTAACACTCCGCCTCTATTATTTGGAATTGTTACTTTAAGCATTGTTTGATGTATTTGAGTTGCTTTTAGCTAGTTTTGAGTAGTTCAAAGCTCCGTACGTTCGGGATGGTGTTTTCAGAGTATTGTTTCGCTTGCTCGATATTGGATTCGGCTTATTCGAGGTAAGTAACACTTCTAAACTTGGTGCTGAGGGTATAAAACTCTAAATATGCATGTTATGTGTTTGGTGTTAAGGTGATGCACCTGCTAGGTGACGGACGTGTGGGCATGCACCGTATGAATTGTGACTCGATTATTTCTATTGTACTGTGTAGTTATCTAATCTTATTTGTATCCATGAAATTTCTACGTGCTAGCAAAATTGAGCTTTGATCCATGTTAGAAACCATATTTAGGCTATATGTTATTCTGTTGGGACCCACTGAGGTCAATTCTACTATTGAGTTATTTGCTTAATTTGCATTTACATATTCAGTCACAATCATTCATTTGCATATCATATCTCAGCCTCTGATATCATTTTTTGTCACATCTTGTTGTTATCATTACTTGGGCGGATTGGCATGAGATTTGTGAGCCCAAGAGACTGGAGAGATTGATGACTGAGTTAGTGGTTGAGGGTCGGATTGTGAGTGATATTGATGGGATTAGATTGCACCCCGCAGAAGTGTTATTGATTCATGATAGGCTCGAGATGCACGCCATAGCGGGTACTATTCACTCATGATGGGATCAGGTTGTATGCCGCAGCAGGTATTATTGATTCACGATGGGATCGGGTTGCACGCCGCAACAGGATTTATTAGTGTTTGGGCTGGATCTACTCCTCTGGACTCTTCACACCCACAGCGAGCGCATGTTCTATTGATTCATGATGGGATCGGGTTGTGCGCCGCAGCAAGTACTGTACAGTGTTGAGTGACTGAGAGTGTTGAGTGATTGAATGTGATGAGTGGGAGTGTGAGACAGTGAGATTGAGTACTCTAAGAATGTGAGTACATGAGTTCATCACTGTGGTGCATCACATTGTCATGTATACTTGACATACAGGCATAGAGACGCATTCCCTCATGTTACACGGTTTTGTGACATTTATGACTTCACATGCACATTGACATGTAGACATAGAGATGTATTTTTTTCATGCTATCTGAGATTAAATCATCTTATCTGTTGTTGAAAGTTTTTGGGAAAAATCAAAGGTTTCTGACTTACTCATATTTTGGTGATTTCGGTGAAATATTTGGGTTTTACTATTAAACTTTAAAAGAATGCCTATTTTTCCTAACTGTGAACGAGCTGAGAATCATATCTTTGAGTTACTTCTTGTACTACTTTTATTATATCGTTATGAGTTTATGTTGGTTATTAGTGTTGGACTTTGACCGTTGTTGAAGCTCGTTACTGCTTTCGACCTAAGGTTAGGTTTGTTAATTATTGAGTACGTGGGGTCGGTTTTACTCATACTACACTTCTTCACCTTACGTGCAGATTTTGGATGATGATATTGTCGTGTATGGCGGGAGCTAGAATTGAAGATGTACATGAGTTCCGATCATAGCTGTCTCTTGTTCTTGGTAGCTATTGAAACCAGGTGCAGCTCAGTTGTTTACTGGAGGCAACTCAAACTCCCTTTAACTAATAGTAGGAAAATAACGAACATATTACATGATTTTGAGTAGCTAGCTTACTTCAAAATATGCATTAATCAATTTGAACATTGACTAAAAAGTACATAGTTTATGTGTTTAGATAAATAACTCGATAGAAAAGTTGTTCCACTCAAAGCAGGGGCGGACCTCAGGGGCGGACTTTAGAGGCAGGTGTCATAAATTTCTTTAATGTATACCTTGTAACGACTAATACGAAATTTGTTCGGAACTTTTATTCAGGTTTTTTGAGTTTATTCGGGTCAACGTAATAGGTATTTTTCATTTACAAATATAAAAATTATATTTGAGATATCAAAAAACAAAAGTAATTAGCATTTTAAATAAGGAATAACACCTTTATTATAACAATATAAGTAAAATCAAAATATTTTCACTAAAAAATTATATCTTATTTTGTAAGATAACATCTTCAATAAAGGAATTACATCGATCAGATAAGAAAATTTTAAAAAAATATTTTCAATAGGTAAATTATGCTTGTTGTAGCCAAACGAACATGCAAGTATACGCGGTCGTCAAGTAATAAAGTGACTAAAAGTCAGATGTCGAATCCACGAGGACTTGTGACTAACTATTAACTAAATTAGACTATCCTAATTATCTAAACAAGGATTAAATCCAAAAGTAGTGATACTAAAGTAAATAAACTAAAAAGAAAATAAATAATAAACTCTCAACAAAGGAAGATCAATTTTTTATGTTATCAATATAATGAAAACTATCTAGGGTTATGAGATATCTAATATTCCTATTGTATTTTTCAATTAAATTGACTAATTAATTTATCTAGCTTATTGGTTGACATGGTTAATATTGCTCATAAGAATTTGTCGAGTTCTTACTTGCCTATTTAAGCTAACCTAACGCCTATGTCTAAGGAGTTAAAATCAACAAGAACGCATTTATAATTCCTATACAACCAAGCACGACAATTAGGTATATGTCTATCCTAACCGCGAATTTATTCCCCGATGCCCAGGTTCAAGAACTTGCTCTACTCAATCCTATATGCAATATAGAATTCCCACTTTCAAGTTCAATTCTAGATTCGTAAATAGTATTTAATTGGTGATCAAGCAATCAAATAATTAAGCGCAGTATTGAATAAATAAACTAATACGACAAATTAAGAAATCAAAATCAATATTCGAATAGCAATATTCATGAAAGAACCACAACCCTGGAACGTGAAGTTTAGCTCCACATAGACATGGTAGCCAAATAACAAATTATACAAAGAAACATAAAAATTACTAAGTTTAGTGAAAGAAAGATGAAACCCGACCTCCACGACGGCTTTGTGCTCTCTCTTGGTCAAAAGTTACTTTAAAAAACGTTCTCCTTCTTCAAAATAGGTTTAGGACCCTTTTTATACAAATTAAAACTGTGTAGGGCCGAAATAACCTTGTCCCAGATGAAATAGGAAAAACCCCGCACGAGGGTCCAGCTCGCGCTGGCAATGGCTCTAAAACCAGTATGTTAAATTTCATCTTCTTTCAATTCTTTATTTGATTGTAATTCCCTTTTCTTTTGTCTTTGCACTTGGAGGGGGTGGAGGGACAAAACCCAAAGGGTGTCCCCCCTCCCCCCTTTAATTCTTTTAATTATTTTATTTTTCTTTCTTTTTCTTCCGCATTTTACTCAATTTTGCTCTAAATCTTTTCATCTTCATATCGCTTTATTTTTACACAGTTTAAATATAATATTAAGCATAAAGTAATATAATTGATACTCAAAAGACAATTAAAGTACTAAAATGTGAGGCAATAATGGTTTAATATATGTATTTTTTGGTCAAACATCACCACCCCACACGTAGACGTTGCTCGTCCTCGAGTCAACCAACAATTTCTTTATCTTTGGGCACTTGACATATTCAAAGTACACTACATCAATGACTACGGTTAATAGCAATATTTAAGCTTAGTATATGCATTCAACACACACTTCCCTTGAACTTATGTCATTCTTCAAGAATATTCACAACAAAGACAACATGGTCATAACAATCCTAGCCTCAAAAATCGACTCAATGTCACAATGCACTCATGGCTTAAACACTAAACATTGTAAAGAAGTCTAATAACGTTACCTATCCCTCGTGAAACCATGTGCCCTCACAACAAGAATAAGAGAGAAAGTTGAATCCACACATTCAAATCAAATGCTCAAATACATTTTAAGGACTCACATATATCAAAGAAAATCGTTCACTCTCACAAAGAAGTCACATGCATGCAATAGGTACTATAGGTCTGCCCATAATATAAATCTCTACTAATATAGGCTCACTCGATCTAAAATCAATTAGGACTTTTCATGGTTGTAATATGGGCTAAGAGACAGGTAGGATATATTTTAGGAATAGTGACTCACCCTCCTAAGCACTTTAACACATCACAAAACTAACTTCAAGCACAAATTCTCTCAATCCAACTTCAACTTCACAAACAATATCACCCCCAAAAATATTCTCTTTTTCTTTAAGCATTATCGTCGTTTACACTCTGCTAGCAAAAACAAGATATTTATCCATCTACACTTTTTCCTCTTTTTTTCTCTTTTGTAATTTTCACTAATGGCATATTCTTTTACAAAAATAAGTGCACTTTTTTTCCTTTCATTGGTTCCACTCAAAAGCCACATCACACTTAGTCCCTTCTTGCTTCTTTTAGCACTCATTTTTTAATTAAAGTGCTTTAAGTGGAAAAAGGATCAAAATAATGTCAATTAAAAATAAAAATGGTATAGGATTGTAATGTGGGTGCCAAATAAAAGTCTATAGGCTCAAAAGGGTTAGCTAAGGATAAATTTTATTTGTGATAAGTAATAAAAAAAGATCAAAGAAAGCCTAAAATTATTTTTCAAACCGAGCATCACCTAATATTTTGCTTCAACTCACATATCATGCAAGTTCTAGATACAAGTACAATACATAGACTACACAAAAACCTCACCACATATGGCACATGCTCACTAAGGACGGTTCCATTCCGACTCTCAACTAATTCAAGTATTCACAAAGTCATGAGATATTAAGCATTAAGCACAAAGTGAACATAAGTCAAGTAAATGAGACATAGGCATCAATAACATGCTATCCAATATATAAAGGCATCAAGATCAATTTCAAAATATAGGGAAGATACCATACACATTCTAAAGCTTAAATATGTTACTATCAAACAAGTCAAGGCGCCTAGGAATCTCATCTTTCTTCCTTCATTTATTCCCTAAATTCTAATCTACGCTAAAAATAAAAATAAAATATTACTACCCAGTTCAAACTACATTCCATGAAAAAGAACCGAGGTACAAAGAAAAACCACAGGGGATTATTTTTTTGGTAAGTAATTATTTTATTACCAGTAATAATATGTACAATATTTAAAAGAGACAAACAAGTAACCAGAGATTGGATAACCCCAATCTCACCTTCGCTACCTTCTAGTCCACTACACAATTCACTATATCAGTCTACTACTTACAGCTACCATGACTTCTAAGGGTAAAAGTTTAGCTTTTCAATTGTCATTGTCAGTCTAGTCTCCTTAGATCCTCTGCAAACTACTTCTTGGATGATTAGCCTTTTCACCACCTGGTTTGGTCGACTTTTCTCTTGGAACACTCTCATATTTCTTTCTTGTCAGCTATGGTATAGACAAGCAGCCATAGTCATTCTAAATATCTCAACACCTGCAGCTCTACCCTTAGCATTTGTTTCTGCCCATAATATTTCATTTTGCCAGTCTATGGCATGTCTGTATATGCCTTGCCATCCCAATAGCTTCTGACATATCTTAACAGATACTCCACATGAAAAAGAATAGATGGTTTGTAGATTCATCAAGCTCATTGCATAGTGGACAGCTTGCATTGTTAGTGACTCCCCAAGCGACTAGTTTATCTCTGGTAAGTAGCATGTTTTGTATAGCCAAGTTTAATACAAAGATCCATTTGGGTAATCCGAGGTTGTTACATGTTAGTTTCCTCCATGATACTTTTTGGAAGTCACCTCGCATTTGTAAATAGAGCTTTTTGATAGAGAAGTTGTAACGACCCGACCGGTCATTTTGCGTATTTGTACTTCGCTTGCCAGTTCTCGGGTATGAATAGCCCTGTATGGTGTATTATGACTTATGTAAATCATCATTTTTGATTTTTAGGGTAATCGGAATGAGTTTGGAAGAATAGTCCTCAGTTTAAAGCTTAAAATTTGAAAGGTTTGACCAAGATTTGACTTGTTGGTATATGATCTCGGATCGGAATTTTTATGATTTGGTTAGCTCCGTTAGTTGATTTAGGACTTAGGAGCGTGATCGGAATGTGTTTTGGAGGTCCGTGGAAGGATTAGGCTTGAATTGACAAAATTGGAATTTTGACGTTTTCCGGTTGATGGGTGAGATTTTTATATAGCGGTCGGAATGGAATTCCGGGAGTTACAATAGGTCCTTTATATCATTTTAGATGTGCATGCAAGATTTTAGGTCATTCGGACGTGGTTTGATAGACTTTTTGATCAAAAGCGAAATTCGAAAGATTTTGGAACCTTAGGCTTAAATCAGATGTGATTTGATGGATTCGATGTTGTTTGAGGTGTTTCGAAGATCGGTATAAGTTTGGGTAGTGGTATGTGACTTGTTTGTATTATTGGTTGAGGTCCCGAGGGGCCTCGGAATAATTTCGGATAGGTTTCGGGAAGGTTGAACTTGAGAAATTGCAGCTGATGTTGTTGCTTCTGTCATATCCACACCTGCGGATTGGGGACCGCAGGTGCAAGCTCCGCAGGAGTGGAAGAAAGGCGCAGGTGTGAGGAGGATCGCAGGTGCGGCTTGGTAACTGCATCTGTGATACCGTAGGAGCGGTGAGGCGATCGCAGAAATCCGCAAAAGCGGATGTTTTTCCACAGAAGCGGAAGTGCAGGTGCGCTTATGGGATCGCAGGTGCGAAAGTGCTGGGCAGAATGTATAAAAAGGCCCCTTCGCAATTTTCAGTCATGTGTTCATCATTTTTGTGTGATTTTGGAGCTTGAAGCTGTGATTTCAAGAGGGAATCAAGTGTTGATAGAGAGGTAAGCTACTTGGACTTTGTATCTTGTGTTTATGGTGATTATTTCATTATTTAATCATGAAATTAGTGGGAAAAATTAGAGAAAGAGTTGGGAAAATTAGGGCTTGAAATTGGAGAGTTAAATTGGGGATTTGAGGGGCCATTTGAGGTCCGATTTTGATGATCTTGATATGTACAGACTCGTGGGAGGATGGGGATTCTATTGATGTAATTTTTATCGAATTCTGAGACGTGGGCCTGGGGGTTGGGTTGGACCAATTTCGAGATTTTGAGTTTAATTTGATTATTTTTGCGTGGGCTTTGCCCCTTTGGCATGTATTGCTGATATGACTCTGATTTTGGATAGATTCGGGGCGATTTGAGGCCGAGTCGAGAGGCAAGGGCATTGCGGCATAGATTTTCGTTCAGTTTGAGGTAAGTAATTATTGTAAATGCTGTCCTGAGGGTATGAAACCTCGGATTTCACCTCGTTTTGCTACTTTGAGGTGACGCACACGCTAGATGACGAGCGTGGAGTTGTGCACCGTTGGGAATTGTGACTTGGTCTGTCCCGTACGACTGTTAAGTCGCGTATTTGATTTGAAATCATGTGATATCCCCTGTTTTAGAGATTGATATTATAATTTGGGTTGTATGCCATGTTTGGGGCCTTGTGCCGACCTGTTGAGTCCCTTAGGGGCATTTTCCCTATTTTTCCTCACTCTATTTGTTTTGAAAGCGTATCCTTAGTCATGTTTTACTTGTTTATTGTTTAAATCTGGTTTTACCACTTTACTTCTTAAAATGTGAAAAACTGTTTGGGCTGAGTTCCCTGTTTTACTAATGGTCCGAGTGATTGTGAGATTGATGACTGATATAGACCGAGGGTCTGATTGTGAGGTTAATGACTTAGAGAGGCCAAGGGCCTGGTTGTGAGGATTATATATTTATGGATCGGGTTGCACGCCGCAGCAATATATATATATGGATCGGGCTGCACGCCGTAGCGATATAGGGATCGGACTGCACACCGTAGCGATATAGAGCTTGGGCTATAGGAGCCCCTCTAGAATCTGCACACCCCCAGTGAGCGCAGTCGACTATATATATAGATCGGGTTGCACGCCGCAGTGATATATGAATCTGGCTGCATGCCGCAACAGTTATTATATGATATCTATTGAGCGGGAGTGCTGAGTGTGAGCGTTGATTTATAGGACTTGAGACATGAGTGACTAAGAGGCTTGCCCGGGGGGCTATACATATACATGTATACGAGTGATGCTTTGCCTGAGGGGCCTGTTTATGAACTTATTGGTTTCACTCCTCCTTAAAGTGAGTTTCTATTGAATATGATGATTTAATCATTGCTTTCACTCATCTTTAGACCGAGCCTCTATTGAAAATGTTAAACAAAGGTTTTAAACGACTTTCCTTTAAACTGAAGTTTTCCAAGGTATTCGGAATTTAGTCACTTGTTTGGTTTTTTTAGTTATTTCCACTGAGATTTTTAAGTTATGAAATGGTTATGAATTTCTGTTCGCCCGAGGGGCTGTATACGAATTTTGTTTTGGCCAAGGGCCGATTATGATTTTTTTATCACTTTTACTATAAATTTTACTGAACCTCTACTGAAAACTGTTAGAAATGCATTTTCAAAGGATTTTTCCCCGAAATGGGAGTTGAACGAGATGATTTGGTTTGTATCTTGTTTTGGAAACTTGCGGTATCCTCTGTGGTGCCATGATGTGGTTTACATTGATTTCTTACTGCTCAGACTTTATTTACTCTTATTACTTACTGAGTTGGAGTACTCACATTACTCACTGCACCTTGTGTGCAGATTCAGGTATTCCAAAACCCGGTAGTGGGTGTTGATTGCTCAGAGGTTGAGTCATTGGAGTTAGCAAGGTGGTTGCACGATGTTCGCAGCACTGTTTTCCTTCCTCTCATTTTCATTACTATATTTAGTACATTTTTTAAAAAACTCTTATTGTATTCAGACCTTAGTAGATGCTCATGACTAGTGACAGTCTGATGTCGGGTTTGTGTAATTATTCCTCACTTTTCTTTAAAATTTACATTCTGAGATTATTGGTTAATAAGCGGTATAAAAATAATTTTTCTTGAATAATGGTTGATTGGGGAGTTGTGTCGGCTGGCCTAGTTCCACGATAGGCGCCATCATGACCGGGTCGGTTTTGGGTCGTGACAGAAGTGCTTCCATTTCAAAATATTATCCATGCCTATCCCCATATCCTCAATATAGCTTCTTGCCTTTATGATCTTCTGAACCACCCATGAAGCTTGTTTGGGTGCCTTGATCCAGATTGGTTGTTGCTTCCCATAGTACATATGTAACCATTGGAACCACAACCTATCCTTCTTTTTGCTAAGATTCCATAATAGTTTGCAGATGGCAGCCTTGTTCCAAGAGTATACATCCAGGATGTTGAACCCTCCAGCTATTTTTGGTAGACAGGCTTTCTCTAATTATAACAGAGCCTTGCTTGAACTTTCTGAACCACCTGTCCAGAGATAGTTTCTACATGTAGATTTTATCCTCTTTAGGATCTTCTTTAGTAATACAAAGATCTAGGACCAGAATAACTGTATAAAGAACAAAATAGTTTTGGTTAGTTGCAATCTTCCTACATATGAGAGGTATTTGGCAGTCCAGGTCTTAATTCTACCCAGGATTTTCTCTATCAATGGTTGGCATTATGAGATAGATATCCTCTTAGTGCTCAGAGGAACTCCCTGGTACTTAAAAGGAAATTCACCCTTGGATAACTTTAGCTCACTTAAAATCTGTTGTTGGTCATTATAATTCACCCCTACAAAATAAATAGAGCTCTTATTCACATTAGCTTTCAAACCAGATGCTTTGGAGAAGGCATCACAACATTCATATAGCATACCAACATATATGACATCTCCTCTGTATAACAACAAGAGATCATCTGCAAACCCCAATTGGACTATCTTTAATTTCTCACACTTAGGATGAGAGTTGAAGTTTGGCTTTCTTTGCAAAGTCTTGAGCATTCTAGTCCGATACTCCATGACTAATACAAACAAGTAAGGAGAGAGTGGATCTCCTTGTCTGAGTCCTTTTTTGGCTTGGAAAGGCTTTGTTGGATTGCCATTAATTAGTATAGAATATGAGACAGTACAGACACACTTCATAACCCAATCAACAAAAATAACATGTATGTTCAAGCTGCTTAAGATTTGCTCTAAGAATACCCATTCAATAGAATTATATGCTTTTTGCATGTCCAATTTGATCATGAACCTAGGAGATACCCCTTTCCTCCCATAGCTTTTCACTAGTTCATTGCTAAGAATGATGTTGTCAGTGATCACCCTTCCTGGTATAAACCCTGATTGGCTATTGTCCACCAAAAAATCCATAACTCCTTTCATTCTGTTTGTTAAGATCTTTGAGATGATTGTATAGATGACTATACAGCAAGAAATAGGTCTAAAATCTTTAATAGATGAGGGGTGTTTTACTTTTGGGATTAAGGTAACTATAGTGATATTAACAGGCAAATGCATAGTAGTTGTTTTAAAGTACCTCAATACAGCAGTAGTAATATCATCTCTTATAGTTTCCCATGTCTTTTTAAAAAAATGAGCATTGAGCCCATCACAGCCAGGTACCTTCATGTCATATATCCCACGGAGTGCAGAATATACTTCTTCTTTTGTAACTGGCTCAATTAGTTTTAGTTGTTGTCCCTGCCCAGTATTCCCCCTTCTTTCATCACACTAGATTGTATAGTAGGTAACTCATTTGCAAAAGACCCAAGTAAGTCTTTATAGAACCCTATTATCTCTTCCTCAATGCTCTTGTCAGTTTGAACAATGTCTCCACATATGTTAACTAAGCTTCTGATTTTATTATGATTGACTATATTCTTCATAGATGCATAAAAGTATGCAGAATTGAATCTCCTAGTTTCAACCATTGGACCCTAGACTTCTGTTGATAAATTTTTTCTTCAGCAGATACCCATTTCTCTAGTTGTTGTCTTAATTGCTTTTCCTCCTCAAGGAATTCAGAAGATGTACTCATATCGTGTATTTTCTCTTGAAGTTCTACTAGCTGTTGCCTTGTATTTTAAACCCTTGACTCTATCTGTGAGAACTCTGAGGAGTGAAGACTTTTGAGTGCTTGTTTAACCAGTTTAAGTTTCAGCCAAATTGTCTTCATGTCAATGGCATGATTGGCATCCCATACTTCTTTAACTATACTTTGAAAATCTTTGTGCTCAGCCAGATGGTTAAAAAATCTAAAAGACTTAGGCTTCTTTGGACTGTCTTTGAAATGAATGCATAGAGGGGAGTGATCAGAGAAGTAGGGATCCATCACTAGTACATCTAAATGCAGCAATTGTGTCATCCATTCAGAGTTCTCAATTGCTCTATCAATTCTACTAAACACATGACTGTTAGTCCATGTATAGTTCCTGCCAACTGCTCTTATTTCAGCCATACCAGCATCCATGAGAAATTGCTGGAAATCCCTAACTTCCAGCTCCTGAATAGAATTACCATTATACCTATCATCTACACTTAGTACTGCATTATAATCTCTCATACAAAGCCATAGCCCCTATATCGTTTGGTGTAGACTCAGAAATTCAGTCCATAAACTTCTTATGTCCCCAATAGTGTGTAGTCCATATATAGCTGTAAAGCTAAACTGCAATCTCAAGGCATGAATTAGGACCTCTCCATAAATATACTATTCTTTATGGTATATCATGTTGAATTGGACTTCATTAGGGTCCCAGAATATCCACAATATTCAACTCCCATTGGTCGTATAGTTGTGACACCACTACCAAGACGGTGCTATCTTCTATATTATTCTACTAGCTTGTTGTTGCTTGACTCTATGTTCAGCTATAGTAATCATATTAATTTTGTTATCCCTTATAAACCTCGTTAAATCCTTTTGCTTATAGGCTTTGTTGAGGCCTCTCACATTCCAAGTAATTAACTTCACTTGGAATTAATTAGAGTACCTCTTATATCAACACCTTTATTACTTTGCCAACCTTGTTGAGTACTGCATGAAGCACCAATGTGTAGTTGCATTTTAGTATCCCCAAGCATGCCAAACCCATTTATCACCCCTACTGACTGTTCACAACATACTTGGACCCCTTTAGTAGCAGACTTCCCTCTTACAGTCTGCCAACCTTCGTTTACAGTCTGCACTAGAGCTCTATTAGTTTCAAGGCTCATCTCCTTGTTCTGTGGCTTTTGCACTCCCTCTGCTATATGTAGAGTCTTCTTCTCTTGTATCTTGGCTGTTTTCTGTGTTCTTCTTCTTGCCCTCCCTTAGCTTTCCATCCTTGCTTTAGTTTAATATTTTTGCCTTGCTTATGCTGTGGAGACTTGTGGGGTTGTTGAGGGGCTTTATCTTGACAACAATGCCCCAATTGTAGGCATGAACTACAGTAAAGAGGTTTCCACTCATATTCAATGTTTTTCTCAAATAGCTTTCCTTTAGGATCCTTGATCTTCACCTTTGTAGGTAGTGGCCTTGTGATATCTATTTCCACAAGAATTCTTGCATATGAGATACAATCCACCTTAGTAGTATAGTGATCAGCATAGATAGGAGTTCCTAGGCTACTCCCTATCCTGCTTAATGTTTCATTTTCCCAGCAATTTAGCGGTAAGTTGGGCAGTATCACCCACAATGGTATAGTCTTAAACACTTCTTCATTGAAATCAAACTCAGTCGTCCAAGCCTTTGTAATTACTGGCCTATTATTGATGGTGTATGGCCCTGAATGCAAGACTTCATTTCTTTCCTCCAAGCTATTGAACTTAACCACAAAGTAACCCTCGTTGTGGTAATATATCTTTGTCTTAGAAGTAAAGTTCCATTGGAATGCAATAAATCTCTCTACTGCCCCAATGCTTGGGGCCTCCCCTACAATGTATAATATGATAGCATATTTCCATTTTTCAGTGCCTTTTTAATCTTAGTTTGTTGCAGCTCCACAATTGGTTCTCCATTCTGAATTGTAGGTGCAATGAAAGATAAAGCAATAGCTCGTGCTGCAAATTTGTTCCCAGCAATGAGGTTCGCCCATGTCTTCTTCCCATTTGATTCTTGTTGCTGCTTTTCTCTCCCTCCAATTCAATAGGTTCAGTTGTTGCACTTGTGCCAATTAATCCTTCCTTAGTATCCCCCTGGCCTAGGTTCCCCCCAGTCGATTGGGCATTAATTCGTGCTACGATTCCGATTTTGTCTTTGTAGGATTAGGGATTGCCAACATCAATTGCTTGGCTACTCCTAGAGTTTTAATGCATGCATCCTTCGATTGCAACTCAGTAATCACTCTGGCGTTAGAGCTCATTCCCTCCATAGATCCCATAACTGTGTTTGGTGTAGTTGCTCCGGCCATATCTCGAGTTAGGGTTCCCTGAGGTGATTTCCCTGTCCCCGTTGTTCTCCCTATTGTAGTTATGAAGTCTACAAGTTGCACCTTTGTCAAATTCCGTTTTGGCTATCCTCTTCTCCCCATTTTCGGTGGGCGCAAGTTAGCAACACGCTAATCATACGCTGAGAGCTAGAGAGAGGAGAGAGAAAAACTTTTACCACAGGGGATTATTACTACCTAAAGAAATCTAAAAGACCTAATTTTGGATTATTCTATTTTTTTTTTGTATTTTTGGTTAGACTTTAATCCCTCAAGAAAACTGTCTAGGAGATCCATCTTCGAAAAAAGTCAAATTTTTATTTTTTTCGATTTTTTTTATATTAAGCTACTAAACTACTACTACTATACTACACCATTAATTTTACTAACTATGTAATTAAAAATAAGAAGCTAGCTAACAACAAAAAACTAAAGAAAAATTAACAATATACTAGTATAATACTATACAAAGCACAGAGAACCTTCCACCCCATACTTAAAAGAGTGTAGTGTCCCCAATACACAAATAAAGAAAAAATAATAAGGATGGACAAAAAACTCCCTGAAAGGCCAAAGGCTAAAGCAATAGCAGTTCTCAGGTTACTCAGACTTCTCCCAAGGATGATCCTTTGTGTGAGTACCTCACACTAGTTCCAACCATCTGGCTCGCTTTTGCACATCTTATGTCCTTGCTTCATATACTCATAATCCTATAACATAAAACAACACTACAAAAATAATAGAAAAATAAAATAAACCAAAAATAATAGAAAGGAGTAAAACTGGGTTGCCTCCCAACAAGCACCTAATTTAGTGTCGCAGCATGACTTGAACCACTTTTTGCTTCCACCTCGAACTTATGAATTGAGCCCCTAATTTGGCTTCACGCTTTCTGTTATGGTCCAGTGGTGGGGATAGAAGGATAACCAGGCCAAGTAATAAATTTTTCACTCTGTACTTCTTGGCCTTTAGAGAGGAATGTAATTTTTGCCTTTTGGCACAACAAATTCAAGAATATAGGCACTCTCATCCTCACCCCTTGACTCCCTCATAGGCTTAGATGGCTCGATTACTATTTTACTATCTAAACACAATGTGAAAAAATGATTGAAATGAGGTCTAATGTGCCCTAACTCATGAATTGTACTACTATTTACATCCCCATATATACACACATCAAGTCTCCCAAAGTAATGTTATCTATTCCGTCATATTACTCTAAAGCATTCATCTCAACATTGGCATCCTCAAGAAAAATATGGTCTAATGATTGGTATTCTCGTTTTAGCTCCTCAATTTGGTCTAGAAGATTTTTCTCGGCTTTACACAACTCATCATTAAATTGTTCGGCGTTACACGCATCAACCTTTGCACTTAAATCTACATCTAAGTTATGCACAGTCAAGCCAAAATTATCAATTTTATGTGCAAGCTCATCTCTCTCCTTAGACCAATCTTTCACCAACTTTGTTATAAGACAACGTCGTCCCACATATTCCCTTAATCGAGAATATTCGTCTCAATACCAACCCATATTCAAATTCAGGCTTTCAAGAGTTCAGGTCATGACAAGCCCAAAAAGACGGGCCATATGAGTCTTCCATCAACCAAGCATCTTCATCAATAACCTTACCTCCATATATTTCATCCCCAGATGTCATGCTGAGAAAACTACAAACACACTAAGAGAGAAGTCAAATAGTTATAAAAATAAAATATTTACAAAAAGAGAATAAGAAAAAAAACTTGTAAAGATAAAAGTAAAAGTCTAATCTAGAAAATAACTAATTTTTAAGTCCCCGGTAACGGCGCCAAAAATTTGTTGCAGCCAAACGCACACGTAAGTATACGCTGTCGTCAAGTAATAAAGTGACTAAAAGTCAGATGTCGAACCCACGAGAACTTGTGATTAACTATTAACTAAATTAGACTATCCTAATTATCTAAACAAAGATTAAATCCAAAAGTGGTGATACTAAAGTAATTAAACTAAAAAATAAATAATGAACTCTCAACAAAGGAAGATCAAATTTTTATGTTATCAATGTAATAAAAACGATCTAGGGTCATGGGATATCTAACATTCCTACTGTATTCTTCAATTAAATTGACTAATTAATTTATCTAGCTTATAGGTTGACAGGGTTAATATTGCTCATAAGAATCTGTCGAGTTCTTACTCGCCTATTCAAGCTAACCTAACGCCTATGTCTATGGAGTTATAATCAACAAGAACGCATTTATAATTCTTGTACATCAACCAAGCACGACAATTAGGTATATGTCTATCCTAACCGCGAATCCATTCCCTGATGCCCAGGCTCAAGAACTTGCTCTACTCAATCCTATATGCAATCTATAATTTCCACTTTCAACTACAATTCTAGATTCATAGATAGTATTTAATTGGTGATTAAGCAATCAAATAATTAAACGCAGGATTGAATAAATAAACTAATACGACAAATTAAGAAATCAAAATCAATATAGAATAGCAATATTCATGAAAGAACCACAACCTTAGAACGTGAAGTTTAGCTCCACATAGACATGGTAACCAAACAACAAATCATACAAAGAAACATAAAAATTACTAAGTTTAATGGGAAAAAAAAATGAAACCCGGCCTCCACGGCGGCTTTGTGCTTTCCCTTGATCAAAAGTTACTCTCAAAAATGTTCTCCTTCTCCAAAATAGGTTTAGGACCCTTTTTATACAAGTTGGGACCGTGTAGGGCTGAAATAACTTTGTCCCGGATAAAATAGGAAAAATCTCGCACGCAGGGTCCAGCTCGCTCTGGCAGTGGCGCTAAAATCAGTACGTTAAATTTCATCTTTTCCAATTCTTTCTTTGATTGTAATTCCCTTTTTCTTTTGTCTTGCACTTGTGGGGACAGAACCCAAAGGGTGTCCCCCCTCCCCTTTTTAATTATTTTAATTATTTTTTTTCTTCCGCATTTTATTCAAATTTTTTTCAAATCTTCATTTTTTACATTGCTTTATTTCTACATAGTCAAAATATAATATTAAGCATAAAGTAATATAATTAATATTCAAAAGATGATTAAAATGCTAAAATGTGAGACAATAATGGTTAAATATATGTATTTTTTGACCGAACATCAATGCTCCATAAGTATAAAACTAAATAAACTACAACATCTCAAAAATCAAAATCATAAAACTCATATTTTTTAAAGAAATGTTTACGAAATTTTCATCATAATTTAATAGTAAAAATATTTAAAGTATATTTAAGAACCATATAATATTACAAATTCTTATGATATAATAAACAAAGATGGAAAAACTTGATCTCAATCCAAAAATCCCATTAAAACCCAAGTTTTTCGAATTTGAAAGAAAAAACTCATAAATTTAAGATTAAGAGGAATACTAATTTGATGTAATTTTAAAGTTTTGGAGTCTCTTTTTTTAGTGTTCTTGCTAGCGACCATATATAAAATAACAGAATAGAGAAAAAAATTATAAAAAATAATAAACAAGAAATAGAAAATTGGGTGGCAGCCAAAAAGGAAAATGACTGAGACAAAAGGAAATTAAAAGCACAAAGAAAGGGGGAAGTCGGACAAGATTCAAGATAAATTCTAAATTGAATTTTACACACGAGAAAAGCTTTCTAAAAGTCTACCAGTCATGGCACCTTTGCATAGTTTACGACTGCGGATGGCAGGATCAGATATTTAACCTAATTTAAGAAAATTTTAACATATGTAAATAAAATATTTATCATCTTAGTGGGTGACATGTCACCCCTTCCTAAAGGGGTGGAATTTCCCCCTGGTAGACCTATGCAATACCTAGAGGGATTACAAACATCCGAAAATTTCGGTAAAATTTTCATATATACATGTATATATCTTTAGAAAATAGTGATATATTAGTAGTGACATCCTATATACAAAACATATTTTGGTTAAATCCAAAGTGCACCCCGGCCTTCAAATTCTAGGTCCGCCTATGACTCAAAGGATGTTACATAGGAGCGAATTTATGTAGAGCAGGGGTAAGGTACATGCACCCATGCTCCCCTCCTTAGGTTATGTATAAATAGTACTAATTTTTCTATTCTCGCCTAAATATATTTGTGGTCATTCATGCTCAAGTGACTAGTTTGGTGCACCGGTGACAAGTGCCCCTTTTGTCTCCTTTTTGTCGCACGTGTTAGGGTTTGATCCCCCATACAATTCTGTTTAACAAACAAACACCTTTTTTTTACTCTTTTTTATAAATTCCCTTTTGCCTACGTTTGTTTTATTTTTCTTCCCTTAATCATTAAAACTTTGAAAACCTTAAAAGTAAAGTACTCGTGACTCGTCTCTCTCGGCTCTGAGGCTTTCTGTTGATTCAAAGCAGGAAAAAACCCTGCTCAATATTAAGCGATGTTTTTAAAAATATTTTTGAATAATTATTTAGTTTGCTATATAAAGCGTGATATACTATAAGTAATGATGCTATTATTGACTGTTTTCAACGTATAAAAACTCGTCGAGGACAATTGTAAATTGTAAAATGAATGATTTTTTTTTGCGTATATAGTATTGATATAGTTTGCTCGTCAACTTGTTGTTGCCATAAAATTTTATTTGATGGAACCAAATATTTATGGAAAAATGCATAAATACCCCCCTAACCTATACTCGGATTCCCAACTACACACTTTTTCTTTACGGAAATCCTATTACCCCCGTAACTTATTTTAAATGGAATTATTTGTACCCTAAAACTAGACAACCAAACTCTTGGCAAGTAGTGAGTTACACGCGCCCCACATGTATTTTTATACTTTTTTTATTTTTTCTTCTTTTTCTTATTCTTTTTTCATATTTCTTATTATTCTCGTTTTTTTTTTGTTATTTCATTCTCTTTCTTTTTGTTTTGGTCACCGGCGGCATAAAATGGTTTGTCGAAATTTCACAAACACCATTTTTTCCGGCAAATTTTTTTTCTGGTGACAGATTTTTATCCCGATCTAAGTGTGTTTTGTTTTATATATATATATATATATATATATATATATATATATATGTATGTATATATATATATATGTATGTATGTATGTATATATATATGTATGTATGTATGTATGTATAAATTTTTCTTGAAAGTGTAATATATGGGTGAGAGGAAGAGCAAAAGAAATAAAAACGAATATAACCCGAGAAAATTTTTTCCAGTTAAAATTTAAATACATCATTTTTTTTCGGCGTGGGAAGGTTTTCTGATGATGAATTTTTTTCCCAAAATCTGAGTGTATTTTGCTTTGCTTATGAATAGAACTTTTTGAGAATTTAATTTATGTGTGAAAAGAAAAAATGGAAGAAAAAAGGTTAGACAAAGTCGTCGGTGAATGAATATCCGCCGAAATTATTTGAAAAAAGACAAAGAAAAAGGAAAAGGAAAAAAAAGTAAGAAAAAAAAATAAAAAATAATCTGAATTTTTTTTTTTTTTTTTGCTTCTCACTCTCCTTTGGGACAGTGAAATACACACACTCTACCACGTCAACGTTAAGGGTGTAAATAATTCCATTTAAAATAAGTTTAGGGGAGTAATATGATTCCTGCAAAGAAAAAGTGTGTAGTTGAGAATCCGGGTATAGCTTAGGGAGGTACTTATGCATTTTCCCAATATTTATCTTAAAGATGATAGTGCACCCATGTTGTTAAAATCCTGAATACGCCTCTCATGTTACACTTTCACAAATTAATTGATATGTTTCTTTCTGTGATATTTATACCAATATGCTTTAATCATTTGAATTGTTCTATTTTATAGGTGAAATGGTTTTCTGGCCACTTAAACTTGATGGGGTTTTAAAAGCCGATACATAAACTTATAACTTTCCCATTTAAACACTCAAACTTATTTTTTCCATAACTAATAAACACATTTGACCATGTCCATGTAGCGTCAGTTGGTCCTAATCAGCAGCCCGCGTGAGGAACACGACGCATAGGAGCGTGAAAACCCTCTTCCCAACGCCCAATAGTACAAAATTGTATACATATTTTGTTTTCCTTAAATACTCCTAACAATTAATTGGAATGCTTGAATAGTACAGGTTTTTTTTTGTCTTTTTCACAAACATTAAAACCCATCATAATTTTGCACCCCCATGCCCCGTTCCTCTCTCCCCAGTTTCTCTCTATTCAGAAACTCTCGTTCTCCATCCTCTTTACTTACGCCATAGACACTCAGAAAGAAAAATTGATAAGCTCTGTCTTTCTATTTCTTTCAATATACAATGTGCCAACAGAAATTTTAAATATTTGAGTAAGTGAAACAATATTTCTTCACAATTTACCACCCATCTCAATAAAAGAACCCAAATTACAATCTTTCATTTTTTTCAACCCCACTCTTTCTAGATCTGCAATTTTCGATTTGATAAAAATGATGGGTTAGTGCCGTCCAAATCTGATTCTATATTACTCTAACTGCTGAAGCTTCTTAAAAAAAAAAACTAAAAAGGAATGACAACAATGAAGGAAAAAGAAATAATTATTGTCCAAATGATATTCTAATTTGTGTTCTGTTTATAGGTTGCATCCATTTTATCAGTTTAATATATTTGCTTGTTGAGATTATCATCATTGACATGAAAAGAAAAGATAGAGAAAAAGAATTGGGCAGGCTTAGTTTTTGGACTAAAAGACAGTAAAATCCCTCCTGCTAGTGTGTTGTTAGGATGCTGCTAGGGGACCAGGGTTAGGGTTTTCGCGCCCTTGACGTGTAAGACATCCATTGGTCATTTGCTAACTAGATGGACATGTATGTGTATGTGTAATACACGCGCACATGGTCTCTTGTCAGATGTATTTATTAGTTATGGAAAAAACGAGTTCGAGTGTTCAAATGTGAAAATAGAAAATTTATGTATTGACTTTAAAAAACCCGACAAGTTTAAGTGGCCAGAAGCCATTTCGCCTATTTTATAATCTGAAAAAGTATCATTGTCCACTGAAGAAATAAAAAGAACTGCGTCTCTTTGATTAATGCCAGCCTAGACAAACCAAGGCCACATAACTTTGGATAACGATTCCATGGCCTATTCCAAAACATTATCCACGACAACACAAAAAAGTAAAGTAAAATTTTAAACTACAATTCTTTTGATCTTTTCTTCATTCTGATTCTTGGATCAAAGAAGTAAATTATTATACATTGAATACAACCAAAACAGATTTTAACCAAAGCATTGATCTGTTGGAAGTGGCCCAGGAATAGAACCTTGATCCAAGAACTGCAACCCAAACACAACCAAAATGGCTAACAATGACAAGTATGACAAGCCTTCAACTGCACCCAACAAACCAAATGGTCCATTGGGCAAACCTGAGCCAGTTTTAGACTTAGTGTACAATGACCAAGCCACAATTCCAACCACAACTAAATAACTCACCCCTTCAAGTGCACCAATTGAACCACCAGGTCCAGGTGGTAGACCACACCCTGTTGTTTTTAATGTGTAAAGAGACCATCCAATTACTGGTGTAGATATTAGTCCACCTACTATAGCAATTTTCTCTATGGAACTTGAGGTTTCGCTGCTTTCTTTAGCCATGGCTTGAATCTTGAATAGTGAGGGGGAGTGAGTTGTTTTGGGATTAACATAGTGATTGTAGTTGTGTTTTTGTGATGGAAGATACTTTGGGGATGATGGGGCTAGGAAGATTAACATTGTTAGACTTCAAAAATGAGTTGAGAGAGAAGGGATAAAAGGTAGTGAAATTTGAGTTGCTGTGAGGTGGAGAGTGGCTGTGTGAAATAACACAAGTACAGATTTATTTGGTCGTGTAATGGCAAATTATCTGGGACGTCTCAATACAGCTGCAAGATATTGGCATTCTTTGCTATTTCAAAAGTAGTATAGTATTATTTTATTTTATATAACGTTTTTCCGTTAAACACAACTTTTTAATATATTTGAAAATATTTTAATTATAAAAAGTTGTCAGTTCTAATACCTTTTATTTAGTTCTAGATATGTGAATTTTATTATTAAAGGATTTTTTTTTTTAAAAAAAAAAAAAAAGATGTCTGAATTAAGATAAAAATTAGTAAAAGATTTGAACGTCATAAATCAAATACTTCAAATTTTTTAAACGAAGGAATAGCACTTTTTTAATTGTAAATAATAGCATTTCATTTGTTTCCGCCTCCTCTATATCTACCGTACTTCAACTTCATAAAACTTGCCAGAGCACAAATAAGGAAAATTACATAAGTTGCCACGGACCTATGGCCCAAATTCGGTTTATACATTTTCTGTGGACCATAATAACCTTACACACGTAACCTTTCTAAAGTGTGTCTAGTATACACCTCCTTTGACCAGGTCTAAGCGTGTGTAATACAAACTGGACCAAGCACGTGGACAGTATTTCAAGACAATTAATAAACGATCAAAAACATATTCCAACGACTCTTTTTATAAGATTAAAAGGGCCTTAACCCATTTCTTTCTATACTAGAACCCGATTTTCATCTTCTTCTTCCTCCTTGAAAGCTCTAAATTGAAGAAAATTTTATCTTCTTGAAGCCAAAATTTATTCCTCTTCTTGAAGCTCGAAGCCAATATTACAATCTTCTTCTATTTCTTTCTTCTCTTTTTTGACATAAGGATTAAATTTCTAGGGCTCAATTTTAAGGTTTGGGAAAATGTATAATCTGAGAAAATTTTGCTATTGTGGTGAAGAAGTTGTGGTGATACAGTCATGGAGTGTTGATAATCCGGAGCGTCGATTTTACGGATGTCCATTTTATGAGGTAAATATCAATTGTATTTTTCTAATCGATTTTATATTCCGTAATAATTTTTTCTCTTCAATTTTTCAGAGGGACAGTCGATCGGCATGTAATTTCTTTATGTGGTTTGACCCCCCAACTCCAAAGCACTTGAAAATGGTGATTTTGGGGCTGCTGAAGAAGAAGAAGAGGGCATTTGATGCATTGTTGAAGGAAAATAGAAACCAAAGAAATTGGAGGAGATTGTGTGTGCTGATTTTAATTGCAATTGTGTTGAAGTTGATTGTGTTAGGTAGTTCTAAAGATTGTTATATAATGTAAGAAAATGAATGAAGTATTTTGGTAGATTTTGTATCCCTTTTGTTAGAAATGAATGAAATCTTTTGGCAATTGTTAACGTTGTTTTGTTTGAGTTTGTTGCTGTGTGAGTTGAATGATTTTTTTTGGCAATTATTAATGTTGTTTCGTTTGACTTTGTTGCTGTGTGAGCTGATAGTGCAGTTAAAACACACCTCAAATTGTGACTGATAAAACACTGAAACACAGTCAAATAGTGGCTGATATACAGCTCAAATGATGAAATTTTTCAGAAATAACAGCATACAAAAATGACATCACAAATGCTTAACAACATACCAAAATAACAGCATTCATACAACACTAAAGACACATCTGCCCAGAAATTATCAAATAACACTAAAAATATATTTCATCATAGAGTAAATGTGTTCATTACAGTCACCTAATAGCAGCAGCCTGCCTTAACAAAAATATACGCTGCCCAGTTTTACAACATACTAAAATAACAGCAGGCTGCCTTAACAAAATAACAACACTAACAGTAAACCTAAATAGCAGTTCCAAATTAACCTAATAGCAGTTCCAAAATAAATTACAGTTCCAAAGGAAAATTACAGTAGTTCCAAAATAAATTAACAGTGACAATAACAGAATTCAGTGGTTGTTCTTGGATGGCTGGGATGATGAACTTGCTTGACTTAAATTGGATTGAGATGCGGCAGTTCTGGAACGAGTTGCAGCAGTTCTTTCAAGTTGTCTTCTAGTAATGGTTGGTCTACCATTCCATTTTACACCACTTCTTGGCTTGTATGCACACTCCAGAATACTTGTCGAGGACCTATTTTCACCACCATGAGAGACCACTCTTGGCTTACCTCCACCAGACTGCCAAAAACAGAAAATATTCAGTAAAGTTGTTAAAGCAAACAAGATATAAAATTAACTTTGAACTACTTACAGAAAAATTTGTGAACCCAATGCTTGATTGAAATAGTTCAAACCCAGAACTTCCCCTACCACTACCAGTTCCTCTTCCTCTACTAGCAGCAGTTCATCTTCCTCTACCAGCAATAGTAGGGGAAGAAGTAGTTGGAGTTGAAGCTCTACCAACAGTTCATGTTCCTCTTGCTCTACCTCTTCCTCTTCCTCCACATCTTTGTATATATGAAGCATTTGCTGGAGTAGAATCTGCATTCCTTGCTTTCTTAGGGCAGCTCCTCTTGTTGTGTCCATATCCACCACAGTTTGAACATATCATCTTCATACCCCTTCTTAAAAGCTTTCCAGAAGTAGGATGTTCAGTTTCTTCTCTTCTTCTTTGGTCTGCCAGGCATCTTTTTAATTGGTGGGAATTCAATTGGTGGATTGGTAGATGTTGGCCACATTTGCATGTTTGGCACAGGCTGGATGAATATTGAATATGCCTTCAGATAGGTGGATTTGTGGTACCAGTGAGATATGTAGTTAATTGGGTCAAGGTTCCTGAAATGCATAGCAGCAATGGCATGAGCACAAGGGATACCCTTTAGCATCCATGACCTGCATGTACAAGTTTGAGCTTGCATATTCACAATGCTTCAGCAACACTCTTAATGAGGTATTCTCAACCTCATAGCCATATTCACCATTCCACTTAATTGTACACCTCATAGATTGGGCCATGTTATCCTGATACACCTTCATAGCAATTGGGGATATATCACATATCCATGTATCTGTAAATTCCCTCAACTTTTCTATTCTCTCCATCATCTTCACTCTAATTTCCTCCAACATTGTGATAATTGTCTTGTGCCGAGCAGAAAGTATCCAAGCATTAAATGTCTCGCATATATTGTTGTCAATTATATCACATTTCTTGTCACAGTTGAAGTATGCTCTGCACCAGGTTTCCTTGTTATACCTCAAGAGGCTCTCATATATCCCATTCCCAAGCATATTCAAACTGTCCCGGTGAAAATTCAGTTCTACCACACATGATGCTCTAGCACACCTCCAGAAGTTGTTTCTCCTCTCTAATCCTCTCCAATCTTTGGACCAGTTTGCTAATATATGTTTGGCACACCACCTATGTTCACTTTCAGTCAACACTTCTGATACAGCTTTAAGCAATCCCTTAAACATAAAAAGAATTGAATTAGTTGCCAACAGAAACAGAAATTAGAAAAAATAAATATTGACAGAAAACAGAAACAGAAGAATATATTCACCTTTTGCATATCAGACATGATAGTAAGATCCCTTCCATCTTGAAGCTCTAAGTCATGAGTCACACACTTCAGAAACCATGTCCAAGTGAAATTGTTCTCAACCTCTACAATGGCCCAAGCTATAGGAAACATTTGATTATTTCTATTCTTTGATACTGCTACAAGAAGTTGACCCTTACAAATGCCTTTCAGAAAACAGCCATCAAGGCCAATTATCCTTTTGCAACCTTCAGACCATTCTTTTTTCATAGCATAGAAGCAAACATAAAATGAATTGAAGACAAGCTTGCCTTCACCTTGATCTTCTACCTTCACAACACAAGTTGTACCTGGATTTGTCTGTAACAGAATATCTCTATAATCATAGAGTCTCTTGAACTCAACATGCACATCACCTATTATCTCCTTCAGAATTTTTGCTCTAGCTCTATGTACAGTAGACCTACCAATATACATGTCTAGTTCATCCTTAATGAGTTTCTTTAGCTCCCAAACTTTTATATTTGGTTGACACACAATCTTATCTATGTAATTCTTTGCTAGGTATCTGGAGTTGCAAAACTTGTTTTTATTTATTTTGTAACACTTGTGGACAGGACAATACCTTTTTACCTTAAAATTGTTGAATCTGCCAACTTTGTTTGCAGACAAGATCCATGGACATTTTGGATGCATGCATCTTATCCTCACCCTACCAGGTTCATTAGTATACTTTTCAATTTGAACTCTTTTCTGAATTGCATACTTACTAACAGCAAACCTAAATTGTTCAACACTCTCAAAAATCAGCCCTAACTCCCATGTTATTTTCTTGACAGTTGGATCAAATATCAGGGCTTTCTTCCTCCTCTTGGCAACCATTTTCTCCTTATGTTCTTCATCAAATTCATCTTCACCATCTGAAGGAAAACTTTCAGCATCTGAAGACCCAAAGTAAGGCTCATCTGTCAGGTTCATTAATATACTTTTCAATTTGAACTCCTTTCTGAATTGCATACTTACTAACAGCAAACCTAAATTGTTCAACACTCTCAAAAATCAGCCTTAACTCCCATGTTATTTTCTTGACAGTTGGATCAAATATCAAGGCTTTCTTCCTCCTCTTGGCAGCCATTTTCTCCTTATGTTCTTCATCAAATTCATCTTCACCATCTGAAGGAAAACTTTCAGCATCTGAAGACCCAAAGTAAGGCTCATTTGTCCCTACTAAGCTTGTGTACCTATCTTGCTTGCTAGCAGTTCTTAATTCATCAAAACCAATATCAACTCCTGCATCACCTAGGTTAATATCACCTCTATCATTTGGCCTTTCACTCCTTTTCCTCCTATACTTTCTCAGTTCATCCCTACACTCTACAAATTCTTCATGAACATCAGATCCATAATCCTTATCATCAGGAACATGTAAATCTACTCCATCACTCTCATCACTATCACTATTGTCAAAGTCTGAATCATTCTCATTGTCATCCTCACCTTCACTATTATCAAAGTCTGATTCACTATCTACTCCACTCTCTTGTTCTCTTGAAGGTGCAGGGGCAGGAGCAGGTTCAGGAGAAGGGGAAGGGGAAGGGGTAGGTTCATGAGCAGGGGCAGATTCAGATTCACTATCTTCCTCTTCTTCTAAGACAGTTGTGCTCTTAAAAGCTCCACTATTAGACCCACCAACCCCTTTACTAGCCTCATTTATGTCAACAACACATAAAGGGGCAGCATGAGTCACATAAATATTTAAGGTATCCCCATCTTCCAATTCATTACAAATGTCTAAAATATCCTTTTCTATGAGAATATTTACCAATTTATCTGTTCTATCCATTGTACAAATATACAACTCAGCCACATTTTAAAAGTCATAGATCCTAGTGTAGTTCATCAGTTCAATAAGAGATAGTAAATCCACATCTACATCTAAAGTCAATGTTTGACTACCACCCACATAACGAGCAAAGTTACCAGGAACTAATACCCCATCATGGTACCACCTGAGGATAATGATTTTAAAAGACATTATCTGCAAACAAATAAGGGATAAATAAATGGACTTTCCACATGCAACAATTGAAAATAAAGAACTACAGATGAAATATAAAAGTGGAGACAAAGACAAGAGCATATCACATTGTTCAAAGCAATGTTATTACAATAATCAGTTAAACCCTAACTTTACACACGGTTTGCAAACACAAGACAAATCTTTTTTATAAAAAGAACTATCTGTAAAGGCAACAAGACGACAACTTCACAGTGATATCGACAATGACAAAAGATTCTCCTTTTAAAAAGTCCGATAACCCTAAGCAAAGCAGAAGAAATTTCAAAAAAAAAAACTAGGTTCAACCCACCCACTACTATAATAAACGGGTAATGCAAGAAGAAGAAAATTATTAACCTATTAACCGCATAAATCCACCTGAAATCCACGATGAAAGCGTAGCTTGAGATGGTCGCCGGAATCGCCTTTACAGTAGCTCCTTCTAGATGTATCGGATTTTGAGTACTGACTTGGGTAAGTTTGGTTTAACGCTTTTTACCTTGTGGGTCGGGTAGGGTCAGTTAGGGTCGGGTTAGTTATTATAAGGTAATGGGTTAAATTTAAGTAAAGTCAAACGCGTGACATACACGGATGTCTTATTAACAGGATCTGATCAAAGGAGGTGGGCACTAGATACACTTTAGAAAGGTTTCTTGTGTAAGGTTATTATCGTTCACAGAAAGTGTGTAAGGAGAATTTGGGCCAAAGGTTGGGTGGTAAACTATGTATTATCCCGAAAAAGTTGCAATAAGTTAATAGAGAACGGACAACGTAAAAATAATCTATATTATTATTTATATTTGTCTATATCTATATTATTATAAAAGTACGAATATTAAAACGCTAAATATTGAATGACAAAAATATCCCTGAAATATTGACTGACTTTGATACCCTTCAAAATTGAATTATTTCTTCAAAAGAAAAATAGAATATGGGATAAAATTGTAACATTAGTGCCTAATATATAGGATTTTGAAACCAACTAACACAAGAAAATTTTTAAACCATAAAATAATTAACATGAATAAGTTTAGGAATTTGTTACCAACTAATAATAGAACTTCTTAAAGCCACCTGTCATTAGAAAACAAGAAGAAAAATTTCCTAAACCACGACATAACGTAATATAACCATGACATTCTAACTACTTGTTTAAATGCATGAAAGTACTTAACAAACACAAAAAATTAGAGTAAGTTTAAATTTGTAGAACATATAATTAGCGGTCTATCTTATTTTAGCTTCAAAATTAGAGGTAGTCTTTAAATAGAATTCTATTTTTTTTTCTTTATACCAAAATAATCGATGAATTTATATAGGATTAAAAATATACGGGGAAATTATTATGATTAGGACATTATTTTGTTTTTTCCAAGTGTCCTTCTAATTCAAATATTGACAAACTTTTATATCCTTCAAAATTGAATTATTTATTTAAAAAAAGAATATGGGATATATTGATTTGGTAGGTATGACGAACTTTTAATATATATACATTAATTTGCATCCCAGAAAAGATAACTCTCAATTGATTACTACTCATAATAAATCAATTTTCAAAAATAAATATACTAAATTACATCTCAATATTCTCTATGAAGATTGATTTGGACATGTACTAAACAATTTTGATTGACTCTTGTACTTTCTAAGAGGTTGGATTAATAAGAATTTGAGTTGAATAATTTTCTAGCATAACTTTTGTATACTATGATGTTATTTGTGGCTTGAATTATTTCCTTGTATTTTTTAGGAAACCCATAGTCCCTATAGGTTTAGGAAAACTCATTGTCCTAATAGATTTGGGAAAGGAAAACCTATAGTCCATGTCAAATTGGGAAACCTTTCTCATATATGTTTGAGACCTTTTGGGATCTATATATAGGGGTTGTAGTTGAGGATTCTATAGATTGTATTGTGTTTTTCTTCTCATCCATAGTGGAAAACTCTCTCTTCTTTTTCCTCGAGGATTAGGCTTAGCCGAACCTCGCTAAATCCTTGTGTTGATTTTTCTTCTCTATTTGTTTTGTGTGAGATTGTGTGCTAGTTAACCCACGATATTCCGCAACAATTGGTATCAGAGCAAGTTTCGGATTTTTACACATAATTTAGGGTTAAGATGTCTTCATCATCTTCAACAAAGTACGAAGTAGAGAAATTTGACGGAGGTTCTAGTTTCAGTCTATGGAAGATTAGGATGAAATCGTCCATGGTGTTACAAGGATTATGGAAAGCAATTGATGAGGATTTACGTGAAGCTATGAAAGAGACAAAGAAGGAAGACTTAAAGGAGAGGGCTTTGAGTGCGATCTTCATGAGCGTTACAAATAGCGTTCTTCAGGAAATTGCTGAAGAAACTTCTGCAGCAACGGCATGGAAGAAGCTGGAAGATCTGTATTCTAAGAAATCGCTGACAAACCGCCTCTACCTAAAAAGAGGTTATACAATCTCCGTATGAACAAAGGTACACCTGTTAAAACTCACTTTGATGAGTTTAATTCAATTATAATAGATCTGAAGAATGTGGATATCAAAATTGAGAGTGAGGATCAGGCCTTGATTGTGGTATGTTCTTTACCACAGTCTTATGATACTTTTACCGATACACTGCTATATGGGAAAGATAACATTTCACTAGAAGATGTTAGTAATGCATTAAAATCTAAAGAGTTTAAAAAGAGCTTTCCAGACAACAGAATTAAGGGCGGGGGTCTTGTGACTAGAGGAAGAACACAACAAAAGGACTTTAACAAGAAAAAGTCAATCATAAGATCAAAGCTAGAGCAAGGAAGCAAAACTGTTATGAGTGCGGGGAGCAAGGTCACTACAAGAGAGATTGTCCTAAGCTGAAGGAGAAAAGAGGGAAGCAGAAAATAGATAATTCGGCAAATATTGTTGACACTGGCAATAATTCTGATGATAGTGATTATGTAGGAGAAGTTTGTGCTGTGAGTTCTAATCATGGGCAAAATTCTTGGGTTCTTGATTCTGATGCTACTTTCCACATGTGTCCACACAAGAATTGGTTTGCAACTTACAAATAAATGAGTGAGACTGTCTATATGGGAGATGATAATCCATTACCAGTAGAGAGAGTTGGTAACATCAAATTGAGAATGTTCGACTGAATTATCAGAAACATTGAGTGTTGGCATGTTCCTTGGATAAAGAGAAATTTAATTTCTCTTTCGACTTTGGATGATCAAGGGTATAAATTTCACTCCGAGAATGAAATACTTAAAGTGTGTAAAGGCTCCATGGTACTCATAAAGGGTAAACTACATTCTAAATTGTATCATCTTCAGACCAGTGTAGTTGAAGGGGAAGCTAATGTAGCTTGTGAGAAAAGTGATCTGAATCAGTCTCAGTTGTGGTACTTGCGACTTGGCCATATAAGTGATAATGGATTGTCTTTGTTGAGTAAGCAGAATTTGTTGAATAGGTACAAAAATCAAGTTTTGAATTTTTGTGAGCATTGTGTATTTGGTAAACAGACAAGGGTAAAGTTCATCAAGAAGGTCGAGTACAAGACCAGAGACAAGTTAGATTCACTCTGACTTTTGGGGTCCAAACAGAGTTCCCTCCAAGAGTGGTGCCAGGTATTTTATGACTTTGATTGATGATTACTCAAGGATGGTGTGGGTGTATTTTCTGAAAAATAAAGATGAGACATTTTCGATATTTGTTAAATGGAAGACGATGGTTGAGAGGCAGACGGAAAGAAAAGTTAAGCATCTTCAAACTGACAATGGGTTGGAATTTTGCAATTCTGAGTTCGATAATTTCTGCAGCAGGGAGGGCATAGTGAGACACCGCACTTGTGTCGGAACACCACAATAAAATGGTGGTGATAGGGCACGAAGCATGCTTTCACACTCATATGTTAGCAAAGATTTTTGGGCTGAAGCAATCAATACAGCTTGTTATTTGGTCAATAGATCTCCATCCACAGCTATTGAGTTCAAAACTCCTTTTGAGGTATGGTCCGGTTCGCCTGCTAATTATTCAAATTTAAGGATATTTGGTTGTCTTGCTTATGCTCATGTGAGGGATGGAAAACTTGAGACGAGGGAAAAGAAGTGTATATTTCTAGGGTATGCAACTGGAGTGAAAGGTTGTAAATTATGGTGCACAGATCAAAAGACTCCAGGGCTAATTATCAGTAGGGATGTAACATTCAATGAATCTGCCTCACTGGACAGTCAGAGGGAGAAGGCAATAGCAAAAACAAATCGTGGTGTCAGTGACCGCATAGAGCTAGAAATTGAATCTCCACTAGCTCAGCCCAGTAGTTCTAAAGTAGAGGAAGTGGAGGAGGTGCAAAATATTGATCAAGACGATAATGTTAATGCACCTGCGCAACAACCTTATAGCATTGCAACAGGCATAGAGAAGAGAGTGATCAACCGACCGCAAAGGTTTGCAAACGTAGTTGATGGGAATCTTCTTGGATATACGAATCCAGTGGGATTTGCTTTGGCAGTTGCAGAGACCGCTATCTAGAAGCTATTCCGAGTATAGAACCAAATCGATGGATTAGTGCTATGAGTAAAGAGATTGACTCTCTTAACAAGTTTAGGTGTTTCCTAGACTTGGTTGATGCGTGCGAAAATGGATAGAGCCCTTACAAGGGCTGAGGGCAAGGTAGAGAGACGTTGTTCCTGTTGATGAAGAGAATTCAAGCCAAGGGGAAGATTTGTTATTTATGGCTTGAATTATTTCCTTGTATTTTTTAGGAAACCCATAGTCCCTATGGGTTTAGGAAAACCCACTGTCCTAATAGATTTGGGAAAGGAAAACCTATAGTCCTTGTCAAATTGGAAAACTTTTCTCATATATGTTTGAGACCTTTTGGGATCTATATATAGGGGTTGTAGTTGGGGATTCTATAGATTGTATTGTATTTTTCTTCTCATCCGTAGTGGAAAACTCTCTCTTCTTTTGGCCCGAGGATTAGGCTTAGCCGAACCTCGTTAAATCCTTGTGTTGATTTTTCTTCTCTATTTACTTTGTGTGAGATTGTGTGCTAGTTACCCACGATATTCCGCAACATATGATTCTATTCTACAAAATAATCAACGAATGCATTTTCATTGTGTGGCTAAGAAATTAAAACGTTTAGACATAAAAATGTGTAATACTCGAAACGTAATAACGCCTAACTTGTGATTCCAGAATATTTAGTTTCAATTTTTACTCCTATATAATGTCAAAACATTATTCATGACCTTGCTTGTATGATATATTATATTTTTATTTATTTTAAGTAAATAATTTCGTACTGTGTACGTATTCCATAGTATATGCAATTAAAAGTTTATTACTATCAAGTGTATTTCTCGTGCAACGCACGAACGTAGAGACTAGTACTATATTAAAAGTACGAAGGCCCTTAGCGAAATGTCGTTTGCCTTTTTTACCCTTTAAAAACATATTACATATTGGATAAAATAGTAATTTAAGTTATTTTCCTAATATTTAGGATTTCAATATTAATTATATTTTGCATATCAAATACTTCCTTATTTGAACTAGGTATGAATCCTAATTTTTAGGATTCAAAATAAGGTACTAAATTTTATCTTAATAAGACCGTTAAAGGAAAGAAAAACCACCAACATATTTTTAGCACGTTTATTTTCCCATACCTTTCATTAATAAGAGATATTGTGCCTATAACTTGAATTGTAAAAATTCAATAAAATACTATTAATGAATTCATGTTTACCTAGAAAAAACTAAGAGATTTAAAACTAACATTTTTTACTATTTCAAACATGATCTTTATCAACAAAAAGGAGAATATGAAGTCCCTCCAAATTTATGTTAATTATTATAAGAAATACTTCATTTAATAAGTCATTTAATTATTTTTCTAATTTTAGATATTTGAAATTAATAAAACTTAAGATTTTACTTTATATAAATCATACCCTAAATTATGTATAAATAATAAACAGAATAAATACAAGAAAGAATAAAAAGATTGAAGAAAGAGGACGTAAGTGATTTGAAATCCTTCTACAAGTCTTGAAGATGTAAGTAGGATAAAAACAACTTCTAATACCTCATCAATACTGATGTGATCCATTTTCTAATAAGTTATTTACGTTTGATTTATATGAGTTTTTAAATATTACGATAATTTAAATATACAAGACTATGACACTAATAATATTATTCGATATTACATTTTGAGTTTCAAAAGAACTATTATTATTATTATTATTATTATTATTATTATTATTATTATTATTATTATTATTATTATTATTATTATTATTATTATGCGAAATATTGAGCACAAATCAATAATAAACACAAAATTTATCAATTATTAGAACAAGATAAGTTATGGGATTTTTTTATTTTTAATTAATGATACATTTAGCTAAATATAAATGGCTTTCTTAGCTACAAAAATTAATTGTGGTTTCTAAAAGGACATTCAAATCTTAAATTTTATTGAGAAATTTTCAAAAAGCACTATCTTTTAGTGGTAATTAGCTATCTATAGATACCATTTGCTATATTACGGATTGTAGATACTTTTTCTATTGTTATAAGATGTATTTGATGCATTTAAGTTAATGTATTCATGAATACAGTAACAAAAATAGACGTGAATCGGGGAAATCCAGCTAATCAGTTGTTGTATTCGACTGTATTCATAGCGTGAAACATGAGATTACAGTTGGACAGATTATTGTATTCGACTGTATTCACGGCGTGAAACAGGGGATTACACTATTTTTAAACGGAAAGTGAATCAATTAACATAATAGACTCATAATATAACGCAACAAACTCATTTATAACACACAAAATTTGTATTCCCAGTTATAAAAAAATATTCTCAACCGAAAAATACCCCAAAAGTATAGCAATCTCCAGAAAAATTATATATTACATCTGAATACATAAATTATATTAATTAAAAAAACATATGAATACATTGATGGCATATAGCGAGACAGTGAATACAATGAAATACATAGAATACAACGGAATACATTGAAATACAATGAAAAAAAAGATAGTGAATACAATGAAATACATGGAATACAACGACATACATTGAATTACAATGAAGAAAAAGATAATGAATTCAATGAAATACATGAAAATACAGCGTGATACGTTGAAAATACATTGAAATATATTAACAGAAAATCAAGTTGCTCGGCCCCAAACTCCGTCATCTTTGTTCAAGAACAAACCCTAATTTCCGACGAATCCGTCGTCGAGCAAAAACCCTCAACTCTTTCGCCTTTCTCTCTCTTTCTCTTCACCGAATATCCCTGTAACTCATTAGAACAAATTAAAAGAATGGAAAAACCCTAGGATTGACCGAGTTGGGCAAAATTGATCTACTAGAACTCGTGTAAACCCTAGCTTGACCGAGGTGAACGGCAGAAGTGGCGGCGGAAGGAGGAGGAAGGTGGGAAGAGGTGGTGCGGCCGAGAGAAGTGAATTAGATTGAGCATGTGTTTTCAGGGAATGGGGGATGGGGGAAGAGAATGGCATGTATCAAAGTAGAGAGAGAAAGAAAATAGTGTAACTGAATAGCGTATTTAGTGGCTAAAGGGTAGGAGGTAACCAAAATTAGATATTTTGCTATAAACATTAAAAGGTATCTATAGAATATAATTTTTTTTAAATGGTATTTATTTAAAATAAATAAGGTGTTGACCTTTGCTACAGGAGGTAAAAATTCCAATTCCAATTTTATTTATGATATACAGTGATTCTTAGTTCTTTGAAATTTACAAAGATTTCTCTTTTGCTTTCCTTTTTTGTTTTGGAACACGTCTAGCATGGATGATTTTCCACCCCATTCAATTGTTTACAATTTGAAAAAATTATTGAATGAAAATATAATTATAATTAAATATTTTGAATTTGGTATGAACTAATCTTAAGAATTTGAATAAATAAAAACTAATTATTTCTTATAAATATTAAGAACGAAGCATTTGAATTAATTAATTGAAAAATATTCCAATTATATTATTTTTCAAATTTATCATAAAAGTAAAATTATTTTCAAGTTAAAACAAATTTTGGAGTACATAAATTTATTTTCATAAAGAGACCACTGGTGATAAAATCGGAAATAGAGCAAAATCGATTACCTAAAAATTCAAACTTGAGAAATGAGAATGAAATAGTAGAAAACAAAATATATTCAAAATGAATTGACATTAATTTTTTTATTTTCATTTTTCATCGATTCCAATAAATATCTCTCTATGGATATATATATATATATTGTAAAATATTCACACAACATTAGTTAGGTTAATTTGACGAATGTTTGAAAAATTGTGATAAAAGTATATAATAAATATCTGATCATTGTATATTTAGTATTATACAACAGAAATGACTAAAACTTTTGTTACATTTTTCCAAAGATTATGCCCTCCTTACATATCCTCCAACATAAAATGTTGATTGAACATTTTCCGCTTTAAAAATAAATTTTATATCGAACAAAATTAATAATTTTTCTAATATTTAGAATTATGGAGTTAACCATTACTGGAATTATTTGAATACTAATTCCGCTGATTGTGACATTAAAACCAAAGTATACACTTTTAATTCTAATTCTAAACTATTCTTTGAAGTAAATATGTCACGAATGATCATCTTTCAATTGTAAATTCTCTCACAAGCTTGCTTTCGTATCCTTTTAAATGTGTTTATTTTTTTTATTGCTCTTTAATGTGATTTTGTGATCTGATGAAAGTTATAAATTATTAGCTGCATGATTATATGTTTTAAGTTCTATCATTCAACACTATTTAGGCTTTCAAGGACTTGTTCTTGTTGAAACTGAAAAGGAAGCATGATAACTTGTAAAATTGAAGTTACAAAGTTATGAAACTGGAACAAAAATTAAGTTGAATTATGAACTAATAATTGAGAATTTTATGAGGCCTTTTTTATTTATTGAGTTAGTTATACCCAATCAATATTTATGATCATCTTCATAAACTTATGTTTTTATTTGACCACTACGTCGTGCACCTATTCCCTCAAGGAAATATAACTTTGTTTAATGACAATAATCACCCTCATAGCGTTCCCTAATTTTGAGGGGGGTTTTTTATATATATATATATTTGGGGGTGGGGGGGGGGGGAGTGCAGGAGTCCGGGTGAGGAAGGAAGAAATAAGGATGGATGTATTACCATTGATTTGAATTCAATAATCGAAGTTCAAGAAATTAAATACAAATCCAAGCGCACACACGCTGCATCTCTTTGTAACGTAATTTGGTACAAGTACAAATAAACAAACAAGAGGAATCCCATTTTGTCGCAACCAGCTTGTGAAGTTCACGCGCGTTGACAGCTTGGACCAAAGTTTTGATGGAAAACCCAAGGCAGGCCGAATCCTGCTATACTTAAGCCGGCCCAAACTCAGTACACTCATTGGCCTGCTCTACCCTTAATCACCTTCTAACGTAGCAGCTCAATCTATTCAAGGCGCATATCCATCATTTGACCACCCACAGTTTTGGGCTTCCAAGCCCAAAAATATTTTTACGAGGGCCAAAAATCTGCTTTGAAGATACCCGAGATGGCACAAAACTGATGGGCTGGCTAGTGGTATAGAATTTTATAACAGAATATAAGCGCGGATTTTCTTCTATCCCTTTTTTTGCGTATGGGACCATTGCTTTTTTTCTCTTTATTTTTTTTTTATCTAACGAAATTCTCGACCGGTTGGTACAATATCATTGCTCGGTCACATGGTTGGAAGATCAGCGAATAGGTGCAATCAACTGACACACAAACAGCTGCCACCTGGCACCACCTGCAAGTTGCCAAAAAAAATTAGATGTAAAAGTAGGCTGACAGCAAATTGCATGTGACATAATTGGATCAAAGGACGGACTCATCACAATGATAAACGGTCACACTTAACTGAGACAACTATCCACAAGACTGTTTTACAAGCCAATTAAAAACTATCCCCCAGGAAAAGCAAAGCGTCCTTTTTAAAATTCAAGAAAAAAGGCGGAAAACAAATTCTATCACTACTTCTATTGTTGAACTAGCAGAGGTTTTCTTTTTAGCTTTTCCCCAATTCAAATTCCCCTCCAATAACCTACTCATGAAGCGGATTGGATCTCCCCATCAACTGCCATTTGAATCACAACCCAACGGCCAATATTTACTAACGACCTTTTGAACATTTGTATACCTCTCAGACCTGAATTTCCCACCAAAACATGTGTTCTGTCCATGAAAAGACGTTCAACAGTCAACTACTTCCAGCCTCCAGACAAATCTATTCCTCAAGTTCATCACTTTCGTCAAACCCACCACAGATAAAGTCACTAACGATGCTTGGATGACTTTGCATACTCTTCATCATCATCTTCTTCACCACCATCATCATCATCGTCATCATCCCGCTTCCTCTTTTGAGAGGAGGAAGGTGGCACCTCTTGAACTTCACCATAGTCGTCCTCTTCATCTTCAACTTCTTCCTCCAACTCAGGATCTTCATCACCATTTACTGGCTCCATATCACTGCCTTCAGCATCATCTACTTCAATAGGACCAACTGGTTGAACAAGGTAGCCATTGCCATTATCTTCCTCCTGCCATTTAAATGAAAATTAGCATAGTAAGCTCCACAAACCTAGATAAGGGTGGTCAACTGATATACTGCAAAACCCTAAGATGCAAAATTTTAAGGTGATAACAAGATAATGATCACCAAATTAACCATAAAACAATTACCAAGGTTCAGATAAAATCAAAAGGCCATAAAACACATCTGTGGAAGTAGATCATTTAAATATGCAAACGAAGCTAGGCCAATAGAACTCAGAAAACATATCTTTTAGCAGTAAGAAAAAAAAATATAAAATAACCATTACGACACCAAGGCAGAAAAGTGGAAAGTAACATAAGCAGTGAATTCAACACCACCAAATTATCGCATATACCTTAGCAGCAAAATCAAACAGTCCTTTCCGGGAAAAAAAGGAAGATAATGATATATAATGACAGAAAAGGGAAAAAACAAAAAAACGAATTTTTAGTCAGAAAATAGAAAATCACTTGATGAAAACTAAGAAAATGCAGAATAGCACATAAGCAGCAGATTCGACAAGGTAACATTCCCTATACTTTGGCAATTGACATGGTCACCTCTACGGGATATGATGGCAGAAAAGTAAAAGTCCGAAAAATGAATTGGTCGGAGATCCATTAAAGTACATCAATTTAAAACCAACAAAAAGATGAAAAACTAAAAACACCATAATCCGACACCCCTTTTGTAAGTAACTGATAATACTATCTTAAGCCAGGAGGAGATAACCCCCCAAAAAAGAGGTTCAAGGAAGTTTCTTCCAAGAGAAACAAGCTCAATGGGGACAGGGCAGATCACAGCAAACTTTAGATTCCAAAATTTTGGAAATCAAGAGATTGTGCATAAAAACAATAAGCTATAAGGAAGAAAGGCGGAACAAAGAGATGGCACAAAAGCAGACCCACAAAAGACAAGGAAAATTGTGAATCTAGATCACTGCACTTAGAGCCTTAGCATTCAGTTTGCAAGTATAAAAATTGAGAGAGAAACTCTAAAGAGAATTCTCAGAAAATCTCTCACAAATCAAAATGTAATCCAACTGGAACCTTTTTTGCAGGCATGTTTTTTATGAGCATTTGCATGCACATTACTTGGGTAGAATAACCAAATTATGGTCAAGACCTCACACAAATAAATCGTGCCAAAAGTTATTCCCCTCTTACCAACTTCTGATTAATCCCTCTTTAGTCACTCTTCTGTAGAATAACACAATTCAAGCAGAAATAATATAAATATTCCACACCACCTTGATCTAATAAGAAATTACCACTTTTCAAAAAAAAAAGGATTCACAATATCAGCTTGGTTTCCAATGTGGCAACGGAAACCACCTGTGCACCAAAACTTCCAGGTTCATACTAACATGAAATTAATATTTCTTTTGGGGGTAATCTGATATAACAAGACTTTCTAACCAATATGCTACCAAAAATTACTGGTATTTCCAGCAACAATCATGTAACGATCAAATTGATCAATGGTTATGGAGATCAAATAAGATGACAATTCTTCGGCAGCAATAAGCACATGAATCACGCAGATTGAAGCAAGAAAATACCATAAATTAGAAAAGAATTGTCAAACATTGCAGGACATGCATATCTTAGAAAACAAATAGCAAGAGAAATTAACAAAAGTAACACACAAAATAAACAATCCACACAGTATCAAATAAAACAGAATAAATTACACTTAATATAGACTAGCAAGAAAGCCTTCTAATCAAACAACCAGCTATGACATATATCACATTAAAATGAAAACATAACTACATAAAACAGGAGAGATTTTCACCTCATCTTCAGCCTCCTCTTCATCATCGAAATCGCCATCTTCCTCAACACCTTGCTCCTCCTCCCCTGTCTCCCCATCATCATCCTCATCTGCATCATCTTCCCCCTGCTCATGCCCATCAATCTCCCCTTCAGTGCTATTTAACCTCCCCGTGCTCTCCGGCTCCGCAAAATCGCCATCATCATTATCAACTTCCTCCTCATCCTCTTCATCATCGTCATCATCATCATCGTCCTCGTCATCTTCCACACCATCCTCCTCTTCATCACTGTCTTCTATTTCATGAACCTCCACTACATCCTCCTCATCACCCTCTTCATCTATCTCCTCCACAAAATCCTCATCGTCATCATCCTCATCATCCTCCTCCTCGTCTCCATCCCCAACCGCCTCTACTCGAAAACCATTTGAGTGGTGAGTCGAACTCGAACCATCATGTTTCGACCCATTAATCCCTCGAGTTATCTCCATTTCTTCCTCATCAGCATCACTCTCATCCTCATCCACATCTACAACTCCTTCACTCCCAACCCTGTGTCCATTATTCATCCTGTAAGGCCGATCTTCTCCATCAACTTCCCCACTCCCCGGATCATCCTCTTCATCCTCCTCTTCATCTTCCTCCTCATCATCCGACTCCGGCCTCTCGTTCCCCTCCGCATCCATCTTATCCAAATACTTCAACGACCTAATCAATCCAAATACCCTAGATCGATAGTCCTTAACTCGCGTAACCGGACACTCATAAAGATCAAGCGACACAAGGCGGAGTTCAGCCAACGGGCGGAGATCGCCGATATCCTGAATCCGATTATTCGACAAATCGAGGTCCCGGAGTGAATTTAAACCAGCATCTACGAGGAACTCGAGGCCTCCGGCGATTCTATTGTCCGATAAAATTAACTTCTGCAGATTCTGTAGCCGAGGAAACTGTTCTAGCGACGAAACACCGATGTTTGCAATCGACAGGTGCTCGAGATTCTGAAACTTCTCAAAAATCGACGGAGGAGGTAACTTACCATGAATACACTTAACGGCTCCGTCTAACGTTAGGGTTCGCACAGAACCGAAGTTTCTCTCGCCGTCTAACGCCGTCTCCACCGCTCTCTCCCAAATCTCGTCCATTAATCAGAGCCAGAACTCATATGATTACGAATTTTCTAAAAACTATGGGACTAAATTGGAATATAGATAAAATTCAGGACTAGAAGTTAAATTCCACAACCTTTTCCGGTATCTTCTACGGCAAATGAGAATACATATAGAAAACCTAATTTTTCTTCTTTTTCTTTCTCTCTCTAGTTTCTCTCTCTAAAAACTCTTCACTCTATCGCTTGATATATTAGGGGAGGCGAGTCGAGAAAACTCGAGGCCGAGTCAGGGTTTGGGGAACAAGAGTAATCAGGGTTGAGTTAACTAACCCGAGTACAGGGTTAATATGTGTTTGTTGGGAGACCGACTTGCAGCCGTTGATTTTTAGAGACGCGGATTGATGACGTGGCTGGATATTGGACGGTAGAGATTGAAAGACGGTGTGTTTCTCTTTTCAAAAGGAAGGGCGTAGAGTGTAGGGTTTGGAAGACTCGTTTTGATTTCGGAATTGATGAGCCTGACACGTCACTCCTGACGTTAATATATATCGGGGAATATTTGAATATGCCTCATTATTTCTGTAATATCACGGAAATACCACTGACCAATAACACGAGAACCTATTTTCTTATTCTTTTAGTTTTAGTTTCATGACTTTCTTTTTTCCGTCTCACATAGAGCCAGAGTAGTTCGTGTCCTTTGGGGTTTGGGCTGCTATGAAATTAAAAAAGCCCTTTGTTTTTCCGCCTTTACCTTTATCAAAAAATATTTAGGATCTGTTTGTCCATAACAATAAAAATAAAATTGAAATATTTTTTTCAAAAATGTGTTTGTCATTGAAATTTTGTAAGTTCATAGAAATTTTTTCGAAAGTAGTTTTTTAAAATTTTCCATTCACAAGACTGTAATATTTTTTCAAGTGAAATGTATATACAAACATAATTTTAAATTTCAAATCCTATTTTTTAACTTAATTCTAAATACTATTTTTTTTAAAAAAAATTACAATTTTTATGTCCAAACACCTACTTATTTATTTTTTCAAAAATTCAGTTATCATATACAGCGATTCATCGTATATATCGACTCTCATAGCTACTATTTTCAGTCAGAATGGATAATCTTATTTCATCTAAGTATTAAATAAGCATATAGGAGTAATTTAATTTCATATCATATCAGCATGAAATAATTAAGCACATTATTGGGCATAATAATTCGTTAGAAAATTGTATTGGTCAAAATTTGGACTGGATTTAATAACTGCAAATGGACGTGGTCGAGAATTAAGCCGACTACGGCACAAAGGTGAGGAGTCGTCTTAAGAGGGATTAGCGCCGAGGTCAAGCAAGGAGTGTAGGGAAGCAATGGTAAATAAGTCTAGAATAGAAAAGAAAGAATATTATATTAGATATTCTGTACTTTTTAGGGTTTCTTAGGAATATCTCATATAAATAGGAAGGGATAAAGAACAAAAAAAGGATCTTCACCTTTCTGATAAGAACACATTGTAAAGGGTTGACTACAAAGAATATACAAAAGCTTGTCTTGTCTACTGACTATATTGTTCGATATAAGTTTTTTGTTCACAAGATCCAGAGATTCCTTATCCATATTCATTTCCTATAACTCCACCTTGTTATCAGGAAGGAGAATCATCCAAGTCCTTTAACATTTGGGTGATAAATTCCTCCTTATTACGTTTATTGCCATTATCCACATTTATTGCATGTTTTTATTACTATATTCATTAACAATCATTGAGCATTTGTAGTTGGTATACTACATTTTCAGATTCTACCCTACATCATTAATACTCCTAAACGTTAGATCTAGCGGTTATTATTTTTAACTAGGATCCACCCTCTATTTTCACATTAATTCGTTTTAAGAAAAGGTTTAGCACTTTTTTAGTAAAACAATTTGGCGTCATCTGTGGGGAGTTTCTAGTTAAAATTTTAGTTTCTTCTAGATAAAAAAAAACAACAGCCATCTCTTTCTCATTTGTACGAACTAACAATGGCAGGAAAAGGAGATGAAAGACTGAAAGCAGTAACGGATGTTACTGCCAACCTCCTGAACCACATCAACGAGGTTGGTAGAGAAGACGAGGAGAATGTGTCGAGCGCTACACCTAGGCGGAGTAACTCACCTCTCCCTCATTGAAGTATAACCGCTTCACGAGAAAGGGGAGCCTCCACGTCCACAGTTGAGGAAGCGCCACCAGCAGTGAAAAAACTACTGGAGGTGTGGCTAACAAGTACTCTAAACAACATACTCGACAAACTCGTTCAAGGGGTGAATGGAAGTGTCGCACAAGAGGACACCACAACAACAACCAACGAGAACATTGCTCCCCCAACAGGTAACACTCACACCACTATTGATGCAGGTGATAACGCGTTTGCGTCCATTCTGAAGAAAATGGAAGAAATGGAGAACGAGAATAAAGCGCTCCGCGACCAAATGAGGGAGCATCAAGAAAGGGTTGATAAGATATCGGGCGCCCCGAAACTGCTACCAAAACGGGACATCGGCTGGTTCGTTGAACAACCGTACAGCGAAGAAGCAGCCCCACACGCCATACCCAAGACCTTCAAAATGCCACCATATTTGAAGATATACGATGGCACAACAGACCCCGAAGATTACATCATTCGTTATGTCACAACAGTAAAAGATAACGACCTCTCAAAATAGCAGGTACCATCAGTGTTGCTGAAGAAGTTCGGCAAAACCCTAATAGGGGGAGCCTTAACATGGTACTCATAATTACCAGTACGCTCAATAACAACGTTCGAGGAAATGGCCGCTAAGTTAGTCACCGCCCACGTTGAGGCTAAGAAGGCGGAGGCCAGGGTGAATGACATATTCGCTGTCAGATAATCACCTGGTGAGGGACTCAGGGACTTTCTTTCCAGGTTCAACAGAGTAAGAATGAGCTTGCCAAACGTATCAGAAGGGAGGCGGATGCAGCTTTCCAAAATGGTATAATTATTACCTTCATTGTTTAAGGATTGTGTTAATTACATTTAAGCATACCAAATTACCATTTATATACCATAATTCAAATTAAGGGTATAATTATTCCTTCATTTATTGTAGGCGTGATTTTAGGACCGTATTTTCACGTTATTTCGTTTACCCGCCTCTCTCTCCTCCCCCCCCACACCCCCTACGATTTACCTTCAGTTAATTCCCCCCCACCCCCCCCCCACGATTTACCTTCAGTTTTTTCCCCATTCTCGTACAATCTCTTCTCACCCACAATTACCATCACTTTCTTCTCCACTTAATTACCTTCAGTTGTATCCCCCACGATTTGAATTCACTTCCATCTTTGTCTTCAACTCCTAAATCATGAAAAAAACCAACACTCCCAAAAAAATCATCAAAAGCTATATTAGCTGATATTCCAACCTTTGATTTGGGTGTTTTAACACCAAATCACCACCCAAAAACCCATAATCGATGCATGCAAGTGAACAAACTACTGGTATTTCTTCTCCTAGAAAAATTCGTGCGGAAATGAGAAGCAAGCATTTGCACGATGTTGATGCTGGTGGAGTTGATAAACTAGTCGAGAAACAACTCAAACGCAAGGGGAAAGAGTTGAGTGTAGATGACGATTTTGTAGATGATTCCCCCAAAGTTCCATCTGTGAAAAAACCCAAGGTCTCTCCTTCTTCATCAAAACCAAAAAAGAAGAAACCCTCAAAAAAAGTACCAAAATTGGTTCACCAAAAAAATTTCAATAAAGGTAAACACTATTTATTTTTCCTCATTGTTTTGTAGTTTGATTTTGGTTGTAAAAATCTGTTGTTCAAGTGTTAATTTAGTGTTCAAGTGTTTTTTGGCCAAATATGGTATTGTCCTAATTTTATAGATTATTTGTCGCAATTTTGTAGGTTTAATGGAACTGTGATTATTAGACAGTCTATAACTGTAGTTAGTTTGTAGTTGATTTGTAGTCTGATCGTTAAATTGTAGAGATGGTATTTTTCATTGCAACCTGTATTGCTGCTACATTTAACTTCATTCTAAATACAATTAATCTACATTTTGTGAGTTACTTGAAGTAACTGTTACATTCTGTAGATAATGTTTACACGTGCATTGTTCTTCTTTGATTGTTCAAGTGTATTTTGGTAAAATGTGGTGTTGTCCTAATTTTGTAGATTCTTTGTCTCAATTTTGTAGGTTAATTGGAACTGTGACTCTTAGACAGTGTATAAATGTAGTTAGTTTGTAGTTGATGTGTAGTCTGATGGTTAAATTATAGATATGATGTTTTTTATTGTAGCATGTATAGCTCATATATTTAACTTCATTCTAACTACAGTTAATCTACATTTATGTGAGATACTTGAAGTAATTGTTACATTCTGTAGATAATGTTTACACGTGCATTGTTCTTCTTTGATTGTTCAAGTGTATTTTGGTAAAATGTGGTGTTGTCCTAATTTTGTAGATTCTTTGCCTCAATTTTGTAGGTTAATTGGAACTGTGACTCTTAGACAGTGTATAAATGTAGTTAGTTTGTAGTTGATGTGTAGTCTGATGGTTAAATTGTAGATATGATATTTTTTATTGTAGTCTGTATAGCTTATATATTTAACTTCATTCTAACTACAGTTAATCTACATTTATGTGAGATACTTGAAGTAACTGTTACATCCTGTAGATAATGTTTACATGGGCATTGTTCTTCTGTTATTGTTTTGTAGTTATAGGTGTGGGTAGGCTGTTCTTCTTCTAGTTATATTTTGTATTTGTCATGTAGTTATATGTATATTACTGCTTCCTTTTTATGCAAACTACTAATGTTCATTAATTTTATATTTTCTACAGAATGGCCCTTACTTTGCACAACAAAATGTTGATTATGGTGTGCTTAGATTCCACAGTTTGTGTGATCCTAGCATACCTAGCCAGATACAAGCTTTACTCTCTCCGAATGCTTTAAGGGTTTTCAGAAAAACTTGTTTTGGTTACTTATTAGGTCTCCCCACAATCTGTATGCAAAACCAATCACTTCATCTTCTGATGAAGTATGAATTGACAAAGTCTACTGACTCATATTTTTCAGTACTATTTAAGGGTGAAAAATTGAATTTTTCCTTGAGAGAATTTGGGTTGATAACTGGTCTTAATTGTGTGAATAAGTTTTCAGACTATGGTTACACTTCCACCTATGTTAGCCCTTTAATGAATACATATTTTCCGAACAAAGAAAGGGTTGAGAAATGGCATTTGAAAAATGTAGTGACTAATAAAGCATGGGCAAACGATGTGGATGCGGTGAAGTTGTGCATTCTTTATATGTTGGAATTTTTTGTTTGTCCTTCTGATAAAGACCATGTGACTTTCATAGACAAGTTTATGTTCTTTCTAATAGAGTCTGGTAATTTTGAGTCATACCCATGGGGTATCAAATCCTTCAAGCAGGTTATTGAATCTGTCCGACATCGTCTTAATCCCCATGTACATTCTTATCTGATACGGGGATGCTCATTAGCCTTGCAAGTGTGGCTATATGAGTGTTGCTCGTCCGTCAGCACCGAGCTTGCTACGAGATGTTCTGAATCTATACCTCGCATTTTAAGATGGTCAGCTACAAAGGGGCAGATTTGGTTAACTGCAATTGAAGAGAAGATGATCAAGCCTGAGTGGATCAAGGTATTTTTTTCCACTTTTGTATGATGCTACAATTACATTCATAATAACTACATTGAATCTACATTTTTTTTGTCACTTGAATTAACTGTTATTTTCATCATTCAGTTCACAAACATGATTGAATCTGGAGAAGAGCTTGGAGTGCTTAATCTGCCAGACAAGATTCAATATGAAGATGAACATGGTGCTCAACCATCACATGTTCCAACTGCTGCTTCTCCATCATTTGAACCCAAATATACAGATTGTCAAGAGGACATTGAATCTGTCAGTAGCAAGCTCAGGAAGTTGGAAAAGGGGATTGTGCAGGTATTATGAATAACTACAATATATTGACATAATTTGCTACATTTTGACTTCATTACATAACAATTATAGTATGTTATACATTGTAGTTAATTTGTGGTATAAATCTATAACAATTATAGTTTGTTGAATTGTAGTGTAACTGTAGCAGTTAGAATAAGATTACCAACTAATTATATATTTAATTTTTAGGTTGATGGAAAGTTAGATGCTTTTAGGAAGGCTGTTTTTGAGGAACTCTCAAGCCTTCGAGAGTTCATAGATCAATCTTTGAAGGGTGTTATGAATGTGATAAACAAGAGGTTTGATTTGGACGAGTCAAAGGTAAGAATTTACATATAATTTTGTACTAAGACTAATTAAGACATATGAATAAAGTAGTCTCAAATATTCCCCAAAATTGTAGTTTGCTGGTAGTTCAACAAAAAATAATTACCAACATCAAGGAGAGAACAACCAGCAATTCCAGTTCAATGCTGGTGATCAACTGCATAGAAGCACAAGCAATACAGGTATCTACAAAATTCCTACATACATATCTACAAATTTCAAGACAGCATTATTTAATTATACTAATCACTTTTTCACTATGTGTTGCAGCTACAATTTCTCCAGAACATTTTCAACCACATGTTGACTTATATCCTGACTTCCAAGAAGCAGCTGAGGCATATAAAGCAGGTACAGAACCATTCCTTCATTACAATAAGGTTTTTATGCAAAATTTTAATAATTTACACCTTAACTACATATTCCTACATATATCTACAATTCTCATTTCCAATTATTCATTCAAGCTGAAGTTTCAGCAGAACATCTACAAGGAAATATTGAGGAAGAACCAGTAATTGATGAAGTAGCTGAGGCACAACAAGCAGGTAATATATTCTCTATATTCTCTATAACTCCATAATACTATTCATAACTACATAGATCTACACTTATCTATAGAAGGTGAAGTTCCACAGTCGTCAATTCACGGTGTGACTGTGACTGAAGTTGTTCCTGAAGGCATTGATAAAAAAGTTATTCCTGAAGTTGTTCCTGAAGGCATTGACAACAAAGGTTTGACATTGGATGACTTTGAGCTGCCAGAAAACTTATCACAGTTGGTCATGTATGGCGAGCCCATACCAGATGAATCAACCCCTGTTCATCCCGGTAGAACCAGGCAACCGGGAAAACATGCACGATCACCTTTCACATCTTTGTATAGTTCTGGAGGCAGCACATCTATTGGACCTAAATTTTTTTACCTCAAGCACCCCTTCACAAGTGTCATAGGTGAAAATGTAGATCCTGAATTGACAGAAAGGTTCACCAACTGGTTATACATTCGTAGTGATAAAGTATCTAGGAGGTATGAATGCTTCATTTTACACTGTCTGTTCACCATTTTTATACTTTAAAATTGTAATTCATTTTGTCAATTTTTTGTATTTGATATTTTTTTATTATTACAGGAGGAAATATTACTTTTCCAAGAAGGATAACCAAATCAAGCCTTGGTTGGATTTTGGTTGTGAAAAGATTGATAAGAAGGACTGGTTTTATGCCCTTGCTCACCCCGGACAAGTCATCAATAACACAGTAAGTATAAAGAACAGAATCATTCACAATATCTGTTTTGTCTTCAGCTGTGTAGTGTAATTGTAGTTTATTTTTCAGCTATGATGTGTAATTGTAGTAATATTGTAGACAACATATATATGTTACTATATTTATGTCTCAGCTGTGAAATTTTGCTTTTTATGGACCTTATGTATCATATGTGATGATGATTGTATGTACAAACTGGAATTTTGGTACTTTTGACTGACTTGGAATCTCTGTGTACCACAACTGTAGTTACCTTGTAGTAATATTGTAGAGCTTGTGATTGTGCCTATTAATATTAACTGTAGGTTGAACTTGCTGATTATTGGGACCTTAAGTTAGGTGGTATGTTTCATTTGTTCCTCTGTATAGTGAATAAATGTAGACAGTGCATAAATATAGTTAATGTGTAGTTGTTTTGTAGTCTGATGGGTCAATTGTACATATAGTACTTGTTCACTATGGTTCATACAAACTACAATTAAATTACATTTTGTGAGGTACTTGGACTAACTATTATATTTCTGTAGTTATAGTATAGCTAATTTGCAGCAATCTGTTAGAGTTTTTAATAAATTCAAATTGTAGTTAATCTGTAGCTGTTTTGTAGACAAGTGTGGTTACACCGTAGCTTATTGTATATGTTTATTCTATTTTGGCAGCACATTGATGTTATTATGTATTATCTGCGAAAAAGAGGCAAATATGGCCCCAACAATAATACTAGGTTCACAACCACCGGATTGCTTGTTCAAGACAAAGATTGAAAGAATCTATGACAAGTTCATAAGTTCTCCACCGGAACAAAGGTATTCGGTTGTTAAACCCGAGGATGATGTTGGAGAATATATTCTTGGGTACAGAATTCTTGCTAATGTTGCCTGGGATCTTGTTGACTATGTGCTCATACCTGTGAACCTTGTAGAGAACTTCCATTGGTTGTTGCTAGTTTTTGACATAAAGGACAGACAACTTTATGTTTATGATTCCATGGTGAGAGCAAACCGTCATAAAACAGTTGAGACATTGGTTGACAAGTTTTCAATCATTATCCCTCTGTATTTGTCATGCACTGGTTTCTATGGTAAACGTAAAGACATTGACTTCAAGACCACAAAGGCATACATCGAGAAACCAGTTACGGACCCTCTCGACATACAATGGATGGTTGCTGAGATTCCACAACAAAAGGAAGGATCAGTGTAAAAAAATAATCTCCCTTTCTATATGTCTAATTATTTTATTTTAATCATTTGTTATATAATGAAAAATTCTCATCTTATGCAGCGATTGTGGTGTATTTGTGGCTGCATTTGCGGAGTATGTTAGCCTTGGAGATTTGGCAATCCCAAAGGAAGATCTTTCTGATATTGACCAACACCGTAGACGCTATGGAGCTCTACTGTGGGACTATGCAACAAAGAAGCAAGAAGATGGGTCAATCAGTGAGAGTGAGGTTACTGGCAGGCTAGCAAGGAGGAAGGGTGCTCCGGCAAAAAACGAGAGGACTAGAGTGCAACGAAAGAAGAAATAGACTATTGTGTTCCTAGTTTGGTCTGTGAAATTTGGTAGTTGAATTGGAAAACAATGTAGGAAATATGTCGTTTTGGTTTTCTACAACACTTTTTGTTGATTACATTATACTCGAGTACTCTGATTACATTTTTACAGCAACAGCTTTGTCTTACAATTTGACTTTAATCTTCAAGTTATTTTTATAAATACCTTCAAGTGGCAAGTAATATCTGTATATAACCGTCATTTGTTACACAGCATAAAGATAAAATAAATACAGGAATCATATAAATAATTTAGCCATCTTTTATCAACAAGGTTTATCAAAAAAATTCAATTTATCTACATTTAAACTACGTTAAACTACATTTTAACTACAACTCCTCTACATATGAATAACAGGACTACAGTTCTAACACAGTTAAACTACATATTCACTACAATCTGGATACAATTTACGTTGAATGCATTCTTTATTAATATCAGTTTTTTTGTATACAGTAAATATTAAAGTTTAACTATTCTATAAAAAAAAGACAACTTTAGATGCTTGACAGAATACATAAAAACATAAATAGTGCAGATACACAAATTGATGTTTATACTTCTTATTCATCTTCAAAAACTTAAACAATTAGACAAGAAAATCTGATAATTTGAGCTCACTAACATTTATTTTGAATAACTATTCTAACTACATGATATTCATTTCTTTTTCGGTGCATTCTTGCAAGTTCTTTTGTTATGCCCTGCACCTCCACAATTGCCACATGACACCTTGTATTTCTTTGACTTTATTTCATCAAATGTTTTATATCTTTCCTTGTGAGGTCTCCCTGGCTGCCTTTTATCTCCCGCCGGTGGCTTTACTACCTCATCCAAAATATGTTGTGGCACATCCCATTTGCCTTCATCAGGAAGTGGATTTACTGGCATTTCATAGGTAAGCAGAAGACTCTTCCTTGTGTAATACGGAGAGCAATAGTTTTTGTATGTTTCATTCCTATGCCTTAATGCTGCCAAAGCATGCGCACATGGAAGTTCATCAAGTTGGAATTGTCCACAGCTACATTTCTTGTTTTCTAGACACACAATGTACCGCTTCACACCATCTAACACAGTATGTATATGATCTGTTGAAGCCCTCACCTACAATTGAAGACCAAACAGAAATAATAATACATCAATCATTAAAATGGATTATCAACAATTTACCTACAAATCAGCAACAAATATATTACAGCTCATCTACAAACTATTATTACCGACAATTTGACTACAGTTTAACTACAATCTGGAAAAACTGCAGCTAGTACTTTTTTGATTCTACTGCACCAAAAAAAAATATCTTACCCTTAGTTTCTGAGATAATGTACTGTTGTCTTCCAATTCTTTGTTGTATTTGTGACCAAGGTATGTGAAAGTACCCTTTGCCTTCGATAACTTTTCTTTTGTCCAACGTTCAAGAAGAGTCCTCATATACTCAAATATATCAAATATTGGCAGCTCTCTTGCATCTTTTGTTACAACATTCAACGACTCGGCAATGTTTGACGTCATAGTAAAAGTTCTATTCACCGTTGCATGTACTCTTGACCATCTATGATAGCCAATATCATATAGGTAAGACTTTACACGCAGGTCTACCTCTTCAATCTTCAACATCCTTTCATTAAATTCATCCAGAGTGTATGACCGTGCTTGTAGCAAAGTACAATTCATGTAATTGTAGATGTCCCTTCTTGAATTTTGACCTTATATTTGTCCATATATGCCACATGCAAGAGTAGTGTGCCATGCCCGGATAGACAACTGATGTTGCCTTCAGTATACTCTCATGCCTATCTGAAACAACACACATTGAAGGTCTTTCACCATATGCCTCCTTGAATTGCTCAAAGAACCACTTCCAAGACGCGTCGTTTTCAGAATCAACCACAGCATATGCCAAGGGAAAAATAGTACCTACATTTTTAAGACATAAAATATGATTAAATAACAACTACAATATATATTGAGAATATAGACAAGTTAACTACATTCTTTTATATAACTACAAAATAACTACAACATAACTACAATTTAACTGCATTTTAAAGACTGTCTACAAAATAAGTACAAAATTATTCCATTATTTACCTGCTGCATCCATGGTGCTTGCTGTCAGCATAATCCCCCTGTAGGCTGACTTTAAGAATGTCCCATCAACCACTACTACCGGCCTACAATGTTGCCAACCATTTATTGATGTACAAAGAGCAACAAATGCGTATAAGAAGCAATCATCTGCTGCCTTCTTCAATTTAACAACAGAACCAGGATAATTCTTCTCAAGAATATAAAAATATTTGGGTAATTTGTTGTAGGAGTCACACGGATTCCCTCTCAAAAACTGTAAAGCTTTTTCCTTTGTTCGCCATGCTTGCATATAGCTTAGGTTCAGTCCATGTTCGGATAACATGTCAGTTTGTATGTCCTTTGGTGTGAAAACAGTCTTAGGATCACAATACTTTGGAACGACCATGCTACCAAGTACTGCTACAGTACGTTTGCGTTGTATGAATGTTTCGTCCATTAGGCAGCATGTGTGTTGTCGGCTGAAACTTCTTATCTTGAGCATTGTCGAATCATTAATTAACGTTGCCTTGAAATGCCATTTACAGCTTTCAGCAACATATATAAGCCAGTAGCTACAAAAGAAATACAATATTTACACAAATTTATGAAAAACTACAATTAACTACAAACTGACTACAATTTAACTACAATTTATAAAACCCACCTATCTTCAATCATACACTGATTTTGCTGATATATTATCCACAAATAACTACATACCTTCTATGACTAGATCTTTTTACTCTGAACTGGAACTTGTGCATCACTGAATAATTCTTCATTGCAGCAGCTACTGTTTGCTTGTCCTGATAAACTTGTCCTTCTTCAATATATGTTTGCGTAGATTCAGTTATTATTTCACTTTGATATTCCTCTATAGCTGGTGAGGATGGAAATTCAAGTAAGTTTAGGGATCCAGACGAACCTGCAAACAATAAATTCATAAATGTAGTTTCTATGTAGATAATTTTGAAAGCAACATTGCTTTATCCTTTTCAGTACTATGTGAGCTTTGTAGTTTAATTGTAGGTAATTGTAGTAATATTGTAGATAACATAGTAACACCATAACTCTCTGCAATGTCGAATCAAACATACCTGCACTGGTGCTTTCATTGTTGATTGCCAATTCCATATTGAAATCTCTTACGCTTATACATAAAGGATACGAACCTAAGTTTTTATTCTCCTTTTTGGTTTCCATGTAAGCACGAACCCCCATATCATTCCTAATCTCCATTGGAGGACAATTCTCGTTCACAATGTATTTGATTTCTATAATTTTATCCGATGTATCAATCGATAATTGTTCTGCAATTGTAGAACTGAGAATTCCGTAGCTTGCATTATCATCTACCACAATGGCATCAACTTCAAAATCTCTAAATCTGCCATAGTTATCCCAATTACCATTCGATTTCAGCATTATTGGGATTTTTGACATGATTTCGTGTAGTTGATAGGAAAAAAGACGAAGAAGAGATATAGTTTCTACAATTTGAATACTGATATCGACGAAGAGCAATTTTGTACAATTTGAGACGAAGAACAGATATAGTCTCTCTTCAGTAATTTACGTTTTTTGAGAATTGTAGTTGAGTGAGAGAAGAGAGATCTCTTTCTGTTGAGGAAGGAGAGAATTACGCAGTAATGAGATCTCCTTCAGTTTCAAAATTCGAATAAAATCGTTGACAGAATCACATCAGATCTGGTGCCTTCATTTTAGGGCTTTTTATGGCAAAATCTACCTATTTTTGGATTGGTATATAATTTGTAGTAAAAGTGTGGACTACACGGGTAAATAACAAATTATGAACATTTTTGGTAATAAGATTTGATATATGGTATGGTTAGGTAAAAATCCCATTAAAAAAGCCCTTTGTTTTTCCGCTTTTACCTTTATCAAAAAATATTTAGGATCTGTTTGTCCATAACAATAAAAATAAAATTGAAATATTTTTTCAAAAATGTGTTTGTCATTGAAATTTTGTAAGTTCATAGAAATTTTTTCGAAAATAGTTTTTTAAAATTTTCCATTCACAAGACTGTAATATTTTTTCAAGTGAAATGTATATACAAACATAATTTTAAATTTCAAATCCTATTTTTTAACTTAATTCTAAATACTATTTTTTTTAAAAAATTACAATTTTTATGTCCAAACACCTACTTATTTATTTTTTCAAAAATTCAGTTATCATATACATCGATTCATCGTATATATCGACTCTCATAGCTACTATTTTCAGTCAGAATGGATAATCTTATTTCATCTCGGTATTAAATAAGCATATAGGAGTAATTTAGTTTCATATCATATCAGCATGAAATAATTAAGCACATTATTGGGCATAATAATTCGTTAGAAAATTGTATTGGTCAAAATTTGGACTAGATTTAATAATTGCAAATGGACGTGGTCGAGAATTAAGCCGACTACGACACAAAGGTGAGGAGTCGTCTTAAGAGGGATTAGCGCCGAGGTCAAGCAAGGAGTGTAGGGAAGCAATGGTAGAATAAGTCTAGAATAGAAAAGAAAGAATATTATATTAGATATTCTGTACTTTTTAGGGTTTCTTAGGAATATCCCATATAAATAGGAAGGGATAAAGAACAAAAAAGGGATCTTCACCTTTCTGATAAGAACACATTGTAAAGGGTTGACTACAAAGAATATACAAAAGCTTGTCTTGTCTACTGACTATATTGTTCGATATAAGTTTTTTGTTCACAAGATCCAGAGATTCCTTATCCATATTCATTTCCTATAACTCCACCTTGTTATCAGGAAGGAGAATCATCCTAGTCCTTTAACATTTGAGTGATAAATTCCTCCTTATTACGTTTATTGCCATTATCCACATTTATTGCATGTTTTTATTACTACATTCATTAACAATCATTGAGCCTTTGTAGTTGGTATACTACATTTTCATATTCTACCCTACATCATTAATACTCCTAAACGTTAGATCTAGCGGTTATTATTTTTAACTAGGATCCACCCTCTATTTTCACATTAATTCGTTTTAAGAAAAGGTTTAGCACTTTTTTAGTAAAACAATTTGGCGTCATCTGTGGGGCGTTTCTAGTTAAAATTTTAGTTTCTTCTAGATAAAAAAAAAACAACAGCCATCTCTTTCTCATTTGTAAGAACTAACAATGGCAGGAAAAGGAGATGAAAGACTGAAAGTAGTAACGGATGTTACTGCCAACCTCCTGAACCACATCAACGAGGTTGGTAGAGAAGACGAGGAGAATGTGTCGAGCGCTACACCTAGGCGGAGTAACTCACCTCTCCCTCATTGAAGTATAACTGCTTCACGAGAAAGGGGAGCCTCCACGTCCACAGTTGAGGAAGCGCCACCATTAGTGAAAAAACTACTGGAGGTGTGGCTAACAAGTAATCTAAACAACATACTCGACAAACTCGTTCAAGGGGTGAATGGAAGTGCTGCACATGAGGACACCACAGCAACAACCAACGAGAACATTGCTCCCCCAACAGGTAACACTCACACCACTATTGATGCAGGTGATAACGCGCTTGCGTCCATTTTGAAGAAAATGGAAGAAATGGAGAACGAGAATAAAGCGCTCCGCGACCAAATGAGGGAGCATCAAGAAAGGGTTGATAAGATATCGGGCGCCCCGAAACTGCTACCAAAACGGGACATCGGTTGGTTCGTTGAACAACCGTACATCGAGGAAGCAGCCCCATACGCCATACCCAAGACCTTCAAAATGCCACCATATTTGAAGATATACGATGGCACAATATACCCCGAAGATCACATCATTCGTTATGTCACAACAGTAAAAGACAACGACCTCTCAAAATAGCAGGTACCATCAGTGTTGCTGAAGAAGTTCGGCAAAACCCTAATAGGGGGAGCCTTAACATGGTACTCACAATTACCAGTACGCTCAATAACAACGTTCGAGGAAATGGCTGATAAGTTAGTCACCGCCCATGTTAAGGCTAAGAAAGCAGAGGCCAGGGTAAATGACATATTTGCTGTCAGACAATCACCTGGCGAGGGACTCAGGGACTTCCTCTCCAGGTTCAATAGAGTAAGAATGAGCTTGCCAAACGTATCAGAAGGGAGGCGGATGCAGCTTTCCAAAATGGGTTGAAAGGGAATGGGTCAAGGGCAACCATAAGGTTGTTAAGCAGACTCATGAAATACCCTTCCACCACTTGGGAAGAAATTCACAATACCTATTGCGCCGAGGTAAGAGCAGATAAGGATGACCTCCTTTCGATAATGGATTATCTACACATGTGCTAGTCCAACGATCTGCTTATCAGTCTAACTCTTGCCTTTTGGTTTTGGGTTGACCAAGGAGCAATACACCTAGTAACACATTCGTATGCCAAAGCTTCCCTCTCAGTCAAGTCTTGTAGCGTCTCCCAATTTGGCTGGTAATAGTTGGTTGTGTATAAGTGTGTTGTAGTGCTTCCTTGTGAAGTAGAGTTGCTAAACATAATTGGATTTTTTTTGAATTCTGTAGCTATACGTCACGTGACTACATACAAAGATCTTCTTTAAAAAATGTAGCTTCTCGTAATCGCTTTATATTACCACCATTTCCTAGTGGTTACAATGTAAAGGTTACTTCCATAAGGCTCTTTCACTTTCTTTTCATTTGTCTTGCATCACGTGTTGCTTACTCGTAATCTTCAATGTGATATTATCTCAATGTCTCGACTAGTTATCCAACTATATGATCTGATTTAATTAACCTTACTTTTATGTACTCTACAAGCACCCTGAGAGTGGGCAAATTTCCCTTTTTCTACAGACTTTTAATGTCTTCAACTCTATTTAAGCTTGTCGATTCCGAGCGGTGCTCTTAGTTGTGCTACCTTACCATATATTTTCATCTGATAACTCTTATTGTAAAAAAACTCATTTTATGTTTTATGGCATCAAAGAGGAAGTCTTATAGCATCAAAGGTGAGGACATATTCCTTTTGTTAGAATAAATAAATAATGCTGGTATTCCTTGTAGATGTTCTTCTAACAATAATTTACCTGCTCTGCTTGTCCCTGTGACTAGATAACCTAGGTTACTTTTCCCCGATAAATGCATTAAGACGTCTCATTCTTTCAAACTTATCCATGTGGGCACTTTGAGGCCTTGTTCTATACCAACTCGTAATGATTTTAAGTGCCTTCTTGCCATTGATTGACAATTTTCTAGGGCTATGTGGGCTTGTCTCATGGGTTCCAAAAGTAATGATTTGCCCTAAGTTCAAGCTTATACTGCCGTGATTTCAAACCAAAGTGTGTCCCCTTTTCAAAAAGTCTTAAATAGGTCGGATTGGATAGGTTACGTGGTATTCTGCTCACTCGACTTCTAGAATAATTGACTATATCATTGTCATGTGAGGAGAGTTTTGCTACCCTTGGTATTGTATTCCACCTCCTTGGGTGGATAGGAGTGTCATTTGTCTTTTTCCACGGAGCATCATGTTAACCTTTAGAACGCCTCTAACCAATACATGATTTCATCCCAACATCTAGATGTCCTAGCTATGTGGTTTTACTCGTGAAAGGGTGAGAATGCCTTCGGATTTTTGCACATATCATGAGCATATTGATTTGGAAGACAAGTTGTCGTATCTTTAGTTCTCTCATATAGGATTAATTGTCAGGGAGGGTTAAGCTGTTTGAATTATGATAATCTCATAAGTGTTTAACTTCATTTTCATCCTCATGGGCTTATGACATAGATTCCTTATGTCAGCTAATGTCAGAAGTGTAATTCCACTTCATGTATTTTGAATCCTAAATCGCATTCAAGGTGCCAGAGTGTAAATTGATTTTTCCTACACTCTAGGAGACGACTGGGTCATGTACTTGAATATTCCTCCTTAATGATTCTTATTGCCAATGTACTACTTACCCCTATGCCTCATTTATGTAATAATTGATGTCGTCACAGTGATTAACCATGTCAGCATCGTTAGTTGTAACTTTCATGTCCCTTAGCATATAACCTCAGAAAGTACCCTACTCAGCGCATTAATGAATTCCTGGATAACTCCAGCCCACTCTTGAACTCTGTGTTCCTTATTGCATTAAATTTATTAGGTATTGAAGGTCCAAACATGTCAAATGGGGATCATCCCCGTATGATCACATATGTGTGATAGGTAGTTTTATGGACAGTTTATGATAGCACATCTTAGAGTAATCGTCGAAGGTCATCAAAGGTTTAGCATGAGTGTTTGAGTAAAGATTTAGAATTCAGGAGGGTGAACCGGTTATTCTCAAAATTTTCCCATGTAGATGTTATGTGAATTGATGATGAAGGGTACGTAAGCGCATTTCCCATTGGGTCGCACTAGGAGTATGATGTTTCCCCATAGTTGTTCCTCATGAATTTGTGTTTTCATATGTCTATGTCTAAGAAGGTAGGTGGAAATCATTTGTGTATCATCCTGGTGTAAATTATTGAAGGTGAATGTTAATGGATAGTTAGCTTATGCAAGGTATCTAGTTGTCATCCTTGTTAGATAAGTTTAGTGGTTGGGATTGCTTCCGTGAATGTGTTATGGCAAATCTTGTGACTCGAGGAGGCCACCTTGAAGGCCGAAAGTATCGTGGAAGGAAAATATTTTCGCTTGATTGTATATCAAAAAGCTTTGACTTGAAAGGTACCTTATAGGTGTTATGATTTACAAATGTGTAGTCCATGACCAGGTATCATCGTGATAATGTAGTGCTTGTAATGCTGAGGTTCGTGTTATTGATATATATATATATATATATATATATATTGTGGTGATTTATCGAGTTGTGGATGTATTTTTAGGATAGTTTTGGTAGTTCCCTGACAGGTGGATAGTCCTAGTTACAAAGGAAACTTTGATTTCAGAAATTTAGGGAATTAGCTAAATTTGGGATCTATGAATATGTTTCAGGTTGCAAACAGCAGAAGATTATACAAAGACTCCTAATAAGTGAACCTTGATCCTTATTCAAGGACGAATGATCTTAAGTGGGGGAGGATGTGAGGCCCCATGAAAAGTTCCACTCTAAGCCCGAAAGCTCGTAGTGGCAATTAGGAAGCTCGCCGCGGTTCGGACCTCTTTGGACTGATCTATGCACAAAAAGTCAAGAAATAATGTTTTCCAGAAAAGTGCGATTTTGCGGTCGCATAACAGGTATGCGGGCCGCATAATCGCCGCAAAATGAGTCAGTGTGTTGGTAAAATTTGAGGTCGACTATGCGATCGCATAACCAATATGCGGATCGCATAGTCGTCGCATATTTCCCCTTGGGATTTTGTAAGGGGCAGTTCTGCGGTGCATTATGCGACCGCAGAACGGGTATGCGGACCGCATTTCTACCGCATACCCAGATAGTGTGTTCAGGTTTTGGGGGGCATTTTTGCGGTCCATTATGCGGACCGCATGTCAGCTTTGCGATCACAGATCTGAGTTGGGGCTCCAGTTTTCTAAATTTTAAACCCGACCCACTATCGTTATCCTGTGCAATAGCTCATTTTGAGCCCATTTCCTAACATTTTTAGAGATAGAGAGAAGGGTCTAAGAGAGGGGAAGTGCTTCCCATCAAATTACTCCATTAATCCTTGGTAAATCATTGAAGATAATCAAGTGAGGGACCTAAACCCTCATCCCAAGAGGTAAGGCTTCATCACCTCAGCTCTCATTTTTACACATAGCTACAAAGGGTCATTAGTGAGGTAATTCATGGGGGTAAGGGGGTTTACATTGCATGCATGTGTTCTTGAAGAGTATGAGGAATTATAAAAGAAGATGCATGGGTAATAGGCTAGTGTAATCTTGCATAAAAGAACCATAAGGCCTTAATTAACACTAATTGCTCGGTAAAATACTCAAAAGAGCTTAGATTATGATCTTTTCTTGATTATGAGTTAAATTGTGCTATATTGCTTAAATAGATTGAAGTGCGAACATTTCGGAACGTTATAGGATTAAGGAAATCTCGGTTGAGGTATGTATGGCTAAAATCCCGTTTTTTAGAAATTGAGCTTCATCGGTGATTGTATGAACATGGTAAGATTAAAGTTGAATTGTTGCATTGCTTGTTATTTTACATGAATTGGTGTTGTAACCTTATGTGTGAAAAATGTGTCTTAACATAATCAACATGCTATTCTTGATAACTTGAAAGGGGCAAAAGATATGAATTATGTATTGAAATGCTTAGACCTTAAATTTAGATTGAAGTTGCATTGTTGTGCCATCTACGTGAAGTCTTATCTATGCTTACAATTTGAATCTCTCTTGTATGCACCTACTGTCCTAATGGCAAAGCTAATTTTGAAATTGGGAACGATGTAAAATGCGGCCTAGTGCCAAGAATGATATGATAAGTTGTGGCCCCAAGTGCCTATAAAATAATATATGTGAAACAAAATGATTAATGAGAAGGGAACAATGCCTTGGTAAGGCGGCCTAGCCGATCGGATTGAGATCGGACTCCGCTTAAGATAGCGGTGGTATTGTGAATGAATTCCAGAAAAGAAGGAAAATGAGATTGTGATTGAAGGATATGTCTCAAATGAGGCGACCTAGACGATCGGGTCGAGATCGGACTCCGCTCAAGATAGCGGTGGTATTGGAAATATATGATGAATAGTATGGATTGCCCCAAACTAAAAAGCTATGGAAAAATGATGTGGAAGTTGTATGATTCTTTTATTTGATGATGTGGTGATTGTTAAAGCTTTTGATTGACCTTTATGATTTCCTTATTATTGTTTGATAGTTCTTTCTAAAGAGAAGGTGTTTATGATTTCTTTGTTCTTGTATGATAGTTCTTTCTAACTAGATGGTGTTTAGTTATACATACTAGTGCTACTCGATGGCACTAACGTCCCTTTTGCCGGGGGCACTACGTCTTTAAATGGATGTAGGTGTTTTTATAACAGGCAGTATTGGTCGCAACTAGTGCCGCATCATCCTTTCAGCTGACTTGGTGAGCCCCACTTCGTTTCGGGGTCCTGTTTCATCTATTCATCATGTACATTATATTTGAGGTATAACTGGAGCCTTGTTACTGGCATTTCCATATTACATTACTCTTCAGTTGTGTTTAGAGGCTCCGTAGACAGGTTGTGGGTAGTGTCGGGTATTGGAATTAAAGTGAAATATTGATGTTGTCAAAGACTTATAAAACTTGTAATATTTTGATAATTATGATTTAAGCTGCTAATGGAAATGAAATGGAAGTTATTAATGAAATACTTACTAAGTAAGATTAATGGAGTCCATCTCCTATTTATTCATGAGTTAGTTTGGGTAGAACGAAACCTAACAGGCTTGCTCAGTCGGGTTTACTCGGTTGAGTGCCAATCGCGCTCCTCGGATTTTGGGGCATGACAAAAACGATAGAGGTATGCCTCCACTCTTATCTGCTCACAATTTTTGTGTTTTCCCTTCAGAAATAGTGTACGCACTAGAGAAGCTCGACCCGAAGGTCAAGTAGCCATAAAAGATGAAGTCCGACCCAAGTACCAGAAAGTCAAACGCCCTTTGTGAGTTTCATCAGGAGCAGGGTCACAAGACCCAAGGCTGCATAGCCCTATGGCAAGAAGTGGTGAACGCGCTTCTCCAAGGACACCTAACGGAGCTGATGAGTGATCGAGGAAGAGCCAACTTTGGCCGCGGACGAGAACAACACCAAGGTCCTCCAAAGCCACCCTCCCCCACCATCCAAATGATCATCGGAGGAGGCCACGAAGCAACAATCAATCATGTAAAGTTCACCACCATGCATAAAATGAAGCAGTCGATCACCCATGAATGATATGATGACCTCGAAGATAGTATCATCTTCGATAAGTTAGATACCCACGATTTGACTTTTCCTCACTTCGATGCTCTTGTCATTACTTTACGTATTTTAGATACAGATGTAAAAAGAATAATAGTAGACGACAGGAGCGGCGCGTGTATTATTCACCCTCGAGTTCTCGTATAATGAGACTCGAGGACAAGATAGTACCACGGTGCATAATGCTAACATGTTTTAACAATGCAGTTGAACAAACCTTAGGGGAGATAATGCTGTCGTTCTGGTCGGGGGCGTCACCCTAGAAACAACGTTTCATGTGATGAACCAGGATACAACTTACAACTCCATCATAGGGCGACCCTAGATACATGCCATAAGGGCCATTCTGTCTAGATTATATCAAGTAATCAAGTTCCCTACTCCGTGGGGGATATTAAGCATCCAAGGTGAACAACGCACATCCCAAGAGTGCTACCACATCGCCCAAGATTGTACATACACTCAACAGTTAAAGGGAATAGGCTCGAGAGCATAGCAATTACCAAAGTTGGGGCCCGAACTCGATGAACAAAAGGGTGTCATCAAGGATCCCGACATCATGGAAGCCACATGGTCAATGATAGAAGACCTCGATCCCGTCCAACTAGACAACAACGACCGCAGCAAAAAGGGTTATATTGGCCATAAACTCTCAGAACCAGGTAAATTTCATAAATTTTTATTGACAATGTCGATTTGTTTGCTTTCTCCCATGCAGATATGCCAGGTATCCCGAAAGACATTGCCACGCACAAGTTGAACGCCGATCCACTCTACCCTCCAGTACGATAAATAAGAAGAAAATTCAATGCCACAATCAATGAGGCTATCTGTGATGAGGTGGATAAACTACTCGCTAACGGCTCCATCTGAGAGTCGAAATACCCCAAATGGGTCGCCAATGTGGTCATGGTGAAAAGAAAAAATGGAAAGTGGTAGATGTGCATGGATTTCACGGACCTAAACAAGACCTGCCCTAAAGATTCCTTTCCGTTGCCTCACATTGATCAACTCATCGACTCAACGGCAGGGCACGAGTTGTTAAGTTTCTTGGACGCGTACTCAGGTTACAACCAAATCCTTATGGAGGAGGGAGACCAGAAAAAGACCACTTTCATCACCCATCAGGGTACGTACTACTACAGAGTCATGCCATTTGGGTTAAAAAACGCATGGGCGACTTATCAAAGGCTGGTCACCAAAATATTCAAGGACCAACTCGGCAAAATAATGGAAGTTTACATAGACGATATGTTGGTCAAATCAAAAAGGAAGGAAGACCATATCGACCACCTAAAGGAAGCCTTCGATATACTTAGGCGATACGGCATGAACCTAAATCCCGAAAAGTGTGCCTTCAGAGTAATTTCGGTCAAGTTTCTCGGCTTTCTGGTGTCACAAAGAGGCATCGAGGTCAAACCCGACCAGATCAAAGCCATCGAGGGAATACCCAAAGTATTGACCAGCAAGAAAGTGGTACAAAAACTGACCAGCCGTATAGCTGCCATGTCGAGGTTCATCTCACGATCCTCTGACAGATGCCACAAATTATTCAACGTGCTCAAAAAGGACAATGGACTTCAGTGGAATTCAGAATGTATCGAAGCCTTAAGAGAACTAAAGGCATACTTGTCCTCGTCCCCACTACTCGCCAAAGCAGAACCTGGTGAGCGCCTTTTGATATACTTGGCCATATCAGAGGTCGCAGTAAGTGCAGTGCTGGTCCAAAAAAACAAAGGTACGCAATCCCCAATCTATTATATTAGCAAAACCCTGGCCGATGTCGAAACAAGGTACCCCCGCCTCAAAAAGTTGGCCTTGGCATTAGTCATAGTTTCACGAAAGCGACCCTATTTTCAATGTCACCCTATATCCGTGGTTACAACCTTCCCCTTGAGGAGCATCCTACGCAAACCTGAGCTGTCGGGGAGATTGGCCAAGTGGGCCATAGAATTGAGCAAGCACGATATAACATATCAGCCACGAACAACGATAAAATCGCAGGTACTGGGCGACTTCATTGCCGATTTCAGTGTCAAAATAAAGCCTGAGATCGAGCTGGAAACTTCTCGTACCTCTCCCAGGTTACCCGATCTATGGGTCCTATACACCGATGGTGCTTCCAATGCATCAGAATCTGTACTAGGACTCGTACTCAAGGTCCTAACAGGCGAAGTCATCTACCAGTCCATACGGTGCCCAATATGACTAACAATGAGGCCGAGTAAGAGGCCATAATTGCAGGACTAAAGCTATCTCTCAAATACAGAGCACGACGAGTCCTCCTTATAAACATGTAATTTTTGACCCTCCCCGAGATTTTACACTTTTTAGCTTTTTGATATTTAGTTTAGGCTTAATATCGCTATTTTACCTATTTTACTTTATTTTATCATAAAAAATAAAAATTACAAAAATAGTTTCATTAATGTTTTGTAGTCATACTATTTTACTAGGATTTTTATTTTTGTTTTTATATAATCTTACAAAATTACCAAAAATAATTTATTTTAACGGTTAGTTTATTCTAATAGTTATCTCTACTTAAATCGAGCTAATTAATATTTTAGTAATATTTTTATCTTTATTTATTTTATTTTATAGGTAATAGTTGATGTGGGGTGGATAGATTTTTGATTAGTTAAACCCATTTTAAGCACAAATCTTGCCAAAAAGGCCCAAAGTGAACAGCCCATTCCCTCAGCCCATAACCCCATCAAACCTAGACTCTTAAAAAAGACCTACACCCCTTAGACTTGAGAGAACAGCCGCAACGCAGGGACTACAAAAATTCAAGGACAGTATCGGCGAAAGCAAGAAAAGGAAAAAGATTGATGTCCAACTATTAAGCTATGATAATTTTTATTTAAACTTTTTTTTGGGAAAAGAGATACAGAGGATCTCACTTTATTTTTGCTAAAAAGGGAAAATCCCATTTCTTTCCCTTCGTCACCTTACACCTGAGCCTCTATCACTTCCGCTCCCTTCGTTCTTTTGGACTTTCCATTTTCACAATTTTGGACAAAAAATCTCCTTGTTTCTTCATCTTCGTACAACCAAATCAATAAGGCAGAAAGTAGATGATGACTAAATTATCTAAAAGAAAGATACTAGAAAATGGGTGAGGGAAATGGTGTGATTTTGATCGGACAGTGAGGTTGCCGGGTTCGGCGAGGTTCTCGTCCGTAGATCGTATTCGGTTTACAATTTTGGAGCTCTTCTTCATTGTAAATATTTGAAATTTTCAGCAATAAAGTTTTGATTTCAAACTCGAAATACATAATCAAATTTCAAGATGTTCTTTTGGTCTTGGATTCCGAAATGGGTTGGAGTTAAAACGGGCGCTCGATTGTTGGAGTTGTCGCCCGAGGTGCGGTCCGTCGGTTTTGTTCGATTTGGATTTGCTATTTTGAACCCCATTCATTATTGCATTATTCTGTCCATGGACGGCTCAAAATTATATTAATTCAGGTTCATCTCTTTTATCCTGTTTATTAATCCATTGATACACTTTATGTTCCCGTGAGTTCGAACCTGCATTTTAAATCTTGGTTAGCTTCACTGTTACTTTGTTTAGTTTGCTCTCTGAATTGTTAAATTAATGTATTATGATTTTGATCTTGGTTAGCTTCACTGAATTACGTTATAATATGTTCTATACATTTGAGAATGAAAACATGAAAGAATTTTGCTTGAATTGGGTCGTGGAGTTCGGGACTTAAAAGTTTTAAGAAATGATTCAGGGATGCTTAAGACAGATGGTTGATAACTAGCAATTAAACTGGTTTTAGCTCAGATTGATTCCTGTTATTGCTTTCTTTACGTTTATTAATTTATCCGCTAGGAGCATGCTAGGCGATCATCACCTAGGTAGGCAAACTTTAGGATTTTTGTTAGTTTTGAGGCGAGAGGTCGTTCCTTAGTTAAATTTATCTGGGGAATGTCCCGATGGATTTGTATATATTTTATTTCAGGGGTATGCCCCGAAGTGAATGTAATTGGAGTCTGTGGCGAACATCGTCGAAGAAATAGCGTAAGATAATTTAGAACTTTAATTTTTCTTCTTTTAATTTTCTTTCATTTAGGTGGGGACGACCTCAATCCTCTTTTGTGTTTATTTTTGTTTGTGTGTTTTCACCTTAATTTGAGTATTCTTAAAAGTCAATTTGATCATGTACGCAACCGTACTAGTTACGAGACTCAGGGAATGCCTAACACCTTCTTCCCGAGTCAAATGAACCCCATTACCCGAATCTCTGGTTTAGACTTGGTTTTAGAGTTTGTAATGTTTTAAAAGGAAAAATCATTAAAAAAAATGGTGACCTGACACACCGAAATCAAAGTCAGGTGGCGACTCTGAGTTATTTTCCTTTTGAATACAATTTTGTCACGTTCTAAATGGAAAACCTTTTCGAGCTTTACAAATCTTTTTATCTATTTAAGAGGGTTAGTGAAGTTGGTAAAAAAGGGGTGTGACATCTTTGGCGACTCTGCTAGGGATTTGCAGGTTCGAGCTGGTACTTGATCTTGTTGGCTTTTAGGATATTCTGTTGAGGTGTTTGTTTTCTTTATTTGCTTTGATTGTCATATTTCCTTGTTTTGTTGGTTATTTGTTTATCGCTTTTCTTAATGTGTTACTTCTTTATAAACTGTCATCATTTGCATAACCATGGGTCTTCTTTCTACAACAAGTCTCGGAGTACGCGTCGCGTGCACGGACTCTTTGTTGAGTCACCCTTAATTTAGGGGGGGGGGGGGCGTCGGACGTATGGAGTGGGTGGAAAGCTTGAGCAGCCACCATCGACCATACGCTCCCCCGAATTGCCTTGTTAATGAACCCCAAACTTAGGTCAGCCTTTAGGTCATTTTTATTTGCATCATGTCATTTAGATCTAGCAGGGCTCGGTACCAGGTACCGTGTCCCTTTGTAGGAAGTCTATCCAAATTTTGTCAAAATGGGCCCGTGGCCCAAAAAGACATTCAATCATCCTTATGTGATACATGTTGCATCTTTGAGGGTAAAGTGGTCATTTGGCGGACCGATGCTTGGGAAAAAAAGGTGAAAGACGAAGCAAGTAGGACCCAGTTATATTTTTCTTTCACTACTTCTCCAAAAAAAAATGAAAATGAAAAATCCAAAAAAGATTTTACACTTTTCCATTATTTTCCAAAAATTCAAAAAAAGAAAGAAAAAGAACATCCAAAAAGATTTTACACTTTTTCATTATTTTCCAAAAAATTCAAAAAAAAAGAAAAATAAAATCCAAAAAGATTTTACACTTTCCCATTATTTTCCAAAAAATCAAAAAAAAGGAGAAAAAGAAAATCCAAAAAGATTTTACAGTTTTCATCATTTTCCAAAAATTCAAAAAAAAAATCCAAAAAGAGTTTACATTTTCCATCATTTCTCAAAAAGACAAAAAATATGATTTTTCCAAATTAGTTGCATTTTTTTAAAGGCTTTCTCCCATGTTCAATCTTCCCGAACTACGCGAACCTGATTCTTGTCTTTCGAGACGTGATACGTAGGCAACCCACATAGGGTCTGGTCTTCCTAGTAAGTCTTAGGTTCTTGGCTTAGCGGGGTCTTAGCCATATCTTGCATGTTTAGCCACTTTTGGCCACATCGGCCATTCTAGCAAAATAGGGTCATTTTCCCAAAAGTGGTTCATTGACCCATGTCTCAGAATCCTGAGTTTGCAACTAAGTGTCCCACTACCTTAAGGTCCGTCCTTCTGAGTTTGTATTTTTAGCCACTTCTGGCCATATCGGTCATTTTTGCAAAATGGGGCATTTCCGCAAATTAATTTTGGGCCATGATATTGGGAGTTTGAATCCATAAAAGCCTTAGTGAGGCATTTTCCATGTCCATGAGGTCAATCTTGTTGAGTTTGCATTAATAGCCACTCTTGGCCATGCAGGTTGATTTTCAAAAATAGTTGTCTTGCATGTGTCCAATAGGAGGTGTGGTCTCACATAGTGTCTTGAGTCGCTAATCTATTTGGTCCTATTTTTCTCATTCAGGTGTGGATCTACGTACCAAGACTCGAGCATGACAGATACCCCGGGACGATTGCGTTCAGGAGTTACTTGGGAAACTTTTTTATATTTTGAGCTTGTTTTTAAGTCTCTTAGGTGGTTTAAGAGTTTGTTGAGTCTTTCATTATCGTAATTTCTGTTTTGTATTTGAAAGACCAAAAAAAAATATATAAATGAAAAATTTAAAAATATTTTTGTTTCTTAATTTATTTTGTCCATTACTTTTCCAGAACTACGCTTGATCTGATTCATGAGGGACATGATACGTAGGCAACCTACATAGGGTTCGATCGAATCATCATTTAAAAAAACAAAAAAAAAGAAGAAAACAAAAAGAAGAAAAAGAGAAAAAAAATGAAGTTGTGGGACCTGAAAAATGAGAGGAAAGAAAAGAGGGGGAAAGAAATGAAAAACCAAGTGGTGTTAGAAAGGAAAATGAAGAAGGAAATGGGGCAAGAAGAGTGAAATTGGGATGATGCCATATGACCTTTGTACCCTCGAAGCCATTCTAGAACCGTTAACTGTGACTAGGGGCATTGCACGCAATGTGATATTTTTATCTGATAAATGTCCTAACGCTAACATGTTGGTTTCGTTTTGCTACTCTTTGTTACTTTCATTGTTATTATAACAGAGGGTGGTTAGTTGTGGCACTTTGATGATTCTTCCATTCAACACTAGAAAGCACAAGGCAGTCATGGATAGCAAAGAAACAGACACTGAGGTTGTGCACCCACCAAGGGAGATTGTAGAATCAGAATCGGAACTGAAAGAGGAGGCCCGAAGGTTGAAACAACAGATGGCAGAAATGTATCGGTCTTGGGTCAGGGGACATCCTCCACCTTCATTCGCCACTAACTACACTGAAAACCTTGCAACTATCCCGCTACTATCACAATCCCAGGTCCCCACTACCGTTGATCTTTCCCCTCAACATGTACCGGGCTTTACCCCTTACCACAATTACCCTGGCATTTCCTCCCAAATTTTCCATGCTCCACCAGCCAAAACAACCTCATACCCTGCTCTGACATCTGCTCCAATTTTTGTAGCTCCTCCACTAACTACTCTTCCTCGATCCTCTAGCGAGACTGTGTTCAAAGTCCCCAATGCTCAAGGAAAGAGACCCGAGAAAAGTTTTAAGGAGTTTTGGTTCAGATGGAATGAACAAGTTGCTCGGGTCAGTTCTCCGATTGATAGAAAAGATGTTGCTGAGCCCCGCCAATGACATGATCCAGTGGGCATTCCTGCTAAATGCTTTCAGCCTCAATACCGACCCCATAAATATCCACATACTCCAGATAATCCTCCCCAATGCTACTTTCCTCCACAGAATCCCCAAAGTCATACCTCACCTCCCCAGTACTCTATCCACAATGCACTGTCATATGCTCCACACTCACAAAACCCGCAACGGCTTGCACCGCCTCCACAAATGTCTTACCCACCTCAACGAGCATATCAACCCCTACCTAAAAGAGGTTCCAACCAAGGTTGGAGTACAAAATGAGAAGGTAACAACAAAAATAAAAGTCTTTCACTCCAATCGGAGAATCCTATGCGAGCTTGTTTGAGAAATTAAAGTATTATGACCTGATTGCACCTATTCCTTCGAATTATGTGGACCCGCACGCAAGAAGCTTTGACCCTTCTAAAAGGTGTGAATACTATTCCAATGCTTAGGGGCACAATGTCTAAAGTTGTCGGGATTTTAAAAGGGAGATACAAAGAGTGATTCAAGAAGGGATAATTGTGGTCCAGGACAACGACACCCAGAACATTTCACAGAATACTTTACCTGCACATGATGATGTACACTTTGTGGGGAAGATGCGTGGTGACAAGGAGTATGAAAATCCTCTTGGGAACTTGCTGACTGGAGTGAATAATATTGAAATTGGTGAAGGTCCCAGTAATTTTGATGTGCAACCCCGTGGCTAAGACGTCGAGCTTGGTAATTGGAAAGACACTCCTTTCTTGGCTAGCCAGGGAGGTGTTTCGGTGGTTTATTTTGTTGTCATTTCTATTGTCCAGGTTATTTCGGGGTTGTACTCCGGACATTGTCTTGTGGCTCAAACTTTTCTTCTTCTTATTTTGCCTAGTTCGTTTAATTGTAATAACTCGTCTAGTGTTATTTAGGATTGTTCCAAGGTGGTAACCACGTCTATTTTGCTTGTCTTGTTCAAACCTTTTTCATCATCTGTCTAATACAATCTCCTATTTTCTGTTAGTTCTAGTCAGTTTTTGTTTAGGTCATTTTTCTTTTTATAGTTCTTTTCATGCCGACTCTAGTGACATGACATGCGCGCATAATTCTCAGCCTGATATTGAAAGTTAGTCTAATCATGAAGCAATGACACAGTTTTAAATATGATAAAATGATGCGTTTGAGGAAACAATTAAAGATTCACACATTCTGAGATGACCTGAACTTTGAATCGAGTGAAACTGAGGCAGTAAGTCTGGGAAATCAAGAGGTTGGTAAGAGCATACAACAAGAAAATATCTCTCAAGCAGTTTGAGGTAAATTAGTCAGTGCTGAAATGCATTCTTCCACATCAAGATAAGGTTGAGTCAAGTCTGTTTCGAATTGGCCAGGGTCATTCATTGAGACAAAGGTATTGCCCATTGACACTCTTTGTTTGTGTTGATGCCATCAATAGTTGCTATGTGTGATTTGTTTGCTTATATTCAATTGCATGTTTGTACTTGACATTTTCTGAAGTTTGGTATAACGAAGGCATTTTATTCCACTACCCAAACACTTTTATCTTTGCTACCCCTTTTGAGCCTTAATTTATTTTATTCCATACCCCTCTTTTGGAATCAGAAGTAGAGTTAGGAACTAGAAAAGAAAAAGAAAAGGGAAAAAAGAAGAAAAATAAAAGAAAATAGAGAAAAAAGAAAAGAAGGAAAAAAATGAAAAAAAAACAACTTTGTCTTTTGAACTACGTTCGACCTGATTCTTGTCACCTCAAGATACGTAGGCAGCCTTACGGTTTGGTCACACCAAATAAAATATTTCATAATTCCCCGAAGTCGAGAGTGGGGCAAATTTTCTTAGGAATCCCACCAAAAAAATCCCTAGACTCCAGAAACCGGGGCAGAAGTTTAAATTTTGGCCAAAAGATCTGATTTCAAAAGTTGTAATTTTGAACCCTTTCATCTTAAATTATTTTGAGCCTTCATGCCACCCTTTCTTTTCAACCCTGTCCAAAAGACTACATTACGGTCCAAAGAAAGACCTTCCGACCAATCTTTAAGGATGTCAAATAAAGTGTGCGGTGAAATATGATCTTCTTGTATCATGGGTAATACCTTATTCTTAGCACAAAGAGAAAAAATAATAAAATGAGAGAGTATTATTGGTGAAAACCCTCATGGGCACCGTAAGGCGATGGTAAGTTGAGGAAAAGAGCAAAAAATGAGAGAGGCTTGCTGGTGAAAACCCTTCAGGGCACTACAAGTCGACTGAGGATTGTGGATCAGATGGGACAATTGAAGTGCTGAAGCCCAGTTTCACAGCGAAGAGGCACAACAAGAGTTAAATATTAGACTTGCTTGAGAGATTAGGCCACTTAATCCAAAGGTGCATGTCATAGTTATCAGAGTGGGTATCCATATCTGATAAGTTTCTAATTCGTAATTTTCTTGTTAGGTATCATTTCTTTCCCTCGTCCCTTATTTTGTTCCTTTTGTTTTGTTTGAATCCCTTCTTGAGTCTATTTGGTCAGAACAAGTGAGAAATGACTTCAAAATCTCCTACCAACTTTCCAATTGTACAAAGCGGAGTCTGGCTAGCACATCAAAGTGGCATAAGTTGGGAAAGAACAGTATGCACACTAAGTTGGTAACAATAAACATGCTTTGGGATTCATGTGAAATGCAAAGGTGTGGTAAATGTCGATCCATGAGCAAAATGCAACAAATAGAGGATATTGGGAACGAATGGAGCAGAGGTGTTTTCTGTGATAAGGGTTGAAAGAAAATGGGCAGCCGATAACAATCAAGGTCGTCCAAGTTGAAATCAAAGTTATTTTGGCAAACGTAGAAGCAACTGCTCTCAAGGTCAAGGCCACAAACTAACCACCACGTTTTCAAACTAACAAGATTTTATTTGTCTGAAACAGGGGCAAGAAAATTTGTTAATCCACAGGGACCTCCCATGAAGAAGGCATGGTTCAGGGGCAAGAATTTCTGTTAAGAATCCTCCAAGAAGAGTGCATGGCTCGGGTAAGTTCATTCTCAGCTTTCAGGGCCCTCCTGGATAATGGGATTTATTTTAAAATTTTCAGGACCCTCCTGGATAATGGAATTTAATTTTAAAAAGTCTTCAGGACCCTCCTGGATAATGGGATTTAATTTTAAATGCTCTCAGGACCCTCCTGAATAATGAGATTTAATTTGAAATTTTCAGGGCCCTTCTGGATAATGGGATTTATTTTAAAATTTTCAGGACTCTCATGGATAATGAGATTTAATTTTAAAAAGTTTTTAGGAACCTCCTGGAGAATGGGATTTAATTTTAAAATCTCTCAGGACCCTCCTGAATAATGTGATTTAATTTTAAATTTTCAGGACCGTCATGGATAATGAGATTTAATTTTAAGTTTTCAGGACCCTCCTGGATAATGGGATTTAATTTTAAGTTTTCAGGACCCTACTGGATAATGAGATTTAATTTTAAATTTTCAGGGCCCTCCTGGATAATGGAATTTAATTTGAAATTTTCAGGACCCTCATGGATAATGGAATTTAATTTTAAAAGTTTTCAGGACCCTCCTAGATAATGAGATTTAATTTAAAATTTTCAGGACCCTCCTGGATAATGAGATTTAATTTTAAAAGTTCTAAGGACTCTCCTGGATAATGGGATTTAATTTGAAATTTTCAGGACCCTCCTGGCTAATTGGATTTAATTTTAAATGTTCTCAGGGCCCTTCTGGATAATGAGATTTAATTTGAACTTTTCAGGACCCTCCTGGATAATGGGATTTAATTTTAAAAGTTTTCAGGACCTTCCTGCATAATGGGATTTAATTTTAAAAGTTTTCAGGACCATCCTGGATAATGAAATTTAACTTTAAAAGCTCTCACGACCCTCCTTGATAATGGAATTTAATTTTAAAATTTTTAAGACCCTCCTGGATAATGAGATTTAATTTAAAATTTTCAGGACCCTCCTGGATAATGGGATTTAATTTTAAGTTTTCAGGACCCTACTGGATAATGAGATTTAATTTTAAATTTTCAGGGCCCTCCTGGATAATGGCATTTAATTTTAAGTTTTCAGGACCCTCCTTGATAATGGGATTTAATTTTAAGTTTTCAGGGCCCTCCTGGATAATGGGATTTAGTTTTAAGTTTTCAGGACCGTCATGGATAATGAGATTTAATTTTAAGTTTTCAGGACCCTCCTGGATAATAGGAATTAGTTTTTAAGTTTTCAGGACCCTCCTGGATAATGGGGTTTAGTTTTAAGTTTTCAGGACCCTCCTGGACAATGAGATTTAATTTTAAAAGTTTTCAGGACCCTCCTGGATAATGAGATTTAGTTTTTAAGTTTTCAGGGCCCTCCTGGATAATGACATTTAATTTTAAGTTTTCAGGACCCTCCTTGATAATGGGATTTAATTTTAAGTTTTCAGGACCCTCCTGGATAATGGGATTTAGTTTTATGTTTTTAGGGCCCTCCTGAATAATATGATTTAATTTTAAGTTTTCAGGACCGTCATGGATAATGGGATTTAATTTTAAGTTTTCAGGACCCTCCTGGATAATGGGATTTAATTTTAAGTTTTCAGGACCCTACTGGATAATGAGATTTAATTTTAAATTTTCAGGGCCCTCCTGGATAATGGCATTTAATTTTAAGTTTTCAGGATCCTCCTTGATAATGTGATTTAATTTTAAGTTTCAGGACTGTCACACCTCCTTTTTGCGCGCCCTGCCCCGAAGGGTTAAATGCGCGGGCGGAGTTTTTCCAATTTAAGTGACAAGATTCGAAATGAGATTATTTATTTAATTCAGAGTCGCCACTTGGGAAAGGTTTGGCTTTTGGTGTCCCAAGTCACCGGTTTATCTTGAATCCCAAATCGAGGAAATTTTAGACTTTTCCAAATGAAGTCTGCGAACCAGAAATTCTAAGTAAGGAATTCTGTTGACCCGAGGGAAGGTGTTAGGCACCCCCGAATCCCGTGGTTCTAGCACGGTCGCTTAAATTGTTATAATGGCTAAATATCTGATTTAAATACATGTTGTGACTTATGTGCTTTTATTAAGTTTAAACCGCTTTTATTATTATCACTTATTTTTTATAGAATTGCAACGTCGTGAAAATGCATCTCGAACCACGTCACAATCAATGCACCCGCGATCGTCGACACATTTGGACTTCGTTGAGATTTGGATTTGGGTCACATCAATGTGCACCCGATTTTAAGAATATAATTTACTTAAAGTCGCGCTTAAAGAATCTAAACGCGTTATTATCTTTGGGGAAGGCAGTGGAATTCACTAAAACCGTCCCTCCCAAACTCTAAATATTTATCATTGTCAATTATTGAGGGCCCCGCAATTTGTATTTTTATTTGGCGAGGCTCGTCTCATTATTTTAGAAGGGCATCCTACAATGACTACATTTCTATTATTTTGTTTCCAGAGACAGAAGAACGAAGAATATATGCTAATTGAAGTATATGTTTTGGCCTAAATTGGACTCCTATCAATTTCTGATTAATTACTTATAAAGTAAAAAAAAAATCATGCCTTACGAAAATACTTTGGTCGAACATAAGATTACATATGAGATTGATGAAATGCAATACTTAATCCGAACATTACATACGAAAAGATTTCTTGTTGAACTTAACTGAACTTATTTGGGCTAGATTAAAGGATAACTGGCAAAGTAAAATGTTTTAATTTGACAAAGAATCATGTATGAGTTAACGAAATACAACACTTAATCCGAACACTTCTCGAGTTGAACTTAACTAAACTTACGTGGACTAATCTTGACTAAAAAAAAACTAAATGAAACAGGAATAGTATTGTATAAGGTTGAAATATACATGCCCATATTAACAAACAAACTACCGAGCTAAAACACAACAGGATAAACTTAGTCGAATATCAGTACATGCTTTCGAACTGTTGAATTATAAACTAATCAATTTTCACAGGCCTGTTAATGTACTATGAATATTACAGCAAATGCTTGAACTTCTTCAACCTTTTTCATTTCATGCTTTCAAGCTGTTTCAATTACATCAATATGGGACTTGAAATGTGTACCTGAAAATGCTGAAAGTGCAAAGGAGAAGAAGAAGAAGATGGGGGAATCAGCAGCAGCAAAAAGCAGAATTAACAGTAGCAGCAGGGCAAAAATGCAGCAGCAATAGTGAGCAAGTTAGCAGTAGCAATCAGAACAGCACAACAGAAAGGATTCTGTTGCGAGATGGAACTAGAGTTGAAGAAGAAAAAGCCAAATGAAACAGCACACAGTGTGATACTCCAGACAATCCAATTCCGGAATATACCAAATGCAACAAAACACTAACAATAATCTCGATTGAAATTTAGAAGAAAGAACACTGCCTAACGTATTGACAATAGATGAACTTCAGACAAACAAGACTAAGTTTCTGATTTCTTAATCTGTTTTTATCTCTTTCTTGCTCTCTTTCTATTCCTGCCAACTCTTTCTTTTTCTTTTCTATCCTCACAATGTATGTATCTCAAGCTTTCTCTTTCAAAACTCCTCACAGTGTATTTTTCCTTCTCCCTGTATTTTTCTGATCTTTTCTCATTCTCCTCTTCTGTGTCTGTTCATGTCCCCTTTTATAAGCCTCAACACTACTCCTTTTAACAGCCTCTTTTTGAATATCACAATACCCCTCCCATGTGCCTTTTACATTTTCAGATTCCAATTAGTTATTTAAGTATTAACCCCCATCAACATTCCCTGGCAGACTTAACTTTTAAAAGGTTTAATACTTTTAAACTTAAAGCAAGGTATGGGCAGTAGAATATATCTGACAGCATATGCTGTCAAACAATTTTTAAAATCAAAAGCCTTCTTATGCAGGAAAACAGGCTGTGCACAATGCACATGCTGTGCACAAGTGCACATGCCATCAACTCAGATTTCAATTAACAGACCAAGCCTTAGGTTTCTGAAATCATATTAACAGCTATAAGTAACTGGACTTGGTTCTTAATTGATTCAGGCAAATGTTCAACAGAAGTAAGTCAATTTGTTATTGTTCGGACAGTTGAAACTAATTGACGACATATGTCGACTCGACTATATTAATCATAACACATACAACCGTAACCAAAAATCAAACATTCAACAGTATCGACATATGATTTGAATTGTACTGGCTAAGCAAAGTGGTGCTCGAGAAGCCAATTGATCAGTTCAATGTAGAGAATCAGCTAATTGCTCACCACTTACATACACATTATCAGGGCAAATATAAAGACTCATTCAAACAAACAGAAGTTCAGGCAAAGTGGACAAACAGAAGTTGGTAAAATTAAAAACAAATATGAACAGACTTTTAAAAACAAATCATACGGACTAAAACAAAAATAAAGAAAAGAAAACAAGACTCACCTCAAATCTTTGAAAAATCAAAACCTTGACTCGGATTTGGACAGACCTTTCTTAAGGCTGAATGGATTTTAATCGAAGTGTTTCTCAGATGAGAAACACTTTGATTAAAGTCCATTAGACCTTAATCTCTTCGGTTGAACCGGTATGAACCAGTGACGAAGAACTACAAACATTTCCAAAACTCAGATCCGGGATTCAGGCCTCCCTGGTCAGATTCGGACCAAACCAAGTATGGTTTGGTCATGAGGGGGGGTCTGGGGAGTGTCTGGTGTGAAGCTGGGGTTGGTAGGTGTAGATCGAGTTTTGACTCGAATCTTCAAATGAAAATTCGAGGACTTGGAGGGTGATTCGAACTAAACGGTTAATTGGTCTATGTTCAGGGTGGTGAGGGGGTTCTATGGTGTTCAGGGCGAGGTCACCGGCATTCATGCCGCTGGTTTTCCATGGCGAAGGGTACAGGGGCGGCTCTAGGGTTTGTGGGTTTGGGTGAATACGACGAGGCTGGGGTATTGGATAGGGGGGTAGGGTAAGGATCTGGGCTTATATAGTTAGTGGGTGGGTTGATCTCAACCGTTAGATCAATCTAGATCTACGGTTTGGATCTGATGGTCTTAAGTGAAATGGTGTCGTTTCAAGTGTTGAGGGTTTGGGTTTGGTCCGGGTGTAAACGGGTCGGGTTTGTTGGTGGGTTACGGGGGATTGATCTTGGCCGTTGATCACTCTGAGATCAACGGCCCAGATCAGGCACGATCCAAACGACGTCGTTTGGACACCCTGGGTACTAAGTGGTCTGGACCGGGCAGGCCTGGGTTTTGGGCATTGTTTGTTTGGGCCAATTTTATTAAATTGGCCCAATCCGGAAGAAGAAGGGGTCCTTTCTCTTTTTTCTTTCTTTTTTTTAATTTCTTTTTCTTATTTATTTTAAAACTAAACAAAAAATCAAATTAATATTAAATGCACACTCAATACAATTATTTGCACACACACTAAAATATTTCAAAACAAGAAAAAATAAACAAAACAAAATCACGGACAAAGGTGCCTGTTTATGCTTTTCTATTTAAACCATGTTATGGTTCAGGTTATGCATGACACGTTTAATAAAGTAAATAAATAAAAATGGGCCGAAGTCACAAATAAATCAACAAAGTGCCGCACAGAAATCCAAAAATTGTACAGCAGGACAAATTTTATTCTTTTGGAGCGACTGTCGCGCAAAAACAAAAATCACGTGCTCACAAGGACCCTCCCGGATAATGGGATTTAGTTTTATGTTTTTAGGGCCCTCCTGGATAATATGATTTAATTTTAAATTTTTAGGACCGTCATGGATAATGAGATTTAATTTTATGTTTTCAGGACTATCCTGGATAATAGGATTTAGTTTTTAAGTTTTCAGGACCCTCCTGGATAATGGGGTTTAGTTTTAAATTTTCAGGACCCTCCTGGACAATGGGATTTAATTTTAAAAGTTTTCAGGACCCTCCTGGATAATGAGATTTAGTTTTTAAGTTTTCAGGGCCCTCCTGGATAATGGCATTTAATTTTAAGTTTTCAGGACCCTCTTTGATAATGGGATTTAATTTTAAGTTTTTAGGACCCTCCTGGATAATGAGATTTAGTTTTAAGTTTTTAGGGCCCTCCTGGATAATGTGATTTAATTTTAAGTTTTCAGGACCGTCATGGATAATGGGATTTAATTTTAAGTTTTCAGGACCCTCCTGGATAATGAGGTTTAGTTTTAAGTTTTCAAGACCCTCCTGGACTATGAGATTTAATTTTAAAAGTTTTCAGGACCCTCCTGAATAATGGGATTTAGTTTTTAAGTTTTCAAGACCCTCCTTGATAATGAGATTTAGTTTTTAAGTTTTCACGACCCTCCTGGATGATAGGATATAATTTTAAAAAGTTCTCAGGACCCTCTTAGATAATGAGATTTAATTTAAAATTCCCAGGACCCTCCTGGATAATAGGATTTAATTTTTAAGTTTTCAGGACCCCCTGGATAATGGGATTTAATTTTTAAAAGTTCTCAGGACCCTCCTGGATAATGGGATTTAGTTTTTAAGTTTTCAGGACCCTCCTGGATAATGGAATTAAATTTTTAAAAGTTCTCAAGACCCCCTAGATAATGAGATTTAGTTTTTAAGTTTCAGGACCCCCTGGATAATGAGATTTAATGTTTAAAAGTTATCAGGACCCTCATGGATAATGGGATTCAATTTAAAATTTTCAGGACCCTCCTGGATAAGGGATTTAATTTTAAAAGTTCTCAGGACTCTCCTGGATAATGGGATTTAATTTAAAATTCTCAGGACCCTCATGGATAATGGGACCTATCACACCTCCTTTTTCTACCTACACACTGGAAGAGTATAAATAAAGGAGTTTTTCCAATTAAAGAACAACCGAAACGGGATTTAATATAAAAATTTAGAGTCGCCACCGGTTGAATCCCGAATCGAGGAAAATATGACTCTGTTTAATAGTCCGCGAACCAGAAATCCGAGTAAGGAATTCTGTTAACCCGGGAGAAGGTGTTAGGCATTCCCGAGTTCCGTGATTCTAGCACGGTCGCTCAACTCTTATAATTGGCTTAATTATCTGATTTTAATCCATTATGAACCTATGTGCCGATTTTAAACCCTTAACCGCTTTTAATTATTTTTAAAGAAGATTGAACGTCGTTTAAAACACGTCTTTGGATCGCGCTACATGAAATGCACCCGCAATCCTAAACATATTTTATTCAACGTTTTAAGATTTGATTTGGGTCACATGAAATGCACACCTGAGTTTAAGAAAGTAAGATTATTAAATAACGCGCCCTAAAGCAACTACGCGTTTTTAACTTTACGAGGGTCATGGAAAATTCGCTAAATGGCACGCCTCGAATTCTAAGAATTAAAATATTAACTAAGCGAAGGCCATGCATTTGAAGATTTTATTAGGCATGACCCCTCAATTACAATTTTAATAAAGGGAACTCGAACTAGACTTTGGAGGACCATAAGCCACTTATATTATCCAATATGGCTCACCTCGTAACGTAACTAGTGAGAATTCAATTAATTAGAGGACATAATTATCAATACTTTTAAGACTAAAGTTTCGGAAGACATGTTTCTCGGAAGACATACGAGTGGAATCAAAGAGCATTGGGCTCAGAAGGCTGGCCCTACTGCCAAAAGACCTGGCATGCCCTAATACAGGCCCAACGCAAGCCCAAGCCGTAGAGAACGGGCATTGACAGATACGAGACTCCAGATCGAGTCCCTACGCAGGAAAAACATCAGAATTATCTGAATTACTGGCCCTGATCTCATTAACTAGGCCATCGCTAGGCCCAAGTTCAGATTCGCCCTTTGTGCACAGTGGAGTGACTGTAAAGAATTCAAGATAATACATGAAACATAAGATGGAATTGACCTCCCACTTCTGAATCTCAATTATTCAAGCCTGAGATGACCAACAATTCTCAGCAAAAATGCTCAATATACAATTAACTGCTGCACTTCAATTAAGCAACTCGGTGAAACATAAAATGAAATTATCCCTTTATTCCTGAATTTTAACTATCAACTAACCATTAAGAGTTGGCAAACCACAAATCTAACTCAAACATGTTCATAATCAACACCAAGATAAACTAATGCTTCTGAGCTTTAGCCCATTAACTGAATATTCTGAATTGAAACAGCTAATCTAAACTAAACATGCTCACAACCAACAACAAAATGAATTGACACCTGCTTCTAGTATTAGAATATTCTAGACCAATTCTTCCCCTTTAACACAATTCCAACACCCATGAAATCCAATGAATACATTTTGCCAAACTAATATATAAGTACATGATCAAACTAACACAATTAACATGTTATCAAAGCTTAAGTGAGTTATTCAGCAAACAAATCTCAACACCATTTATATCACAAGATTCCTCAAGAATGCATCTGTCCTGGATTTAACTCGGTTAACAGGTTATTTCCAAGTCTTATAACAGTCCCAAATCTAATACAACTCAAGGAATTCGGATATTCAGAATAAAAAACTACCTAGCATACACCAAGAATTAAGTAACGAAAACAGACATTATATAGAAAAACTACAGATGGACTATTATCATTTCTTAACTTCATTTTCATTTCCCTCTTCAAATTGGATTTCACATTGGGTAAAGTTCAAAAGTGTACCTGTAAATGGACAGAGAAAAATAGGTAAGGAGTAGTAAGCTGCAGCAAAGATGTCAAACAGGAAGCAGCACCACAGAATCAGCTAAACCCAGATTTGAACAGTCAAGATAGTGAAATCAACTTCAGGCATTTAGTAGAATAATAAAACCAACCCAAGCTTGAACCAGAATTTTCCAAAATCGCAATTCTAATCCATTTCTACCCTCAGATGAACCAAAGTTGTTTAGAAATTGAAAGATTCAAAAATCACTGAAAAAATCAATGGAACAGTAAAAATCAACCGTTTGTATTTTTTTTGGATTTTTTCTCTCTTTTCCGTCTCTTAGGTCTCTTCCCTCTGCCTTTTAATGCAAGAAATGTTGCCTTTATAGGCAAGAAAGTAGGACAACCTAACTAATCAATAGATTTGCACTTCGACCCTTTTTGAATTTCCATTTTAGCTTAGACATCCTTAGTTTTTATTCAGTTTTTGCAAAGGAGTCCCCTCCCCAACTTCCTAGAAGCTTCCGAAGCAGTTACACAAAGATTCCCCTAAGCAGACTACCCAAATTACCCCCTACGACCCTGTTGTTACCCTTCTAACCAAACAGAGCCTGGGTCCAATTGACTCAATGGTTCAAACCAGACTTGGTCTACAAGACCGGGCTGAATCCTTTCTCCTGGGCCTCCGTCTAATAGAGCCCATATAGAATCGTTGGGCTAGACAGAATTGCCCAAGAGAAGTTCAGATTTCCTTTCTTTGAAAACTAAAAAAAATGAAATAACACACAGAACAAATAAATTAAACGACATGCACGAACAACTTTGATTTTAAAACACATAAACAGAACCAATTTTAAAAAAAAATGAAGAAAAAGGAGATGGAGACTAGGACTTTAAATGAAACAAAAAGAAGAAGAAGAGGAAAAAACAAAACAAAATGAAAGGAAAGAAATGAAACTGAACATACCTAAAACCAGGCGGGTAAAATCTTGCAAACTTTTAAAGAAATCTTCAATTTTTTGGACGGAACGGGCCTTAATCGTATGTTCTCAAGAGAAAACACACGATTAAGATCGATTTCGGCCTCAAAATTTCATCAACTCAACGATTTGAGGTCTTGGGATTTTAGCGCTCCGATCTTCGATTTAAGATTCAAAAAGGATTAGGGTGATTCGAGGGGAAATGATGCCGGATTGGGGAAGAGGGAGACATGGTGGTTTAGTGGTATGATTTTGGTGGCGTTTGGAGCCGACACCGCCGGGTTAGGGCGGTGGGAGTTAGGGTGGCGTCGCTAGGGTTTGTTAGGGGTAAGGGAGTTCTGAAGGGTGGAAGATGAGTGAGGGGTAGGGGGTATTTGGACATTTATATATCAGACGAGGTTAGTTCTGGACCGTCAGATCGACTAACCTCGACGGTCCAGATTAGACTTAAACTAAACGGGGTCGTTTGGTGAGGGAGGGGTCTGAACTGGGTTGGGGCGCGGGTATTGGGCTCAGACGGGGCGGGTTTCGGAGATTTTAATTGGGCTGGGGGAAAATGAGCTGATTTTGGTCCAAAAACCTGATCCTCTTTAAATCAAATTTTTCTCTTTTTATTTTTATTTCCCAAAATTCTTTTCCCTTTTCTCTTTTTTTTTTCAAGAAAATTAAAAATACACCTAAATTACTCTCTAAATCAAATTATGCTACCAAATTAAATTAATCAACCCTAAATAATAATTACCATAACTAGTTAAATACCAAATTAAAGGAAAACCACCAAAATTCAAAACTAAAAATTAAAAATGCCAAATAAGTTATTTTTGTGATCTTTCCATTTTTATAAAAAACTAAATTACTAATTTATTTAAGAATGCAAAGTTAGATTATAAATGCAAATGCAGCCTACTTTTGTATTTTTCATTAATTAAACAAAAATAAAAATGCGTAGCCAAATGCAAACAATTAGCAGAAAATGCCACAACATCCAATAAATTGCAAATAATGAAAAGAAATTATTTTGTTTTGAATTTATGAGAGCCATTCATATAGGGCAAAAATCACGTGCTCACAGCTGCCCCTCTTTGCCTGGAAACACGAAGAGTTTTCGTGCAAAATAAGTGAGCGGATACAAGTGATTTTTGCCCGTTTGAATACTCCGTAGGAAGCATCTTTGAAAAAGTTGACCGCACCCTGCTTCTGAGGTTGCCTACATATCCTTGGCTAAAAAGGAATCATGTCAGTGTAGTTCAGGAATGTTTGGTAGCTGGGACTACCATGAAGCTGGGCTTCCACTGTTGCTGCTGCTGCTGCTTACTGAACCCCTTATTACACTGTCAAAATAAAATAAGAAGCTAGACTAGACTATGATCTATGGATTACAAAAGTCCTATGTATATCTTCAAGCTTGCTCTCGTGCTTTTTGTTGCTTTGTTGTCCTCCATTCTCTCGGTGATATCTATTTGTCGTCCCCTTGAATTGTAAGCTGAGATGTCTTCCCCTTCTTCAGGTGGGTGCCTGACCGCTGAACTCGATATGTATTCCCATGCTATCCAGACGGGCTCCTAACTTCAAAATGTGAATGTATTCCTATGCTATCTAGGCGGGATCCTGACTTTAACAAAAATAGACAAAAACAAAGAAAATTTTCTGCCCCACTTTGGGTATGTGGGCCCATGTGTAAGTGTAAAACGAATCACGTTACCGAATATCAACAAGAACTTGAAAGCTAAACTTGAATTGTACTCCCTTGTTCTCTAGGTGGGCTCCTGATTGCTGACTGGAAATGTGTTCCCTGCTCTCCAGGCGGGCTCTTGACTGCTGAACTTGCATGTATTCCTCGCTCTTCAGGCGGGCTCCTGACTGCTGACTTGAAATGTATTCCCTGCTCTCCAGGCGGGCTCCTGACTTCAACTTGAAATGTATTCCCTTGTTCTCCAGGCGGGCTCCTTACTTCTGAATAGACAAAACAAAGGGTTTGGAAGCTAAATTTAAATTGTACTCCCTTGTTCTCCAAGCGGGCTCCTGATTGCTGCTCTTGAAAGTATTCTCTGCTCTTCAAGCGGGCTCCTGACTTCAACTTGAAATGTATTCCCTGCTCTCCAGGCGGGCTCCTGACTTCAACTTGCAATGTATTCCCTGCTCTCCAAGCGGGCTCCTGACTTCAGAATAGACAAAACAAAGGATTTGAAAGCTAAATTTAAATTGTACTCCCTTGTTCTCCAGGCGGGCTCCTGACTTCAACATAGACAAAATGAAGAATTTGAAAGCTAAAACTTAAATTGTACTCCCTTGTGCTCCAGGCGGGCTCCTGACTGCTGACTTGAAATATATTCCCTGCTCTCCAGGCGGGCTCCTGACTTCAACATAGACAAAACAAAGAATTTGAAAGCTAAAATTTAAATTATACTCCCTTGTTCTCCAGGCGGGCTCCTGACTGCTACGCTTGAATATATTCCTTGCTCTCCAGGCGGGCTCCTGACTGTTGACTTGAAATGTATTCCCTGCTCTCCGGGCGGGCTCCTGACTTCAACAAAACAAACAAAAACAAAGAAAATTTTCTGCCCCAGTTTGGTGGCTAGGGACAGATGTGATTGTAAAACTAAATCATATTACCAAGTATTACTAAGGATTTGAAAGCTAGGTCCCATTATTCAGGGGGTCCTGACAACTCTTAACTAAAGGACAATTTAAAATCTAAGTTATATCTTCTACAGGTGTGACTTCTGCTAAATCTTGCTATCTAAGAGGATCTTTAAACTACTCCCCATTATCCAGGAGGGTCCTGAGAATCAAAGGTCAAATTTTATCTTAAGGGTGACAACTTTCATGTCTGAATTATACTACCCTACAACAGAGTTTACGCTAAATGTTGTTATCTAATCTAAATCTTAAAGCTAAGTCCCATTATTCAGGAGGGGGTCCTGGAAACTCCTAATTGAATTCTATCTCGAACATGCAAACTTCTAAGCTAACTTATATTCTTTTGGGATACATTTATGCTAGATTATGCTATTTCTGAACTTTAAACTAGGTCCTATTTTCCAGTAGGGTCCTGAAAGTCAAAAATCAAATCTGTTTGGTAACTGCCTTTCTCCACGGAGAGTTTCTCCGAATCCAACGAATTTTCTACCCCTGTTTCAATCAAAGAAAATTTTGTCAGTTTAAAGTGGTGGTTAGCTGATGGCATCCTTGCTGAAGATCTTTTTGCTGCAATGTTTGTTCTGACTGGCTTCTCCGAACTGGCCCTGAACCGCTTTAACTTTCTGACTGACTTTCAAGCCCCATGACCTTTGACGAGCCAAGTGTTCTATATCCCCGCTGTTGTTTTACCTCTGACCCCTTTATCTGAACTTTTGCGTCTCCCATGACATTACCAAACCATTCCACCGATGAAGCTTTCAGTGATTCCTTGTATCCCTCTCTTACATCATGTTATCCTTAGTATGCTTTGACCACTCCGTGCTTTGTAATTTTGGAAGTTGGTAGTGAGCTTTGAAATCTTTTTCACTTGATTTGAACAAGACTGACATTGAAACATCTTTAGATAAATACCCAAAAGAAAATGAAATGCAATGACTTTGCGGGTTAAGGATAAGAAGAATCCAAAACCAGATGACTGCTACAAAAGGAAAAAGAAAAAGAAATTATCTGAGTGGAACAACTGGTACAAATGATCATGACATGCATTTCGGATTAATCGGCCCAATCTGTCCAACCAATCAACTTTCAGTTGCCGTACTTCGTTGCTCCGGAATTTCCATGACCTGATTACTTTACTCAAACCTTGACCTTGGTCATCCTGCGACGCCTTGAAAGTTTTTCACCAGCAGACCTCTTTCATTCGTTCATCTCTCAACTCACTTTTGCCTTACGGTGCCCGTGAGGGTTTTCACCAATAAGACTCCCTCATTTTATTTCTCTCAACTCCCGTCGCCTTACGGTGCCTGTGAAGGTTTTCACCAATACGACTCTCTCATTTTTATTTTTCCTGCTTGAACCAGAGTGTTGCCCCTGACATGAATTACATTTACCTGCTCGACTTGGCATTTTTCAAAGACTGATCAGAAGGCCTTTCTTTGGACCGTAATGTGGGCTTTTGGACAGGTCTAGGAAGAAAGGGTATAAAAGGCTCAACACAATTCAAATGGGCTAGAATTACTACTTTCGGGATCAGGTTTGCCACAACAACCACGACTTCTGCCCCAGTTTCTTGCTTGGGGACTTTTGGATTTTTGTTTCGATGAGACCGAACCGTGAGGCTGCCTACATATCCTTAAAAGGAATCAGGTCGAACGTAGTTCATGACATAGGAATTACTTTGTTGTTGTGATTTTCTCTTTTCTCTTTCTTCTTCTCTTTCTTCTTCTCTTCTTTTTCCTCTCTCACTTTTCTCTTTTTTTTTTCTTTTCTTCTTTTTCTTCTTTTGCTTTCCTCTTTTCCTTTCCTTTTCTTTCTCTTTCCTTTCTTCCTTTTCTTATCTTTCATGCTTGTGTTTCTGATATTCGCTACTGATTCCGAAAGAGGGGAAAGAAAGAAAATAAATAAAACTCAAAAGGGGTGATGAGGATCGAGTGTTTAGATAGCAGAACAAAACGCTTTCGTCATTTCAATCTTAAAAATATGCCAAGTACAAACAAGTACAATCAAACAAAGAAATCATACATAGTATCTCTTGACTGCATCAGAATTGATAGCCATTTCCACACATTTCTCTTCTACATCTGTCAAATATAGCGCGCCATTGGACAACACCCTAGTTACGACAAATGGCCCCTACCAGTTTGGGACAAACTTTCCTTTTGCTTCAGCCTGATGAGGCAAGATACGTCTCAACACTAACTAACCTACTTCGAACTTCCATGGACGTACCTTCTTATTATATGCTCTCGCCATTCTTTATTGGTATAGTTTACCGTGACATACTGCTGCCAATCTCTTTTCATCAATCAGACTTAATTGCTCCAAACGGGTTTTGACCCATTCAACGTCATCAATTTCTGCCTCAGCGACAATCCGAAGGGAGGGGATTTCAATTTCTACGGGTATTACTGCCTCCGTGCCATACACCAACAAATAAGGAGTGGCCCCTACTGAAGTGCGAACAGTAGTGCGATAACCCAACAATGCGAATGGTAACTTCTCATGCCACTGTCTGGACCCTTCTACCATTTTTTGAAGTATCTTCTTTATATTCTTGTTGGCTGCCTCGACTGCTCCATTCACTTTGGGGCAATATGGGGTGGAATTGCGATGTATAATCTTAAACTGCTGACATGTCTCCGTCATCAGATGACTGTTGAGATTAGCGCTATTGTCCGTGATGATTACCTTCAGAATCCCAAACTGATAGATGATATTTGAATGCACAAAATCAACCACTGCTTTCTTGGTCACAAATTTGAAAGTTTTTGCTTCAACCCACTTAGTGAAGTAATCAATGGCTACCAGAATAAACCTGTGTCCGTTTAACGCTGCTGGCTCGATTGGCCTAATGAAATCTATGCCCCAAGCAACAAAAGGCCATGGTGCAGACATTGTATGTAATTCAGATGGTAGAGAATGAATCAAATCTCCATGCACTTGGCACTGATGACATTTGCACACAAAACTGATGCACTCCCGCTCCATAGTGAGCCAGTAATAACCTGCTCGGAGAATCTTCTTTTCCAGAACGTACCCACTCATATGCGGTCCACAAACCCCGGAGTGTACCTCAGTCATGATAATTGTGGCCTGTCTGGCATCTATGCATCTTAGCAATCCAAGATCTGGAGTTCTTTTGTATAACACCCCTCCACTGAAGAAAAATCCGCTTGCTAATCGATGGATTGTTCTTTTCTGATCACTAGTGGCTTGTACCAGATATACCCCCATCCGGAGTTATTCTTTGATATCATGGAACCATGGCTCCCCATCAAGTTCTTCTTCTACCATATTACAGTAAGCATGCTGATCACGGACCTGAATCTGCAAAGGGTCCACATAAGCCTTATCTGGATGATGTAACATTGACGCCAGAGTGGCCAAAGCATCGACGACTTCATTATTGATCCTCGGGATATGCCTGAATTATATCGACTGAAACCGTTGACAAAGATCATGAAAACATTGTCTGTACGGTATGAGTTTCAAATCCCGTGTTTCCCATTCTCCCTGAATTTGGTGCACCAGGAGGTCCGAGTCTCCCAAGTACAAGACTTCCTGGACACCTATATCCACAACTAACCTCAAACCCAGAATACATGCCTCGTACTCAGCCATGTTGTTGGTATAGTAAAAACGAAGCTGAGCCGTAACATGGCAGTGCTGCCCTGTTTCAGAAATAAGTACTGCTCCTATCCCCACGCCCGTCATGTTTGCAGCCCCGTCAAAGAAAAGCTTCCATCCCGGCTTCTAAACTTGTTCCAACTCATCAACATGCATCACCTCTTCATCAGGGAAATAAGTTTTCAAAGGTTCATAATCTTCATCAACTGGATTCTCGGCCAAATGGTCCGCCAAGGCCTGTGCTTTCATTGCAGTTCGAGTCACGTAGAGAATGTCAAACTCTATGAGCAGGATCTGCCACATTGCAAGCCTCTCTGTGGGCATAGGCTTCTAAAAGATATACTTCAATGGATCCAAGCAACATGTCCTCTCAAGCTGAGTGTACTTGACCTCGTATGGTGTGAATTTCTTGCCGAGATAATATATGACCTGCTCCTTCCTGCCAGTAATATCATGTTGACCCAATACACAGCCGAATGAATTGTCCAATACCGTCAAATATAGAATCAAAGGTCGCCCCGGTTTTGGCGGGACCAACACGAGTGGATTTGACAAATACCCCTTTATCTTATCAAACGCCTCCTGACATTCATTTGTCCACTTGACCTCAGTGTCTTTCTTTAACAGCTTGAAGATAGGCTCACAAGTTGTCGTGAGCTGAGCGATGAACCTGCTGATATAATTCAATCTCCCCAACAAACTCATCACCTCGGTCTTGTTCTTCGGAGGTAGCAATTCCTGGATGGACTTGATTTTTGATGGGTCCAATTCAATGCCCCGGCGGCTGACTACGAACTCCAACAACTTTCCAGACGACACCCCAAAAGCACACTTTGCAGGATTAAGCTTGAGATTGTACCTGCGAAGCCTTCGAAAGAATTTTTTCAGATCCCTGACATGGTCAGACTGCTTTCTAGACTTCACGATCACGTCATCCACGTACACCTCGATTTCCTGGTGTATCATATCATGGAATATTGTTGTCATTGCCCTCATATAGGTCGTCTCAGCATTTTTCAAACCGAATGGCATGACCCAATAACAGTACGTTCCTTACGGTGTGATGAATGCTGTCTTTTCTGCATCTTCCTCGTCCATCAAGATCTGATGATAACCTGCGTAACTATCCCCAAAAGAACCAATCTCATGTTTGGCACAATTGTCAATCAATATATGGATGTTTGGCAGGGGAAAATTATCCTTCGGACTTGCTTTGTTGAGATCCCGATAATCAATGCACACCCTGGTCTTGCCATCCTTCTTTGGCACAAGCACAACATTGGCTAACCAGGTGGGATACCGCATGACCCGAATAACTTTCGTATCGAACTGCTTGGTGACCTCTTCTTTGATCTTTACACTCATATCCGTTTTGAACTTTCTCAGCTTCTGTTTGACAGGAGGGAATACGGGGTCAGTGGGCAACTTGTGAACCACTAAATTAGTGCTCAGACCCGGCATGTCATCATAGGACCATGCAAAAACATCTTTGTATTCGAACAATGCTTTAATTATCTCCTCCCTGAGTTGAGGTTCCAGATGGATACTTATTTTAGTTTTACGGACATTTTCTTGGTCCCCTAGATTAACTGCTTCTGTGTCATTCAAATTAGGTTTGGGCTTTTCCTCAAAATGACTTAGTTCCTTACTAATTTCTTCGTAGGCCTCATCATCCTCAAATTCCAATTCGTCATCACACTCAATTTCTTGTATTATTATTTCAGAGTTAGATTGACTTTTAAAACTGGGCCGAAGATTCCTCATGCATGTCATGTCATTGGTATCAGCATAAAAAGAACTGTACAAAAGAAGAAAACAAAATAAAATTAGAAGAAATGAAGGAAAAGGAATAATTGCATTTCATTGAATATAAAAATAACAGGGGTTTAACATCCAACTGGACGAAATATAATATCTGAATTACAGACCTTGGAATAATCCAGACAACTAAAGAAACTAAAAACCCACTACCAAGACTCCCTCCTGATAGGAAGAGGAGTAGCTTCCCATTTGTTGACTTTTGCACGTGGACCCATGAATTGCACATCTGCCCTGCTGGACCCTTCCCCAGCCTGAACCATGTTGACCTCGGCGAATAACTTTTCAAACCCCTTCTCCAAGTCTCCATCGGCACCAATCAGTGGTCCAGGGACCTTTGACAATAATTGCTTTCTGATACCCGGCCTGACGAATGACCTAGACAGACACGGGATTGGCCTTGGCAATGCTCATGCATTCTGTTTCATTTTTCTAGCTCTTCTCATGTCTGCAATGGTAGGCTTGAACCCCAGACCAAAAGTATCTAGATTCTTTGGAAGAGAAACTGGCTGCACAATACCTTGCAGAGATGTACCCAAACCCTTGCCCGGTACGAAACCATTTTTCAACATTTCAACAACTACCATGACTGATGCAACAACCATCTTTGGAGTTGTAGCGCTCTTTCCTTCCGGAATTTTCTCTACTGATACTGTGTCGAAAACCTGATAAACCCATGGTCCCTTGCTATCGTCAACCTCTATGAACGGAACAATGTCACCATTGGGCACACATAAATTATCTTCGCCATGTACAACGATTTCCTGTCGATCCCATTCAAACTTGACCATTTGATGCAGAGTAGACGGGACTGCTTTGGAAGCATGGATCCAGGGTCGTCCCAACAACAGATTGTACGAAACAACCACATCAAGCACCTGGAATTCCATAGTAAATTCAACTAGCCCTATTGTGAGCTCAAGCACTATGTCTCCAACTGAATTTTTCCCTCCATCGTCGAATCCCCGAACGCAAATACTGTTCTTGTGAATTCTTTCACCTCCACTTGCATCTTGTTCAATGTGGAGAGAGGACAGATGTTCGTGCTAGACCCATTGTCAACCAGTACCCGAGTAACCACAGAATCTTCGCATTACACCGTTAGATAGAGGGCTCTATTGTGCGCGGTACCCTCCATGGGCAACTCATCATCAGAAAAAATGACTCGGTTTACCTCAAATATCTTGTTAGCTATCTTTTCCAAGTGGTTTACTGAGATTTTGTCAGGAACGTGGGCTTCGTTCAAGATCTTCATCAAAGCACGACGGTGTTCATCTAAATGGATCAATAATAACAAGAGCGAGATCTGAGCTGGTGTCTTCCTTAACTACTCCATAATGGAATAGTCTTGCACTTTCATCTTTCTTAGAAATTCTTCTGCTTCTTCCTCAGTCACCGCTTTCTTCACCAACACTGGATTATCTTTCGAGGTTTTAGCTTTTCTCAACTCTTCGGGGGCAAATCATCTCCCTGATCGAGTAAAACCATGAGTCTCACACACTTCTTCTCTAACCTCTTTCCCCTGCTAAGTTACTGTCACTCGTTGATAATTCCACGGGACCGCCTTGCTGTTGACTACTGCAAGCTGAGTTACTGGTTTTATAATAACAGGCTCTGTGCGAGCACCCTTCACGATCACAATAGGTTTACTTGTAACCCCTGGTACCACCACTTTAGCTTTCTCCGGTCTCACTACAACAGTGCTTGAAGACCCTTCCTCGGCTACCACAACTGGCTTATTGTCTACCCCTTTCAACTGGACCACTGATTTCCTACTGGTTACCTTTTCATTGAGACTGGTTTCACTGGAACGGATCATCATCACCATCTGCGAGGGTTTCTTAGGCTCCCCTCCCTTGTGTATAAACTTAATCATATGGGTCTCATAGTGAGCTGACAGCGGATTCTGATTGATATTTGGTGGTTCTGGGGCCTGAACCTCTATCCGATGAGTATCAATAAGCTCTTTTACAGCTATTTTTAGTTTCCAACACTTCTCTGTGTCATGTCTCGGGGCCCCCGAACAATACTCACAACTCACCGAGCGTTCAAGATTTCTGGAAAGGGGATTAGGCATTTTGGCCTCGATCGGATTCAACATACCCAACTGCCTCAGTTCGTGGAATAGGCTGGTATATGATTCTCCTAATGGAGTGAAAGTCTTCTGCTTCTGCAACCTCTCATTCTTAAAAGCTTTATTGGGCCGAAAACCTATTCTAGGAGGATTTCTGTAGGCTTTTGGGGGTGGATGGGTATTTTGTGGAGCTTGGTAGGGACTCTGTGGAGCTGGCGCATGCCATTGTGCGTGAGCGGGGGTTGGGTATACGTTTGAGCGTGATGGACAAAAAAATGGGGATCTGGCGGTGGGTAATAGTGTTGTGGTGGGCTATATGGTGTGTGGGGGTAAGTTTGGGGATAGGGTTGAGACTGGTTGTAGTATGGGGGAAGGTTCCTGGATCCGACCCAAGTTGCCGACTCGATCGTCGCAACATCCTCTTTCTTCTTCTTCCCGAGCACACCCCAGTACCGTTTTGAATAGCCTGAGTGGTTGCTTTGATCGCTGAATAACTCATGATCTTGTTGGACTTGAGTCTCTCCTCAACCATGCCTCCCATTTTCACAACTTCATTAAAGGACTTGCCCACTGCTGACACCAAATGACCAAAATAAGTGGGCTCCAAAGCCTGCAGGAAATAATCAACCATCTCACTCTCTTTCATTGAGGGGTCAACCCTCGCTGCTTGCTCTCTCCAACAGAACCCATATTCTCGGAAACTCTCACCGGGCTTCTTCTCGATCTTCGTCAATGACAGACGGTCTGGGATGATTTCAAGATTATACTAAAAATGACAGGCGAAAGCTTGGGCCAAATCGTCCCATGTGTACCACCTGCTATGATCTTGTCTGGTGTACCATTCTAGCGCCGGCCCACTCAAACTTTGGCTGAAATACGCCATCAACAATTCATCTCTTCCACCTGCTCCTCTCATTTTGCTACAAAATCCTCTTAAGTGTGCTACTGGGTCACCGTGCCCATCGTACAGATCAAACTTGGGCATTTTGAACCCATCTGGTAATTGAACATTTGGGAACAGACATAAATCTTTGTAGGCCACACTTACTTGGCCCCCTAACCCCCTCAAATCTCGGAACGATTTCTCTAAGCTTTTGACCTTTCTGATCATCTCTTCATGCTCGGGGTTTTTAGGTGGTTTCTCGGTCTCTGCCGGGATATCAAGATGAGGAGTGTAAGGATATGGCTCTGGAACTTTGAAGGTGGGTTCAGGGGGATAGTACTGGTTGACATGAGTTTGGAACAGGGGTTCACTGGAAGATCGGTGTAATGTAGCAGGTGGAGGTTCTACAAAACAGGTGTAATTGGTGGAGGAGGGTATGTGACTTGTTTGAGTGGTGGAACTTGAGAAGTATGGAAAGTGGTGCCATGGCATTGTTGGTAGAGGGGGAAGGCTGGAGATGAGTTCACAGTGGGAGGCTCTGGAGGTTGGGCTGATGGTGGGATATAAGCAGGATTGGCGGGATAAACCGGTGGTAGATGTCTCTTCGCCCAAGCTTGGTACATTTCAGCCATCTGCTGCTTTAGCTTATACATTTCTTCCCTTATCATATTAACGTCGATTTCTTCCACCTCTTTCGATGGGTCGACAATACTTGTTTCTGGTTCCTGGTCGACCATATTCAGCCTATCTTTCGATCGGGTGTTGTAGGAGTGAGTTACCAGAATGCCAGTCAACTAACCACCTGCCTGGACTTAATACATCAAACAACAACCTTGTTAGCGATTAGGCTTTAACAGATTGGTAACCGCACATTGGGCATGAATGCACCTAAACAGTTAACCGTCTCTATTACGTATTCGATCGGTTGCATGCGTCATTCCGGCCTTTTTTTCCCTTTGATTGCAAACCTCCCCCTTTTCTTTGTTTTTCTTTTCCTTCCTTTCGTTCTCTCTTTGTTTCTATTCTCTCTTGATTTTCTTATTTTCTCTCTCTTTTGTTTTTCCGCTCTTTCTTTCTCTCTTTTATTTGGTTACGGTCGAATCCTATGGAGATTGCCTACGTATCATGACCTCGCATGAATCAGACCAAGCGTTGTTCTTGTAGATAAGTGCAAAATAAAAGATTTTTGGGATTTTTAGTTTTCATAAAATAAAACAACAAATGCTTCCATTACAAACTCAAAACTAACAAATTCCAAAAGACTAACAGATTTCGATGCAAAGATGAAATACAGACTCCAAAAATAGACATTATATTCCAACAGAAGAAAATACAGACTCGAAAACAATTTGACGGACTCTAGCAGAAAGAAAACTCAACATGACTGACAGATGCTTAACAAAAAGGAAATGCAGACTCAAACGAAAAAAATCATGAATACATCAATGCTCCTAGTGCCCGCGGGACATCATTCGGTCTCGCCGCAGGCCTATATGTAAGCTCCCTTTGAAGTCGATCCAAGTCGTTCATTATCTGTTTAACAAATGTCATTACTGCTGCAAAGAAGGTAGTGCGAGTCATATCCTCACAAATCGGGCATTTCATAACGATGTAGTCAGCAATGCTTCTAATTCTCTCTCTTATGGCGCCCTTTTCTTGTAACAAACACCCAATCTGCTGGGCCCTGGCTTCCAAAGTTTGCTCAGCCGCATGATTTTTCTCCTGAAGTTGTTGCAAATCTATTTCTAATTGCGCCAATGCCGTATAACAATGTTCCCTTTCAACTTTGAAGTCTTTGGCCTGTTTGATCATTTTTTTTTCCGTGGTGATGACCCTTTTCTTTAACCCTGCGACCTCATCGTCATACCTTTCTCTCAATTGCTTAACCAGGCATACCCATTCGTCTACGTTCTTAGCCAATTGTATTTGAGCCTTGGCTAGTTCACTTTCTACTTTGTTCAAATCGAAACTATAGTCACTCACTTTCTGCCTCAGGTTAGCTATGAGCTTTTCATCTCTGTCACTTCGGACTGGATTTTCTGCCACTACTTTTAATTTCTAAATTTGAGCTCAAAGGGCCTCATTTTCTTTGGCCATCTTTTTCTTTTCTCCTTCGTCCGCCACCACTTGCAAGCTATTCTCGAATTTAAATTCTCTGACTTGCTTCTCCAACTTGCTTATGGTAGCCCTATACTCGTTTTCTTTGGTCAGCCAATCCCATTGTACCTGAGCTCCGTCGGTGAATTGCTGGACATGGGGTCTCTTTGCGGGCCTGTTAGGCTCATGTTGAACTTGGGATATTTTACCATAGCAAGCAATATAACTGGGCTCCACCTCGCCTCTGGATAGGTCTCGTACTTGCGTGTTAGGCCCTAAGAATCTGCACTGATGCCAAACCCGATGCACTTTTTCTTCTGGGAAGGCCGCTTTTGGCATTAACTCAATAACTTGCTGACTCAAATCTTCATTGTGCGGGATGGTATGATATCGGCCTAACTGACGTAAGACTCTGTGCGGAGCATAAGACTAGATACTCTGAAGACCCATCAATAGCAAAAAACACACCTTAGCCGACATATAGATTACTTCGTCGACTGAAAGCCAACCGAATGTCCATTCGATCTTATTTGCGGTCAAAGATCTCAGATGAGCATGCCATGCTTCCGTACCATCTGGAAACTCATAACCCTCTACTCGCTTTTCATGTTTTTCACTGCACTCGAGGCCAATCATATCGCAATTCAAGTATCCGGGACGGTGGCAAAGATATTCCTCCATCCATATTTGTAACAGCATATTGCACCCTTCAAAGAACTTTGCTCCTTCTCGACAACGAGTAAGAGCTCGGTAAAATTCTGCCAAGATCAACGACACTATAGTCCCATTTGCCTTTTTCATTATAAAGTCAACTATCCCTACTAGCCCCATCTCTATGTTCCCGTCTTTTCTCGGGCAAACCAAAATACCCAAGAACGCCACTATGAAAGCTAATCCTCTTCAAGCTTCGCACTTGTCTTGATTCCAGCATGAGTAAGACCAGTATCTGGTGTTTCGAAGCCACGGGGGTTCCCGTATCGTCGGTACAGAAAGTAGAAGGTACAAAATCCTTTGGCCAAATTTCCATCTCGGATGTCCCGACTGATGCTTAACAAGTCCAAAAGTTTGTGAGGGGTCACTGCTCTTGGTGCTACCGGGTACTGACTTCTGAGATTCCCTTCGAACCCGACATAGCCTGCTATTTCTTACAGCGTAGGAGTTAACTCGAAATCCGCAAAGTGGAACACATTATGTGCTGGGTCCCAAAACGGTATCAAGGTCTCAATCATATCTTTTCTGGGCTTAACCTTCAAAAGCCCAATAAGATCGCCCAATGCTTTTGTCACAACTTTCCAGCTGTCGTCCCCCAAATCATGCCACCACATATGTAGCTCCAAAGGAATCTCTTCACGGACTGAGAAAGATTCATTTTGATTTGTGCTCATCCTGCACATTTATTAAGGTGATTTTAATTAAAAGAAAGCTATGACTCATTCTGACTTAAGAGAAAAGACTGTTTTCAAAGTTTTCCACAAAACATCCGGCCTTGCCAACAAGGCCTTTCAGCACTTCGAAAACGAAGATTTTAAGGCTGTGTCGGCTAACCAGTCAAAACCTTTAAAAGTGACCAAAAGTGGCTGTTCTTGCAAAAACAGCCTTCTAGTGCCCTTTTTAGGGACATTCGGCTGTTTTTGACAAGAATGGCATCGCCCTGATTATTTTCAAATTAAAGTAGAATTTTTGGGCTTTTGGGCTATTTTTGCATAAGGGAAGTTGGACCCGATGGGAGTTGCCTACGTATCTCACACCCTGTGAGAATCAAACTGGCGTAGTTCGGGCAAATAAGATGAACTATTTTGAAAACAAGAGTCTTTTTTTTATAAATAAAGCCATTTCTGAAAACAAAAACATTTTTTCTCTTATTAAAACAAAACGGGCTATTTTGAAAACAAAAGCCTTCTCTTTTCTTTTTTTTCCTTTTTCTTTCCCTTTTCATTTTCTTGAAAATTCGACAGAGTTTCGACACTATTTGGATATTGGTTTTTCAGAACAGGCGATTAACTCTTTTTACCCCTCATACTGCTATTTCTCTTTCCTCGACTTTTTCCGATATTCATAAGCCGGTCAGCATGCAAGTCCGAAACAAATAAATGCACAAGTAGCAAGTAGGATGCATCAGGATGGTTTTTTGTTTCGGGTGCACCTGTCCTAGACAGACCCAACCCCTGTGTTGAGTCTCCAAAGTCAAAATGCACATGATGCAAACAAATGTTCCTACTAGGGATCTGGCATGAGGTCTTGTTATACTAGGTTCAAAACCTGGGGTTTATTGTTCTAGACCTAGCTTACCCGAGCGGACAGCTCGAGCCGAGGGGGGGGGGAAGCATACCGGGAATTTAGAAGCTTCGCCGGCTTTGCAACTTGTCCGAACCTTGTTCTAAATTTGGAATATGACTCTAACAGAAAATAAGTCACACGAAGTGCACACTTCTTCATGATTTAGAAGACTCAGAGAGAGGAGGGATTTCGCAACAGTTTATATATAGTTCACGGAGTATCAAAGCGGAAAAAGCAATCAATTAGCCCATTAGGCCCAAATCATGTAACAAATTCAGACAATGGATAAAGCCAACTATAACAATTATTCTAAGCTCGAATTCTTGAACCCTGAACCAGACATTATGGGTTCGGTCCCCAGCAGAGTCGCCAGAACTGTCACACCTCCTTTTTCTACCTACACCCCGGAAGGGTATAAATAAAAGATTTTTTCCAATTAAAGGACAACTGAAACGGGATTTATTATAAAAATTCAGAGTTGCCACTCGGGAGATTTATGGTGTCCCAAGTCACCGGTTGAATCCCGAATCGAGTAAAATATGACTCTATTTAACAGTCCGCGAACCAGAAATCCGAGTAAGGAATTCTGTTAATCCGGGAGAAGGTGTTAGGCATTCCCGAGTTCCGTGGTTCTAGCATGGTCGCTCAACTGTTATAATTGGCTTAATTATCTGATTTAATCCATTATGAACCTATGTGCCGATTTTAAACCCTTATCCACTGTTAATTATATTTAAAGAAGATTGAACGTCGTTTAAAACACGTCTTTGGATCGCGCCACATGAAATGCACCCGCAATCCTAAACATATTTTATTCAACATTTTAAGATTTGATTTGGGTCACATAAAATGCGCAACCGAGTTTAAGAAAGTAAGATTATTAAATAACGCGCCCTAAAGCAACTACGCCCTAAATGGCACGCCTCGAATTCTAAGAATTAAAATATTAACTAAGCGAAGGCCATGCATTTGAAGATTTTATTTGGCGCGACCCCTCAATTCCAATTTTAAAAAAGGGAACTCGAACTAGACTTTGGAGGACCATAAGCCACTTATATTATCCAATATGGCTCACCTCGTAATGTAACTAGTGAGAATTCAATTAATTAGAGGACAGAATTATCAATACTTTTAAGACTAAAGTTTCAGAAGACATGTTTCTCAGAAGACCTGTGAGTGGAATCAAAGAGCATTGGGCTCGGAAGGCTGGCCCTACTGCCAAAAGACCTGGCATGCCCTGATACAGGCTCAACGCAAGCCCAAGCCGTAGAGAACATCGACAGATGCGGGACTCCAGATCGAGTCTCTACGCAGGCAAAACATCAGAATTATCTGAATTACTGGCCCTGATCTCATTAACTGGGCCATCGCTAGGCCCAAGTTCAGATTCGCCCTTTGTGCACAGTGGAGTGACTGTAAAGAATTCAAGATAATACATGAAACATAAGATGGAATTGACCTCCCACTTCTGAATCTCAATTATTCAAGCTTGAGATGACCAACCATTCTCTGCAAAAATGCTCAGTGTACAATTAACTACTGCACTTCAATTCAGCAACTCGGTGAAACATGAAATGAAACTAACATGAAATGAAATGAATTTTAACTATCAACTAATCATTATGAGTTGGAAAACCACAAATCTAACTCAAACATGTTCATAATCAACACCAAGATAAACTAATGCTTCTGAGCTTTAGCCCATTAATTGAACATTCTGAATTGAAACAGCTAATCTAAACTAAATATGCTCACAACCAACAACAAAATGAATTGACACCTGCTTCTATTATTAGAATACTGTGGACCAATTCTTCCACTTTAACACAATTCCAACACCCATGAAATTCAATGAATACATTTTGTCAAACTAATATATAAGTACATGATCAAATTAACACAATTAACATGTTATCAAAGCTTAAGTGAGCTATTCAGCAAACAAATATCAACACCATTTATACCACAAGATTCCTCAAGAATGCATCTGTCCTGAATTTAACTCAGTTAACAGGTTATTTCCAAGTCTTATAACAGTACCAAATCTAATACAACTCAAGGAATTCAGATATTTAGAATAAAAAACTACCTAGCATACACCAAGAATCAAGTAACGAAAACAGACATTATAAAGAACTACTACAGATAGACTATTATCATTTCTTAACTTCATTTTCATTTCCCTCTTCAAATTGGATTTCACATTGGGTAAAGTTCAAAAAGTGTACCTGTAAATGGACAGAGAAAAATAGGTAAGGAGCAGTAAGCTGCAGCAGAGATGTCAAACAGGAAGCAGCACCACAGAATCAGCTAAACCCAGATTTGAACAGTCAAGATAGTGAAATCAACTTCAGGCATTCAGTAGAATAGTAAACCCAACCCCAAGCTTGAACCAGAATTTTCCAAAATCATAATTCTAATCCATTTGTACCCTCAGATGAACCAAAGTTGTTTGGAAATTGAAAGATTCAAAAATCACTGAAAAAATCAATGGAACAGTAAAAATCAACCATTTGTATTTTTTTTGGATTTTTTTTTCTCTTTTCCGTCTCTTAGGTCTCTTCCCTCTGCCTTTTAATGCAAGAAATGTTGACTTTATAAGCAAGAAAGTAGGGCAACCTAACTAATCAACAGATTTGCACTTCGACCCTTTTTGAATTTCCATTTTAGCTTAGACACCCTTAGTTTTTATTCAGTTTTTGCAAAGAAGTCCCCTCCCTAGCTTCCTAGAAGCTTCCCAAGCAGTTACACAAAGATTTCCCTAAGCAGACTACCCAAATTACCCCCTATGACCCTGTTGTTACCCTTCTAACCAAACAGAATCTGGGTCCAATTGACTCAATGGTTCAAACCAGACCTGTCTATAAGACCGGGCTGGATCCTTTCTCCTGGGCCTCCATCTAATAGAGCCCATATAGAATCGTTGGGCTAGACAGAATTGCCCAAGAGAAGTTCAGATTTGCTTTCTTTGAAAACTAAAAAAAATGAAATAACACACAGAACAAAGAAATTAAACGACATGAACGAACAACTTTAATTTTAAAACACATAAACAAAACCAATTATAAAAAAAGTAAAAGGAGATGAAGACTAGGACTTTAAATGAAACAAAAAGAAGAAGAAGAGGAAAAAACAAAAAAAATGAAAGGAAAGAAATGAAACTGAACATACCTAAAACCAGGCAGGTAAAATCTTGCAAACTTTTATAGGAATCTTCGATTTTTTTGACTGGAACGGGCCTTAATCGTATGTTCTCAAGCGAAAATAGACGATTAAGATCGATTTCGGCCTCAAAATTTCATCAACTCAACGATTTGGGGTCTTGGTATTTTAGCGCTCCGATCTTCGATTTAAGATTCGAAAAGGATTAGGGTGATTCGAGGGGAAATGATGCCGGATTGGGGAAGAGGGAGCCATAGTGGTTAAGTGGTGTGATTTTGGTGGCGTTTGGAGCCGGCGTCGCCAGGCTTGGGCGGTGGGAGTTAGGGCGGCGTCGCTAGGGTTTGTTAGGGGTAAGGGAGTTCTGAACGGTGAGGAAGATAAGTGAAGGGTAGGGGGCGTTTGGACATTTATATATCAGACGAGGTTAGTTCTAGATCGTTAGATCGACTAACCTCGACGGTCCAAATTAAACTTAAACTAAACGGGGTCGTTTGGTGAGGGAGGGGTCTGAACCGGGTTGGGGCGCGGGTATTGGGCTCAGACGGGGCGGGTTTCAAGGATTTTAATTGGGCTGGGAGAAAATGAGCTGATTTTTGCCCAAAAACCCGATCCTCTATAAATCAAAATTTTCTCCTTTTCTTTTTATTTCCCAAAATTCTTTTCCCTTTTCTCTTTTTTTTTCAAGAAAATTAAAAATACACCTAAATTACTCTCTAAATCAAATTATGCTACCAAATTAAATTAATCAACCCTAAATAATAATTATCACAACTAATTAAATACCAAATTAAAGGAAAACCACCAAAATTCAAAACTAAAAATTAAAAATGCCAAATAAGTTATTTTTGTGATCTTTCTATTTTTTTATAAAAAACTAAATTACTAATTAATTTAAGAATAAAAAGTTAGATTATAAATGCAAATGCAGCCTACTTTTGTATTTTTCATTAATTAAACAAAAATAAAAATGCGCAGCCAAATGCAAACAATTAGCAGAAAATGCTACAAAATTGCAAATAATGAAAAGAAATTATTTTGTTTTGAATTTATGGGAACAATTCATATAGGGCAAAAATCACGTGCTCACAGCTGCCCCTATTTTCTCTGAAACACGAAGAGTTTTCTTGCAAAGATAAGTGAGCGGATACGAGCGATTTTGCCCGTTTGAATACTCCGTGGGAAGCATCTTTGAAAAAGTTGACCGCACCCTGCTTCTGAGGTTGCCTACATATCCTTGGCTAAAAAGGAATCAGGTCAGTGTAGTTCAGGAATGTTTGGTAGCTGGGACTACCATGAAGCTGGGCTTCCACTGTTGCTGTTGTTGCTGCTTACTGAACCCCTTATTACACCGTCAAAATAAAACAAGAAGCTAGACTATACTATGATCTATGGATTACAAAAGTCATATCTATATCTTCAAGCTTGCTCTCGTGTTTCTTGTTGCCTTGTTGTCCTCCATTCTCTCGGTGATATCCATTTGTCGTCCCCTTGAATTGTAAGCTAAAATGTTTTCCCCTTCTTCAGGTGGGTGCCTGACCGCTGAACTCGATACATATTCCCATGCTAACCAGGCAGGCTCCTGACTTCAAAATGTGAATGTATTCCCATGCTATCTAGGCGGGATCCTGAATTTAACAAAAATAGACAAAAAGAAAGAAAATTTTCTGCACCACTTTAGGTATGTGGGCCTATGTGTAAGTGTAAAACGAATCACATTACCGAATATCAACAAGAACCTGAAAGCTAAACTTGAATTGTACTCCCTTGTTTTCTAGATGGGCTCTTGATTGCTGACTGGAAATGTGTTCCCTGCTCTCCAGGCGGGCTCCTGACTGCTGAACTTTCATGTATTCCCTGCTCTTCAGGCGGGCTCCTGATTGCTGACTTGAAATGTATTCCCTGCTCTCCAGGTGGACTCCTGACTTCAACTTGAAATGTATTCCCTTGTTCTCCAGGCGGGCTCCTGACTTCAGAATAGACAAAACAAAGGATTTGGAAGCTAAATTTAAATTGTACTCCCTTGTTCTCCAGGCGGGCTCCTTACTGATTCTCTTGAAAGTATTCCCTGCTCTTCAGGTGGGCTCCCGACTTCAACTTGAAATGTATTCCCTGCTCTCCAGGCGGGCTCCTGACTTCAACTTACAATGTATTCCCTGCTCTCCAAGCGGGCTCCTGACTTCAGAATAGACAAAACAAAGGATTTGAAAGCTAAATTTAAATTGTACTCCCTTGTTCTCCAGGTGGGCTCCTGACTGCTCTCTTGAAAGTATTCCCTGCACTTCAGGCGGGCTCCTGACTTCAACTTGAAATGTATTTCTTGCTCACCAGGCGGGCTCCTGACTTCAACTTGCAATGTATTCCCTGCTCTCCAGGCGGGCTCTTGACTTCAACTTGAAATGTATTCCCTTATTCTCCAGGCGGGCTCCTGATTTCAACATAGACAAAACGAAGAATTTGAAAGCTAAAACTTAAATTGTACTCCCTTGTTCTCCAGGCGGGCTCCTGACTGCTGCGCTTGAAAGTATTCCCTGCTCTCCAGGCGGGCTCCTGACTGCTGACTTGAAATGTATTCCCTGCTCTCCAGGCGGGCTCCTGACTTCAACATAGACAAAACAACGAATTTGAAAGCTAAAATTTAAATTGTACTCCCTTGTTCTCCAGGCGGGATCCTTACTGCTACGCTTGAATGTATTCCCTGCTCTCCAGGCGGGCTCCTAACTGCTGACTTGAAATATATTCCCTGCTCTCCAGGCGGGCTCCTAACTTCAAAAAAACAACCAAAAACAAAGAAAATTTTCTGCCCCAGTTTGATGGCTGGGGACAGATGTGATTGTAAAACTAAATCATATTACCAAGTATTACTAAGGATTTGAAAGCTAGGTCCCTTTATTCAGGGGGGTCCTGACAACTCTTAACTAAACGACAATTTAAAATCTAAGTTATATCTTCTACAGGTGTGACTTCTACTAAATCTTGCTATCTAAGAGGATCTTTAAACTACTCCCCATTATCTAGGAGGGTCCTAAAAATCAAAGGTCAAATTTTATCTTAAGGGTGACAACTTTCATGTCTGAATTATACTACCCTATAGCAGAGTTTACGCTAAATGTTGTTATCTAATCGAAATCTTAAAGCTAAGTCCCATTATTCATGGAAGTCCTGGAAACTCCTAATTAAATCCTATCTCGAACATGCAAACTTCTAAGCTAACTTATATTCTTTTGGGATACATTTATGCTTGATTATGCTATTTTTGAACTTTAAACTAGGTCCCATTTTCCAGGAGGGTCCTGAAAATCAAAAATCAAACTTGTCTGGTGATTGCCTTTCTCCACAGAGAGTTTCTCCGAATCCAACGAATTTTCTGCCCCTGTTTCAATCAAAGAAAATTTTGTCAATTTAAATTGGTGGTTAGATGATGGCATCCTTGTTGAAGGTCTTTCTGCTGCAATGTTTGTTCTGACTGGCTTCTCCGAACTGGCCCTGAACCGCTTTGACTTTTTAACTGACTTTCAAGCCCCATGACCTTTGACGAGCTGAGTGTTATATACCCCCGCTGTTGTTTTACCTCTGACCCCTTTATCTGAACTTTTGCGTCTCCCATGACATTACCAAACCATTCCACTGGTGAAGCTTCCGATGATTCCTTGTATCCCCCTCTTACATCATGTTATCCTTAGTATGCTTTGACTGCTCCGTGCTTTGCAATTTTGGAAGTTGGTAGTGAGCTTTGAAATCCTTTTCACTTGATTTGAACAAGACTGACATTGAAACATCTTTAGATAAATACCCAAAAGAAAATGAAATGCAATGACTTTGCGGGTTAAGGATAAGAAGAATCCAAAACCAGATGACTGCTACAAAAGGAAAAAGAAAAAGAAACTTATCTGAGTGGAACAACTGGTACAAATGATCATGACATGCATTTCGGATTAATCGGCCCAATCTGTCCAACCAATCAACTTTCAGTTGCCGTACTTCGTTGCTCCGGAATTTCCATGACCTGATTACTTTACTCAAACCTTGACCTTGGTCATCCTGCGACGCCTTGAAAGTTTTTCACCAGCAGACCTCTTTCATTCGTTCATCTCTCAACTCACTTTTGCCTTACGGTGCCCGTGAGGGTTTTCACCAATAAGACTCCCTCATTTTATTTCTCTCAACTCCCGTCGCCTTACGGTGCCTGTGAAGGTTTTCACCAATACGACTCTCTCATTTTTATTTTTCCTGCTTGAACCAGAGTGTTGCCCCTGACATGAATTACATTTACCTGCTCGACTTGGCATTTTTCAAAGACTGATCAGAAGGCCTTTCTTTGGACCGTAATGTGGGCTTTTGGACAGGTCTAGGAAGAAAGGGTATAAAAGGCTCAACACAATTCAAATGGGCTAGAATTACAACTTTCGGGATCAGGTTTGCCACAACAACCACGACTTCTGCCCCAGTTTCTTGCTTGGGGACTTTTGGATTTTTGTTTCGATGAGACCGAACCGTGAGGCTGCCTACATATCCTTAAAAGGAATCAGGTCGAATGTAGTTCATGACATAGGAATTACTTTGTTGTTGTGATTTTCTCTTTTCTCTTTCTTCTTCTCTTCTTTTTCCTCTCTCGCTTTTCTCTTTTTTTTTCTTTTTTTCTTTTTCTTCTTTTGCTTTCCTCTTTTCCTTTCCTTTTCTTTCTCTTTCCTTATTCCTTTTCTTATCTTTCATGCTTGTGTTTCTGATATTCGCTACTAATTCCGAAAGAGGGGTAAGAAAGAAAATAAATAAGGCTCAAAAGGGGTGACGAGGGATCAATTATTTAGATAGCAGAACAAAACGCCTTCGTCATTTCAATCTTCAAAATATGCCAAGTACAAACAAGTACAATCAAACAAAGAAATCATACATAGTATCTCTTGACCGCATCGGAAGTGATAGCCATTTCCACACATTTCCCTTCTACATCTGTCAAATATAGCGCGCCATTGGACAACACCCTAGTTACGACAAATGGCCCCTACCAGTTTGAGACAAACTTTCCTTTTGCTTAAGCCTGATGAGGCAAGATATGTCTCAACACTAACTGACCCACTTCGAACTTCCATGGACGTACCTTCTTGTTATATGCTCTCGCCATTCTCTATTGGTATAGTTGACCGTGACATACTGCTGCCAATATCTTTTCATCAATCAGACTTAATTGCTCCAAGCGGGTTTTGACCCATTCAACGTCATCAATTTCTGCCTCAGCGACAATCCGAAAGGATGGGATTTTAATTTCTACGGGTATTACTGCCTATGTGCCATACACCAACAAATAAGGAGTGGCCCCTACTGAAGTGCGAATAGCAGTGCGATAACCCAACAATGCGAATGGTAACTTCTCATGCCACTGTCTGGACCCTTCTACCATTTTTTGAAGTATCTTCTTTATATTCATGTTGGCTGCCTCGACTGCTCCATTCGCTTTGGGGCGATATGGGGTGGAATTGCGATGTATAATCTTAAACTACTGACATGTCTCCGTCATCAGATGACTGTTGAGATTAGCGCCATTATCCGTGATGATTACCTTCGGAATCCCAAACCGACAGATGATATTTGAATGCACAAAATCAATCACTGCTTTCTTGGTCACAGATTTGAAAGTTTTCGCTTTAACCCACTTGGTGAAGTAATCAATGGCTACCGGAATAAACCTGTGTCCGTTTGACGTTGCTGGCTCGATGGCCCAATGACATCCATGCCCCAAGCAATAAAAGGCCATGGTGCAGACATTGCATGTAATTCATATGGTGGAGAATGAATCAAATCTCTATGCACTTGGCACTGATGGCATTTGCACACAAAACTAATGCAAGTAATAACCTGCTTAGAGAATCTTCTTTGTCAGAACGTACCCACTCATATGCGGTCCACAAATACCGGAGTGTACCTCAGTCATGATAACTGTGGCCTGTCTGGCATCTATGCATCTTAGCAATCCAAGATCTGGAGTTCTTTTGTATAACACCCCTTCACTGAAGAAAAATCCACTTGTTAATAGTCGAATTGTTGTTTTTTGATCACCAGTGACCTGTACCGGATATACCCCCATCCGGAGGTATTCTTTGATATCATGGAACCATGGCTCCCCATCAAGTTCTTCTTCTACCATATTACAGCAAGCATGCTGATCGCGGACCTGAATCTGCAAAGGGTCCACATAAGCCTTATCTGGATGATGTAACATTGACGCCAGAGTGGCCAAAGCATCGACGACTTCATTATGGATCCTCGGGATATGCCTGAATTCTATCGACTGAAACCATTGACAAAGATCATGCAAACACTGTCTGTACGGTATGAGTTTCAAATCCCGTGTTTCTCATTCTCCCTGAATTTGGTGCACCAGGAGGTTCGAGTCTCCCAAGACCAAGACTTCCTGGACACCCATATCCACAGCTAACCTCAAACCTGGAATACATGCCTCGTACTCAGCCATGTTGTTGGTATAGTAAAAACGAAGCTGAGCCGTAACAGGGTAGTGCTGCCCTGTTTCAGAAATAAGTACTGCTCCTATCCCCACGCCCTTCATGTTTGCGGCCCCGTAAAAGAAAAGTTTTTATCCCGACTTCTCAACTTGTTCCAACTCATCAACATGCATCACCTCTTCATCAGGGAAATAAGTTTTCAAAGGTTCATAATCTTCATCAACCGGATTCTCGGCCAAATGGTCCGCCAAGGCCTGTGCTTTCATTGCAGTCCGAGTCACGTAGAGAATGTCAAACTCTGTGAGCAGGATCTGCCACTTTTCAAGCCTCCCTATGGGCATAGGCTTCTGAAAGATATACTTCAATGGATCCAAGCGAGATATGAGATAGGTAGTGTAAGATGACAAATAATGTTTCAGTTTCTGTGCCACCCAAGTTAGGGCGCAACATGTCCTCTCAAGCTGAGTGTACTTGACCTCATATGGTGTGAATTTCTTGCTGAGATAATAAATGGCCTGCTCCTTCCTGCCAGTGATATCATGTTGACCCAATACACAATCGAATGAATTGTACAATACCGTCAAATATAGAATCAAAGGTCGCCCTAGTTCTAGCGGGACCAACACGGGTGGATTTGACAAATACCCCTTTATCTTATCAAACGCCTCCTGACATTCATCTGTCCACTTGACCGCAACATCTTTCTTTAACAGCTTGAAGATAGGCTCACAAGTTTTCGTGAGCTGAGCGATGAACCTGCTAATATAATTCAATCTCCCCAACAAACTCATCACCTTGGTCTTGTTCTTCGGAGGCGGCAATTCCTGGATGGCCTTGATTTTCGATGGGTCCAATTCAATGCCCCGACGGCTGACTACGAACCCCAACAACTTTCCAGACGGCACCCCAAAAGCACACTTTGCAGGATTAAATTGAGATTGTACCTGCGAAGCCTTCGGAAGAACTTCTTTAGATCCTTGACATGGTCAGACTACTTTCTAGACTTCACGATCACGTCATCCACGTACACCTCGATTTCCTGGTGTATCATATCATGGAATATTGTTGTCATTGCCCTCATATAGGCCGCCTCAGCATTTTTCAAACCGAATGACATGACCCAATAACAGTACGTTCCTTACGGTGTGATGAATGCCGTCTTTTCTGCATCTTCCTCGTCCATCAAGATCTGATGATAACCTGCGTAACTATCCCCAAAAGAACCAATCTCATGTTTGGCACAATTGTCAATCAATATATGGATGTTTGGCAGGGGAAAATTATCCTTCGGACTTGCTTTGTTGAGATCCCGATAATCAACGCACACCCTGGTCTTGACATCCTTCTTTGGCACAAGCACAACATTGGCTAACCAGGTGGGATACCGCGTGACCCGAATAACTTTCGTATCGAACTGCTTGGTGACCTCTTCTTTGATCTTTACACTCATATCCGTTTTGAACTTTCTCAGCTTCTGTTTGACAGGAGGGAATGCGGGGTCAGTGGGCAACTTGTGAACCACTAAATCAGTGCTCAGACCCAGCATGTCGTCATAGGACCATGCAAAAACGTCTATGTATTCGAACAATGCTTTAATTATATCCTCCCTGAGTTGAGGTTCCAGATGGACACTTATTTTAGTTTTACGGACATTTTCTTGGTCCCCTAGATTAACTGCTTCTGTGTCATTCAAATTAGGTTTGGGCTTTTCCTCAAAATGACTTAGTTCCTTACTAGTTTCTTCATAGGCCTCATCATCCTCAAATTCCAACTCGTCATCACACTCAATTTCTTGTATTATTATTTCAGAGTTATATTAGCTTTTAAAACTGGGCTGAAGATTCCTCATGCATGTCATGTCATTGGTATCAGCATAAAAAGAACTGTACAAAAGAAGAAAACAAAATAAAATTAGAAGAAATGAAGGAAAAGGAACAATTGCATTTCATTGAATATAAAAATAACAGGGTTTTAACACATCCAACTGGACGGAATATAATATCTGAATTACAGACCCTGGAATAATCCAGAAAACTAAAGAAAATAAAAACCCACTACCAAGACTCCCTCCGGATAGGAAGAGGAGTAGCTTCCCAGTTGTTGACTTTTGCACGTGGTCCCACGAATTGCATATCTGCCCTGCTGGACCCTTCCCCAGCCTAAACCGTGTTGACCTCGGCGAATAACCTTTCGAACCCCTTCTCCAAGTCTCCATCGGCACCAATCAGTGGTCTAGAGACCTTTGACAATAGTTGCTTTCTGATACCCGACCTGACGAATGACCTAGACAGACGCGGGATTGGCTTTGGCAATGCCCATGTGTTCTGTTTCATTTTTCTAACTCTTCTCATGTCTGCGACGGTAGGCTTGAACCCCAGACCAAAAGTATCTAGATTCTTTGGAAGAGAAACTGGCTGCACAATACCTTGCAGAGATGCACCCAAACCCTTGCCCGGTACAAAACCATTTTTCAATATTTCAACAGCTACCATGACTGATGCAGCAGCCATCTTTGGAGTTGGAGCGCACTTTCCTTCTGGAATTTTCTCTACCGATACTGTATCGAAAACCTGATAAACCCATGGTCCCTTGCCATCGTCAACCTCTATGAACGGAACAATGGCACCATTGGGCACACACAAATTATCTTCGCCATGTACAATAATTTCCTGTCGATCCCATTCAAACTTGACCATTTGATGCAGAGTAGACGGGATTGCTTTGGCAGCATGGATCCAGGGCCGTCCCAACAACAGATTATACGAAAGAACCATATCGAGCACCTGGAATTCCATAGTAAATTCAACTGGCCCTATTGTGAGCTCAAGCACTATGTCCCCAATTGAATTTTTCCCTCCATCGTCGAATCCCCAAACGCAAATACTGTTCTTATGAATTCTTTCACCTCCACTTGCAGCTTGTTCAATGTGGAGAGAGGACAGATGTTCGTGCTAGACCCATTGTCAACCAGTACCCGAGTAACCACAGAATCTTCGCATTTCACCATCAGATAGAGGGATCTATTTTGCTCGGTACCCTCCACGGGCAACTCATCATCAGAAAAAATGACTCGGTTTACCTCAAATATCTTGTTAGCTATCTTTTCCAAGTGGTTTACTGAGATTTTGTCAGGAACGTGGGCTTCGTTCAAGATCTTCATCAAAGCACGACGGTGTTCGTCTGAATGGATCAATAATGATAAGAGCGAGATCTGAGCTGGTGTCTTCCTTAACTGCTCCACAATGGAATAGTCTTGCACTTTCATCTTTCTCAGAAATTCTTCTGCTTCTTCCTCAGTCACCGCTTTCTTCACCAACACTGGATTATCTTTTGAGATTTTAGCTTTTCTCAACTCTTCGGGGGTAAATCATCTCCCTGATCGAGTAAAACCATGAGTCTCACACACTTCTTCTCTAACCTCTTTCCCCTGGTAAGTTACTATCACTCGTTCATAATTTCACGGGACCGCCTTGCTGTTGACTACTGGAAGCTGAGTTACTGGTTTTATAATTACAGGCTCTGTGAGAGCACCCTTCATGGTCCCAACAGGTTTACTTGTAACCCCTAGTACCACCACTTTAGCTTTTTCCGGTCTCACTGCAACAGTGCTTGAAGACCCTTCTTCAGCTACCACAACTGGCTTATTGTCTACCCCTTTCAACTGGACCACTGATTTCCTACTGGTTACCTTTTCCTTGAGACTGGTTTCACTGGAACGAATCATCATCACCGTCTGCGAGGGTTTCTTAGGCTCCCTCCCTTGTGTATCAACTCAATCATATGGGTCTCATGGTGAGCTGGCAGCGGATTCTGATTGATATTTGGTGCTTCTGGGGCCTGAACCTCGATCCGATGAGTATCAATAAGCTCTTGCACAGCTGTTTTCAGTTTTCAACACTTCTCTATGTCATGTCCCGGGGCCCCCAAACAATACTCACAACTCACCGAGCGGTCAAGATTTCTGGGAAGGGGATTCGGCATTTTGGCCTCGATCGGATTCAACATATCCAACTGTCTCAGTCCTTGGAATAGGCTGGTATATGATTCTCCCAATGGAGTGAAAGTCTTCTGCTTCTGCAACCTCTCATTCTTAAAAGCTTGATTGGGCGGAAAACCTATTCCAGGAGGATTTTTGTAGGCTTTTGGGGGTGGATGGGTATTTTGTGGAGCTTGGTAGGGACTCTGTGGAGCTGGCGCACGCCATTGTGCGTGAGCGGGGGGTTGGGTATAGGTTTGTGCGTGATGGACAAAAAAATCAGGATCTGGCGATGGGTAGGGTTGAGGCTGGTTGTAGTAACGGGGAAGGTTCCTGTATCCGGCCCAAGCTGCCGACTCGATCGTCTCAACATCCTCTTTCTTCTTCTTCCCAAGAACACCCCCAGTACCGTTTTGAATGGCCTGAGTGGTTGCTTTGATCGCTGAATAACTTATGATCTTGTTGGACTTGAGTCCCTCCTCAACCATGCCTCCCATTTTCACAACTCCATTAAAGGACTTGCCCACTACTGACACCAAATGACCAAAATAAGCGGGCTCCAAAGCCTGCAGGAAATAATCAACCATCTCACTCTCTTTCATCGAGGGGTCAACCCTCGCTGCTTGCTCTCTCCAACAGAACCCATATTCTCGGAAACTCTCACCGGCTTCTTCTCGATCTTCGTCAATGACAGACGGTCTGGGATGATTTCAAGATTATACTGAAAATGACAGGCGAAAGCTTGGGCCAATTCGTCCCATGTGTACCACCTGCTATGATCTTGTCTAGTGTACCATTCTAGTGCCGACCCACTCAAACTTTGGCTGAAATACGCCATCAACAATTCATCTCTTCCACCTGCTCCTCTCATTTTGCTACAAAATCCTCTTAAGTGTGCTACTGGGACAACTTGCCCATCGTACAGATCAAACTTGGGCATTTTGAACCTAGCTGGTAACTGAACATCTGGGAACAAACATAAATCTTTGTAGGCCACACTTACTTGGCCCCCTAACCCCCTCATATCTCGAAATGATTGCTCTAAGCTTTTGACCTTTCTGATCATCTATTCATTCTCAGGGTTTTTAGGCGGTTTCTCGGTCTTTGCCGGGATATCAAGATGAGAAGTGTAAGGATATGGCTCTGGAACTTTGAAGGTGGGTTCAGGGGGATAGTACTGGTTGTCATGAGTTTGGAATAGGGGTTCACTGGAAGATCGGTGTAATGTAGCAGGTGGAGGTGCCACAAAAACAGGTGTAATTGGTGGAGGAGGGTATGAGACTTGTTTGAGTGGTGGAGCTTGAGAAGTATGGGAAGTGGTGCCATGGCATTGTTAGTAGAGGGGGAAGGCTGGAGATGAGTTCACAGTGGGAGGCTCCGGAGGTTGGGCTAATGGTGGGATATAAGCAGGATTGGCAGGATAAACCGGTGGTGGATGCCCCTTCGCCCAAGCTTGGTACATTTGAGACATCTGCTGCTTCAGCTTATACATTTCTTCCCTCATTGCATTAACGTCTATTTCTTCCACCTCTTTCGATGGGTCGGCAATACTTGTTTCTGGTTCCTGGTCGACCATATTCAGCCTGTCTTTCGATCGGGTGTTGTAAGAGTGAGTTGCCAGAATGCCAGTCAACTAACCATCTGCCTGGACTTAATACATCAAACAACAACCTTGTTAGCGATTAGGCTTTAACAGATTGGTAACCGCACATTGGGCATGAATGCACCTAAACAGTTAACCGTCTCTATTATGTATTTGATCGGTTGCATGCGTCATTCCGACCTTTTCTTTCTTTTTCTTTTCCTTCCTTTCGTTCTCTCTTTGTTTCTATTCTCTCTTGATTTTCTTATTTTCTCTCTCTTTTGTTTTTCCGCTCTTTCTTTCTCTCTTTTATTTGGTTACGATCGAATCCTATGGATATTGCCTACGTATCATGACCCCACATGAATCAAACCAAGTGTAGTTCTTGTAAATAAGTGCGAAATAAAACATTTTTGGGATTTTTACTTTTCATAAAATAAAACAACAAATGCTTCCATTACAAACTCAAAACTAACAAATTCCAAAAGACTAACAGATTTCGATGCAAAGATAAAATACAAACTCCAAAAATAGACATTATATTCCAACAGAAGAAAATACAGACTTGAAAACAATTTGACGGACTCTAGCAGAAAGAAAACTCAACATGACTGACAGACGCTTAACAAAAAGGAAATGCAGACTCAAACAAAAAAAATCATGAATACATCAATGCTCCTAGTGCCCGCGGGACATCATTCGGTCTCTTTGAAGTCGACTCCAAGTCGTTTCTTATCTGTTTAACAAATGTCATTACTGCTGCAAAGAAGGTAGTACGAGTCATATCCTCACAAATATGGCACTTCATAACGATGTAGTCGGCAATGCTTCTAATTCTCTCTCTTATGGCGCACTTTTCTTGTAACGAACGCCCAATCTGCTGAGCCCTAGCTTCCAAAGTTTGCTCAACCACAAGATTTTGCTACTGAAGTTGTTGCAAATCTATTTCTAATTGCGCCAATGCCGTATAACAATGTTCCCTTTCAACTTTGAAGTCTTTGGTCTGTTTGATCATTTTGTTTTCCGTGGCGATGACCTTTTTCTTTAACCCTGCAACCTCATCATCGTACCTTTCTCTCAATTGCTTAACCAGGCGTACCCGTTTGTCTGCGTTCTTAGCCAATTGTTTTTGAGCCTTGGCTAGTTCACTTTCTGCTTTGTTCAAATCGAAACTATAGTCACTCACTTTCTGCCTCAGGTTAGCTATGAGCTTTTCATCTCTGTCACTTCGGACTGGATTTTCTGCCGCTACTTTCAATTTCGGAATTTGAGCTCGAAGGGCCTCATTTTCTTTGACTAGCTTTTTCTTTTCTCCTTCGTCCACCGCCACTTGCAAGCTATTCTCGAATTGAAGTTCTCTGACTTGCTTTTCCAACTTGTTTATGGTAGCCCTGTACTCGTTTTCTTTGGTTAGCCAATCCCATTATACCTGAGCTCCGTCGGTGAATTGCTGGACATGCGGTCTCTTTGCGGGCCTATCAGGCTCATGTTGAATCCAGGATCTTTTACCATACCAAGCAATATAACTGGGCTCCACCTCACCTCTGGATAGGTCTCGTACTTCCGTGTTAGGCCCTAAGAATCTGCACTGATGCCAAACCCGACACACTTTTTCTTCTGGGAAGGCCGCTTTTGGCATTAACTCTATGACTTGCTGACTCAAATCTTCATTGTGCGGGATGGTCTGGTATCGACCTAACTGACGTAAGACTCTGTGCAGGGCATAAGGCTGGATACTCCGAAGACCCATCAATAGCAAAAAACACACCTCAGCCGACATATAGATTACTTCGTCAACTGAAAGCCAACCGAATGTCCATTGGATCTTATTTGCGGTCAAAGATCTCAGATGAGCATGCCATGCTTCCGTACCATCTGGAAACTCATAACCCTCTACTCGCTTTTCATGTTTTTCAATGCACTCGAGGCTAGTCATACCGCAATTCAAGTATCCGGGATGGTGGCAAAGATGTTGCTCCATCCATATTTGTAACAACATATTGCACCCTCCAAAGAACTTTGCTCCTTCTCGACAACGAGTAAGAGCTTGGTAAATTTCTGCCAAGATCAACGGCACTATAGTCCCATTTGCCTTTTTCATCATAAAGTCAGCTATCCCTACTAGCCCCATCTCTATGTTCCCGTCTTTTCTCGGGAAAACCAAAATACCCAAAAATGCCACTATGAAAGCTAATCCTCTCCGAGCTTCCCACTTGTCTTGATTCCCAGCATGAGTAAGACCAGTATCTGGTGTTTCGAAGCCACGTGGATTCCCGTATCGTCGGTACAGAAAGTCGAAGGTACAAAATCCTTGGCCAATTTCCATCTCGGATGTCCCGACTGATGCTTAACAAGTCCAAAAATTTGTGAGGGGTCACTGCTCTTGGTTCTACCGGGTACTGACTTCTGAGATTCCCTTCGAATCCGACATAGCCTGCTATTTCTTCCAGCGTAGGAGTTAACTCGAAATCCGCAAAGTGGAACACATTATGTGTTGCGTCCCAAAACGGTAACAAGGCCTCAATCACATCTTTTCAGGGCTTAACCTTCAAAAGCCCAATAGGACCGCCCAATGCTTTTGTCACAACTTTCCTGCTGTCGTCCCCCAAATCATGCCACCACATATGTAGCTCCAAAGAAATCTCTTCACGGACTGAGAACGATTCATTTTGATTTGTGCTCATCCTGCACATTTATTAAGGTGATTTTAATTAAAAGATAACTATGACTCATTCCGACTTAAGAGAAAAGACCGTTTTCAAAGTTTTCCACAAAACATCCGGCCTTGCCCACACGACCTTTCAGCACTTTGAAAACGAAGATTTTAAGGCTATGTCGGCTAACCAGTCAAAACCTTTAAAAGTGACCAAAAGTGGCTGTTCTTGCAAAACAGCCTTCCGGCGCCCTTTTTAGGGACATTCGGTTGTTTCTGACAAGAATGGCATCGCCCTGATTATTTTTGAATTAAAGTAGAATTTTTGGGTTTTTGGGCTATTTTTGCAAAAGGGAAGTTGGACCCGATGGGGGTTGCCTACGTATCTCACACCCTATGAGAATCAAACTGGCGTAGTTCGGGCAAATAAGACGAACTATTTTGAAAACAAGAGTCTTTTTTTTTTGTTTTTATAAATAAAGCCATTTCTAAAAACAAAAAAACATTTTTTTCTCTTATTAAAACAAAACGGGCTATTTTGAAAACAAAAGCCTTCTCTTTTCTTTTTTGTTTCCTTTTTCTTTCCTATTTCATTTTCTAGAAAATTCGGCAGAGTTTCGACACTATTTGGACATTGGATTTTTAGAACAGGCGATTAACTCTTTTTACCCCTCATACTGCTATTTCTCTTTCCTCGACTTTTTCCGATATTCATAATCCGGTCAGCATGCAAGTTCGAAGCAAATAAATGCACAAGTAGCAAGTAGGATGCATTAGGATGGTCTTTTGTTTCGGGTACACCTGTCCTAGATAGACCCAACCCCTGTGTTGAGTCTCCAAAGTCAAAATGCACATGATGAAAACAAACGTTCCTACTAGGGGTCCGGCATGAGGTCTTGTTATACTAGGTTCAAAACCTGGGGTTTATTGTTCTAGACCTAGCTTACCCGAGCGTACAACTCGAGCCGAGGGGGGCAACATACCGGGAATACAGAAGCTTCGCCGGCTTTGTAACTTGTCCGAACCTCGTTCTAAATTTGGAATATGACTCTAACAGAAAAGAAGTCACACGAAGTGCACACTTCTTCATGATTTAGAAGACTCAGAGAGAGGAGGGATTTCGCAACAGTTTATATACAATTCACGGAATATCAAAGCGGAAAAAGCAATCAATTAGCACATTAGGACCAAATAACGTAAAAAATTAAGATAATGGATAAAGCCAACTATAACAATTATTCTAAGCTCGAATTCTTGAACCTTGAACTAGAGATTCTGGGTTCGGTCCCCAGCAGAGTCGCCAAAACTGTCACACCTCCTTTTTCTACCTATACCCCGGAAGGGTATAAATAAAGGAGTTTTTCCAATTAAAGGACAACCGAAACAGGATTTATTATAAAAATTCAGAGTCGCCACTTGGGAGATTTATGGTGTCCCAAGTCACCGGTTGAATCCCGAATCGAGGAAAATATGACTCTGTTTTATAGTTCGCAAACCAGAAATCCGAGTAAGCAATTCTGTTAACCTGGGAGAAGGTGTTAGGCATTCCCGAGTTCCATGGTTCTAGCATGGTCGCTCAACTATTATAATTGGCTTAATTATCTGATTTTAATCCATTATGAACCTATGTGCCGATTTTAAACCCTTAACCGCTTTTAATTATTTTTAAAGAAGATTGAACGTCGTTTAAAACACGTCTTTGGATCGCGCCACATGAAATGCACCCGCAATCCTAAACATATTTCATTCAATGTTTTAAGATTTGATTTGGGTCATATGAAATGTGCACCCGAGTTTAAGAAAGTAAGATTATTAAATAACGCGCCCTAAAGCAACTACGCATTTTTAACTTTACGAGGGCCATGGAAAATTCGCTAAATGGCACGCCTCGAATTCTAAGAATTAAAATATTAACTAAGCGAAGGCCATGCATTTGAAGATTTTATTTGGCACGACCCCTCAATTCCAATTTTAAAAAAGGGAACTCGAACTAGACTTTGGAGGACCATAAGCCACTTATATTATCCAATATAGCTCACCTTTTAACGTAACCAGTGAGAATTCAATTAACTAGAGGACAGGATTATCAATACTTTTAAGACTAAAGTTTCGGAAGACATGTTTCTCGGAAGACCTGCGAGTGGAATCAAAGAGCATTGGGCTCGGAAGGCTGGCCCTACTGCCAAAAGACCTGGCATGCCCTGATACAGGCCCAACGCAAGCCCAAGCCGTAGAGAACATCGACAGCTAATCTAAACTAAACATGCTCACAACCAACAACAAAATGAATTGACCCCTGCTTCTATTATTAGAATACTCTGGACCAATTCTTCCCCTTTAACACAATTCCAACATCCATGAAATCCAATGAATACATTTTGCCAAACTAATATATAAGTACATGATCAAACTAACACAATTAACATGCTATCAAAGCTTAAGTGAGCTATTCAGCAAGCAAATCTCAACACCATTTATATCACAAGATTCCTCAAGAATGCATCTGTCCTGAATTTAACTCGGTTAACAGGTTATTTCCAAGTCTTATAACAGTCCCAAATCTAATACAACTCAAGGAATTCGGATATTCAGAATAAAAAACTACCTAGCATATACCAAGAATCAAGTAACGAAAACAGACATTATATAGAACTACTACAGATAACTATTATCATTTCTTAACTTCATTTTCATTTCCCTCTTCAAATTGGATTTCACATTGGGTAAAGTTCAAAAAGTGTACCTGTAAATGGACAGAGAAAAATAGGTAAGGAGCAGTAAGCTGCAGCAAAGAGGTCAAACAGGAAGCAACACCATAGAATCAGCTAAACCCAGATTTGAACAGTCAAGATAGTGAAATCAACTTCAGGCATTTAGTAGAATAGTAAACCCAACCCCAAGCTTGAACCAGAATTTTCCAAAATCGCAATTCTAATCCATTTCTACCCTCAGATGAGCCAAAGTTGTTTGGAAATTGAAAGATTTAAAAATCACTGAAAAAATCAATGGAACAGTAAAAATCAACCGTTTGTATTTTTTTTGGATTTTTTTTCTCTTTTCCGTCTCTTAGGTCTCTTCCCTCTACCTTTTAATGCAAGAAATGTTACCTTCGATGACTTATCGGCTGCCTTGCTTGAGGAATAGTTTCACAAAAATGGAGACGAGGTTTCCCTCTTTCGGGTATAGGCTTTCCCGATTGATTGGAAAGATTTTAGACTGCCAGAGAAAAAAAAGCTAAGACTTTATAAGCAAGAAAGTAGGGCAACCTAACTAATCAACAGATTTGCACTTCGACCCTTTTTGAATTTCCATTTTAGCTTAGACACCCTTAGTTTTTATTCAGTTTTTGCAAAGCAGTCCCCTCCCGAGCTTCCTAGAAGCTTCCCAAGCAGTTACACAAAGATTTCCCTAAGCAGACTACCCAAATTACCCCCTATGACCCTGTTGTTACCCTTCTAACCAAACAGAATCTGGGTCCAATTGACTCAATGGTTCAAACCAGACCTGGTCTATAAGACCGGGCTGAATCCTTTCTCCTGGGCCTCCATCTAATAGAGCCCATATAGAATCGTTGGCTAGACAGAATTGCCCAAGAGAAGTTCAGATTTCCTTTCTTTGAAAACTAAAAAAAATGAAATAACACACAGAACAAAGAAATTAAACAACATGCACGAACAACTTTGATTTTAAAACACATAAACAGAACCAACTTAAAAAAAAATGAAGTAAAAGGAGATGAAGACTAGGACTTTAAATGAAACAAAAAGAAGAAGAGGAAAAAACAAAAAAAATGAAAGGAAAGAAATGAAACTGAACATACCTAAAACCAGGCGGGTAAAATCTTGCAAACTTTTAAAGGAATCTTCGATTTTTTTGACCGGAACGGGCCTTAATCGTATGTTCTCAAGCGAAAACACACGATTAAGATCGATTTCGGCCTCAAAATTTCATCAACTCAACGATTTGGGGTCTTGGGATTTTAGCGCTCCAATCTTCGATTTAAGATTCGAAAAGGATTCGGGTGATTCGAGGGGAAATGATGCCGGATTGGGGAAGAGGGAGCCGTGGTGGTTCAGTGGTGTGATTTTGGTGGCGTTTGGAGCCGGCGCCGCCGGGTTAGGGCGGCATCGCTAGAGTTTGTTAGGGGTAAGGGAGTTCTGAAGGGTGAGGAAGATGAGTGAGGGGTAGGGGGGCGTTTGGACATTTATATATCAGACGAGGTTAGTTCTGGACCGTCAGATCGAATAACCTCTACGGTCCAGATTAGACTTAAACTAAACGGGGTCGTTTGGTGAGGGAGGGGTCTGAACCGGGTTGGGGCGCGAGTATTGGGCTCAGATGGGGCGGGTTTTGGGGATTTTAATTGGGTTGGGGGAAAATGAGCTGCTTTTGGCCCAAAAACCTGATCCTCTTTAAATCAAATTTTTCTCTTTTTCTTTTTATTTCCCAAAATTCTTTTCCCTTTTCTCTTTTTTTTTTCTCAAGAAAATAAAAATACACCTAAATTACTCTCTAAATCAAATTATGCTACCAAATTAAATTAATCAACCCTAAATAATAATTATCACAACTAATTAAATACCAAATTAAAGGAAAACCACCAAAATTCAAAACTAAAAATTAAAAATGCCAAATAAGTTATTTTTGTGATCTTTCCGTTTTTATAAAAAACTAAATTACTAATTAATTTAAGAATGCAAAGTTAGATTATAAATGCAAATGCAGCCTACTTTTATATTTTTCATTAATTAAACAAAAATAAAAATGCGCAGCCAAATGCAAACAATTAGCAGAAAATGCCACAAAATCCACAAAATTGCAAATAATGAAAAGAAATTATTTTGTTAAATTTATGGGAGCAATTCATATAGGTCAAACATTACGTGCTCACAGGACCTAGTTAAATTTCAAGGCCTTCCTAGATAACAAGATTTAGCGTATGTTCTACCTTTAAGAAATATAATTTAGCTTTAAAGTTGTCACTCTTAAGATGAGTTAATTTGAAGTTTTCAGTGCCCTCCTGGATAATGAGATTTAGCTTTTAAATTCTTAGAGCTCTTTTAGGTAACATGATTTGATTAACACTCACAGATGTACCCAGGTTCCAAACTGGGACAGAAAAATTTCTTTCATTTCGTCTGTTTTGTTGTAATAGTAGGCGCCCACCTAGATAACAAGGGAATACATTTCAAGTTTTGGAAATCAAGGGCCCACTTGGATAACAAGGGAATACTTTTCAAGTTTTGGAAATCAGGCGCACACCTGGATAACAAGGGAATATAATTCAAGTTTTGGAAATTAGGCACCCACCTGGATAATAAGGGAATACAATTTAAGTTTTGGAAATCAGGCACCCACCTGGAGAACAAGGGAATACAATTCAAGTTTTGGAAATCAGGCGCCCACTTGGGGAACAAGGGAATACGATTCAAGTTTTGGAAATCAGGCGCCCACCTGGATAACAAGGGAATACATTTCAAGTTTTGGCAATCAGGCGCCCGCCTGGATAACAAGGGAATATAATTCAAGTTTTTGCAATCAGGAACCCTCTTGGAGAACAAAGAAATTCATTTCAGAATTACTTTCAATTCGCAAAATCAAGAAGCATCAGGAGCCCGCCTGAAGTACAGGGTCCACTTTTCAGTCTCATGTTGAAGATCAAGTAGAGATTGAAGGAAGATTCAAGACAAGAAGTAGATAGGATCTTGTATTTTTCTTTTACCTTTGCTGTAATTTTTCCTTTTATTTTCGATGTAATGGCAGGAACGCGGACCGGAACCTCGGCGGCACTTCACTCGGCTCTCCACTTCGGTATACTCCATCACTGTTCTTACTTTTGAACTACACGTGGCATGATTCCTTTATAGCCAAGGATATGTAGGCAGCTCAGATACCAGGGCTCGGTCACATTCTCCTTCCTCTTAGTTTGGTGTTTTTAAATAAAGGTCGGGTCAAAAAACCTGTCTAGTCGTTCTTAGTCAAAGAGGGGCAGTTGTAGACATGTAATTTTTGACCCTCCCCGAGATTTTACACTTTTTAGCTTTTAGATATTTAGTTTAGGCCTAATATCGCTATTTTACCTATTTTACTTTATTTTATCGGATAAAATAAAAATTACAAAAATAGTTTCATTAATGTTTTGTAGTCATACTATTTTACTAGGATTTTTATTTTTATATAATCTTAAAAAAATACCAAAAATAATTTGTTTTAACGGTTAGTTTTATTCTAATAGTTATCTCTACTTAAATCGGGCTAATTAATAATTTAGTAATATTTTTATCTTTATTTGTTTTATTTTATAGGCAATAGTTGATGTGGGGTGGATAGATTTTTGATTAGTTAAGCCTATTTTAAGCACAAATCTTGCCAAAAGGCCCAAAGTGAACAACCCATTCCCTCAGCCCATAACCCCATCAAACCTAGACCCTTAAAAAGACCTACACCTTTTAGACTTGAGAGAACAGCCGCAACACAAGGACTACAAAAGTTCAAGGACAGTATCGGCGAAAGCAAGAAAAGGGAAAAGGTTGATGTCCAACTCTTAAGCTATGATAATTATTATTTAAATTTTTTTAGGGAAAAGAGATACCGAGGATCTCACTTTATTTTTGCTAAAAAGGGAAAATCTCATTTCTTTCCCTTCGTCACCTTACACTTGAGCCTCTATCACTTCCGTTCCCTTCTTTCTTTTGGACTTTCCATTTTCACAATTTTGGACGAAATATTTCCTTGTTTCTTCATCTTCGTACAACCAAATCAATAAGGCAGAAAGTAGATGATGACTAAATTATCTAAAAGAAAGATACTAGCAAATGGGTAAAGGAAATGGTGTGATTTTTATCGGACAGTGAGGTTTCCAGGTTCGGCGAGGTTCTCGTCCGTAGATCGTGTTCGGTTTACAATTTTGGAGCTCTTCTTCATTGTAAATATTTGAAATTTTCAGCAATAAAGTTTTGATTTCAAACTCGAAATACATAATCAAATTTCAAGCTGTTCTTTTGGTCTTGGATTCCAAAACTGGTTGGAGTTAAAACGGGCGCTCGATTGTTGGAGTTGTCGCCCGAGGTGCGGTCCATCGGTTTTGTTCGATTTGGATTTGCTATTTTGAACCCCATTCATAGCTGCATTATTCTGTCCATGGAAGGCTCAAAATTATATTAATTCAGGTTCATCTTTTTTATCCCATTTATTAATTCATTGATACACTTTGTGTTCCCGTGAGTTCGAACCTGCATTTTAATTCTTGGTTAGCTTCACTATTACTTTGTTTAGTTTTCTCTCTGAATGGTTAAATTAATGTGTTATGATTTTGATCTTGGTTAGCTTCACTGAATTACGTTATAATATGTTCTATACATTTGAGAATGAAAACATGAAAGAATGTTTCTTGAATTGGGTCGTGGAGTTCGAGACTTAAAGGTTTTAAGAAATGATTCGGGGATGCTTATGACAGATTGTTGATAACTAGCAATTAAAATGGTTTTAGCTCAGATTGATTCCTGTTATTGCTTTCTTCACGTTTATTAATTTACCCGCTAGGAGCATGCTAGGCCGTCATCACCTAGGTAAGCAAACTTTAGGATTTTTGTTAGTTTTGAGGCGAGAGGTCGTGCCTTAGTTAAATATATTCAGGGAATGCCCTGAGGGATTTGTATATATTTTATTTCAGAGGTATGCCCCGAAGTGAATGTAATTGGAGGCCGTGGCGAACATCGTCGAAGAAATAACGTAGGATAATTTAGAACTTTAATTTTTCTTCTTTTAATTTTCTTTCATTTAGGTGGGGACGATCTCGATCCTCTTTTGTGTTTATTTTTGTTTGTGTGTTTTCACCTCAATTTGAGTATTCTTAAAAGCTAATTTGATCATGTACGCAACCGTACTAGTTACGAAACTCGAGGAATGCCTAACACCTTCTCCCCGAGTCAAATGAGCCCCCTTACCCAAATCTCTGGTGTAGACTTGGTTTTGGAATCTGTAATTTTTTAAAAGGAAAAATCATTAAAAAAACGGTGACCTGGCACACCGAAATCAAAGTCAGGTGGCGATTCTGAGTTATTTTCCTTTTGAATACAATTTTTGTCACGTTCTAATTGGAAAACTCTTTCGATCTTTACAAATCTTTTTATCTATTTAAGAGGGTTAGTGAAGTTGGTAAAAAAGGGGTGTGACAGTCCTCCGATGCGACTCACAACTTGTCGTCAACCAAGTCATAGGGACTTTCCAAATCAAAGAGTAGAGGCTACAAAAATACCAGGCAGAAATTCATAAACTACTGCCAGAATTTGACGAATGTCAACTCAACCAGATACCTCGAGCACAAACCATCGAGGCGGATGGCCTCGCCAAATTAGCAGATGCAACCAAAAACATAAGTGGAAAATAAAAACGTGGTTAACCTCCTCCACTCGTCAATAGACCAACTTGAGGTACACTTTGTGAATTTAATTTGGGACTGGCGCAACCATATTATAACATATTTGCAGGAGGGAACGCTTCTATCAGATAAAAAAGAAGCCAAAAAGCTTTGAATGCATGCGGCCAGATACATCATCATCAACCACGACCTATACAAAAGAATGTTTGTGTGTCCCTTAGAGAAATGCCTAGGACCAAACCAAACAAGACGCGTCCTCGAGGAAGTACATGAAGGCCACTGTGGTGCCCATACCGGCAACCGAGCCCTTGTTAGATGCCTCATATGATCAGGCTATTATTGGCCCACCCTGAAGAAGGAGGCCGCCAACTTCGTCAAGAAGTGCGAGCAGTACCAAAAATACGCTCCTATAATACACTAAACGTGCGAGCACCTCTACTCGCTCACATCGCCATGGCCATTCATCAAATGGGAAATGGACATCGTAGGACCACTCCCAACGGGACGAGGTAATGTGCGTTTCCTTTTGGTTTTAACTGACTACTTTTCCAAATGGGTAGAAGCAGGTGCATTCGCCCAAATACGCAAACATGAAGTTATCACATTCATATGGAGGAATATCATATGCAACTTCGGCATCCCCAAAGAAATCAGTTGTGACAACGGACCCCAGTTCACCGGGAAAAAGACCGCCGAATTCTTCGAGAAATGACACATCAAGCGGATACTCTCCATGCCATAACACCCTGTAGGAAACGACCAAGCTGAATCTTCCAACAAAACAATACTAAACATCATGAAGAAGAAACTCGAAGACGCCAAGGGACTATGGCCGGAACTACTACCAGAAGTGCTATGGGCATACCGCACCATGCCAAAAACAAGCACATGAGAAACGCCATATTCACTAGTCTATGGGACTGACGCAGTGATACCAGTCGAGGTTGGGGAACCAAGTTTGAGATATTCTAATGAGAGCGGACCAAGCAACGATGAGAACAGAAAGCAAGACCTCGAGGAAGCGGAGGAGCGAAGAGACATGGCTCACATAAGGATGATAGCCCAAAAATAGCAAGCAAAACGATATTACAACAAAAAGGATAAAGTAAGACCACTTAAAGTCGGGGACTATGTACTCAAGGTTAAAACACAGGCGAGCAAAGACCCAAGAGAAGGTAAACTAGGAACTAATTGGGATGATCCATACAAAATCACGGCAGCAGCAAATAAAGGATCATTCCAACTAGAAATAATGGAGGGAAAGCTACTACACGTCACCTACCTCAAATGGTTCAACTTCTGAGAATGGACGCCCTCCAAGTCATACTCTTTTTCCCTCACCCGGGTTTTATCCCAATTGGGTTTTATCGGGGAGGTTTTTAATTAGGCAACGAAGGGGACGTCTCAAAGTTCAAGTATAATTCATCACCCAGACTATCCACTACTTCTCCAGGTCGAGCGATGAAGGGGCTAAGTAGACTGGAACTTCTCAAATATATGTATGGAACAAAACAGAAATATGTAATATTCTCCAATGAATGAGATATACAAAGCAGCATGCAACATTTTTTGCACAACTCCACCAAATCATTCTACATCCTATATTCAGCCTCGCTCGAATCATTTGGCATTTGACCTCACTCAAATTACCTTACATTCGACCTCGCTTGAATTATTTGATATTCGACTCGCTCGAACTATTCAGTATTCGACCTCGCTTGAATTACTTGACATTCGACCTCGCTCGAATTACTTGACATTCGACTTCGCTCGAATTACTTTACACTTGAATCACTCAAATTACTTTACGTTCGAACTCGTTCGAGCTAACTAATTTTTCGGCCTCAAGTTAGTCTATGTCTGACTCCGCCAAAATCAACATTACATGCAAATGGCCGAAAAATTAGGGACTTTCCCACATAGCAAATGAGAAGAAAAAGAGAACGAGAATCCGAAATACATAGCAAAAAGGCAATTGTTCCATTTCAATTGTCAAATTACAATACTTTTTACAAAGGGCTCGAGGACGCCCTCACAAAAATAGCAAACCAAAAAAAACTATGTACAAAAGCTTCATGCCACATCATACTCATCATCATACCAAGGATCAGAGGCAAGCCCATCCACGGCATCGTCATCATCCCCGCTAGGTGTACCAGGGTCATAACCATAAGCTTCACGAGCAGCACGTGCCTTGACACAGATGCCCTCAAACTTCCCCTCGAAAACCTTCTCGGCGACCTTTAAAGACTTGTACACGTCAAGTTGAGCCTCAACATGAACCTATATCTCATACAATTCCCATGATACACTAGGATCAGTAGAGGTATGAGAAGTAGACGGCTGGCCCTGCTGTTGCTCCTTCTTGGCCTTTAAGGTGACGATCTGTTCATTCAGCCCAGATAACTCTGCCTCCAAACTCTCGACCTGCTCCTCCAACCTCACCACCTTGAGCATCGACGTCTCCGCCTCGTTAGCCTGCTCAGACCTACAAATATGCAGGGTATCCTCTAAAGCTGCTGCCATCGCCATGGCGGCCATCCTAGTCCTTTCAGCCAGATTCAGCTCTATAACCCTAGTGCTCAATTCCGACCTCAAGTCAACGACCCTGGCCTCGCTTCGCAAAAACTCGACCTTTAGGGATGCCACCTACTCCTGGAGATCTTCATTCTAAGCCATCAATCCCTTGCTCACCTCGAGCTCGTCCTCCTTAACCTTTAGCGCTCCCTCAAGAATGATGCATCTGCTGATGCCCCTCAAAAGCTCTTCATCCTTCTCCCTCAGCTCTTCGTCCTTCGCCTTCAGCTCCTCGTATTTCTGCTTGAGCCCATCATAGAACGATAGAAACTGGCCGTCCTATTTGAGTAGGTCGACTAGCATTCGGTTCTTAGAACGGTACTCTTTGTACTTGGATGTCATCTTCTTGAAGACGACCATCCTCCGCTACTCACACCGATCATGCTCAATTCCCATGATAAGGGTCTGACATACAAAAAAGAAGGGGGGAAGAGAAGAGGTTAGTGAAATCAAATTACACATACGAAATGAACTAACCTAACATGGGAAAAACAGACTTACTCACAAGGCCATATCAGATATGCCCAACGACAAATCCGTAGCTTTTAGCGTCTGCAACGTCCTATTCTCAGAATCCGCATACAAGGAAGCAAATGCACCACCCGTTCTAAGTTGGCCAAAAGATAATAGTCTACGGGAATGACTACATGCCGATTAAGACCATCTGTCCTTACCTCCATGCGAGTAGTCCTCTCCATGAAGGTCCGTAGCTTCTCAGGGTCAATGTCTGAACCAGAGTCATTGTTCTCCGTAGGGACAGATCTACCTCTCCCTACCGCCGACGATGAGCCACCCTCAGTATCTCGCGTAAGCTCTCCGCCACCACGAACCCCATTGACCTTAGAGGACCTCCTCTCTATGGTGGTACCTGCCGCAGAGACGGCCCTGACGCCTGGCGTTGGCACTGATTTCGCTTCCAAAGTGATGAACCTTTCTGACTCAACATCAATGACAATGGCCTTCCCAGTCTTCACCCTTCGCTTCTTCCTCGGTGATGTCTCATCGCCATAAGATGACTCATCAACAAGGTGAAAAATAAGCTGAGAAGAGATCTCATCTGGTACGACAACAGTTTGAGGGGCAGAGTCCCTCATCAACGGAATTTTAGTCCTATCTCCTCGAGCAGACTCAGCTAGAGCAAACTGCATTCCAGCCGACGCGATAGCCTGACGAAATGCAGGCATTGGAGCCTTCGCCTTTTTGGAAACTCGCCGATATGGCACCAAAAGAAGGTTGCATCAAAAGGCAATAGTGAACAACAATAAGTTGGAAGGTAGAAATAACACTTACTAGATGAAGTCTTGGGTCCAAAGCACTTGTGAAAGGATGCCTAGTCGCAAATTCCCACGACGTGGGATAACACGCGAGCCACCCAATTTTCAATATTGAAAATAGGAGAAGGTGCATGCTTCTCTGCTGAAAACAATGAAGTCGTGAGTGAGTCGAAAATGAAAGAAAAAAGAAAATAACAAACATATGGCAAGATACTTATGATAATAGTTCCATTGCTTGGGAAAGTCGATCGGATTCGCCACCAGGTGCTCGGTCTTGATGAAAAAATAGTTATGCCAAAACTGCCAGTTCGCCTTATCATCTATCCCAGCCGCCAACCTTTGACCCCACGATGTCGCAAAATTATCAATGTGCCTCTATAAAAGCTGGGCAAGAATAGATGCAGCAGATAGAAAATATTGACCTCACAGCCGGACAGCTCTGCGTACTTCACCGGCATAAGAAAAACCTAGTATAAATAAGGGGAGAGCTGCACCAGGCAAACGTTGTAAAAGCAGCAAAACTCCTCCGCTAATGGGGGAGGAAGAGAATAACCAACTAGGAATGGATAAACATAGAAAGCACAATATCTAGGTCGGTGAACCTGTACTATGTCACGCCCCCGCCGGAATAATCTCAACATGAGAAAGAATACGATATTTAGAATGGAGGTCGGCTATTTGACGCGGCCCCATCTTAGAAAGCTCATGAGCAGGAGCGGGAGCAGGTTCCTTAGGGAAATCATTTCTGACTAAAGGGTTCTTAGGAACTACCTCCTCCATGGTGGGGAAGCTTTCTTCCTCCTCAATCATGGATTCCTCACCACTGGGAGGGATGGACACTGATAAAGGAGTGGCATAGGAGATTCCGTCGTGAATATGAGGGGAACTTGACACATTTTCATAGTAAAGGGTGTACAACAAAGTCAGAGAAAAAAGATATCAACCAGGAAAGAAATCAGGGATGGGAATTGAATAAGCTGTAAGAAATCAAAAGAGGAAATCAGAGAAGGAGATCAAAGAAGAACAACATGCATATAAAAGGGGAATGCTGAAAGCTTTGAAAATGAAACCCCTCTACTCAATTTATAGGGTTGGATAACACCAGAATCGAGGAAAAGAGTTGTCAATGGCGAAGCGATAGCAGCATAGACACTGCATCGGAAATACGCATAATAATGACACGCATGGCATGATGTTATCCTATGTTAGCCACACCAACCGTAGCCCCATTGACAACATTGCCAGTTTGACCTCGGCTGATTCGATCCAATCATCACGACCAAATTTCCTCTAAATGGTTGCAGATAGAATCCGCTCATCGAGGACGTCCAAGATCACGACCTCAACAAGTGGAGGGACTAATTGTATTGGTCAAAATTTGGACTGGATTTAATAACTACAAATAGACATGTTCGAGGATTAAGCCGACCACGACACAAGGGCGAGGAGTCGCATTAAGAGGGATTAGTGCCGAGGTCAAGCAAGGAGTGTATGGAAGTAATGGTAGAATAAGTCTAGAATAGAAAAGAAAGAATATTCCATTGGATATTTTTGTTGTTGTACTTTTTAGGATTTCTTAGAAATATCCCCTATAAATAGGAAGAGATAAAGAACAAAAAGGTGATCTTCACCTTTCTGATAAGAATACATTGTAAAGGATTGACTACGAAGAATATACAAAAGCTTATCTTGTCTTATGACTACATTATTCGATATAAGCTTTTTGTTCACAAGATCCAAAGATTCTTTATCCATCTTCATTTTTTGTTACTCCACCTTATTGTCTGGAAGGAGAATCATCCAAGTCATCTAACACTTGGGTGATAAATTCCTCCTTATTATGTTTATTGCCATTATTCACATTTATTGCATGCTTTTATTACTACATTCATTAACAATCATTGAGCATTTGTAGTTGGTATACTGCATTTTCAGATTCTACCCTACATCATTAATACTCCTAAAGGTTAGATCTAGTGGTTATTATTTTTTACGAGGATTCACCCTCTATTTTCACATTAATTCGTTTTAAGAAAAGGTTTAGCACTTTTTTAGTAAAACAAAATTATGTTTCTTTGTTAATAATTTCTTGCAATCTAATACTCAGTCGTGTAGGAACTTAATTAGTATGTGTCACGACCCGGATTTTCCACCTTCGGGAGTAATACCGATTTTGTTACCTTTTTTTGTTCCTTAACCTTTTAACATTTATGAATTAACAGGTGATCAACAACGGAATAATCATAATAAATAGAAATGCGGAAGGCAAAATATAATAGTTCAACTAGGTACTAATACGAAAATCCAAAATACACTCTACCCAAAATTGGTGTCACAATATCACGGACCATCTACGAATACTACAAACAGTTGTCTGAATGGAAAATACAAATCTGTCTTTGAAATATAATAAAAATAGAATGGAAAGATAGAAGGGGACGCCAAGGCCTACGGACGTTTGTAGGACTACCTCGGGTCTCCGCTGGACTGAAGGCAACAACCTCTCTACGGTCCAAATGCTCCAGAGTCGGGATCTGCACACAGTGCAGAGTGTAATATCAGCACAACACACCCCATGTGCCGGTAAGTGTCGAGCCTAACCCTGACGAAGTAGTGACAAGGTTAGGACAAGACTACCAAATAAACTTGTGCAGTTATATCATATTCAACAAATAATAACGATAGAAACAAGTAGTTAAATATGGGAAGGGGGAACATGCTGCGGGGATACCAAGTACTAATAGAATTTCAGTAGAAAAGTACAAAGAACACCATAATTTAATTATGAGCAAGAGTAAGGAAAACAGTAACAAGTGCACGGCATCACCCTTCGTGCGTTTACTCTCGTCCTCACTATAAAAATCAATTGATTCGACACGGCATCACCCTTCGTGCTTTTACCTCACACAATCATGGCATGACATTATCATTTGTGCATTATCACTCATATCATGACACACCATCACTCTTCGTGCATTAACACTCACTCACAAATATCATGCACGGCATCACCCTTCGTGCTTTTACACTCTTCCTTACCCAAGCAACAATCACAAAGCAATTCGGGCAAGGCAATCAATAAAATCACAATAGAATCATGGCAAGGGAACAATAGTATAACAATAATATCTCGGCAAGGGAAACAATATCATGAGCAATAACATCCATGCAAGGGAAGCAATATCATAAACCTCTTCTTTTTTCTACAATCACTTCACAACACAATTCTCAACTTGAGCCAATACTCTACAATGTTCAATTACCAAGATTACTTCTATAAGACTTTTTCAACATTAGGAATCATCATATTAAGCATGCACAATACATGATGGGGTCACGACAATCATAATATAAGACTTACGGGCATGCTTGACACCAACGTATATGTACTCGTCACCACACGCGTTAGTTCATGCCATATATTAGTTAACATAAATCCAAGATAGAATTACCATTGATATGATAAGAAGTTAATCCTATTGGTCTTAAGTGATACAAGGGTGTATAAGGGTGATTAATAAGTATTAGAAGTTAAACGAATTAAGGATATTGTAACTCGTGTTTTCAGGTAAACCTAGAGGTTCTTAATACACTCAAGAGGTCATGTATTAAGGTTTTTGAATTATATAATATCCGTATCATAAGTCTTGAAGTCAAACGAGTTATGAAACAAAAGTCGACAAATGTTGTCGCAACTTAGGTTCATAATTTTACTTAAACATTAGGTCAAATGTTTCTAAGATTTTCTCCCAATTTAGAAGGAATTACGGGGTGATCTACCCACCAAATTAAAGATCTATGAGTTTAGTTTTCAACGTATTAAACCATTTGTCAATACGATCTTGAAGTATAGAGATATTCGTATTTTTGCAGGTCTGCGCAGATTGGTAGGTGACAAGTAGGTGCATCACCTACTTGCCAAAATGAGAGGACAAAAGTAAAAGTCCCAAAGTCGGCCAAGAGAGGACTTTTAAGGGATTATAAACTCAGTTATTTCACCCTTATTTCATACCTTCAAAACCAAATTAAACCCCTTCAACTCCTCCCCAAAATCCCATACAAACCCTAATCGATTTTCCCTCTCTTTCAAGTTCTAATTGAAGATAAAACCTAGAGTTTGAAGAACCAAGAGAAGGGATGAGTTATCCAACAAGTAAGGTAAGTTACTTCCCTCTTTCATACATTTTTTTCTGCTGTGAATTCATGGTAATTCGTTCTATACATGTAAGAACTCACGGGATAGTGATCGGAAGCCGTGAGTTTGAGTTATTCACTTGTAGCGGACTGTTTTGTGGACTGTTTTGTGTTGTTGTTGGGCTGCGTGATTTACTACTATTTTGTGGAGTTTTGGAGGTGGAAGGGGGTGGAGAAACACCATATATATGTAGGATTGTGGGCTGATAGTTCTTCATAACATTTCTGGGTCGTTTGACACGACTACAGTGGCCGTCGTATGTATGAAGTGATTAGGTTGTGCGTGGACTGTTTTGGGAGGCTCAATATAATTATTATTGATGTTGTTTGGGCTGTTTGGTGATTGTTTGGAATTGTGTGAAGTCATATATATAGGGGAGGTGCTGTCCGTTTCATCGTAAAATAGGTTGTGGTTGATACATAATAGTTATGACGCTTAAATGATAACGATAGTATCGTTTCTCTTATTGTAGACTAAGGAGTTTTGACAATTGCATAGCTTGAGATTGGGGCAGTATATACAAGGTATGTGAGGCTATCCCTTTCCTTCTTTTGCACGACTCCGATTGTACATAATGTAATGAACGAGCTTCCAAAGATACTCTACTCTTAGAAGCTAGCAGTACTTACATTGTTTTCCCTCTTATGGAACGATTGATGTTAATGTTGCTTCTCTTATTCTTATGTTATCAATGTTGTTGGTACTTCCTAATTCTTATAAGGTTCATAGTGAAGAGTTAGTCCTAATAACGTGTAGAGAGGATACCGACCTTACGTGACTCTGAAAGGTTTAGAATGTGATTCTATGAGTCGAGCATGCATTATATATATGTATCTATTTTACTCTACCAAGCTGCGCTATAGTCGGCCGGGTACGACACCTATTGTGCAACCACTGATCAATTGGGTTTTACCGAGCTCCACGTGGCCGGGTATGATACTACCGAGCCTTATGATGGCCGAGTACATTTTTTTACCGAGCCTATTACGGCCGGGTACGATATGATGATGATGATGCCTACAGAGGCGTAAGATTTAAAAGTTTATGTATTTATATATATTTATCATGCATTTCAGGTCAGTAACCCTCAGAGGTACTCAGATGTTTCATGTTGTATATTCTCTATCCCTGCTTACATTACTGTTCGTATTTATGGTTCCCTACCTTATATACTCAGTACTTTATTCGTACTGACGTCGTTTTGTTTGTGAACCCTGCATGTCGTGCTGCAGGCCCTGATAGACAGTCAGGTGCAGCTCCCCCACCACAGTAGGTTGTCAGTTAAGCAGTGATTGGCGAGATCTCTTCTCCGGACTAGCCATGTTCTTGGTATGCATTTTTGTTATAGACATTATGGGTATGTCGGGGCCCTGTTCCGGCTATGTTGCAGCACTTATGTTCATTTAGAGGCTCATAGACAGGTGTCGACTCATGTATAGTTTTGTATGCCTTGTCGGCTGGTTTTTGTTGTATAGTCTTTCATGGTAGCGTGGTAGCTCGTACCTTATATGTAGTTTCTTGATTGTCTGGTCATCCTATGTTATGTATGTTAATGCCATCATATTTTATTGTTGGTTGTCCATGATCCATGTCTACCATTTATATTGATCTCGTCAACCTTAAAAGATAATAAAGAAGGTTAGATAAAATGTACGTTGGTGCTCGGCAAGTATGGTCGGGTGCTAGTCACGGCCCTCCAGTTTGGGTCGTGACAAACTTGGTATCAGAGCAAGAGTGTCCTAGGGGTTGTCTATGAGCCGTGTCTAGTAGAGTCTTGATTATGGATGTGTAGCGCGCCACATTTATACTCAGGAGGCTACATGACATCTTGGGCTATTACATTTTTCATGAATCTAGATCGTGCGTAGAGTTGAGTCGTAAGTGTTCGTCTCTAATATTCACCTTGTTTTCTTTTATGATGCCTTCGACTAAGAAGCAAACGATTAGTAGACGGCTTGATACAGCAGTGGGAGAGGGTACAAGTCAGGTGCCCCAAGCCAGAGCAGGACAAAGTGAGGCTCAGAGTGAGATGCCCTCTTATACCTCATCTACTCCGTATCCTCCAGAGGATATTAGGAGGCACCCAACACCTCCAGTTCCTCCGTCTAGCACTACAGACTAGGATATGCGGAGTGCTTTGCAGTTGTTGACTAGCTTGGTAGCTGCTCAGGCTCAGAGGCAGAATACAGGTGCTGCTGATAAACCAGTTAGTACGAGAGTTTGTGATTTTATTAATTTAGACCCTCCAGTGTTTACCGGATCAGACCCCAAGGAGGACCCCCAGACTTTTATTGACCAGGTTTATCGTACACTGCGGGTTATGCATGCTAGCGATACGGAGGCAGTAGAGTTGGCTTCTTATTGGTTATGGGATTTAGCGGTTTTCTGGTATGATAGTTGGGAGAGATCTAGGGGTCTGAATGCTCCTCCAGCTGTGTGGAAGGAATTTTCTGAGGCCTTTCTTCGTCACTACTTGCCAGTTGAGATAAGACGAGCTAGAGCTGATAAGTTCTTGAACCTTCGACAAGGTAATATGAGTGTACGAGAGTATAGTAGTGATAGGGTGCATCTGTTCATGAACGAGTTGGGACCACATCTGATAAATGAGTGTATGACATCCTCCTTGGTGGAGGGCATGGATATTTCCCGTATTCAGGCTTATGTCCAGACCCTAGAGGATCGTAAGCGCCAGTAGAGGGCTGATAGGGAGCAGGATAGGGGCCAGCATAAGAGGGCGAGATTTGCAGGGTATTCTGATGACTTTAGAGGCCGCATCAGGCCACAGTTTTCGAGGAGTTCGGCGCCACCTGTAGCTAGTGCTCCTCCACAGTTTCAGAGGCCTCGATATGATCGATCCTATTCTGGTCCAGGTCAGAGTTCGCGGGCATCTGGCTCGCAACATCACAGGGATACTAGTCAGATGAGACCCCCAACACCACATTGTGATCAGTGCGGCAAGGCCCACTTTGGACTGTGTCGTCGAGGTTCTGATGCATGCTATTCGTGCGGGCAGCCTGGCCATATGATGCGGGATTGTCCTAATAGAGGAGGTGATGGTATGGCTCAGCCGACTGGATCTGTGTCTGGTTCTTCCTCATCAGTTCGACCTCCAGCACGGGGTTTTCAGCAGTCGACAGGTCGTGGTAGGGGTAGAGGTGCAGTGCCGAGTTCGAGTGGTGCTCAAAATCGAACCTATGCTCTAGTAGGTCGACAGGATCTCGAGTCGTCTCCAGATGTTGTTACAGGTATTATATCTGTGTTTTCTTATGATGTATATGCGCTGATTGATCCGGGATCTACATTATCATATGTTACACCCTTTGTGGCTAATAAGTTTGGCATTGAACCTGAATTGATAAGTAAACCCCTTGCGGTATCTACTCCGATAGGAGATTCTGTGATTGCTAGAAGGGTATATAGAGGTTGCACTATGATGATTTGTAGTCGTCAAACCTCGGCAAATTTATTTGAGTTAGAAATGGTTGATTTTGATGTGATAATGGGAATGGACTGGTTGGCCTCATGCTATGCAAATGTTGACTGTCGTACGAAGATGGTTAGGTTCCAATTTCCGGGTGAACCCGTCATTGAATGGAAAGGGAACATTGCTACACCGAAAGGTAGGTTTATTTCCTATCTTAAGGCAAGGAAAATGATCTCAAAAGGTTACATTTATCATCTCGTTCGCGTTAGGGATGCGGAGGCGAAACCGCCTACTTTACAATCAATCCCTGTGGTCAACGAATTCCCAGATGTTTTCCCAGATGAACTCCCAGGCCTTCCTCCTGAAAGGGAGATTGAGTTTAGCATTGATGTGTTGCCTGACACTCAACCGATCTCTATTCCTCCATACAGAATGGCCCCGGCAGAGTTGCGAGAGTTGAAGGTGCAGTTGAAGGACTTGCTGGATAAGGGCTTTATTAGGCCTAGCACTTCACCTTGGGGTGCACCAGTCCTATTCGTGCGGAAGAAAGACGGGTCATTACGGATGTGTATCGACTATCGACAGTTGAATAAGTTTACTATAAAGAACAAGTATCCACTTCCAAGAATTGATGACCTATTTGACCAACTCCAGGGTGCCAAGTATTTCTCCAAGATTGATTTACGTTCAGGGTATCATCAGGTGAGGGTTAAGGAGAAGGATATTCCAAAGACGGCCTTCCGGACAAGATACGGGCACTTTGAGTTCTTGGTGATGTCGTTCGGGCTAACAAATGCCCCAGCAGCTTTTATGGATCTCATGAATACTATATTCAGGCCCTATCTTGATGTGTTCGTGATTGTATTCATTGATGACATTCTAGTGTATTCTCGTTCGGAGGCGGAACATGCGGGCCACTTGCGGATAGTATTACAGACGCTTCAGGATCGTAAGTTATATGCTAAGCTCTCCAAATGTGAATTTTGGCTGAACTCAGTAGCGTTCCTTGGCCATGTGATATCTGACGAGGGTATTAGTGTCGACACTCAGAAGATCGATGCAGTAAAGAATTGGCCGAGACCTACAACACCATCAGAAGTCCGCAGCTTCCTAGGGCTAGCAGGATATTATAGGCGGTTTGTGGAAGGGTTTTCCTCTATATCATCACCATTGACTAAGTTAACACAGAAAGCTACCAAGTTCCAGTGGTCTGACACTTGTGAACGTAGTTTTTAGGAGCTGAATAATCGATTGACATCCGCACCAGTGCTCACTCTTCCTGAAGGAACATAAGGTTATGTGGTATATTGTGATGCCTCAGGTATAAGTTTGGGGTGCGTAATGATGCAGCGTGGGAAGGTGATTGCTTATGCATCAAGACAATTGAAGAAGCATAAAAAGAATTATCCAACCCATGATTTGGAATTGGCTACAGTAATATATGCTTTGAAGATATGGCGGCACTACTTATACGGCGTCCATGTTGACATCTACACAGATCACAAGAGTTTACAATACATCTTCAAGCAGAAAGAGTTGAATTTGAGGCAGCGTAGGTGGCTTGAATTACTGAAAGACTACGACGTCGAGATATTGTATCATCCCGGTAAAGCCAATGTTGTGGCAGATGCTCTCAGCCGTAAATCAATGGGAAACTTAGTACATATTGAGGCAGGTAGATGGGGGTTGATTAAAGAGCTTCATCAGCTAGCCAATATGAGAATCAGATTGTTAGACTCTGATGATGGAGGTGTTACTGTACAGAATACATCAGAATCATCTTTGGTAGCCGAGGTAAAAGCACGACAATATGAAGATCCTATCTTAGTACGATTAAGAGAAAGCATTCAGCAGTGTAAAAGTATGGCTTTTGAGATCGGAAGAGATGGGGCACTGAGATACCAGGGCCGATTATGTGTGCCTAATGTGGCAGGGTTGCGAGAGAAGATTATGAATGAGATTCATCAATCCCGATATTCCATCCATCCCGGCTCGACAAAGATGTATCATGATGTCAAGGAGCAGTATTGGTGGGATAACATGAAGAAGTCTATTGCAGAATTTGTAGCCCAGTGTCCCAATTGTCAACAAGTAAAGATAGAACATCAGAAACCCGGTGGATTGCTTCAGAATATAGAGATTCCGACCTGGAAATGGGAGGTGATTAATATGGACTTCATTATTGGATTACCTCGCTCTTATCATAAGTTTGACTCCATCTGGGTGATAATTGATCGACTTACAAAATGTGCCCATTTTCTGCCAGTTAAGACAACTTACACGGCTGAAGATTATGCGAAGTTTTATATCAAGGAGATTGTTAGGCTTCATGGTGTGCCGGTATCTATTATATCAGACCAACGAGCTCAATTTACAACTAACTTTTGGAGGTCTTTTCAGAAGGGTTTAGGCACACAAGTGAATCTCAGCATTGCATTTCATCTGCAGACTGATGGACAGGCTGAACGTACCATTCAGACACTGGAAGATATGCTACGAACACGTGTTCTAGATTTTAAGGGAAATTGAGATGACCATCTTCCACTCATAGAATTTGCCTACAATAATAGCTACCATTCCAGTATTAAAATGGCCCCATACGAGGCACTATACGGGAGGAGATATAGATCACCAGTTGGATGGTTCGAAGTTGGTGAAATAGAATTATATGGGCCAGATTTGATTCACCAAGCTATTGAAAAGGTGAAAGTGATACAGGAGTGATTGAGGACGACACAAAGCAGGCAAAAATCTTATTTCGATGTCCGACGTCGTGATCTGGAGTTTGAGGTTGGGGATTGGGTTTTCCTGAGGATCTCACCAGTGAAGGGTATTATGCGTTTTGGGAAGAAAGGTAAGCTGTGTCCAAGGTATATCAGGTCGTATAAAATTCTTCGACGGATTGGACAGGTTGCTTATGAATTAGAATTTCCATCCGAATTGGAATTTGTCCACCCGGTATTCCATGTATCTATATTGAGGAAATGTATTGAAGACCCTTCTCGAGTTGTCCCTATCAAAGATGTACAAGTTACAGAGGACCTATCATATGAAGAAATGCCAGTGGCTATATTAGATCGACAAGTCCGCAAGCTGAGAACAAAAGATGTAGCTTCCGTCAAAGTATTATGGAGGAACAAGAATATGGAATAAATGACATGGGATGTAGAAGAGGAGATGAAGTCTAAATACCCCTACCTATTCCAGAATGAAGATAACAAGGATGCTGGTGGAACACATGATATATTGGAAGGTGAAATGGCTCTATGAGGTAAGCAATAACTTGAGAATACTCTTCCTTAATACAAATGGTGATATGCAGATAATGTACATGTCCATAATGCTTTGCATACTCTTGTAAGGCCATACGTTGAGTTAACTGCTTGCAAGTTCGTCCTCTATTTATGGGATAAACTTGGCCGGAATCCACGATGATTTAAACTCCCCATGAACCCTTACATTCGAGGATGAATGTTCCTAAGGGGGGAAGGGTGTTACAACCCATATCCACACGCGTTAGTTTATGTCATATATTAGTTAACATAAATCCAAGAAGGAATTACCTTTGAGATGATAAGAAGTTAATCCTATTGGTCTTAAGTGATACAAGGGTGTATAAGGGTGATTAACAAGTATTAGAAGTTAAACGAATCAAGGATATTGTAACTCGTGTTTTCAGGTAAACCTAGAGGTTCTTAATACACTCAAGAGGTCATGTATTAAGGTGTTTGAATTATATAATATCCGTATCATAAGTCTTGAAGTCAAACGAGTTATGAAACAAAAATCGACAAACGTTGTCGCAACTTAGGTTCATAATTTTATTTAAACATTAAGTCAAATGTTTCTAAGCTTTTCTCCCAATTTACAAGGAATTACGGGGTGATCTACCCATAAAATTAAAGATCTATGAGTTTAGTTTTCAACGCATTAAACCGTTTGTCAATACGATCTCGAAGTATAGAGATATTCGTATTTTCGCAAGTCTGTGCAGATTGGTAGGTGACAAGTAGGTGCATCACCTACTTGCCAAAATGAGAGGACAAAAGTAAAAGTCCCAAAGTCGGACAAGAGAGGACTTTTAAGGGATTATAAACTCAGTTATTTTACCCTTATTTCAGACCTTCAAAACCAAATTAAAGCCCTGCAACTCCTCCCCAAAAATCCCACACAAACCTTAATTGATTTTCCCTCTCTTTCAAGTTCTAATTGAAGATAAAACCTAGAGTTTGAAGAACCAAGGGAAGGGCTGAGTTATCCAACAAGTAAAGTAAGTTATTTCCCTCTTTAATACATTTTTTCTGCTGTAAATTCATGGTAATTCATTCTATACGTGTAAGAACTCACGGGACGGTGATCGGAAGCCGTGAGTTCGAGTTATTCACTTGTAGCGGACTATTTTGTGAACTGTTTTGTGTTGCTGTTGGGCTGCGTGGTTTACTACTATTTTGTGGAGTTTCAGAGGTGGAAGGGGGTGGAGAAACACCATATATATGTAGAGTTGTGGGCTGATAGTTCTTCATAACATTTTTGGGTCGTTTGACACGACTACGGTGGCCGTCGTATGTATGAAGTTATTAGGTTGTGCGTGGACTATTTTGGGAGGCTCAATATGATTATTATTGATGTTGTTTGGGCTGTTTGGTGATTGTTTTGAATTGTGTGAAGTCATATATATAGGGGAGGTGCTGTCCGTTTCATCGTAAAATAGGTTGTGATCGATACATAATAGTTATGACGCTTAAATGATAACGATAGTATCGTTTCTCTTATTGTAGACTAAGGAGTTGTGAAAATTGCGCAGCTTGAGATTGGCACAGTATATACAAGGTATGTGAGGCTATCCCTTTCCTTCTTTTGCACAACTCCGATTGTACATAATGTAATGAACGAACTTCCAAAGATACTCTACTCTTAGAAGCTAGCAGTACTTACATTGTTTTCCCTCTTATAGAACGATTGATGCTAATGTTGCTTCTCTTATTCTTATGTTATCAATGTTGTTGGTACTTCCTGATTCTTATAAGGTGTTCATAGTGAAGAGTTAGTCCTAATAACGTGTAAAGAGGATACCGACCTTACGTCACTCCGAAAGGTTTAGAATGTGATTCCATGAGTCGAGCATGCATTATATATATGTATCTATTTTACTCTATCGAGCCGCACTATAGTCGACCAGGTACGACACCTATTGTGCAACCACTGATCAGTTGGGTTTTACCGAGCTCCACGTGGCCGGGTACGATACTACCGAGCCTTATAATGGCCGGGTACGTTTCTTTTTCCGAGCCTATTACAGCCGGGTACGATATGATGATTATGATGTCCACAGAGGCATATGATTTAAAAGTTTATGTATTTATATATGTGTATCATGCATTTCATGTCAGTAGCCCTCAGAGGTACTCAGATGTTACAGGATGTATATTCTCTATCCCTGCTTACATTACTGTTCGTATTTATGGTTCCCTACCTTACATACTCAGTATTTATTCGTACTGAAGTCATTTTGTTTGTGAACCCTGCATGTCGTGCTGCAGGCCCTGATAGACAGTCAGGTGCAGCTCCCCCACCATAGTAGGCTGTCCAGTTCAGCAGTGATTGGCGAGATCCCTTCTACAGACTTGCCGTGGTCTTGGTATGCATTTTTGTTATAGACATTATGGGTATGTCAGGGCCCTGTTTCGGATATGTTGCAGCACTTATGTTCATTTAGAGGCTCATAGACAGGTGTCGACTCATGTATAGTTTGGTATGCCTTGTCGGTTGATTTTTGTTGTATAGTCTTTCATGGTAGCGTGGTAGCTCGTACCTTATATGTAGTTTCTTGATTGTCTGGTCATCCCATGTTATGTATGTTCATGCCATCATATTTTATTGTTGGTTGTCCATGATCCATGTCTATCATTTATAGTGATCTTGTCAACCCTAAAAGATAATAAAGAAGGTTAGATAAAATGTACGTTGGTGCTCGGCAAGTATGGTCGGGTGTTAGTCATGGCCCTCCAGTTTGGGTCGTGACAACCTATACATCGTACTAAACAATTAACACATAGCAAATAAGACTACAACTCCTATTCCCTCAAGCTAAGGTTAGACCAAACACTTACCTCAATGCCACGAACACAGTCAAGCCTCAACTACTGCTTTACCTCTTGATTCCACCACCAACCCACTTGTATCTAGCCACAATTTACTTAATAACATTAATAAATATTAAATAAACCAATTCTAATGCATGAAAATAGGTTTTCTAATGATTTCCCCAAAAAATCAAAAATCGACCCCGGGCCCGCTTAGTCAAAACTCGAGGTTCGAACCAAAACCCGATCACCCATGCACCCACAAACTCAAATATATAATTTGTTTTGAAATCGGACCTCAAATCGAGGTCCAAATCACCAAAATTTGAAAATCCTAAGTTCTACCAAAAAAACACCCAATTTCCACATGAAAATCCTTGATTTTGAAATGAAATCATGTAAAAAGATGGATTAGATTGAAACAAATGAGTTTGGAATGACTTACCAATTATTTGGAAGAGTATATGCCTTTGAAAAATCGTCCACGATGTTTTTAGGGTTTGAAAAGTTGTAAAAATAAATGAAATCTCATCTGAAATTCCACTTAACAGGTCTCTGATATGGGAATTGCGACCAGGGGTTCGCAATTGTAGACCCTGAGATTTTTTTCTAGATTCGCAAATGCAAAGAAGCTGTCGCATTTGCGACCCTAACCAATTTCTGTCAACTTCGCAATTGCGAAGAAGAGGTCGCATTTGCGATGAAGGGGGGTTCGCATTTCCCAGCCCTGGGGTCGCAATTGCGATGAGGGCCTGCCCACGCTTGGTTCGCAATTGGGACAACTTGGTCGCATTTTCCAAGCCTAACAACTTCGCAAATGCGAAGCCTGATCTCACAATTGTGAGATCAGAGGCCTGGGCAAAAATACCAGATACCAGCAGTTTTTCCTAAGTCCAATTTTACTTCGTGGCCTATCCAAAACTCACCCGAGCTCTTGGGGATCCAAACGAAACATGCACGCAAGTCCAAAAACATCATACAGACTTGCTCGTGCAATCAAATTATTAAAATAACATCAACAACCATGAATTAAATCTCAAATTCATAAATTTACTCAAGAACATCAAAATTTCTACTTTCTCAACTATACGTCCAATTTATACCAAATCAATTCCGATCTTTACCAAATTTCACAGATTCAACATAATTATTATTTTAAACTTGTACCAGACTCCGGAACCAAGATATGGGCCCGATACCATTAGTAAATTACATTAATACACTTCTAAAAGCCTTTATATTTTCTAGCAAATAATTTTCTTTAAAAATTCATTTCTCGGGCTTGGGACCTCGGAATTCGATTCAGGACATACACCCAAGTTCCATATTTTACTACGGACCTTACGAGACTATCGGATCATGGGTCCGGGTCTGTTTACCAAGAATGTTGACCAAAGTTAACTTTAATTAATTTTAAAGGCCAATTTCCTTATTTTACTTAGATTTCACATAAAAGCTTTCCGAAAATGTGCCCGGACTGTGCAGCAAATTGAGGTGAGACAAAAAGAGGTTTTTAAGGCCTTGAAAAATAGAATTTACTTTCAAAACGAGTGATAAAGTCATCACATTCTCCACCTCTAAAATAACTGTTCGTCCTCGAACAAACATAAGAAAATTACCCGAGTTAGAGAAAAGATTGGGATATCGGCTACGCATGTCGGACTCGGACTCCCAGGTAGCTGCCTCAGCAGGCTGACCTCTCTACAGAACACGAATCAAAGTGAAAGTCTTCAATCTCGACTGACAAACCTACCGATCTAGAATAGCTACCGGCTCCTCCTCATTGGTCAGAAGTGATAGACACAGGCACTCCATGAAGGCGAATAATCTCCCAGATATAGATCTTTGCCAATCGCTTAGAAGAGTAGGAAACCGCCATAGGAATGAAATGCGCTGACTTGGTCAGTCTTTCTACGATAACCCACACTGCGTCAAACTTCCTCCGAGTCCGTGGGAGTCCAACAACGAAGTCCATAGTGATACACTCCCACTTCTACTCAGGAATCTCAATCCTCTGAAACAAATCACCAGGTCTCTGATGCTCGTACTTTAACGGCTGACAATTCAAACATCGAGCCACATATGAAACAATATCCTTCTTCATCCTTTTCCACCAGTAATGTTGTCGCAAATCCTGATTCATCTTAGCGGCGCCTGGATGAATAGAGTACCGGGAACTATGGGCCTCCTCTAGAATAAACTCATGAAGTCTATCCACATTAGTCACACAAATACAACCTTCATCCTCAAAACTCTATCATCTCCAACTGTAACCTCCTTAGCACCTCCGTGCCGCACTGTGTCTTTAAGAAAAAGCAAATAAGGATCATCATACTGCCGATCTCGAATACGCTCAAATAATGAAGAACGAACGACTGTGCAAGCTAACACACAGCTGGGCTCAGAAACATCCAACCTTACGAACTGATTGGCTAAAACCTGAACATCCAAAGCAAACGGTCTCTCACTGACAGGAATATACACAAGACTGCCCATGCTGACAGACTTACTACTCAAAGCATCGGCCACTACATTGGCCTTCCCCGGATGATATAAGATGGTAATATCACAGTCTTTCAATAGTTCCAGCCACCTTCTCTGCCTCAAATTTATCTCCTTCTACTTGAACAAGTACTGCAGACTCTTGTGTTCCGTGAACACCTCACATGACACGCCATATAAATAGTGCCTCCAAATCTTCAGCGCGTGAACAATAGCTGCTAACTCCAAATCATGAACTGGATAATTCTTCTCATGAATCTTCAACTGTCGCGAAGCATAAGCAATGACCTTGCCATCCTGCATCAACACCGTACCAAGTCCAATACAGGATGCGTCAATATACACTATATATGGCCCTGAACCTGTGGGCAAAACCAACACCGGCGCCGTAGTCAAAGCTGTCTTAAGCTTCTAAAATCTCACCTCACACTCGTCCCACCACTTGAACTGGGCACCCTTCTGGGTCAACCTAATCATCGGGGCTGCAATAGATGAAAACTCCTCCACAAACCGACGGTAATAGCCTGCCAAACCCAAGAAACTCTAGATCTCTGTATCTAATGCGAGTCTAGGCCAATTCTTGACTGCCTCTATATTCTTTGAATACACCTAAATACCCTCCGCTGATACAACGTGACCCAAGAAAGCAACTGATCCCAACCAGAACTCACATTTCGAAAACTTAGCATACAACTGACTATCTCTCAAAGTCTGAAGAACAACTCTCAGATGTTGTTCATGCTCCTCCCGGTTGCCGGAATAGATCAAAATATCATCAATGAAGACTAACACGAAGGAATCCAAGTAAGGCTTGAACATTCGGTTCATCAAATCCATGAAAGCTTCTAGGGAATTTGTCAACCCGAATGACATCACCAAAAACTCATAATGCCCGTACCGAGTGTGGAAAGCTGTCTTAGGGACATCAAATGCCCTAATCCTCAACTGATGGTAGCCAGATCTCAAATAATCTTCGAAAATACCTTGGCACCCTGAAGATGATCAAACTAACCATCAATCCTTGTCAATGGGTAGTTATTCTTGATTGTAACCTTGTTCAACTGCCGATAATCTATACACATCCTCATCGATCCGTCCTTCTTCTTAATAAACAACACCGGCGCACCCCAAGGCGAGACACTAGGTCTAATAAAGCCTTTATCAAGCAGGTCTTGCAACTGCTCCTTCAATTCTTTCAACTCAGGTGGTGCCATCTGATGTGGCGGAATAGAAAAGGGCTGAGTGTCCGGAGCCAAATCAATACAAAAGTCAATATCCTTATCGGGTGGCAGACCCTGTAGGTCTGAAGGAAATACCTCACGAAACTCACGAACAACAGATACAAAATCCATAGAATGAACCTCGGCACTAGAATCACGAACATACGCCAAATAGGCCAAACATTCCTTCTCAATCATGCACCGAGCCTTCATATATAAGATAACCCTACAGGTAGAATGACTAGGAGTCCTTCTCCACTCCAAACGAGGCATCCCCGACAAGGCTAAGGTCACAGTCTTGGTATGACAGTCCAAGATAGCGTGGTAAGGTGATAACTAGTCCATCCCCAATATGACATCAAAATCAACCATATCCAAAAGTAACAGATCTACTCGGGTCTCAAGACCCCCAATCATAACTATACATGAACGATGGACACAATCTACCATAATAAAATCACCCACCAGTGTAGACACTTATATAAGAGCACTAAGGAATTACTAGGCATGACCAAATACGGTGCAAAATAAGATGACACATAGGACTATGTAGATCCTGGAACAAATAGAACTGAAAGATCTCTACTACAAACCAGAACAGTAACTGTGATAACTACATCGGAGGCCTCAGCCTCAAGCCTGGCTGGGAAAGCATAACATTGGGGTTGTGCCCTACCACTCTGAACTATATCTCTGGGACGACCTCCTGCTGGCTGGCCTCCACCTCTAACAGCCTGACCTCCACCTCTAATACCTCTACCTCAACCGCTAGCACCTCTACCTCCACCTCCAGTTGGCTGAGCGGGCGGTGGAACACTTGGTGCCTGAACCATGGCACGAGAACCCTGATCTGAGAGCTGCTCGGTGCTCGAGGGCAAAATCAACAATATGCCTCGTGTCGCCACAAGTATAACAAGCCCTTAGCTGCTGGGACTAACGACCCTGAAAGCTCTAGAGCGGAGGTGCACTAATAGGAGCTGGCGATGCACTGTAGGGCAGCTGATCAGAATACTGCATATGAAAACTACGACCACCTGGAGCACCGTGAGAAGCCTGTAGTGCTGAATGAAACGGCCTATAAGGATAGCCCCTACCAAAAGAATCCTTGCCTCCAGACGAGACACCACTAAACCTGCTCGAATGACGAGGCCTCTTGTCAGACCCTTGACCACTCCTCTGTGATAGAACCATCTCAACTCTCCTAGCCACATTGGCCGCAACCTGAAAAAGAAATCTCGCTCCCTATCTCCTTAGCCATCTACAATTGAATAGGCTGAATGAGACCCTCAATGAACCTCCCCACTCTCTCTCTCTCTCTCAGTGGGAAGTATAAGAAGAGCATGACATGCAAACTCAATAAATCTGGTCTCGTACTGAGTGACAGTCATAGAATCCTGCTAGAGACGCTCAAACTACCTCTGATAGTTCTCTCTATGAGTGATAGGAAGAAACATCTCTAGAATAGCTGAGAGAACTGATCCTAAGTCAAAGCCGGTGACCTAGATAGTCTAGCTAAACAATAATACCTCCACCAAGTCTTGGCGGATCCAGACAGATAAAAAGTAGCAAAGTCGACCTCATTGGTCTCCACTATCCCCATGTTCCGTAGAACCTCATGACAACTGTCCAAATAATCTTGGGGATCCTCAGAAGATGTACCACCAAAGGTAGTAGTAAAAACTTGGTGAACCTGTCCAACCTCCACAAGGCATCATCAGACATAGCTGGCCCCTCACCGGTCTGTGCCACAACACCCGGCTGAACTACCCCAACTGGATGAGCTGCTAGAGTCTGAAACTGGGGAGCCATCTGCTCCAGAGTGCGAGTAGAAGGAGTCTGATCCCCTCCTCTAGCTTGAGAGACGGCTGGTGGTACAGGAAGCAAGCCCGCCTGGTCGACACTCTTTATAAGGCCTACTAGTCGGACCAGAGCATCCTGAACTACCAGGGTAGCGATGAACCCCTCTGGGACTTGAGCTGGTCCAGCTGGAACTGTCTGGGTTGGAACCTTATCGTCAAACTCAACCTGAGGCTCCGCCGCTAGTGCTGCTGCTCGAGCTCTGGGCTGAGTCCTGCCTCTGCCTCAGGCCCTAGCACGGCCTCAGCCTCTGCCCATCGCAAGAGCTGCTACTGGGGGCTTAGGCTGCTGGTCAGCTGATGAAGCGGTACATGTCCTCACCATCTACGAAAGAATAGAGTGAAAGTTCAATTAGCATTGAGAAATCAAGTCACACGACATGAAAGAATAGATGTGAAGTTTTTCCTAACTCTGTAGCCTTTGGTGGATAAACACAGACGTTTCTGTACCGATCCCTCAGACTCTACTAAGCTTGTCCGTAAATTGTGAGACCTAAGCAACCTATAGCTCTGATACCAACTTGTCACGACCCGGATTTTCCACCTCCGGGAGTCATGATGGCGCCTACTCCTGAAAGCTAGGCAAGTAGAGTAATACAAATTTTGTTACCTTATTTTCCTTAACCTTTTAACATTTACGAATTAACAGGTGATCAACAACGGAATAATCATAATAAATGGAAATGCGAAATCTAATAGTTCAACTAGGTACTAATACGAAAATCCAAAATACAATTCTACCTAGAATTGGTGTCACAATATCACGGATCATCTACGAATACTATAAACAGTAGTCTAAATGGAAAACACAACTTTGTATCTGAAATATAATAAAAATATAATGGAAAGATAGAAGGAGACGCCAAGGCCTGCAGACATCTGCAGGACTACCTCGGGTCTCCATTGGACTGAAGGCTACTCTCTACAATCCAGAGCCTGGATCTGCACACAGTATAGAGTGTAGTATCAGCACAACCGACCCCATGTGCCGGTAAGTGTCGAGCCTAAACTCCACGAAGTAGTGACGAGGCTAGGACAAGACTACCAAATAAATCTGTGCAGTTATAACATATACAACAAATAATAACGACAGAAACTAGCAGTTAAAGATGGGAGGGGGGAACATGTTGCGGGGCTACCAAGTTACTAATAGAATTTCAGTAGAGAAGCACAAAGAACACCATAATTCAATTATGAGCAAGAGTAAGGAAAACAGTAACAAGTGGACGGCATCACCCTTCGTGCTTTTACTCTCGAGCTCACCATAAAAATCAATAGATTCGGCACGGCATCACCCTTCGTGCTTTTACCTCACACAATTATGGCATAATATTATCCTTCGTGCATTATCACTCATATCATGGCACGACATCACCCATCGTGCTTTTACATTCACAATATCAGCACGACATCACCCTTCGTGCATTAACACTCACTCACAAATATCATGTACGACATCACCCTTCGTGCTTTTACACTCTTCCTTACCCAAACAGCAATCACAAAGCAATTCGGGCAAGGAAATTAATAAAATCACAATCGAATCCCGAAAAGGAAACAATAATATAACAATAATATCCCGGTAAGGGAAATAATATCATGAGCAATAACATTCCGGCAAGGAAAACAATATCATAAACCTCTTCTCTTTTCCACAATCACTTCACAACACAATTCTCAACTTGAGCCAATGTAGACCCAATGCTCTACAATATTCAATTACCAAGAATACTTCCATAAGCCTTGTTCAACATTAGGAATCATCATATTAAGCATGGACAATACATGACGGGGTCACGACAATCATAGTATAAGACTTACAGGCATGCTTGACACCAACATATAGGTACTCGTCACTACACCTATACGTCGTACTCAACAATTAACACATAGCAAAAAAGACTACAACTCATATACCGTCAAGCTAAGGTTAGATCAAACACTTACCTCAATGCCACGAACACAATCAAGCCTCAACTACCGCTTTACCTCTTGATTCCACCACCAACCCACTTGTATCTAGCCACAATTTACTTAATAACATTAATAAATGATTAATAACCCAATTCTAATGCATGAAAATAGGTTTTCTATAATTTTCCCAAAAAATAAAAAATCGACCCCGGACCCACTTGGTCAAAACCGAGGTTCGAACCAAAATCGGATTACCCATTCACCCATGAACTCAAATATATAATTTGTTTTGAACTAGGACCTCAAATCGAGGTCCAAATCCCCAAAATTTGAAAATCCTAAGTTCTACCCCAAAACACCCAATTTCCCCATGAAAACCCTTGATTTTGAAATGAAATCATGTAAAAAGATGGATTAGATTGAAAAAAATGAGTTAAAAATGACTTACCAATGATTTGGAAGAGTATATGCCTTTGAAAAATCGCCCAAGATGTATTTAGGATTTGAAAAGTTGTAAAAATGAATGAAATCACGTCTGAAATTCCATTTAACACATTTCTGATGTCGCAATTGCGACCAGGGGTTCGCAATTGCGAACCCTGAGATTTTTTGCTAGCTTTGGAAATGCGAAGAAACTGTCGCATTTGCGACCCTGACCAATTTTTGTCAACTTCGCAATTGCGAAGAAGAGGTCGCATCTGCGATGGGCGGGGGGGGGGGGGTTCGCATTTCCCATCCCCCGGGTCGCAATTGCGATGAGGGCCTGTCCAGGCTTGGTTCGCAATTGCGACAATTTGATCGCATTTCCCAAGCCTGACCACTTCGCAAATGTGAAACCTGATCTCGCAATTGCGAGATTAGAGGTCTGTGCAAAAATACCAGATACCAGCAGTTTTTTCTAAGTCCAATTTCATTACGTGGCCTATGCAAAATTCACTCGAGCCCTCGGGACTCCAAATCAAGCATGCACGCAAGTCCAAAAAATCATATGGACTTACTCGTGTGATCAAATCATCAAAATAACATCAACAACCATGAATTAAACCTCAAATTCATAAATTTACTTAAAAACATCAAAATTTTATTTTCTCAACTATACGTCCGATTTATACCATATCAATTCCGATCTTTACCAAATTTCACAGATTCAACGTAATTATTATTTTAAACTTATTCCGGGCTCCAGAACTAAGATACGACCCCGATATCATCAAGAAATTACATCAATTCACTTCTAAAAGCCTTTATATTTTCCAGCAAACAAATTTCTTTAAAAATTTATTTCTCGTGCTTGGGACCTCGGAATTCGATTCCGAGCATACGCCCAAGTCCCATATTTTACTACGGACCCTACGAGACCATCAGATCACGGGTCCGGATCCGTTTACAAAGAATGTTGACCAAAGTCAACTTTAATCAATTTTAAAGGCCAATTTCCTTATTTTACTTAGATTTCACATAAAAGCTTTCCGGAAACACGCCCGGACTGCGCACTCAAATCGAGGTAAGACAAAAAGGGATTCTTAAGGCCTCGAAACATAGAATTTACTTTCAAAACAAAAAGGTCATCACAGTATGTAAAGTTTAATGACTGAGTTAGACTTTTAAGCTTTGGTACACGGGATAAGAATAATAATTTCGAGATAAAGGGTGTACTTGTGTGAAGGAAAACATTTTTCGGAAAATATTTTTCAATTTTTCCATATTTGGTTGCAAAGTATTGTCCTAAAAAAATATTTTCTACTCTCTAACGAAACACTAGAAATATTTTCTAGAAATATTTTTTCACTCACCGACCAAACAAGGAAAAATAAGTGATAAAACCACTCATTTTTAGGAAAATATTTTCCTCATACCAAACACACCCAAAGTTTGGGATTAATTTGATCTCATGTTTTGTTTGGGGTATTAGCTAATCTCATGATAATTTTTACACTAAAATAGTGAAATTAGTAATCCCATATACACAGAGGCGGATCTAGGATTTAAAAACTCTATGAGTTCAACTTTTAAAATTTTTAGCATTGAACCCATTATATTTTTAAAGTTATGAGTTCATATCTACTATTTTGTAATTTTAATAAATTTTTACTGTCAAAAGTTATGGGTTCAATTGAATCCTCTAAGTGTATGCTACATCTGCCCCTGCATATATAAGATGGGATAATTAATCCCATGAGATATCCCACAATTATACCAAACGACCCCTTATCGTTGTTAGAAAAACAATGGTAAGTAACGTAAACCCGCCTACATATATTTAATTTTCTCTCTCTTTTTTTCGAAGATGATGATAGGACAATTTTCTCGTTTGTACCTGAGAATTTGGAGATAGGTTCAAGTACTTGACAACCCACAATATATATATATATATAGACCAAATCTCCAACATGTATGAAGTGTAGTTGTTCGAGATGCTATGTGGGAGGAGACTAGTGCACGTAGATCAAAGTTTAGTGGAAAAATCATACATAGAAAAGGTATAAGAACAGGTTATCATTAGGGATCGATTACGAAAAAGTCAATAATCAAAGTTTATGCGGAGGTCCTGCAGCTATAAATAACCCATGCAGAAGGAGTAGTAAAAATAGAAGCTTCTTACATTAAAAAAAAATAAAAATCCAAGTGTGGTTCTTTGTTGTGTTCGTGCCTAGAGGACATGTCTATATAATTTTGCAATGATCGTAAAAATATATTGTATCGGGTGTTTACACGAGATCAGTAGATATATAATATGTCTTTTCATATACACATTTTTTTATTTATTAAACTACGGTTTATTATTGCATATTTTTACTTTATAAATGATTTAACTACGATAGATTAATATAATTTGGTGTTTGTCCATTGGGGAAACATTTTCGCGGTTCACCATTTGTGAGCCAATGATATTTACTCTTTTCAAAGGTAATCAATTTTGTGAGTGCTCATTAATAGATCATGGTTGATGACATTATGTGATGTAGAAACAATTATATACTTCTACCGAATACTACATATCTGAGGGATTTTTTTAAACACTGGTTTAAGGAGTTACTTATATTTCTTGTCTCTAGCTTCTAGTAGGCCAAGACGACTTGTTTAACCTTTAACTTTAATTTCCTAAATAACAATTTATCTTACAGATTTTTGTTAGTAATCTGTGTTTAAAATCAAAAAATCAGAAAAGGAAAAACATTAGGGATTTTTACCTAGCTACACTCTATTAAAAACTTATTTACCAATGTTTTCTATGTTTTGTAGATTTTAATAAGTATCTAAGTTTTTCTTACAAATTGTGTAGATTGCTCCTTAAAAGGCTCTCACCTCATTACAAGTGCCTTCAATTAAGGGATCGAATTATATCCTTTCCTTTTTTTCCCTCTCCTCTTCTCTCTCCTTCTTTTTTTACAACCAAATCCCTTAATCAACGCTCAGAATCTCCATCTTTTCTTTTCCTACCATTGCCGATAGCTTTATATTATTAAATCATCAATTATATCGTTCTTCTGCTGGGATACCGGACAACACTGAAAATGAAGAAATATTTAGCAATTGTATGATAACTGTATCATAATTGTATTTAAATTGTATCAGATACATCAATACGTAAAACATAATTGTATCATACTTGTATTACAATTGTATCTAACTTGTTGATGGTACCTTAATATCCAAAATAATACTTGATACAGTACTAATAAATTAATATATAACTATCATATATTTGTTATACAAACTGTGAAATTCGTCACGAACTCACAACTGCTCATAGTTAAGATACAAATTTAATATAATCCTGAAAAAATTCTTACATAATTCTGATACAACTTAAAATCGACTCTAAACTTAAATTGATACAATATCATATTATACTTGTATTAGTATTGTATTATGTATTGTTTTTGGTAAAAATTGTGATACAATTGTGATACAATTCTAAATTATGATACAACTTTTGATCTTCATCTTTTTCAAGTTTCAATTTAAAACATCCACCTAGAACCAACCCTAAACTTAAATTGTGATAAAATATTATATTTTAATAGTATTAGTATTGTATCAAAATTATCTTAGGTATTGATATATCAAATACAACTCAGATACAATTATGATACAATTATCATACAATTCCGAAACTTCTTCTTCCTCGAGTTTCAATCTGAAATTCAACCTAAAACCAACTTTAAACTTACACAATCTCCCTTCAAATTAAGATATAAACTCAAAAGGATATTTTCAATCATTTTCAAGAACACTCAATCCAAAGAAATCACAAATTCGTAAAATCCGAATATCTAATTCAAAGTTTCGCACCTTTTTAAAAGTATGTCAATGGCAGACCTCTCTACCTTCAATTTCAGAGATAATGGCGATGGATTTGTCAATAGTTGAAGCTTTTTAATGGTTGTTGGTGGAATTGATTCAGAGAAATATATGATGCTACAATTTTAGAGAGATAATAGTTTGATTTGTATGAGAGAGAGAGAGAGAGAGAGAGAGAGATTCATGGATTTGTATGAAAGAGAGAATGACTTTAAATTGTTTTGAAATTATGAAGAAAAAAATCGTGATTTTAGGAGGCTAAAGCTGATAGATGGGGATGAGAGATACGTTACAAATTAATTCCTATATTTGAGGGATCCTTCTTTTATTATATTTTGTACATAAATAGTAAATATAGATACACAATGTAATTCTTAAGAAACCTAAAGAAAAATGGTTAATAAGTTTCTAATATAGTATAGCTAGGTAAAAATCCCAAAATATTAGTTGAATAAACAAAATATAAAATAATTCCAAGCCCACAAATTGCTTGTGTGTTCTTAAAGAATTTAACCCTCTCACTGTTGCCTAAAGTTATGGATTAATTCCTTCCAGGATAGAACGGAATAATTATTTTGTGATAGTGGCACTACAAATTACAGAACTTTAGCGAACTCAACAAACATAGCAAACCACACTTGACACTTATATTTATTTGGAAAAATAACGCAACAATGTAGACAAGAGAGGAGAAGTTTTCAGATTTTCTATATATGAAAAATGAGGCTAAGCCTCTATATTTATGGACAATGAAAGGGTGAGATAAAGAGGTGCAACTCAAAAGACACCTCTTCCATTTCCCATTCACACCCATTCACAAAACTTAATAATCCCCCACAAGAATGGGGAATGACCATATTTATAAAAATATGCATGAAAAATTGTGTGATTTGCAAGTAAGGATTAATCGGATCTAGATAAGTAGGTATGTCAGATATACTCGGTCAATCAGTAGATTTGATATCTTTGAACCGTTGAACTTTGGTGTATACCTAGACAATCATAAGTCACACAATCAATTCTGATCGTCTTTGATTCTCATTGTTGTGTTCGTTTCATCCATGAATATCGTCTGGTTCATAAGTGCATAGAAATTAGTCTTACTGAATTCTCCTTGATCAGTTTGCACGTCACATTTACATAGGTTATTCCTAAACGTGTAATCTCGTAGATACACTATTTGATATACCTTGTATCAAATTTAGAAATCATTAAAAAGCCTTAATGCTTTATCCTTGGTACTGAACATTGTCTCATCAAGAGAATGGACTAAAATTTTATTTGACAATGTTGAACCATTATTAATGACTTTATTTGAGCTACTTGAACCTAGATCTTGGGATCTCCAGTCTTCTAGGTAGAGTTACCGCCACAATGACTTGTCATCGGCCATAGTCCTATTCCCCTCGATTATCTTTCAATTACCTTTACAGTTAGGCCTTTTATAAATGGATCCGACACATTATCACTTGAATTCACGTAGTCAATTGTGATAATTCCCCTAGAGAGTAGTTGACTAACAATTACATCTTCGTTGTATATGACGAGATTTCTTGTTATACATAACGCTCCTAGCCCTTCTATTCCCGCATGACTATCACAATATATGCTTATCAGTGCAAATAATTTGGGCCAAAATGAAATATCTTTAAGAAATTTCGAAGTCATCGGTTTCTTCACCGGCCTTGTCTAAGGCTATAAAATCAGCATCCATTATAGAGCGGGAAATACCTATTTATTTGGATAATTTCAAAAGACACCACTCCTCCACCGTCTGTGAAAATATATCCATTTGTGGATTTAAAAAAAGTCGAATCGGTGATCTAATTTGCATAACTGTATTCCTCCATTACTACATGATACTTATTTTAGTGCAAAGCATAATTTTGAGTATATTTCAAATATTTCAATACTTGTTTCATTATCATGACAGTTTAATGCGAACTTTCTTATGTCGTAGACTAATACGTCTCGACTTTCAATTGCATTTCAGATTATTGACTACACTTAATGTAGCAATATTATGTTATAACAATATTTTAATTGTGGCTACAACCTTTTAATATATAACACATTTCACAATCACTCCACCTTTTTTCAAGCATTTGTATGCTATTTATACTTATTCCAAAATGCAATACAGGTCTATATGAGAAACTATAGCATCTTGATTCATGAAACAAATCCAACTTGTTATGGATTTTTATCAGTTAGTTCACCACATTATAGACCAACGTATTAATACATCCATTCTGGAAAGGAACGTGAACAACCTTTGAATTGGTAGTTTCATAAACTAGTCATCACTAAGATTGAACATGTAATGAATTCACCGACTACCATATCAATATTCATTAAGGATCCGTGGGGTTCGAAGAATTATATCATCTAGTTCTTCCAAATAATTTAGACATTACATCTAACATTCGCTTTTGTCATGCATAAGCTAAACGCCCCCACATTTCAAACATTCCATGTGCCTTTTTATATTATTCATTAATCTTTAAAACGATTTGATACCATTGTTTGGTCAAATGTTGCTTGCCATTATTTTGGTACTTGTTTTAGTCCGTAAAGTGACTTAACAAGTCGGCACACCTACTTTTCTTTTTCGAGAACCACGAACCCTACAGGTTGTTCCATATAATTTTCTTCCTCCAAATCTTCATTTAAGAAGGTTGTCTTCACATCAATCTGATGGATTTCAAGGTCATACACGATGACTAACGCTATTAACATCCGAATAGATGTAATCCTTGTTACCTGTGGGTACGTATCAAAGTAATTAAGACTTTCTCATTGTCTAAATCCTCTAACAATTAATCTTGCCTTATATTTGTCAATAGTACCATCAACTTTTATTTTCCTTTTGAAAATTCACTTAGAACCCAAATGTTTATTTCCTGGAGGAAGATCAACCAATTCCAAAGTATGATTACTTAATATGGATTCTATCTCACTATTGACTGCCTCTTTCCAATATTGTGCTTCTGAGGAAGAAATAGCTTCTTTAAATGTTTGAGGCTCATTTCCAACAAAAAAGTCAGAAATCTGGTCCAAAGGAAGTAGTTGTCCTTTGACATTTACTACGTCTTAGATTTTCCTCATTAAACGTACTTTGCTTTGCTTCTTCTTGAGGTCATTTAGATTTTTCACTCGGAGACTTACATTCATTCTTATACGGATAAATATTTTAAAATAATTCAGCATTATCGGATTCGTTTACTGTATTAATATGAATGTCGGAATTTTCTGATTTATGAACCAGAGAACGATATGCCTTACTATTTGTTGCATATCTTATGAAAACGCAATTAACGGTTTTCGGTCAAATATTTATCTTTTTGGGTTTAAGAACTTGCACATTAGCCAAGCACCCCTACCTTTAAAATATTTTAAGCTGGGCTTCCTTCCTTTCCATTTTTCATATGGAATGGATTGCGTTTTGCTATGGGAAACTCGATTGAGTATTCCGTTAGCTGTAAAAATAGCTGCCCCCCCACAAGTTCTGGGGTAAACAGAGCTTATCAACAATGCACTCATCATCTCATTTTCTATTTTTTCTTTCCGCAATTCTGTTAGATTGCGATGACTAAGGGACTGTCATTTGATGAATAATACCATATTCCAAACATATTTCTTCAAAAGGAAATTCACATTCACCGCTCCTATTACTTTGTAGAGCCAACCACATGAACTGTTGTTTGTATCACAATAGAGTCAGAATTAATAACCGATGAAGTTTTTAATCTTCAAATCAATCTGACATAACCAGAACTAATAAACAGTGAAGTTTTTAATCTTCAAACCGAGCAATATTTGATACAACCAGATCTTATAAACAGTGAAGTTTTTAATCTTCACCGAGCAATATATGACACAACTAAACTTAATAAACGATGAAGTTTTTAATCTTCAAACCGAGTAATAAATTGGAGTACATAATCACTAAGATTTTAATCTCCAAAATGAGTAGAAAGTCACTTAGACTTTACTCCATCAAATGAGTAGAAAGTCATAAAGACCTTAATCTCAACAGATAGAAAATCACGTAGATTTTAATCTCAAAATAGAAGTAGAAAATCACAAAGATTTTATTCTCCATTAGAAAATCACAAGGATTTTTATTCTCCAAATAGGGGTAGAAAATCGCAAGTATTTTAACTTTCTTTTCGAACCCCTAAAGATTTTTTATCGTTTGACATATTATTCTTATCAAACTAATATATGTATATCTTTACATATATTATATTCATGATCTCAAGATACTCCAAATATTACTGCCTAATTCATGTCTTATTTCCTTGAAAAAACCATGCATGCTACCAATTTGTACATCAATTACTAATAGTTTTTCATTTGGTCAAAGGAGCAAAATTAACCATAAATACATGTCATTCCTAATCATACATATAATTCTAATTTGTAATACTAGAAGATTATAACTTGAGCAAGAGATAATAGAACCCGTTTTAATTTGTTGCCACTTCTTTATTTTACTAGTATTATGATACGCGTGTTGCGCGTGTATATTGTCTCAATGGGTAATTTATTTTTAAAAAGCATATACATATTGACACTAAAAAGATTGGTGGCTAACTTTGATGCTCAAATTATTAAGCTTTCGTTATTATACCAGTGACTATTTATTAATTTTTTAATTTCAATTTTGTTGTCCAATTCTAACTTTTTTTGAATATTATGAGAAAATAAAAGAATACGAATTTCTCTTTGAAATAATCATTTTTAATGAAAATAGGAACGTCTAAAGAAGTCATGAATACCTAGTTATATGCTTCCTTCTTCTATAGTATGTTAAGAATATTTAGCTATGGAAAGATTTAAATTTCTAAATATTGGTAGTTCTTACAAAATTTATTAAAATTTTAGTTAGTTTAAAATCCTAAAATATTAGAAAAATAATAAGATGACAATGACTATTTTGTCCAGAATTGAACTTCATTTTAAAGGGGGTAAAAAAGACGTACTTCTTCTTTACTTACCGTATTAGGCTTCTCCCATTCGTTTCTTCTGTGTTTTGGATAGGTTTCTAGAATTTTACAAAAGATTCAATTTCTCCTTTGCTTACCATATTATGTTCTTTCTTCTTTGTTTTGAAATTAGAATTTTGCAAGTATGAAAGAAGCTATTTTGTACATTTTTTGTCATAAACATCCGTCCTCATAGCAAATTTGCTTGTCACTTGCGGTAAATTTCTTTCATGTACTACGGTTTTGATGTTAGAATTGTTGTTTGATAATTGATAATTGATAAACAACTCTAAATCGAAAGTTTTCAATTGTGATTTTTATTTATAATGTCTCATAGATTATCATTGGTTTATGTCTCATGTATGATCATTAGTTTAAACTCACTCACAAATATTGTACATGTTGTTTGGATCGTTGCATTCATCACATAAAATTGGTTAGACATTCTAACTCATATCAAGTTAATATTTTATTAATTTAAAATTTTATCATTCTATGGTTAATATATATTTTTAATTAAACGGACAAGTAATTGTAATAAATATTTAAAAAAGTATTAAATGGCAATTCCCTACAGCACGTAGGAATTGTTCAAACCCAACACATAATATGACTATGAATGAAAAAGAATCTTAAAACTGAACTTTGCCGTATTTTATTTTTATATAAATTTGGGTTAGTCAAGCAACAGGGTAATGATTGTTCGTTATGGTCATTTCTTTATTCATGTTAGAACGACTAACATAATATAAATATTAAAAAAAAAATTAACATGAACATAGTTCTTATAAGAAACTGGTTTATATATAAGGTAAAATTGTGATGGACTTTAAAGTCCTTACATAGTAGGATTTTCTACATAAATCAAATAAGGAAAGATTTATTAATCATAATTTTAGTAAATTTCAAACTCCTAAATAATTAATGGAATGACTATTTTGTCTAGTGTCAACTCTATTTTAAAAGAGTAAAAAAGACGAACGACATTTCGCTAAGAACTTTCGTACTTTTAATATAAAACTAGTTTAGTGTACGTGCATTGCACGTGTACCACGCGTTAAGTAAATATATATACAAAAATAATGTTTTTGACTACAAATGCTTCATCCCAATTTTATATATATTTTTTTATCAATTTAGCATCAATATATTTGTGATAATTTTCATAATACTAACCTTAGCTTGTACTACATTTTCAATTGTTGTAATTTAAAGGGGGGGGGGGGAGGAAATTTAGAAAACAATATGAAAAATTAGAGTTTTGGAATAAGAAAAATGAATCTAGTCATCTAAAAAATGTAAAGTTATTCTCACCATTTTATTCCCTTCGTTTGAGTCGTCTGCTTATTTTTATCTCATAAAAGTTTGTATAACCAAAACTAGCGACAATATATAATAAATATCAAATATGTGAATAAAGTTACAGCCGAACATAAAAAATACTAAGCGACATGAAGTTTAAATCAATAATTAAAGCTTAGATCATAAATTAATATGATTAAGTTATCATGCCAATAAAAAATTTACAAGAACTATGAAATACATGGCACATAAAAAAAATTAAAAGACTAAAAGAATTCATTCCTCCTAATCTCGTCCCAAAATCATATGAATACTATATTCATTAGATAAATAAATATCAAATACAAAAATATAATAGAAGAAAATCGAACTTTTCTGTAAAAACCTATCCGAAAGAGAACTAAATAACTTTCAAAAGCCTATCCAACAATTAATAACTAACCATGGAAGGTTAGGAACAAACAAAATATTGAAATAGCAATACATGTGTCGAAATAATTGAAAGTTTTAGACTGAAAAAGAGAAAAAAAGAGGTTTCTGAATGTTAAATCAATAGGTAATTTGACTTCAAATTGTAGTCCTACAGGCAATCAAATATTTATTTGATGTATTTTTTTCCAACTTTTCTGTCAGATAAAATTTACTACATTCGAATATTAAAAATTAAAATTACACCAACATATTTTCGTAAAGAAATCAATTCAAATCATTAGATCTTGTTAAATAGTGGATTGAATTTAAATTCGGTTTTTTTTGGCCATGAATTAGAGCTTTATGTAGCTGCTATATATGTATTTCCGATAATAATATCTTCTTAAAAGATTTACTACTTTTTGAATTGTGACTGAATAGAATTTATTTGAGTTATATAAAATTATAAAATAAACATTAGAGATTTTTTTTAACATAATAAATATTGTTCTCATTTAGCTAGCTCAATAAATAAAGATATCATATACCATACAAGTTTTTCGGATGCTTTATTTGTGATTTAAAAAGGACTTATATAAAAATTTGTAAATTAAATCTGTTGGTCTTCTAAAAATTTAGGATGAAAGTTGATATTATACCTCCTAAAAATTTATAGTGACAATATAAAGTTTAAGAAATAACTAATGTTGAATAATATTTTACTACAACTAACTTAATTTAAAGAGATAATATAGCGAGACATTGTCACCTATAAGATTGAATAACCGAATGCAAGAAAGAAAAAAAAAGAAGACAACTCATTTATAATATATTTGGTCATCTACTATTTCATCTTTATTGCTTCAAATTCATATTAATATCAATTTGACTCTTAATCTTGTATCATAAATTGACTTTTTAATTTCTTTCATCATTAATGCTCTTTCTACAAAAATTAATTTATATACCTTAAAGAGTTGTCAACATGACAAATAAACTTACTTATATAATGAATTTTCAAAAATATTAACTTGAACTCTTTTGCATTAGTTAATTAAAAATATTAATTATTTATTTTCGACATTAAAGAAAATAAATTAACTTTTATTATCAAATTCTTCATATTAGTTCATCCCAATTTTAAAATTTAACTATAATTAGAACTTTGTTGAATAGAATTTTTGATTTCAAATAGTTAAAAATCATTAGTATGTCAATTTTGATTCGTTTTAGTGCTTCCAAAATCATTGTTCATTAGTATGTCAATATTGATTCGTTTTTGTGCTTCTAGAATTATTGTGCTTTTTTACTTCTAGAAAATATTACGAATAATTTCTAAAGTTTTGAATAATAAGAAAATCTTATAGTTTAATATAGTTTTAAAGCTTTAATATTAATAGCGTCAAATAAGGATATACATATAAGGTAAAAAGGTTAATAATTTAATGTGCTAAATATTAGGATTTGCTATCTAGTTTAATAAGGAAAGATTTAATAAAACAAATTTTAGTTGATTTTAAAGTCCTAAAATTTAGGAAAGCAACTTAAAATTACAAATTTATCCAATGTAAAATCTTTTTTAAAAGGGTAAAAGAGATGAACGACATTTCGCTAAGGGCTTTCGTGCTTTTAATATAGTATAAATATATATAAATATATAGATATAGATATGGATATAAAGAGAAACGACATTATCACTTTGTCTGCGACATTTTCATATAGATTTAAAAATGCGACAGTTCAAAGAAAATTATTTCAATGGACACATTCGAGACGGGAACTAAAGTCTGCCAATTTAATCTATGTAAACTTTCATACATCAATACCCAAAAATGATATCTTCGTGTTTGCTCCCTTAACAGCACTTTTACCCACTTTTTTGGAAGCAACGGATCCCAACGGGGAAAATGTTATTTTAAGTCTTATACAAGTGACATTAATTGTACGAGTATGAGATATTTTTTTTGTCTTATAATTTTGCGGACCCAAATTTTTGTAAAATTAAAGTTCACAAATTTGTAAAATAAAAAGAAGCGTCACACAACTATTGTCAGTTGTGTGAGATACACAATAAAACTTCTCCCACAACGGTGTGTAAACCCTTTGGAAATTGCATTCCCATAGTTTCCGTTCGAAAATGGTTTAGTACAAAGAATATTGCAATTTACTTTCTGTTTCATTATATTAAAATGAAACGTTGGCAGTTGTTTTGACTCCACAAAAATAAGATAACTTCAACAATATTGCTTGTTCAATCATCACGGAAAAAGCTTTCCGCTCCGGTTCTTTTCTCTATAAATCATCCAGAAATATAATTTAAATTCATTAAGATTGTTAGTAATCTGTTTTTATGCATACGGTCAAAATCATATGCCTCCAATTTGTAGGCTCGAGGGTCCGTCCTAGGCCGGAGTCGAGGCGAGGTCGAGTTCGAGACCGGTGGACCAGATTCGAGCTCGAAGACAAAGTGCAATGTCCGGATATAGGGTTACGAGGAATACCGGGGCAAAGTATGCTCGACCCCAAAATAATACCGTTACGGATTTGTAACAGAATAAGCTAGATTCCTGCCACGTCCCCAAGATCATGGCGCAAATCTCGGAATGGATTGTACGATTCCGTACTAGGCGGTTAGACAGTTGTACCAAGAATATTCCTTACTGTAAATGGAAATATACCTTATTTAGGGTTCCCCTATTATATAAAGGGGATTCCAATCATTTGTAACATCATCTAATCATTGAGAAAAGAATATACTCTCTACTTTTTGCCTACTGTTCATCAAAATTGTCCTTTACATTTATTGTTCTTACTTTATTATTCTTAATCCATCTCGAGGTCACTACTGTTGAGTAACATTGGTTTGATTCACTTATTTTTTTCATTTCTACTTCATATTTTCTTGATTATCAATTGGTATGAACTAAATCACATATCTTTAAAATCACTAATTAAATTTAATTGTTACTCGTATTTTCGAGGTAAACACTTTGGCGCCCACACTGGGGCTAAAGATAATAGTGATTATTTTTTTACTAATTCTCATTACACACCTTGTTTTTACACTTTTTTTTGTCAAGATTTTTTGATTCTCAGGTTGAAACATGTCTAGCACACAAAACGCACCTGTTCATTACAACGAAGATCTTGGGGAAAACAGCAATGCAGGGGTCGATGTACCACCGATAAACCCAGGGGAAGTGCCAAATGTGGAACCAGTTGATGTTAGTTCACACATTGCTCTAAACGCGGATTTAGGCACATACCCTAAAGAGAATATACGTAGGTAAGCCCGGTCTGGTAGCCAAAGAATGCAAGGAATGAGAGATGGGGGAATTAGCCTCCAAGTGATATTTAAGATGCTGCAAGCTCAGCAAGTCGCCATCGCTCAATTTCAGAGTCAGAATAAGACTCTGAATATAGCCGAACCAGTAAACTCTCGACGTACTGAACATGCATCAGAAAGGCCAGATGAAAGCGGCTCGGGGACTACCCCACAATTATGAGAATGCTCGAAGAGCTCACTAAGAGGATCGAGTTTGGAGAAAAGAAAATTGAAGACAATGACAAAATGGTGAAAACTTATAACTCTCGTGTTGACCAAATATCGGGGGCACCTCCAGTTTTGAAAGGTTTAGACGCCAAAAAGTTCATATAAAAACCATTCCCTCAGAGCGCGACTCCGATGCCCATTCCCAAAAATTTTCGCATGACCGATATACCCAAATATAACGGAACAACCAACCCCAATGAGCATATTACTTCATAAACTTGCGGAATCAAAGGAAATGATTTGAATGATGATGAGATCGAATCAGTCTTGTTGAAAATATTTAGAGAAACGTTGTCGAAAGGAGCTATGATTTGGTATCACAACTTAGCTCCCAACTATATTGACTGGTTTGCTATGTTAGTAGATGTCTTCATGAAAGCACACGCTGGGGCCATAAAGGTGGCCACGAGAAGATCGGACGTCTTCAAAATAAAATAAAGGAACGATGAGATGCTAAGGTAGTTCGTGTCTAGGTTTCAGATAGAAAGAATGGAATTACCACCGGTCTCCGATGACTGGACAGTACATGCCTTTATGCAGGGTTTGAATGAAAGGAGCTCGATTGCGTCTCGACAGTTAAAATAGAAGTTGATCGAATATCCATCTGTGACATGGTCAGATGTGCACAATCGTTACCAGTCAAAAATCAGGTTTGAGGATGACCAGTTGGGAGCCCTCTCGGGTTCAGTTCATCCTAACAGATTCGCAGCCAAGCCCCCGAGAGACACAGATCGGGAATCGAGATTCAACAAAGAATAGTATCAGCCATACATCGATCGGAGAAACAACGGTCCAGGTCATAACGCTCTTCGGAATGATCGAAGGAACGATCGAGGCCAAATTTCTCGGGGACTTATGAGTAAGAGCGGGTTTGATAAACATACCGACCCCACCGAGGCTCCTCGATTATCAGAGTACAACTTCAGCATAGATGCATCGGGGATCGTCTCAGATATTGGGAGAATCAAAGACACTAAATGGTCTAGGCCTATACAGACCGATCCTTCTCAAAGAAACCCGAACTTGATGTGCAAGTATCATGGCACACATTGTTATAGAACAGAAGATTGCAGGCAGCTAAGGGAAGAAGTGGCTCGTTTGTTCAATGAGGGCCACCTTCGAGAATTCCTAAGTGATCGGGCTAAGAATCACTTCAAGGAGAGAGATGCAAGGAAAATTGATCAAGAAGAACCAAACATGTAATCCACACGATCATTGGAAGAGTCGATGTCCCTCAACGACCTATATTCAAGCGCACCAAATTATCAATCACAAGAGAAAAACGGACTCGGAGCTATGTGCCCGAGGACGTCTTATCATCCTGCGACGAGGAAGCAGAAGCCACATCTCATCCTCACAATGACGCCCTAGTAGTCTCTATCCTTTTAAATAAAATTCAAGTTAAACGTGTTTTAGTGGATCCAGGTAGCTCAGTAAACATAATCAGATCGAGGGTCATGGAACAACTCGGCCTACAAGATCAGATTGTACCTGCATCTCAGGTCTTAAATGGCTTCAACATGGCAAGCGAAACAACAAAGGGAGAAATTATCTTGCCAGTAAATGTAGCCGTGATCGTATAAGACACTAGATTCCATGTCATCGAAGGTGACATAAGGTATAATGCACTCCTCGGGAGACCATGGATACACAACATGAGGGCAGTGCCTTCAACTCTTCACCAGATGATGAAGTTCCGAACAGAGGAAGGAGTGAAAACAGTCTACAGAGAGCAATATCCTGCAAAAGAGATGTTTGCAATTGAGGAAGTGGTGTCGATACTAGAACCTTTGACCTTGGAGAAATCGAGCACCCAAGGTAAGTAGGCGGCCAAAGAGAAATCACCGCCTCCAGCCTCGATGGAGTCGGAGCAACAGGCAATCGAAGACGAAGATGAGGATTTCCTTACTCCTCGAACCTTCGTTGTTCCCGAAGAATCTGATGCAACCAAATCAACTATCGAGGAGCTGGATCAGGTCATTTTGATCGAATATATGCCCGAGAAAAAGGTATACCTGGGAACGAGATTGACCCCGAATTCAGGAAAAAGCTCATTCAATTTCTTATTGATAATATGGATTGCTTTGCTTGGTCCCATTTAGATATGATAGGGATTCCACCGCAAATCACCACACATCGGCTAAGCACCAATCCCAGGTTCAAACTGGTGAATAAAAAAGGATGTCTCAGTCCGAGGTAAAGCATGCTTTCATAAAAGACGAGGTAACCAAACTTCTTAAAATAAAATCTATTCGGGAGTTAAAGTACCCCTAGTGGTTAGCCAACGTAGTTGTAGTTCCTTAAAAAGTAAAAAATCTTAGAATGTGCGTGGATTATAAGGACTTGAATAAAGCATGTTCAAAAGATTCTTTCCCCTTGCCAAACATCGATCGTACGATCGATGCCACGGCTGGCCACGAGACACTAACTTTTCTTGATGCCTACTCTGGGTTTAATCAGATTCAGATGAACCCGGAGGACCAGGAGAAGACTTCGTTTATTACTAAATTTGGAACTTTTTTTTACAACGTAATGCCATTCGGGCTAAAAAATGCAGGAGCTACATACCAGTGCCTAGTTAACAAAATGTTTGAAGAACAAATATGTAAAACAATGGAAATCTATATTGATGTTATGTTGGTTAAGTCCCTACGTGCAACAGACCATTTAGTTCATTTGTAGGAAACATTTGCAATTTTGAGGAAATACAACATGAAGCTTAACCCGAAGAAATGTGCCTTCGGAGTTGGCTCGGGTAAGTTCCTCAACTTCATGGTATCAAATCGGGGTATCTAAATCAACCCCGATAAGATCAAGGCTATCGAGGATATCACAATCGTGGATAGGTGTGAAGGCCGTGCAAAGGCTAACAAGGCGAATAGATGCCTTGGGTCGATTCATTTCGAGGTCATCAGATTGGCGGTTCTTTTCCTTGCTCAAAAAGAAAAAGGATTTCGCCTGGACCCCGGAATGTCAGCGAGCCTTGGAAGAATTAAAACGATACTTATCGAGCCCGCATTTGCTTCACACCCCGAAGGTATATAAAAAACTTTACCTATACTTGGCAGTATCAGAGATAGCCGTAAGTGGGGTACTGGTTCAAGAAGAGCAATGTACGCAATTTCCTGTTTATTACGTAAGCCGAACTTTAGGGGATGCTGAAACTAGGTACCCTCACTTAGAAAAATTAGCACTTGCATTGATAAGTGCATCTCGAATGTTAAAACCATATTTTCAATGTCATCCTATATGTGTATTAACCACTTACCCCCTTCGAAATGTTTTGCATAAGCCCGAGCTATCGGGCCGATTGGCCAAATGTGCCATCAAGCTTAGCGAATACGATATCGAATATCAACCTTGAACGACCATCAAGTCTCAAATCTTAGCTGACTTCGTAGATCATTTTACACCGACCCTCATGCCCGAAGTGGAGAAAGAACTCTTGCTAAGCTCGGGTACAACTTCGGGGGTATGGACCCTTTTCACAGACGATGCCTCGAATGTGAAGGGATCCGGGCTTGGCATTGTCTTGAAGAGACCCACGGGCGATACCATTAGGCAGTCTATCAAAACTCCAAGATTAACTAACAATGAGGCCAAGTATGAGGCCACGATTGCAGGTCTCGATCTAGCTAAAAGCTTGGAAGTAGAAGTCATCGAGGCTAAGTGCGATTCTCTATTGGTAGTAAACCAAGTAAACAAAAGTTTCGAGGTTCGAGAGTATAGAATTCAATGGTACTTGGATAAGCTAGCGGTAACTTTTCATCGCTTCAAGGAGTGGACTCTGGATCATGTGCCTCGAGAACAAAATACCGTGGCCGATGCACTTGCAAATCTGGGATCCTCGGTCGAAGAAGATGACATCATCCTAGGGACTGTCGTCCAATTATTGAGGTCTATGGTTAAAGAGGGTCATGCCAAGATAAATTCAATGAGTTTAACATGGGAATGGAGGAATAAGTATATCGACTATTTGAAGAGTGGAAAACTCCCATCGGACCACAAAGAATCGAGGGCCCTACGAGCTAAGACTGCTAGGTTTGCGCTAGATGAAGATGGAAAATTGTATCGAAGAACATTCGATGGACCATTGGTGGTATGTTTGGGGCCAGGGGACACCGATTATGTTCTACGAGAAATCCACAAAGGCACTTGTGGAAGCCACTCCGGCACCGAGTCTTTGGTTCGTAAAATTTTTTGGAGTAGAATATTATTGGTATAGCATGGAAAAAGATACTAAGGAATTTGTCAAGAAATGTGATAAGTGCCAATGGTTTGCACCGATGATCCATCAGTCTGGAGAACAACTCTATTCAATCCTATCCCCATGGCCTTTCATGAAATAGGGAATGGATATAGTCGGCCCCCTACCAACGGCCCCAAGTAAAGCTACATTCACTTTTTTTATGACTGATTATTTTTCTAAATGGGTTGAAGCACATGCCTTCGAGAAGGTCAGAGAAAAAGAAGTTATTGACTTTGTTTGGGACCACATCATATGTCGGTTCGGGATACCTGCCGAGATTGTATGCGACAATGTAAAACAATTCATCGACAGCAAGGTGACGGAGTTCCTCGAGGCACACACAATAAAGAGGATTTTGTCGGCACCATATCACCCAACTAGAAATGGGCAGGCCGAGTCAACAAACAAAACTATCATTAAAAACCTGAAGAAAATGTTAGACGATGCAAAGGGGAATTAGAGGGAAGTTCTACCCGAGGTCCTTTGGGCATATCGGACAACATCGAAGTCTAGCACGGGGGCCACTCCATTTTCTCTAGTATATGGCTCCGAGGTCCTCATCCCCGTCGAGGTCGGAAAACCCAGCGCCAGGTTTCGACATGCATCGGAGGAGATAAATCACGAGACCATGAATGCTAGCCTCAAGTTATTAGATGAAAAGCGAGAAACAGCGCTTGTTCGGATGGCCGTGCAAAAGCAAAGGATCGAAAGATACTATAATAGAAGGACCAACCTTCGACACTTTGGAATCGGGGACTTAGTCCTAAAGAAAGTCACACTCAATACTCGAGACCCGAATGAAGGGAAACTAGGCCCGAATTGGGAAGGACCGTACCGAGTCCTCAGAGTTGTCGGTAAAGGATCTTACTAACTTAGCACAATGGAAGGTGAACAACTCCCAAACAATCGGAACATATAATTACTCAAACGATACTACTGCTAAGGTATGACTTTATCCTTTTGTCCATTTGAGTTTAAAACTAACTTATTATAGAATTATGATCAAAGCTATCAAAGGCACACGATCTCGAAGACACCTTTTTTACACGAAGGCCTTAGGCTTTAAATCATGCGTTGCACTCTTTGACACATAGATCGGTTTTTGTCCCAAATGGGTTTTACCTGTAAGGTTTTTAACGAGGCAACAACTATATGCTACCTAAGGAAAACTCAACAGTATCCAAGGCTTCTTTTCAATCAACCTCGAATACTTGGGGGAATCACTCTCGGAGGTTATATTTTAGAGGAAAATACTTCACGCTTAAAAGGGCCTCGATAGGAGAACTTTGTAATGGGCCAAACAGTCAAATGAACCATGTCTATATAGAATAGCCGAGCCCCGACGGCAAAACATGTACGCATGTTTCAATTTTTTGAAGAAATATTATGGTTATATCAAAAACACTTTGTGTCTCAAAGAAGTTTACTATCATACGAGCTCTACACTTGTAATCCTACGGGAAACAACTCAAGAGCCAAAATGCAAAAAGCGCCCCAAATACTCGGGGACTGTCATCGATAGTCAATACATCTGAGTCATAAAAAATTAGGACTCGTAAGACCTCAAAAGGCATCCCCTTGAAACAAAGGCCAAGGACAATACGCTCGGGGACTAACTTTTCGGACAAGCTCAAAAGTTTATCAGGAAACAAGTCCAAGTGACATACCCGAAGGCTATGACCATACTAAAGACTACGGTCATATAAAAGGGCTACAGCCAAAATAATGCGGCTCGTAGATGTCCAACTTCCGTCATAAATTAAAGGTCTTTAACCACTTTGAAAAAGTCGGTTACATCAGGCTACCCTCGGCAAAAGCAAAATATAAAGGGCTTCGATAAATTCAGCCCTAGAATAATTTAAAGGGCTTCGATAAATTCGGCCCTCAAATAATTTAAAGGCTTCAATAAACATCAGCCTTCAAAAAAACCTCAAGAGGTATTCGATTATGTTTACACAAACTAATTACTAATAAGGTTTCAATACGTCGAACCTTCGAAAAACCCAAACAGGTACAAAAAACATATGCTAAGGCATACAAAAAATTTCACTAAGTCTTTTAGCCGACAAGAGGGAAAAATTATAGCCACTTTGGAGGCCGAAATGTCCCAACTTAAAGGGCCTAAGGGACAATGTATAAGAGCCTAAGATACAACTTAAAGAGTCTAAGGGCCGATATAAAGCCTAAGGGCCAACTTAAAAAGGATTAAGGGCCAAAACATATAAAGGTCAAGACCCCGTTATCACTCAACTCAAACTCGAGAATTTCGACATCCCGAGCTCATATCAAATCGATTTAAACTTAGCTCGAGGATTAACAAAACCTTAAGGGGCATTATATTGATCAATAAAAACCTAAGGGTTTATTATCTGAACCAATACTCGGACTGATTATGTGAATTATACAATTGAAATCTTCCACAAATGAGAACAGAATAAAATTTAACACAAGTTGAGGAGAGAGCAAAAAAGATACTTTTATTTATAAGGGACGTTTTATAAAACATAATTACAATGCCCACAAGGGGCCCTTACAAAAAGAAGAACCTAATTTATTTTGGGGTTATATCCCCGGAAGCAGATTCCTTGGAAACTGCACCCTCGGTAACTCTATCTTCGGGAGTCTCCTCTCCCTGGGAACATCTTCGTCACCTTCCCCGTCCTCGGAGCCACTCATAGTATCCTCATCATCTGAAGAGACGAGAAACCTGGCATCATTTTCCCGCGCCTTTGCTTCAAATATCTCCTCGTCAAGGTCGAATCCTCGAGTGTGGACCTATTCGAGAGTCTTCCTCCGAGCTTGGTACTTGGCCAAATCATTACTCCATTTATCCCGGTCGTAGGCCTCCCTCAGCTCCACTTGAACAACCACGACATCTCTTAAGTACATGGCAATGGTCTTATCAACCGTGGCCTTCGTCTTCTCAACTTCAGCCTTGGCTTGCGCAGCTTCGGCCCGGGCTCTAGCAGGCTCTGCCTGTAACTCCTCGATTTTCTTGGACTGGACCAGACCCTTCACTTTAAGGCTTTGGATTTGAGTTTTAGCCGAGGTCAGTTGGACTATAACAACTTCCTTATCGGCAGCGAGCTGATCCATGTTCTTTTTCCATCTATGGCAGTCAGCCTTAACTTGATCAACCTTGGCCCGAAGTTGCCCAATCATCTCCAACTTTTGCTGCAGCTGAGATATCAAAGTGTTAGCCCTCGAAGTAAGTCCAAGAATACCATACTCTATTAAAATCACAGCTACCTACTCATCTAGATCGGCCTTGTTTTTCTGAGCTTTGGCCAATTCAGCTCAGAGGTCCTTAAGCTCCTCTTTCTTTTGGCTACAGAGGAGCCTCAAGGCCTTTTCTTCGCCCAAAAATTTCTTGAGCTCGGTATCACATTGGCTCAGCTCAGCTTTAAACTTGACGATGGCCTATACATGAAATGAAGATATATCAGTCAAAGGAAAAGAAAGAAAGAAAAAATTACAATAATGGAAGTTAGTATTTACCCAAGAGGAGATGTTTAGTCTCTTCGAAGATAGTGGCTGCATCATTAAGGTCAGTGGTATCCTCGAACCCCAGCAAAGCAACCCTGAAAGGGATCTTCCTCGAGGACCTTGCTTGGACCAGCTTGCCTCATCGGAATAAGATGGCAGAGAAAGGGAGTGACCTGTTGTCATGGCCCCGAGCTATTCACTCGAGCGTTTTGATTTGCTTCGAGGGTTTCCACAATCTCCCCTTCTGGTATATTTGTTGAAGGCAGAGGAACTATCTCAACCTTCGGGAACACGGGAGCCTTGCCCGAATCTTTCTTTGGGGTTCCCTCATGATGGGATGGGGTCTCTAGTTCGAAGGGCTTGGCGGCCTCGATTGGTTTCCTGGTTCGAGGCACCAATGCTGACTCTTCACCATTATTTTCTTCAACATCCAGGGAATCTTGGTCCAAATCTACGTCCACGTGAGCAAATCTCTTCCATAGCCTTCGAGCAGGGGTTTTCTTGTCTTGAGGGTCTTCAGGCTTCGAAACCCTCTTTCTTTTGTTGTCCTTCCCCGATTTCGGAATCGAAGACTTGGTCCCTTCCACTGGCGGGGATGGCCTCATTTCGGTGACATTTCCGATACCTACATAAGTAAATATGAATAAGTTGATGCCGCCAACAAATGAAAAATATTTGAAACTTGGGAAGAGAATTTACCATGATGTTTGGCCTCCCACTTGACCCTTGATAATTCACGCCATTTGTGCTCATCATAGGAAGAGGTGGTAGCTAACTTTCAGACCCAACCCTCGAGGTTGAGGACCGCGTGAGGCGCCCAGGCAGTGGATGCAAAAAGAGTAAAGACATTATGAGGCATGAAAACTAAGAATGAATAGATACTGGGAAGAAAAAATCCACTTATGATTAAAGTTCCATCTCTCCGGGAATGGTATTTTATCCCTGGGGATGACGTCCGAAGTCCTTACTCTGATGAACCGGCTCATCCAGCCTCGATCTTTGGCTTCGTCATTACTATAAAAGAAGTTTTTCTTTGTTCGAAGCTGAAGCTTGACAAGCACTCGAAACAGTTGGGGTCGATATAATCGAATCAGATGGTTGAGGGTGAATTCCAACCCTTCGACCTTTTCAGAAACATAGCACAGCATGATCACCATGTGCCAAAATGAGGGGTGAATTTGGCCAAGGGTGACTTTGTATATTTTGCAGAAGTCGATCACCACCAGATCGAGGGGACCCAATGTAAAAGGGTAAGTGTAAACACTTAAAAATCCCTCCATGTGAGTTGTAATGCTTTCCTTGGGGCTCGGAATCTGAACCACGACCTCATCTCCCCAACCACAATCATTCTTCATATCTTAAAGGTGCTTCTCCGATATCAAACTAAAATATCGAGATGCATGCTCGCATCAGCCTGGGACATTGGGATAATTTTCAATACTAAAGTCCTTCTTAATCACGCAAGCGCCGGGGGTGATTTCTTCAAGAGTCGGCAGCGCCACTGGTTTGGCCGGCTGGGAGGTAGAAGAAGATGACACTTTATCTTTTTTGGAGACCGTTTTGGAAGTTTTAGACATGACTTTAAGCTAAAGAATACAGACTGTATCAGAATGTGGTATTTTTGCAAGAACATGGTGTTTTCCGGCGCTTAAAGAGGTGGTGGAAATAGATGATTAGAGAAAGAGATGAAGGAGGGAAAGATGTAATGAAAGAGTAAAGTTCTTTATTCAAAGGAATGACCTCATATTTATAGAAGGGCAATGACGGTTCGGCGGCACTAGAGGCCGACCAATACTGACGTGCATTTAATATTTTGGGGAAGCAAACTGACGGGACATTTCAGTAACTTCGAGCGGCCGCGTTACAGGGATGACATCATAGTTATGAACTCTGAAAATCAAGGTTCAAATCGTTTCTTATCATTTTATTATAAGAAATGCGGGGACTATCTGTATACAATCAAAATCATATGCCTCCGATTAATAGGCTCGAGGTTCGTCCTAGGCCCGAGTCTGGGCGAGGTTGAGTTCTAGACCGGTGGACCAGATTCGAGCTCGAAGACAAAGTGCAATGTCCGGAGATAGGGATACGAGGAATACCGGGTCCAAGTATGCTCGACCCCGAAATAGTACCGTTACGAATTTCTAACAGAATAAGGTAGATTCATGCCATGTCCCCAAGATCATGGCACAAATCCTAAAATAAGATTGTACGATTTTGTATTAGCCGGTTAGACAGCTGTACTAAGTATATTCCTTATTGTAAATGAAATATACCTTATTTAGGGTTCCGCTATTATATAAAGGGGACTCCAATCATTTGTAATTCATCTAATCATTGAGAAAAGAATATACTCTCTATTTTTTGCCTACTGTTCATCAGAATTGTCCTTTACATTTATTGTTCTTAATCCATCTCGATTTCACTAAGCTCGAGGTCACTACTACTGAGTAACATTGGTTTGATTCACTTATTTCTTCCATTTCTACTTCATATTTGTCACAAGCCGGATTTCCCACCCTCGGGAGTCATGATGACGCCTACTGGTGAAAACTAGGCAAGCCAACCATTTGCATTATTTACTTTTTTTCCATTTTAGTCATTAAACAATTAAAAACCAATTATGTAAACAACAGAATTTGATAAGCGGAAGAATAGAATATAACCATTTAAATATTACCAATACAAATCCTTAAACATAAACTACCCAGAACTGGTGTCACAATTTCACAAACGGCCTAAGAATACTACAAATAAGGATCTGAAAAATAAATACAATGTTGTCTCTAAAATACGTAAATGAAATAGGATGAAGGGACAAAAGGAGACGCCAAGACATGCGGACGCCTGCAGGACTACCTCGGATCTCCTAATGGATTGAAGGCAGCAAACCAAAGCTCAGGTCCGTATGCTCCAGCACCGGGATCTGCACATAATGCAGAGTGTAGTATCAGCACAACCGACCCTATGTGCTGGTAAGTGCCTAGCCTAACCTCGGTGAAGTAGTGACGAGGCTAGGACTAGACTACCAAATAAACCTGTGCAGTTAAATCATATACAACAAAAAATAAAAGCAAAACTTTGCAATTAAAGATAGGAAAGGGGAATCATGCTGCGAGGAACAACAAGTAGCAACAAAAACCAACAGTTAAATGTAAAGAACACCATAACTCAATTATCAATAGAAATCAGGAAAATCAAAGACAAGTGCATGACATCACCCTTCGTGCTTTAACACTCTCTCACAAATAACATGCACGACATCACCCTTCGTGCTTTAACACTCCCTTACAAATATCATGCACGACATCACCCTTCGTGCTTTACACTCTTCCTCACTCAAGCAACAATCACAAAGCAATTTGGGCAAGGGAATCAATAACATCACAATAAAATCAAGTAACAATCAAAAATCAGTAAATTAACGTAAAGAACACCAAAACTCAATTATCAGCAAGAATCAGGAAAATCAAGGACAAGCGCATGGCATCACCTTTCGTGCTTTTACTCTCTTCCACTCCATAAGAATCAATATAATCGGCATGGCACCTTCATGCTTTTACCTCACATAATCATGGCACGGAATGATCCTTCGTGCATTATCAATCATATAAAGGCACGGAATGGTACATTGTGCGGCACGACATCACCCTTCGTGCATTAACACTCTCTCACAAATATCATGAACGACATCACCCTTCGTGCTTTTACACTCTTCCTTACCCAAGCAACAATCACAAAGCAATAAAAGCAAGGGAATCAACAAAATCACGATAAAATCCCGACAAGGCAACAATAGTACAAAAACCATATCCCGACAAGGGAAATAATCAAAAGCAATAACATCCCGGCAAGGGAGACAATATCATAATCCTCTTCTCTTTTCACGTTTTCTTCACAACTCAATGCACAACTTTAGCCAATGCTTTATAATATTCAACTGCCAATAATACTTCCACAAATCATCTTACAACTTGAGTCAATGCTCTATAATGTTCAATTGCCAATAATACTTCCACAAATAATCTTACAACTTGAGCCAACACTCTTCAATGTTCAATTACCAATATTACTTTCACAAGCCTTGTTCAATAATAGAGATCATCAGATAAGTCATGAACAATACAAACGAAATCACATTAATCATAGTATAAGACTCACGGGTATGCTTGACACCAACGTATAGATACTCGTCACCATGCCTATACCTCATACTCAAAAATTAACACATAGCAAATAAGACACAACTCCTAATCTATCAAGCTAAGGTTAGACCGAACACTTACCTCGATGCCACGAACACAATTCAAGTCTCAATTACCGCTTTACCTCTTGTTTCCACCACCAATTCGCTTGTATCTAGCCATAAGTTACTTAACTATATCAATAAATGTTAAGTGAATCAATTCTAATGCATGAAGATAAGTTTTCTAAAGTTTTTCCGAAAAAGTCAAAAATCGACCCCGAGCCCACATGGTCAAAACCCGATGTTCGAACAAAAACCCGAGTACCCATTCATCCACGAACCCAAATATATAATTTGTTTTGAAATCGGACCTCAAATCGCAGTCCAAATCCCTAAAATTTGAAAAACCTAAGTTCTACCCAAAATACCCAATTTCCCCCATGAAAACCCTTGATTTTGAGTTGAAGTTATGTGAAAAGATGTTAAAGATTAATGAAAACGAGTTATAAATGACTTACAATCGATTTGGAAGAGTACTTGTCTTTGAAAAATCGCCCAAAGGTGTTTAGGTTTTGAAAAGGTTGTAAAAATGGTTGAAATCTCGTCTGAAATTCATTTTTGCAGGTCTCTGATGTCGCAATTTCGACCAGGGTTTGCAATTGCGAACACTTAAGAAACCTGCTTTCCTCGCATTTGCGATCAAGGGTTCGCAAGGATTCCTGTTCTCTTTGCATTTGCTAAGCTGCTGTCGCATTTGCGATATCATAATTGTGATGAATACGTCGCATTTGCGACCAAGTCAACCCAGGTCATCTTTCATATTTGCGATGCTATTTCGCATTTGCGAGCCAGGCTTCGCAATTGCAAAGCCTACAAACCTGCAACATACCAGCAATCTCCTAAGTCCAAATTTTACTCTGTGGCCTATCCAAAATTCACCCGAGCCCTTGGGGCTCCAAACCAAACATGCACTCAAGTCAAAAAACATCATACAGACTTGGTCGTGCGATCAAATCATCAAAATAACATCAATAACTATGAATTTAGCATCAAAATCAAAGAAAAATCTCATGAACTCTTAAGTTCAAATTTTAAAAAGCGAAGGTCCGATTCACGTCATTTCAAGTCCGTTTCCTAGCAATTTTTTCAAGCTTGACTTAAATCACATGTAAGACCTGTACTGGGATCCGGAACCAAAATATGGGCCCGATACTATCAAATTCAATTACATTCAAATTTGCAAAACTATAAAATTTGCAGTTAAACAATTTTCTTCAAAAATTCATTTCTCGGACTTGGGACCTCGGAATTCGATTCCGGGCATATGCCTAAGTCCCATATTTTCCTATGGACATTCCAGGATTGGCAAATCATGGGTCTGGGTCCGTTTACCCAAAATATTGACCGAAGTCAACCTAAATTTATTTTAAAAGCAAAATTCACAGATTTTCACAAAATGGCTTTTTGCGGATACATGCCTGGACCGCGCACGCAAATCAAGGTGAGACAAAATGAGGTTTTAAGGTCTCGGAATATAGAATTTATTTCTAAAACAAGTGATGGCCTTTTGGGTCATCGCATTCTCCACCTCTATTCATCCTCGAATGGACATAAGAAGAAAGTACTTGAGTCGGAGAAAAGATGGGGATAATGGCTCCGCATATCGGACTCGGACTCCTAGGTTAATGACTCAATAGGCTGACCTCTCCACTGAACATGAACTGAAGGGAAACTCTTTGATCTCAACTGATGAACCTGCCAGTCTAGAATAGCTACCGGCTCCTCCTCGTAGGACAAGTCCTTGTCCAACGGGACAATGCTGAAATCTAACACGTGGGATGGATCACCGTAATACTTCCGAAGCATAGACACATGAAACACTAGATGCACGGCTGATAAGCTCGGTGACAACACAAGTCTGTAATCCACCTCTCCCACTCGATCAAGAATCTCAAACGGGCTAATGAACCTAGGGCTAAGCTTGCCCCTCCCTTCATAGGCGACACCCGAAGCAACACCCGCTCACCAACCGTGAATGACACATCACGAACCTTACAGTCAACATAACCCTTTTGCGTGGACTGAGCTGTACGAAGCCTATCCTGAATAATCCTGACCTTGTCCAAGGCATCCTGTACTAGATCCGTACCCAACAACCGAGCCTCTCCCGACTCAAACCATCCAACTGGCGACCGACATTGCCTACCATATAAAGCCTCATAAGGAGCCATATGGATGCTCGACTAGTAGATGTTGTTGTAGGCAAACTCTGCTAAAGGCAAGAAATGATCCACGAACCTCCAAAGTCAATGACACAAGCTCGAAGCATATCCTCCAAAATCTGAATAGCACGCTCGGATTGCCCGTCAGTGTGAGGATGAAACGTTGTGCTCAACTTAACCCATGTGCCCAACTCAGCTGAATTGCCCTCTAGAAATGTGAGTTAAAATGCGTACCTCGGTCCAAAATGATAGACTCGGGCACACCATAAAGACGAACAATCTCCCGGATATAGATTTCAACTAACATCTCGAAAGAATAGGAGATTGCCACAAGAATAAAATGTGCTGACTTGGTCAACCTATCAACAATAACCCATACTGCATCGAACTTCCTCTGAGTCCGTGGGAGTTCAACAACGAAGTCCATAGCGATACGCTCCCACTTCCACTCATGAATCTTAATCTTCTGGAACAAACCACCAGGTCTCTGATACTCGTACCTTTCCTGCTGACAATTCAAACACCGAGCCACATATGCAACAATATCCTTCCTCATCCTCCTCCACCAATAATGTTGCCGCAAATCCTGATACATCTTAGCGGCGCCCGGATGAATAAAGTACCGGGAAGTATGGGCCTCCTGTAAGATCAACTCTCGAAGCCCATCCACATTAGGCATACAAACTCAACCCTGCAGCCTCAAAACTCCATCATCTCCTAAAGTACCTGCTTGGCGCCACCGTGCTGCACCGTATCCCTAAGGACACACAAATGAGGATCATCATACTGCCGATCTCGGATGCGCTCCAATAAAGAAGAACGAGTGACTGTGCAAGCTAACACACGACTGGGCTCAGAAACATCCAACCTCACGAACTGATTGGCCAAAGCCTGAACATCCAAAGCAAGCAGTCTCTCACCAACCCGAATATACGCAAGACTGCCCATACTGGCTGACTTGTTACACAAGGCATCAACCACTACATTGGCCTTCCCCGGATGATATAAGATGGTGATATCATAGTCTTTCAATAGCTCCAATCACCTTCCCTACCTCAAATTTAGCTCCTTCTGCTTGAACAAATACTGCAGACTCTTGTGATCCATGAACACCTCACATGACATGCCATATAAGTAATGCCTCCAAATCTTCAACGTGTGAACAATGGCTGCTAACTCCAAATCATGAACTGGATAATTCTTCTCATGATTCTTTAACTGCCGCGAAGCATAAACAATGACCTTGCCATCCTGCATCAACACCGCACCAAGTCCAATACGAGATGCATCACAATAAACTGAATATGGCCCGAAACTCGTGGGCAAAACCAACACCGACGCCGTAGTCAAAGGTGTCTTGAGCTCTTGATAGCTCGCCTGACATTCGTCTGACCACCTGAACTAGGCATCCTTTTAGGTCAACCTGGTCATCTAGGCTGCAATAGAAGAAAACCCCTCCACAAACTGACGGTAATAGCCTGCCAAACCCAAGAAACTCCCGATCGCTATAGTTGATGCGGGTCTAGGACAGTTCTTGACTGCCTTTATCTTCTTCGGATCTACCTGAATACCCCCTACTAATACAACATGACCCAAGAATGCAACCGAACTCAACCAGAACTCACACTTCGAAAACTTAGCATACAACTGATTATCTCGCAAAGTCTAAAGAACCACTCTTAGATGTTGTTCATGCTCCTCCCGACTGCGGGAATAGATCAAAATATCTTCAATAAAGACTATCACAAACGAATCCAAGTAAGTCTTGAACACTCGGTTCATAAAATTCATAAAAGCTGCTGGGGCATTGGTCAACCCAAATGACATCACCAAGAACTCAAAATGCATGTACCGAGTGCGGAAAGATATCTTAGGGACATCGGATGCCCTAATCCTCAACTGATGGTAGCCCGATCTCAAGTCAATCTTCGAAAATACCTTAGCACCCTGAAGCTAATCAAACAAATCATCAATCCTCGGCAATGGATACTTATTTTTGATTGTAACCTAGCTCAACTGCCGGTAATCTATACACATCCTCATCGATCCGTCCTTCTTCTTAACAAACAACGTCGGCGCACCCCAAGGCAAGACACTAGGTCTAATGAAGCCTTTATCAAGCAAGTCTTGCAACTGCTCCTTCAATTCTTTCAACTCAGGCGAGGCCATACGATACGGCAGAATAGAAATGGGCTGGGTGCCCGAAATCTAATCAATGCAGAAGTCAATATCCCTCTCGCGTGGCATACTCGGCAGGTTTGAAGGAAAAACCTTAGGAAACTCACGAACAACAGGCACAGAATCCATAGAAGGAACCTCAACACTAGAATCATGAACATATGCCAAATAGGCCAAACACCCCTTCTCGACCATACGCCGAGCCTTTATATATGAGATAACACTATAGGTAGAATGACCAGAAGTCCCTCTCCACTCTAAACAAGGCAACCCCGGCAAGGCTAAGGTCACAGTCTTGGCATGACATTCCAAGATAGCGTGGTAAGGTGATAACTAGTCCATCCCCAATATGACATCAAAATCAATCATATACAAAAGTAACAAATCTACACGAGTCTCAAGACCCCCAATCATAACTATAGATGAATGATGGACACGATCTACCACAATAGAATCACCCACCAGTGTACACACATATACATGAGCACTCAAAGAATCACTAAGCATGATCAGATACGATGCAAAATAAGATGACACATAGGATTATGTAGATCCTGGATCAAATAGAACTAAAGCATCTCTACTACAAACCAAAACAGTACCTATGATAACTGCATCGGAAGCCTCAGCCTCAGGCCTAGCTGGAAGAGCATAACATCGGGGCTGGGCCCTACCACCCTGAACTACATCTCTGGGACTTCATGCTACTGGCTAGCCTCTACCTCTAGCGGCCTGAGCTCCACCTCTAATACATCTACCTCCACTTCTAGCACCTCTACCTCCACCTCTAGCTGGCTGAGCGAGCTGAACAAGTCCCTTAATGAACCTCCTTACTCTCTCTCTCTCTCTCTCTGTGGGAAATATAAGAAGAGCATGACGGGCCAAATCAATAAACCTAGTCTCGCACTGAGTAAAAATCATAGAGCCCTACTGGAGACTTTCAAACTGCCTCCGATAGTTCTCTCTCTGAGTGATAGGAAGAAACCTCTCCATAAATAGCTGAGAAATTGATCCCAAGTCAAAGTTGGTGACCCAACCGGTCTAGCCAAATAATAATCTCTCCACCAAGTCTTGGCAGATCCAGATAAGTAGAAAACAGCAAAGTCGACCCCATTGGTCTCTACTATCCCCATGATCCTGAGAACCTCATGGAAGTTGTCTAAATAATCCTGGGGATCCTTGAAAAATGCACCGCTGTAAGTGGTATTGAAGAGCTTGGTGAAACCTATCCAACCTCCATAAAGCCTCCGAAGATGTAGCTGATATATCATCGGTCTGTGCTGCTGCTAGGCTGAAGAGGCGGTACGTCACTTCGCCATTCGTGAAAGGACAAAAGTAGAGGTTTCAATTTAGCAGTGAGAGAATGAAATTGCACGACAGAGAAGAATAAAAGTGAAACATTTCCTACCTCTGTAGCCTCTGGGGGATAAATACAGACATCTCCGTACCGATCCCTCAAACTCTACTAAGTTTGTCCGTGAATTGTGAGACCTAAGTAACCTAGAGCTCTGATACCAACTTGTCACGACCTGGATTTCCCACCCTCGGGAGTTGTGATGGCGCCTACTAGTGGAAGTTAGGCAAGCCAATCATTTGCATTATTTACTTTTTTTCCATTTTAATCATTTAACAATTAAAAACCAACATTATGTAAGCAACGAAATTTGATAAGTGGAAGAACAGAATATAACCATTTAAATATTACCAATACAAATCCTTAAACATAAACTACCCAGAACTGGAGTCACAATTTCACAGACGACTTAGGAATACTACAAATAAGGGTATGAAAAATAAATACAACGTTGTCTCTAAAATACGTAAATGAAACAGGATGAAGGGATAGAAGGAGGAACCAAGGCCTGCGGACGCCTGCAGGACTACCTCGGATCTCTGAATGGACTGAAGGCAGCAACCCAAAGCTCAGATCCGTATGCTCCAGTACCGGGATCTGCACACGGTGCAGAGTGTAGTATCAGCACAACCAACCCCTTGTGCTGGTAGGTGCCTAGCCTAACCTCGGCGAAGTAGTGACAAGGCTAGGACCATACTACCAACTAAACATATGCAGCTAAATCATACACAGCGGAAAATAAAAGCAAAACTTTACAATTAAAGATAGGAAGAGGGAATCATGTTGCGGGGAACAACAAGTCGCAACATAAACTAACAGTTAAATGTAAAAAACACCATAACTCAATTATCAATAGAAATCAGGAAAATCAAAGACAAGTGCACGACATCACCCTTCGTGCTTTAACACTCTCTCACAAATAACATGCACGACATCACCCTTCGTGCTTTAACACTCCCTCACAAATATCATGCACGACATCACCCTCTGTGCTTTACACTCTTCCTCACTCAAGCAACAATCACAAAGCAATTTGGGTAAGGGAATCAATAACGTCACAGTAAAATCAAGTAGCAACCGAAAAACAGTAAATAAACGTAAAGAACACCATAACTCAATTATCAGCAAGAATCAGGAAAATCAAGGACAAGCGCACAGCATCACCCTTTGTGCTTTTACTCTCTTCCTCATCATAAGAATCAATATAATCGGCACGGCACCTTCGTGCTTTTACCTCACATAATCATGGCACGGAATGATCCTTCGTGCATTATCACTCATATAAGGGAATGGAATGGTATATCGTGCGGCACGACATCACCCTTCGTGCATTAACACTCTCTCACAAATATCATGCACGACATCACCCTTCGTGATTTTATACTCTTCCTTACCCAAGCAACAATCACAAAGCAATAAGGGCAAGGGAATCAACAAAATCACGACAAAATCCTGGCAAGGGAACAATAGTACAACAACCATATCCCGGCAAGAGAAACAATATCAAAAGCAATAACATCCCGACAAGGGAGACAATATCATAATCCTCTTCTCTTTTCATGTTTTCTTCACAACTCAATTCACAACTTGAGCCAATTCTCTATAATATTCAATTGCCAATAATACTTCCATAAATCATCTTACAACTTGAGCCAATGCTCTATAATGTTCAATTGCCAATAATACTTCCACAAACCATCTTACAACTTGAGTCAACTCTCTTCAATGTTCAATTACTAATATTACTTTCACAAGCCTTGTTCAACAATAGAGATCATCACATAAGGCATGATTAATACAAACGGAATCACATTAATCATAGTATAAGACTCACGGCCATGTTTGAAACCAACGTATAGATACTCGTCACCATGCCTATACGTCATACTCAACAATTAACACATAGCAAATAAGACACAACTCCTAATCCCTCAAGCTAAGGTTAGACCAAACACTTACCTCGATGCCACGAACACAATTCAAGTTTCAATTACCGTTTTACCTCTTATTTCCACCACCAATTCGCTTGTATCTAGCCACAAGTTACTTAACTATATCAATAAATGCTAAATGAATCAATTCTAATGCATGAAAATAAGTTTTCTAAAGTTTTTCCCAAAAAGTCAAAAATCGACCCCGGGCCCACAGGGTCAAAACCCGAGGTTCGAATAAAAATCCGATTACCCATTCATCCACGAACCCAAATATATAATTTGTTTTGAAATCGGACCTCAAATCGCGGTCCAAATCCCTAAAATTTGAAAAACCTAAGTTCTACCCAAAACACCCAATTTCCCCCATGAAAACCCTTGATTTTGAGTTGAAGTCATGTGAAAAGATGTTAAAGATTAATGAAAACGAGCTAGAAATGACTTACAATCGATTACAAGAGTACTTGTGTTTGAAAAATCGCCCAAAGGTGTTTAGGTTTTGAAAAGGTTGTAAAAATGGTTGAAATCTCGTCTGAAATTCATTTTAGCGGGTCTCTAATGTCGCAATTGCGATCAGGGTTTGCAATTGCGAACCCTTAAGAAACCTGCTTTCCTCGCACTTGCGATCAAATGCGAACCCTGAGGATTCCTGTTCTCTTCGCATTTGTGAAGCTCCTGCCCTCGAGGCTCCAAACCAAACATGCACGCAAGTCCAAAAATATCATACGGATTGGCTCGTGCGATTAAGTCATCAAAATAATACCAATAACTATGAATTTAGCATCAAAATCAAAGAAAAATCTCATGAACTCTTAAGTTCAAATTTTAACAACCGAAGGTCCGATTCACGTCATTTCAAGTCCATTTCCTACCAAATTTTACAGGCTCGACTTAAATCACATATAAGACCTGTACCGGGATCCGGAACAAATATACGGGCCCGATTCTATCAAATTTAATTACATTCATATTTCCAAAACTCTAAAATTTTCAATTAAACAATTTTCTTCAAAAATTCATTTCTCAGGCTTGGGACCTCGGAATTCGATTCCGGGCATATGCCCAAGTCCCATATTTTTCTACGGACGCTTCGGGACCGTCAAATCACTGATCCGAGTCCGTTTACCCAAAATGCTGACCGAAGTCAACCTAAATTTATTTTAAAAGCAAAATTCACCATTTTTCACAGATTTGCACATTATGGCTTTTCGGATACACGCTCGGACTGTGCACACAAATTGAGGTGAGACAAAAAAGAGGTTTTAAGGCCTCGAAACACATAATTTATTTTTAAAACAAGTGTTGGCCTTTTGGGAAAAATATAAAATAATTTCGAGCCCACAAGTTGCTTATGTGTCCTTAAATAATGCAACAATAATGCAACAATGTAGACAAAAATAATGCAACAATGCAACACTTGACACTTATGTTTATCTGAAAAAATAATGCAACAATGTAGATAAAAAAGAAGAAGTTTTTAGATTTTTCATATATGAAAAATGAGGCTAAGCCTCTAAATTTATAAACAATAAAAGAATAAGATAAAGCAGTGCAACTCAAAAGTTACCTCTTCCATTTCCCATTCACATTCATTCAAAGAACTTAACAATTTTAACAAAACATTTTATGAACTGACAAAAGAATTCCCATGTCACCACATCTTTTTGGTGCATGCCAAAAGGATTTTCCGGTTGAACCGCATTTAGTATGTGAGTAATGCCCTCCAACTGCAACCATTTTTTATGTTTCTTAATTATTTCATTCACTAAGTCATTAACAATGTCGGAGTTCTTTATTCTATTTTTCCAATGAAAACTGTCTCGTATTCACAATTCAAATAGTCAAATATCTTCCAACTATTTTAAAGAGATCAATATATCTTACATTTTCGTGTCTCACAAACACTAGGAAACCACAATCTTATAATGTCCAAAAATCAAAACCATAACATATCTTAAAAGAAGGAAAAAGAAAAAGAAAAAATGTGTTGCAATCGAAATGGCAAATGGGCATGAGTAAATTCTTAAATCTTGACACATAGAAAAGACAATTGACAAGCAAGATTCACTTGCGTTCCGGAAGATCATCATTACGAACATATAGACAAGAGAAATGTATATTTTAGTTGCTTCTAAAAATAATTGCTGATAATATGTATAATTTATATATATATATATATATATATATATATATATATATATAATTTTTGACTAGCGAATATAATTAATTTCAGTCCAGTTAGTTTTGTGTTTGCCCTTTAGAGAATGCCATCCACTAGGCCCTGTCAGTGGATTAGGCAAGATTTTCTGTGCGTGACGCTGATTTATTATCACAATCCTATTTGTATGTAATTGTAATTTAGGATTGTGAAGATACAAGATTTTATTTTTCTATTCCAACTTTATTATATGTTTAATATTTTTTTGTTTAACATTTTTTTTGGTTAAACATTATCTAATGACACCCTTTATAGAATGGTGTCTCCTTCTCTGGCCTCATCGTAACGACCTGACCGGTCGTTTCAAAAGTTGTAGACCCATTCCCCCATTTTTCTGCTCCTTATGTGCTTTACAGTTGTTATTTGACTTGCCGGGTTAGTTGGTTTGGATCTAGAAGGATTTTAGAATGAATTGAGACACTTAGTCTCATAATTGAAAGCTTAAGTTGGAAACATTAATCGGATGCTGACTTATGTGTAAACGACCTCAGATTTAAATTATGATGGTTCTGTTAGCTCCGTTGGGTGATTCTGGACTTGGGAGCGTATCCGAATTGTGATTTGGAGGTCCGTAGCGGAATTAAGCTTGAATTGGCGAAAGTTAAAAATTTGAGAAGTTTGATTGGGAGTGAACTTTTTGATATTGGGGTTGGATTGGGATTCTGGAAGTTAGAATAGGTCCGTGGTGTCATTTGTGACTTGTGTGCAAAATTTGAGGTTAATTGGACGTGATTTGATAGGTTTCGATGTCGTTTGTAGAATTTGGAAATTTCAAAGTTCATTAGGCTTGAATCTATACGCAATTCGTGTTTTTGATGTTGTTTGAGGTGATCTGAGGATTCGACTAAGTTCGTATGATGTTTTAAGACGTGTTGATATGTTTGGTTGAGGTCCCTGGGGCCTCGGGTTGATTTCAGGTGATTAATGGATCAAGTTTTGAAGTTGTAAAGTTGGTGAAAAACTTCCACTGCTAGTGTAATCGCACCTGCGGAGTAGGCACCGCAGATGCGAGCCCACAGAAGCAGGTAATAAGCTGCATAAGCGGGCAAGGAAGAGATGAGTTGGGGGCCCATGTGCGAAGATTCTTCCGTACCTGCGAGGCCACAGATGTGGGTCAGGTGTCGCAGAAGCGGAGGCAGCTGGGTTAAGTGACTTCCGGAGACGCGGAGTTTCTACCGCAAAAGCGGATTTTGGGACCGCAAGTGCGGTTTAACTGGGCAGAACATATAAATGCTAGGTTACGCAATTTTTGGCTTCATTTTTACATTTTGGACTCGGAATTGGACGATGTTTGGGAGGGATTTTGAAGGGATTCTTGAGGTAAGTCAGTTGTGGTTAAATTTCTTCAATAATTATATTTTCCCATTGATTTTTCCACCTAGTTGGTGTATTTTTGAGGTGTAATTTGGGGATTTGAGGCTAGGTATTTGGAGAGTTAATTTTGGGAATTTTAGTGTCGATTTGATGTCGGATTTTGATAAATTTGGTATGACTAGACTCGTGATTGAATGGGCTTTCTTTGTGACTTTTGTTGGATTTCGAGACTTGGGCTCGGGGGCAGGCTTGAAGCCGATTTCCATTTGATTCATAATTTCATATTTTTCTTGTGGAATTGATTCCTTTAGCCCGTATTGATTGTATTGTACTACATGTGGCTAGATCCGGGACATTTGGAGGCTGATTTGCGAGGCAAAGGCATATTAGAGCAGAGTTTTGGCTCGGATTGAGGTAAGTAATAGTTCTAAATCTGGTTCTGAGGGTATGAAACCTCGAACTATGGGTTATTTGATTGTTTTCAAGGTGACGCACATGATAGGTGACGGGCCTGTGGGCATGCACCATGGGAATTGTGACTTGGTCCATTTTATGGAACTGTATAGTTGAATAACTTTGTTAGCTATATGCTCTCCATGTGTTATAGGAATTTGATTGTAAATCATGTTAGAAATCATGTTTAGGCTATGTATCAGCACTGTAGGGACCTACAGAGGTCGTGATGCTTGTTGAATTACTTGCTAATTGCTACTTATACTCAGTCGTAGTCTTACTTGCATATCTTACCTCAGTCTCTGTTATTCCTTGTTGATACGTTATATCATTTCTATTTTGGGTTGATTTCCATATTACTGAGAGCCAGTGAGACTAGAGAGATTGATGACTAAGTGAGGCCGAGGGCCTGATTGTGATATATTGATACCATATCACATGAGTTGTCCATGCAAATCCAGATACTTATACTATAACACGTGAGTTGTCTCTGCGGATCCTGATATGATACTATCGCACGTGAGTTATCCATACATCACGTGAGTTTTCCGTGCGGATATAACGCTTGCGCTGTAGGAGCTCCTTCGGAGTCTGTACACCCCGAGTGAGCGCAAGTACCTATTGAGTGCGAGTGTTGAGGGCTGAGTGCCGAGTGATGAGCTATTGAGAAAGTCTGAGTGATTGTTGCCCTGATAGGCTATATTTGCTTTTTTTGTTTTTGCACACAGCTACCATATATCACTGTTTGAACTTCTACTAGATATTATATCTGGTTTTTACTTACACTTGGCTTGTATAGACTGATTTGACTTAAATTGCCGGATTTGAAAGCATGCCTACTTTCTTTTTTTGAGATTACTGAAAATGAAATATAACTGCGTAGCTCACCACTGTCTTCAGTTCTTTATTTAGTCTTGTTACTTACTAAGTTGGTTGTACTCACACTACACCCTGCACTTCGTGTGCAGATCCAGGTGTTTCTGGATACGATGGGTGTTGATATCGTGCACAACTAATCTTTAGAGGCTATGAGGCAGCTGCCCGGCATTCGCATTAATTGTTTATTCTTTCTTGTCTTTTTTTTTATTGTATTTAGATCCAGACTTTCATAGACACTTCTTTTCTATACTGGTGATGTATAGATTCTCATCGGCTCAGTGACACCCTGATTTGGGAATTTTTCCCTTTTGTGTTTTGGGTTTTTACCCCATTTATGAAAACTTTTGTTATTTAAAACTATTTTGATTCATTTTCTGGTAATTGCTGGAAATATTTTGGAAATGTCGGCTTGCCTAGTATCAAGTTAGGAGCCATCACGACACGTTAGGATTTTGAGTTTTTACAGGCTGGTATTAGAGTCTAGGTTACATAGGTCTCATGAGTCATAAACAAGTTTAGTAGAGTCTTGCGGATCAGTACGGAGACGTCTGTACTTATCTTCGAGAGGCTGCCGAACCCTTTGGAAACTTCACATTCTTGAATTCTTGTCGTGCAAATCTGTTGATTCTGGTAGCTAAAATTATGTTATTTTATTCTCTTACAGATGGTGAGGACACGTACTACTGGGTAGCATGGACGACCACTAGTACCACCAGCTAGGGTTGCGAGAGGCTGAGGTCACGGTAGAGGCCGTGATAGGGGTAGATGTGCAGCTCGTATAGCAGCTAGGGCAGCACCTGCAGATCCACCAGTTGCCCAAGTTCAGGAACAAGTTCCAGTTGTGGAGGAGCCAGTGGGGCCAGCTCAGGCACCAGCCGTGCCCATTGTGATTCCCGACCTTCAGGAGGCCTTAGATCAGATTCTGACCATGTGCACCAGTCTTGTTCAGGTGGTCGCAGTAACCACTTCTCAGGCTGGGGGAGGTACTTAGACTCCCGCCCCCGCACACCAGAGTAGGTGATGCAGGGATTCCAGACATTGGGCATAACCACTTATGCCCATATGGTTCCTGCTATGACTGATGATGAGCAGCGGAGATTGGAGAGGTTCGGGAGGCTCCAGCCTCCATTTTTCAATGGGGCAGAGTCGGAGGATGCCCAAGGTTTCTTGGACAAGTGCTAGAGGATTCTTCATAAAACAGGTATTCTAAAGACCAGCGGGGTCTCGTTCATTACTTTTTAGTTTTCTGGGTTGTCTTCAGATAGTGGGAGGCTTATGAGAGGCGTAGGCTGGTTGGGGCAGCACCACTTACTTGGCAGGAGTTCTCCGTTCTCTTCTTTGAGAAGTTCGTGTTGCAGTCTCGTAGACAAGAGCTACGTAGACAATTTGAGTAGTTACGTCAGGATGATATATCTATGATGCAGTACGAGATGAGGTTTTCTGAATTGGCCTATCATGCGATTTGGATGGTTCCCACTAATAGGGAGAGGATCAGAAGGTTCATTGACGTCCTCACATATCAGTTGCAGTTGCTTATGACTCGAGAGAATGTATTTGGTGCTACTTTTGATGAGGTGGTCGATATTGCTTGGCATATAGAGATGTTTTGCAGCCAGGAGCGGGTTGAGAGGGAGGCCAAGAGGCCTCGTGGATCTAGTTTTGGTGGTGTTCCTTCCGGGGGTCAGTTCCACCACGGTAGGGGTCGTCCTTACAGGCATGCTCATACGGCTTGACCACATCATCGTGATGCATAAGTTAACCATGGTTCTTACAGTGCTCACCCAGGACAGTCTTCATTCAGTACACTACCAACACAGAGTTCTCACCATACCTCATCCACTTAGGTTTCTACGGGTAGTTCCTCTGGGTATTAGGAGCAACAATTCCGTTAGAGGAAGGGTTGTTTCGAGTGCAGAGATCTTGGTCATATCAAGAGTAATTTCCCTAGGTTGTTGAGTGGGACTCCACAACAGAGTTCTCGGCCGATGGCATCAGCACCAACAGTTACACCACCCGCTTAGCTAGCTCGAGGTGGGGCTTAGTCAGCTAGAGGTCGCCCTAAACATGGATGTCGATCAGGTGGTGCTTAGGCCCAATTCTATGCTCTTCTCGCCAGACCAGATGGCATTGCTTCAGATGCAGTGATCACAAGTATTGTCTCAGTTTTCCATAGGGATGCCTCTGTATTATTTGACCCTGGTTCCACTTATTCGTATGTATCATCATATTTTGCTCATTATCTGGATATGCCCCGTGAGTCTAGTTTCATCTGTTCATGTATCTATGCTTGTGGGAGATACTATTATTGTGGATCGTGTATATCGATCGTGTGTAGTGACTGTTAGGGGATTAGAGACTAGAGTTGATATCTTGTTGTTTAGTTTGGTTGATTTAGATGTGATATTGGGTATGGACTGGTTGTCTCTATGTCTTGTTGTTCTGGATTGACACGCTAAGATCATGATGTTGGCGATGTCGGCATTGCCACGGATTAAGTGGCGAGGTTTACTAAACTATTTTCCCAGTAGAGTGATTTCATACTTGAAGGCCAAGCGAATGGTTGGGAAATGTTGTTTATCTTATTTGGCCTTTATGAGGGATGTTGGTGCTGAGACCCCTACTATTGGATCGGTTCTGGTGGTGTAAGATTTTCCGGATATATTTCCTGTAGACCTGCAAGGCATGCTGTCCGACAGGGATATTGACTTTAGTATTGACTTGGTGCCGGGAACTCAACCTATTTATATTCCTCCGTACCGTATGGTACCAGCTGAGTTAAAGGAGCAGCTTCAAGAACTCCTTGATAAGGGATTTATTAGGCCTAGTGAGTCACCTTGTGGTGTACCGGTTCTGTTTGTGAAGAAAAAATGGTACTATGACAATGTGCATTGATTATAGGTAGTTGAACAAAGTCACAATCAAGAACAAGTATCCTTTTCCGCATATTGATGGTCTATTTGACCAGCTCCAGGGAGCGAGGGTGTTCTCCAAGATTGATTTGAGCTCAGGGTACCACCAGTTGAAGATTCGGGACTCAGATATTCTAAAGACAGCATTCAGGACCCATTATGGTCATTATAAGTTCCTTGTTATGTCTTTTGGGATAACCAACGCCCCAACAACATTCATGCATCTGATAAACAGTGTGTTTCAGCATTATCTTGACTCGATTGTCATTGTAACATCAATGATATCGTAGTGTACTCTCGTAGCTTGAGGAGCATGTGCAACATTTGAGGATTGTGTTGCAGCGGTTGAGGGAGGAGAAGCTTTATGCCAAGTCTTCCAAATGTGAGTTTTGGCTCAATTCAGTGGCGTTCTTAGGGCACGCATGTCCAGTGAGGGGATTTGGGTGGATTCGAAGAAGATAGAGGTGGTTCAGAGTTGGCCCAAACCGTCCTCAGCTATGGAGATTCAGAGCTTTCTAGAGTTGGCTGGTTATTATCGTCGCTTCGTGCAGGGTTTCTCGTTTAATGCATCATCCTTGACCAAATTGACCCAAAAGGGTGTTCCTTTTAGGTGGTCGGATGAGTGTGAGGAGAGATTTCAGAAGCTCAAGTCTGCCTTGACCACAACTCCAGTTCTAGTTCTACACATCAGCTTCTGGTTCTTACACAGTTTGTGATGCTTCTCGGATCGGTATCGGGTTTGTTTTGATGCAGGAGCGTAGAGTGATTGCTTATGCTTCGCGCCAATTGAAGCCTCATGAGAAGAGCTACCATGTCCATGATTTGGAGTTGGTTGCCATTGTTCATGCATTAATGATTTGGAGGCACTATCTCTATGGTGTGTCTTGTGAGGTATTTACAGATCATCTGAGCCTCCATCACTTTTTCAAACAAAAGGATCTAAATTTGAGGCAACGGAGATGGTTGGAGATGCTAAAGGACTATGATATTACTATTTTGTATCATCTGGGGAGGCCAATACGGTGGCTGATGCCTTGAGTAGAAAGTCAGTGAGTATGGGTAGCCTTACATTCATTCCTATTGGTGAGAGACCTTTTGCAATTGATGTTCAGGCCTTGGCTAACCAGTTCGTGAGATTAGATGTTTCGGATCCCAGTTGGGTTTTAGCCTGTATGGTTTCTCGGTCTTCCATATTTGATCACATCAGAGAGTGCCAGTATGATGATCCTCATTTGCTTGTCCTCAAGGACAAGGTACAACATGGTGATATTAGAGATGTTACTATTGGGGATGATTGCGTGTTGAGGATGCATGGTCGAATATGTGTGCCCAATGTAGATGGGTTACGGGAGTTTATTCTAGATGAGGCCTACAACTCGTAGTATTCCATCTATCCGGGTCCCACGAAGATGTACCAGGACCTGAGGCAGCATTATTGGTGGAGGAGAATGAAGAAAGATATATTGGGATTTGTAGCTCAGTGTCTTAACAGTCAGCAGGTAAAATATGAGCATTAGAGACCGGGTGGATTGCTTCAGAGGATAGAGATTCTAGAGTGGAAGTGGGAGAGGATCACCATGGATTTCGTAGTTGGGCTCCCACGGACTTCGAGGAAGTTTGATGCTATTTGGGTGATTGTGGATTGGCTGACCAAGTCTGTGTACTTCATTCAAGTTGGTACTCCATCTGTTCCAATTTATATGAACCTGTTTGACTAGACACGAAGTTTAACAAAAAAATGAAGACTTTTGGAATTTGTGGTCCTAAACAAATCAAAATATGACCCAAAGTATTTATATGGTTATAAAAGCTTCTCATTAAGGATAGAATTGGAAGTTTAAGCTAAATTATTTCCAAATTTAGAAAGGGGTCATTCTTTTTGGAACGAACAGAAAAGGAAATACATTCACATAAACTGGAACGGAGGGAGTACTACTTATTTTTCAGATCGGTTGGCTTAGAAAGGGAGTACTTCATAAGCTTTACTCAGAACATTCAATTTCCACCCAATCGATTCTCTGGCGTTAGCAAATCCTCCGTTCGCATTTTCCGGTAAGATAACGTTTTACTTTTTTACTCTATCGCTGCTTTATTTACTTGTAAAAAAGTAACCTTCTCTGTTATTACACGTCGTTGTTCTGCTCTTTACACATTTGCCAACTAAATTTCTCATTTTTGTATTTTTAATTAATAAGCGCAAGATAATTTCATTAATGCTAAGTTAAGTAGAGTTGACCTACATCGAAATTTCCTTATAAATTTTATCATTTTTGCTATTTTAGTTTTTTCTTTTTTATAATTTCGTGGTGAAGATAATTTCATGTAGTTGTTTCTCTTTTTGTTTTGTCCTTTTATTTTTAACATTCCTTTTAGGTTTATTGGTTTTGTCCTTTTGCGTCCCAAATCTGCCCCCACCCCCTTATATTCTCGTTTTCTTCTTCTCCTTTCCTAGTACATTTTATATTGTTGGGGCTATACCAGTGGTAGCGGTGATAGCTCCTTCTGATTTTTGGGTCGTTGTATTTTCTGTGTTTTCAGGAATTCTCGGAGTATTGGAGACAAGTTGGGCGCACGAGCACTGGCAAAGGAAAGCAACCTGGGCGAGTGTCAGCAAAGGGCTGTAGGAAGTGGTGCGTGAGCGTACAACTACATCGAGTACAACAAATCAGCCACAGGTTTTGTTATCGGGAGTTGGTACCTCCTGTTTTACTATTTCCCTTTTGGTGTTAGCTAAATTACTATTACTTTACTTCGCAATAGTTAAACCTTTCATCTAGGATACTAGTTACCACTGGTTTCCTTCTGGTTTGATTTGTTGTCCGTTGTGCACTAGCGAGTCTTCTCTAGATTGTTGTAGGTGTAGTGGCTGCAGTCTGGGATGATAGAATAAGGGCATGTCCTCGGGTGGGGAAGAGTGTTGGGCTGGGGTTAGGGGGTGGGTCGGGTAGCATGGGAGGTAGAGGGGGCAAGGGAGCCTATCGGTTGAGAATCGGGTCATGGAACATAGGTTCACTAACGAGTAAATCCATAGAGTTGGCGAAAATCCTGCAGAAGAGGAAGATTAATATAGAGTGTGTCCAGGAGACTAGGTGGGTCGAATCGAGGGCGAAAAACGTGGATGGGTATAAGTTGTGGTACTCTGGTGTCCTGAGGGGTAAGAATGGAGTGGGTATCCTGGTAGATAGCCATCTTAGAGAGTCCATGGTAGAGGTCAGGCGGGTGAATGATAGACTAATGACTATTAAGTTGGTGGTGGGTGAGGGTACTTTAAATGTCATTAGCGCGTACGCACCGCAAGCAGGCTTGGATGAGGATATTAAGAGGCGCTTTTGGGAGGGGTTGGATGAGATTGTTCGTAGTATACCACCTTCTGAGAGGTTATTCATAGGAGGAGATTTCAATGGTCATATTGGGTCATCTGCAGGTGGGTACACTGAGGTGCATGGCGGCTTCGGTTTCGGGGAGTGGAACGGAGGGGGCATTTTGCTGTTGGACTTTGCCAAGGCTTTCGATCTAGTCATTGCGAACTCGAGTTTTACGAAGCGGGATGAACATTTGGTTACTTACCAAAGTTCGGTGGCGAAGACTCAGATTGACTATCTCCTCCTCAGGAGATGCGACAGAAGGTTGTGCGAGGACTGCAAGGTTATCCCAGGTGAGACCCTCTCAACGCAGCATAGGCTTTTGGTGATGGACATTTGTATTAGGATAAGGAGGAAGAAGAGGTCAGTACAAGGACGCCCCAGGATTAGGTGGGGCGCCTTAACTAAGGATAAAGCTAAGGAGTTGGAAGGAAGGTTATCGGCAATGGGAGCTTGGAGAAGTAGTGGGGACGCAAACACAAAGTGGTCGACGATGGCAGACTGTATAAGAAAGGCGACGAGAGAGGTGTTAGGGATATCTACGGGCCGCAATGGTGGCCACAAAGGAGATTGGTGGTGGAATGTAGTTGTCCAAGGTAAAGTGGAAGCAAAGAAGGCAGCTTACCTACGGTTAGTAGGGAGCACTGACGAGGAGGAGAAGAGAGAGAACAGTCAAAGGTATAAGGTAGCTAGGAAGGAGGCGAAGATGGCAGTGACGGAGGCTAAGACGACAGCTTTTGCTCGTCTGTATGAGGAACTAAGGAACAAAGGTGGGGAGAAGAAGTTATTCCGACTCGCTAAGGCGAGAGAGAGGACAACTCGGGATCTGGACCAAGTGAGGTGCATAAAAGATGATGACGGCAAAGTTTTGATGGGAGATGACCAGATTAAGAGGAGGTGGCAGACCTACTTTCATAAACTTCTAAGTGAAGAAGGGGATCAGGATATTATACTTGGGGAATCGAGGAATGCCGACAGTCACCATGAAGTAAGTAATTGTAGGGACATTGAGATCGATGAAGTCATGGAGGCAATGCGTAAGATGAGAAGGGGCAGAGCTACCGGGCCAGACGAAATTCCGGTTGAACTGTGGAGGTGTGTGGGTAGAGCAGGCTTGGAATGGCTTACTGCATTGTTTAGTGTTATATTCAAGACTAATAGGATGCCTGAAGAGTGGAGGTGGAGTACAATGGTCCCGTTGTATAAGAACAAAGGTGATGTCCAGAGCTGTAACAACTATAGGGGCATCAAATTACTAAGTCATACCATGAAAGTTTGGGAGAGAGTGGTAGAAATGAGAGTGCGAAGGACGGTGTCTATTTCAGACAACCAGTTCGGGTTCATGCCGGGACGATCTACCACAGAAGCTATCCACCTTATTAGGAGGATGGTGGAACAGTACAGGGATAGGAAGAAGGATCTCCACATGGTGTTTATTGATCTGGAGAAAGCATATGATAGGGTTCCTAGGGAGGTCTTATGGAGCTGCTTAGAGGATAAAGGGGTCCCGGTTGACTATATTAGGGTGATTAAAGACATGTATGCTGGAGCTAAGACTCGGGTTAGGACAGTAGGAGGCGACTCTGAACACTTTCCAGTTATTACGGGGTTGCACCAAGGGTCTGCGCTCAGCCCATTCCTATTTGCCCTGGTGATGGATGCACTGACTCATCATATTCAAGGGGAGGTGCCATGGTGCATGCTATTTGCTGATGACATTATTCTAATTGACGAGACACGAGGCGGCGTCAACGAGAGGCTAGAGATTTGGAGACATGCTCTTGAGTCTAAAGGTTTCAAGTTGAGCAGGACGAAGACGGAATACCTCGAGTGCAAATTTGGAGTTGAGCCGACGGAAGCGGGAGTTGAAGTGAGGCTTGACTCTCAAGTCATTCCCAAGAGGGGTAGTTTCAAGTACCTTGGATCGGTTATTCAGGGGATCGGGGAGATTGACGAGGATGTCACACACCGTATAGGGGTGGGGTGGATGAAGTGGAGGTTAGCATTGGGAGTCTTGTGTGACAAGAAAGTGCCACCGTTACTAAAAGGTAAGTTTTATAGAGCAGTGGTTAGGCCTGCCATGTTATATGGAACTGAATGTTGGCCGATAAAGAACTCACACATCCAGAAGATGAAAGTAGCAGAGATGAGGATGTTGAGGTGGATGTGCGGGCATACAAGGATGGATAAGATTAGGAATGCAGATATTCGAGAGAAGGTGGGCGTGGCCCCCATGGAGGAAAAGATGCGGGAAGTAAGACTCAGATGGTTCGGGCACATTCAGAGGAGGAGCACTGATGCACCGGTGAGGAGGTGTGAGCGACTGGCTGTGGTGGGCACGTAGAGAGGTAGAGGGCAACCTAAGAAATATTGGGGAGAGGTGATCAGACAGGACATGTCGCGACTTAGGATTACTGAGGACATGGCCCTTGACAGGGAATTATGGAGGTCGAGCATTAAGGTTTAGGTTAGGGGAAAGTTGTGAATATTTCTACAGCACAATAGAGTGAGACTAGCCAGTTAGGAGTTAGACTAAGAATGTCATTGGTCATCTATTGATGCAGGGCTTTACCTGCTAGTTTTACTATACCGACCATCTATTTCGTATTTCGTATTCTGTATTTCATATCTCTTATGTTGCTGTTATTTTATTATGCATTTTTATGGTACTAATATATCGGCTCATGTTGCTTTTTTGAGTCGAGGGTCTCCTGGAAACAACCTCTCTACCCTTCGGGGTAGGGGTAAGGTATGCGTACATATTACCCTCCCCAGACCCCACTTGTGGGATTATACTGGGTTGTTGTTGTTGTTGTTGTTGTTGGCTGAGATTTACATCTGAGAGATTGTTCTCCTTCATAGTGTGCCAGTTTCCATCATTTCAGATAGAGGCACGCAGTTTACATTGTAGTTTTGGAGAGTCGTGCAGCGAGAGTTGGGCACTCAGGTTGAGTTGAGTACAACATTTCACCCTCAAATGGACGGACAGTCCGAGCGCACTATTCAGATATTAGAGGTATGCTACGCGCTTGTGTCATTGATTTAGGGGGTTCATGGGACCAATTTCTGCCGCTCTCGGAGTTTGCTTACAACAAAAGCTCTTAGTCGAGCATTCAGATGGCTCCGTATGAGGCTTTGTATGGGAGACAGTATAGATCTCTGGTGGGCTGGTTTGAGCCGGGTAAAGCTAGGCTATTGGGTACTGACTTGGTTCAGGATGCATTGGACAAGTTTAAACTGATTTCGGAGCGGCTTCGCATGACTTAGTCTAGACAGAAGAGTTATGCCGATAGGAAGGTTTGTGGTGTGTCTTACATGGTAGGGGAGAAGGTTCTGTTGAAGGTTTCACCCATGAAGGGTGTTATGAGGTTCTGGAAGAAGGGCAAGTTGAGCCCTCAGTTTATTGGTCCTTTTGAGGTACTTCAGAGGATTGGGGAGGTGGCTTACAAGCTTGCCTTGCCACCTAGTTTGTCAAGTATGCAGCCAGTATTTCATGTTTCTATGCTCTGGAAGTATATCGGCAATCCGTCTCATGTTTTGGATTTCAGTACTGTCCAAGAGGATGGTGATTTGACTTATGATAAGGAGCCGATGGCCATTTTAGATCGGCAGGTTTGAAAATTGAGGTCAATGGACATAACTTCAGTGAAGGTGCAGTGGAGAGGTCAGCTCGTTGAGGAGGCTACTTGGAAGATTGAGTGAGAGATTTAGAGCAGATATCCACACCTATTTGTGACTCCAGGTATTTTTCTAGATCCGTTCGAGGATGAACGTTTGTTTCAAAGGGTGAGGATGTAATGACCCGGACGGTCATTTCGAGAGTTGTAGACCCGTTTCCTATTTTCCTACTCCTTATATGCTTTACAACTATTATTTGACTTACCAGGTTAATTGGTTCAGGTTCGGAAGGATTTCAGAATGAATTGAGACACTTAGTCTCATAATTGAAAGCTTAAGTTAGAAAGATTGACAGGTATTGACTTATGTGTAAACGACCTCATATTTCAATTTTGATGGTTACGTTAGTTATGTTTGGTGATTCTAGAGTTACAAGCGTGTCCAGATTATGATTTGGAGGTCCGTAGTGGAATTAGGCTTGAATTGGTGAAAGTTGAAATTTTGAGAAGTTTGACCTGGAGTGGACTTTTGATATCGGGGTCGGATTGGGATTTCGGAAGTTAGATTAGGTCCGTGGTGTCATTTGTGACTTGTGTGCAAAATTTGAGGTCAATCAGACGTGATTTGATAGGTTTCAGCATCATTTGTAGAATTTGGAAATTTTAAAGTTCATTAGGGTTGAATCTATGTGCGATTCGTGTTTTTGTTGTTGTTGTTTGAGGTGGTTTGAGGATTCGATTAAGTTTGTATGATGTTTTAAGATGTGTTGGTATGTTTGGTTGAGGTCCCGGAGCCTCGGGTTGATTTCGAGTGATTAATGACTCAAGTTTTGAAGTTGTAAAGTTGCTGAAGAACTTCCACTGCTGGTGTAATCGCACATGCGGAGTGGGAACAACAGGTGCGAGCCCGCAGAAGCGGGTAAAGAAGAGATAAGTTAGGGGTGCGGGTGCAAAGATTCTTCCGCACCTACAAGGCCGCAGATGCGGGTCAAGTGTCACATAAGCGGAGGCAGCTGGGTTAAGTGACTTCCGCAGAAGCAGATTTTGGGACCGCATGTGCAGTTTAACCATGCAGGACATATAAATGCTAGGGTTCACTATTTTTGGCATCATTTTAACATTTTGGACTCGGAATTGGGAAATATTTTAGACATATTTTGAAGGGATTCTTGAGGTAAGTCACGTGTGGTTAAATTTCTTCAATAATTATGTTTTCCCATTGATTTTCCCACCTAGTTAATGTGTTTTTAGGTGTAATTTGGGGATTTGAGGCTAGAGATTTGGAGAGTTGATTTTGGGGATTTGAGTGTCGATTTGATGTCGGATTTTGATAAATTTGGTATAACTAGACTCGTGATTGAATGAGATTTTGGGTTTTGTGACTTTTGTTGGATTTCGAAACGTGGGCCTGAGGGCCAACTTGAAATCGATTTTGAATTTTGATTCATAATTTTGTATTTTTCTTGTGGAATTTATTCCTTTATCCCGTATTGATTGTATTGCTTGTGGCTAGATTCGGGACATTTGAAGGCCGATTTGCGAGGTAAAGGCATATTGGAGTAGAGTTTTGACTCGGATTAAAGTAAGTAACAGTTCTAAATCTGAATCTGAGGGTATGAAACCTCGGACTATGGGTTATTTGATTGTTTTAGAGGTGAAGCACGTGCTAGGTGACAGACGTGTGGGCATGCACCATGGGAATTGTGACTTGGTCCATTTCATGGAACTGTAAAGTTGAATAACTTTGTTAGCTATATGCTCTCCATGTGTTATAGAAATTTGACTGTATATCATGTCAGAAATCATGTTTAGGCTATGTGTTGGTACTGTAGGGACCCACAGAGGCCGTGATACCTGTTGAATTACTTGCTAATTGCTACTTGTACTCAGTCGCAGTCTTACTTGCATATCTTACCTCAGTCTCTGTTATTCCTTATTGATACGTTATATCATTTCTGTTTTGGGTTGATTTCCATGATTACTGAGAGCCCGTGAGACTATAAAGGTTGATGACTAAGTGAGGCCAAGGGCCTGATTGTGATATATCGATATCATAACACGTGAGTTGTCCGTGCGGATCCAGATACTTATACTGTAGCACGTGAGTTGTCCGTGCGGATCCTGATATGATACTATCGTATGTGAGTTGTCCGTGCAGCACGTGAGTTATCCATGTGGATATAGATCTTGGGCAGTAGGAGCCTCTTCGGAGTTTGTAGACCCCCAGTGAGTGCAGGTACCTCTTGAGTGCGAGTGTTGAGTGCTGAGTGCCGGGTGATGAGCTATTGAGAAAGTCTGAGTGACTATTGCCCTGATAGGCTATATTTTCTTTCATTGTTGTTGCACATAGCTTCCATATATCACTTTTTGAACTTCTGCGAGATATTATATCCGGTTTTTACTTGAACATGGCTTGTATAAACTGATTTGACTTAAATTGCCGGATTTGAAAGTATGCCTACTTTCATTTGTTGAGACTACTGAAAATGAACTATAACTACGTAACTCGTCACTATCTTCAGTTCTTTATTTAGTCTTGTTACTTACTGAGTTGGTTGTACTCATTCTACACCATACACTTCATGTGCAGATCCAGGTATTTCTGGACACGGTGGGTGTTGATATCGTGCACAACTGATCTTTTGAGACTTCAAGGTAGCTGCCCGCGTTCGCAGTCCTTGTTTATCATTCCATATCTTTTTCTTTTATTGTATTTATATCTAGACTTTCATAGCCACTTCTTTTCTAGACTGGTGATGTATAGATACTCATGGGCTCAGTGACACCTTGATTTGGGAATTTTACGCATTTGTATTTTGGGTTTTTACCCCATTTATGAAAACTTTTATTATTTAAAACTATTTTGATTCATTTTGTGGTAATTTTTGGGAATATTTTGGAAATGTCGGCTTGCCTAGTATCATGTTAGGTGTCATCACGACAGGTTAGGGTTTTGGGTCGTGATACTTATTTGTCTTTCTAGAGCAGCTACTTATCAAGCAACATTCTTTTGTTATTACAGATGGTGTTAGCCCAAAGTTTCATAGACTAATTTTGATGATAACAAACCAACATAAGGGTTTAATCAAAGAATATTTACTTGTGGTAAATTTGTTTTATTAGTACAGGTTTATTGTGGAAAGCAGATGGAAGAATGATGGTTGATTTACGACAAAGTTGAGGAACAAATATATATAATGCACACTACTTTTATATAGGATATTATTGATATTTATTGAGATGATTTACCTTGCTGGAAGAAAGTTTCAAAATGTATCAAAGAAAATATGAAAAAAATTATAGAAGATCTTTAGAAGATTGGTACAAGAAAAATAAAGGAAAGAAACCAAAAGATTGAAGGAGATGACATGGAATATTTCAATAAGAAAATGTGCTACATTGATCAAAGAATATTGTATCTATCAAAAAGATGGATAATATCTCTATCACACCTCCTTTTTATCGCCCGAAAGGGGATAAGGGAGTTTTTCCACTTTAAGTGACATTATTCGAAATGGGATTATTTATTCAATTCAGAGTCGCCACTTGGAATATTTTAATTGGTATCCCAAGTCACCGGTTTATTTTAAATCCCAAATCGAGGAAATTCGACTTTCCTTTTGAAGTCTGCGAACCAGAAATTCTAAGTAAGGAATTCTGTTAACCCGGGAGAAGGTGTTAGGCATTCCCAAGTTCCATAGTTCTAACACGGTCGCTTAAACTATTAATAATTGTCCTATTATCCGATTTACTACACATTTTAACCTATTGTGCATTTAAAACGTTATCCAATTTTCAACGTTATTTAAAACATGCCTTGAACCACGCCACATGAAATGCACCCGCAATTCGCGACACGTTCTATTTAACGTTGTTAAGAATTAAAATTGGATCACATGAAATGCACACCCGGATTTAACAAAAGAGAATCAATTTAAATAGCACGTCTAAAGCAGCTACGAAATTCCAAATTAATAACAAAGTTTGCGAGGGCCGTGGAAAATTTAATTGATGGCACAATTCGATTTTCGAAGAGTTAGCATTAATTACACAAGGGCCATGAGTTATTTAATGAAAATGACACACCTCAAATTTTCTATAAAAGCTAACTAGTTTTGTGAGGTCCATGAGCTTAGGGGTTTTATTTGGCATGACACGCCTCAATTTATTACAAAAGGGCTTTCTAAGTTTAATTTTTGAGGGCCATAAATTGTACGTTTGGCTAATATGGCACACCTCAAACTAATTTTAAGAATCTAACTAATTAAGGAAGGTTTAAAGAAATTAGAATTACTTTTTAGGCTAATGTTCAAACTAAAACTAATAAAAATAAGGCTTTGTGTTAAAAAAACAATCACCACTTTGGTTATTTTAAAATTCAATCTGACAGCAAGCCCAATTGCTTTTGCAATGCAGCCGCATCCAAATAAGAAAGGACTTGGGCTCAAATATAAGCCCAAAGAAACCGCAGACCTCAAATCTCCCATTTTGAGAGGCCTCAAGTTTAAGCCCAAAACAGATCTTGAAATCAATGTAAAGGCATGAGACTGAAGTTCAAATCCCCATGAAAAAAGATAAGCTTGATCCTCAAGAGCCTTGGGCTCTAAATCGACTTTCCATGGTCCACACCCAACTATATTTGAACAATTCAAGCAAGGAAATCATAAAGTGCATTGTCTAGCTAAAATGCAATTATGCAGAGAAACAAAAATTGAAGTACTGCTCGTTGCAACAACAGAAATTAATCTCATAGTTCCTACACAATGACTTTTAACATAATTTTCTAAGCATTCAACTGGAATCAAAATACCTCAACATATTATTGAACTCATTCACGTACCAAATCAAACATATAAAAGAGGTAAAACCACAAGTCAATTAATTGTAACCTTTAAATGAATAACAACTTGAACCAAAACAATTAATTCCCAACAAAGAGAGTTTTTCACTTAACTTAAAGACTATGGAATTTAAACTTTCATTAAATTGTTCTCTAATGCAAGACAGTAGCAAAACACCTCATAAGCTCAAAAGTGCAACCAACTTGAATCCAAGAACTACATTATACTCCCAACAGAATCAAATAGAAAGAAACAACAGTAGCTTAACTTATACCATATCTATAACATGAGAGAGTTAATACAACATGCATAAGATCAAACTATTACAAATTACTAAAAAGGGAAGCAACAAGGACAGTAAAATTCAGAGAAGCTTGTATTCAGTCATGTTTCACATTTGAAATCACAAATTCAACCTTCAACATGTTGTTCATAGTTTGAAGAAATACCTGGAAATTAAAGAGAAAAATAAAGAGAATGAGGAATTAGCAGCAGCAGCAGAACATCAATGTAACAGTGCCAAAATCAGCAGCTCAAACCAAAACTTTTAACTCCAAACTCAAAATATTTTTTCACCCAGCAATACCAAACAAAGCCCAGCTTCTTCAAACCAGTAGAGAACCCAAATGAACAACAACCTTTGGAGTCTCAAAACACTTTAATTAACTATGAAATTTTAAGGCAAATTTAAACCAATTTGGACCAAAGAAATGCAGGAATTTCAGTGTTTCTTCAAAGTTTTCCAAAAAACCAGCCGTTTCTCTTTATTAGTATTTTTTTATCTCTGAAATTCTCACTTGGAGGTGAAGAAACAAGCCTTTATAGTGAAGTTTTAGGGCAACAGAAATAAGTTCAGTTTTTGCCCTTTTACTCCTTTTTGAATTTTCATTTTTGCTCCTATGTCCTTAATTTAAAATCAGTTTTCTAAGTCAGTCCCAATCCCACCTTCTAGGAAGCTTTCCCCGTCAGTTATACAAGATTCCTCAACCTAAAATTTCTAAATTAACCCTTGAACCCCCTGTTTTTACTTCAGGAACCAAACGGGTCAAATTGACCCAAGGTTAAACTGACATGGGTCTGCAAAACCTGGGCTAATCCCTTTTCCCCTTGGGCTTCTGCTTTAACAGAGCCTCAATTAAAAATTAAAAACTAAAAACCCACAACTGTTAACTTACAAAGTCATAAGGACTTAAAAAATCTTGGGCCTAAAGAGGAAATAGAGGCAAAACTACATTTGAACACAATCAAACAACAAACAAAAACATGCTAATTAAAGAAACAAGTTTTAAAAAAAAACTAACATGCATACAAAATGACTTGAAGAACTAGAAAAATAAGAAAGAATAAGAAAGAAAAGAAGGAAGAAGAAGAAAACGAGAGGAGGAATAAAAAATGAAAAATGAAGAAAAGAGAAGCAACAGAAAAAGGAAAAATACCTAAAAAGAAACTGTTGGACAGAGGAATTGAAAAATCTTCACACCTTTGAATTTCGGCCGAGATTGATATTAATCGTGTGTTCTTGTTAAGAACACACGAATAAAATCAGTCTTGACCCCAATCCTTTACTGAACCTCGACGATTTGGGGAGATTTGGGTTTTAGGGTTTGGCTCTTGAACTTAGATCTAAAATTCAAAGAGATGTAGGGGGATTTGAGGGCAAGTGTTTCAGGATTTAGGAAGAAGAAGGGCTGGGGATTATATGGTGTTAATTTGGGGGTGATTGGAGGTGGCGCCGCCGGCCAGCGAGTGGAGAATTTAAGGACGGCGCTAGGGTTTAGGTGTTCTCTGATGAGGGAGATGAGGAGTGAGGAGTGAGGAGATGAACCGAGGGGGTCAAGGATTCGGACAGTTATATATTAAAAGGGACCCCAGTTCCGGATCGTTCGATCGAGTGAGATCAACGGTCCTGATTGGGGTAATTGAAACGTGGTCATTTTGGTAAATGACGGGGTTGGATCGGGTATAACGTGGGTCTGGTCCGGTTTGAGGTGGGTAAAGGGTGAAAATCGTTTGGGCCTGGGGAATTTTTAATTAAAATGGCCCAAACATCCGAACTCCTAATTTCCTTTTTCTTTTTCTTTCAATTTCAACAATTCTTTTTTCTTTTTAAATTAAATAAAAACCTAAATTAATTCCTAGACCAAATTATCCTACCAAATTAGAATAATTACTTAAAATAATATTTACAACAACTAATTAATTACCAACTAAAATAAAACTACAAAATTCGAAGCTAAAAGGTAAAATGCAAAAATGAGTTATTTTTGTATTGTTTTTCTATTTTTTTCAAACAAATTAATTTACTAATTAATCTAAAATGTAAAATTAAGCCCTAAATGTAAATGCAATGTATTTTTATATTTTTTATGAATTAGATAAAATTAAACATGCACAAAAATACAAATAATCAGAAAAATTCTACTATAAATCATAAAATAACAAATAATTAAAAGAAAAATCTGATTCTTTGGAATTCTGTAGGAGTAATTCGTGTGAGGCAAAAATCTCGTGCTCACAATCTCTAGTGGTACCACCCTATATAGACTATGGGGGAAATTAATAGCAAGGCCAAAGAAGACTTGGAAAACCTTCCAGTACTCATTCTTTGAAGGAAAGAAAATTTTTCTCAAATTAAGGGAATGCCAAATTCATATAGTGCACAAGAAAAGTTATTTACAAAGAAATCTCAAATATGGTCACAGTCTAGAAGTGATTAGCACAAAATGTTGGAAAGAAGCCAAATCAAGAGGAAGAAGGACAAGATCAATGGGTGAATCAAGACACTGGGAAAATAACATAAAGATCCTGCAAGGGACGAAAGTAAAAGGCAAATTCAAATAGGTGATCTTGCACAAAAGGAAAGAAGATAGCTAATATTCTAAGAAGGATATTCTGCAAGTTCCTACATAGGCATGAATAAAGGAGATGTCAGTGTTGAGTTATAAAAGGAATGAGATTAATTATTAAAAAATCATTTCTTAAATCAAGATTCTCTCTTAATGGGATAAAGAAGTCCAAGTCCAAGCATGGTAAGCATCGTCAAAGGTTTGCCATCTAATACAGAGGAGATTTGCTTTCAAGTACACTTTGAATCAATCAATTTATGGCAAGGGAATTAATGATGCTACTGCTACAAAAGGAATTTCATTCGACGATCAAATCTCAAAAAGGAACCAAGCACTTCAACTATGAGGAAAATCAGAATTCATATCAAGGAAGATTTACAACAAATATGAACAGATGATACTGGCAGCAAGAGGAACGATTATTTAAAGAAGTTCTGAAGACATTTCTCAGTACCAGCATCGCAGACAACTTTCTTACTCTTTCTACACCTTAGTCAAACACTGTATTCTTAAGTTTACAAGTGTCATAAAAGACAAAGAGAAAGGGGAAAATACTGAGAGGTTGTGTCATTATTCGTTTCTTTGGTGAGCGAGTAAAAATCAAAGTGTCGTTTTTGGTGAGTGAGTGAAAACCAATCTTATACATTATTGGTGAGCGTGTCAAAACCAACTCGTATTTTTTGTTGGTGAGAAAGTGAAAACCAACCTTGTCAACGTTGGTGGCGATCGCTGAAAACTACAAAGGCTGTACTCAATTGTATTTATGAAAAGATCTAAAATATAATACTCTTGCAACACAAAAGGACTGAATTAGGTTACCACATTAGTTCCGAACCAGTAAAAAAATTTCTAGTGCCATTTACTTTATCGCTCTCATATTATATTATGTTCCTTTATTGTTTGTTGTGATTTACACTTGTTTAAATCAAAAGAACTAAACGTTATGTGTAGGCTATCTCCGTATCAGTCGACTAAGTCTAAATATAGTCTACCAATTTTTAATAGGCATACAATTCACCCCTCCCCTCTTGTACTTTTAATTGGGATCAGAACAGGTCTCACATCTTTATTTTTGCTTAACAACAAGTGAGAAAATATCCATGGCAGGTCATCAAATTACTGGAACCGTACTTCAACAGAGATACTCAACAAGAAGGCCATCGTATTTCAATAGTCAATACTATAGCCATTGGAAAGAAATAATAATAAAGGTTTATGTTAAATCCATAGATTATCGAGCCTGCCTAGTTATTCAGAATGGACCAAGGCCTATTCGGAACAACAGTGATGGAAAGAATCTTGTAAAAGGGGCATCCATATTTGACTATACAAAAGAATAGTTGGATATTATGCAAACAAATGCTAGAGCAATAACATGTTCTATTGTGCGATTAGTGAAGAAGAATATAAGAAAATATCCACCTGTGAGACTGCTAAAGCTATATGGGAGAGATTGGAAAATATCCATGAGAACACCAACAAAGTTAAGGAAATTGAATCCAAGTCCACTCTTGAAGAATATGAAAATGGTGAAGATCGTGAAGACTTGGCCATGATACCCAGGATGAGAAAAAAGAAAAGTTGAAACAAGCTGAATAGAAAATCTCAATCCATCCAGAATCATCAAAAGAATCACAAGAATAAGATTCAACAACAAGACAACATATGCTGCTACAAATGTGGTAAACTTGGACATATGAAATTAAAATGTCTTAACCTCAAGAAGAAGAATCATAGAATCTCAACTTGGAGCGATAAGGATGATCAAGAATAAATGACAAACATATGTCTCAAGGAAAGAGGAAAACCTGACGAGGTGTGCTTTAATACTTTTCTAGATTGTGAACTCAAGAAAAAGAATCACAAATCTTGGAGCGACGAGGATGAATCTGAAGAATAAAATGATCACGAAAGAAGGAAGAACCTATGTTTCATGGCAATGGGAGAAATTGACAAGGTATGTCCTACTCCTATTACGTATTGTGATTAATATGATGAATGCCAGGAAAATATTGAATTGGTTCTCAACAATCTTGAGAAAGGTCTTAATGAATATAATAAGTTTAGGAAAGAGAAGAAGAATTGGAGATCCAACTTGAAGAATATAACAAGTTGAGAAATAAAAAGAAAGACTGAGATATTCAGCTTGAAGAAAATCTGGTGAAGAACAACTTACTTCAAGAAGATAATTTTGAGCTTCGCAAACAAATAACCAGCTTTCACAAATCCTCTGGCCCCTACTTTGATCGATCAAAGTCAACTCTCAACTTTAACAGCTATAAGTCAACTGAAAAGGGATTTACTAGTAGACGTTCTATTTCAAACAAGTTGATTAAGGGAAGTTTCAAGTAAACTAATGTGGTATCTACAGGTAAACACTCTTCTTCTCATATTATATGCCACTATTGTGGCAATTCTGGACATAAAGTATTGCATGCAATTATGCCAAAAGTCATATTAGATCAAAATATATTTGGAGAACTAAATAGATACATGCATCTCCAATTACACTAGCTACTAACCATAAAGGACCCAAAAAGATTTGGGTACCAAAAATAAATTAATTTATTTTGCAGGAATCCTGAGTCCAGCCATAAAAAGGGATAAATGACATTTGCATAATGATTGGTCAAGGCACATGATTAAAGATGCTTCAAAGTTCATACATACTACTATTATGTTTGGTGTTAATCTTATCATTGACTTAGAGATTTTGATTAGCATGAATTTATTTCTTGCATGAACCATGTCATTTGTATAAGCGTTACAATAAGCAAGCATACATGCATTCCTTTCATGTAATTATGAGCTTAAGATAATTTGTGAAGAGAATTACTTCTTATATTCATTCTCTTGGTGAAAGTTCCAATTCTTCATTCAAATTTGAGAAGGTTGTTTAACTTTGATGCCTCGGTAACTTGTGCAAGTGGAGATACTCAGCTATTCCTAAGACTCCAAAGCTTGGAAGGTACATGAATATGTTTCTATTGATGATTATCCTTACTTTTGCATATGTCATATTTTTTAATAAGAAAATGACGCATTTGCAGTGATCATCGATGCGAGTTTTAATAGTATTTGTTTGACATTTTCTTGCAACAAGCATGATCTTTCACATATTTAGTTTGGCGCCTGAATTGAATGCAAAGTTGAAAAGAAAGAATCATTTTTGCATAAATTGTCATCATTGGCTTATATGTGCTTTAATATTTTTTCATTGGATCTTATCTTGAATGAAATTCTGGCTGAGCTATGAGAAGGAAGAAAAATCAATTTTTGGTTATCTTATTTCCTTTGGTTGCAACAATCTTGGTAAGATTCTTGGTATATTCCTTATTCATTACTACTCACGATTATATGAAATTTAGAACATTAATTATAGAGAAATCTCAACGTGCGCGTTTTCCTTATACTACTACTTTTCTAAGCAAATTACATGAAGAAGCATTAAGCGATGAATGATAGCAGTGCAAGATTTGTTGAACAATGCTCAAGAATCAATAGTATGGAAATCTATTACCAAGCAAAGGAACTGCAATATGGATATCTAACAAGAAGCTTGATGAGAATGGCAAGGTTGTAAGAAACAATGGTAGATTTGTCACCCAAGGTTTCATACAACAAGAAGGTTTGCCTTAGAATTTTCTGTTTCGATGTGCTCTTTGCAAAAAAAAAATTTAAATAAAAAATTATGGAGTATCTATTTATGTCACAACCCAAAATCCAACTAGTCGTGATAGCACCTAACCCAACTCAATTAAAAACTATCCAATTTAAGGAGATTTATTAAGAAAAGAAATAATAATACAACTGCTTTTATACAAGAAATTCCCCAAGGACTGGTAGTACAAATCACGAGCTTCTAAGATTAGAATTTACAAAGCTCGTATGAAATAAATACATCATTTATTCAAAATGTATATAAACAGATTTTTATGAATTTAAGGCTACCATGAACAAAAGGCAGCTACAACCGGAACGCAGGTACGTCTTCAATTCCAACTCCCGTCGAACACACCAATATCAGCATCCAACATCTGAAGGCAAGGTGCAGAAGTGTAGTATGAGTACAACCGATCCCATGTATTCAATAACTAACAAACCTAATCTTAGGTTGAAAGTAGTGACGAGCTGGGGTATAGGTCGGAGTCCAGCACCAATAACCAACAACATTTCATAATAACAAAATGACAGTAATGAAAGAAGTAACTCGGAGATAAAATGCTCAGCTCATTCGTAGTTCTAGAAAATAGGTCTGCTTTTCAAGTAAATTAGTGCAAATCCAAATCTTTTACTGAAATCGCCAAAAATATGAGCAAGTTTGAAAACTATAATTCCCCCCCCCCCAAAAAAAAAAAACTTTCAACAGGTAAATGTTTCATTTTCAAATGGAATGAGGAAAATACATCTCTATGCCTATATGTCAACATGTGTGAGAAGTCATAAATGATGTGATACCGTACAACATGAGGAAAATGCATCTCTATGCATGTATGTCATGTGTGCATGTCAATGCAATATATCTCAGAGATGAACTCATGTACTCACGCTCTCAGAGTACTCAATCTCACTATCTCACACTTTTCACTTATCATGCTCAATCACTCTACATACTCAGTCACTCAGTACTGTATATGGCCAATCCAGTCCAGGGAAGATCCATCCCGAATATATGCATAACAACTGCGAGTAAGTTACTCAGTACTGTATAAGGCCAATCCAGCCCGAGGAAGATACATCCCCAAATATAAATACTTCGGGCAAGATCCATGCCCAGGGAAGATCTATCCCTCAATATAAATCAACCGCGCTCAGTAGGGGTGTGTGCAGACTCTGGAGGGGCTTCTTCAGCCCAAGCGCTATATCAAGCAAATCATGGCATAAATCAATGATACATGCTGCAGCGTGTAGCCCGATCTCATAAATATATATAGTCATAAGGCTCATTGCGGCGTGCAACCCGATCCACACACACACATACACACACACACACACACACACATATATATAGCCATAAGGCTCGTTGCGGCATGCAACCCAATCCACATATATACATATACCACTCACAGCTCAGGCTCTCGGCCTCACTCAGTCATCAATCTCTCCAGTCTCTCAAGCTCACAATGCCACGAAACTAGCCCAAAATGATGATATGATGTGTCAATAAATAGCAACAAAGACTGACATATGATATGAAGTGAATGAACATGACTGAGTATGAAATTTCAATTTAAAAAAATAGTTCAACAGTAATATGACCTCGGTGGGTCCCAACAGAATAAGTATGTAGCCTAGACATGGTTTCTAAAATGGATCACAGCTCGATTATTCTAGTACGTTGAGATTTCATGGTTATAGATAAGATTAGGTAACTACATAGTATCACAAGAATAATGGAGTCACAATTCACACAGTGCACGCCCACACGCCCGTCACCTAGCATGTGCGTCACCTCAACACCAAACACATATACCATAATTCGGGGTTTCATACCCTCAGCACCAAGTTTAGAACTATTACTTACCTCGAACAAGCCAAATCCAATACCCCAACAAGCCAAACAATGCTCCAAAAATGCCATCTCGCACGTACCAACCTCGAACGACTTGAAACTAGCCAAAAGCAACTCAAATACATCAAATAATGCTAAAGGAAACAAACCCAATCGATAAAGGTAGAGCCTTTAATCAAAATCTCAAAATTGACCAAAACGTCAAACTCGGGCCCGCACCTTGGAACCTGACAAATTCATAAAATTCGACAACCCATTCGATTACTAGATCAACAATACTAGTTTCACTCAAATCCGACTCTGAATCGATGTTCAAAATGCAAAAACTCAATCTATAAAACTTTAGGCTAAAACCCTCAATTGCCTCTTTAAAATTCATCAACCAATTAACCAAAATGATGAAAGATTCATGAAATAATATCAAAACCAAGTGTAGAACACTTACCTCAATACTTGTGATGAAAGTTGTTTCAAAAGTCGCCTCAATCCAAGTCCCACATCTCAAAATATGATAAAAGAACCAAAACCTCAATTTTATAGCTTCTGCCAAAAAGTGCTCGCTTTTGCGAAGAAAATAGCCGCTTCTGCGGCGTCGCATCTGCAAAAACATCACGCTTCTGTGACCACAACTAACCAGTCAACTCCTCACACCTGCAGAACAATTTCCGCTTCTGCGACATCGCAGGTGCGAGCTCCCCTTCGCTCCTGTGCAAGACCCTGCTTCTGTGCCTAAATGATTCGCTTCTGCGCACATGCAAGTGCGCCTATTCCTTCGCATCTGCGATGATCCCCAGCTGAGCTTGTTTACGCTCCCATGACCAATTGTCCACATCTGTGGACCTACATCTGCATCCGCTCTTCCACAGATGCGGAAACACTAGAAACAACATATTTTTAGCAATGCAACATGAAACGAAAATGATCTAAACCTCGTCCGAAATGCACCTCGGCCACTTGGGACCCCGTCCAAATATACCAACAAGTCCCATAACATAATACGGACCTACTCAAGGCCTCAAATCACACATAACAACATCAAAACGATGAATCATACCTCAATCCGAACTTGAATGAACTTTGAATCTTTAACTTCCAAAACTCGTGCGGAAACATATTAAATCAATCTGGAATGAACTCAAATTTTGTACACAAGCCCCAAATGATATAACGTAGCTATTCAAAGTCCCAGAACCACAATCTGAACCCGATATCGTCAAAGTCAACTCTCAATCAAACTTATGAACTTTCCAAACCTTCAAATTTCCAATTTTCGCCAATTTATGCCGAACCTTCTAGAAACACCCAATGCAAATTCGGGCATACGACCAAGTCCAAAATCACCATTCGGACCTAAGAGAACCATCAAAACTCTGTTTCGAGGTCAAATTCACAAAAGTCAAACGTGGTCAGCTCTTCCAACTTAAAGCTTAAACCATAAAATTCATTCTTCCAAATCGATTCTGAATAACCTGAAAACCAAACCGACGAGTCACATAATTCATAATACATCATACGGAGCTACTCATGCCCGTTAACTACCGAGCAAAGGGCAAATGCTCAAAACGACCGGTCGTGTCATTACATCTTCCCCCACTTAAACATACGTTCGTCCTCGAACGTGCCCATAGTTGTTCCAACATCATCAAACCACCGTATAACCTTAACATGCACATAGAAGGGAGTGATCCCACGTCGACCTATTACATCTAGGCCCGACAACACAACATAACTGAAGATCATTACTTCAACTTTAGCCCGTAAACCACAGAATGCAATTCCAACATCTAAAATTTCTTATAAGACCTGAATCTCGCATCTACACACTGAATAAGTCCGAACTAGATGCATCAAGCCATAAACATAACCCAAGAAAAAATCACATGATGTACCACATAACTCAAATACCCATAGCAATAACTTTCGATCATAGTAGCTGCTCAAAGCAACCTAATACCGGTAATAAATCTCATATCAAACAAAACCTTATTCCAAAACCTTCGTATGCTGCCGACGATGAAAAAAACATGTAGAACTCATAACCATTCATCAGATCAACAAGTCTAAGAGCCCTCTCTCCTTTGACAAGAACTACAACCAAATTCTAAGCCTATCAGCAACATTATCCTTTCAAACTTACCGCAATCGAATCTGATAGCACCCATCCCAGATCCGACAACCTCATCTTATCAAATACCAGCTACTCTACTAACATGTCACACCAATACTACCCAGAGCTAACAATAATTCAACTGTACTCAAACATGGAAAAATGACTCAAACGAAAAAACTATATCGTAAGTTCAACAAGTACCCAAGATGCATGACCATAACCAGGGAGAAACAACTAACAGAATACCATAGTTTGGAAAGAACATAATCAATGCACAATCACTCATTCAACACCCTAATACACATCTCGCTGAAATTCCGTTATAAGGCCCAAATAGAAACCGCACCAGGTGTGCATATGACCAACGAATTCTAACCCCTCGTGAAATAGAAGGGTAACTCATAGAACATATCAGAGCACGAGTAAGCTCAGCTCTAACAGAACGGCACATCCCTCAATAATAGCAGTACGAAGTCATTCAATTCGACCCAGTGTAGAATACACATCCTCATTAGGCCTACCAATGTTCTTCCAGATCAATTCTAGTCATCCACAAATAGATAAATAACCCTCCAAAAGCCACAATGACTGAATCATAACACATACTATCATCTGGCTAGCTTTGGACACAACTTCACAGTCCACAACCATGGAACAATCTGCTTCTGAGAACTCCCAGTCTCCATATTCATAAAACACACGAATCACCATATCTGTACCCAACTCTAGTGCCCGAATGTCTAACAAATCTCTCATACACGATCATCTCACAAGGAATACTTCTATAATTCTTCCGTGCCACATAGCAAGATCAGAATATCAGCATTCGATCAACTAGGCGAACACCGCAATACCAATGAAGCATCTGTAAGTCAAAACACAATGCGACTTCTGAAATGTGCACCCTTCTGAGGCAATACCAAGTGGTAATAGCATTCATCTAGACATCTGAAACTGTCCATGTTGTCTAAGAATTCATGACCTTCCCTTCAAAACTGAACTATGACCTTGCACATACAAATCTCAATCCTACACAACATACCGCATCTATTATGCCATCATATGAAAAGTACGAGAATCTCATAATCAACCCTGAGTCACAAGTAGAATACATATCCGATAATCTAGGAACATTCAATTTGCTCCCATCCAGTAGAAATTTACAATACTCAACATGCTCCTCACGCCGATAGGAAATATCCACCTCAAATCATGGTAGAAATCACCAAAAACTCTTTAGAATCAATTTGTACATAACCAAGTTATCTGAACCAAATCCCTCTAACTCAACCAAGCTACGCAGGTCATCAAAACCCAAGAGCATTACCACGAAACACCTGTAGAGACTCACCCCCTCATAAGTACCCAAAGAATCGATCATACCCATTACTGTGCTGATCCAACCTAATATCAAGTTGTCCTATTTCTCCGAGTTCCTTTCGAATTACCCTCAAGTTGATACTTCTCCTTGTCAGAACACCATGTTTCTCAACCAAAACTCACCCCACGTGATCCTAGAATAAAACCACTTTTCTCTAAGGCCCATAAGCTACAGAATTCTCTCTTAACCACCCCAAGCACCACAATCGATACACCCACTTTGAAGAAACCTTATGTGAACCTAAAACTATTTCCTTCACCTCCTTGATACTGAAGTGTATAATCCACAATGATATAGAAATGTCGTAAGTCTCGACACCATCCAACTTAAACCTTATATTCTATCCATATACAAATTCGCAAAATTCTCAATTGCTACATATAAATCTTGAATCCATTAGAACTTTCCTGAGAGCCGTCCACTCTACTTAAATCTTATTGCACCGATCAAACAGGCCGAACGACCTGTGCCCCAGCAGCACGACAACACCCAAAGAAGTAATCCCACATTAATGCGACCGAGTAAAGTCTTACTCCATGCCACTACATCTTCCACCACAATAACAACTCAATCTTTCCATGGTTCCCATATACCCATAAAGTATAATATAACCCATATCCAGAAATTCCTTTACTCGAGTCATCCTCGATCTCAACCTCTGAAAATCATAACTGATTCACAAGTATGCCTCAAACCAAAACCATTTGTCACGACCCAAGTTCTCCCTCCGTGAATTTTCGTGACATCACCTAGTCTCTACGACTAGGTAAAGCCTAATATTGCAGAAATGAAATAAAACACAAAGATAACAGCTAACGAATATAATTATAAGCAGAAACGATGCCACTCAGAATATACAATAATCACTTTTCCCAAAACTCGGAATGTCGCAAAGTCACAAGCTTCAAAGAGTTTCTAATTGCTCTATACATTTATGTCTGAAGAAAACAAGGGGAAATTAACACAAGGGATAGAACGGGACTCTGAGATTTGCGGACGCATGTAGATATACCTTGAAGTCTCCGAAAATAGCAACCACACAGCTAGACTCGAGGCTGATAGCTAGTATTTAGATCTGCACACGAAAAATATGTGTAGGAAAGGGTATGAGTACACCACAACAGTACCCAATAAGTGCCAAGACTAACCTCGATCGAGTAGTGACGAGATCAGGTCAGGGCCCTACTAGTATAAATATAATAAAATTTAACAGAAAGAAATATCGCAGTAAAAATAAATGCTGAAATTTAACCAGAAAATAAGCATAGAAGAATAACAACTCAGAACACAAGGGTAACAATAGGAAATCTCCTTGTATACCATCCCGTAGTTCCAAACATAAATGTGCAGGGGGATCTCCCAGAATACCGTTCCGTAGTCCCAAAATAAATATGCAGTGCTGAGGGATCTCCCGGAATACCGTTCCATAGTCCCAAAGTAAATATGCAATATATGGGGATCTCCCAAAATACCGTTCCATAGTCCCAAAGTAAATATACACCTCAACCAATATAAACAACAGTTACAACACCAAAACCTACAGTTTAGACTAAGTTCAAATCAAAGGAAACACAAGTAATTTCACTAAACATGCTGCACAGAGTTCAAATAGACAGTTAAAAACACATAGGCATGCTTTTCTAATCTAAACGGGATAGTATATATGCTAGAGTAGTTCAAACATGGAGAAAACAAGTTATGACTAAGTGAAAAATTGAGTTTTGCCACAAATAGCCCATGTACGTACTCGTCACCTCAGGTACACGGCGCTCATATATCAAACAATACCAAATCCTAAGGGGAGTTCCCCCCACAAAGTTAGGCAAGCCACTTACCTCGAACCAAGCTAAATTAAATCTGAAACAATGCTCTTTTCGCGAATATTCGGCTCTGGATGGCCCAAATCTAGCCAAATCAATTACATAACGTAAATATAGCTACAAGCAACTAAATTTAGCTAATGAAATCAAAAGTAAGGCAAGAAAATAGAAAAACGCCCAAAAAGCCTCCCCTAGCCCACGTCTCAAAATCTGGTAAAAGTCACAAGTTATGAACACCCATTCACTCACGAGTCTAACCATACCAAATTTAGTCAAATCCGATACCAAAATCTTGATCAAAACTCCAAAATTCGGCCTAAGAACTTTTCTCAATTTTCCCAATTTTCCACCCGAAATCCAAAATTAAATAATGAAATCAAGTATAGATTAGTGGGATATAATCATAAAGGAGTTAGGAATCATTACCCAAAAACTTCCTCCGAAAATCTCTCCAAATTTTGCTTTTTACCGAGCTTTTTTTGTGTTATGAACTCAAACCCTCGTTTTTTTGAACTTTAAATCTGCCTAGGTACGCCCTTCTTCGTGAGCGCGACCACCACCTCGCATTCGCGTTGAACAAAAGTCCACTGCTCAATTTTTCCTCCTTCATGAACGCGAGTTCCCTCTCATGAAATCATAGCTTCAGTTGCCAGGACCTTCGCAAACGCGACCCCTTATTCGCAAACGCGAAGAGCAAATTGCTAAGGTTCCAGCTGTTCCATTTTCTCTGTGCAAACTGATGCCATTCACATGTTCATGATACACTGAAGTCTAAACCTTCGCGAACACGTCCCCTTATTCGCGAACGTGAGGAGCAATTTCTTCTCCTGCCCCAACTCTTCTTTGCGAATGCAGGCTTCTCCTCGTGAATGTGAAGAACAAATCTCTACAACAAAAACCAGGAAAAATCTGCTATCCTTTTAAGTCAAAAAAAAACCCCGTTGAGCATCCAAAACACACCTGAAGACCCCGGGACCTCAACCAAACATACCAAACAATACTAAAACACCATACAAACTTAGTCGAACCCTGAAATCACATCATATAATGCTAAAATCATGAATCACCCTCCAATCCAAACTTTAAAAACTTAAAACTTCAAAATTCTACAACCAATTTCTGAAACCAACCAAACCACGTCCGATTGATCCCAAATTTTGCACATAAGTCATGTTTAACACTACAAACCTACTCCAACTTTTGGAATCAGATTCTAACCCCGATATCATAAATTCCACTATTGGTCCAAAACTCCAAAAATTTAACTTTCGCCATTTCAAGCCTAAATGAGCTACGGACCTCCAAATACAATCCGGACATGCCCCTAAGCCCAAAATCACCCAATGGAGCTAACGGAATTCCATTCCAGAACCATCTTCATACAGTTCAGACAACGGTCCAAATTCTAAGACTTAAGCTCTCATTTAGGGACTAAGTGCCCCAAAACACTCCGAAACTTAAAACGAATCTTCCCAGGAAGTCACAATAGTAGAAATAGACATGAGGAAAATAGTTAATAGGGGATCGGAGCTCTGACTCTCAAAACGACCAGCCTGGTCGTTACACCATTACTACACATAATCGTGCAATCAACTCATCGTTAGTAGATTCCCCTACTTGGCTCAAAGCCATGGAATAAAACATTTGATAACTTATAATAACCATACCCCATTACTACCATAATATCACAGTGAGATTCAAATAAATCCTTCACAAGCTCATGTAACACAAACCATCTAATGCCTCAAATCACTTGAAAATCTCGCATTCATGCTCGTGACGGTCAGGTCAACTATTACAATTGATCCAAACTCAAATCGCACAAGTATAACCCACTGGTAGATAAGAAAGGGCTCATGAAACAGCATAAAAATCACACATCCATAGATTACCTCGTAGGTTATAACCCACCTGCTTAGCCTCAACTGACATCTCTTCATACCCTTTCACAACCACAACTACTATGCAATCACTAATCTTCCCGAGTCTAAACCCATCAATAAGCCCATGAGAATCTAATTCGTTCCATAATTAAGCAACACGAAAGATCCTTCAATACACTCATAACTTGAGACTATATGTCACATCAAACCATATGAGCATATCTCACAGTCACATCATACACATAACGTAGCCACCTACCCACTCATCGAGCCACAAATTTCACTCATAGGGACACTACTGGGCGTATAAGTCCAAAAATACGTGCTAACATAACCGAAATCTTTGTGTGTTGCTGTAGCAAAACCCGACCTCAAGTCCTCCGGAATGACCCTTCATCAGCACACAGAAATCACATCTTACACCTTATCCATGGAATCATAAGACGCCGGTGTACGGCTGATACCGAGCGCTCGCATGTGCATATTAATGCGTGGAAGGAACTCAAAGATTTACGCTTCAAGCTGAATCAATGCCGCACGGTAAAGAAAGAAAGAATGGGAAGTTTATCTTAAATGCCTTGTAGCCTCTCAAAATAGGTATAGACATCATCATACCAATCCGCAAGACTCTACTAGATACTTGCCCATGACTTGTAGAACCTATTGACCTAAAGCTCTGATGCCAACTTGTCACGACCCAAAATCCAACTAGTCGTGATGCCACCTAACCCCAACCCGCTTGGTAAGCTAGTTAACAACTATCCAGTTCCAATGAAATTTAATAAGACAACTAAGTAAATAACATATCTGAATCTTATACATTTCCCCGAGGACTGGTAGTACAAATCATGAGCTTCTAAGATTAGAATTTACAAAGTTGTTATGGAATAAATACATCATATACTCAAAACGTACATAAATAGATTTTTATAAATCTAAGGTTACCATAAACAAGAGGCAGCCACAACCGGATCGCGGGTATATCTTCAAATCCAACTCCCCTCAAACACAACAGCAACAACATCTAACATATGCACGCAAGGTGCAGAAGTGTAGTAAAAGTACAACCGACCCCATGTACTCAATAAGTAATAAACCTAACCTTAGGTTGAAAGTAGTGACGAGCTGAAACAACGGTTGCATCCAATATCAATAGCCAACAGCAGTTTATAACAACGTAAAGCAAGTAACAAAAGATGTAACTCAGAGATAAAAAGCTCACGTTATTTATAGTTCCCAAAAATAGTTCCGCTTTTCAAGTATTTCAGTGAAAACCTAAATCTTACCGAAATTCCCAAAAATATGAGTAAACTTGAAAACTATTTTTTCCCCAAAAATCCTTTCAACAATAATTAAGATGTTTCATTTCAGATAGCGTGAGGAAAGTACATCCCTATGCCTACATGTCAAGATATAGATAAAACCATGAATGTCACCAAAGCCCGGTAGCAGAAGGAAAATGCATCTCTAAGAATGTATCTCAAGTACGCATATCAAATGCAATGCATCTCAGTGATGAACTCATGTACTCAAATTCTCAGAGTACTCTATCTAACATTTTCTCTCACCATGCTCAATATTCAGCATACTCAATCACTCAGCACTGTATAATACTCGTTGCAGCGTGCAGCTTGATCCACATATAGCCATAAGGTCCATTGCGGCATGCAACCCAATCCACAAATATATATATATATATATAGTCAACTGTGCTCATTGGGGTGTGTGCAGACTCCAGAAGGGCTCCTTTAGCCAAAGAGCTATAATTCACATGGACAACTCACGTGTTTCATGGATAACTCATGGGCTATAGTATCAATATTAGGATCCACACGGACAACTCACGTGTTGCACGGACAACTCACGTGTTGCACGGACAACTCATGTGTTATAGTATCAATATCCTAACAATCAGGCCCTCTGTCACGACCCAAACTGATGGGTCGCGACGGGTGCCTGAGTCCTACCTATCAAACACCCCTAAGAATGCGTCTAAGATATGAACCTGAATAATATCTGCTGCATAACAAAAATAACATATATGAAGGAAACCTGCCATCAAGGCATATGTACGTATACATGCAGAATACAATGGGTGAGCCGGCAAGGATGCTATAGATAACTATACATCCAAAACTGAAAGCCGACAAGGCCATATACAACCCAACTAGACATATTGTCCACAGACCTCTAACAGAAACATAACTGTACAAAGACGGGACTGATCCACATCATACCCATATATATATATATATATATATATATATATATACACAAACGTATCGTACCAAAATCAAAAGCAGCTTCGGATCTAATGGAACACGCCAACTCTCGCTGATCAGGGATCCTAAGAAGGGGGATCGTCAGCTTGCCTACTTGCACCTAGGGGCATGAAAAATAGGCCCTGTGAAATAGGGCGTCAGTACGAAAAATGTACCGAGTATGTAAGGCATGAAAATTTGTACGTAAAATACATAGATGAAACATGGAATAAAGAAACACATCTTTAAATATGAATGGCTTTGTAAATTCTAAAACATTTATAATGTCATGCACATGCGTATAAATATCGTGACATGCATAGGTATAGAAGTACATAATAACATCAAGCCATTAAGGGCATCCCATCATATCGTCTCGGCCACGGTGGGCAACATCATCAACATATACCAACTGATCAGGTGGTGGTGCATATATAACGCCGTAACCTTTTCCCATATCCCGGATACATATATTTACATATATACGCTTATATAACGCCATTTGGTCATGGGTCAATGCACATGTATAAATGGTGAAATGCATGAAAAATACGTAATAAATCTCAATATTCCTTCCGGATAAACTTTTTCAACTGCATATTATTCCGAGACCCATAAACAGAAGATAACAATAATTCTCATGGGGAATAAAAATATAGACACACCTGGTATTTCTATGAATAGAGTAATTTATGGAAACTGTGTGTTTGCTCGTTTCTTCTGTATAATTTGGACCATGCCAAAAGAAAGACGGGATGACCTTAACATACATATTCCTTGAATTATTTGAATGAAGTGAAGCTTCTGCTTCTGTGAAATATGTTGAAATGAGAGAACGACGCTTTTGCTTCTGAATTCGAACGAATTCTGCTTGGAAAAAAGACTTCTAATGTTTTCCTTAGCTTCTAACCTTTCAAATTAAGAAAGAAATACTTCTTGTTTTCTTTTTGAAAATGAGTAACGTCACTTTTTGTGTCCTTTGAATTATGAGTGATAACTTATGTGAGTCCACCAATACTGTAGAGTACCTGGTCCTCTATGCGACTGATACGTTGAATGCAGTAAAGACTGAATGTAAAGAAGGCAAGAGATTTTCTATGTGGAAAAATCCCACACAAGGGGATCAAAAAACCACGACCTACTCTTGTAGGCTTTTAAGTCAACTAACTTGTAATCTACCTATTACAAGCCACTTTGCAAACACCTTTTTGTAAAGACTTCAAACTAACTTATGATGCAACCACCACAAGCCACTCTCTAACTTTCCTAGTTATAGAGGATTTAACTTATGACTATTCCTAGTCACAACATAAACTCTAAAGTTTACGAATTTGGTTTGTTCCTAAGACAACGCTTTTGAGAAAGCAAACTAGGAATTACAATGTAGAACAATTAACAAGATTACAACTCAACTATGGATGTACATAAGACTTGTTTAGAAACTGATCCTAAGTGGAGTTATCTTCTTGTTCTTGACACACCAGTAACTTCAATGCTGGATGAATGCTTTTTCTTCTTGAGAGAATATCACTGAATGCACAAGTGATGGTGTGTCTTGCACCAGGTTGTTTTATCATAATAGATAGTGATGTCAACTCTTGGTGTACTTCTTCCCAGTGAGAAGTGACTGGTGCACTGTCTGCACAGCCACTTCTGGGCAGTTGCGTTCCAGTTGGATAGTGGACTTTGTACTTCTATCAGGACACACCAACGGACCAGGTCCTGGTTGTGTTCCTCTTCTATAACAGTTTCCCGATGATCACTTTTTTCTGCTATGTTCCAGCTATGCACTTGACCTGTATTTCTGTTAGAGAACCCTAAGGGACCAGGTCACCATGTCCCTGTTGTGTCTCTCTCTATGGTCGTTCGTCCATTTGCTGACAAGTTCATATGTAATGTATCTTGTGGAACAGATTCTCTATTTGGTTCTACATAATAAGTTTGTTAGATCATCAAAACATAGAAAGCATAAGGCTAAGACATTAAAAACTCATCAATTTTTCCCTTTTTGATGATAACAACTTGGGCATGGAAAGCAGTTGTTTGGATCAGAATTGACCAGATGAGATACCAGTTCCCCCTTAATCTTAGATCTCCCTCCTTGTCATTTTTAGTTCCCCCTCAATCTCAGACCCTTCTTTTTTTTATCACAGGCATAATATTACCCAACAACAGCATTTGCTTCTTTTCCCCCTTTTGGCATCATTAAAAAGAACAGGTATGTCAAAGAGCACAAGTAGATAATAAGCATAAAGAAGTCTAACACAGCTAACTCATGCCACATATGTGCACACAACATGACAGAAAAGAGAATCCGAAGGAGCACAATATTGTACACGCAAAGAAAGGGGAGCTGTTTTATTAATGTTTACATTGTACTGAGCAATACAAGAGCAATAATGGTTAAGTTCAACATGCCATCACAAAAACAAGTAAACACAAGTAAAATAGCAGCCACAGGGAGTTGGAGCAAATATAGCTTGACACTAGGGAGGATCCTAGGGAGCACTAAAGGAAGGAGGCTTAGAGGAAGAGACAACAATGGTTTTGAGAACCAGGTCCAGTCTAGCATTTGCAGCCAGTTGTTCTTCAAGTAGTTGAGCCCGAAGTCTCTCGTTTTCCTTTCTCAATCAGGCAACCTCCTCATGTACAGAATCATGTCCCTTAACTTCTTGTCTAAGCTGAGTTTCCAATATAGCATTTGGAGCCATCAGCCTTCTTATTTCCTCAAAGGCTGTATTTTGAGCGTTTATCAGCTGAGAAATGGTCGAGATGCTTCCACCAACTTTTTCTATGCATTCACATTCTTCTAGAGTGGTCTTAGAGAAGGTCTGATTGCGTGTGCCCACTCTGGTATTTCCCAAGGGAACCTTATAAAATCTGAACACTTGAGTGAGGAGAAAGCTATACGGTAACCCATGATTGCCACCCTTAAAATTTGCCACCTTCTGCATATGATCTATCATGATTGCAGGCAAATTGATTAGTACAAACTCATCAAGTGCTTCCATCAGGACCAAATCTAATTTTGCAATGGAACGTCTCTCAGAGCGGGGTAAGAGTACTTTATTAACCAGTTCAAAGAGAAGCTAGTACTCAGGAAGCAATACCTTCTTATGGACCTGTTCCCCCTGTTGAATAGCTTACTCTTTCATGATAGCTCTCCGAAAGTTTATTCCACAGACGTCCTTAACTGAGGACACACCTTCACACAGAATTCTGAGAATTTTTCCCAATGTTGAAGTGTCGAGTGCAATATCTACCCCATTTACAAGCGCACAGATGTGATCCCCCTCAATAATGAAGAGAGAAGTGTAGAAGGTTTGCACTGCATCTTCGCACAACAGAGGCATGCTCCCTTCAAACAGGTGTTCCTATTGTTGAAATTCCACAATCTCCAGAATTTGTCTCATTCCTGCCATCTTCGAAATTGCTGGATCAAATGTTCGTCCCCACAACACTTTCTGAGTTCTTAATCTTTGCTGCATAGAACACCATCACAGGTCAAGGACCTTATTGAACCATGTTCCTTAACAGTTTCCCCTTTTTGTTTGCTAGTCTCTTTGGCAGACTTTCCTTTCCAGCTTGCTGCCCCCACAGTATTGTCCTCAGACACGGCTAGCTCTGCTTTACTCCATTTAGACTTGTTGATGTACTTCACGGATGACCCTTTCTGTTCCTCAACAGTTTTCTTAATCATCATAGACTGTTGCACTAAGGAACCAGGTTCCCTAGAAGTATCTTTGTCTATCTGGTTTACTGACACACTCTTGATAAAATCCTTTGGATTCATTTTCCTCTTTCTCCTTGTCTTGACACGCCTCTTACTTTTCTGCAATAAGGATTCAAAATTCTCTTGTTGTGGGGACCTGGTGATGGGTGATTTGGAAGAAGACTCCAAGATCTTGGAATGAACAGGAGGTGCAGGAGTGAGTTTGCATGGAAGTGAATCAGGTTCATCGAAAGGTTTTTCTGAGAATATCTCATGAGCCAAGGACTCGAGGAGTGTTGTGGTTCTTACATCTCCTAGGAATGGCATGTCTTCCCCTTGATACATAGAAGAGAGATATGCTCCTTCATTCATCAGACTCTTTGCAGATATAGCCATAATGTTATGAGTTTCTTCCTTTTCTGGTGACTCCTTGAGAGTCACTGAGTCCAACATGGAGGTGTTCACGTACTGGTCAGGATCATTCTCGAGGGCTTCTAATACTCGAGGAGTAAGACCTCCTGTGTGGCCTTTGATGAGATTGTAGGATTGACTAGACATAGGATTCTCAAAATAGTGATAAATAGGGTTTATCAGAAATGAAAAAACTGTAGAGGTGGAGGAGGAACCAGAAGTGTGTAAGGTGGTAGAAGGTGTGAAATAATGATTCTCAAGGAATGATTTCAAGGATAATAAAGAAGTGGGAACATTGTTAATGGCGAGGGAATGAGAAAATTGTTTGACCGCCACTAGATGAGTACTTAGTAGACAAGTAGAGAGAGAAAGAGATAGATGGGAAGAAGATTTTAGCTATACACGGGAGATGAAGGTTCATGACTTGCCTTGAGTGATAAAGAAAGTTTTATTGGACGAAGAACTAATGATGAATGGAGAGCGAAACAGGTTCTGAAAACGGAGGTAGGTTTGTGGGAAAGTATTACCATGTAGAGGGGATGAAACGATTTGACGGACAAGACATGACACACAGACGTTGAAAAGTAGGATGAAATGGCAGCTAAATTACAAAATATTTATATTTTTTTATATATTTTTTTGTTTAGAAATGGCATGCAAAATTAAGCACATTACTACTAACCTAAGATGCAGGAATCTGATGTTAGAGGAATCTTTTGAACAAAGTTTTAGCAGCTCCCCGCTTGCAGTTCATAACTGTACCTTTAGCTTTTATGATTGTCATGCATGTTTACCTACAACGGTATTGATGTGAGTTAGGCTTGGTCAGAAAACACTTTAACTACCTTTACCTGACGGTGTCTTACACAGTCAACAAATGGAGGATTAGGTTCTTCATTAGTTTCTTTTGTCCCTATCTTCACCTTGATTTATCTGAAATATTCTCTACTTGAGGCTTTGATACAGATATTTGGAGTTTGGTCTTCTGTTCTGCAATCCATTCCACCAATCAATCCCTTCTTCATATTGGCCCTCAGAAGAAGATTTCACCCTTCAATGTGTTTGCAATTTCTCTCCAGGTGCTGATGAGGTCATTTCGTTTTGCTTCATTGTCTCTCGAAAGATGAGGTATGCATCATGACGGGTGAACTTTGGTTTTCCAATTTGAGACAAAGGTTGGTTGAAGAGAGAAATATGGAGGTTAATTTGATTTCCCCACACTTTGTGTTCTGCTACTTGTGTAGTACCATGAGCTGCATCCTTACTTCTTCCTTCAACTTCAGTGGTAGCAAGTGACGTACCCGGTTCTTTATGAGATATGGAGGATGATGTTGTGTTGTCTTTTGCCATTTTCCTTCATCTTGCCTACTTTATCATCCTCCTGATTTGAAGCCTCAGATATTTCCTAGAGGTAGGATTGGTTCATCATATTAGTCCTCACGGTTTCTTTCTTGGCAAGGGAGAGTGTCTTGTTGAATACCACATGAGCATCTCCTGCCATTTAGTGTTTCCTTTGTTGGAGACCTTGTGACCTTGTTTTGTGGGTTGTTCCGCAGAAGGATTCCTTCACTGTTGTCAGGAACAAGGCATTTTCTTCCAATTGGCAGTTCCTGGTGAGTTGTTTTTTGATTTGGGAGGGACCTGGTTCGACACCTATTCTCAAAGTAGAGAGCAGTATTCATTCCTTTTGCCCAGAATTTCTTGGTGCTTCCATAGGCGATGAGCAAAATCCATGCAACATTTTCCAGTTCCATTCTTTCCTTCAGCTACGCCATGTTGTTGTGGAGTCCTTGGTGTAATTGTGCGTGATCCCTTCTCCCCCTCCTTCATCATTTTTGTGAACTCATGTCTAGGTGACGCTTGAGTTTGGAAGACCTCTGACCAGGTCTTGGAGGTGAGAAGTTTGCATATACCAATCCTCCATATTGTGGTTGCAACTTCACTCATCTCATACCGCTAGCTTGTGGAGATTAATGACTAGTAGGAGTGACTATACTTGTTACCCTCGTTCACTAAGACTACTTGGAGAGTTATCAGATTGGTGATTGCACCCTTTTTAGGCCATTCACATAGTGCCCGTTCCCACTCGAGTGCCAAAGGAACCTTTCTGCCTTTTCATACACTGAGAATGTACCGTTTACCTTCTTCTCAAGGATTCATTCCCTTCATGCAGGGCTTTCAATGAGAAGCAATTCATGATGTTTTCAGCTGCATGCTTTAGGCATCCACTGTCCATAGTCTATCCCAGCCTGCTTCCTCTCATTACTCCCTCGTCGTCTTTATCTTCTTCATCATCATTATCTGACTGAGCCATCAGCGCGAACAATGAATCGTACTTCATTGCTTCAGTTTCCACTACCATCATGGAACTATTTTCTGCATCTGATTCCCTTTCGGATTCACTTGAGGAGTCTCCCCAAGCAACAAGATCCTGCTTAACGATATTGTCTACAACACTTTTTCGATTGAATCTTTTCTCTGAAACAAAGTTCCTTTTTCCTGCTTTGTCAGGATTTTGCTTGTACTGCTCCTGTTTCATGAGTGTGCAGTCTTTGATGAAATGCCCTGACTTTCCACATCCATGACATAGATCGTTGTTCCTTATTTTACTTGAACTTCCCCACTTTGGTATGCCACCATTCTTCGAAGCATTTTTTGAAATCTCTTAGTAAGATAGGCCATGTTAGTATCTTCATCACTTGAATCACTCCTTTCAACCTTAAGCACCAGGTTCTTTTACTTGTTAGGCTTTTTTCTTTCATTGTCTTTCTTTCTTTTCATCTCGTATGTTTTCAAATTACCAATCAACTCATCCATGGTCAGAGTCTGTAGATCTTTAGCTTTAGTGATAGCATTTACCTTACTTTCCCAAGACCCAGGTAGAACACTGAGAATTTTCCTTACAAGCTTGTTTTTGGGAATGACATCTCCAAGTGAGTGAAGCTCATTTATGATGGAGGTGAATCTGGTGTGCATATCTTCTATGGACTCATCATCCTTCATCCTGAAGAGCTCATATTCAATGGTGAGCATGTCTATCTTTAATTGTTTGACCTGAGTTGTTCCTTCATGTGCAGTTTGTAAGGCTTCCTATATTTCTTTGGTAGTATCACAAGCTGATACTCTGTTGTACTCATCAGGTCCTATGCCACACATCAAGATTTTCTTGGCATGATAGTTCTTTTCTACAGCTTTTCTGTCAATGTCGTTGTACGCTCTTCTCCCTTTGGGCACCAATGGTCCTGTTTCTTCAAGTTTCTTCATGGGAACATGACGACCATCACAAATGATGTCCCACAACTCTGAATCTTCGGCCATCATGAAATCATGCATCCCAGTCTTCCACCAGTCGTAGTATTGATCATTGAATCTAGGAGGTCTATAGGTTGATTGTCCTTCTTCAAAGTTTGGTGGAGCAGCCATTTAGTATCCTTCTTAGGTGCTAGCCTGATAGGAGAACCTGCTCTAATACCAATTGATACGTAGTCCTCTATGAGACTGATACGTAGAATGTAGTAAAGACTGAATGTAAAGAAGGCAAGAGATTTTCTACATGGAAAAATCCCACACAAGGGGATCAAAAAACTACGACCTACTCTTGTAGGCTTTTAACTCAACTAACTTGTAATCTACCTATTACAAGCCACTTTGCAAACACCTTATTGCAAAGACTTCAAACTAACTTATGATGCAACCACCACAAGCCACTCTCTAACTTTCCTAGTTACAGAGGATTTAACTTTATGACTATTCCTAGTCACAACATAAACTCTAAAGTTTATGAATTTGGTTTGTTCCTAAGACAGCACTTCTGAGAAAGCAAACTAGGAATTACAATGTAGAACAATTAACAAGATTACAACTCAACTATGGATGTACATAAGAATTGTTTAGAAACTGATCCTTAGTGGAGTTATCTTCTTGTTCTTGACACACCAGCGACTTCAATGCCGGATGAATGCTTTTTCTTCTTGAGAGAATATCACTGAATGCATAAGTGTTGGTGTGTCTTGCACCAGGTTGTTTTATCACAAAAGATATCACAATAGATAGTGATGTCAACTCTTGGTGTACTTCTTCCCAGTGAGAAGTGATTTTTGCATTGTCTGTATAGCCACTTCTGGGCAGTTGCGTTCCAGCTGGATAGTGGACTTTGTACTTCTGTCAGTTCACACCAATGGACCAGGTCCTGGTTGTGTTCATCTTCTGTAACAGTTGCCCGATGGTCACTTTCTTCTACTACGTTCCAGCTGTGTACTTAACATGTACTTCTATCAGAGAACCCTAAGGGACCAGGTCACCAGGTCCCTGTTGTGTTTCTCTTTATTTCGTTCGTCCATTTGCTGACAAGTTCATATGATATGTATCCTGTGGAACAGATTCTCTATCTGGTTCTTCATAATAAGTTTGTTAGATCATCAAAACATAGGAAGCATAAGGCTAAGACATTGAAAACTCATCAATAAGACTTGTACATGTATCTTGCTTTTGGATAATTATCATTTCCTAGGTTGCCACATAGGTTATTTAATTGCTTAGTCACTTCATGTGGTAAGCTAGTGTTGCCACATGTCTTTGGAGTATAATTAATTAAGTTTTATCCACTAATTAATTAATCGGATAATGTCCTATTACCCGCATAATTTAAAAATTGCCACAAATTACTTAAAATTATTCTTATTTTTAATATACTTCATATATACTTTATACATTACACTACCGCGGTCATCTGGTACCTGGCTTGGTACTAGTTCATAACTATTAGGTATTATCGCTCGACCCATATTTTACTCTAAATTGGCCACTTTCAACGAAACTCATTTTCTTTAACTCGTGTACCCCTTTATCCTTCATAACACTTATTTAGCGCTTGTTATAAATAGCGTAAGTACGTTTACGTTAAGATGATCTCATCCCCGAGTCTACATCGATTACTGAAGACGAAGCTTTTAACGTACGAAAACGCGAGATGTAACATCCTTCCCCCCTTAGAAACATTCATCCTCGAATATTCAACTCCGCGTGATCTATATAACTTTGGCAAGGTTGCCTCTGTAACAACACCACTACCAACTCTCCCCGTAGAAGCTTAATAACCCAACACCACATAGGACCATAATTATGAATAACGATAATAGCCTCACATGAGCAACGACAATAATCAACATAAGAATTTATACACGTACCTTATGGTTATGACGTCTCAGTCAGGCCCTTCTATGGAGGAGGAAATAGGTAGGGATATCTAGACTTCATATTTTCCTCGGCCTCCCAAGTCATTTCTTCCACATTATTGTTCCTCCAAAGTACTTTCACGGAGGATACCTCCTTATTCCGCAGTTTGCGGGTTTGTCAGTCTAAGATGGCAACCGAAATTTCCTTGTAGGACAAGTCCTCTATAATATGTACATCATCCGTGGTCACCACTTGGGTAGGATCGCCAATGTACTTCCGTAACATAGAAATGTGAAAAACCGGATGGACAGACTCTAACTCCGAGGGCAATTCTAACTCATAAGCTACTTGGCCCACTCTTTGAATGATCCTATAAGGCCCAATATACCGTGGGCTAAGTTTTGCCTTTCTTGCCAAACCTCATCACACCTTTCATAGGTGACACCTTTAAGAATACCCAATCATCAACCCCAAACTCTAAATCTTGTCGTTGCACATCAGAGTATGACTTTTGATGACTCTGAGCTCTCAACAGTCGATCCTGGATAAATTTTACTTTTTCTATGGCCTGTTGAACTAGGTCTGGCCCATGTAATTCAGATTCTCCAACATCGAACCACCTATAGGCGACCTATACTTCCGTCCATTAAGAGATTCGTATGGAGCAATCTGAATACTGGAATGGTAACTATTATTATATGCAAACTCAATGAGCGGCAGATGATCGTCCCAACTACCTTTGAAGTTTATTACACAAGCTCGTAACACATCCTCCAATGTCTGAATAGTACGCTCAGCCTGTCCGTCTGTCTGGGGATGAAATGTCGTCTAAGACTTACTTGAGTCCCCAATCCTTTTTGGAAGGACCTCCAGAAGTTAGCTGTAAATTGAGCTCCTATATCCGAGATAATAGGTACAGGGACACCATGCAGTCATACTATCTCCTTAATATAAAGCATTGCATAATCCTCTGAGGAATATTTAGTTTTAACGGGAAGATTTTGGGCTGACTTTGTAAGCCTATCAATAATCACCCATATCGAATCAAACTTATGCTGGGTACGAGGTAAGCCTACAATGAAGTCCATATTGATTACTTCCCATTTCCAAGTCGAAATCTCCATAGACTGCAATAATCTACCAGGTTTTTGATGCTCAATCTTAACCTGCTGATAGTTAGGACACTGAGCAACAAATTCTGCTATATCCTTTTTCATTCCATCCCACCAATATACTTCCCTGATGTTATGATACATCTTTGTCGCTCCTGGATGGATAGAATAATGAGAATAGTGAGTTTCTCCCATAACCTACCGACGCAGCCCTGCAACATTAGGCACACATAATCGCCCTTGATATCTGAGGACCCCATCTTTTGTAATTTCAAACGGTGTTTTCTCCTTCTAAAGAGTGGTATCCCTATAATGAATTAGCACAAGATCCTCGTACTAGCGTTCCTTTACTTTAGTTACTAAAGAGGATGTTGATGTATCCTGAAGAGTAATTACAATATCACCTGAGTCCAGTATCCAAACTCCAAGACTAGCTAGCTGATGAACCTCATGGGCTATTCCTCTCTTTTCTGGCCGTAAATACGATAGGATACCCATAGATCTACGACTGAGGGCATCAGCTACTACGTTCGCCTTCCCCGGATGGTATAAAATATCAATGTCATAATCTTTAAGTAGCTCCAACATCTCCTTTGACGAAGATTCAATTCCTTTTGCTTGAAGATGTACTTGAGGCTCTTATGATCCGTATAGATATCAATATGAATGCCATACAAGTAGTGCCTCCATATCTTTAGTGCATGAATCACCGCAACTAACTCTAAATCGTGGGTAGGCTAGTTCTTCTCGTGTTTTCTTAGTTGTCTAGAAGCATAAGCCACAACCTTACCATGCAGCATCAGCACATAACCTAATCTAATGCCTGAAGCGTCGTAATAGATCACATAACCATTGGTCCTTTCTAGGAGCATTAGAACTGGTGCTGAAGTCAATCTGTCCTATAATGCCTAGAAACTCAGTTTGCAAGCATTAGTCCATTGAAACTTTTCTCCCTTCTGGGTCAATTTTGTCAAAGGTGCTGAAAGGGAAGAAAATCCCTCTACTGTCACACCTCCTTTTGCGCGCCCGCCCTGAAGGGTTAAACGCGCGGGTGGAGTTTTTCCAATTTAAGTGACAATATTCGAAATGGGATTATTTATTTAATTCAGAGTCGCCACTTGGGAAAAGTTTGGCTTTTGGTGTCCCAAGTCACCGGTTTATCTTGAATCCCAAATCGAGGAAAATATTCGACTTTTTCAAATGAAGTCTGCGAACCAGAAATTCTAAGTAAGGAATTCTGTTGACCCGAGGGAAGGTGTTAGGCACCCTCGAATCCCGTGGTTCTAGCACGGTCGCTTAAATTGTTATAATGGCTAAATATCTGATTTAAATACAGGTTGTGACTTATGTGCTTTTATTAAGTTTAAACCGCTTTTATTATTATCATTTATTTTTATAGAATTGCAACGTCGTGAAAATGCATCTTGAACCACGTCACAATCAATGCACCCGTAGTTGTTAACACATCTCGACTCCGTTGAGATTTGGATTCGGGTCACATCAATGTGCACCCAAGTTTAAGAGTGTAATTCATTAAGGATGCCTAAGGGGTCTAGCGCGTTATTATTTGTAGAAGGCCATGAAATTTATTAAATGGCCCATCCTGAATTCTAGATAATTATCAAGGTTATTTATTGAGGGCCCCGCGATTTACATCTCATTTGGCGAGGCTCGTCTCATTATTTTAGAAGGAATATCCTAAAAGCGGCTACATTTCTAATACATTTGTCTCTAGGAAGATAAAGGAGAAAAATACTAAACTTACTTATTTAAGCAACTAACCTACTAAGTCCCTATTATATATGATGAATCCAAACTTTTGCTTGATCGCCTAATTGGTTGTTTATGAGGTAAGAACTATTTCATGCTTCGCTTTTAAGGAGTGAACAAGTTCATTAATTTGCTAAGGGGATTGCGAGCAAACTAATATCGTACACCAAATTTGCATTAAGAAACGACCTTCCAGTTCGGATTGCAGAACTAGCCCATTTGGTCTTGATAAATGAGATTAGTTGTTTATTAGGAAAACCACTGTTGATTGAACTCAGAAAAAGTAGTCGCGTCATTTCGAAACGAGGAATCTATATTGAAGCTCATATCGAAACTATGTAGAGAACGAGTAGTCCAGTAGAAGGGTCAGCATACATTATTACCTTGTTAATGTAACGCTGCAAGAGAATTAGTTTGGGGGCACATCTTATCTTGGAGTCAAATAGAAATGAATGTAGCAAATTCGATGGCTCAGAGATCTAGGCAAAAATACATACATGTGCTTGCTATGGTTCTATGTTTTTGGTATCATAACTGAAACAAAGCTAACGATTGCATGCTTTAAAACACATCTGATTTATCAAGCCAATGCTATCTACTTGTTCATCTCAACTTAGAATACATGTTAATTTATACAGAATGTTTGCAGTTTTCAGTTAAACAAATACAGGCCCAACTAACATTCAACCTATTTTTAACACCAATGTTACAACATAAACAGATGTTCATTTCTTTATTTCTGCTTCAACTTCAAACTTTCAACAATACATGGTTCAGAGGTTGTGTACCTGGAAATATTTGACAATTGAAGAAGAGGGCAATCAGCAGAATAACAATGACAATCAAGTGCAGCAGCAATAACAGCACTAGCAGTAACAGCAGGACAAGATAGCAGCAGCAACAGGAAACAGAAGAGTAGCAGCCACAACTCTCAAAACAATTGGAGTGAGATCAGACACCCCAACTAAACCAAACTCTCGAGTAGAACAAGCAACAACCAAGCCGACTCAGTTGGGAGAAATTAGTGTGGCACAAAACAGGTCCAGATTTAGTGAAATTAAAACAAAGGAAAGGAAGCAATTTCTAATTTTTGTCTGTCTGAGTTATCAGACAAAAAAATTCTTTTCCAGTTTTCTGTTTTCCAAAAAATTTGAACTCTCAGATGTTCCCTCTCAGTGTCTCTCCCTATCTCTGTATGCTCTGTCTATGTATCTCTTTCTCTCTCCCTTTTTCTTTTATATCCTCACAGTGTATGTCCTCCCTTTTATATCAGGTGGTATCCTTTTCTCTTTTACTCTCTTCTGTGTATCTCTTTCTCTCTCCCCCTATCAGATGTCCTCTATGTCTGTCTCCTAATTCTGTCCCTCTCTATATCTCTGTGTGTCCCTCCCTTTTATAAGCCTCAACATCAAACCTTTTACAGCCTGTTAAATTAATCAGATACCCCTCCCATGTGCCCATTTCTTTTCATTTTCCACTCAGCTATTTAAGTATTAATCCCATGACATTCCCTTGGCAGGCTTTAACTTTTCATTTTATTATCTAAAAGCAAGTATGGGCAGTAGAATATATCTGACAGCATATACTGTCAGATTGTTTAAAACTTAAAAGCTTCTTAATGCAGAAAAACAGGCTGTGCACAAGGCACATGAGGTGCACCAATGCACATGCTGTGCACGAGTGCACATGCCTTCCAATTCAGAATTTAAACATAAACAATCCTTTTTACATTGACTGATCCAAATCAACAGCTATAAGTAAACAAAACTGGTTCTGAATTGATTTCAACAGATGTTCAACAGAAGCAAATCGATTTACTATGCTCAGACAGTTGAAATTAATTGACGACACATGTCGACTCGACTATATTAGTATTAACATACACAATCGTAGCCAAAAATCAGACATTTAAACAGTATTGATACATGGTTCGCATTATACTGACTAAGCAGAAATACACTCGAGGAGTCAACTAGTCAGTCCAAACTCGAAAATCAGCTACTTGCACAAACAAATACATAATGCCTTATCAGAATAGGGGGGGAATTTAGACAAACAAACAGAGGTTCAGGCGAAGTGGTTGAAGCACAGTTGATAGAGGTCAAGGACATAAACAGCAAACGAACAGACCCTTACAACAATCAAACAAACCAAAACAACTAAGAAAAGAAAGAAAACTCACCTTAAACCGCAAAAAGATCAAAACCTTAACTCGGACTTGGTCAGGCCTTTCTTAAGGCTGAACGGACTTTAAACGAAGTGTTTCTCAGACGAGAAACACTTGGATTAAAGTCCATTAGACCTTAACCTCTTCGGTTCGAACGGATATGGACCAGTGACGAAGAACCCACAAATTCCAAAACTCAGATCTGGGATTCATGCTTCCCTGATCAGATTCGGACCAAACCAAGTATGGTTTGGTCACGAGGGGGGTCTGGGGAGTGTCTGGTATGAAACTGGGGTTGGTTGGGTTAGATCGAGTTTTGACTCGAATCTTCGAATGAAGATTCGAGGACCTGGGGGTGATTCGAACCATGGGGTTGGTAGATTTGGGTTCAGGATGGCATGGGGGTTCTATGGTGTTCAGGGGAAGGTCACCGGCATCCATGCCGCCGGCTTCCATGGCGGAAGTACGCAGGGGCGGCTAGGGTTTTAGGGCTGTTTGTTTGGGGAGACGAAGGCTGGGGTTTGGATAGGGGGCAGGGTAGTGTTAGGAGTTTATATAGTTAGTGAGCAAATGGATCCTGGCCGTTGGATGAGATGAGAGGAAGGGCCAGGATCCTTTGACTATCAGGGAACGACGTCGTTTCAAGGGTAAAGGGTTAGGGTCGGTCCGGGTGAGACGGGTCGGTTTTGTTGATGGGTTATGGGGAATTGATCTTGGCCGTTGATCAATTTAAGATCAACGGCCCAGATCAACCTGTATCAAAACGACGTCGTTTGGATTCTCTGGGCATCAGGTGGTGTTGGACCGGGCAGGCCTGGATTTTGGGCTGAGTTTGTTGGGCCAATTTTAACAAATTGGCCCAAGTCCGGAAGGGGTCTTTTCTTTTCTTTCTTTTATTATTTTTTATTATTATTTTCATCTCTTTTCCTTATTTATTTTAAAAACAAAACTAAGCAAAAAAATCAAAAATAAAAATTAAATACACACTCACTACAATTATTTGCACACACACTAAAAATATTTCGAAATAGGTAAAATCAAACAACATAAAATCACGGACGAAGATGCTTGTTTATGCTTTTCTATTTAAACCATGTTACGGTTCAGATTATGCATGACACGTACACATTTTTTTGAATTTTGTTTTAATAAAGTAAATAAATAAAAACGGGCCAAAGTCACTAATAAATCAACAAAGTGCCGCATGGAAATCCAAAATTGTACAACAGGACCAATTTTATTCTTTTGGAGTGACTGTCGCGCAAAACAAAAATCACGTGCTCACAGCTGCCCCTCTTTGTTCGGAAACATGAAGGGTTTTCGTGCAAAGATAAAGTGAGCGTGTATGAGCGATTTTTGCCTATAGACCACTCCGTATGAAGCATTTTTTGAAAGATCTGACCGAATCTTGCTTCAAAGATTTCCTACATATCCTGGGCTAAACAGGAATCAGGTCAATGTAGTTCGGGAAGTTTTGGTAGCTGGGACTACCATGGGATTGCAATGCTTGCTGCTACTGCTGCTGCTGTTGTCACTGCTACGTTACTGGCCGCCTTATTACAACCAAACGAAAATTAGAAACTGAACTAACTACTTATACGTATGTCAACTGCTAGTTACAAGATTCCTATCTATGATTCTTTCACGACTTGATCTTGGGTCTTAGCTGATTCTGCTTGTAGACTCTGATCTGAATCTTGATGCTTGCGAGTTGCGGCGACTGGTTTAATCTCCGGGATACCGAATAAAATGTGACTGGCAGAGTTCGGGACCTTAGTCAAATGTAGGAGTCGATCTGCTTTTCCTTTACTCTGATATCTCGGGACATCTTCTTTTGTCTTTTTCTTCTTTTGAATCCAAACTGGAATTTATCTCGTGGGTCATTTCGATCCATGTGGCTCGAGGTCAGACCTGCGGGAGAAAACAAACAAACGAACGAAATTTTCTGCCCCAGTTTCACTAGGAAAATTTCGTTAATTATTCACCAGGAAGTTCATAAAATTGATGAAAGAGGATATGCATGCTCAGTTCAGGGTTGGAGTCCTAACACCGGCTAGCTGGGGAGAGGTTCGGTTTGGGGTTAAAGACCCTAACGCCAAACAAAGGAAAATTCAGTTTTAGGGTTTAAAACCCTAATGCTGATTGCATGGAAAAGCTCAGTTTAGAGTTTAAAACTCTAATGCTGGCTAAAAGGAAAAAGTTCAGTTTAGGGTTTAAAACCCTAATGCTGACTAAAAGGAAAATTCAGTTTAGGGTTTAAAACCCTAATGCTGATTGCATGGAAAAGCTCAGTTTAGAGTTTAAAACTCTAATGCTGGCTAAAAGGAAAAAGTTCAGTTTAGGGTTTAAAACCCTAATGCTGATTGCATGGAAAAGCTCAGTTTAGAGTTTAAAACTCTAATGCTGGCTAAAAGGAAAAAGTTCAGTTTAGGGTTTAAAACCCTAATGCTGACTAAAGGAAAATTCAGTTTAGGGTTTAAAACCCTAATGCTGATTGCATGAAAAAGCTCAGTTTAGGGTTTAAAACCCTAATGCTAGCTAAAAGGAAAAAGTTCAGTTTAGGGTTTAAAACCCTAATGCTGACTAAAGGAAAATTCAGTTTAGGGTTTAAAACCCTAATGCTGATTGCATGGAAAAGCTCAGTTTAGAGTTTAAAACTCTAATGCTGGCTGAAAGGAAAAAGTTCAGTTTAGGGTTTAAAACCCTAATGCTGACTAAAAGGAAAATTCAGTTTAGGGTTTAAAACTCTATTGCTGGCCAAAAGGAAAAAGTTCAGTTTAGGGTTTAAAACCCTAATGCTGACTAAAAGGAAAATTCAGTTTAGGGTTTAAAACCCTAATGCTGATTGCATGGAAAAGCTCAGTTTAGAGTTTAAAACTCTAATGCTGGCTGAAAGGAAAAGTTCAGTTTAGGGTTTAAAACCCTAATGCTGACTAAAGGAAAATTCAGTTTAGGGTTTAAAACCCTAATGCTGATTGCATGGAAAAGCTCAGTTTAGAGTTTAAAACTCTAATGCTGGCTGAAAGGAAAAAGTTCAGTTTAGGGTTTAAAACCCTAATGCTGACTAAAAGGAAAATTCAGTTTAGGGTTTAAAACCCTAATGCTGATCGCATGGAAAAGCTCAGTTTAGAGTTTAAAACTCTAATGCTGGCTGAAAGGAAAAAGTTCAGTTTAGGGTTTAAAACCCTAATGCTGACTAAAAGGAAAATTCAGTTTAGGGTTTAAAACCCTAATGCTGATTGCATGGACAAGCTCAGTTTAGAGTTTAAAACTCTAATGCTGGCTGAAAGGAAAAAGTTCAGTTTAGGGTTTAAAACCCTAATGCTGACTAAAAGGAAAATTCAGTTTAGGGTTTAAAACCCTAATGCTGATTGCATGGACAAGCTCAGTTTAGAGTTTAAAACTCTAATGCTGGCTGAAAGGAAAAAGTTCAGTTTAGGGTTTAAAACCCTAATGCTGACTAAAGGGAAATTCAGTTTAGGGTTTAAACCCCTAATGCTGATTGCATGGAAAAGCTCAGTTTAGAGTTTAAAACTCTAATGCTGGCTGAAAGGAAAAAGTTCAGTTTAGGGTTTAAAACCCTAATGCTGACTAAAAGGAAAATTCAGTTTAGGGTTTAAAACCCTAATGCTGATTGCATGGACAAGCTCAGTTTAGAGTTTAAAACTCTAATGCTGGCTGAAAGGAAAAAGTTCAGTTTAGGGTTTAAAACCCTAATGCTGACTAAAAGGAAAATTCAGTTTAGGGTTTAAAACCCTAATGCTGATTGCATGGAAAAGCTCAGTTTAGAGTTTAAAACTCTAATGCTAGCTGAAAGGAAAAAGTTCAGTTTAGGGTTTAAAACCCTAATGCTGACTAAAAGGAAAATTCAGTTTAGGGTTTAAAACCCTAATGCTGATTGCATGGACAAGCTCAGTTTAGAGTTTAAAACTCTAATGCTGGCTGAAAGGAAAAAGTTCAGTTTAGGGTTTAAAACCCTAATGCTGACTAAAGGGAAATTCAGTTTAGGGTTTAAAACCCTAATGCTGATTGGCTGGGGATAGAGCTCTAGAATGCTATACGATCATTTTTCTGAGTTTTCTTGTTTTAATAGAAAAATAAGAGGGAGTTTTGCGGGAACTTACCTTTTGAGTGAATTCCTTATTGCCAAAATGTTTCTTGTACCCGTGTACCTTCTTCTTTGGGCGACACCTGCTTCTTGCACGGTTGTCTTGGATTAATACCTGTTTCGACTTAAAGAACAATTGTTAGTTCGAAAATGACGGTTGGTTCGGTGACCTTGATCGTTCCCGGTTGCTTTGTTGCGTCTTCATTTCTGTTGTGAAGTCCCGCCATTGATTTGATTCATATGCCGAAACCCTTTAGACCGCTCAGGCTTGTATTTCCAGATTCTGTGATGATTTGCCTCGTAAGGCTCTTTTTTCTTTTCTTTTTTTTTTTTTGTGTCCCGTTTTGCTTGGAGGTTCTCAACGGGGATTTTATTGGAGGTATTTTGTGGGGATTTGTACAAAAGGGAAGCTCTGTGGGGAATATTTACAAAGTGGATTCTTTGTGTGGATTTTTGTACAATGGGCATGCTGGGGATTTATTTCAAAGTGGGATTTCTAGGATTTGTTGGGGTAAGCTTGTTGGGGAATGTTTACAAAAGGACTCGCTGGGATGTGCTGGGGAGATTCCAATTTTTTTTTTTTTTTTTATATTGAGGAGATTCTGTGGGAGATTGTACAAGACTCTGTTGGGATTTGTACAGGGGGAGACTCTGTGGGGATTTGTCCGAAGGTGGACTTGCTGGGGAAGATTTCAAGATTTCTCTCTTTTTCCTTTACTCCGGAACACCATCAAACGTCATGATTCATCATGCTTGGGTAATCATATCAACGAGATGAGGTGCTTTCCTTCATGAGACGGGATTCCGTGCAAACAAACCATGCCACCTACTCTTTCCGGTGTGTCCTGAACTCGGGGTTAAAATGCAAAAGGGATTCGAAAAGAAACAAAGCAGGGGAAAACAAATCAGAAAAGGAATACCCTTTTCGGGACGAGAAAGACTTATCTGAGGAAGATAACGCTGGCTTTAAATGACATGACATGCTCTTTGGACTGGACGTCCGACCTTCCATGAACTTGCGTTTTCCTGAACCAGAACAGATCTGTGATTCCAAAACCGGTGGAACTTTGCCGAGACCTTCTTGGGGTGGCGTCATTCCTTTTCGGCCAACAGCGCCCTTTGCGGGTTTTCACTGGCTGACCTCTCTCATTTCTCTTCCTGTCATCGCTTGATAGCACTCTTTGCGAGTTTTTACTAAACAAGCTCTCTCATTTTGGTTTCTCTACTCCCGTCGCCTCGTGGTGCCCGAAGGTTTTCACCGCCGAGACTCTCTCATTTTATTTCTCTCAACTCAGGGTGTGCCGGTTTCCATTTGTGATGCTTATTGGTTTCCCACTATCTTTGGTAATTGATTTGAAGGCTTGTACTTGGTAAAGAGAGGTAGCTGATACTAAACTTCTCAAGTGTCCGACATGCCCCGGTTTTCAATTTCAGGGTGGATGGGATTTTGTTGTTGGTGTGACTGAACCTCAGGGAGAGGCTGCCTACGTATCCTTTCGGAATCAAGTCAAACGTAGTTCAGGCCTCAATCAATGTTTTGTTTTGTTTTGTTTTCTTTTTTTTTTTTTTTTTTGTAAGCGGCTCAAAAGTTGGTAGAGAGAATTGGGTAGTGTTTGGGGAGCAGTGGGGAATAAACACCTTCGCCATTTTCAACGTGTCAGGACCACTTGGAGTATGATCTAGACGTAGTACCTCTTGACTGCATCTGCATTCACCGCTGTGTCAGGGTCATTTCCTTCGATATCACCTAAATACAATGCTCCTCTTGGCAATATTTTCCTTACGATGTATGGGCCTTTCCAATTTGGGGCAAACTTTCCTTTTGCTTCTTCATGATGCGGCAGAATACGCCTCAATACCAATTGTCCTACTTCGAAATTCCGAGGTCGGACTTTCTTGTTGTAGGCGCGGGCCATCCTTCGCTGGTATAACTGTCCATGACAAACTGCAGCCATCCGCTTTTCATCAATCAACGTCAATTGCTCCAGTCGAGTCTTAACCCACTCGCTGTCCTCGATTTCTGCTTCGACAATGATTCGAAGTGAAGGAATCTCTACCTCTGCCGGTATTACGGCCTCGGTCCCATAAACCAAAAGATAAGGAGTCGCTCCCACCGATGTGCGTACCGTAGTGCGGTACCCCAATAATGCAAAAGGTAACTGCTCATGCCACTGTCGGGAACTTTGTATTGTTTTCCTCAAAATCTTCTTGATGTTTTTATTTGCAGCTTCCACAGCACCATTGGCTTTTGGCCGATAAGGAGTGGAATTCCTGTGTGTTATCTTGAATTGCTCGCACACATCTCCCATCAAGTGACTGTTCAAGTTTGCTGCATTATCTGTAATGATAGTCGCAGGAATACCGAAGCGACAGATAAGATTTGAGTGTACAAAATCCACTACAGCTTTCTTGGTGACCGACTTGAGAGTGACAGCCTCTACCCATTTTGTGAAGTAATCGATGGCAACCAGTATAAACCTGTGTCCATTCGAAGCCTTTGGTTCAATTGGTCCAATGACGTCCATGCCCCAAGCGACAAATGGCCAAGGTGCGGACATGGGATGCAGTTCCGTGGGAGGTGCATGAATCAAATTACCGTGCACCTGACACTGATGACACTTCCGAACGAAACTAAAGCAATCCTTTTCCATGGTCATCCAGTAATAACCTGCTCGAAGGATTTTCTTTGCCAAGACATACCCGTTCATGTGAGGTCCACACACACCTGCGTGTACTTCGTGCATGATCTTTCTCGCTTCCTCGATATCGACACATCTTAAGAGATTGAGGTCCGGAGTCCTCTTATATAACAAATCACCGCTCAAAAAGAAACCACTTGCATGTCGCCTAATGGTCCTCTTTTGATCTCCAGTAGCGTGCTCGGGGTATTCTTGTGTCTTCAGGAATTTCTTGATGTCATGGTACCAAGGCTGCGTATTTGATCCCGCCTCGATTACACTGCAGTAACCGTGTCTTTCCTTGATTTGGATTTCCAAAGGATCGACGTGGGCGTTGCCCGGGTAGGGTAACATAGAAGCCAGAGTAGCAAGTGCATCTGCCAATTCATTGTGACACCTTGGAATATACCTGAACTCTATTGAGGTAAAGCGCTTGCTGAGGTCCTCCACATGTTGTCGGTATGGGATAAGTTTGACATCCCGAGTTTCCCATTCGCCTTGAACTTGTCGGATGATCAGGTCAGAATCTCCCATAATCAGTAAGTCTTCGACATCCTGATCGATTGCCATATGCATGCCCATAATGCAGGCTTCATACTCAGCTGTATTGTTTGTGCAAAAGAAACGCAGTCTAGCTGTGGCGGGATAATGCTGACCAGAAGGCGAGATCAAGATTGCCCCAATCCCTACACCCTTGGCGTTCACGGCTCCGTCAAAGAACATCTTCCAAACGTGAGCTTCCTCCGAGATTATTTCTACGGTGTTTACTTCTTCATCTGGGAAGTAGGTATCCAATGGCTGGTATTCCTCATCGATCGGATTTTCGGCCAAATGATCTGCTAACGCCTGGGCTTTCATTGCCGTGCGAGTGACATAAACTATGTCGAATTCCGTAAGCAAGATTTGCCACTTAGCCAGTCTCCCAGTAGGCATTGGCTTCTGAAATATATACTTCAAAGGATCCAACCTGCTTATGAGGAATGTAGTGTGGGCTTGGAGATAATGTCTCAGCTTTTGTGCAACCCATGTGAGAGCGCAGCATGTCCTTTCCAACAGTGTGTATTTGGCCTCGTAACCGGTGAATTTCTTGCTCAGGTAGTAGATTGCTTGCTCCTTCTTTCCAGTTATGTCGTGTTGCCCGAGGACGCAACCGAAAGAGTTCTCCAAGACTGTCAGATACAAGAAAAGTGGCCTCCCTGGTTCTGGAGGGACCAAGACTGGGGGATTCGAAAGGTATTCTTTGACTTTATCAAAGGCTTCTTGACACTCTGTTGTCCACTTAATCGCCGCATCTTTCCTTAACAGCTTGAATATGGGCTCACACGTGCTTGTGAGCTGGGCAATAAACCGACTGATGTAGTTCAACCTGCCCAACAGACTCATCACGTCTTTCTTTGTTCTTGGAGGAGGCAAATCTCTGATGGATTTTATCTTAGTTGGATCTAGCTCGATACCTCTCCTGCTTACGATGAAACCCAAAAGTTTGCCCGACGGAACTCCGAAAGCGCATTTGGCTGGATTTAGCTTCAAGTCATACTTCCTTAGCCTCTCGAAGAATTTCCTCAAGTCTTGGATGTGGTTATCCTGCGTCCTGGACTTGACTATCACATCGTCCACGTACACCTCTATTTCCTGATGCATCATGTCATGGAAAATGGCGGTCATGGCCCTCATGTAAGTAGCCCCAGCATTCTTTAGACCAAATGGCATGACCCGATAACAGTAGGTGCCCCAAGGCGTGGTGAAAGCAGTTTTCTCGGCGTCCTTCTCATCCATCAGCACCTGATGATACCCGGCATAACAATCTACAAAAGATTGTATTTCGTGCTTGGCGCAATTGTCAACGAGGATGTGGATGTTGGGCAGCGGGAAATTATCTTTAGGACTTGCTCTGTTCAAATCTCGGTAATCTACACATACCCGAGTTTTCCCGTCCTTTTTCGGTACTGGAACCACATTCGCCAACCATGTTGTGTATTGGACTACCCGGATCACTCCTGTTTTCAGTTGCTTGGTGATCTCCTCTTTAATTTTGTCACTGACCTCGGTTTTGAACTTTCGTTGCTTTTGTTGAACCGGAGGACAATCAGGATGAATCGGCAATTTGTGAACCACTAGATCGACACCTAGTCCCGGCATGTCATCATATGACCAAGCAAACACGTCTTTAAATTCAAGAAGAAGTTGAATTATCGCCTCTCGCGTTTTCTTGTCCGTGTGAATGCTTATCTTGGTCTCCCGGATTTCTTCCGGGGTTCCTAAATTTACCGGTTCAGTGTCATTCAGATTTGGCTTAGGTTTATTCTCGAAATATTCCAACTCTCGGTTTATCTCCCTAAAAGCCTCTTCCGCATCATATTCTGGTTCTGGGTTCATTAATTCGCAGTTAAATAGCTCATTGTGATCTGGGCGTGAAGTCCGCAAGCATGTCATATTTAAAGCCGCATTATTAGGACTGAAAAGGAAGATAAGAGGAAAAGTAATAAAATCAGAACAAAAGAAAGAATAGGAAAGCAATGATGATTTTTTTTTATTTTCTTTGGAAAATTGGAAGACAACAACGTTTACAACTAGGAATTCGGAACAACAATTGAAAAGAAGAAAACGTTCAAGTTATGTCCCGGAGATAACTTGTGATACAGGAAAGGTGGCAGGACAGGTCTACCCGGACTTCCGTCTAGTTGGGAATGGCGTGATCTCCCAGTTTTGGAGCTTGGCGTTTGGCCCCATGTACATCATCTCAGCAGTGCTCGTGCCTTCGCCTGGTTGAACCATGTGGACCTCGTAGAGCATTTCCCTCATTGCCCCACATATTTCCTCGATTTCCTCAACTGTGAAGACCTCATCTTCTTCTTCTTCAGTGTACCTTGGCCTGACAAAAGTCGCATGTAAATCCGGCAGTGGTTGAGGCAACTTCCAGCCCTCATTTCTCCTTTTCTTTGCCCATTTTTCGTCTGCTGGAGTAGGTTTGAAACCTAGTCCAAAAGGTTTCTTGATGACTGGTAAAGTAATGGGTTCCGTCATTCCCTGAAGGGTTCGTCCAAGCCCCTTCCCTGGCCTAAATCCGTGTCGGATCATCTCTTTGGCCACCATAACCGAAGCGTTAGACAAGAAAGGCTGGGGGCAAGGTACTCCCTCTTCGTGCTGCTCTGCCAATACCACCTCGAAAGCTTGATAGACCGTATGCTCGCTCCCTTCTCTTGGTTCAAGATACGGGATAGATGGGTCCCGATAAATGGCATGTTCATCTTCTCCATGGACCACGATCTCTTGGTCTTCATACTCGAACTTCACCATCTGGTGAAGAGTAGAAGGCACGGCTCCTGCCGCATGGATCCAAGGCCTGCCAAGGAGGAAATTGTAAGATGTGTCCATGTCGATCACTTGGAAAGTGACTCGAAATTCGACTGGTCCTATGACCAGCAGCAGGTCTATTTCTCCCATGGTGTCTCTCTTGATACCATCGAAAGCTCTTACGCAGACGTTGTTGGGTCGGATTCTTCCGGTCTCAATTTCCATTCTTTGCAGCGTGGAGAGCGGGCAAATGTCAACACCTGATCCCCCATCCAGCATCACCCGCTTGACATAGTAGTCCTCACATTTGACTGTTAAATGCAATGCCTTGTTGTGTGCTGCTCCTTCCGGGGGTAGATCGTTCTTGCTGAAGGAGATTTGGTTGACGGCGAAGAATCTTTCTGTCATCCGCTCTAATTGCTCCACCGAGGTTTCAACCGGCACATATGCCTCATTCAGGGTCTTCAGTAAGATCTTTTGATGCTCGGCCGATCTTGTCAATAATGATAGCATGGACACCTGCTCAGGGTGCTTGCGCAACTGATCTATCACTTCGTAATCCGGCATCTTCATTTGTTGGAAGAACACTTCCGCTTCTTCAACACTCACGGGCTCCTTTGGAGGGAAGCGCCTTTGTGTGGCGTTGTTCAGTTCTTGGGTATTTGAGTACCCTCCAACGAAAGTATTTTCTGGAAGTTCTTCCATGACCTCCTTACCTTTGTATGTTACCAAAGTCTTTTGATAATTCCACGGCACTGTGGACGGGTTGGTCATTGGCTTTTGTGGCACGCGTCCGATAACCACTGGCTCATTCAGCCGAGGTGGTTGAATCGTCCCCCGGACCACATAGGCCCCTTTTGGCACATACATAGGTTTTGTCTTTTTGATCCCGAAGTTCTGCGTCTTCTTGGCTTGACCTCGCGGTATGTAAAGAACTCCACCCTTTGCTGGTACTACTTTCTTCTCCACCTTCTTTTCAGGCTTGCTTTCTGCAGCCTTGGCCTCCTCCCCCCTTTCTGATTTCTGGTCTATTTCAGGCCTCCTCCCTGTGTCGACAATGGCAATTATGGCTTTCAAGGCAGGGTCGAACTCTTTGTCTTCACAAATCATGCCGATCAGCGGCCCATTATTGTGAGCGGGCAATGGATTGTTAGTTACATTTGGGATCTCTTCGTCCCTTAGCACTATCTTCCCCTGCTCTATCAAATTTTCGACCACTCTTTTCAATGACCAGCAGTCGTTTGTATCATGTCCTTCGGCCCCTGAATGATAGGCGCATCTGACTCCGGCTTTGTAAGAAGGAGATGTCGGGTTTTGCCTCGTTTGGGGAATTGGTTGCAAGAAACCCAACTGGACTAGCTTAGGGAACAATGTAGAGTATTGTTCACCGATGGGCGTGAAAGTCCGCCGTCGAGGTGGCTCCTGGGGGCGGTAGTTATTCTGCGGGGGTTGTGGGTTATAGTGGTTGCGGTAAGGAGGCTGATTTCTGGGAGGTGGAGCTGGGCCTCGGTTGGCTTGTTGTGGTGGATGGTTATAAGGTTGGGCATTCATGACCATATAAGGTTGATGAGCATATGCCACATTTGAGTGGGGGTAGTAGTGTTGTGGGGCCCTTTCCGGAAAATGGGGCCTGGGATGACGATACTCCCTTGCTTCAGAGGCTGCCATAGCCGTTTCTTCCTTCTTCTTCCCCCTTGTCGTTCCTCCCGACCCGCTTTGGACGGCCTGAGAGGTTGCCCTTATGGCTGCTTGACTCAAAATCCTTCCCGTTTTCAACCCATTCTCTACCATCTCTCCTATCTTGATCGCTTCTGCGAATGGCTTACCCATGGCCGACATCATGTTTTGGAAATAGTCAGACTCTTGAGCTTGGAGAAAGGTGGTGACCATTTCCACTTCATCCATGGGGGGCTTCACCCTCGACGCCTGTTCACGCCATTTAATAGCGTACTCTCTAAAGCTTTCCGAAGGCTTCTTCTTCAAATTCGACAGAGAGTTTCGGTCTGGCGCAATGTCGATGTTATACTGGAATTGCTTTACAAAATCTCTGGCGAGATCATCCCATATATGCCATCGGGACATTTCCTGATCCATATACCATTCTGAAGCTATCCCTACTAAGCTTTCCCCAAAATATGCCATGAGCAGTTCTTCTTTTCCGCCGGCTCCCCGCAATTGGTTGCAGTATTTCTTAAGATGTGCAATGGGGTCACCGTGCCCATCGTATTTCTCGAATTTGGGGGTCTTGAAACCCGTTGGCAGGTGCACGTGAGGGAACATGCACAGGTCGGCGTAAGAGACGCTCTTTTGTCCGCTCAACCCTTGCATATTCTTCAAACTTTGTTCAAGGCTTCTCATTCTCTTAGCAATCTCATTTTGTTCCGCAATCCTGGGGTTCTGATCCTGTCCCGGTGCGAGTTCGCACTGAGGCGGTAGAGGATTATTGTTGGTAGCGAACCTGGTTGGTTCCATTGAGAATGATGGTGCTTGGAATGTAAAAGAGGACGAGTCAAAGCTTGGCTTGTATGTGGCAGGCTGCGCCGTAGCTGGGCAAAGCGATGCAGTAAAGATGTTCATGCTTGCATCAGTGGCCGACATTCGGGGATGAGGCTCAGAAGGTGATCCTGCGGAGAAGGCGGAGGTGGCTGGGTACCCGAATGGGGTAGCAGGGTAATTTATGGGGACATTAGAAGTCCCACCTGACCTGGAGAATAATTCAGGGAATCCGGGGACGACACTTGGCGGCTCTTTCCCATTGTTCCAGTCATCCAGCATTTCCAACATGCGGAGCCGTAGGATTCTATTTTCTTCCGCAGTTGCGGATTCAGGCGTGAGGACGGCTGAGATTGAGCTCTCCTCAGAGACGGGGACTGTTTGCAATGGAATTTCCGAAGACATTTCCACACTTCCTTTTGACCTGGTGAAGTAAGTGTGAGTACTGTTTCTGGTCCTAACAATAGGTAGTTGAACACCTCTCCTTGACCTCGTGAAGTATGAGTGCGAGGCCAGACTTTCACCAAACCAACCGTCTTTTCAAAAACCCCTGGAAAAAAAATGCTCAATGACAAACGCACGGTTAATTCTGCAGCCAATAATAGATAGTTAATCTCACGTTGGGCATGATGCACCTATACAGTTAAGTGGATTACTATATGTCTGCTACGAGAGCATGCGTCATTCCGGTACTTTTCCTCTTATTTCCCCCTTTTTTTTTCTTTTCTTTTGTTTTCCTTTTATTTTATTTACATTTATTTTTCTTTTATATTTTTTTTTGTAGCAAAAGAACATGCGATCGGATCCGATGAGGATTGCCTACGTATCACGATACTCACGTGAATCAGATCATTACGTAGTTCGAAAACACAAATGAGCGTGAAAGAAGCAAACTCTTTATTATTGAAGCAGTCTATTACAAACTACATTTTGCAAAAGAAAAAGCAAACTTTGAAAATAAACCTAGACTCAAAAATAGACTAAAAATCACCCTGATGAAAAAACAGGCAGAAGATGCTAAGATACAGATTTGACCTATGAATGCATTATGGTTTTAAAAATTGGTTTCCGCGGGGCGTCGTTCGGCCTCGCCGCGGTCCTAGGCGTGAGATCCCTCTCAAGTTGCTCTAGCTCGTGCATAGTCTGCTTGACATAACCCATTACTGCCGAGAGGACGGTAGCGCTGGACATGTTCTCACATCGTAGGCATCGTCTGGTGATGGCATGGGCAATGGCCTTGATCCTATCTCTGGTTTGCTTCTTCTCTACGAGCAGGCGTTTTGTCTGATCGCTGCATATCTTGAAAACTTGAGCATCTTGTACATGCTGATGCTTCAGTCGTCGTACTTCCAACTTCATCTGGGCTATTGAGTCATACCAGTATCTGCTCTCAATTTGGAAATCCTTGGCCTGATTAGCTGCTTTGATTTCAAGTGCTGCCATCTCTCTTTTCATTTTAGCAACAGTCTTCTCATGGTCGCTTTTCAATCGATTCAGGTACCTGCGATGCTTATCCGTTCTTGTATCCCACTGTGCTTTGAGCTCTGCTATGATGTTTTCAGATTTCTCCAAACCATCTCGCCATTCCCTGATTTCACCTTTTAGCCCTTTTATCAGCTGCTCGTCCGATCGACGCCTTGGTTGTCTATCTGCATCCAACCTTATCTGTTTGATCTGGGCTCTGAGCATTTCATTTTCTTGAATCAACCTGTTCCGCTCTCCCAGATCGGTAGCAACTTGCACGTTGTGTTCATATTTCAATTTTTCCACTTGTTGCTTTAACCTGCTGATTTCGGTGCAATAGCCTCTTTCTTTTGCTAACCAATCCCACTGCTTTTGTGATGATTCGGTAAAATTCCGGATGTGGGGTCTCTTAGCTGGCCTTTCATGCTCGAGTTCCCTTCTGTACCATGCAAGGTAACCTGGCGCCGTTTCTCCTTTGGCTTGATCCCGCACGCAAGTATCTGATTTCAAATATTGACCCTCATTCCAGATTTGGCGAATCTTTGCTTCTGGGAACCGTCCGTTAGGACTTATCTCAATTGCTTGAGTGCTTAGATCTTCCTCATGAGGTACTGTCTGGCATCTTCCGAACTGTCTTAAAACTCGGCAGGGTGCGTAAGGTTGAATGCTCTTAAGCCCCATCAGCAAGAAATGAGTTTTAGCCGCTGACATATATAAGACCTCATCAACGGGCAACCATCCCAACTTCCATTGTATTTGGCTGGCAGTAAGAGCTTGAAAGAACGAGGTCCAAGCCAGGACTCCTTCGGGCAGACTGATCTCTTTGGCTCTCGCGTAAGATTCTTCTATGCGGGTCTTTTCCGGGGAACCATGGCTCAAAATCTCGGAATGATGGCAAAGGTGTTCGGTCATCCATATCTGCAGGAGCATGTTACAACCTTCGAAGAAATTTCCCCCAGCTTTACAAGCTGTGAGAGCTCGAAAGATGTCGGATACCACCATAGGCGCGAGAGTACTGTCACTTTGCGTGAGTAAAGTGCTGACGACCCCAGATATCTTCAAATCAATGTTTCCATCTTTCCTGGGAAATACCAGAAGACCCAGAAACGTTATCATGAACGCCACCCGTCTGTGCTCGTCCCACTTCTGACGAACTCCTTTGCTGCACAGTTTGTTGATTGGATTATTGAATCCCCCCTCGTGACCGTATCTATCATATATGAAGCATGGAGTACAGAATCCGGCTGCTAGATCCGGGTTGTGGACTGTTCTAGGTATTTTCAATGAATCCAGGAACCGATGTACCGTGACGACTCTTGGGGCGACCAAGTATTTTTCCCTCAACGGAAGTTCAGTATTCCCGATGTATCCGGCCATTTCTTCCAAAGTTGGGGTGAGCTCAAAATCAGAGAAATGGAAAACATTGTGCGCCGGGTCCCAATAGGTAACCAAAGCTCTTATGATATCTCCCCGAGGCTGGATTTCCAACAGACCCACAAGACCTTTCAGATTTTTCTTAACCTCATTTTGCCCTTCAACACCTAGATCATTCCACCATAGCCGTAACTTGATAGGGATTTTGGTCATTATTGAAAAATGTTCATTTTGCATCGTGCTCATCCTGCACATTTATTAAGGTGATTTTAACAAAAATGACTGACTCAAAATATTTTACAGAGGGGACCAAGCTTTGAACACGGCCTTTAAGCACTTCGGGGACGAAGATTTTAAGGCTGTGTGGGTCTAAAAATGCTAAGCAAAACCCAAAAGTGGCTATTTATGCAAAGTCAGCCTTCCGGCGTCCCTTTCGGGAACATTCGGCTATTCATGTCAAAACAGCATCACCTGACTTATTTATGACTCTTTAAAAATTTGAAACATATTTTTTTTGATTTTGGCTATTTTAGCAAAATGGGGGTTGAACCCGACGAGGGTTGCCTACGTATCTCACATCCTGTGAGAATCAAACCGGCGTAGTTCGGGGTATCGTAACATAGGAAAAAAAATCGAATAAACCTAGAAATCAGGAATGCGTATTTTTTACATTTTTTTTTTGAAAAGAGATAAAGATTAAAGAAACTATATTTTTTTTTATATATATTATTATTATTTTTTTAAGAAAAATTTGGACTATTAGTCTGAATTCATAAAAGGGGTACTACGAAAGAAACAACTCATTTTTTTTTGAATTATGAATTTTCGATTTTTTTTTTTTTACTCTTAAAATAAATAAATACCTTTTTTTTTTATCTTTGAAAGTGATAAAAGAAAAATTTTTGTATATATTTTTTTTAACAACTCTCAATAAACAAAACAGTTTTTTTTAGAAAAATTCCGGCGAGGTTTTGACACTACTTGGACATTGGTTTTATTTTCCAAAAATAAGTAATTATCTCCCCTGCGCTGCTATTTTCCCTTCTTTTTTTAAGAACCGGTCGACATGCGGAACCGAAGCGAATAAATGCATAACACAGATAGGAATGCAGCATGATGGTCTTTCCATTTCAGGTTGCCTGTCCTAGACGGACCCAACCCCTGTGTTGAGTCCCCTAAGTCAAATGCCATATGATGCAAATAAGCGTTCCTACTAGGGATCCGGCATGAAGTTTCGTTATACTAGGTTTAAACCTTGGTATTTGCCCTAGACTGTGTACCCGAGCGGACAACTCGAGTCGAGGAGGGGGCTACGTACCGGGGACCCGCGAGATCGTCCGGCTTTGTAACTTGTCCGACCTCTTTCTTATTTCAAGTATTGACACTAACAGAATAGGGAGTCTCGACCAGCGAGCTTCTCCCCGGAGGTAAGAAAAGAAGGGTTTCGGCACAGTTTATATACAGTTCAGATAATATCAAAAGCGGTAAAAGACAACATTTAGCACTTTTATGCAAAACATGTAATAAAGATCAGATAATAAAGCCAAATATAACAATTATTCTAAGCTCGAATTCTGAACCCTGAACTAACGTTCTGGGAGCACTTCCCCAGCAGAGTCGCCAGAGCTGTCACACCTCCTTTTGCGCGCCCGCCCTGAAGGGTTAAACGCGCGGGTGGAGTTTTTCCAATTTAAGTGACAATATTCGAAATGGGATTATTTATTTAATTCAGAGTCGCCACTTGGGAAAAGTTTGGCTTTTGGTGTCCCAAGTCACCGGTTTATCTTGAATCCCAAATCGAGGAAAATATTCGACTTTTTCAAATGAAGTCTGCGAACCAGAAATTCTAAGTAAGGAATTCTGTTGACCCGAGGGAAGGTGTTAGGCACCCTCGAATCCCGTGGTTCTAGCACGGTCGCTTAAATTGTTATAATGGCTAAATATCTGATTTAAATACAGGTTGTGACTTATGTGCTTTTATTAAGTTTAAACCGCTTTTATTATTATCATTTATTTTTATAGAATTGCAACGTCGTGAAAATGCATCTTGAACCACGTCACAATCAATGCACCCGTAGTTGTTAACACATCTCGACTCCGTTGAGATTTGGATTCGGGTCACATCAATGTGCACCCAAGTTTAAGAGTGTAATTCATTAAGGATGCCTAAGGGGTCTAGCGCGTTATTATTTGTAGAAGGCCATGAAATTTATTAAATGGCCCATCCTGAATTCTAGATAATTATCAAGGTTATTTATTGAGGGCCCCGCGATTTACATCTCATTTGGCGAGGCTCGTCTCATTATTTTAGAAGGAATATCCTAAAAGCGGCTACATTTCTAATACATTTGTCTCTAGGAAGATAAAGGAGAAAAATACTAAACTTACTTATTTAAGCAACTAACCTACTAAGTCCCTATTATATATGATGAATCCAAACTTTTGCTTGATCGCCTAATTGGTTGTTTATGAGGTAAGAACTATTTCATGCTTCGCTTTTAAGGAGTGAACAAGTTCATTAATTTGCTAAGGGGATTGCGAGCAAACTAATATCGTACACCAAATTTGCATTAAGAAACGACCTTCCAGTTCGGATTGCAGAACTAGCCCATTTGGTCTTGATAAATGAGATTAGTTGTTTATTAGGAAAACCACTGTTGATTGAACTCAGAAAAAGTAGTCGCGTCATTTCGAAACGAGGAATCTATATTGAAGCTCATATCGAAACTATGTAGAGAACGAGTAGTCCAGTAGAAGGGTCAGCATACATTATTACCTTGTTAATGTAACGCTGCAAGAGAATTAGTTTGGGGGCACATCTTATCTTGGAGTCAAATAGAAACGAATGTAGCAAATTCGATGGCTCAGAGATCTAGGCAAAAATACATACATGTGCTTGCTATGGTTCTATGTTTTTGGTATCATAACTGAAACAAAGCTAACGATTGCATGCTTTAAAACACATCTGATTTATCAAGCCAATGCTATCTACTTGTTCATCTCAACTTAGAATACATGTTAATTTATACAGAATGTTTGCAGTTTTCAGTTAAACAAATACAGGCCCAACTAACATTCAACCTATTTTTAACACCAATGTTACAACATAAACAGATGTTCATTTCTTTATTTCTGCTTCAACTTCAAACTTTCAACAATACATGGTTCAGAGGTTGTGTACCTGGAAATATTTGACAATTGAAGAAGAGGGCAATCAGCAGAATAACAATGACAATCAAGTGCAGCAGCAATAACAGCACTAGCAGTAACAGCAGGACAAGATAGCAGCAGCAACAGGAAACAGAAGAGTAGCAGCCACAACTCTCAAAACAATTGGAGTGAGATCAGACACCCCAACTAAACCAAACTCTCGAGTAGAACAAGCAACAACCAAGCAGACTCAGTTGGGAGAAATCAGTGTGGCACAAAACAGGTCCAGATTTAGTGAAATTAAAACAAAGGAAAGGAAGCAATTTCTAATTTTTGTCTGTCTGAGTTATCAGACAAAAAAATTCTTTTCCAGTTTTCTGTTTTCCAAAAAATTTGAACTCTCAGATGTTCCCTCTCAGTGTCTCTCCCTATCTCTGTATGCTCTGTCTGTGTATCTCTTTCTCTCTCCCTTTTTCTTTTATATCCTCACAGTGTATGTCCTCCCTTTTATATCAGGTGGTATCCTTTTCTCTTTTACTCTCTTCTGTGTATCTCTTTCTCTCTCCCCCTATCAGATGTCCTCTATGTCTGTCTCCTAATTCTGTCCCTCTCTATATCTCTGTGTGTCCCTCCCTTTTATAAGCCTCAACATCAAACCTTTTACAGCCTGTTAAATTAATCAGATACCCCTCCCATGTGCTCATTTCTTTTCATTTTCCACTCAGCTATTTAAGTATTAATCCCATGACATTCCCTTGGCAGGCTTTAACTTTTCATTTTATTATCTAAAAGCAAGTATGGGCAGTAGAATATATCTGACAACATATACTGTCAGATTGTTTAAAACTTAAAAGCTTCTTAATGCAGAAAAACAGGTTGTGCACAAGGCACATGAGGTGCACCAATGCACATGTTGTGCACGAGTGCACATGCCTTCCAATTCAGAATTTAAACATAAACAATCCTTTTTACATTGACTGATCCAAATCAACAGCTATAAGTAAACAAAACTGGTTCTGAATTGATTTCAACAGATGTTCAACAGAAGCAAATCGATTTACTATGCTCAGACAGTTGAAATTAATTGACGACACATGTCGACTCGACTATATTAGTATTAACATACACAATCGTAGCCAAAAATCAGACATTTAAACAGTATTGATACATGGTTCGCATTATACTGACTAAGCAGAAATACACTCGAGGAGTCAACTAGTCAGTCCAAACTCGAAAATCAGCTACTTGCACAAACAAATACATAATGCCTTATCAGAATAGGGGGGGAATTTAGACAAACAAACAGAGGTTCAGGCGAAGTGGTTGAAGCACAGTTGATAGAGGTCAAGGACATAAACAGCAAACGAACAGACCCTTACAACAATCAAACAAACCAAAACAACTAAGAAAAGAAAGAAAACTCACCTTAAACCGCAAAAAGATCAAAACCTTAACTCGGACTTGGTCAGGCCTTTCTTAAGGCTGAACGGACTTTAAACGAAGTGTTTCTCAGACGAGAAACACTTGGATTAAAGTCCATTAGACCTTAACCTCTTCGGTTCGAACGGATATGGACCAGTGACGAAGAACCCACAAATTCCAAAACTCAGATCTGGGATTCATGCTTCCCTGATCAGATTCGGACCAAACCAAGTATGGTTTGGTCACGAGGGGGGTCTGGGGAGTGTCTGGTATGAAACTGGGGTTGGTTGGGTTAGATCGAGTTTTGACTCGAATCTTCGAATGAAGATTCGAGGACCTGGGGGTGATTCGAACCATGGGGTTGGTAGATTTGGGTTCAGGATGGCATGGGGGTTCTATGGTGTTCAGGGGAAGGTCACCGGCATCCATGCCGCCGGCTTCCATGGCGGAAGTACGCAGGGGCGGCTAGGGTTTTAGGGCTGTTTGTTTGGGGAGACGAAGGCTGGGGTTTGGATAGGGGGGCAGGGTAGTGTTAGGAGTTTATATAGTTAGTGAGCAAATGGATCCTGGCCGTTGGATGAGATGAGAGGAAGGGCCAGGATCCTTTGACTATCAGGGAACGACGTCGTTTCAAGGGTAAAGGGTTAGGGTCGGTCCGGGTGAGACGGGTCGGTTTTGTTGATGGGTTATGGGGAATTGATCTTGGCCGTTGATCAATTTAAGATCAACGGCCCAGATCAACCTGTATCAAAACGACGTCGTTTGGATTCTCTGGGCATCAGGTGGTGTTGGACCGGGCAGGCCTGGATTTTGGGCTGAGTTTGTTGGGCCAATTTTAACAAATTGGCCCAAGTCCGGAAGGGGTCTTTTCTTTTCTTTCTTTTATTATTTTTTATTATTATTTTCATCTCTTTTCCTTATTTATTTTAAAAACAAAACTAAGCAAAAAAATCAAAAATAAAAATTAAATACACACTCACTACAATTATTTGCACACACACTAAAAATATTTCGAAATAGGTAAAATCAAACAACATAAAATCACGGACGAAGATGCTTGTTTATGCTTTTCTATTTAAACCATGTTACGGTTCAGATTATGCATGACACGTACACATTTTTTTGAATTTTGTTTTAATAAAGTAAATAAATAAAAACGGGCCAAAGTCACTAATAAATCAACAAAGTGCCGCATGGAAATCCAAAATTGTACAACAGGACCAATTTTATTCTTTTGGAGTGACTGTCGCGCAAAACAAAAATCACGTGCTCACATCTACGAATCTCCTATAATAACCTGCCAAACCAAGAAAGCTATGAACCTCCGTCGGTGTTGTGGGTCTAGTCCAAGTCTTTATTGCCTCAATCTTTTGTGTATCTACCCGGATGCCTTCACCCGAAATGACATGCCCAAGTAAAGCTACAGAGTTCAACTAGAATTCACATTTAAAAAATTGTTCATACAGCTTCCCTTCTTATAGAACTCTAAGCATAGTACGCAGATGATTTGCATGCCCAGCCTCTGAACGACAATACACCAATATATCATCGATAAGTACAATTACGAACAGATCTAAAAAAGGCCTGAACACACGGTTCATCAAATCCATGAATACTATTGGGGCATTGGTTAGACCGAACGACATAACCTGAAACTCAAAGTGCCCATATTTAGTCCTGAATGCTATCTTCGAATATCTTCATCCTTAACCCTCACCTGATGGTACCCGGACCTCAAGTCTATCTTTGAAAAACACTTGGCACCTTGCAACTAATCAAATAAATCATCAATTCTCGGGAGCGGGTACTTATTCTTGATCATCACCTTATTCAGCTGCCTATAATCAATACATATTTGTAAGGAACCATCTTTCTTTCTCACAAACAAAGCAGGTGCTCCCCACGGTGACGTAATAGGTCTAATAAAACCTTTTTCAAGTAAGTCATTTAATTGTTCTTTCAACTCTTTCAGCTCTGCGGGGGCCATTCTATAGGGAGGAATAGATATTGGGTGAGTATCTGGTAGTAGGTTAATAGAAAACTCAATTTCTCGATCTAGCAGGAGACCCGGAAGCTCATCGGGAAACTCATTCACCACAGGGATGGACTGAATGGTTGGTGACTCCACTTCCATATCCTGAACCCAAACTAGGTGATAAATACAACCCTTTCTGATCATCTTCCTTGCCTTGAGATAGGAAATGAATCTTCCTCTCGGCAATGCGGTATTACCTTTCCATTCCGAAACAGGCTCCCCCAGAAATTAAAATCAGACTATCTTTGATCTACAATCAACGTTGGTATGACAAGAAGTCAACCAATCCATACCCATTATAACATCAAATTCTACCATATCTAACTCGATTAAGTCTGCTACGGTCGTTCGACCATGAACTACTATTATACAACCCCTATATACTTGCTTAGCTACCATCGAGTTCCTAACAGGTGTAGATACCTCAAAAGGTTTAACCAATTCAGGTTTTATTCCAAACTTACCAGTAACTAATGAAGTAATGTATGATAAGGTGGAACTTGGGTCAATCAGTGCATATACATCATATGAGGAGACTGATAATATACTTGTAACAACATTAGGTGATGACTCCTGGTCCTATCATCCTGCCAACGCATAAATGTGGTTCTAAAGGCTGCTCGAGCTAGATGCTCCGTCCCTGTCTCTACCATGACTCGTTGGTGCTTGGGGACCTTGCTCAGGGGGGCGTACTGATAATGGCAAACCAACTGCAAATCCCGACGGCTGAGCTATGCTTGCATCACCTCTCATCGTACAATCCCTCATAATGTGGCCAGAATAACCACAAGCATAACAAACACCTAATCCCATACAGCACTACCCGGTATGCTGCTACCACATTGAGTACATCATGGCAAGGGTGGCCTCATCCGATTTGACTCACCCCTATACTGAGAACCTGAGGCCCTAAAATTTTGACCAGACCCTGAATATGTAGAATGATCAAATCTCTTACCGCCAAACTGAGGGGCGTGCTAGCTGAGGGCTGGGATGGATACCTCGAGTACTGCTGCCTCTGACCACCTCGAAACTCACCAGAAGGACCCGAAGACCTCGTTCTCTTATTCTGGGACCTATTATGCTCACGATCGGCCCTCTATTTCTGTTTACGCTCCTCTACACCCTGAGCATATGCCTGAATACGGGAAATATCTATGTCTGGCTGAAGTGAGACCGACATACAATCGTTAAGCAAATGAGGCTCTAACCCCATCACAAAATGGTGCACCCGATCCTCCATCTTAGATACAATAGTAGGAGCATACCTAGCCAACGAATCAAACTGAAGGTTGTACTCCCGAACACTCATGTTACCCCTGCCGAAGGGTTAAAAACCTATTAACTTTGGCCCGTCTAAGCTCTGGTGGCAGATAATGACGAAGAAAAGCTTCTGTAAACTCCTATCATACCGTTGGAGGGGCATCCTCACCTTTGGACAATTCCCAAAACTTATACCAATTAACTGCAACATCTCAGAGTCTATAGGAAGCTAGCTCAACTGACTCAGTCGTAGTGGCCTTCATTACTCGTAACATCCTCTGCACTCTATCAATAAATATTCGAGGGTCCTCGTTTGGATCTGCTCTAGTGAATATCGGAGGGTCTAAATTAATAAAGTCATGAACCCTTGCACTTACGGACCTATCTGCGTGACCTATACCTACTTCCTGACGTCGATCCTGTGCGGCTACTAATCGGGTCAATAAATGAATAGAATATCTCATCTCCTGACGCGATGCATCCGGTTGAGGTGTTGAATGTACAAGGGTGGGCATTGGAATTGGTTCCCCTCGGAGATCTTCTGGAAAAGGCGGGGTATGTGAAGTCTGAGATGGAACCACACCATAAGACTCTCCCCGAGCCCTGGTAACTTGTGGCGCTCGACTAGTAGTCACATCAGCCACGGACTTTCCCTTCTGGACGATCGTACTCTTTGGAGGCATCTCTGAAAATATAACATATCATTAGGAACATGAGTTCTTATATTGCACGATCTGAGATAAAAACAAAGAGGATAACATCTTATATGTCATGTAGCCTCTTGTTTATAAGTGTGGTGCACAACACTCCCATAAACAAGACTCTACTAGACACGGTCTATTGACAACCCTAGGACAGAACTGCTCTAATACCACTTTTGTCACGACCCAAACCGATGGGCCGCGATGGGTGCCTGAGTCCTACCTGTCAAACACCCCTAAGCATGCGTCTAAGATATGAACCTGAATAACATCGGCTGCATTACGAAAATAACATACATGAAGGAAACCTGCCATCAAGGCATACATATGTAAACATGCAAAATACAGTGGGCGAGCCGGTAAGGCTGCTATAGACAACTATACATCCAAAACTAGAAGTCGAGATGGCCCCATACAACCCAACTAGACATACTGTCTACAGACCTCTAACAGAAACATAATTGTACAAAGACGGGACTGAGCCACATCATACCCATATACATATATATACAAAAATGTATCGTACCAACATCAAAAATATATATATACACACACAAATATATCGTACCAAAATCAAAAGCAGCTCCAGATCAAATGGAGCATGCCAACTCTCGCTGATTAGGGATCCTAAGAAGGGGGACCGTTACCTTGCCTACCTGCACCTACGGGCATGAAATGTAGGCCCCGGGAAATAGTGCGTCAGTACGACCAATGTACCGAGTATGTAAGGCATAAAAATTTGTACGTAAAAGATATTGATGAAACATGGAATAAAGAAACACATCTTTAAATCTGAATAACTTTGTAAATTCTGAAACATTTATAATGTCATGCACATGCGTATAAATGTCGTGCCATGCATAGGTATGGGTATACATAATATCATCAAGCCACTGAGGTCATCCTATCATATCATCTCGGCCACTATGGGCAACATCATCAACATATACCAGCTGAACAGGTGGTGGTGCATATATAACGTAGTAACCTTTTTCTTATATCCCGTATACATATATTTACATATATATGCATATATAACGCCATTTGGTCATGGGTCAATGCACATGTATAAATGGTGATATGCATGAAAAATATGTAATAAATTTCAATATTCCTATCGGATAAACTTTTTTAACTGTGTATTATTTTGAGATCCATGAACAGAAGATAATAATAATTCTCATGGGGAATCAAAAATATAGACACCCCTAGTATTTCTATGAATAGAATAGTTTATGGAAACCATGCGTTAGCTCGTTTCTTCTGTATAAATTGGACCATCCCAAAAGAAAGAAGGGATGACCTTAACATACCTGTTCTTAAATTATTTGAACGAAGTAAAGCTTCTGCTTGTGTGAGATATGTTGAAATGAGAGAATGAAGCTTCTGCTTCTGAATTCGAACGAAACTTGCTTGGAAAGAAGACTACTAATGTTTTCCTTAGCTTCTAACCTTTCAAATTAAGAAAGAAATCCTTCTTGTTTTCTTTCTGAAAATGAGTAACTACACTTTTTGTGTCCTTTAAATTATAAGACTTGTACATGTATCTTGCTTTTGGTTAATTATCATTTCCTAGGTTGTCACATAGGTTATTTAATTTCTTAGTCACTTCATGTGGTAAGCTAGTGTTGCCACATGTCTTTGGAGTATAATTAATTAAGTTTCATCCACTTATTAGTTAACTGGGTAATGTCTGGTTACCCGGTAATTAATTAATTACCCGCATAATTTAAAAATTATCACAAATTACTTAAAATTCTTCTTATTTTTAATATACTTAATACATACTTTATACATTATACTACCGTGGTCATCTGGTACCTAGCATGGTACTAGTTCATAATTATCGGGTATTATCGCTCGACCCATATTTTATTCCAAATTGGCCACTTTCAAAGAAACTCGTTTTCTTTAATTTGTGTACCCATTTATCCTTCATAACACTTATTTATCGCTTGTTATAAATAGCATAAGTACGTTAACGTCAAGATGATCTCATCCCCGAGTCTACGTCGATTAACTGAAGATGAAGCTTTTAACGTACGAAAATGCGAGATGTAACACCATCGGCCTCACTCAGTCATCAATCTCTCCAATCTCTCGAGCTCATAATGCTATGAAACTAACCCAAAATGATGATATGATGTGTTAATAAATAGCAATAGAGACTGAGATATGCTATGAAATGAATGAACATGACTGAGTATGGAATTGCAATTTAAACAAATAATTCAACAGTAGAAATAACCTCAGCGGGTCCCAACAGAATAAGCATGAAGCCTAGACAAGGTCTCTAACATGTATCACGGTTCAATAGCTCCAGTACGTAGAGGTTTCATGGTTACAGATAAGATCAGGTAACTAACAGTACCACAGTAATAACAGAGTCATGGTTCACACGGTGCATGCCCACACGCCCCTCACCTAGCATGTGTGTCACCTCAACACCAAACACATAAGACGTAATTCGGGGTTTCATAACCTCAGCACCAAGTTTAAAAGTGTTATTTACCTCGAACAAGCCAAATCCAATACCTAGCAAGCCAAACGATGCTCCAAAAAGCCATCATGCACGCATCAACCTCCGAACAACTAATAAATAGCCAAAATCAACTCAAGTACATCAAATAATGTAAAAGGAAACAAACCCAATCGATAAAGGCCGAATCTTTAATCAAAAGCCCAAAAACGGCCAAAAAGTCAAAACTCGAGCCCGCACCTCGAAACCCGATGAAACTCATGAAATCTGACAACTCATTCCATTACGAGTCCAACCATACTAGTTTCACTTAAATCCAACTCTGAATCGATGTTCAAAACTCAAAAATTTACTTTATGAAACTTTAGGCTAAAATTCCCAATCTCTCTATAAAATTCATCAACCAATTGCCAAAAATGAAGATAGATTCATGAAATAGGATCAAAACCAAGTGTAGAATACTTACCCCAGCCCTTGTGATGAAAATTGCTTCAATAGTTGCCACAATCCGAGCTCCATAGCTCCAAAAATGCAAAAATGGACGAAACCCCCAAAATAGAGTATTTATACTTCTACCCTGGCATCATCGCATTTGCGACACAGTTAGCCGCTTCTGCAGCATCTCTTTTGCGACAAACATTCTGCTTCTATGGAGAGGCACTGAAGAAATGGACCTCGAACCTATAGAAAAACATCCACTCCTGCGATATCGCAGGTGCGTGATCAGCTCCAACCCTGTACCACTATATAATGGCGAGAAGTGGTCGATGCAGCTTTTACCCAAAAGGTCGGGATCGATATCCACAGGGAGTTAATATTAATTGGGAGTTGGGTTTCTGTCTAATCTAGCTATGCGTGTTGCTTTTAATTGCACTTCTAACCATACTTGGATTTGTTTCTATTCTACGTTTAATGTTATTGATTGCTGAAAATAATCTAAGTACAATGTTTTGTAGGAGTGTTCTCAATTGATAAAAAGCACTAGGGTAGTGACTTCCACCTAGGTGGGTACCTAATAGGTATCGAGAATTCAGGAAAAGCTTGTTATTATTGGGGTTGTGATATAACCATCACACGTAAGTACTCACTCTATACCTCTCGGTAGTTTGAGTGACTTTGCTCAATTTGGCTTTCTCGAGTCCAAATAGGTGTTCATGCAATACAAATGATATTGGCTAAAGTCGGGTATTACTATCTCTAGGTTTAACCCTTTAATTGGGGCTATCAATCTCTTGAATGCACCCATATTCCTTGTTAGCCTAATTTTTCTAGACTTAGTCTCTCTTTCTCAATATGAGTCTAAGTCATAAAGGCACGAATCAATGTTTGCAACCACCAATGCTATAATTAAATCATGAATCAAGCTAAATATCACTAACCCATAAACAATTAAGCCATTAAATTCAAGACCCATCACAACCCTAGATAATGGATTTAGCTACTCATAATCAAGGTAGAAATCAAAGATGGAGATGAAATATAAGCCATAAAAGTTGATTACAAGAACAAAATCTAAGAATATAAGCTAAAGCTACTCTAAAATTACTCTAAATGGTAAAGTAAGGCTATTCACAAGCATATTGATACAAAAGATAACCTAAAAATGTAAAAAAGATCTATTTATACACAGCTGAAATTACTGGACAAAAATACCCCTACGGAGGTTCCGCTGTCAGCGAAATACCGGGCGCCTTAGCGCATGAACTTTCGCAGCCGCGTAATAATATGTGCGGATCGCATTTCTTCAATTTTGTACTTGGACTGGGCTAGGTTTCACGGACAGCGTAAAGTCTAATGCGTCCACATTGGCTTCTATCTCGGCCGCGTAAAATATTTGCGGACTGTGTTCCTTAGTTAGGTTCCACTAGACAAGTCTCTGAACCTCTTTCACGCCCTCAGCGAAATTTACATCGCGGCAGTGCCAATGGTTTCGCGGTCATGCTTTTGTGACGCGGTCAGCAGCCGTGTTAGCACTTGGCTATAGCTTCTCCGAACATCACTTTCCCTGTAGCATATTTTTAATCGCCTCTGCGGAGGGTCATACACGTCCGCATAATAATAGTGCTGACAACGCTCCAGTTCCATTATTTGGGCTTGTGCAAGTTCGACTCTTTTATGAGTTCACTTTGGCTTCTTTGCCCCATTTTGACCAAAACCTGCAAGTAAGGACCTTAAGTTAGTTTTCGGAAATACTTTTACATATTTTTGAACCAAAACCTAAGCAAAAGAAAGCATAAGATAGGCTAAAATCTATATTTATCAACTCCACCAAACTTAAGCTTTTGCTTGTCCTTAAGCAAATAAAGTAATTCCCACCTCCACAATAAAAAGAAAGAAAAATTTCAGTTGTCCTAAGGTGAATTCATCAAGTATCAATTCGGACTAACAATTATCCTCAACACACAACCTTTTTAGTACCATAGTTCTAGTGCAACATAAAAGCATCAAGAGTTGACTGAATTCACCAAGGAAGCTCACTCTGTTACGTAGGTCGTTGTGGAACCCAACCTCTTTCTCCTTTACTCTTCATAAGAAAATCTCACTTAAGAATTGAAGACTCAAAACAAGGATTGTGAAGAAGCACACTCATCTCTCACAAGGGAATGTCACAAGTCCGGCTTCAAGTACCATCAGCTTGCCTCTTATGTGAATCACCACTAATGTAAGTTCACTCAACTCGAGATCCTATAGGGCTTTTGCGGGAATGTAATGAAGTCTTTTGGATCAAGGTAGGATAAATTGGTCTATGAAGGTTTCATCTTTCCTTAAGAACTTCATTTTCTCATTTCGGCTTACACTTTTTTGACTCTTTAAATCATTTTCTTCTTCCTTAGGGGAACTAGAGAGACACATTGTCTCTCTTTCTTGTTAATGACAATCATTTTTCTCCTTTTCTAATCATTCCAAATATTTCATCATCGTTTTCATTGATTCCCTTCATTTTTTCATATTATTCACTTTCTTTTTTACTTTTTGGCTTTTCTTTTTCCTTCCCTTTTCTTCATTTTGTACCTTTTATCACTTTCACATTCCTCGTCTCTCCCCCCCCAAACTTATGCTTTTACCAATTGTTCTAAGGAAATATTGGGTACCAAGAGAGCGTCATTTTAGAACGGATAAAGGCTTGTATCATGGTTATTGAAATAACAAGGGCTTCGACTCAATGAGGTTGGCTAGGATATCATATTTGGTGGGATATGGATGCTTTCAAGTTTTAGTTTGGATCAAGTAGAGCCTATATTCATTTCTCAAGTCGAGTTACACTTAGAATTTGGCCTAGACAAATATTCAGGGCAAGTTCTAGACTTATTGGCACGGGACTTGGACTTGCAAATCAATGCGTGACCTCACAAGCTGTTGGATTGCTAAAGAGAACAGAGTCGAGGGACCACAACAATCCTAGCTAAGATTGAGCAACACAAATGGCTCCAAGAAGCGACTCAGTGATTGATTAGTCAACACAAGAGTCTAAAGGTCACAACTAGAACTATTCTTTTCCAATCAACTTGTTTCTAACCATAAGGTCAAAGGTAAATGTGATAAGCCCAAGGGAAGCTTGCCCGAGACACTTTTATTCATTACTACTATTTACACAAAAACATAAAAAAAATGGACTCAAACCCTAAAGAAGGTTGTCATGCCATCCATCATCGGAAAGAGCCACCCGGTTCACATAAATTCTACCTTTGGAAAGAATCATGGCATTAAGAAAACCAAAGGCTTATTGATCACGAAAACATGTAAAAGTAAGAAGCTACAAGTTGAAAAAGAAACTACTAAATGAAATAAGAAGCTACGCTATTAAGGAATATTTCAAAAGAAGTTATAAAGTAAAATACGGAAAGTAAACTAAATATGTACAATAGGGGATTGAGATGAATATACATAAAAGGGGAATGAATATATACATGTAAAGGTAACTTTATATACATACCAAAAGTAAAATAAAAGTACAAAAATAAAGTACGATAAGTAAAGAATAAATAAAAAAATAGTATCAAGGTTATTACAGACCAATTAACCAAATCATCATCAAAATAGGGCCACCCCCCCCCCCAAATAAATTTTAGCATTGTCCTTAATGATAGCAGCAAAAATAGAATAGGGGAAGTGTAAAGAGTAAAGAAAACACCCTATGATGCCTCTGTCTGCATGGGGTCACTGGATGGGTCCTGTGACTGGCCTGAGTCATCTCTCTCGAGTCCTACAACTCAATCTCAAAACCCTCAGTCTGGGGGATCACTACTCTTTTCACTAGTTCTGTCAGCCTCCTGCTCTGGTGCCTATGTTGCCTGAGCTACTGGAACTTGCTCCTCCAAGAGTAAGTCCAGTGGGATGTCTTCTACTGATGTAATCTTCTCTACCTCCTTCCTCAGCAGCTTTACTGATTCCTTTGAGGCCCGAGTCTTCTTCATCTTCTTCGTTTGTTTGCCCAGGTCCTTGATTGTTTTTCACTATGCATCCAAAGTGGCCATGATAAGTTTTTGGTTGTCCAAGAGCTTCTTCTAGTTGTCTAGAAGCTTCGTTAGCGATTCCTCTACTGAAGTAAGCACCTGAGGCTGTGCTGGAGCTTCCTGAGCCGTGACTGCACTGGATAAGGCTGATAGCTTTGATGTAGCTACCTACATCCAATTGTTGATGCTGGATAAAGTCTGGTTAACCCGCAGTGCAGTCGGAAGGTAAGGTGAGGTGGAGGGCACATACAATGGGGCTGTGACAGAAGGGCCAGATTATGGAGGCGGCATAGCAGCAAAAGAACCTTCAGCTGTGGAAGGCTCAGAACCTGTGGCCACCACCCCTGGCTCTTCAGACTGGCCAGTGGAAGTGGTGGCTTTGCCTTTAGACTTGGGGTTGTCCGGACCCTGAAGGTTGTACCAGGAAAATAGCTTCTTTGGATTCACTTTGGTGTCAAAGCCCCTTCTTTCTACTTCCTGGTCCTCTAGGTACATGTTGTAGAAGTTTGGGAAGGGATATGAGCTCTCATCTTTACCCACCGATCTGGTAATCACCTTGGCCATAATATTCCCGATGTTGATCGGGTACCCCGCCATGATATCCCCCATAATAATAGCCCAGAAGACCGGCATATCACTATCATGTGTAGTAGGGTCTAACCACCTCCACACAAAAGTAGACCACTCATTCACTTCAAAGCTCAGAGTGTTCCTGTAGATCGGGACCCCAGGTGTCAGCCAAGCTGAAGTAGTCCCAGGAATAGCAATCACCGATGTAAGCCAAGGGCGGGCTAACTCATCCATAGCCACCTTCTCTAGATAAAGGGACTCATCCTCGTCGTTGAAACCAGCATAGTCATTTAAAGTCTTACCATCAAACATAATTTTCTTGTTGTGGACTTTGATAAAAAAAATGTGCCCTTTTTTATGTGGGCGACATTTGCATAAAATTCCTTTACAAAAACATTTATTGACCTCTGGTAAGTTGTTGTTGAAGAACTTCCACCCCACTCTCTTATTGAAGTGCCTCTTGACATTAGGGTTGTGAGGTAGTAGATCTCGCTCAATGAACACCCTCTCAATTGTAAGTGACCTTTGAGGCCACCATTCCCGGAACTTGTGGTAGGCTTTCTCACTCACAAACCGACCTTGCCATACCACAGGGTTCCTTAGTCTTACCAACCCCCTGTCTGGGTGTCACCACCCCTCCCGTCATCTGGGATCTCAGTATCAACAAGAATAGGATCCGCTAGTGAGGCTAAAGTTGTAGCAGGTGGGGAAGCTGATGTTGAAGCCTCACTACTTTCCTCTGAGCCATCAGACGACTCAGAATAAGTAGAGGGTGTAGGCTCGTATCACAACTGGAATTTCCCTTGAAATTTTGCAGGAACATGGGTTGGCACCGAGTCTCCTTCCAAAACTTCTTAGAAGGGACATACTCACTACCGTCAGAATGGGATGCGGCTTTGTCCGCAGCTTTGAGTGCAGTTCTCATTTTACCAATTGATATTTGCACGGCGAGGGGTAATTTGATCTTCCCTCTACCCCGACCCCGGGAGGACTATGCTCTCACTTTTGGTTTATCATTTGCGTCTCTAGATCTGACCATTGTCTGCATACATAATCAGTGAATTAGTTTTGGTATTCAAGCGAGTATCAGATGAAGCAGATAAATGGTTGCTGTATTTCCAGCACAGTGTACCGCTATAGGCAGAAAAAGGTATGCGGCCGCAGACTGGCTACCGCTCTCTGCAAAAATTGGGTCACGGCCGCGAGAGACTAGGGTTCAGACTACCCAATCTCTGAAGCTTGACCACCGCTCACAGCAAATATTGGGCGCGGCCGCAAAAGCTGTACCGTTGTCCGCGTAAAAACAAATGCGGTCGTAGACCCAACTTATCAATTATCTGAACTTTGAATTCGCGGTCTGCGAAAAAAGAAGTGCGGATGCATAAAGTAGGTCGCTGACCACAGAATCGGAACCATTTTTAACTCATCACTTCATATGAATGTTGATCGTGGAATTAAGGCCGCGTCCGTGGAATTCAAAAAGACACGGGCACTGACCAACGAGATATCACCTAGGGTTTTCACTTAGCATACAACTTAGGCAATTAAGTGGTAAAATAAACAACCCCATCCCAGTAGGCATTAAAATCAATTACGCAACTAGTTTTATCTTCAATTAAGCATACTTTTGATTCTTGGCTTGTATTAACCCTAAATAAAAGAAAATTGAAACTATCTAGAAAGAAGGAAAAAGCAAGAACTAAAATTAAGACAAAGAAATTGAGCATACCAGTTGTTTAATTTGTTGTAGAAATTACTCTTGCCTAATGAGATGGAGTCTAGATGCAACAAGAAGCAGATAAACAGTGAAAAAGGGGTTTTGAGAGCTGAGGGAGTGAAAAGTGTAAAAGGAGGAGGGCTCTCCTATTTATACTAAAACCCTGAGATCCCACACCGACTTACCTGGCACAGTCGCAAAATTCCACCGCAGTCCGCGCTTATGGCTGTTTTGAAGAGCTGCAGATTCAATAACACCGCTGAGAGCAAAAAAGTTGGGCGGTCGTGGAACAAGTTTGCTCACCGTAAAAATTCCACCGCGGATGCGGTTGAAACTTCAGAGAGGTTACATTTTGAGTTTTCAAGTCCGTGTCCGCTATAGAATCATGCCCCCGAGTAAAAGCTTTCGCTGACCACAGAATTTTGAGCGCGGTCAGCGGTCCAATTACATACTTAGCCAAATTTTTCCAGTATTAGTCCTGCACTGCATCAATAGTTCTACACAAATCTCATAACTAGTTAGATCAAAAGAGCCTAATCTAAGAAGGAAAATGAAAAGGAAAGAAAAATCACTTTGGTTGCCTCCCAAGAAGCGCCTAATTTAACATCGCGGCACGACGCAGGTCACTATAAGTCACTTGAAATGGATCATTTCCAACACGTGGCTATCATAAAACTTGCCAAGATAGTGCTTCACTGCCTATTAACTCGGAAAATTTCACCATTGTTTTTCCAAATCAAGAGCACCAAACGGAGTTACATGCACCACTTCAAAAGTGCCACTCCATTTTGACTTGAGCTTTCCTAGAAACAGTCGTAACCGAGAGTTGAATAAAAGAACCAAGTCACCTTTGTTGAATTCCTTGCTTCGGGCATACTTGTCTTGTAAGTACTTTATCTTGTCCTTATACAACGACGAGCTGGAATAGGCATGAAACCGGAACTGATCTAGTTCATTGAGTTGCTCTACCCGGAGTTTTGCAGCAACATCCCACTCAAGATTTAACCGCTTTTAGGCCCACATGGCCTTATGCTCTAACTCAATCGTAAGATAACATGCTTTCCCAAATACCAACCGGTACGGAGACACACAAATTGGAATCTTGTAAGCAGTCTTGTAAGCTCACAAAGCATCATCCAGTTTCCTTGACCAATCAGTTCTATTTGCATTGACAGTTTTTGACAATATGATCTTTATCTCCCTGTTGGAGACCTCAACTTGTCCACTAGCCTGAGGATGATAAAGGGTTGATACATTGTGATTGACACCATACTTTGCAAGCAAAGTGTCACATGCCCTATTGCATAAATAAGAACCCCCATCACTGATGATTTCCCGAGGAGTGCTAAACCGTGTGAAGATATTTTTTTGAGGAATTTCAACACATTCCAGGCTTCGTGGTTGGGCAAAGCCATGGCCTCAACCTACTTGGAAACATAATTAACGGCCACCAGAATGTAAGTGTTGCCACACAAACTCACAAAAGGCCCCATGAAGTCTATCCCCCACACTCATAAATGTCAACCTCAAGAATAGTGGTGAGAGGCATTTCATCCTTCTTGGAAATTCCACCGACTCTCTAACACTCATCACATATCTTAACAAGCTCACCAGCATCTTTATACAGAGTAGGCCAATAAAATCACAGCTAAGAACCTTTGAAGCAGTTCTCTCCCCAACATGATGACCATCGTTGGGCGAGGAATGGCAAGCATCAAGAATACTCATATGCTCCTCTTCCGAAACACATCTCCGGATCACACCATCATTACAAATCTTGAAAAGATAAGGCTCGTCCCAGTAATAATCCAAGCTGTCTCGTTTAAGCTTCTTCCTTTGGTTAGAAGAGAGCTCACTTGGAACAATGCTGGTCACAAGAAAATAGCCACATCGGTGAACCAAGGCATACTATTCACAGACACAGAGAGGAGTTGTTCATTAGGGAACGAATCATTAATTTCGAGGCCATCATGGGGCCTCCCCTCCTCTTCCAAATGGGACAAGTGGTCCGCCACTTGGTTTTCACTTCCTTTTTAATCAATAATTTCAAGGTCAAACTCTTGAAGCAAAAGAACCCATCTCATCAACCTAGCCTTAGAGTCCTTCTTTTTCATCAAGTAACGGAGTGTCGCATGATCGGTGTGCACAATCACTTTGGTACCCATGAGATATGGCCTAAAATTTTCCATGGCGAAGACAATGGATAGCAACTCTTTCTCGGTCATAGTATAATTGACTTGGGCATCATTCATCATTTTGCTCGCATAATAGACCGGATGAAATATTTTGTTGATCCTTTTTCCCAAAACCGCTCCTACCGCAATGTCACTAGCATCACACATGAGCTCAAATGGCAAGCTCCAATTGGGTGCAGTGATGATGGGAGTGTAAGTCAATCTATACTTGAGAAGCTCAAAAGCTTTCATGCAATCATCATTGAACACAAAATTTGCATCCTTTTCCAACAATTTGGACAAGGGATTCACCACCTTTGAGAAGTACTTGATGAACCTTAGGTAGAACCCCCCATGCCCAAGAAAGCTCCTCACTTCTTTGACGGAAGTAGGAGGATGGAATTTTAAAATCAGTTCAATCTTCGCTTTGCCACTTCAATACTGTTCTTTGAGATCTTATGGCCGAGGACAATGCCCTCCTCGACCATAAAGTGGCACTTTTCCCAATTAAGCTCTAGATTGGTTTCTTCACATCGGGCCAACACTTTGTCAAGATTATTCAAGAATTCTTCAAAGGAGTCACCCACAACACTAAAATCATCCATGAACACTTCCACGAAGTCCTCCACCATGTCCATAAATATAGCCATCATATACCGCTGAAATGTAGTCGGTGCATTACACAAACCAAACAGCATCCGTGAGAATGCAAAGGTGTCATATGAACATGTGAAGGTGGTTTTCTCTTGGTCCTTCGGTGCAATCAAAAATCTGGTTGTAACCTGAGTACCCATCCAAAAAGAAATAGTAGGAATGCCCGGCAAGTCTATCCAATATTTGGTCAAGAAAGGGCAATGGAAAATGATCTTTTTGGGTCACTTTGTTCAGCTTTCGATAATCCATGCATACCCTCCATCCGATGATAGTCCTAGTGGGGATCAACTCATTTTGCTCATTTGTGACCGCAGTCATGCCCCCTTCTTCGGCACACATTGTACCGACGAAGTCCATGAACTATCTGAAATGGGGTACACAACCCCTGCATCTAGCCACTTGATAACTTCCTTCTTGACGACCTCTTGAATAGCCTCGTTCAACCTCCTTTGATGTTCTACGGAGGGTTTGGCATCATCCTCAAGTATAATCTTGTGCATGAAAAAGGTGGGGCTTATCCCCCAAATATCATCTAGAGTCCATCCAATTGTCTTCTTCTTTCTTTGGAGCACCGCAAGGGTGGCATATACCTGCACATTAGTTAAGCACATAGAAAGAATAACAGGTAAAGTAGAACAAGGGCATAAGAATTCATATTTGGGGTGTGAAGGCAAAGGCTTCAACTCCAATATGGGAGGTTCCTAGATTGAGGGCTTTGTTGGTGGGTCTTTCTGTTTTCAAGATCCAAAGAGTGTTTACAGGGTTCATATGTGTAAGAACTCATTCCTTGCAAAGCATTGACATACTCCACCAAGCCTTCATCCTCAGTCACATCATGGTTCAACAATATAGCTTCCAAAGGGTCATCTACATTTATCACAGCACTGGTGTCTTCAACAATCACATCAGTCACAAGATCAACAAAGGAACATACTTTGTTGCTATTGGACTGCCTCATTGACTTGCAGACGTGGAACACAACTTTTTCATCACCCACCCAGAAGGTGAGCTCCCCTGCTTCCATATAAACCAAAGCCTTCCATGTATCTAGAAAAGGTCTCCCCAATATAATCGTCACCTCATAGTCAACCTCGCAGTCCAGAATCACAAAATCCGTGGAAAGTATAAACTTGTCGATCCGCACAATAACATTATCAATAATACCAAGTGGCCTCTTCATTGTTCGATCCGCCATTTACAATCTCATTAAAATATCTCTCGGTTGACCAATACCTAAAGTTTTAGATACAGAGTAAGGCATCAAATTTATACTTGCTCCTAAATCTCACAAGGCCTTTGCAAAATCCGCACTCCCAATGGTACATGGAATGGTAAATGCGTCGGGATCTTCAAGCTTTGGAGCCATCATCTAGGGCACTCACTTGATAAGTAATTTTGATGGTCTCATAATCCATAGATCTCTTTTTAGTTACCAAGTCTTTCATAAACTTGGCATATCCCGGTATTTGCTCAAGAGCTTCAACCAAGGGCACATTGATCGACAAGCTTTTCATCATCTCAATAAATTTCTTGAATTGGTTTCATTCTTCTGCTTTGCAAGTCTTTGAGGGTAAGGTGGAGGACGCCTTGGAAAAGGAACCTTAGCTTTAGGCATTACCATTTCCGGTATGTCTATCACGTGTTCCCTACATGGATTCACGTCATTTTGCGTCTCCTCCTCATTGCCATGAATATCAATTCTCATCTCACCATTCAAATTCTCTTCACTCACTTGCTCATCAACTATTGGATCATCGTCATTTTGCACTTCAACGTCATCACTCACAACTTTCTTTTGCTTGGAGGTACTTGCTTCACCACCTCTACCGCTCCTTGTGATCACCACCATTGCATGGCCGGTATTGTTCCCACCCTTCGGGTTTACTGTCGTGTCACTAGGTAGTGCCCCCTTAGGGCGAGTGTTCAAAGGTTGCAAAATCTGGCCAAGTTGGACTTCCAAGTTGCGAATAGAAGTATTATGGACGCCAATTAGGCATCAGAGTCAGCGTTTTTCTTCATCATTTGCTCAAACATTGACTCAATATGTCCCATCTCATTGTTGGATGAGCTTGGACCTTGGGACGGAAATGGAGGCGGGTTGTTTGGTTGTTGAAACATCGGAGCTCTTTGAAAGCCTGGCCCCCGATTACCTTGATTACCGTTATTCCAACCCCCTTAGTTGAGGTTGCCACCCCAATTGCTATTGTTATTGCCACTCCAATTACCCTGGTTACCTGGTTTTCCTAATTCTGATTGTTGTTGTTGTTGTTCCAATTTTCTTGGCCTTGGTTGCCCCAATTCTGATTATTCCCTGGCATCTCCATTGTTAGTTTGGAGCATTACCCCGTTATCCTTGGTAGTGTTGACATACAAAACTTCCTCACTTTGATCATCATACGAGTCATCATAGTTGTAGCAACTTCCACTTTGCTCATATTGATCTTGATTGCTTTGCATTTGTTGACCACGATGTCTTCTCTTTTTTACCAATAGATTAACCCCTTCCATTGTGTTTACTTACTTTGGTCCCTGAATTTTCTGAAGTTGTGCTTTGGCTAACTGGTTCATGGTTGTTTTCAACTCAGCTATGGCTTGTCCGTGGTCTTGAAGTTCCTTGTGAAGATTTATGACATGAGAGTCCCCCTGAGGAACATTTTCCCGACTCTGCCAGGCTGAGGAAGTGCTAGCCATCTCATCAAGAATGTCACAGGCCTCGACATAAGGCAGCTTCATAAAATTACCCCCTGCTAGTTGGTTTACCACACATTGATTGGTCGTGTTTATACCTCGATAAAATGTCTGTTGGATCATTGTTTCAGTTATATCATTGTTAGGGCATTCATTGACCATAGTTTTATATTTGTCCCAGATTTCATAAAGGGGTTCATTTGGCTCCTGTTTAAAAGCTAAGATCTTATCCCTTAATGCAGTCATATGTCCCGGTGAGAAAAACTTGGCTATAAACTTGTCGGCCAACTCATCCCACGTGGTGATGGAATGGTTGGGGAGTTTTTCTAACCAGTCCAAAGCTTTCCCTCTAAGTGAAAAAGGAAACAATCTCAGTCTCAATGCATCCTCTGACACATTTGTCTATTTGCTTCCCCAACAGGCATCCACAAAGCCCTTTATATCTTTATATGTATTCTGATAGGTAGAACATGTGAAGTACCCTCTTTGCTCCAATAAGGTCAACATGACATTTGTAATCTGGAAATTGCCCGCCCGAATCGGGGGTGGGACAATTGCACCTGCGTAACCTTCATTTGGAAGCACCCGAGGAGCTGCTCGCGGAGAAGCTGGGGGAGGGTCTGGAATATTTTTATTAGCCTGGTAGCCTCTTCTTTGAGCTTGAGGTATTAGAGGCACCTCATCTTCAGCATTTTCATCTACCTTCTCCCCCGAGAGAACATTTTCGATAGGATCACTATTTTCCATTTTGTACCTGAATCGATTAACTCACACAAGTTAGTAAAATAGAAGGAAAGAAAAACAAGACACACAACTAGGCAGATAGATAGCCAAAACCATTTAACTCCCCGGCAACGGCGCCAAAAAAGTGATCAGCTCCAACCCTGCACCACTATATAATGGCGAGGAGTGGTCGATGCAGCTTTTACCCGAAAGGTCGGGATTGATATCCACAGAGAGTTAATATTGGTTGGGAGTTGGGTTTCTATCTAATCTAGCTATGCATGTTGCTTTTAGTTACACTTCTAACCATGCTTGAATTTGTTTCTATTCTACGTTTAATGCTATTGATTGCTGAAAATAATCTAAGTACAATATTTTTGTAGGAGTTTTCTCAATTGATAAAAAGCACTAGGGTAGTGACTCCACCTAGGTGGTATCTAACGGGTATCGAGAATTCAGCACAAGCTTATTATGATTGGGGTTGTGATATAACCATCACACATAAGTACTCACTCTATACCTCTCGGTAGTTTGAGTGACTTTGTCCAATTTGGCTTTCTCAAGACCAAATGGGTGTTCATGCAATACAAATGATATTGGCTCAAGTCGGGTATTACTATCTCTAGGTTTAACCCCTTAATTGGGGCTATCAATCTCTTGAATGTACCTCAATTCCTTGTTAGCCTAATTTTCCTAGACTTAGAGCCCGTTTGGACATACAACTTTTTCCTTTTTTTTAAATTTTTTTTTTTGAAAACAATGTTTGGTTATCCCATTCTTACCAATTTTTCTTTTTTTTACTTGAAAATGAGAATTTGCTAGTGTTTAATTTTACAAATTTACCCTATATTTTTAAAATTTATAAAATGGCCTCATCAGTTTTTCATCTTTGGCAGTACATCTTTGGCGGCTGATGGTGAAACATCAGTCCTAGTTGATACTTGAACTCTGCCTACTGGAAGTTTGATTATATGGTTATAACTTATGAAAAATACGTGGCTATGCCTGCTTTTGCACCTTTTTGTGTGTTTGTAGAATTAGAAAATGTGATATTGATTTGCATCTTCTACATATTGCAGTACAACAGAATATGATAACAGTTAAACAATAGCATTTTGATGGCTTATTTCAAGTAGGATAATCAAATTGGGGTGGTTTTGATATTTTTTACAAGTTATGGGGAATAAATCATGTTTCATGGTTTTGAAAAAAAGGACATCCAAATATGTTGCAAAAATTATAACCAAACACAACTTCATCTTCAATTTAAATTTTAGTGAAATTCCAGATTTGAAAAAAAAAAAATTGGAACTCATGACCAAACGTCTACTTAGTCTATCTTTCTCGAGAGGAGTCTAAGTCATAAAGGCACGAATTAGTGTTTGCAACCACCAATTCCTTAATTAAAGCATGAATCAAGCTAAATATCACTAACCCATAAACAATTAAGCCCTAAAATTCAAGACCCATTAAATATCCACACTAGGGTTGGGTCACAACCCTAGCTAATGGGTTTAGCTATTCATAATCAAGGTAGAAATCAAAGACGGAGATGAAATATAAGCCATAAAAGTTGATTACAAGAACAAATCTAAGAATATAAGCTAAAGCTACTCTAAAATTACTCTAAATGATAAAGTATGGTTGTTCACGAGCTCACTGATACAAAAGATAACCTAAAAATATGAAAAAGATCTATTTATACACAGCTGAAATTACTGGACAAAAACTGAAAGAACCGCTGTCAGCGAAATAGTGGGCGCCTCAGCATATGGACTTTCGCAGCCGCGCAATAACAAGCACAGATCGTGTTTCTTCAATTTTGTACTTGGACTGGACTAGATTTTGCAGACAGCGTAAAGTCTACTGCGTCCGTATTGGATTCTATCGCGACTGCATAAAATGTGGATTGCGTTCCTTAGTTAGGTTCCATTAACCAAGTTTCTGAACCTCTTTCACGCCCTCAGCAGAATTTGCACCACGGCAGTGCCAATGGTTTCGCGGTCGCGCTTTTGTGACGCGGTCAATGGCCGTGTTAGCACTTGGATGCATCTTCTCTGAACATCACTTTCGCTGTAGCATATTTTTAATCGCCTCAGTGGAGGGTCATACAAGTCCGCGTAATAATAGTGTTGACAGCGCTCCAGTTCCTTTATTTGGGCTTGTGCAAGTTCGACTCTTTTATGCGTTCATTTTGGCTTATTTGCCTCATTTGACCAAAACCTGCAAGTAAGCACCTTAAGTTAGTTTTCGGGAATACTTTTACACATTTTTTATCCAAAACCTAAGCAAAAGAGAGCATAAGATAGGCTAAAATCCATAGTTATTAGTGCAACACAAGGACTCGCATCTGTGCCAATGCCCGCTCCAGCGCTTAAATCTCCCATCTGCGCGCACGCAGGTGCGGTAAAACCATCTGCTTCTGCGGTATTCCTCACCCAGCTCTCACCTCGTATCTGCAATGACACTATCGCTTTTGCAGCTCCGCATTTGCACCCATGGCTTCGCAGGTGTGGTTACACCAGAACCTCTGCCAAACCAACCTTAGCCAAAATTTCCAAAATTCTCTGAACCTCGTCCGAAACTCACTGGAGCCCCTCGGGACACCGTCCAAATATACCAAAAGTTCTACAACATAAAACGGACCTACTTGAGGCCTCAATCACACCTAACAACATCGAAAAGACGAATCGCACCTAAATTCGGACATGATGAACTTTGAACTTTTCAACTTCCATAACACATGCCAAAACATAGTGAACCAACCCGGATTGAACCCAAATTTTGCACACAAGTCCCAAATGACATAACAAAGCTATTTTAATACCTGATATCATCAAAGTCAACTCTCAGTCAAACATATGAATTTTCCAAACCTTCAAATTTTTAATTTTCGCCAATTAGTGCCGAATTCTTCTAGGAACATCCAAATGAAAATCCGGGTATACACCCGAGTCTGAAATCACCATCCGGACCTAACGGAATAATCAAAACTCCAATCCAAGGTCAAATGGTAAAAAGTTAAATTTGGTCAACTCTTCCAACTTAAAGCTTACACCATGAAATTCATTCTTCCGAATCAACTCTGAATAATATGAAAACCAAAAACGATGATTCACATAAGTCATAATACATCATATGGAGCTACTCATACCCATAAACTACTGAGCGAAGTGCAAATGTTCAAAATGGCTGGTCGGGTCGTTATAGTTACTAGGCTCGGATTTTGGTTTCGGGGGTTGGAATAGGTCCGATGTGTTATTTATGACTTGTGCAATATTTAAGGTCAATTGGGAATGACTTGATAAGTTTCGGTATCGATTGTAGAAGTTGGAATTTCTTAGTTTTAGTTAGGCTTGAATTGGGGTGCGATTCGTGTTTTTGATATTGTTTGATATGATTTGAGGCCTCAACTAAGTTTGTATCATATTTTAGGACTTGTTGGTATGTTTTATTGAGGTCCCGAGAGCCTCATATAGAGTTTGGATGATTGACAGATTAAAGTTTGAACTTGAGGGATTGCTTACGTGCACCAGGTCTGGTGCAATCGCACTTGCGGAGAGTTTGGTCGCAGGTGCGTGACCGCAGAAGTGACATAATGAGCGCAGAAGTGGCCTGCTACGAAGCTGGGCAGTGATCACACATGCGATAATTTGGGCCACACCTGCGAGATCGTAGGCGCAAAGGGGCATGCGGAAGCAATCTCCGCAAAAGCGGACGAGGTCTTACAGAAGCGCACCTGTAGATGCGCGGATTTGGCCACAGGTGCGTGTGGTCGAGGGTTGAATGGGCATCACAGAAGCGAAGTTTTGTCGCACCTGCGGGACCGCAGGTGCAGGTTAATGGTCCGTAGAAGCGAAAACCTCTGGACAGAATATTAAATCGAGTGTTTCGTGATTTTCAATCATTTTAGACATTTCAAGCTCAGGACTAAGGAGATTTTTGAGAGGATTTTCGAGGGGTTTCTTGAGGTAAGTCACTTGTGATCATTCTTATTCAACAATGTTGTTTTCCCATTAAATTTTCCACCTAGTTTGTGTGTTTTTTAGGTGGAATTTTGGGAGTTTTGGGCTAGGGATTGGAGAGTTAAATTTGAGGATTTGAGTGATGATTTGGTGGCAGATTTGAGTAATTTTGGTATGGTTGGACTCGTGATTGAATGTGTTCGGATTTTGTAACTTTAATCAGATTTCGAGACGTGGGCCCAAGGGTTGACTTTTTGACTTTTGATTAAGAACTTAGCATTTTTATATGGAATTGATTCTTATAGCTTGAGTTGATTGTATTGAATTATTTATGGCTAGATTCGAGGAATTCAGAGGCCGATTTGTGAGGCAAGGGCTTGTTGGAATAGAGATTTGTACAGTTTGAGGCAAGTAATACTTCTAAACTCGATTCTGAGGGTATGAATCCCTGGATTATGTGTTATGTGGTCGATGTTGAGGTGACGGGAGTGTGGGCATATAACATGGATTGTTACTCATTCGATTATGTAGAACTGCATAGTTGAATAACCTTGTTGTTATTCGTATATTCTCCATGTGTTAGAGAAATTGAGCAACAATTCATGTTAGAAATTATGCTTAGGCTATATGCTGGTACTGTTGGGACCCATTTATTGATACTTTATATCATTATTGTTTGGGCTGATTTTCATAACATTGTGAGCCCGAGAGACTGGAGAGATTGGTGACTGAGTGAGGCTGAGGGCCTGATTGTGAGGATATTTATGGGATCGGGCTACACGCTGCAACAAACTTTATTGGTTTATGCCATGATTGACTTATTATAGCACTTGGGCTGGATCTGCCCCCTCCGGAGTCTGCACATCCACAGTGACCGCAGGTACTTACTGAGTGCGAGTGCGAGTGCCGAGCGATTGGGAGTATTGAGTGACTGTGAGGAATGAATGACTTTGAGGATGGAGTGAATGGGAGGACTGAATGATTGATACTCTGAGAGTATGCATATGATTTCATCACTGTTTTGTATTTTAGTTGGCATACATAACTGACACGTAGATATCGAGATGTATCATTTCTTATTTCAGTTGCACATGACATATCTTACATGTTTGAGCTTTAATTGTTAAACTTGAAAGCATGTCTACATTTCTACATTGTATTTCTATAATTGGACTATACCTGTGAGGCTCGTCACTGCTTTCAGCCAAAGGCTAGACTTGTTACTTATTGAGTTGGTTGTACTCGCGCTACACCCTGCACTTTGTGTGCAGATCCAGGTGCTTCTGGATACGGTGGTTGCTGATTTTGGAGCTATTATTCAGTTCGGAGATCCTCGAGGTAACTGCTTTGGCGTTGCAGTCCTTGACTCTCCTCCGTTATCATTTAGTTCTATTGTACTATTCTACTCTCTTAGACGATGTTTTCAGAATTTGTTACTATATAGATGCTCATGTACTCAGTGACACTCGGGTTTTGGGAAAATTATGTATTGAGTTGTGACGTTTTCATCAATTTTATTAGATTTTTACTTATTTAAACTTGTTTTAGTATATTTTGAATTTAAAAGTGTTGGTATGTATGAGTTATCGGCTTGCCTAGCATCATGATAGGTGCCATCACAACAGGTTGAGTTTCGGATCGTGACACTCAATGATTCTGATTTCGTTGTTGACAGGAGTTGTTCGCTTTGTGTTGCATGAGTTTTTAGATTTTCTGCTGCATTATCCAGCTCAGCATTGAGTTCCAGCATTGTGTTATTTTCTGACTCTGAATCGTAGAGCTGAGTTCTCTTCTTATTTTCTTTTAGAGATTTGATAACAGGATCTTAATCACATAGAGTGCCCGATCCCCCTTTTAAATCTGTATATCAATTTCTTTAGTAGCTTTTGATCGTGGTGCACTCCCTTTTTAAATTTTGAATTCTCTTTCTCCATGCATCTGAATATGAAAATGTCGCGACTTCTAAATTTTCTTGTATGGATATTTCTTTGGAATGAGTGTAAGAAAAAATATTTTCATCAAAAACAACATGTCGAGAAATACGAACCTTATTAGTTGAGGGTTTAGGATTTAGCAATATGATTGATAAAAATATATATTAATTGCTAAGAAAATTATTATGAATGAAATTGTTACTTTTTTATATTTTTATTTTGTATTTATTGCACCTTTTAAACTAAAGTCTGCATTTTAATTTTGCTTGCATTTAAATCTTTGATAGACCTGAAACACATTGTAACGAATTTCGCCTTTGTAAAAAATGGTTCTAGGTATACAAGATTATAATTTACGAAATGTTTATGAGGCAAACAACAACAAGAAGATAGTTATAATTATTATTATTATTATTATCATTATAATAATAATAATGATAATAATAATAATAATAATAATAATAATAATAATAATAATAATAATAATAAGATAGTTATATATGTAATTAATAAGAATGCGAAGATTATTAAGCAGTGAATAATATACATGGATCATCATGTAAGGGATTATTTAATTTAAGGAAATTTTCTCTTTAGACACTCGTATATATCCACGTATTTTAACCCGTATAAAATAACATATAGATTCTCATATATTAGTAATACAATCTTTTAGATTCAAGTATCAAACCCTGCATAACTAAGGAGTTTAATACTGAAAACCAAATTTATATTAGTTATATGGAGATTAGTTATGCACGATTTTATATCGAAAACGAGAGGCTATATTAAGTTTTATACCGTCAATACACGTAAAGTTATTTTTGTGTGATCTATAGATCACAAGTTCGAATCGTGGAAGTAGCCACTAATATTTACATTACGGTAGATTGTCTACATCATATCCCTTGGATGCGACCCTTCTCCGGACCTTGTGTGAACGCCGAATATCTTGTGCATGAAACTGCCTTTTTAAAAAAAAAAAATTGAATATCCCTATTTCTCTTTTCTCCTTTTTTTTCTTCCAAATATTCCGACTTCACCATGGAGTAAGGATAAACTAGAATTATAATTAAAACAACCTTAGTCTAACTAGAAAATTAATGACAATTGTCAGGTAATAAGAGAATAAGGTCACCTCACATTCTCCCAAATTAGAGGTGTTTCAAAGCCAAAGATTTTTGAGTGAGAGGAAGAGAGAGAGGAGGGGTAAGAGACGTTCTCCCTATGATGGGAAAAATCACATTGCCCCAATAAAGATTTCTCTCTTTTCCCCTTTGAGAACCCTTCTTTCTCGGTCTTCATTCAGGTACATGTTTTCTATTTTTGTGTTTCATTTTCTTTTTCTTTACTACAAAACTCCATAAAAAATTAATTAATTTCAGAGTTTAAAGAATGTATAGCCCTGATTTGTTCTTTTTACATGCAAATAAACGATGCAGCTGCCACTTTTTTCTTTGACAATGCCAAGGTAATCTTTTTTCTTTCTTTGCATGGCAATCTATTAGGGCATTGAGGGAGTTGTTGAGACAAATAGTTAACGGGAAAGGTTGATATTCCGGCGATTGCGTGTATCTTCACGCTCAATCTTGGCCGGAAGTTCATCGTCGGTGAATATGGACAATTCTCCTTCATCTTCTCCTCCTTCACCGCCTTCGTCTTCTCCTCCTCCTCCAGAGTCTTCTCCTCCTCCGTCTTCGCCTCCTCCTTCATCTTCTCCTCCTCCTCCTCCTGATTCTTCACCTCCTCCTCCTTCTTCTTCTCCTCCTCCTTCTTCACCTCCTCCCTCTTCACCTCCTCCTTCTTCACCACCGCCCCCATCTCCTGAAGCGCCACCGTCGAAATCTGACAATTCTCCTTCCCCTCCATCCCCTGAAACACCACCACCGAAATCTGATTCTCCTCCTCCAGCGTCACCACCACCTCCTACAGAATCTCCTCCGCCACCACACACAGAGTCTCCTCCACCACCGAAATCTGATTCTCCTCCTCCTCCTTCTGATACACCTACGGAATTACCACCACCCTCACCGCCACCACCCACCACGAACACAACACCCCCTCCTCCCAAAAATGCCTCAACTACTCAACCTAATTCTCCTCCATCGCCTATATTCTCTCCACCACCTCCTGTTTCTCTACAATCACCTCTACCTCCTCCTGAAAAGTTAATTCCTCCTCCACTTTCTCCACCTTCGCGAGATGCACCGTCGAATAAATCACATGGTTCCTCAGGAAGCAATAACTGGCCACCATCTAATAATTCCTCATCTACCTCAAATGTGGTAATAGTAGCTGCAATAGCTGTGGCAGGTTTATTGATTCTTGCACTTGTCATTGTCTGCCTATTATGCAATAGAAAGAAGAAGAAACAACCTTACTATGTAGATCCTGCTCGTCCACCTCAAGGTACGTTGAATTATTAGCTTGGTCTTCAATCTTCATATAATTAGTCATTGCTACAACCATACTATGTTGTTCTATTCTTAAGCATTCAACTATATCGGTTTCGCATTATTTATTAGTATCATTATAAAAGTAAGTCATTTTTCGATTCTTTATAGTGTTAGTGTATATAACGTAAATCAACTCCTATGCATATTCTTGGCATTAGTGTAGGTGGTGATCCTTACTACAATACCGCAAATTATTCAACTAGCCCTCTACCAAATACTGAGCACATTGTTAAGCTAGCTCCACCACCAGGTGTAATGGGAACTCCTCTAGAAGGACCACGCGGGTGGGCCCCGCCGCCACCGCCTCCGGCCGCTAACACGAGCAGTGAATATAGCTCAGGTTATTCAAGCCATGTGCCTGGGGGCCCAATCCCACCAAAATCACCTAATCTTGGTGGACTTGCAAAAATTCAGTTTACTTATGAGGACTTAGCAACAGCAACAGGTGGATTTTCTCAAGCCAATTTGTTAGGACAAGGAGGATTTGGGTTTGTACACAAAGGTATTTTGACTGATGGAAGTATTGTTGCTGTAAAGAGTTTGAAATCTGGAAGTGGACAAGGTGAAAGAGAATTTCAAGCTGAGGTTGAGATTATTAGCAGAGTTCATCATAGACATCTTGTTTCTCTTGTTGGATTTTGCATTGCTGATGGACAAAGAATGTTGGTCTATGAATTTGTTCCCAATGGAACCTTGGAGTTTCATCTTCATGGTACTTTCCCTCTTATTCAACTCTGTTCCATTTTATTTGACAGTATTACTATTTGGAGAGTCAATAAGGCTTTTCTTGGTTCATAGTTTAAATTTATGTTGCTCGGGCTCTTCGAAAATATCGTTGGGTGCGTGTCGGATACCCCAAAAGTAGCGTATTTTTAGAGGATCCGATACGGGTGCGACAATATTTTAGAGAGTCCGCGCAGCATAGGTTTAAATATTTTGTATTATTAACTATTTTAACTTATAACTGTATGATTTATTTAATTTTTAAATATATAAATTTTATTTCAAAAAAATACTTAATGAATCCTTGTGATCACGGTGAGAGTATTTCATGTAATATTCTTTTATTTTTTTTAGTTCGTTAAAAAAAACGACATATTTTTATGTATAAAAATTCCTTAAATTTAAACGGTCAAATCAAATTCTTGGTAATGGAAATGTACCATTGCAGGCAAAGGTCGACCTGTCATGGATTGGGAAACAAGGCTTAAAATTGCGTTGGGATCAGCCAAGGGACTGGCTTACCTTCACGAAGATTGTATGTTTTTTTAACCCTTCCTTTTCCATTTATAAAATAACTGAATTTTATTTTTTGTATAGAAATAATTAAATTTTATCATTCTAATAGTAAAATCATATAAATATCTTCTTTCTTTCTAATTTTTTCTCTTTTGTACATGCAGGTCATCCTCGCATTATCCACCGTGACATCAAGGCTGCAAACATTCTACTTGATAACAATTATGAAGCTATGGTAAAATGTGACATTTGTTTTTTGGATATGCCAAAAATATTAGGGAATAATTCTTTTAGTATAGACCTCGAATATTATTCTGTTTAAAGTGTTAACCTTCATACTGAACTAGGATTTAGAAGAATATTTTTTACGGTTTATCAGGTGGCAGATTTTGGATTGGCTAAACTTACAGAAGACACCAATACTCATGTGTCGACCCGTGTTATGGGAACTTTTGGGTGAGTCTAAAATTACTTTTCTCTAGTTTTTTAAAGTTAATTTCGCATCTCAACGTTCCGTATCACTATTAGGATCTGTTAAATCCGGATTCGTTTCCACATAGGGGTAAAATACTTCTTTACAAAAGCGACTTTATACATAAGACTCGAACTTAAGATCTCTGGATAATAATAAGGAGTACTTTTCTCTATTTGTTACAAGCGAGGTTAAGCTAGAGCGAATTAATACTGCTTAAATTTTTAATTTCCATAAGTTGTTGTCAGAATTTAGTGATTTGCCGGGTTAATAATTTAAACTCTCATTACATTAGTGCTAAATTTTGAGCAGGCTCAAGTGTGCTTAAAATAAGATTAATTTTACTTTTATCGGGGGTTCTTTGTAAAAAAGCCAGTAGAATCCAATGCATTCCTTAGAAATATAGGCGTTTGGAAAAATCATATTCCTGTCACATTTTAGGTGTTTGCATTTTCTTTTTTAGTCCGTCACAAAAATTATCATAAGTTTATCTTTAGAGACTATTCAATCTTGTCTTTCCTCTTTCACCTTTAATAACATGAGTTATTGGACCCATTTCATATGAAAGTTCATATTGTTTTCAGAGAAATATATAAATAATAGGACGTATGGAATTCTTAACATCGCGCATTAAATTGTTAATAGTAAGAGCAATTTTGGTACTTCACAATTAACATTTATTTTGTTTGTGTCAAAAGTATATATTTCTTTGTATCTTAAACGTTTATCAAACACCATCACATAAAATGAACATTGTTGACTCGAATATCTAATCAAGAAGCTCATTTTGTTATGTAACAGGTACTTAGCGCCAGAATATGCATCAAGTGGTAAGCTAACAGAAAAATCAGATGTGTTTTCGTTTGGAGTCATGCTTTTGGAACTCATAACAGGGAGGAGACCTCTGGATACTACCAATAAACTCATGGAAGACTGCCTAGTAGACTGGGTAATTTGTTTTTTACATTAACTTCCTAATTCCCCTGCATTATAAATGATCATATTTTATAGGGATAATTATATTTTTGGGTCGTCCAAAAAATAATAGTAACAGGTAATTGTATATATTTTATATATTAAGTACAAATATGCATATAATATACATTTTATATACGTATCATATATAACCAGTGTATATATATTTTGTATATTTGGGCTACCGTTTGTAATTATTTTGGGCAGCCGGGACAAAAATGAAAAAAGCCTTTTTTTATCAAGCTTTTAAAGTGTTTTAGACTTTCATCTTCTCTTCCTCTCATTGATCTAGTATATATGATTATTTGGTGGTTATATGCCCATTATAAATGTGTTTTAAGTTGTATTATCCCATTTCATAGGAGATCTTTATGTTAAACGTAGGAGATCGATGATATAAAATGCATAAAAATTTTAAAGAATTTTTTATATTCAAAATGTAAGTGGTAATTTTGTACTATTTCCTCAGGCTAGACCCTTTCTTGCAAAAGCATTGGAAGAAAATCAATACGATAAATTGGTAGACGCGCGACTAGAAGGAAAATTTGATCCCGATGAGCTGCATCGGATGGTAGCTTGTGCTGCTGCTAGCGTTCGCCATTCTGCTAAAAGACGTCCAAGAATGAGCCAGGCAAGTCCTCTAAACTCTATCTATTATAAATTATAACAGTAAAATTACTTAATTATGTTTTTGGATACTCAATTTAAAGTGAATAAACAGAATTTTATACTCCATCTCATAAATATATATAGAATTATGCGGGAAGCCGTATTCGATGAAAATCGTATGTACGGTTTGAAGGAGGATCTTTAAATATCCACCCTATAATATGGGGTAAAAAGGCCAAAATTTGTCATATTAAAGTAACGAAACTTTACCATGTATTAGTAAAATCACATAACTATATTTGTCACATTTAAGTAATTGAACTATATATGAATTGCTCAAATAATATAAATGACCAGAAGGTCAAATTTCTTGATCATGGTAAATATTTTTTTTTTCTTTGCTTCTTCATTTATATGCTTTTTCAATTCTCTTTTGATTTATAAAACATAGGTAATCAAATTTTTTACACAGTGATCTTTTTTATTTTTTGTCATTTGTAATTTTTGAGCCGGAAATTTGACCTTCCTGTTATTTGTATTTTCTGAGCGCTATATACATAGTTCAATTTCTTTAATGTGATTAAAAAAAATTATCATAAGCTTATTAGATATCTCAGTGGATAACGTTCAGGTAACCATACATGAAATTAGTTATCAGTATTTCTTCCTATGACTAAAATTGAGAGATGCATATTCCTCTTGAGCCGAGGGTCTATCGTAAACAATTTTTCTACCTTCATAAGGTTTGCTACCCTCTGTAGGCCTCACTTATGGGAACATTGGGTATGATGGTGTTGTAAAATTGAGAGATAGTAATACATTTAATTACACACAAATTATTTATGATCAGATAGTACGTGCCTTGGATGGTGATTCATCATTGGAGGACTTGAATGAAAAACCTGGCAAAAATACAGCTAACTTTGGCAATGGGGCGGCATCTGATATTTACGATACTCGTGCATACAATGCTGATATGATGAAGTTTAGGCAAATGGTAATGACAAGCCAAGACTTCAACAGCAGTGAATATGGAGCTACAAGTGATTATGGACTCAATCCTTCTTCCTCAAGCAGTGAATTCAGTTCTGAGTATGGTAATTCAGGAGGCCACCAAAAGCAAACAAAATGAAAATAATTTATTGAAAAAGAAGGCTCAAGTTAGTGACATATGACTGATTTAGTTTCAGTTATATTGTTCTAAAAGAGTATGTTATATAGATAATTCTATAAGACTATAATGTGCATATGACTATCGTAATGATATGCACGTTATCCAAAAAAAAGGACATAAGTTATTATTTATTTTTTGACATTTGTAGGGACGACTAATGAAAGATGAAATCTATGTATCATAACTTATTACTTAAAGAAAACGAGGATTTAATCAAATGTCAAAAACTTAACTACTATATATGACCGTGATATTTGTTGGCTGTTGCGTTGCTTCTTTTTCCTTATTAACATGAGAGAACTGCAAATATGTGTCTTGAGACTGTACTTCGAATCAAAATAAATTCAAGATCTAGAGGTAGTGGGTTCAAAACAAATGTGATTTTATTATATGTATATATTTTTTTTAAAATATTTTTAGCATATGTATATATAAAGTTCGAGCCAAAAGCAAGGACTTCAATTAAATCTACCGTCCTAGATCTGCCTCTGATTCCAAATAGTTAGTCCAAAGACAGTAACAATTAATGCCACCAGCAGCCATGGAAGTGTTTTTTTTTTCGGTTTCCCACTTACGTCCAGTATCCGTTTTGGGGTCCGACTAATCTGGATTCGAGCCAGAAATTCGCACGTTAGGAGTAAAGCACTCAAGGCGATTCAATTTCTATGGCTCAAACTCGAGAGTCGAGACTTTTGGTTAAGGATAGAAGCGATGATTATTCAAGCTAAAAAGTACTTCGTGCAGTAATGTTTTTGGATCGTTCTGTACTCACCTGGACAAAGGTTGCACAATCCAAGTACAGTATGGTACTGATAAAAAGTAAATCAAGACATAAAAGGGGTATAATATTATTAAACTTTCTTGTTGGTTTGAACTTTGAACTCGGATTAATCTAACATTCGCAAGCTATCAACAAAAAATAATCTCAACTAACTGATTTCGGAGTAGGAAAAAGAAGAAAAGTAAAAAAAGATTTCCGTTACCGGGAATCGAACCCGGGTCTCCTGGGTGAAAGCCAGATATCCTAACCGCTGGACGATAACGGATGGTTGTTGCTTTTGTAACAGGGAATATATATATTCACAGATTTATTATATAGGTATTGGGTAGAGCCAGTCATCACAAAGAAATTATATCTAAACCTATAAGCTAGAACATGTGTTTTTGTATAGATCCATACCAGTTCAAAATAATATAAAATAAATATCAATCTGGAGACAAGCGTTAGTCCCTCTGCAGCCCCATACTCAAATTTCGATGCACGGTGTTCGGTACTTATATTGGGGTCCGACTAAATACGAATTCGCGTTGGGAAGTCCCATATTGGGGGTAAGTCGCTCCCTAGCAAAGGAGATTTCATACTCAGGGACTCGAACCCGAGACCTCTAGTTAAGGATGAAGGAGTACTTACCACTCCACTACCACCCTTGTTGATATTTTTTTAGATGCAGGTGAGTTTAGATAATAGACCGAAATCACTAAACCAAAATCTTGTGTATGCCACTATGCATGAGATGCTAGTAAGAAAAGAAATGATAGCTCAAACTCAATGTTATTGTTGCAGTATATTACTTGCTTAAGTTATGAAATTGATACACTATATGTTACGTTCTTTTCCATTATGACATCTTGTAGGAGCTACTACACGATATAGAATCGTTAAATTGCGAAATTACAACTTTTATAAGAAGCTTGCTTTAGTCTATAAATGAATTGTTATATCTTGCAAACTTCGTATGATCATCTAACGGGGATGCCAAGTTATATAAGAGCACAATAATGGGATGTGCACAAGTAGTTTATTTGCACTGATGATGAAATCACATGATCGATATAACTAACAAACAAATAAACAAACAACAAGAATATCAATTATGCCTCAACTCTAAGTAAGTCGAAATCGGCTTATATAAATCTTCACTGTGTATATTACTCCATTTAAGGCGTCAAACTCCAATAACATTAAAGGAATTATTTGAAGGATGGGACAAAATTTAGAAAACAAAACTCCTAATAAGCATTGTGTATATAAGTTAAGCTTTCAGTTCAAAAAACATTGCAACTCGCACTCTAATCAATGTGGTATACAGTCAAACGTCTCTATAACGGTCTCATTCTATATTTCTTACTCATTATTAACAGGCTACCTCTGGTGACAAGCAGATCTAAAAGAATTATCTACTGGGAGGCTATCTATTGAATAGTATTAACAGCAACTCAAGGTAGCCAATATCCAATTTACTGGTCCAGTTCATCTCCCCAGCTCTAATATTTGTCAATGGATACTGATGTAGAAACAGTTTGATCATCAAACTTGAGGAACAGCAAATTTTCCAACTCTTGGAGATAGAATGGATTGCACATCCACTATGGTCAAAACCTTGGGTACTGACATGCCTCCAGAGATAACAATTTCTGCAACATTTAAAAGTAAAGTTGGCCACTACATATATCATCCTGAGAGATAATTGAACTGTTTGGTATGACATAAGTTATTTTCCAAGAAAATATTTTTTATGAGGAAGTTATTTTTCTGGTATTTGGTTAAAGTGTAGTCTGGTGCACAAAGCATTCCACGTGCACACAGAGTCCAGGGAAGAGCCGCTTCCCAACGGATTTGATGTAAACAACCTACCTAATGCAAGCATTAATGGGTGCTTCCACGGCTCGAATCCACGGCCTATAGGTTACACAGAGCCAACTTTGTCGTTTCTCCAAAGCTCCCCTTCCATTTTCTGGTTTTTGGTAAAACATTTACTACTTGGACAGAAGTCATGTTGCTTACAAATGTATCTTAAACTTTTAACTTCTTAGTATTAGTTATAACTAACATCTAGACATTATTATTAATACTCAAAAGTTTCATCAAAAAATTTGTTTGTTCTTTCGAAAGCATTTTTCACTCACTAACGAAACAGCTGAAAATGTTTCCAAAAAATAGTTTTTAATGGAAACCACCATCAACAACAACAAGCACAGTAAAATTTTACAAGTGACGTCTGGACAGAGTAGTGTATATGTAGACCTTACATATTTTAAGAAATTATTTTTTACGAAAAATGACTTCCGTTATACCAAACAGACTTCACGATAAAGTTGAAGTTAAACTCTTACCTATCCCCTCCCTAACAGAGAGATTGGGCCTCATAATGTCTTTAGAATTGACAAGGAATATATCTCCAAGGTAAAGGTGATTAGTAGGCACATAAACACAGCAAACTTCCTCAGCACCTGTACTTTTACGAAGAATAATAGTTGAAGTAATGAAGCCAAATGCATATTCCCCAAGCCGTGGATGCCTAATAATAGCCACTTCTTTAAAGGCATGTGAATCCTCATCTGAGACAATTTATTTACTGCATTCTGTTCAATATTGTTTGGAATGTTACATAATCAACTTTTAATTACAAAAATAGGTTTAATTACCTGGTGAAATTGCTCGACTAATTTGTTTTGAAGCAGTGTAGATGTAACTCATAAGGGGCATTTTTTTGATGAACCATTCTCCTAAACTAAGAAGAGAAGAACCTAACCATGAGGACATGGACACCCCAACCAAGAATATGAAAATTAAGGATGTCAAAAATCCAAGACCTGTGAATTGTAAGAGATAGTTAGGAGAGATACAGTACTTGCCATAAAAAGTAAAAATTAAAAAAAAAAAATCAAACTATTCAAGTATTCAACAGAACTATGGCAAGGACAACTCGATGTACAAAACATCCTGTATTTATGCAAGGTACGAGAAGGGCCACATCTCAGGGGTATAATGTAGATAGTCTACCCTAATGCAAGCAATAATAGATGCTTCCACGGCTCGAACCCGTGACTTATAGGTCACATGGAGACAACTTTACCGTTGCTCCCAGCAGGGGGGAGGGAGAGTGTTACCTACGGGTTCGGACGAACCCAGTAGCTTTTTGCTTATGACATTGTATTTGTATCAGAACATCTATTAAATATGTATAAATACTTAATTGCGAACCCAGTAACTAACAAGCTATGTGTTCGGTTGCAAATTCAAACCCCATTAACTTTAAATTTTGGCTTCGCCTCTGGCTCCCAAGCTCCCTTTCAACTTTAACCGTGACCTATAGGTCAACAAAACTATTTTACCTCAAACAAGCTAAGTACTCCATTCGTTCAAATTTGTGTATCACTATTTTCTTTTAAGTACTCCATTCGTTCAAATTTGTGAATCACTATTTTCTTACTGGCTGTCCCGAAATGAACGATATTAGAACAATTTAACTTTAAACTTCACATTTTATACTTAACAAAAGGTTTTTATAGTTATGCAAATGTTATGACGTGTTTAAGATCTTAAAATTCAAATGTCTATCTTTCTTTCTTCTTAATCTCTAAGTACCAAATATATTTTGTGTGCGTGCTCAAAAAGAAAAGGAAAGTAGTACTGACCAAATACATCAATTCCAAGATGAATAAAGATTGGAGAAAAGAAGCCATCCACAAAATTAATGAGCTTCCAAGTGAGGTAGAAGGTTATGGCTATGGGAAATAAGATTACACTGCAAAACCATGTCAGAATCACGTCAATAGCCAAAAAAGACACTATTTTTAAGAGTTTATATTTCTTATTCATGAAAGAAATTAAACATTAAGACAATAATATAGCATTTGTGACATTTAAAATTATTTTCATGTTTCAAGAATGAAATCTGTACAATATTCTATCAGTATAAAGAAGATTAGGTGATAGAGATCAGAGAGTTCACAATATAAAATGTAGCCTACCTCATTTTACCTATCCTAATGCTATTTAATTATTGTCCCTAACACAATCCATGTCTAACATACTCCTACCTAAATCCCACACATCAGGGGCGGTATTCGGATTACGAATTCGGCCGAATCCAGTAACTTTAGTTGTCTTAAGAAATCCTTGGATATGTACAAATTTTAAATTTAGAACTCATTATCTTAAAAGACTAGAATCTCGAACCCGCCACATATAATTTGCTAACTTCCAACGTTGTAGTCCTTGCTATGAATAGTAAGAAAATAAAAGAATGTTTCTTCACTTTCCGAATTCTCTCCATGTAGCAATAATGCTACATCTACAAAGTAATATTACATTATGCGACTATGCATAAACAAAACAAAACCAAAAAAAAAAAAAAAAAGAGAAAAAGGATTTAAGGAATTAAAGAGATATTTTAGCAGAATTAGTGAACTGACCATCCGCTAATAAATTTTTTTGAAATCCAGCTATGAATTACTTTGCCAAATGCCTGCCAAGAAAAATAAATTAGGGGGAAATTAAACAGAAAAAGCAAACTTAATGGAAATGCAGGGTCTCATGCATATCATACCAATCCATGATTGACACTTATAATCCTACGACACATAATTACAGTAGCTTACTCTTTAATTTCAGATAGAATTAGATCACATTTTATATATAATCATTCGCTCAGCTCAAAATTCACAACGTCTAAATTCTGAATTCGAGATAAAGTGACCTCTTTGCCGGAGGGATGAGAAAGGGACGAGGAAGCTGAGGGAGATTCAGAAGAGGATTTGGAGCCGTTGATCTCTAAGGCTAAGGTCCCCACCGGAATCAGACGTTCCAGATCTCTATCCTTCTCTGATCTCATCGTTCCCATCTCCGGTAGTTGGGACTGTTGATAGAATCATAGAAATGCTGAGTGTAAGAAAAATATATTATTATTGCATATATCGTGCTAATAAAAAAAAAAATAGAAGGAAATAATTCATATCGGAAAATTGGAAACTTTGAAATTTTAATTAATTGACACTAACCGTCTAACCCTCAAGCAGTTTGAGATATTAATTGGTTTCCTTTTGGGCTAGTTAATTCTTTTGTAATGCAATTTATAAAATATGAAAATTTTGAAGGACCATAAGACTATAAAATTCCTCTTTGCATTTAACAAAAAATCTAAAATTCATTTGAAATACAAATTTCAGCACAAACTTTAAGGAATTTCATATCAATGAATACAAACTTTAAGGAATTCCATATATATTATGCACAAACGTGTTTGAATTATCAACAAAAATTAAAAATCCAAATTACTGGAAAAAAATCATGAACATTAATTACATTTATCTAACTCAATAAAAGAAGATCTCTTCTTTAAAAATGTCTTATTATTTGGACTTTCGTTAGGGATAGATTTAGGTCCTCATATCATCCTTTCCAGATAAATTCGATCATTATCATGATAAAAGATGATACATACTAATATATCTTATTACTTCCTTTCACTCAATAGTAATTGGTAATATTAGTTAGCTACATATTTCTAATTTGATATTTGTTTGTGGTTACGTGCAATATCTATCCGCTAGATAGATTTATCAACATTATAATTTTTATTAATATTTTCTTAAAAAAGGAATAGTTGAAATAGCTAATATTTTCAACATTACCAACCTTAAATCTTAAAATTTTAAAAATCTTAAAATAATCGTGAGCTCCTGATTATGATTTTTGTACAATTGGCTTTAAGTTTTAGCCTCCTGGTATTTTGAAGTGGAAGACTTCTAATGTCACCTAGATTATTGTTGTTCCGGGTGAAATAACAAATTCTAAGATTATAAATACTTATGAAAATTAACTTACTCGACTTATATAATTAATCTTATTGTTATTAATATGAGGATCTCCTATATAGTTTAAATAGAAAAGAGTTAGGGTGTGTTTGGTATAACGGAAAATATTTTCCGTGGAAAATATTTTCTTAGAAAATATTTTCTTGAAAAGCAAGTAGTAATATTATTCATTTTTCGATGTTTGGTACGCAAATTAAGGAAAATGACTTCTCAAGAGTATTCATAAATAATTTAGATATAATAAACATAAAGTCATAAACTTTCAAACCAACAACATTCCGAACCCACAACTTTCATAAACTTTTGAACCGCTAAACTTTCAAAACCGCAGAATTTTGAACCTGTAAACTTTATAATTTCTAAACCCGTAAATTTCTAAACTCATAATTTTTGAACTTGTAAAATTCTGAACCTTTAAACCGATAAAAAAAATTAAAATTGGAAAATATTTTTTTCCGGGGGGCGGGGAGGGGAGGGGAGGGAGCAGGGGAAAGTAAAACAAAAATAAACAGAAATTTAAATTACAAAAAAAAAAAGTAAAATTTTTTTTGTGCGGGTGGGGAAAATTGTGAGGTGGGGGGGTTGGGGGTGGGTGGTGCAGAAAAACGAAAAAACAGAAATTTGAAATTGCAAAAAAAAAAAAATTAAGGTAAAAAAAATAATTTTTTTTTTGCGGTGGGGTTGGGTGGAGGGGTAGTAGGGTGGGTGGTAATGGAAAAACTGAAATTTAAAAAAAAAAAAACATTTTTTAGAGAGGGGGTAGGGTGGGTTGATGAGGGTGGGGAAGGGTTGAGAAGGAATTTTGGAAAATGTTTTTCCTTCTCTTGATAAGAAAAATATTTTTCAAAATATTTAAGCCAACCAAACATGGAAAAATTGGAAAATATTTTCCTTCATACTAAACACACCCTTAATAGTCAATATTTTAGTTAATTTCTAAATATTAGAAAGTACAAATTAAATGATGATTTTGTCCAATATGAAATTTATTTTTATATAATAAAAGTCGATTAATTTTGCGTTTGAAGTTTCGTACTTTTATAATGGTCTAGAGTGATTGAAGAAGACAAAATTAAAAGAAAAGCGAAACATTATTTTCCTATATATTTAGTAATTTTTAATTTTAGTCTCATGTTATTTATCATATAAATAGAATAAATTAATGTGAGTCATTTTAAATACTAAATGAAGTAAAATTGTTTTTTTTTTAAATTACTCATTGATATTAAAAATAATTTTATTCATCATGAATACAATTAAAAGTATCATTAGGATGTCACTTATAGCTTGTTTGGATGGTTGTTACATCTCGTTTCATAATGTATCGTATCGTATTGTATTGTATTGTATTATATCGTTGATGAATACAATGTTTGGATGGATTGTGTCGTTTTGCCGTTGTTTCATGGTATCATGCACCAGTAATATGATGAATAAACTTGCAATATTATAAAGAAAAATTATGAGATGGTATATAAAAAGGTAGGGTAAATGATAAAATAAAATTATTTAACGATACAATAAAATTTAAGTAACAATCAAGAAAAATATTGTATTTAAAGTAACAATACGATACGATACAACTGGTAACAACTATCTAAACAAGCTGTTAATTGTCGAACTACTTCAAAGAAAGTCTACAACTTTTATTAATATTTCAAATAATTGATTTTTAGTACTTTGTTAAGGTAAAATTTTAATCTGTTTTAAAGTCCTAAATTTTAGGTATTCAATTTAAATAAGGAACGACGTAATAACCAATCTCAACGAATTTTTTGGTCCTAAATATTTGGAAATAATTAAATAACTATTTTATCTAGTGTAAACTCTATTTTTAAAGAGTAAAAATAATTCCTCAATTTCAGTATTTGTGAGTTATATTGTGTTTCAAGCATATACATAAGTTGGTATAACTGTCTGGGACTTGTCAATATGCTTGGGTTGAGTCCTGAGACTCAAGGGTGTTTCAGCATACATTAAACCCAAGCCAAAATTGCAAGTTTTTGCTAGTATTTAGTACTTGTGATCAGGGGACACTAGATTGCGATGGGTTGATTCAATCAAGGAAGTCTTTGCAAACATGAAGCACTCGTCGCGATAACAATAAGTTATGGGTTGGCTAGTATGAGGAGATCACCCTCCACATATGCGCTATATAGGTTGCAAACGTGGAAGGTGAGCTATTGATCGCTTTTATAATAGCATATATCAGTATCTCGATCGCCATATCAGTCAACTGGTCAAAGGATAGATTTACTCTTACGTGATAGCATGAGCTAAACTGTGATAACAAAGTTCTCGTGACAACAACTATTTTTGACAAATTTGTGGATTGGGCTCTCGGTTTTGGATTTTAAAAATGGAATTTTTTTTTTCTATATAATATTTGAAACTTATTTATCAAAAGTGTCCTAGTTTTGTATATGTCACGATCCAATTCCCGAACCCGGTCGTGATGGCACCTCTCATGAAGACAAGGCCAGCCAAACCAAAACGGAATACCTCTTTTAAATAGTTAATCATGATAACAGTAATAACATATAATATAATACTCATAAATTGCGGAATTTAACGATAATAACAGCAGGAACCATCCTGACACATCCCAAACCGGGGTGTCACAAGTCATGAGCTACTACAGAATCTGTTATAGGTCTACAAAGTATGGAATCTGATACAACAGTCTGAAGAAAACATAAATGATAGAGGATAAGAGAGACAAGGGGCTGCGGACGTCAACAGCTACCTCGTAACTCCAAATCATTGCCTAGCCTGGAAGGAATCAGCGCTCAGGTGCGGACTCTGCTATACCTGAATCTGCACACATGGTGCAGGGAGTAATGTGAGTACTCCGACTCAGTGAGTAATAATTACAAATAATGGCTGAAAGTATGAAAACACGTAAAGGCACAAAGCAATTCCATATCAAGCAGTAAATCAGTGAAGAAATCAAATGATATTCCTTTTTAAAACAAGTAAAACAGGTAATTTAACAGGTAATTAACAAGTAGAAATCCGCCCCTCGGGCACAGTATCAATCGCTCAGCATAGTATCAGCCCCTTGGGCTCACTCTCAGTACAGTATCAGCCCCTCGGGCTACCTCACAATCACTCAGCATAATGGTCAGCCATTGTTACCTGACCAACTTTCATCAAACAATGTCATTGTTACCACTGTTTCAAATCACATGGATACCCGCGCTCACTGTAGGTGTGCAGACTCCGGAGGGGCCCCTTACGGCCCAAGCGCTATATCAAGCCACCTCGTGGCATCATCACTCAGCATATCCTCACGTCACTCAAGCCACCGCATGGCATAAATAGTATCTCAGGCCCTCGGCCTCATATCACTGAGCATATCCTCACGTATGGCCCTCGGCCTCACTCAGTCTAGAAATCATCATAAGCCCTTTGGGCATTAGTAAAACAGTAGTCCTCAGCCCAAAACATGATGTAGAAATATCATTTTAGTTTCAAAACTGAGTAAAAGTGGTTGAGTTTGTAAAACAGTAGATATCAACAGGACTGAGTTCAAATAATAAGTCAAGTAGTGAGGAAACAGTGATAAAAATCCCCGAAGGGTTCAAATAGTTGGCACGAAGCCCAAACATGGTAATCAGCCCAAATCATGATGGTAACAAATGAATTTCAGTTAAATATTCAGTAAAGTCATCAATCGGGATGGACCAAGTCACAATCCCCAGTAGTGAAAACCCCACGCTTACCATCCAGCGCGTATCTTGCCTCAATATAGCACTACAATGTGCAATTCGGGGTTTCAAACCGTCAGGACATCATTTACAACCATTACTCACCTCGAACTGGCTGATTCTCTAGCTCGCGACGCCTTTGCCCCTCGAATTGGCCTTCACGCGCGTCGAATCTATCCAAAATCAGAACGAATACGTCACAATATGCTAAGGGAACAAAGCCCAAGAGAAAACATTCGAAAAATATCAAAAATCTCGAAATTAGCAAAACCCGAGCCGGGGCCCACGTCTCGGAATCGGGTAAAATTTAAATTTTCAGAATCCTCATACCCTCACGAGTCTAAGCATACCAAAATTATCCAATTCTGATACCATTTGGTCCTTCAAATCATCATTTTACATTTTTGAAAGGTTCCACAATTTTCTTCCCAAATTCCATCTCAAATCACAAATTAAATGATGAATTCAGTGATAGATTCATGTACTCTAACCAAATCTGAGTTAAAATCACTTACCCCGACCAATTTCTTGAAAAACCTTCGAAAAATCGCCAAAATCCGAGCTCTCTAGGTCAAAATATCAAATAAAACCCAAAACCTCGTATTTATAGAGTACCCCTCAGATTCCGACACCGCTGACCGCGCAAAAACGACCGCGGCCGCGCAGGTCTTGCTCTGCAGGGACAGGCTTTAGTATTTTGGCCATAACTTTCACTACAGATGTCCAAATTGCAATATCTTTACCTTTTTGGAAACTAGACACGAAGAGCTACAACTTTCATTTTTGAATCGCCTCACATTTCCTTGTGGATCAAAAGATATGAGCTTCCGAAGTTGGACCAGCAACCTGTAGTCTTCACGACCGCGGCCGCGGCCACTTTGATGCGTCCAACACTAGGCCAGCACGCCCAGCGCGAAAAAGAGCGCGGTCCGCGCCAAAACTGCTGCTCCCTCCATTTTTCTAAGTTCCGGGGTGTCCATACTCGCTCAAAACTCACCCGAAATACACCTGAGGCCCCCGGGACCTCAACGAAAAGCACCAACGCATCCTAAACATTATTCAACCTCGTTTCAATCATCAAAACACCTCGACTAACACCAAAAATCATCAAATCACATCGAATTCAAGCCTATGAATCTCAAGAACTTCCAAATTTCATTTTTGATCAAAAACCCAACCAAACCACGTCCGAATGACCTCAAATTTTGCAGACAAGTCCAAAATGACATAGCAAAGCTACAGAAACTCTCGGAATTCCATTCCGACCCTCGGATCAAAATCTCACCTATCAACCGGAATTCGCCAAAATACTAACTTCGCCAATTCAAGCCTAATTCTACACCGTACCTCCAAAACCACTTCCGATCACTCTCCTAAGTCACAAATCACCTCCCGAAGCTAACCGAACCATCGAAACTCACATCCGAACCCTCTAACACATAAGTCAACATCCAGTTTACTTTTCCAACTTAAGCCTTCTTAAAAGAGACTAAGTGTCTCATTTCTTACCAAATCCTCTCCGAACTCGAACTAATAAACTCAATTACATAAAACACGGATAACGAAGAGTAAAGAAGCTGAAATGGGGGAAATAGAGTGGTAACTCATGAGACGACTGGCCGGGTCATCACATCCTCCCCAACTTAAACAAATGTTCGTCCTCGAATGAGTCAAGAAACATACCTGAAGCCTCAAACAGATGAGGATATCTGCTCCGTATCTCCCGCTCGGTCTCCCAGGTAGCCTCCTCCACGGGCCGACCTCTCCACTGCACCTTCACTGAAGCTATATCCTTTGATCTCAACTTCCGAACCTAGCGACCCAAAATAGCTACTGGCTCCACCTCAAAGGTCAAATCGTCATCCAACTGAACCGTGCTGAAGTCCAAAACATGAGACGGATCCCCAATATACTTCCGAAGCATAGAAACATGAAATACCGAATGCACACTCGACAGGCTGGGTGGCAAAGCAAGATCATAAGCCACATCCACAATCCTCCGAAGCACCTCAAAAGGCCCAATGAACCGAGGACTCAACTTGCCTTTCTTCCCAAATCTCATAACACCCTTCATGGGCGAAACCTTCAGCAAGACCTTCTCACCGACCATGTAGGACACATCTCGAACCTTCTGGTCCGTATAACTCTTCTGATGTGATTGCGCTGTCGAAGCCTCTCCTGAATCACTTTCACCTTCTCTAAGGCATCCTGAACCAAATCTGTCCCCAATAGTCTAGCCTCGCCGGGCTCGAACCAACCAACCGGAGATCTATACCGCCTCCCGTACAAAGCCTCATATGGAGCCATCTGAATACTCGACTGGTAGCTGTTGTTGTAAGAAAACTCTGCAAGTGGTAGAAACTTATCCCATGAACCTCCAAAGTCAATAACACAAGCACGCAACATGTCCTCCAATATTTGAATAGTACGCTCGGACTGTCCATCCATCTGAGGATGAAACGTTGTGCTCAACTCTACCTGAGTACCCAACTCTCTCTGCACGGCTCTCCAAAACTGCGAAGTAAACTGAGTACCTCTATCTGAAATGATGGAAACATGAACACCATGCAACCGCACAATCTCCCGGATATAAATCCCTGCCAACCGCTCTGAAGAATAGGTAGTACACACAGGAATGAAGTGCGCAGACTTGGTCAGCCGATCTACAATCACCCAAATAGCATCGAACTTCTTCAAAGTCCGAGGAAGTCCAACCACAAAGTCCATAGTGATTCTCTCCCACTTCCACTCGGGAATAACCATCTGCTGAAATAAGCCACCCGGTCTCTGATGCTCATACTTCACCTGCTGACAGTTGAGACACCGAGCTACAAATCCCACAATATCTTTCTTCATTCTTCTCCACCAATAGTGCTGCCTCAAATCCTGATACATCTTCGCGGCACCCGGATGAATGGAATACCGCGAGCTATGGGCCTCTTCCAGAATCAGCTCTCTAAACCCATCCACATTGGGCACACAAATCCGGCCCTGCATCCTCAACACACCATCATCACCGATGGTCACATCCCTGGTATCATCATGCTGGACCCTGTCCCTAAGGACAAGCAAATACGGATCATCATACTGGCGCTCTCTGATGCGATCATATAAAGAAGACCGAGAAACCACACAAGCCAACACCCGACTGGGCTCCGAAATATCCAACCTCACGAACCGATTGGCCAAGGCCTGAACATCAACTGCAAGAGGTCTCTCCCCAACTGAAATATATGCCAAACTCCCCATACTCACTGCCTTTTGGCTCAAAGCATCGGCCACCACATTGGCCTTTCCCGGATGGTACAATATAGTGATACCATAGTCCTTAAGCAACTCCAACCATCTCTGTTGCCTCAAATTAAGATCCTTTTGCTTGAACAAATGCTGAAGACTGCGATGATCAGTGAACACCTCACAAGATACGCCATACAAGTAATGCCTCCAAATCTTCAATGCGTGAACTATGGCAGCCAACTCCAAATCATGAACGGGGTAGTTCTTCTCATGGGGCTTCAACTGCCGAGAAGCATAAGCAATAACTCTACCCTCCTGCATCAACACACAACCAATCCCAACTCTTGAAGCATCACAATACACAGTATATGAACCTGAAGCTGATGGCAAAACTAATATTGGAGCTGTGGTCAAGGCTGTCTTGAGCTTCTGAAAGCTCTCCTCACACTCATCCGACCATACGAATGGAGCACCCTTCTGAGTCAACTTGGTCAAGGGTGATGCAATGGAGGAAAATCCCTAAACAAACCGGCGATAATCTGCTAACCCAAGAAAGCTACGAATCTCTGTGGCTGAGGACGGTTTGGGCCAACTTTGAACCGCCTCTATCTTCTTCGGATCAACCTGTATACCCTCACTGGACACCACGTGCCCCAAGAAAGCCACTGAACTGAGCCAAAACTCACACTTGGAGAATTTTGCATAAAGCTTCTCCTCCCTCAATCTCTGTAACACAACTCTCAAATGCTCCGTGTGCTCCTCCTAACTATGCGAGTACACCAGGATATCATCAATGAATACAATAATGAACGAATCCAGATAAGGCCGAAATACACTGTTCATCAAATGCATGAATGCTGCTGGGGAATTGGTTAGCCCGAAGGACATAACAAGAAACTCATAATGACCATATCTGGTCCTGAAAGCAGTCTTAAGAATATCTGAATCCCTGATCTTCAACTGGTGATAACCCGAACAGAGATCAATCTTGGAGAACACCCTTGCTCCCTGAAGCTGATCAAATAAATCATCAATGCGAGGCAAAGGATACTTGTTCTTAATTGTTACTTTGTTCAATTGCCTATAATCAATGCACATTCTCATTGTGTCATCCTTCTTCTTCACAAACAAAACCGGTGCACCCTAAGGGGACACACTAGGCCGAATGAATCCCTTATCTAGGAGTTCCTGAAGCTGTTCTTTCAATTCCTTCAACTCTGCTGGTGCCATACGATATGGCAGAATAGAAATGGGCTGAGTGCCCGGCACCAGGTCAATACCAAAATCAATATCCCTGTCCGGTGGCATGCCCGACAGGTCTGCAGGAAAAACATCAGGAAAATCCCTCACAACTGGGACAGAATCAATACTAGGAGTCTCAGCTCCAACATCTCTCACCAATGCTAGATATGAAAGGCAACCATTCCCTACCATACGATGGGCCTTCAAGAAAGAGATCACTCTACTAGGGATATAATCAGTCACACCACGCCACTCGATCTGCGGTACACCCGGCATAGCCAAAGTGACTGTCTTAGCATGGCAGTCTAGAATAGCACGACACGAAGATAGCCAATCCATGCCCAAAATGACATCAAAATCCACCATGCTCAATAGCAATAGATCCACTCGGGTCTCCAGACCCCTAATAGTCACCACACATGACTGGTACACACGGTCTACGACAACAATATCGCCCACTGGGATAGATACATGAACAGGTAAAGCAAAACACTCACGAGGCGTACCCAAATAACAAGCAAAGTATGATGATACATAAGAAAAGGTGGAACCGGGATCAAATAATACAGAGGCATCTATGTGGCAGACTAAAACAATACCTGTAATGACAGAATTTGAAGCAATAGCATCTGGCCTGCCAGGAAGTGCATAGAAACGGGCCTGACCGCCCCCTGATCGACCTCCCCCTCTGGGGCGACCCCTAGCTGCATGACCTCCACCCCTAGCTGGTTGGGCGGGTGGTGAGGTAACTGGAGTAGTAGTCGAGGGCTGACCCCTCTGCTGAGATGAACTAGCCATACGACGAGGACACTGCCTCCACACATGTCCAAACTTTCCACACTCATAACAACTCCCAGATGCTGGAGAAGGGGACTGAAGGGAACCCCTTACACCGGAGTGACCAGCTGATGCACTCAGTATAGAAGAACCCTAAGCTGACGGGGCACGAGATGAACTCTGGGCTGGAAGGGCACTGAGTAATGACTGGCCCCGCTGAGATCCATGATGACCATGACCCGAAGATTCCCCGTGATACTCTGGCGGGCTGGCTGAGCATGCCTGAAAGAACGGCCTCTACCATGCTGAAATTGGCCCCTCGAAAAAGCGCTACTATAACTGCTAGATCCTCGAGGCTTCTTGGCCTCCCTCTCCTCTCGATCCTGACGGCAAACCATCTCAATCTCGCGAGCGATATCGACCACCTCCTCGAACGTAGCACCCAACACCCTCTCTCGGGTCATAAGAATACGGAGGTAATAGTTAAAGCCATCAACAAATCTCCTGATCCTCTCACGATCTATCGGAACCATCCAAATGGCATGACGAGCCAACTCAGAAAACCTCGACTCATACTATGACACAGTCATATCCCCCTATCGCAACCACTCAAACTGTCTACGCAGCTCCTCTCTATGGGACTGCGGCACATACTTCTCCAAGAAGAGAGTGGAGAATTGCTGCCAAGTAAGGGGCACTACTCCAACCAGCCTACGTCTCTCATACGCCTCCCACCATGTGAAGGCAGCCCCAGTAAACAGAAAGGTGGTAAATTCCATACCACTAGTCTCAAGAATCCCTATTGTACGGAGCATCCGCTGACACTTATCCAGAAAACCCTGGGCATCCTCGCCCTAGGCACCACTGAATGACGGAGGCTGGAGTCTAACAAACCTCTCAAGACGACGCTGCTCATCATCCGGCATAACTGGCACAATAAACTCCTGAGCTGGTGCAATCGGCTGAGCTGGAGGTGCCCTCGGTGTCTGTAGTCCCTGCACTACCTACTCAGGTGTGCGAGTAGCGGGGGTCTGATTGCCTCCCCCCGGCCTATGAAGTAGCTGATGCTGTAGTGGCTGAAACTGCCTGATCCAGGCCAGTGCAAACTGATAAGATCTGTGCCAAGGCCTCCTGAAGACCCGGAACCACAATAGGCATAGCTGGTGCCTGAACTGGTGCTGCTGGAGCATCCATAGCGGGAGCCTGATCCGGAGCCGAGGCAGCCGATGCATCAACAGGTGCTGCCCTCACTGCTCTGCCTCTGCCACGTCCACGACCGCGTCCACAACCTCTGGTGGCCTCAGCGGGTGGCACTGGTGGTCATCTACCTCATCCAGTAGCTCGCGTCCTCACCATATGTGAGAGAATGAAATATCAGAAGTTTAGTACTCGGACCAACAAGTTCGCACGACAAGAGTTTCAAGAATATGAAAATTTCCTAAAGGTTCTTCAGCCTCTCGAGGATAAATACAGACGTCTCCGTACCAATCCGCGAGACTCTACTAAACCTGTTCATGACTCGTGAGACCTAAGTAACCTAGGCTCTGATACCAACTTGTCACGACCCAATCCCCGAACCCGATCGTGATGGCGCCTCACGTGAAGACAAGGCCTGCCAGACCAAAACAGAATACCTCTTTTAAATAGTTAATCATCATAACAGTAATAACATATAATATAGTACTCATAAATTGTGGAATTTAACGATAATAACAGCAGGAACCATCCTGACATATCCCAAACCAGAGTGTCACAAGTCATGAGCTACTACAGAATTTGCTATAGGTCTACAAAGTATGGAATCCGATACAACAGTCTGAAGAAAACATAAATGATAGAGGATAAGAGATACAAGGGGCTGCGGACGTCAACAGCTACCTCGTAACTCCAAATCACTGCCTAACCTGGAAAGAATCAGCGCTCGGGTGCGGACTCTACTATACCTGAATCTGCACACATGGTGCAGGGAGTAATGTGAGTACTCCGACTCAGTGAGTAATAATTACAAATAATGGCTGAAAGTATGAAAACACGTAAAGGCACAAAGCAATTCCATATCAAGCAGTAAAATCACTTAAAGCAGTAAATCAGTGAAGAAATCAAATGATATTCCTTTTTAAAACAAGTAAAACAGGTAATTTAACAGGTAATTAACAAGTAGAAATCCGCCCCTCGGGCACAATATCAATCGCTCAGCATAGTATCAGCCCCTTGGGCTCACTCTCAGTACAGTATCACCCCTCAGGCTACCTCACAATCACTCAACATAATGGTCAGCCATTGTTACCTGACCAACTTTCTTCAAACAGTGTCATTGTTACCACTGTTTCAAATCACATGGGTACCCGCGCTCACTGTGGGTGTGCAGACTCCAGAGGGGCCCCTTACGGCCCAAGCGCTATATCAAGCCACCTCGTGGCATCATCACTCAGCATATCCTCACGTCACTCAAGCCACCACATGGCATAAATAGTATCTCAGGCCCTCGGCCTCATATCACTCAGCATATCCTCACATATGGCCCTCGGCCTCACTCAGTCCAGAAATCATCATAAGCCCTTGGGCATTAGTAAAACAGTAGTCCTCAGCCCAAAACATGATGTAGAAATATCATTTTAGTTTCAAAACTGAGTAAAAGTGACTGATTTTGTAAAACAGTAGATATCAACAGGACTGAGTTCAAATAATAAGTCAAGTAGTGAGGAAACAATGATAAAAATCCCCGAAGGGTTCAAATAGTTGGCACGAAGCCCAAACATGGCAATCAGCCCAAATCATGATGGTAACAAATGAATTTCAGTCAAATATTCAGTAAAGTCATCAATCGGGATGGACCAAGTCACAATCCCCAGTAGTGAAAATCCCACGCTTATCATCCAGCGCGTATTTTGCCTCAATATAGCACTACGATGTGCAATTCGGGGTTTTAAACACTCAGGACATCATTTACAACCATTACTCACCTCGAACTGGCTAATTCTCTAGCTCGTGATGCCTTTTCCCCTCGAATTGGCCTCCACGCGCGTCGAATCTATCCAAAATCAGAACAAATACGTCACAATATGCTAAGGGAACAAAGCCCAAGCGAAAACATTCGAAAAATATCAAAAATCTCGAAATTAGCAAAACCCGAGCCCCAGGCCCACATCTCAGAATCAGGTAAAATTTACATTTTCAGAATCCTCATACCCTTACGAGTCTAACCATACCAAAATTATCCAATTCCGATACCATTTGGTCCTTCAAATCATCATTTTACATTTTTGAAAGGTTCTAAAATTTTCTTCCCAAATTCCATCTCAAATCACAAATCAAATGATGAATTCAGTGATAGATTCATGTACTCTAACCAAATATGAGTTAGAATCACTTACCCCGACCAATTTCTTGAAAAACCTTCGAAATATCGCCAAAATCCGAGCTCTCTAGGTCAAAATATCAAATAAAACCCAAAACCTCGTATTTATAGAGTACCCCTCGGATTCCGACATCGTTGACCGCACAATAATGACCGCAGTCAGCGCAAAACCAGTGGAGTCCGCACAAAAACGACCGCGGCCGCGCAGGTCTTGCTCTGTAGGGACAGGCTTTAGTATTTTGGCCATAACTTTCGCTACAGTTGTTCAAATTGCGATATCTTTACCTTTGTGGAAACTAGACACGAAGGGATATAACTTTCGTTTTTGAATCACCTCGAAATGCCTTGTGGATCAAAAGATATGAGCTTTCGAAGTAGGACTAGCAACCTGCAGTCTTCACGACCACGGCCGCGGCCACTTTGAAGCGGCCAGCACTAGGCCAGCGCGCCCAGCGCGAAAAGGAGCGAGGTCCGCGCCAAAACTGCTGGTCCCTCCATTTTTCTAAGTTCCGGGGTGTCCGTACTCGCTCAAAACTCACCTGAAACACACGCGAGGCCCTCGGGACCTCAACCAAAAGCACCAACGCATCCTAAACATTATTCAACCTCGTTCCAAAAAACACCTCGACTAACACCAAAAATCATCAAATCACATCGAATTCAAGCCTATGAATCTCAAGAACTTCCAAATTCTATTTTTGATCAAAAACCCAACCAAACCACGTTCGAATGACCTCAAATTTTGCAGACAAGTCCAAAATGACATAGCAAAGCTACAGAAACTCTCGGAATTCCATTTCGACCCTCGGATCAAAATCTCACCTATCAACTGGAATTTGCCAAAATACTAATTTCGCCAATTCAAACCTAATTCTACACCATACCTCTAAAACCACTTCCGATCACTCTCTTAAGTCACAAATCACCTTCCGAAGCTAACCGAACCATCGGAACTCACATCCGAAACCTATAACACATAAGTCAACATCCAGTTGACTTTTCCAACTTAAGCCTTCTTAAAAGAGACTAAGTGTCTCATTTCTTACCAAATCCTCTCCGAACTCGAACTAATAAACTCGATTACATAAAACACGAATAACGAAGCGTAAAGAAGCTGAAATGGGGGAAATGGAGCGGTAACTCATGAGACGACTGGCCTGGTCATCACAGTATATTACCCGCCTTAAACTAGGATTACTTACAAATTATATACAATCCATTATTAGTGCTTAAATTAGAGGATTCAGTTACATGCTTCTCCTTTTTTTTCTCCTCTCCTCTTTCCTCACTACAGCCTCCCTTAAATTAGGGTGTTTCTTCTTTTCAGTTTCGATTTCTCTCAATCGACTCCAATAATGGAGTCTAACATGGTATTTGAGCATAGCAATCGATTCGTCTTGTTGTCAGCTTCATTCCGATGTTATTCGTCGAGTTTGGTTCAATGATTTTGGTTAGGTACTGAGGTTTTCGATCTGAGCGATTTTAGGATTTCAAGTTTTTTTCCGGAGCTCTTTCTCTTTTTCTGCATATATAAGGCCTTAACTTCTTCAGGTGTGCGAAGAAGGAGGGTAAAAATTCTGTCTTTCATCTGCATGTCAAAATTAATGTATGATTGGGGTTTTGTCTGTTCGATTTCGACTGTCATTCAATTGAGACTTGTTATCATACAAAACTATTATTTTATTTTCTAAATATGGGAAGTCCTTCCTCCGTTACTGATGGGTTTGTTGAGTTTACTTTGGACTCAGCTCACCCTTTCTATGTTCACCCATCTGATAGTCCTGGTAGTCAGTTAGTTGCTATCCCTTTTAATGGGACTAGTTTTGTACATTGGCGTAGTAGTATGCTCACCTCACTTTCTGCTAAGAACAAGCTAGGGTTAGTTACTTGGAAAGTTCCTCAACCTCCACCTAATTTCCCTTATTACCCTTACTGGGAACGATGTAATGATATGGTAAAGGCTTGGATTACCAATTCATTGACTAGGGAGATAGCAGTTAGTGTCACGTGTCTCAACACTGCTAGAAAAGTATGGAGTGATATAAATGAAAGGTTTGGACAATCTAATGGATCTAAATATATTCATCTCCAAAGAGAAATCAGTTCTACCTCACAAGGGTCTTCTGATATTGCCACTTATTTCACCAAAATGGGAGCTCTTTGGGATGAGTTAAATTCTGCTTATGTTGGTCCTACCTGTTCCTGTAGGGCCTTACCCAAATTCATAGAAGACCACCACCTTTTTCAATTCTTAAGTGGATTGAATGAGTTTTATTCAACTGTAAAGAGCAGCATCATGCTCATGTCTCCACTCCTATCCATTAGTAAAACATATTTTCTACTCCAACATGAGAAAGTCAAAAGGAGAATCAAACTCCAGCCTTTGGATTTTCTAGTGATTCAGCATCCTTCTCTGCCACCACATCTAATTCAGCACATGCCAATTCAATGAATCCTCAACACAATATCAGATCTTATAACCAAAGAATTAATTTTAATCCAAAAAGGAACTCATCTTCTATGTCTTACAAGTATTGCAAAAAACCTGGTCACACAGTAGAGAAATATTATAAGCTCCGTGGCTTCCCTACTGATTTCAAATTCACCAAAAATAAGAGATCTTCCTCTTGTATTCAAATAGAAGAAGTTGTTGTTGATGTTGGTCCTAGTATCAAATCCAGTGATTCTGCAGCTTATGGTTTTAACACAGAACAATATCAGCATCTCATGTCTCTGTTCCAGTAAGCTCACATCTCTCCTCGCATCCATTCTTCACCCTCTGATGACAATGTTGGTTATGCCAATTTTGTAGGTGTATGTCATCTTCCTGTTGATCAATTCTCTGTAGTTAATTCTATAGAACATTCTTTGTCTGCTCAATTAGGAAAAATACCTTGGATACTAGATTCACGTACCACCAATCATATGACTTCCAATAAATAATTCTTACACAATTTACAACATTTACCTAAACCTTACTTATTAACTTTACCAAATGGTTATAAAGTCACAGTAATATCTATTGGTTCCTTACAACTTAGAAGAGATATTATTTTACACAATGTACTTTTAGTTCTTTCTTTCCAATTCAACCTTATTTTTGTATACCAACTTCTTTCTCAATTACAATGATTGGCATTATTCAGTAGTCACTCTTTAAGGGCCCTTCTCTGAAGAGGCAATTGGAAATTGGTAGAGCTTCTCATGGGCTGTATTTTTTGCTACCTGACATGCCTGAGTATTCACCTTCTATTTCTACTATTTCTTTTGGTACTGCTTGTAATGTTCTTCCTTCTAACTCTGTTTCCCCTTCCCCCATTCCCTCTTGTATTTCTTCCACTAGTGTTAATAAATTGGAAATGTTTTGGTATCAAAGATTGGGTCATATATCTTTTCATAAAATGAATTATATTCTAATTTTATCTAACATAGTTTCTGCTAAGCAGTTATTTTTCTATCCTATTTGTCATATGGCTAGGAAACAGAGACTTCCCTTCCCTGAAAGCCATATCAAGTCCTCTTCTCCTTTTCAACTTGTCCAATTAGATCTCTGGGGTCCTTACCACACCAGAATGTACAATGGGTTTAGATATTTTCTTACCATTGTTGATGATTTCTCTAAAGTTATATGGACCAATCTATTGTCATGTAAGAGTAATGTCTTCTCCATTATCAAAGCTTTCACTAAAATAGTTCAGATTTATTTCTATTCCTCTGTTCAATTTTTCAGAGCTGATAATGCCTTTGAGTAGGCAGTAGTTCTGAAGCTCAGGCATTTTTTCCTGAAAATGGGATCCTTCACCAAACCACTATTCCTCATACTCCACAACAAAATGGAGTAGTTGAGAGAAAATATAAACACCTATTAGAGACCTCTAAATCTTTGCTTTTTCAATCTCACCTTCCTACCAAATATTGGGGTGAATGCATCTGCTACTTATCTAATAAATAGGATGCCCTCTTTTGTCTTTGGAAATCTGTCTCCTTTCAAAGGTTACATGGGGTTTCTCCTTCATATGCTCATCTCAAATCTTTAGGTTGTTTATGTTATGCTACCACACCCAAACCTCACAGGGATAAATTCCAATCTAGGGCTATTAAATATGTTTTTTGGGGGTATCCATGTGGTAAAAAGGGTTATAAACTCCTTAATCTAAACAATCATTCTATTATCTTTTCCAAAGATGTGCTATTCCATGAACATGTTTTTCCTTATTCCACACCTTCTTCACGGTACATCTTGTTCTTCCTGTTCCTTTTGTGGACTATGCCTCTACTCCTTCTCCTCATTCATCTTCCTCTGTACCTCCTTCCTATATACATGCACATTCTCCTACATATCCTCTTCCTCCTTCTTCCCCTTCTACTTCTGTCTTCCCTACCTCTGATTCCTCTTCTGTCCCTTTATTGCCAATTTCTCCTTTGCTTAGGAAGTCTACCAGTGTCGGTCACACTCCTTCCTATCTTAAAGACTATGTTTTCTCTTCTGCCCTCGACAACAAGGTTTCTCCTGCTGAGCTACAAATGCATGAACCTAGTTTTATCAGCAGGTTGCCTCTCATCCTGTTTGGCAAGAGGCCATGATACATGAATTTCAAGCCCTAAAGGCAAACCATACTTGGGAGATTATTCCTCTTCCTCATCACAAGAAGTCTATTCCCTGCAAATGGGTTTACAAGATTAAACAAAAATCTTATGGCTCCATTGAGAGGTAAAAAGCTAGATTGGTTATTAGAGGTGACACTCAAAAGGAAGGTATTAATTACACAGAGAATTTCTCTCCTGTTGTTAAGTCCATTATCATCAAGTGTCTTCTTTCTCTTGTTGCTAAGAGGGATTGAACTATTTATCAATTTGATGTAAATAATGCCTTTCGTCATGGTGATCTTTATGAAAAAATATATATGAAACTGCCTCATGTCTTCAACTTTCTACTTCTGTGGCTTCTGATTCTTCTTCCTTGGTTTGCAAGCTCCATAAGTTACTTTATGGCCTCAAACAGGCTTCTAGGCAGTGGTTTTCCAAACTGTCTGAAGCTCTGCTATCTAAAGGCTACATTTCAAGTAAGAATGATTATTCCCTCTTCACTAGGTCTTCTAATTCTTCCTTGATAGTCCTGGATGTCTATGTTGATGATATCTTACTTGTTGGAGATGATGTAGCTGAGCTTGACAATTTGAAATCCTTCTTGAATTCTCAGTTCAAGATCAAAGATCTGGGGTCTGTCCATTATTTTTTGAGTTTGGAGGTTATCAAGAGTAGTCAAGTTTACTTGGTCAGTCAACAGAAATTTGCTACTGACCTCTTGGCTGAATTCAATTGCATGCATTTCACTCTAGTTGTGACTCCCCTTGAATCATCTACAAACTAACTTCTGACATGGGCCAGCCCGTTACTGATCCTAGTCTTTACAGAAGACTTGTGAGGAAACTCAATTTTTTATAGCACACCACAGCTGATATTGTTTTATCTGTCCAACATTTAAGCCAATTCCTTCAGGCTCCTCAGGTTCCCACATGTTGGTTGTCATACATGTTCTCATGTACTTGATGAATGCCCCTGGCAAGGCATTCTCCTTTCTAAGTCTCCTGATACTTCTCTTGTGGCATATTCTGACTCTGATTGGGCTGCATGTGCTTAGTCTCGCAAGTCTATCACCGGTTTCTTTATTAATTTTTTGTGGTTGTCCTATTTCTTGGAAATGCAAGAAGCAGCAAACAATTTCTCTTTCCTCTACTGAAGCTGAATACACAGCTTTGAGGAAAGTTGTGGCTGAAATCTCCTAGCTGGTTCGATTATTTGGTGATCTTGATATAATTTTCCGTGCTCCTGTTCAGGTGTTCTGTGATAGCCAGATTGCACTTCATATTACCAAAAATCTTGTCTTTCACAAGAGGACTAAGCATAATGATATTGACTGACTTTTTTCGTGATTGCTTACAGTCTGGTTTGATCTCCCTTCACCACATTCCTACTGTTGACCAACCTACTAATATTCTAACTAAGTCTCTTGCAAGCTTTGTCACACCTCTTTTTTACCATTCGAGGGTAATATAAGGGAGTTTTTCCAATTAAAGTAACATTAATCGAAATGGGATTAGTTATTCAATTTCAGAGTCGCCACTTGGAATAGTTTGTTTGGGTGTCCCAAATCACTGGTTTATTTTAAAATCTCAAATCGAGAAATTTTTTTGACTTTATTTAAAAATCTGTGAACCAAAAATTCTAAGTAAGGAATTCTGTTAACCCGGGAGAAGGTGTTAGGCATTCCCGGGTTCCCTAGTTCTAGCACGGTTGCTTAGCGATTTATACATGGCTTAATTGTTTGACTACTCATTTTTAGGACCTATGTGCATTTATCTTTTTACCGCTTTTAAACACTTGATTTATTCGTAATGAAAGAATTGAGTTACGCATACGTATACTCATTTCCTTTGGCGCGTCAAAAATCATGTCACGCGTTCGTGTCCACAATTAATTATATTTTATTAATTATTAAAACAGTTTTGGTCGAAGTTGGGCGAACGCATACTTCGATATATTTTTAGAACGAAATTCATAATTATGTTATGCAAACGTATACATACTCACAATAATAGTCTAAGTCGCGCCTAAAGCAAAGTATGAGTGTTTTAAAAGGCATTTTTCTGTGCTAAGTTAATATTAATGTGAGGGCCATAGGTTATGAATTTTATTTGTGTATGACACACCTCAATTTATTTTAAAAGAAATCATACTCAGTTAAGGCGATCTATGGATGTTTATAAGAGATTGTTGTTCTAATCTAAATTGAGGCTCTACTGTATGAACTATGATTTTACAAAAGTCTAATATGGAAATTCAAAAGTTATGGAATTTGCTTGTTAACACCATATGAACAGCAATTGTGACTATCACTGATAGTGATGACTTTACAAATTGGGCTGAAAGTCTTCAATCGATTAAAGGCCCCAAAAAATGAGTTCATATTTCATTGGGTCAAAGTTAAGACCATTCAATAGGTCCGGGGTACATGAAGGCGGGCTCACAATGAAGCCCAAAAATGTTTTGCCTTTCTGAGAGCTATCAAGTCTTCGTGAGTGTTGAAGCCATAGCTCACTAGTTCATACCACTTAAATGGGCCAATTATTAAGACCATTTACTTTCTAAATAGTCTGTGAGTAGGCCCATTCGGATAAGCCACGACCCAAATCATAGCTAAAAGAAGTGGTTACTTTCTAAATAGTTCATGAATTTCCAACCAATAAACATAATATTCACATTTTTTTTACCATCAAATGCTAAAATTAAATGAGTACTGCACAATCAAGATTTCTACTAGAACTGCAGATTCAAACAGATATAACCTATATGTTCATGCCCATTTTGATTTCCAATTTTTCTAGCAGGTACTAATCAACATGCATAATTCTTTTTGAGCACTGTAGAAACGCTAAAAAAAACTACAATAGTTACTAATGAAGCAGCAGGAGCATATAATCATTTTTACGCACTGTAGTAATGCTGAAACACTTCTACCAAATGTACTCAAGCATCAGTCATAGCCTATTTTGACCATACCCAACACGTATGAAAAGCTCACATATTAACAAACAGTAATTTTAAAATACTGGACAGAATCACATGGAGGTAGAAAAGACTGAAAGTAAACATTTTAAAACTAGACTACTTAGCCTAAATTCAGCATATGCAAAAGATGTTTTTCAAATCCTATCAACACTGAATATCTTGGCTATTTCATGAATCCACACGACAAGACTTTAATGTAACTACACATTAACTAATAAGAAAGCCAAAAAAAGAGCAGTATTCAAATGACTTAGAAATAAACACCGAAAAGAAACAAAATGTGTAAATATAAACTCCAAAACTCCATGGCAGCAAGACACTCTTCAAAACAAGCTTTCATTCATGATTCAAGGCTCAAGATATACCTGGTTACAAAGAATAAGAACAAGGTTGTGAATCTTCAAGGAAAAAAGCAGCAAGAACAGAGCAGAAAACCAATGAAACTAAGCAGCAAAACCCAGCAATATCACAACATTCAACCTCAAGCCATCTTGCAACTCAAGAACCCAGAAATTTCAACGGAAAAATTTATTCTAACTTAAGTCGAGATCAGCAAGGAAATTGATCAGCTATCAATGGAACAGTAGCTGAACTTTTAGTGTCCTTTTTTAGGTTTCTGAAAATTTGATCTATGTATGTGTGTGTGTATAAGTGAGTGATTTTCTTTTATAGAGTGCACAAAAAGGCATCAAAAAGGAATATTCTAACCTAAAATTCTGAAATCCAGAATAGTACAGCCTCTTTTTTTACAGCTGTCTGTCATTTTCCCACCCAATTTCAGCATATTTTGCTAAAATGGGGACAGCTATCCAAAATACTAGAACCTTCTGACTTTTTACCTTATGCAAAATCAATTTTACCCTTACATTTGCTAAATATTTCAGTTTCAAATAATTCAGACCTAAATTTAGCTTGTTCGATTTACTCATTAGCCCCTACTAGAACCTTCTAGAACCAATCCCTAATTTGATTTCTAATTTACTCTTTAAGGTTTTCAATATTACTTTTTCAAACCCCTTCAATTCCCAAACGACATTCAAAAATCAGAAATCCAACAATCAAAAATCAAGAATGACAGCAAAAATGAGCTACTAATTAGACCTAACTAGATTAATGAACTAATTTAAAAAAAATTGGTTCGATATAATTAGGATAACTATCATGCAATTAACTTAAATAAACTTATTTTAATTGAACTAACAAAATTAATAGCTAACGCAAACTAAGGATTCAGAAAAAGAAAAAAACATTAAGAAACAAATAAATGGGAAAAGAAAGCATACTGATTTTGGACTAAAAATGAGTGAATAATTGAGATGCAACAAATGAGCCATTTGTTTCTAATTGGTTTCTAATTTACCCTTTAAGGTTTTCAATATTACCTTTTCAAACCCCTTCAATTTCCAAACGACATTAAAAAAATCAGAAATCAAACAATCAAAAACCCAAATCAAAAATCAAGAATTACAGTAGAAATGAGATACTACTTAGACCTAACTAGATTAATGAACTAATTAAAAATATTGGTTCAATGTAACTAGACTAACTATTGTGAGCACGTGATTTTTGTCTTACGCGACAATCGCTCCAAAAAAGAAATGAAAAATAATAACAAATGGTCCTGCTGTACAACTTTCGGATTTTTACGTGGCATTTTGTTAATTATTTATGATTTTTGCCCATTTTATTTCATTAAAACAAAATACAAAATGTATGTGTCATGCGTAATTTGAACCATAATCCGGTTATTAAATAGAAAAGGGATGTGTCATGCGTAATTTGAACCGTAATCCGGTTGTTAAATAGAAAATCATAAATACGCATCTTTGTCCGTGATTTTTTTTTTGTTTGTTTGATTTTACCTACTTCAAATATTTTAATATGTATGTGCAAATAATTGTATTAAGTGTCTATTTAATTTTAATTTGATTTACTTGGTTTTTGTTTTAAAAAATAAAATAAAAAAAATATAAATAAAAGATAAGTGCAAAATTGGTTTGAAAATCAGTTTGGGCTGATTTTCATTTTAATTCAAAGCCCAAACAACCCAGCCCAAAACCTGTGCTTGCCCCGGTCCGGACCAGCCTACTTCAAGGACGTCCAAACGACGTCGTAGTGATTGAGTCTGATCTGAGCCGTTGATCTCTGAAAGATCAACGGCCAAGATTTCACACCCCGTACCCACTAACAGACCCGATCCGTCTCACCCAGACCGACCCCAACCCTTTACACTGGAAACGACACCGTTTCCCGTTAGTTGAAGGATCCTGGCCCTTCATCGTGTCTCATCCAACGGCCAGGATCCATCTATCCACTAACTATATAAACCTACAACTATTATCCCACGCCCCATCCAAAGACCCCCCCCCTTACCTTTCATCGTCACCACAGAACCCCGAAACCCTAGTCGCCCCTGTATACTTTCACCATGAAAGTCGGCGGCATGGACGCCGGTGACCCCATCCTTAACACCATAGAACCCCTTTGCCACCCTGAACACGGATCTGTTAACCACTTGGCTCGAATCCCCTCCCACCTTCTCGAATCTTCATTTGAAGATTCGAGTCGGAACCTAACTTACACCGATTAACCCCAGTTTCATACCAGATAGTCCCCGGACCCCTCTCGTGACCAAACCATGCTTGGTTTGGTCCGAATCTGACCAGGGAAACACAAATCCCAGATCTGATGTTTTGAACCCTAGGGTCCTCGTGTCTGTTCCTTGCCTGTTCCGTGCCTGTTCCGTGCCTGTCCTCGTGCCTGTTCCGTGCCTGTTTTAAACCAAGAGATTAGGGTCAATCTCGTGTTTGTTCCGTGCCTGTTTAAACCAAGAGATTAGGTTTAACCCTCGTGCCTGTTCCGTATCTGTTTAAGCCACAGAGATTAAGGTCTAATGGACCTTAATCGAAGTGTTTCTCATCTGAGAAACACTTCGATTAAAGTCCGTTCAGCCTTAAGAAAGGCCTGTTCGAATTCAAGCTAAGGCTCTTTGATTTTTCGGGATTTAAGGTGAGTTTTGTTTTCTTTTCTTTTCTTTATTCCATGTGCTGATTAAAGGTCTGTTCGTATGGCCGAATGTCGTGTGTAATTTGTGTCTTTGAATTTTTAGCAACTGTTAATTGTCCACCTTACCTGAACCTCTGTGTTTGATTGAGTCCCTCTTCTGTCTTTACTGATAATGTGTATATGTGTGTGCTGTGCAATTAGTCGAACCTCAATTTTGACTGATCAACTGATTCCTCGAGTACAATTCTGTTTAGTCAGTACAATTCAAATCATGTGTTCGATACTGTTAAATGTCTGATTTTGGCTACGGCTGTACATGTTATAATTAATATAGTCGAGTCGACATGTGTCGTCAATTAGTTTCAGCTGCCTGAACAATAACAAATCGATTTGCTTCTGTTAAGCATTGCCTGATTCAATTAGGAACTGAGTTTAGTGCTTATAATTGTTAATTTGAATCAGAAATTTAAAATCAATGTTTTGTTTAGTTACAGTTCTGAAATTGGAGGGCATGTGCACTTGTGCACAACATGTGCATTTGTGCACCACATGTGCATTTGTGCACAGCCTGTGTCCTGCATAAGGGCTTTTGAATTAAATAGTTTGACAGCATATGCTGTCAGACTACATTCTGCTGCCCATACTCTACTTTAGTTTCAGAAATAATAAACATTACTCAAAGTAAGTCTGCTAGGGAATATCATGGGGTTTGTTTATACTTAATTAGTTAAGTGGAATCTGAAAGTAGGAGAGCACATGGGAGGGGTGTTGTGAGGGTCTAAACAGGCTGTAAAAGGTTTGATTTTAGGTGGATAAAAGAAAAGACTGCGATCAGTTTAAGAGAGATCTGATAAGAGAGGGAGGAGGAAGATAGGGATACACCTTGAGAGAGATACACACAAAAGGGAAGCTGAAACCAAACAGAATCAGTTTCTAAGTGAGAAAGAGAGTTTGTTTTTGGAAATCAGGAGGGGGATTTAGAAAAGAAATTCTTGCTCGACTGGAAAACACTACTTTTCCTCATCCTTTCGTGTCTGAAGTCCAGTATCCAGTTTGTTTTGTTTTTATCAGATTTTAGGATTTTCCCTCTGAGTTTTGAAAAGATCAAATATTGATTATTGTACCATTGGTTTACTGCTTTGGTCTGTTGGTCTGGGATTGTCATTGCTGCTGTATTGCTTTGTTTGTTACTACCATTCTTGTGTTGCTGCTGCTGACTCTTTTGCTTCCACTTCTTCTTTACATTTCAGTATCCAGGTACACATTTCAAGTCCCATATTGGTGTAACTGTAACAGTCTGAAAGCATGAAATGAAAGTTGGAGAAGTTTAAATGTCTGTTGTAATACTCATGGCATGTTGATTTCTTTCTATATATATGATTAGTTTGTAAATTTCAATAGCAGGAAAAGATCAGTTTGGTGCTTAGCTGATTTCTAGTCTCTTGCGTCTTAGTTTATAGTTGTTTGTTATTACGAGGTATGTAATTGTACAGTACACAGAATGTACGGATAATTGACATAGTGACTGACCAGATTCCTGTTAGCTATAGTGATATGCATACGATAGAGTACTTCCATTTTTTTTACAATGATGTTCGGTTTTATTTTTAGTTTCCTTTATCAAGACCCGCTAGGCAGCATATAGAAGCGCGTTCGAATCCCTATCAGTAATAACACCTAGTAGTTAATTCCTTTAATCCAGCCTAAATAAGTCTAGTTAAATTCAATTCAAAAAATGTTTGGATGCAAGTATAGCATTTGGTCAATCTCGCATGTTTCACAAGGTATGACGTTTCTCCCCTTTGTAAATAATTAATCAGAAACTGATAGGAATCCGGATTAGGCCAAAGCATATAATTAAATTAGCATGTACCTTTTTCTTCTATTATTTTAGAGACGAACTTAATAGGAAAATATAGTCACTGTAGGTTTATCCTTTTAAATAAAAATGAGACGAGCCTCGACAAACAAAAATGCACAAGCTGCGGGGCCCTCTAAATGTATATATTAAAATACTTAGAATTCGGGACAGGCCGTTTAGCGAATTTTACGGCCTTCCCAAAATAACAATACGCTAGTTGCTTTAGGCGCACCTTTAATAATTTAACCTTCTTAAACACGGGTGCACATTGATGTGACCCAAATCCGAATCTCAACGGAGTCAAAATGTGTCGACGACCACGGGTGCATTGATTGTGACGTGGTTCGAGATGCATTTTCACGACGTTGCAATTCTATAAAAATAAATGATAATAATAAAAGCGGTTTAAACTTAATAAAAGCACATAAGTCACAACATGTATTTAAATCAGATATTTAGCCATTATAACAATTTAAGCGACCGTGCTAGAACCACGGGATTCGAGGGTGCCTAACACCTTCCCTCGGGTCAACAGAATTCCTTACTTAGAATTTCTGGTTCGCAGACTTCATTTGGAAAAGTCGAATATTTTCCTCGATTTGGGATTCAAGATAAACCGGTGACTTGGGACACCAAAAGCCAAACCTTTCCCAAGTGGCGACTCTGAATTAAATAAATAATCCCATTTCGAATATTGTCACTTAAATTGGAAAAACTCCCTCGCGCATTTAACCCTTCGGGGCCGGGCGCGCAAAAAGGAGGTGTGACATCTCTGGCGACTCTACTGTGGATTAACCCAGAACCACTGGTTCAGGGTTCAAGAATTCGAGCTTAGAATAATTGTTATATTTGGCTTTATTATCTGATCTTTATTACATGTTTTTGCATAACGTGCTAAATGTTGTCTTTTACCGCTTTGATATTATCTGAACTGTATATAAACTGTGCCGAAACCCTTCTCTTCTTACCTCCGGGGAGAAGCTCGCTGGTCGAGACTCCCTATTCTGTTAGTGTCAATACCTGAAATAAGAAAGAGGTCGGACAAGTTACAAAGCCGGACGATCTCGCGGGTCCCCGGTACGTAGCCCCCTCCTCGACTCGAGTTGTCCGCTCGGGTACACAGTCTAGAACAAATACCCAGGGTATAAACCTAGTATAACGAAACTTCATGCCGGATCCCTAGTAGGAACGTTTATTTGCATCATGTTGCATTTGACTTAGGGGGCTCAACACAGGGGTTGGGTCCGTCTAGGATAGACAACCTGAAATGAAAAGACCACCCTGCTGCATCCTTTTGTTTTGCGCATTTATTTGCTTCGGTTCCGCATGCTGACCGGTTTCTAAAAAAAGAAGAAAAATAGCAGCGTAGGGAGATAATTACTTATTTTGGAAAAATAAAACCAATGTCCAAGTAGTGTCGAAACCTCGCCGGAATTTTTCTAAAAAAAACAGAATAAAACCAAAAGTTGTCTTTTAGTTTGATTTATTAAAAAAAAACATATAAAAATTTTTCTTTTCTTTTTAAAAAAGGGGTATTTATTTTAAAAAAAAATTCTTTAGTCTTTATCTCTTTTCGAAAGAAAATAATAAAAAAAATGTTCTTGCTTTCTGGGTTTAATTGATTTTCTCTATTCATGATGTGCCGAACTACGCCGGTTTGATTCTCACCGGATGTGAGATACGTAGGCAACCCTCGTCGGGTTCAACCCCATTTTTGCTAAAATAACCAAAATCAATAAATAAATAAAAAGAAAAGAAAAAAAAAAGAGAAAAGATGTGTCAAAATTTAAAAGAGTCATAAATAAGTCAGGTGATGCTGTTTCGTCATAAATAGCCGAATGTTCCCGAAAGGGACGCCGGAAGGCTGACTTTGCATAAACGGCCACCTTTGAATCATTCTTCAAGGTTTGATCCAGTTGACCCGCACAGCCTTAAGATCTTCGTCACCGAGGCATTGAAAGGCCGTGTTGGCAATATTTGAGTTTTCTAATTTGAAAAACTATAAAAAAGTCATAAATAAGTCAGGTAATGTTGTTTGTCATAAATAGCCGAATGTTCCCGAAAGGGACGCCGGAAGGCTGACTTTGTATGAACAACCACTTTTGGGTCTTGTTTAGTATTTTTGTCCAGTTGACCCACACAGCCTTAAAATCTTCGTCCCCAAAGTACTTAAAGGCCGTGTTCAAAACTTGATCCCATTTGTAAAATATTTTTGAGTCAAGTCATTTTGTTAAAATCACCTTAATAAATGTGCAGGATGAGCACGATGCAAAATGAACATTTTTCAATAATGACCAAAATCCCTGTCAAGTTACGGCTATGATGGAATGATCTAGGTGTTGAAGGACAAAATGAGGTCAAGAAATATCTGAAAGGTCTCGTGGGTTTGTTGGAAATCCAGCCTCGGGGAGATATCATAAGAGCTTTGGTTACCTACTGGGACCCGGCGCACAATGTTTTCCATTTCTCTGATTTTGAACTCACCCCGACTTTGGAAGAAATGGCCGGGTACATCGGGAATGCTGAACTTCCGTTGAGGCAAAAATACTTGGTCGCCCCAAGAGTTGTCACGGTACATCGGTTCCTAGATTCATTGAAAATACCCAGAACGGTCCACAACCCGGATCTGGCTGCCAGATTTTGTACTCCATGCTTCATATATGATAGGTACGGTCATGAGGGAGGATTCAATAATCAAGTCAACAAACTGTGCAGCAAAGGTATTCGTCAGAAGTGGGACAAACACAGACGGGTAGCCTTCATGATGATGTTCCTGGGCCTTCTGGTATTTCCAAGGAAAGACGGAAACATTGATTTGAAGATATCCGGGGTCGTCAGCACTTTACTCACGCAAAGTGACAGTACTCTCGCGCCTATGTTGGTATCTGACATCTTTCGAGCTCTTACAGCCTGTAAAGCTGGAGGAAATTTCTTCGAAGGTTGTAACTTGCTCCTACAAATGTGGATGACCGAGCACCTCTGCCATCGTTTTGAGATTTTGAGTCATGGTTCCCCGGAAAAGACTTGCATAGAAGAATTTTACACGAGAACCAAAGAGATCAGTTTGCCCAAAGGAGTCATGGCATGGACCTCGTTCTTTCAAGCTCTTACTGCCAGCCAAATACAATGGACACTGGGATGGTTGCCTGTTGACGAGGTCATATATATGCCGGTAGCTAAAACCCATTTCTTACTGATGGGGCTTAAGAGTATTCAACCTTACGCGCCCTGCCGAGTTTTGAGACAACTCGGAAGATGCCAGACAGTACCTCATGAGGAAGATCTTAGCACCCAAGCAGTTAAGATAAGTCCTAACGGACAGTTTCCAGAAGCAAAAATTCGCCAAACTTGGAGTGAGTGTCAATATCTGAAATCAGATACTTGCGTACGGGACTGAGCCAAAGGTGAGACGGCGCCAGGTTACCTGGCATGGTATAGAAGGGAATTTGAGCATGAAAGGCCGGCTAAGAGACCCCACATCCTGAATTTCGCTGAATCATCGCAAAAACAGTGGGATTGGCTAGCAAAAGAAAGAGGCTATTGCACCGAAATCAGCAGATTGAAGCAACAAGTAGAAAGCCTGAAATATGATCACAACGTGCAAGTTGCTACCAATCTGGGAGAACGAAACAGGTTGATTCAGGAAAACGAAATGCTCAAAGCCCAGATCAAACAGATAAGGATGGATGCGGATAAGCAGCCAAGGCGTCGATCAGATGAGCAGTTGATAAAAAGGCTAAAAGGCAAAGTTAGGGAATGGCAAGAGGATTTAGAGAAATCTAAAAACATCATAGCAGAGCTCAGGGCACAATGGGATACAAGAGCAGATAAGCATCGCCGACACTTGAATCAATTGGAAGGCGATCACGAGAAAACTGTTGCTAAAATAAAGAGAGAGATGGCTACACTTGAGATCAAAGCAGCTAATCAGGCCCAGGATTTCCAAATTGAGAGCAGATACTGGTACGATTCGTTGGCCCAGATGAAGTTAGAGGTACGGCAACTAAAACATTAGCATATACAGGATGCTCAAGTATTCAAGATATGTAGCGATCAGATAAAACGCCTACTCATAGAGAAGAAGCAAACCAGAGATAGGATCAAGGCCATTGCCCATGCCATCACCAGACGATGTCTACGATGTGAGAACATGACCAGCGTTACCGTCCTCTCGGCAGTGATGAGTTATGTCAAGCAGACCATGCATGAGCTGGAGCAACTTGAGAGGGATCTCACACCTAGGACCGCGGCGAGGCCGAACGATGCCCCGCGGACACAAATTGTCAAAACCATAATGTACTCATAAATCGAGTCTGTATCTTAGCATCTTTTGCTTGTTTTTCCCATCAGTTTGTTTAGTCTAGGATGAGTCTAGGTTTGTTTTCAAAGTTTGCTCTTTCTTTTGCAAAATGTAATTTTGAAATAGACCGTTTCAACAATAAAGGTGTGTTTCTTTCATTTGTGTTTTGAACTACGTAATGATCTGATTCACGTGGCGTCGTGATACGTAGGCAATCCTCATTGGATCCGGTCGCATTTTTACCGCAAAATAAAAACATAAAAGAAAAAAAAGAAAATAATAAGAAAAGGGAAGCCTAAAAAAGGAATGCCGGAATGACGCATGCTTTCGTCGCAAACATGTAGAATTCACTTAACTGTATAGGTGCATCATGCTCAACGTGAGGTTGCCTATCTGTTATCTTGTTTCAAATTAACCGTGCGTTTGTCATTGAGTATTTCCAGATTTTTGGAAAAGACGGTTGGTTTGGTGAAAGTCTGGCCTCGCACGCATACTTCACGAGGTCAAAGAGAAGTGTTCAGCTACCTGTTTTTAAGACCGGAAGCAGTACTCACACTTACTTCACCAGGTCAAAAGGAAGTGTGGAAATGTCTTCAGAGATTCCGTTGCAAACAATCCCTGTTTCTGAGGAGAGCTCGATCTCAGCCGTCCTCACACCTGAATCTACAACTACGGAGGAAAATAGAATCCTACGGCTCCGCATGTTGGAAATGCTGGACGATTGGAATAATGGGAAAGAACCGCCAAGCGTCGTCCCCGGATTCCCTGAGTTATTCTCCAGGTCAAGCGGGACTTCTAATGTCCCCATAAATTATCCTGCCACCCCATTCGGGTACCCAGCCACTTCAGCCTTCTCTGCTGGATCGCCTTCTGAGCCTCATCCCCGAATGTCAACCACCGATGCAAGCATGAACATCTTTACTGCACCGCCCTGCCCGATTACCGCACAGCCTGCTACGTACAAGCCAAGCTTTGACTCATCCTCTTTTACATTCCAAGCACCCTCGTTCTCAATGGAACCAACTAGGTTCGCTACCAGCACTAATCCTCCACCTCCTCAATGCGAGCTTGCCCCCGGGCAGGATCAGAACCCCAGAATTGCAGAACAAAATGAGATTGCCAAAAGAATGAGAAGCCTTGAACAAAGTTTGAAGAATATGCAAGGATTGAGCGGACAGAAGAGCGTCTCTTACGCCGACCTATGCATGTTCCCTCACGTGCACCTGCCAGTAGGTTTCAAGACCCCAAAGTTTGAGAAATACGATGGGCACGGTGACCCCATTGCACATCTTAAGAAATATTGCAACCAATTGCGGGGAGCCGGTGGAAAAGAAGAACTGCTAATGGCATATTTTGGGGAAAGTCTAGTAGGAATAGCTTCGGAATGGTATATGGACCAGGAAATGTCCCGATGGCATATATGGGATGATCTCGCCAGAGATTTCGTGAAACAATTCCAGTATAACATCGACATTGCACCAGACCGAAATTCTCTGTCGAATTTAAAGAAGAAACCTTCAGAAAGCTTCAGAGAATATGCTATTAAGTGGCGTGAGCAGGCGTCAAGGGTGAAACCTCCCATGGATGAAGTGGCAATGGTCACTACCTTTCTCCAGGCTCAAGAGTCTGACTATTTCCAAAACATGATGTCAGCCATGGGAAAGCCATTCGCGGAAGCGATTAAGATTGGAGAGATGATGGAAAATGGTCTGAAAACAGGTAGGATTCTGAGTCAAGCCGCCATAAGGGCGACCTCCCAAGCCATCCAAAGCGGGTCCGGAGGAATGGCAAGAGGGAAGAAGAAGGAAGAAACGACCATGGCAGCCTCGGAAGCAAGGGAGTATCGTCATCCCAGGCCCCGTTTTCCGGAAAGAACCCCACAACACTACTACCCCCACTCAAATTTGGCATATGCTCATCAACCTTATATGGTCATGAATGCCCAGCCTTATGCCCATCCACCACAACAAGCCAACCGAGGCCCAGCTCCACCTCCCAGAAATCAGCCTCCTTACCGCAACCACTATAACCCACAACCCCCGCAGAATAACTTCCGCCCTCAGGAGCCACCTCGAAGGCGGACTTTCACACCCATCGGTGAACCATACTCTACTTTGTTCCCGAAGCTAGTCCAGTTGGGTTTCTTACAACCAATCCCTCAAACAAGGCAAAACCCGACGTCACCTTCTTACAAAGCTGGAGTCAGATGCGCCTATCATTCAGGGGCCGAGGGACATGATACAAATGACTGCTGGTTGTTGAAAAGAGTGGTCGAGAATTTGATAGAGCAAGGGAAAATAGTGCTAAGGGACGAGGAGATCCCGAACGTAACTAACAATCCATTACCTACTCACAATAATGGGCCGCTGATCGGAATGATTTGCGAATACAAAGAATTCGACCCTGCTCTGAAAGTTATAATCGCCATTGTCGACACGGGGAAAAGGCCTGAGACAGACCAGAAACCAGAAAAGGGGGAGGAGGCCAAGGCTATAAAGAGCGAGCCTGAAAAGAAGGTGGAGAAGAAAGTGGTACCGGTAAAGGATGGAGTTCTTTACATACCACGAGGTCGAGCTGAGAAGACGCAGAACTTCGGGATCAAAAAGACAAAACCTATGTACGTGCCAAAAGGGGCCTATGTGGTCCGGGGGACGATTCAACCACCTCGGCTGAATGAGCCAGTGGTTATCGGACGCGTGCCACAAAAGCCAATGACCAACCCGTCCACAGTGCCGTGGAATTATCAAAAGACTTTGGTAATGTACAAAGGTAAAGAGGTCATGGGAGAACTTCCAGAAAATACTTTCATTGGAAGGTATTCAAATACCCAAGAACTGAACAACGCCACACAAAGGCGCTTCCCGCCAAAGAAGCCCGTAAGTGTTGAAGACGCGGAAGTGTTCTTCCAACAAATGAAAATGCCGGATTACGAAGTGATAGATCAACTGCGCAAGTACCCCGAGCAAGTGTCCATGCTATCGTTTTTGATGAGGTCGGCCGAGCATCAAAAGATCTTACTGAAGACCCTGAATGAAGCATATGTGCCAGTTGAAACTTCGGTTGAACAACTAGAGCGGATGACAGAAAGATTCTTCGCCGTCAACCAAATCTCTTTCAGCAAGAACGATTTACCCCCGGAAGGAGCGGCACACAACAAGGCCTTGCATCTAACAGTTAAATGCGAGGACTACTATGTCAAGCGGGTAATGTTGGATGGGGGATCAGGTGTTGACATTTGCCCGCTCTCCACGCTACAAAGAATGGAAATTGGGACCGGAAGAATCCGACCCAACAATGTCTGCGTAATGGCTTTCGACGGCATCAAGAGAGACACCATGGGGGAAATAAACCTGTTGTTGGTCATAGGACCGGTCGAGTTCGAAGTAACCTTCCAGGTGCTCGACATGGATACATCCTACAATTTCCTCCTCGGCAGACCTTGGATCCATGCGGCAGGAGTTGTGCCTTCCACTCTTCACCAGATGGTGAAGTTCGAGTACGAAGACCGAGAGATCGTGGTCCATGGGGAAGACGAGCATGCTATCTATCGGGACCCATCCATCCCATATCTTGAACCGAGAGAAGGGAGCGAACATACGGTCTATCAAGCTTTCGAGATTGTACTGGCAGAGCAGCACGAAGAGGGAATACCCTGCCCCCAGCCTTTCTTGTCTAACGCCTCGGTTATGGTGGCCAAAGAGATGATCCGGCACGGATTTAGGCCAGGGAAAGGGCTTGGACGAACCCTTCAGGGAATAACAGAACCCATTACCTTGCCAGTCACCAAGACACCTTTTGGACTAGGCTTCAAACCTACTCCAGCAGACAAAGAGTGGGCAAAGAAAAGGAGAAATGAGGGTTGGAAGTTACCTCAACCATTGCCGGATTTGTATGAAACCTTCATCAGGCCAAGATACACCGAAGAAGAGGACGACGAGGTCTTCACGGCTGAGGAAATCGAGGAGATATGTGGGGCAATGAGGGAAATGCTCTACGAGACTCACATGGTTCAACCAGGTGAAGGAACAAGCACTGCTGAGATGTTGTACGTGGGACCGAACGCCAAACTTCAAAACTGGGAGGCCACGCCATTCCCGACTAGACGGAAGTCCGGGTAGACTTGTCCTGCCACCTTTCCTGTGTCACAAGTTGTCTCCAGGACATAACTTGAACGTTTTCTTCCTTTCAGTTGTTGTTTTGAATTCCTGAGTTGTAAACATTGTTGTCTTCCAACTTTCCAAAGAAAATGAAAAAATCATCATTGCTTTGTTCTGATTTTTGTTATTTTTCCTTTTATCTTTCCTTTCAGTTATAATAATGTGGCTTTAAATATGACATGCTTGCGGACTTCACGCCCAGATCACAACGAGCTATTTAACTATGAATTAATGAACCCAGAACCAGAATATGATGAGGAAGAGGCTTTTAGGGAAATAAACCGAGAGTTGGAACATTTCGAGAATAAACCTAAGCCAAATCTGAATGACACTGAACCGGTAAATTTAGGAACCCCGGAAGAAATCCGGGAGACCAAGATAAGCATTCACACGGACAAGAAAACGCGAGAGGCGATAATTCAACTTCTTTTTGAATTTAAAGACGTGTTTGCTTGGTCATATGATGACATGCCGGGACTAGGTGTTGATCTAGTGGTTCATAAATTGCCGATTCATCCTGATTGTCCTCCAGTTCAACAAAAGCAACGAAAGTTCAAAACTGAGGTCAGTGACAAGATTAAAGAGGAGATCACCAAACAATTGAAAACGGGAGTGATTCGGGTAGTCCAGTATACAACTTGGTTGGCAAATGTGGTTCCAGTACCGAAAAAGGACGGGAAAACTCGGGTATGTGTAGATTACCGAGATCTGAACAGAGCAAGTCCTAAAGATAATTTCCCGCTGCCCAACATCCACATCCTCGTTGATAATTGTGCCAAACACGAGATACAGTCTTTTGTAGATTGTTACGCTGGGTATCATCAGGTATTGATGGATGAAGAGGACGCCGAGAAAACTGCCTTCACCACGCCTTGGGGCACCTACTGTTATTGGGTCATGCCATTTGGTTTGAAGAATGCTGGGGCTACTTACATGAGGGCCATGACTGCCATTTTTCATGACATGATGCATCAGGAAATAGAGGTATACGTGGACGACGTGATAGTCAAGTCCAGGACGCAGGATAATCACATCCAAGATTTGAGGAAGTTCTTCGAGAGATTAAGGAAGTATGACTTGAAGCTGAACCCAGCCAAATGTGCTTTCGGAGTTCCGTCGGGCAAACTTTTGGGCTTCATCGTAAGCAGGAGAGGTATCGAACTAGATCCAACTAAGATAAAATCTATCAGAGATCTACCTCCCCCGAGAACGAAGAAAGACGTGATGAGTTTGTTGGGCAGGTTGAACTACATTAGTCGGTTTATTGCCCAGTTGACAAGCACGTGTGAGCCCATATTCAAGCTGTTAAGGAAAGATGCGGCGATCAAATGGACAACTGAGTGTCAAGAAGCCTTTGATAAAGTCAAAGAATACCTTTCGAATCCCCCAGTCTTGGTCCCTCCAGAACCAGGGAGGCCACTTTTCTTGTATCTGACAGTCTTGGAGAACTCTTTCGGTTGCGTCCTCGGGCAACACGACATAACCGGAAAGAAGGAGCAAGCAATCTACTACTTGAGCAAGAAATTCACCGGCTACGAGGCCAAATACACTCTGCTGGAAAGGACATGTTGCGCTCTGACGTGGGTTGCTCAAAAGCTGAGACATTATCTCCAAGCCCACACTACTTTCCTCATAAGCAGGCTGGATCCTTTGAAGTATATATTTCAGAAACCGATGCCTACTGGGAGACTAGCCAAGTGGCAAATCTTGCTTACTGAATTCGACATAGTCTATGTCACTCGCACGGCAATGAAAGCCCAGGCGCTAGCAGATCATTTGGCCGAAAATCCGGTCGATGAGGAATACCAGCCTTTGAGTACTTACTTTCCCGATGAAGAAGTAAACACCGTAGAAGTGGTCTCAGAGGACGCTCATGTTTGGAATATGTTCTTTGATGGAGCCGTGAATGCCAAGGGTGTAGGGATTGGGGCAATTTTGATCTCGCCTTCTGGTCAGCATTATCCCGCCACAGCTAGACTGCGTTTCTTTTGCACAAACAATACAGCTGAGTATGAAGCCTGCATCATGGGCATGCATATGGCAATCGATCAGGATGTCGAAGACTTACTGATTATGGGAGATTCTGACCTGATTATCCGGCAAGCTCAAGGCGAATGGGAAACTCGGGATGTCAAACTTATCCCTTACCGACAGCATGTGGAGGACCTCAGCAAGCGCTTTACATCAATAGAGTTCAGGTATATCCCGAGGTGTCACAATGAACTGGCAGATGCACTTGCTACTTTGGCTTCAATGCTACCCTACCCGGGCAACGCCCACGTCGATCCTTTGGAAATCCAAATCAAGGAAAGACACGGTTACTGCAATGTAATCGAGGCGGGATCAAATACGCAGCCTTGGTACCATGACATCAAGAGGTTCTTGAAGACGCAAGAATACCCCGAGCATGCTGCTGGAGATCAAAAGAGAACCATTAGGCGACATGCAAGTGGTTTTTTTCTGAGCGGTGAATTGTTGTACAAGAGGACTCCGGACCTCAACCTACTAAGATGTGTCAACGTCGAGGAAGCGAGAAAGATCATGCACGAAGTACACGCAGGTGTGTGCGGACCTCACATGAACGGGTGTGTCTTAGCAAAGAAAATCCTTCGAGCAGGTTATTACTGGATGACCATGGAAAAGGACTGTTTTAGCTTCGTTCGGAAGTGTCATCAGTGTCAGGTGCACGGTGATTTGATTCATGCACCTCCCACAGAACTGTATCCCATGTCTGCGCCTTGGCCATTTGTCGCCTGGGGCATGGACGTCATTGGACCAATCGAACCAAAGGCTTCGAATGGACACAGGTTTATACTGGTTGTCATCGATTACTTCACAAAATGGGTAGAGGCTGTCACTCTCAAGTCGGTCACTAAAAAAGCTGTAGTGGATTTTGTACACTCAAATCTTATCTGTCGTTTCGGTATTCCTGCGACTATCATTACAGATAACGCAGCAAACTTGAACAGTCACTTGATGGGAGATGTATGCGAGCAATTCAAGATAACGCATAGGAATTCTACTCCTTATCGGCCAAAGGCCAATGGTGCTGTGGAAGCGGCAAACAAAAACATCAAGAAGATTTTGAGGAAAACGATCCAAAGTTCCCGACAGTGGCATGAACAGTTACCATTTGCATTGTTGGGGTATCGCACTACGGTACGCACGTCAGTAGGAGCAACTCCTTATATTTTGGTTTATGGGACAGAGGCTGTAATACTGGCAGAGGTAGAAATTCCTTCTCTTCGAACCATTGTCGAAGCAGAAATCGAAGACAGCGAGTGGGTCAAGACTCGATTAGAACAATTGACTTTGATCGATGAAAAGCGAATGGCCGTGGTTTGTCACGAACAGTTGTACCAACGAAGAATGGCCCGCGCTTACAACAAGAAAGTCCGACCCAGGAATTTCGAAGTAGGTCAGCTGGTATTGAGGCGTATTCTGCCACATCACGAGGAAGCGAAAGGGAAATTTGCTCCAAATTGGAAAGGCCCATACATCATAAGGAAGATATTGCCGAGAGGAGCATTGTATCTAGGTGATATCGAAGGAAATGATCCCGAAACAGCAGTAAATGTAGATGCAGTCAAGAGATACTACGTTTGAATTATACTCCAGTGGTCCTGACACATTTGAAATTGACGAAGGTTTTACTCCCCACTACCCCCAAACACTACCAACCCTCTCTACAAGCCATTTGAGCCGGTCATATCCCTTCGGCGACCAATAAAAAAAACGAAACAAAACAACAATTGATTGAGGCCTGAACTACGTTTGACTTGATTCCGAAAGGATACGTAGGCAGCCTCTCCCTGAGGTTCAGTCACACCAACAATAAAATCCCATTCACCTGAAATTGAAACCGGGGCACGTCGAGCGGTTTAGAAGTTAGTATCATCTACCTCTCTTTACCAAGCACAAGCCTTCAAATCAATTACCAAAGATAGTGGGAAGCCAATAAGCGTCACAAAGGGAGACCGGCACACTTTGAATTGAGAGAGATAAAATGAGAGAGTCTCGTCGGTGAAAACCTTCAAGCACCACGAGGCGACGGGAGTAGAGAAACCAAAATGAGAGAGCTTGTTTAGTAAAAACTCGCAAAGAGTGCTCTCAGGCGATGACAGGAAGAGAAATGATAGAGGTCAGCCAGCGAAAACCCGCAAAGGGCGCTGTTGGCCGAAAGAATGACTCCACCTCAAGGAAATTTCGGCAAAATTCCACTGTTTTGGAATCACATATCAGTTTTGTTTCGGTAGGAAATGCAAGCTCATTGAAGATCAGGCGTCTAGTCCAAAGAGCATGTCATGTCATTTAAAGCCAGCATTATCTTCCTCAGATAAGTCTTTCTCGTCCCAAAAGGGACACTCCCTTCTTGAAATTTGTTTTCTCCTTTCTTTGTTTCTCCTCGAATCCCTTTTGTGTTTTAACCCCGAGTTCAGGATACACCGTAAAGGGCAGGTGGCAGGTTTGTTTTCACGGAATTCTGTTTCATGAAGGAAAACACCCTGTTTCGTTGGTACGTCTGTCCAAACGTGATGAATCATGATGGCGTTCGAAGTAAAGAGGAAAAAGAGGAATTTCCCCCAGCAAGTCCACCTTCGGACGAATCCCCACAGAGTCTCTCCTTGTACAATCCCCCACAGAGTCTCCCCGATATATATAAAAAAAATAAAAAAAAAATCCCCGTTGGAATTTCCCCAACACATCCCCAGCGAGCCCCTTTGTAAAATTCCCCAACAAGCTTACCCCAACAAATCCTAGAAAACCCGCTTCGAAACAAATCCCCAGCATGCCCCATTGTACAAAAATCCACACAAAGAATCCACTTTGTAAATATTCCCCCACAGAGCTTCCTTTTGTACAAATCCCCGCAGAATACCTCCAATAAAATCCCCGTTGAGAACCTCCAAGCAAAACGGGACAAAAAAAAGAGAGAAAAGAAAAAAAAAAGAGCCTTACGCGGCGAATCATCACAGAATTTGGAAATACGAGCCTGAGCAGTCTAAAGGGTTTCGCCATTTGAATCAAATCAATGATGGGACTTCGCAACAAAGATAGAGATGCAACAAAGCAACTGGGAACGATCAAGGTCACCAAACCGACCGTCATCTCCGAACTAACAATTGTTCTTTGTCTGAAAAGTTGAAACAGGTATAGTCCAAGACAACCGTCCAAAAAGCAGGTGTCACCCCAAAGAAGAAGGTACATGGGTACAAGAAATATTTTGGCAATAAAGAATTCACTCGAAAGGTAAGTTTCCACGAGACTCCCTTTTATTTTCTACTAAAACAAGAAAATTCCAAAAAGAGGTCAGTTGTTGTTCTCAAATCTTATCCCCAGCCAGTCAGCATTAAGGTTTTAAACCCTAAACTGAACTTTTTCCATGCAGTCAGCATTAGGGTTTTGAACCCTAAACTGACCTTTCTCCTTTAATCAGCATTAGGGTTTTAAACCCTAAACTGAATTTTTCCCTTAGTCAGCATTAGGGTTTTAAACCCTAAACTGAACTTTTTTCCATTCAGCCAGCATTAGGGTTTTAAACCCTAAACTGAGCTTCTCCATGCAATCAGCATTAGGGTTTTAAACCCTAAACTGAACTTTTTTCCATTTCATCCAGCATTAGGGTTTTAAACCCTAAACTGAGTTTTTCCATGCAATCAGCATTAGGGTTTTAAACCCTAAACTGAATTTTCCTTTTAATCAGCATTAGGGTTTTAAACCCTAAACTGAATTTTCCTTTTAATCAGCATTAGGGTTTTAAACCCTAAACTGAACCTTTTCCTATAATCAGCATTAGGGTTTTAAACCCTAAACTGAATTTTCCCATTCAGCCAGCATTAGGGTTTTAAACCCTAAACTGAGCTTTTCTTTGCAATCAGCATTAGGGTTTTAAACCCTAAACTGAATTTTTCCCTTAGTCAGCATTAGGGTTTTAAACCCTAAACTGGACTTTTTTCCATTCAGCCAGCATTAGGGTTTTAAACCCTAAACTGAGCTTCTCCATGCAATCAGCATTAGGGTTTTAAACCCTAAACTGAACTTTTTCCTTTCAGCCAGCTTAGGGTTTTAAACCCTAAACTGAGTTTTTCCATGCAATCAGCATTAGGGTTTTAAACCCTAAACTGAATTTTCCTTTTAATCAGCATTAGGGTTTTAAACCCTAAACTGAACCTTTTCCTGTAATTAGCATTAGGGTTTAAACCCTAAACTGAATTTTCCCATTTAGCCAGCATTAGGGTTTTAAACCCTAAACTGAGCTTTTCCTTGCAATCAGCATTAGGGTTTTAAACCCTAAACTGAACTTTTCCCTTAGTCAGCATTAGGGTTTTAAATCCTAAACTGAACTTTTTTCTATTCAGCCAGCATTAGGGTTTTAAACCCTAAACTGAGCTTCTCCATGCAATCAGCATTAGGGTTTTAAACCCTAAACTGAACTTTTTCCTTTCAGCCAGCATTAGGGTTTTAAACCCTAAACTGAGTTTTTCCATGCAATCAGCATTAGGGTTTTAAACCCTAAACTGAATTTTCCTTTTAATCAGCATTAGGGTTTTAAACCCTAAACTGAACCTTTTCCTGTAATCAGCATTAGGGTTTTAAACCCTAAACTGAATTTTCCCATTTAGCCAGCATTAGGGTTTTAAACCCTAAACTGAGCTTTTCTTTGCAATCAGCATTAGGGTTTAAACCCTAAACTGAATTTTTCCCTTAGTCAGCATTAGGGTTTTAAACCCTAAACTGAACTTTTTTCCATTCAGCCAGCATTAGGGTTTTAAACCCTAAACTGAGCTTCTCCATGCAATCAGCATTAGGGTTTTAAATCCTAAACTGAACTTTTTCCTTTCAGCCAGCATTAGGGTTTTAAACCCTAAACTGAGTTTTTCCATGCAATCAGCATTAGGGTTTTAAACCCTAAACTAAATTTTCCTTTTAATCAGCATTAGGGTTTTAAACCCTAAACTGAACCTTTTCCTGTAATCAGCATTAGGGTTTTAAACCCTAAACTGAATTTTCCCATTTAGCCAGCATTAGGGTTTTAAACCCTAAACTGAACTTTTTTCTATTCAGCCAGCATTAGGGTTTTAAACCCTAAACTGAGCTTCTCCACGCAATCAGCATTAGGGTTTTAAAACCCTTAACTGAATTGTTCATTTAGCCAGCATTAGGGTTTTAAACCCTAAACTGAATTTTTCCTTTGGTCAGCATTAGGGTTTAAAACCCTAAACTGAATTGTTCCTCTAGTCAGCATTAGGGTTTTAAACCCTAAACTGAATTTTTCCTTGGGTCAGCATTAGGGTTTTAAAACCCTAAACTGAACTTTTCCCCAGTTGGTCAGTATTAGAGTTTCAACTCTAAAAACTGAACTTCTCCCCAGCTATTCGGTATTAGGGCTCCAACCCTGAACTGAGCATTTTTATCTTCCTTCCTCAATTTTATGAACTTCCTGGCGAATAATTAACGAAATTTCCTAGTGAAACTGGGGTAGAAAATTTCGTCCGTTTGTTTGTTTTCTCCCGCAGGTCTAACCTCGAGCCACACGGATCGGGATGACCCATGAGATGAGTCTCAACGCAGAATCAAAAAAAAAAAGACAAAAGAAGATGTCCCGAGATACCGGAGAAAATGGAAGGCGGATCATTCCAAGATTTGATTAAGGTCCAGAACTCTGCCAGTCACGTCTCACTGAGTATCCCAGAGGCTAAACAAGCACCTACAACTCGCAAGCATCAAGATTCGGATCGAAGTCTCCAAGCAAAATCAGCTAAGACCCATGATCAAGTCGCAAAAGAATCATAGATAGGGATCTTGTAACTAGCAGTTGACATGCATATAAGTATTTAGTTCAGTTTCAATTTTTCTTTGGTTGTAATAAGGTAGTCAGTAAAGCAGCTGACAACAGCAACAGCAGTAACAGCAAGCATCGCAATCCCATGGTAGTCCCAGCTACCAAAGCTTCCCGAACTACATTGACCTGATTCCTGTTTAGACCGGGATATGTAGGAAATCTTTGAAGCAAAGATTCGGTCAAATCTTTCAAAAACATGCTTCACACGGAGCAGTCCATAGGCAAAAAATCGCTCATATCTGCTCACTTTATCTTTGCACGAAAACTCTTCGTGTTTCCGAACAAAGAGGGGCAGCTGTGAGCACGTGATTTTTGTCTTACGCGACAATCGCTCCAAAAAAGAAATGAAAAATAATAACAAATGGTCCTGCTGTACAATTTTCGGATTTTTATGTGGCATTTTGTTAATTATTTATGATTTTTGCCCATTTTATTTCATTAAAACAAAATACAAAATGTATGTGTCATGCGTAATTTGAACCGTAATCCGGTTGTTAAATAGAAAATCATAAATATGCATCTTTGTCCGTGACTTTTTTTTTTGTTTTGTTTGATTTTACCTACTTCAAATATTTTAATATGTGTGTGCAAATAATTGTATTAAGTGTCTATTTAATTTTAATTTGATTTACTTGGTTTTTGTTTTAAAAAATAAAATAAAATAAAATATAAATAAAAGATAAGTGCAAAATTGGTTTGAAAATCAGTTTGGGCTGATTTTCATTTTAATTCAAAGCCCAAACAACCCAGCCCAAAACCTGTGCTTGCCCCGGTCCGGACCAGCCTACTTCAAGGACGTCCAAATGATGTCGTAGTGATTGAGTCTGATCTGAGCCGTTGATCTCTGAAAGATCAACGGCCAAGATCTCACACCCCGTACCCACTAACAGACCCGATCCGTCTCACCCGGACCGACCCCAACCCTTTACACTGGAAACGACACCGTTTCCCGTTAGTTGAAGGATCCTAGCCCTTCATCGTGTCTCATCCAACGGCCAGGATCCATCTATCCACTAACTATATAAACCTACAACTATTATCCCACGCCCCATCCAAAGACCCCCCCCCCTTACCTTTCATCGTCACCACAGAACCCCAAAACCCTAGCCGCCCCTGTATACTTTCACCATGAAAGCCGGCGGCATGGACGCCGGTGACCCCATCCTTAACACCATAGAACCCCCTTGCCACCCTGAACACGGATCTGTTAACCACTTGGCTCGAATCCCCTCCCACCTTCTCGAATCTTCATTTGAAGATTCGAGTCGGAACCTAACTTACAGCGATTAACCCCAGTTTCATACCAGATAGTCCCCGGACCCCTCTCGTGACCAAACCATGCTTGGTTTGGTCCGAATCTGACCAGGGAAACACAAATCCCAGATCTGATGTTTTGAACCCTAGGGTCCTCGTGTCTGTTCCTTGCCTGTTCCGTGCCTGTTCCGTGCCTGTCCTCGTGCCTGTTCCGTGCCTGTTTTAAACCAAGAGATTAGGGTCAACCTCGTGTTTGTTCCGTGCCTGTTTAAACCAAGAGATTAGGTTTAACCCTCGTGCATGTTCCGTATCTGTTTAAGCCACAGAGATTAAGGTCTAATGGACCTTAATCGAAGTGTTTCTCGTCCGTTCAGCCTTAAGAAAGGCCTGTTCGAATTCAAGCTAAGGCTCTTTGATTTTTCGGGATTTAAGGTGAGTTTTGTTTTCTTTTCTTTTCTTTATTCCATGTGCTGATTAAAGGTCTGTTCATATGGCCGAATGTCGTGTGTAATTTGTGTCTTTGAATTTTTAGCAACTGTTAATTGTCCACCTTACCTGAACCTCTGTGTTTGATTGAGTCCCTCTTCTGTCTTTACTGATAATGTGTATATGTGTGTGCTGTGCAATTAGTCGAACCTCAATTTTGACTGATCAACTGATTCCTCGAGTACAATTCTGTTTAGTCAGTACAATTCAAATCATGTGTTCGATACTGTTAAATGTCTGATTTTGGCTACGGTTGTACATGTTATGATTAATATAGTCGAGTCGACATGTGTCGTCAATTAGTTTCAGCTGCCTGAACAATAACAAATCGATTTGCTTCTGTTAAGCATTGCCTGATTCAATTAGGAACTGAGTTTAGTGCTTATAATTGTTAATTTGAATCAGAAATTTAAAATCAATGTTTTGTTTAGTTACAGTTCTGAAATTGGAGGGCATGTGCACTTGTGCACAACATGTGCATTTGTGCACCACATGTGCATTTGTGCACAGCCTGTGTCCTGCATAAGGGCTTTTGAATTAAATAGTTTGACAGCATATGCTGTCAGACTACATTCTGCTGCCCATACTCTACTTTAGTTTCAGAAATAATAAACATTACTCAAAGTAAGTCTGCCAGGGAATATCATGGGGTTTGTTTATACTTAATTAGTTAAGTGGAATCTGAAAGTAGGAGAGCACATGGGAGGGGTGTTGTGAGGGTCTAAACAGGCTGTAAAAGGTTTGATTTTAGGTGGATAAAAGAAAAGACTGCGATCAGTTTAAGAGAGATCTGATAAGAGAGGGAGGAGGAAGATAGGGATACACCTTGAGAGAGATACACACAAAAGGGAAGCTGAAACCAAACAGAATCAGTTTCTAAGTGAGAAAGAGAGTTTGTTTTTGGAAATCAGGAGGGGGATTTAGAAAAGAAATTCTTGCTCGACTGGAAAACACTACTTTTCCTCATCCTTTCGTGTCTGAAGTCCAGTATCCAGTTTGTTTTGTTTTTATCAGATTTTAGGATTTTCCCTCTGAGTTTTGAAAAGATCAAATATTGATTATTGTACCATTGGTTTACTGCTTTGGTCTGTTGGTCTGGGATTGTCATTGCTGCTGTATTGCTTTGTTTGTTACTACCATTCTTGTGCTGCTGCTGCTGACTCTTCTGCTTCCACTTCTTCTTTACATTTCAGTATCCAGGTACACATTTCAAGTCCCATATTGGTGTAACTGTAACAGTCTGAAAGCATGAAATGAAAGTTGGAGAAGTTTAAATGTCTGTTGTAATACTCATGGCATGTTGATTTCTTTCTATATATATGATTAGTTTGTAAATTTCAATAGCAGGAAAAGATCAGTTTGGTGCTTAGCTGAGTTCTAGTCTCTTGCGTCTTAGTTTATAGTTGTTTGTTGTTACGAGGTATGTAATTGTACAGTACACAGAATGTACGGATAATTGACATAGCGACTGACCAGATTCCTGTTAGCTATAGTGATATGCATACGATAGAGTACTTCCATTTTTTTTACAATGATGTTCGGTTTTATTTTTAGTTTCCTTTATCAAAACCCGCTAGGCAGCATATAGAAGCGCGTTCGAATCCCTATCAGTAATAACACCTAGTAGTTAATTCCTTTAATCCAGCCTAAATAAGTCTAGTTAAATTCAATTCAAAAAATGTTTGGATGCAAGTATAGCATTTGGTCAATATCGCATGTTTCACAAGGTATGACGTCTCTCCACTTTGTAAATAATTAATCAGAAACTGATAGGAATCCGGATTAGGCCAAAGCATATAATTAAATTAGCATTTACCTTTTTCTTCTAGTTTTTAGAGACAAATGCATTAAAATATAGTCACTGTAGGTTTATCCTTTTAAATAAAAATGAGACGAGCCTCGACAAACAAAAATGCACAAGCTGCGGGGCCCTCTAAATGTATATATTAAAATACTTAGAATTCGGGACAGGCCGTTTAGCGAATTTTACGGCCTTCCCAAAATAACAATACGCTAGTTGCTTTAGGCGCACCTTTAATAATTTAACCTTCTTAAACACGGGTGCACATTGATGTGACCCAAATCCGAATCTCAACGGAGTCAAAATGTGTCGACGACCACGGGTGCATTGATTGTGACGTGGTTCGAGATGCATTTTCACGACGTTGCAATTCTATAAAAATAAATGATAATAATAAAAGCGGTTTAAACTTAATAAAAGCACATAAGTCACAACATGTATTTAAATCAGATATTTAGCCATTATAACAATTTAAGCGACCGTGCTAGAACCACGGGATTCGAGGGTGCCTAACACCTTCCCTCGGGTCAACAGAATTCCTTACTTAGAATTTCTGGTTCGCAGACTTCATTTGGAAAAGTCGAATATTTTCCTCGATTTGGGATTCAAGATAAACCGGTGACTTGGGACACCAAAAGCCAAACCTTTCCCAAGTGGCGACTCTGAATTAAATAAATAATCTCATTTCGAATATTGTCACTTAAATTGGAAAAACTCCCTCGCGCATCTAACCCTTCGGGGCCGGGCGCGCAAAAAGGAGGTGTGACAACTATCATGCAATAAAATTAAATAAACTTATTTTAATTGAACTAACAAAATTAATAGCTAACACAAACTAAGGATTCAGAAAAAGAAAAAGTCATTAAGAAACAAATAAATGGGAAAAGAAAGCATACTGATTTTGGACGGAAAATGAGCGAATAATTGAGATGCAACAAACGAGCCATTGGGCTTTGGCACATGGCTGGCCAGTCATTGCCGATGGACCACAATCTGGTGGTTTTTTTGGAAATGAGCCAAAATCAACATCAATCGGTCATTCTTGTTAAGAACAATAGACCAATGTAAGTTTTGGGTCAAAACTTTGAAGAAACGCCGGCGGAACAGAAAAGGGCAAAATTAGGTTTTTGGAGATTTCTCAGATTTGAAATTCAATGGATTTGGGTAGTTTTATGGTGAAATGGAGTGAATATATGAGGTGGGGGGGATGTGGTGGTTGTTTGGTGAAGTTTTGGAGGTTATTGGAGGTCGACCACCGCCGTAGGCGATTTCCGTCGGCGGTTTAGGGTGGAGGTGAAAGAGCAGGGTGAGAGATGTGAGAGAGACGGGGGCTTTAGGGAGGATCTCTTTTTAGGACAGTTATATATTAAATGAACACCTAGTTCCGAGCCATTGGATCAAAAGAATCCAACGGGTTTGATTGAAAGACCAAGAAATAGTGTCGTTTTGGGTTAGTGGGGGGCGGGACCGGGTTAGGCTATTTTGGGCTTGGACCTAGGTTAATTTGGAACGGATTTTGGCATTTAGAAAGGCCCAAATTCAGAAACAAAATCTTTTTTTTCAATTAACCAATTATTTCCTTTTTCTTTTGTTTTCCTTTTTTCTTTTTTCCTTAATTAAAAATCCTAAACTAAATTCCTAAATTAATCTAAAAAAAATCTAAAATTAAACTAATTATCAAATAATTTTAAAAACTACTTGATCCTAAATTAAAAGAGAAAAATCACTAATCTAAAAATTAAAAGGTAAAAATGTAAAAGTGAGCCATTTTTTGTGATTTTCATTTTTCAATAAAATAATTAATTAAAACAAAAAATCTAAATGCAATGCATGGTATTTTTGACATTTTTATGATTTTTAACAAGATTAAACGTGCACAAAAAATGCAAACAATTAATAAACATCCTACAAAATCCTAAAAGTGGCAAAAAATTGGAAAAAATCTATTTTCTTTGATTTTATAGGAACAATTCATATAGGGTAAAAATCACATGCTCACAGCTGCCCCTCTTTACTCGGAAACACGAAGGGTTTTCGAGGAAATATAAAATGAGCAATTATGAGCGATTTTTGCCCGTTTGAAACTCCATGAGAAGCATCTTTTGAAAAAAGATGACCGAACCTTGCTTCGGAAGTTGCCTGCATATCCTTGGCAATAAAGAAATTAGGTCAGTGTAGTTCTGGAAGTTTTGGTAGCTGGGACTACCGAGAAACTGTGATTTCACTGTTGTTGCTGATGTTTCTGCTTGCTGAGCTCCTTATTACACCGAAATAAAAGATGAAAAGCTAAACTAGCTAAGCCTATCAACTACGAGTTACAAGATTCCTATCTATAAACCTTTTAAAGCTTGATTTTGAGTTTTGGATGGTTCTTTCTGCAGACTCTGGTCTGAATCTTGATGCTCGTTAGCTATAACCGCTGGTTCGTTCTTCTTCAACTTTTCGAATCAAGGCGGAACATGCAAAACTTGTGACTTCAATCATATCTCGAGCAGTCCGCATCTTTTCTCTTCTTCTACACTTAGAGTTCAACTTCTTTTCTTGTTCTTCTTTTCTTTTATTTGGGTTGAGACTTCTTCTTTTGGTCACCTCAAACTTTGTGCTTCACGGTAAAAACCTATTCAGTCACCCAAGTAGACAACAACAACAACAACCCAGTATAATCCCACTTAGTGGGGTCTGGGGAGGGTAGTGTGTACGCAGACCTTACCCCTACCCTAGGGTAGAGAGACTGTTTCCAAATAGACCCCCGGCATCCTTCCCTCCAAGAACTTCCCACCTTGCTCTTGGGGAGACTCGAACTCACAACATCTCGGTTGGAAGTGGGGGTTGCTTACCATCAGACAAACGAATGAAATTTTTTCTGCCCCAATTTTCATTAGAAAAATTTTGTGAGTTATTGTAACAAAAATCTAAACTATTTCTTTATTGAAAGCAATTAAAATCGGGATTGTATATCCCTGAGAAAAAGAGATTAGGGAGTGGAGACCCTATATCTAAAATGCAATCAAATGGGGATCGGAGGCCCCAAGTTGAGAAGATTACTAGGTTATGCTGGAAAAATGACCGGGTTATGCCGGAAAGGTCCTCGGGTTATGTCGGGAAAGTCAACGGGTTATCTCGAAAAAGAAAAAGGTCATCGGATTATACCGGAGAAAGTCATCGGGTTATGACAGAAAAGAAAAAGGTCCTCGGGTTATGCCGGGGAGGTCCACGGGTTATGCCGGGAAGGTCATCGGGTTATGTCAAAAAAGAAAAAGGTGCTCGGATTATGCCAGGATGGTCCACGGATTATGCCGGGAAAGTCATCGGGTTATGCCGGAAAGGAGAAAGGTCCTCGGGTTATGGGGAGGTCCAGGGGTTATGCCGGGAAAGTCATTCGGTTATTCCGAAAAGGAAAAAGGTCCTCGGTTACGCCGGGGAGGTCCACGGGTTATGCCGGGAAAGTCATCGGGTTATGTCAGAAAAGAAAAAGGTTCTCAGGTTATGCAGGGGAAGTCCATAGGTTATGCCTGGAAAGTCATCGGGTTATGCCGGAAAAGAAAAAGGTCCTTGGGTTATGCCCGGGAGGTCCACGGGTTATGCCGGGAGAGTCATCAGGTTATGCTGGAAAATAAAAAGGTCATCGAGTTATGCCAGGGAGATCCACGGGTTATGCCGAAAAAGTCATCGGGTTATGCCGGAAAAGAAAAAGGTCCTCGGGTTATGCCGGGGAGGTCCACGGATTATGCCGGAAAAAAAAGGTCATCGGGTTATACAGGGGACGTCCAAGGGTTATGTTGGGAAAGTCATCGGGTTATGCCGAAAAAGAAAAAGGTCCTCGGGTTATACCGGGGAAGTCATCGGGTTATGTCGGAAAAGAAAAAGATCCTCGGGTTATGCCGGGGAGGTCCACGGGTTATGCTGGGGATCAACTAGGGAGTGGAACCCTATACTGGAAAAAGCTACCAGGTTATGCTGGCAGCGACTAGGGAATGGGAACCTATACTGGAAAAACGTAACTAGAGATTGGAGACCCTAGGCTGCTATGATTTTGAATTTTCTTCTTCTTTTCTTTATTCTTTCTTTTTCTTCTTTCACTTTTCATTTTATTTAGGAGAAATGAGTGAAGAATTTAAAAGGACTACCCTTTTCGGGTCAACTTTTGCTGCAGAACCATTTTGGTTTCTGCGTGCCTTGCTTTTAGTGCACCTGCTTCTTGCAGGGTTGTTTTAGACTGCACCTGTTTTCCTATTTTTAAATCAAAGAATAATTCGTCAATTTAAAACAGTGGTTAGTTTTGTGGCCTTGATTTTTTTGATCACTTGATCTGGGCTCGCTGGCTTTCTGGAAATCGGTCTCTTTTCTAAACCTAGGGATCTTGACTTTCCAAAATTTCAGATGGTGGTTAGCCCGTGTGGGGCTTTGGCCTTTTCATCTTATTTTGCCTATATGGGAACTTGACTTTGGATTTTTGTTTCAATAATTTTGAATCTGGAGCATCGGCCATCACGGCCAGTCGAGATCGAGTTGATGCACCTGCTGAGGCTGGGTGCTTTTCCTTGAATTTTGGCTTTTGTTAAGCAAAACCCTGTAAAACCAATCTTGCCATATTTTCTTTGTATTAGTTCGGAGGAGAATTAGACCGAAAGGTATTCAAATAAAAGTAAACAACGGACATGACAATGAATTTAAACGAGAAGTGTCCCATTCGGGGAAAGGAAAGAAGGACTTATCTGAAGTGCATGCAGACTTTAATAGATATGACATGCTTTTTGGACTAGATACCCGATCTGTGCAAGCCATCCAACTCTCACAAAACCCTTCATAATCCATATATCAAACCCAAGAAACCTTGCTAAGACTCTATCAGTGCCGATGGTTGTACGGAATTCTTTTTCCGATCAGTGGCGCCCTTTGCGGGTTTTCACCAACTGACCTCTCTCATTGTTCTTCTCATCATCGCCTTATAGTGCTCTTTGTGAGTTTTCACTAACAAGACTCTCTCATTTTCAATTTCTCTGCTCACCATCGCCTTACGGTGCCCGTATGGGGTTTTAATCAATAAGACTCTCTCATTTTATCTCTCATTTAATTGTATCAGATTCCGACATCCTTCCATTTTGAACACCTTTACCAATTGATCAGAAGGACTTTGAACAGGGTTTAGGGTATAAGATTGGATTGAATTACAACTTTGGAACCTTTCAAGCGAACTGTCACCGAACCATTATACATTCTGCCCTAGCTTCAACTTTTGGGGAAATGTGGAATTTTGTTTTGGTGTGACTAAACCCCAGAGAGAGGCTGTCTACGTATCCTTTCGGAATCAAGTTGAACATAGTTCAGGGGAACTTTGTTTTTTTGATTTTGTTTTGTTTACAAACGTTTTCGGGTTCCAAAGAGGGTAATCAAAGAAAGGTAACAGGCTCAAAGGGTTAGCAAAGGGTTGAAGCATTTGGGGTAGCGAGAATGAAAGCCTTTGTCATCCCAATAGGATAATATCGGTACCGCAGAAGGGTTAAACGTAATACCTTTTGACCGTGTCTGCATTGACAGTTGTTTTAGGGTCATTTCCTTCAATGTCTCCAAAGTACAATGCCCCTTTCGGCAACAATTTTCTTATAATGTATGGGCCTTTCCAATTTGGAGCGAACTTTCCTTTTGCTTCCTTGTGATACGGGAGAATACGTCTCAAAACAAGTTGCCCCACTTCAAAGTTCCTAGGCCGTACTTTCTTGTTGTAGGCACGGGCCATTCTTTGTTGATACAACTGCCCGTGGCAAACTACGGCCATCCGTTTTTCATCAATTAGGGTCAACTGTTCTAGACGGGTCTTAACCCACTCATTATCCTCAATCTCAGCTTCAACGATGATTCGGAGAGAAGGAATTTCAACTTCCGCAGGTATCACGGCTTCAGTGCCATAAACCAATAGATAGGGTGTAGCTTCAACTGATGTGCGCACAGTCGTGCGATAATGCAAATGGCAACTTTTCATGCCATTGTCTTGAGCTTTGAATCATTTTTCTAAGAATCTTCTTGATGTTCTTGTTTGCTGCTTCAACAGCACCATTAGCTTTGGGCCGATAAGGGGTAGAATTCCAATGCATGATCTTAAAATGTTCACATACTTTCCTCATCAAATGACTATTCAGATTTGCAGATGGCAACTTTTCATGCCATTGTCTGGAGCTTTGAATCATTTTTCTAAGAATCTTCTTGATGTTCTTGTTTGCTGCTTCAACATCACCATTAGCTTTGGGCCGATAAGGGGTAGAATTCAAATGCATGATCTTAAATTGTTCACATACTTCCCTCATCAAATGACTATTCAGATTTGCAGCATTGTCCGTAATAACAGTTTTAGGAATACCAAAACGGCAGATAATGTTGGAGTGCACGAAGTCTACCACTGCTTTCTTAGTGATGGCTTTGAGAGTGACTGCTTCGACCCATTTTGTAAAGTAGTCAATGACAACCAATATGAATCTATGCCCATTTGAAGCTTTTGGCTCGATTGACCCGATGACATCCATACCCCAAGCAACAAACGGCCATGGTGCTGACATAGGATGCAGTTCTGAAGGTGGTGCATGAATCATATCCCCGTGTACCTGACACTAATGACACTTTCGGACAAAACTAAAGCAATCCTTTTCCATGGTCATCTAGTAATAGCCCACTCGAAGGATTTTCTTTACAAGGACGTATTCGTTCATATGGGATCCGCATACTCCTGCGTGCACTTCATTCATGATCATTGCGGCCTCTTGGGCATCCACACATCTCAGATGGTTCAGATCTGGAGTCTTTTTATACAAGACCTCTCCGCTCAAGAAGAAGCCACCGGCAAGCCTTTTAATGGTTCTCTTTTGGTCTCCACTAGCTTGCTCGGGATATTCTTTTGTTTTCAAGAATCTTTTGATATAATGATACCATGGCTGAACATCAGTCTCTACTTCAACTGCGATGCAATAACCATGTCTTTCTCAAATTTAGATTTCTAATGGGTCAATGTGGATATTGCCTGGATATAGTAACATCGAAGCTAAAGTGGCTAGTGCAACAACCAACTCATTGTAAAACCGAGGGATGTACTTGAACTCGACGGATTTGAACCGCTTTCTAAGATCTTCCACATGTTGCTTGTATGGAATAATCTTGACATCCCGAGTTTCCCATTCACCCTGAGCTTGTCGGATAATCAAGTTTGAATCTCCCATAATTAACAATTCTTCCACATCTTGGTCAATTGCCATGTTCATGCCCATAATACAAGCTTCATACTCGGCAGTGTTGTTTGTGCAAAAAAACCAAAGCCAGGTTGTGGCCGGATAATGCTGACCGGTGGGTGAGATCAAAATTGCCCCAATCCCAACACCTTTTGCATTCACAACTCCATCGAAGAACATTTTTCAAGCATTGGTGTCTTCTGAAATTACCTCACCTAAATTTACTTCCTCGTCCGAAAAGTAAGTACTCAAAGGCTGGTATTCATCATCAACAGGATTTTCAGCTAGGTGATCCGCTAAAGCTTGAGCTTTCATTGTCGTGCGGGTGACATAGACTATGTCAAATTCGGTGAGCTAGATTTGCCATTTTGCTAACCTCCCTGTAGGCATCGGCTTCTGGAATATGTACTTCAAAGGGTCCAACCTAGTTATGAGGTAGGTGGTATAAGCCAACAAGTAATGCCTAAACTTCTGAGCGACCCAAGTCAAGGCACAACAAGTTCTTTCCAACAAAGTGTATTTGGCTTCATAACTAGTAAACTTCTTGCTCAAATAGTATATGGCATGTTCTTTCTTCTCGGTCACATCTTGTTGCCCGAGAACACGTCCAAAGGAATTCTCCAAGATTGTCAAATACAAAAACAAAGGCCTCCCAGGTTCGGGTGGGACCAAGACTGGCGGATTCGACAGATATTCTTTGATTTTATTGAAGGCTTCCTGACACTCATCTATCCATCTAATCGGCGCATCTTTCTTCAACAGTTTAAATATGGGCTCAATGTGGAAGTCAACTGAGCAATGAACCGACTGACATAATTCAACCTTCCAACAGACTCATAACCTCTTTCTTGGTTCTCGAAGGAGGCAAATCTCGAATAGACTTTATCTTTGTTGGATCTAGATCGATTCCCCTCTGACTGACTATAAACCCCAAAAGTTTCCCAGACGGAACTCCAAATGCATATTTAGTTAGATTTAACTTCAAGTCATACTTACGTAGACACTCAAAGAACTTTCTCAGATCTCGAACATGGTCGTCCTGCGTTCTTGATTTAATGACCGCATTGTTCACATACACCTCAAATTCCTGGTGCATCATGTCGTGAAAGATGGCAGTCATAGCTCTCATGTAAGTTGCCCCGGTGTTCTTCAAACCAAAAGGTATGACTTTGTAACAATAAGTGCCTCATGGTATGGTGAAGGCTGTCTTTTCCGCATATTCTTCATCCATCAAGACCTGATTATATCTAGCATAACAATCCACGAAAGACTGTATCTCATGTTTGGCACAGTTGTCAACAAGGATGTGGATGTTCGGCAAAGGGAAATTGTTTTTGGGACTTGTTTTGTTCAGATCTCGATAGTCAACACACACTCTGGTTTTCCTATCTTTCTTTGGAACTGGAACCATATTAGCCAACCACGTGGTGTATCGGACCACTCGGATCACACCCGTTTTTAAATGTTTGGTGACCTCTTCTTTGATCTTGTCACTGATGTCAGTTTTGAACTTTCTCTATTTTTGCTGGACAGGGGGGATGACCGGGGTAAGTTGGAAATTTGTGCACCACTAAATCAACACTTAGTCCTGGCATATCATCATAGGACCAAGCAAACACATCTTTGAATTCGAATAAAAGTTGGATCAATGCATCCCTAGTTCTTTTATCAGTGTGAATGCTTATCATGGTTTCTTGGACCTCTTCTGAACTACCCAAATTAACTGGCTCAGTTTCATTTAAGTTTGGCTTAGGCTTATTCTCAAATTATTCCAATTCTCGGTTTATTTCCCTAAAAGCCTAATTTTCATCGTATTCTAGTTCTTAATTCATTATTTCATAATTAGACAGTGCATTAGGATCTGGGCATGAAGTCCACGAGCATGTCATGTTATTTAAGTCTGCATTTAGAACTGAAAGAAGAAATAAGAAAAGTAACAAAAATCAAAAAGAATAAAGAAAAAGATTCATAGACGATGAAATATTAATTTCATTTCATTGAATTTGAAGATAGGCGGGTTTACATTGGAATTTAAAAGAAAATATTCGAGTTACACCCTGAAATAACTCGGAATGTAGAAAAGATGGCAAGACTAAACTATCGGGATTCCCACCTGACTGGGAACGGAGTAGCCTTCCAATTTTGAAACTTGGCATTGGGCCCCATATACTGCACCTCAGCAGTGCTTGAGCCTTCACTCGGCTGGACCATGTGAGCCTCATATAACACTTGCTTCATTTCCCCACAGATGTCCTCAATTTCTTCAGTTGTGAAGGCCTCATCTTCTTCCTCTATGTACCTTGGTTTAACAAAAGTTCTAGCTAGATGCGGGACCGGCTAAGGTAGAACCCACCCGTCATTCTTATGTTCCTTAGCCCATTTCACGTCGACTTTTGTAGCTTGGAAACCGACACCAAAGAAGATCTTACTGGCAATCAAGGTGATGGGCTCCGTAATGCCTTGCAATGATACCCCGAGCCCTTTCCCGGGCTTGTAGACATGCCTAATCATCTCACTGGTAACCATGATTGATGCGTTGGACAAAAAGGGTTGAGGACACGGGGTTCCTTCCCCACATTGGTCTGCGACCACAATCTCAAAAGTTTGGTAGACTATGTGCTCGCTACCTTCTTTAGCCTCCAGACATCTGACTAACGGATCCCTATAAATTGATTGCTCATCTTCTCCATGGACCATAATTTCCTGATCTTCGTATTCAAACTTAACCATTTGGTGTATAGTAGAAAGTACGGCCCCTACCGCATGGATCCAAGGCCTTCCTAGGAGAAAATTGTAGGATGTGTCCATGTCTAAGACCTGAAATGTCACTTCAAAATCTACAGGGCAGATGGTTAGGATCAAATAAATCTCCCCTATCGTGTCCCTTTTGATGCCTTCAAATGCACGCACGCAAACATTGTTGAGCCGGATTCTCTCAGTCCCAATTTCCATTCTTTGCAAAGTTGAGAGAGGGCAGATATCAACCCCAGATCCGCCATCCAACATGACTCTTTTCACATAGTATCCTTCATACTTAACAATCAAATAAAGAGCTTTGTTATGGGCAGCCCCTTCCAGAGGCAAGTCATTTTGGCTGAATGAGATCTGATTGACTTCAAAAACTCGTTCTGCCATTCTTTCCAGTTGCTCAACAGTGGTTTCCATCGGAACATATGTTTCATTGAGGGTCTTTATCAACACTTTCTGATGCTCATTCTAACTTATCAGTAGAGACAATATTGAGACCTGGGAGGGAGACTTCCGGAGTTGGTCAATTATATCATAGTCCGAGGTTTTCATTTTTCGGAAGAATTCCTCGGCCTCTTCAGCACTAACTGGCTTTTTAAGTGGAAAACGCTTCTGTTTGGCATTGTTCACTTCTTCCAGATTAAGGTACTTCCCAGACGGGTTTGTTTCATTCACTTCCCCCATGATTTCTTTTCCCTTGTACACCACTATCGCTTTGTTGTAGTTCCAGGGGATGGCAGTGCGATCCTTCATAGACTTCTGTGGTGCGCGGTTGATAACCACGAGCTCAGTCAGCCTAGGTTAAATTACTGGCCCCCGCGCCACATAAATCCCCTTTAGTACGTACATTTTCGGTACTGTCAGTGTGACCTTGTTCTGCTCAAACCTTTTGGGGAGACTCAACACAAATTGTTCTTTCCTGGGTGCCCTGGGAACATATAGAATGGCATCTTTAGGAGGTATTGCCCCGGTCTTGGTTTCCATAACTTTTTCTACGTTTTGAGGAATGGGATTGTTTATCTTCTCATCATTAGCTTGTTTTGCTGCCGTTTTAGGCTTCTTTTCAACATCGGCAATAGTAATGATAGCTTTCAAAGCTGGGTCAAACTCTTTGTCTTCATAGATCATCCCAATAACTGGCCCTTTGTTGTGAGCTGGTAATGGGTTGTTGGTTATATTGGGGACCTCTTCATCCCTTAACACTACCCATTTTTGTTCTATCACATTTTCAACTGCCCTTTTTAGGGTCCAACAATCCTTAGTGTCGTGCCCTTCTGCCCCTGAATGATAAGCACATCGGGTACCATATCGGTAGGAGGGTGACTCTAGATTTTTCTTGTTTGGAGGTACGGGCTACAATAGACCCATGTGGATCAACTTTAGGAAGAGGCTGGAATACGACTCACCAATGGGTGTGAAATTTGTTCTTTTGGGTGGCTCACGGGCACGGGCATTATATGGAAAATTAGTTTGTGGGGGATGAGGATTATATGGAGCTTGATGAGGAGGGTTATTTCTAGGAGGTGGAGCCCAGTTTTGGTTAAACTGTTGTTGTGGCCGAGCGTATGGCTGGCCATTCATAACCGTATAAAGCTGAGGAATCATAGCATAAGCCGCATCCTACTGAGGATAATAATGTTGCGGGGTGTTTGGAGGGAAGTAACCTCGGGGCTGACGGGGGTTTCTCAGACGTGAAGCCGCCATTGCCACTTCTTCTTTCTTTTTTCGGTTTGTCGCGCCCCCTGGCCGCTCTGGATTTCTTGAGAAGTAGCTCTTATAATCGACTGGCTCAGGATGCGACCCATTTTCAAACCATTCTCTACCATTTCCCCAATCTTTATGGCTTCCACAAATGGCTTGCCCATAGTGGACATCATGTTTTGGAAGTAATCAGCCTCTTGGGCTTGCAGGAAGACACTGACCATCTCGGTCTCATCCATTGGGGGTTTCACCCTGGCAGCTTGTTCACGCCACTTGACAGCATATTTTCGGAAGCTCTCTGAAGACTTCTTTTTGAGATTAGATAGAGAATATTTGTCTGGAGCTACGTCTATGTTGTACTGGAATTGTCTGACAAAATCTCGAGCCAAATCATCCCATATGTGCCAGCGAGATATGTCTTGATCCATATACCACTCGGATGCAATGTCGACTAGACTCTCTCCGAAATAAGCCATTAGGAGTTCTTCTCTTTCACCTGCCCCTCTTAATTGATTGCAATACCTCTTGAGGTGGGCTATGAGGTACCTGTGTCCATCATACTTTTCGAACTTAGGAGTCTTAAAACCAATGGGCAGATGAACATGCAGGAACATACATAAATCAGCGTAGGATACGCTCTTCTGGCCACTTAAACCTTGTATATTCTTGAGGCTTTGTTCCATGCTTCTCATTTTCCGAGTGATTTCCTCTTGCTAGGGATTCTTTGTAGCTCTCTCTTGTCCTGCGTAAACTCATACCGAGGTTGTTGAGGGCAGGAGTTGATGTTTTATACGTCAATACCACACAAGAGGGGGTGATTTGTGTGGTACCCAATTTTCGCTTAACTTGATTATAGAAGGACCTGGTTCTTCTATGTGTTCCAACTACTACTGTTTGCGGAATAATAAGTAAAGAAAATAAAGAACACAGAGATATTTACGAGGAAAACACCTAGCTCAAAAGGTGAAAAAACCATGACCTACTGCTCAGTAGGATTTTCCCAAACTTCTACTAAAATCACTGAGCCAAAAACTGCATTTACGAAAACTCTTTTGTAAACCTAGGATTAACTCTAATCCCGTTGTGGCACGCAACCTCAACTGTTGTGACAACTTCAAGTTAACTCTAACTTGAACACTCTAGGTACCTAATATAATTGTTTCTATAAAAGCTGAAAGGTACAATGTAAAATCACCTACTACAATTGAACTAGAATAAAAGATAGACACTTGGAACTTGTTCTTCTATCTAGTTCAAGTAGTTTCAGGATTGCACGCTTAAATCACACATAAATTGCTTGCAAAATAGCCTTGCTCTTTTGCTCTCAATGTAAGTTTAACTTCTGCTTATGTGCATTACCTGTAAAAGAGAACAACACTGATATTTAATGGGTTAGTAATTAGAGATTGACTAGGATTCAGATGCTACTCTTCTATCGTAGAAGAGTTCTAGTTGATCTCATACTCTAACACTATCTTCTTCCTAAACTATGTTCTCTTCATGTAAAGAGTCTTTCTCTCCTTATCCAATATGAAACCTTTTCGATCAGATTAGGAGATATTACTTCTGATAAGTTAGATTTATCTCCTTCACATGCATCTCACATGTTTGGGTTGATCATGGTTGTGCTTCACAAGATGGACCTAGTCCATGTCTGAGTTCTTTTGTCAGTCTTCAAAACTTCACTTGTACTTGGGTCAACAAATTTCCCCTTTTTGATGATGGCAAACTCTGTGCTTTTTTACTTACTTGGATCCTGTAAGAACTCAGCTTAACCACCAATACAAAGTTTAGAAAATTCACTTATCATTAAGGACCAGGTTAATTAGGTTATAAATATCACTTATTCAGAATATGTAAAGCACAATATCTCTTCCCCCTTTGGCATCATCGAAAAGTTGCATACAAAGTGTGAGTCCCAGATTTTAATAAGTACTCATGGCCACTGGGGCAACTGCAAGTGCAATCATGGATTAATCATCAGTAATCGAGCAAACATATTTAAACTATCAAGGAAATATTAACATTTAACAAGAGCAAAAACAGTAGATATCATTGATAGAAGATATGTTGCTACCACAACCCACAACCAAAAAGCAAAAATATTCAAAACATGAGCAAAAATAAAGAAAAATCCCTAATCCGGGTCACTGAAGGTACTAGACAGGTTCAGGAGATAAAGGCTAGAATTCCTAAGGCTTGGAAGAGCTAGAGGGTTGGTTTTGGGCTTGGAGAAGATTCAGCATATTTTGAAGAATTCCATCATTTTTCTCTTTTTCCTTGGTGAGCTCAGTTCTGAGAGCATCCCTCTCAGATTCCACCTCTTCCACACGAGCCTTTAGCCTAGCTATCTCGGCATCCTTGGCTTCACTTGGATGAACCATGTTCATTTGGGATGGCATCGACTAAGTAGTCATAAGCAATCACAGTATTAATACCAAAGTAATCCTTGCTTGTAGCCATTTGCCATTTCTTTAGAGGCACATCGCACCTATCCAGAACTGTAGTCAGAATAAAGCCATAGGGGGTAGCATGAGCCTTAGAGACATTGATAACCCTGTCTAGTAGCTTGATGATGAATGCATGCCAATTGATGTTCCTTCCACTTTCAGGGCACTCCATCAGAACTAAGTCCATATAATTTGCAATATGCCTTCTCTCCTGCCTGGGCAGTAGGCACTTGTTGACAAACTCAAAAATTACTTTGTGATATGGCTTCATTTCACTCTTGTGCACAAACTTGGCCTCATTCACTTCTTCATCACAAAATCTCCTAGTGATTGTAAGGGCAAATGGAAGGGAATCCATACTTGGCCATCTCTGTCTGGTGTAATCATCATATCCCCCCAGCAGGGATGTCTAGAATCTCTCCCAGTTTCTCTACATCAAATGTCACTTGAACTCCTTTGACTTTGTTTGTAACTCTGCCATCTTTGACTTCAGCATTTGCCATGAATTCAATGATTTTATTTCTGGCCAATCTCCCATCCATCTAAAGGACCATATCCTTCCAGCCTTGAGCGGCCAGTGTGTCAACCAAACGAACTATCCCTGGTTCCACCAAATCTTTCAGCAATCTTCCCTTAAAAAAATTTCTTTTGCCAAACATGGCAAGCTTGTCTTGTTCACCATCAGTCTCATTTTCTTCTTCACCACTCCATTCCTCATCTTCAAAAACTCTAACTTGTTTACTTTTCACTACAGACCTTGTCCTCTTGGCCAATGAAGGTTCAACAGCCTCAGACACAGAGAAAGACTTCTTGAAAGAAGTCTTGGACTTTTTGGGCTTGGGGGTCTGAACCTCCACTATTGTAACTTTCTCCTGATGGACCTGTTCCATCTCCTCAATATCAACAGTTTCTGAGGACTCTGCAACCTTACCCTTTCCTTTATCCATCATTTTTTTCTTACTTTCGGCCAGAGCCTTTTGTAGATCACTCGCACTCTATTTCACCCTGCTTCTTGTGGCTCTTCCTTTGGGCAAGGAAGTTTCAGTAATTGTTGAGGAGGAAGCCTTTTCTTTTCTTGGAGGGTTTAGGGGCACTGGGGGCTTTTGGTGTGGGAGTTCTCCTTTTCTTTGGATCGTAACTTGTCCCTCCCTTTTTCAAAAGGTCTGCTATGGTCTCTTCAGTTGATGAACCAGGTTCATCTCCCTGTGCACTTAAATTAACTAACCCTTCAGCAGCTTTACCAAAACCACTTCCCTTGACTTCATGCCACTTTCTTCAACATTTTCTTGTACAACCCCACAAATAGCAGGTACAGACAAATCAGCAGTGGGTGATTGATCAACCACTCCTTTCCCTTTTCCCCTCTCGTCACCATATTCACCCTCTCTCTCTCTTCTTCTTTTTCAGATTTCTTTTTACCTCCACTCCTTCTTAACTCAAGTAATTCCACATCCCTGATAGGCCCAACCAAAACAAACCTATTTTCTAAATTCTCAGTCAAGGAAGAACTTACCTTAGAAGGGGATTCTTGAGTCTTCTCAGAGTCAGAAGACCTAGGTCCTTCCCCCTCACTTGCAAATTTGTATGACTCAGAATCAGAGTTAGAATCAGAGTCTTGAGCCTAACTTTCCTTTAATTGCTCATTCAATTTCTTTGAGAGAGCACCAAATGCCACCACTTTGCGAGCAAGCATTTTTACTCTTCTTAGCCTGTGTTTGGGAGATATGCTAGGTGGAGGAGGGGTAGATGAATCAAAGGGAGTGGGCTGTGGAGGAGTTCTAGGGTTGTCTTCTGGGTTTGTCATTGTAGCTGATTTCTTGAGAGAATTAGTGAGTTAAAGCTTTGGAGAAAAAAGCAATTGAGAGTGAAAAAGATTTTTGACGGTTTTGACCTATGAGGGTGGCAAGAATTAATGATGAGTATTTAAAGGGAAATACTCATTTAATGGGAAACGGTAGCTTTAGCGGTCAATTGGAGGTTTAATCAACCTAAAATTGCAGGTTGAACGAACGATTAGGCTTCCCTAGATTTTAGGCAATTTTTGTGGTTAGATTCTAATGAGGACGGAACTGGTTCAAAAACAAACGGATAGGATTTTCTAGAGAGTTGAAGAATTGTTGTAGGACTCTGCTCATGATTTAAATATTTATATTTATAATTGTGCAGAGTGTAGAAAACATACCTTGGCATTCAGATGAACCAATACTGATGAACCAGGTTCTTCATTTAGAATTCTCTTGACCATGCCTCAATTTACCAAAATAGAGAAAAATTTGTAAGAGATCAGTGAGCCATATTAACACATGTAACAGGAGTATACTATTTACAGTATGAAGCTAAGTAAAAATTAATCTAGATATTTACACAAGTTCAGATTTCCTAGCCAAAAAAAAATTCAAATTTTTTTTTTTTTTTTCATTGTGCATTCTGAGATGGTCCTACTAGGTGATCTTAATCATCCCTAATTCCAACTTGTTCCTTTCAAAGTTTTCTCTACTTAGTGCTTTAGTAAAGATGTCAGCAATTTGTTTATTAGTAGCACAGAATTCTATGGTGATCAATCCTTTCTCATAGTTATCTCTTAAGAAGTGATGTCTAACATCTATGTGCTTAGTCCTTTTATGATGAACAAGGTTCTTTGTCATACTTATAGCACTAGTGTTATCACAGAAGATAGGAATGCAATCAACTTCAATGCCAAAATCTATCAGCTGATGTTTGATCCATAGCAATTGAGTACAACAAGAGGCAGCAGCAACATATTCAGCCTCAACAGTGGATAAAGCCACTGAATTCTGCTTTTTAGTGGCCCATGATACAAGGCATGAACCAAGAAAATTAGTCATACCTGAGGTGCTCTTCCTATCCACAAGGAAACCTGCATAGTTAGCATCAGCACACCCTACTAGATTGAAATTACTACCTTTAGGGTACCACAGACACAGATCAGTAGTGCCTTTCAAATATCTCAATATCCTCTTGACAACAGTCAAGTGAGATTCCTTAGGATTTGCCTGAAAACGAGCACAAATCCCTACACTAAAAACTATGTCAGATCTGCTAGCAGTAAGATATAAAAGTGATCCAATCATACCCCTATACAACTTCTGATCAACAGATGAACTAGGTTCATCTATGTTCAATTTAGTAGTTGTTGCAATGAGAGTGCCCATTTCCTTTGATTCATCCATTTTAAACTTTTTAATCAACTCTTTTGCATATTTCTGCTGATGGATCATCGTTCCATTTGGGTTTTGTTTGATCTGTAAGCCTAAGAAAAAGTTACGCTCACCCATCATACTTATTTTAAACTCACTCCCCATTAATTTGGCAAAATCCTTACTTAGTTTGTCGGTGGTTGCCCCAAAAATTATGTCATCAACATATATTTGTACCATAAGAAGATCCTTACCTTTTTCCCTCAAGAATAGAGTACTGTCAATTTTACCTCTTTTGTAGCCATGTTCAAGCAGGAATTTGGACAGTCGTTTATACCATGCTCTAGGAGCCTGCTTGAGTCCATAGAGTGCCTTGTCTAATTTGTACACATGTTCCGGACACTCCTTGCTTTCAAACCCTGGAGGTTGTTTAACAAACACTTCTTTTTTTAGGTAGCCATTCAGGAAGGCACTTTTGACATCCATCTGATAAAGAGTGAATTCCATGTGTGATGCAAAGGCTATGAGGAGTCTTATTGCCTCCAGTCTTGCAACTGGAGCAAAGGTCTCATCATAATCTATGCCCTCCTCTTGGATATAACTTTGGACTACCAGTCTTGCCTTGTTTCTTATAACTGTTCCATCTTCATAAAGCGTGTTTCTGAAGACCCATTTAGTGTCAATTACTGATGTGTCCTTGGGTCTTGGAACTAGATGCCAAACTTTACTTCTCTCAAACTGATTGAGTTCATCTTGCATTGCATTTACCCAATCTGCATCCTGCAAAGCCTCAACAATATTTTTAGGTTCAATAAGAGATAGGAAAGAATCAAAAGCACACAGATTCTTTAATTGTGATCTAGTTTTAACTCCAGAGGTTGGATCAGTGATTATGTTCTCAATGGGATGAGAACTTTGATACTTGTGAGGTTTCACAACCAATCTGCTTGATGTTTCTCCCATGTTATGTTGTTGAGGAACAGAGTCATGAACAGATTGTTTTAGGAGATTGGTTTTAGTTCCTCTTTGTTCAGTTCCCCTTGTCAGATTGCCCTAGATGGAAGAACCTGTTCCATCACATGTTCCTTCTTTTGGTGCAACTTTATCTTGAGCTGAGACTTCACTCAAATCTTTTATCAGCCCAATAGCTTCATCCTCATGTTCTTGTCTCTCAGAAAGAATGTTAGTTTCATCAAAAACTACATGTACACTTTCTTCTACACACAAAGTTCTTTTACTGAATACTTTATCAGCTTTGCTATGTGAAAAATATCCCAAGAATACTCCCTCATCACTTCTGGGATCAAACTTACTTAGGGAGTCCTTTCCATTATTGTGCACAAAGCACTTGCATCCAAATGCCCTAAGATGGGATTTATTTGGTTTTCTCCTTTTAAGTAACTCATAGGGAGTCTTCTCTACAAGAGGTCTAGTCATGCATCTATTAATGATGCAACATGTAGTATTTACAGCCTATGCCCAGAAGCTATGGGGCAGTTTACTAGAAAGAAGCATAATCCTAGCCATATCTTCAAGAGTCATATTCTTTCTTTCAACTACTCCATTTTGTTGAGGAGTCCTAGGGGCAGAAAAGTTATGATCTATACCATGCTCACCATAAAATTCAGCAAACTTAGCATTTTCAAATTCAGTTCCATGATAGACCTGATTGATGCAAGTTGATTACCTATGAACCAGTTCCATCGTCCTGGTTGTGCTTACTATTTTCTTGCTTTTAAAGGATGATCTTACCTGCTTTCCCCTTGCACATGCCTTACAAACTTTGTCTTCCTTGAACTTGATGTTAGATAACTCTATCACCAGGTCCTTGGAGACTAATTTGTTAAGTTGATTCAGACTTGTATAACCAAGTCTTTTGTGCCATAGGAGGGGATCATTGTCCAACACACTCAAGCAAGTAAGTTCATTTCCTGAAAGAGTGGACAAATCTGCAATGTAAATATTGTTAACTCTTTTTCCCTGCAAAACAATTTTGTCAGTAGTAAGATTAATCACAAAGCATTTGATAGAGGTAAATGCTACAAGGATACCTCTATCACACAGTTGTGATACACTAATTAGGCTATATTTCAAGCCATCTATCAAGTAGACATTCTCAATGGAATATGAGTCTGTCTTACCTACCTTTCCAACCCTAATAATCTTACATTTCTTCCCATTTCCAAAGGAGACATTACCTCCTTTTAAGTCCTCAAGTGAAAGGAATTGGTTTTTGCTTCCAGTCATATATTTTAAGTAGCCACTATCCATGTACCATATTTGGCTACTTCCCTTCACTTGGACCTGCAAAAAGAAATCAGGGATTAGTCTTAGGAACCCAAACTAGTTTGGGTCCCTTTCTATAAGCAAAGGGGTAAATTAAATTCCTTTTGGCCCACCCAGGCAGCCTATTTTTCTCTTGGACAAAGGTTTTGTTCTTTTGACTGGCCTTTTCTTTTGCATTACATTCATTTTTGTAATGACCACTCTTGCCACAGTGTGTGCAGATTTTGTTTTCATTAAGAGTGATGTACTTTCTTTTGGGGTCCCATTTAGGTGCTTGGGTCCCATAGCCAAGTCCTCTCTTGTTGCTACTGTGGTGTTCTTGTAGCCAGGATAGTGCATCAGAAGCCTTATTCTATTTGCAAGTTTTGTCTAGTTCATGCTTTACCTTCCCTAGGTCTTCTTTTAAGACTGTTATCTGCTCATCTTTCTTATACAACTCATCATTAATCTTTCCTAGATTTTCTTCTAAGGTGAGATGTGTATGATCAGCTTTCTTCTTACCTGTTAGTAATTTTAGTTTTAAATTTTTAGACCTAAGTTCTAAGACACTGGTGTCAAGTTCAAGAACCTGGTTCTTCAACTCAGCATTTTTATTGTCACTCTCATTAGCCCTAGATTCTAGATTTTTGCACTTGGCTTTTAAGATCACACACTCCCTAGATAGTTGTTCCTTCTCATTGTTAATTACCTTATATACATCGATGAAGTCTAGCAATAGTTCAGATAACCTTTCTTTAAACAGAATTTAATCTTGTCTTTGAGATGAATCACACTTACCTCTTGTTCATCATCTGATTCACCGATGGCCATAAGTGCTTGTTCATCTCCAGCTTCATCTTCTGAATCCTCATCTGATGTTTCTCCCCAAGCAGCAACCATAGCCTTTGTTGATCATTTGTTCCTTTTGGGTTGAACCTGTTCCTTCTTCCTGTTCCTTCATTCAGCACTTTCCTTCTTCCATTCAATTTCCCACTGAGGACAGTTCTTGATCATGTGATCAGTCTTGCCACATTTGTAGCAACCCTCGTTGGTCTGTTTCTCAAGAGCCCTTGGTTTGTTGAAGGTTGTACCTCTTGAAGAACCATTTCCTCTCATTAGCTAATATTTGAAATCCCTTGTGATCATGGTCATTTCATCATCCTCCAGATCTGCACCTTCAGCTAATGTGAGAGCCAGACTCCTTTCCTTCTTGGGTGCATCCATTTTCATGGTTTGACTTCTCAGTTCATAGGCAGTGAGATTTCCAATCAATTCATCCAACTTGAGAGTAGTAATGTTCTTTGATTCCTGAATAGCAGTGATTTTGCTTTCCCAAGTTACTGGTAAGACCCTTGTCAGGATTTTCTTAACCTTGTCTTCTTCAAGGATAATTCTCCCAAGAGATTTAAGTTCATTTGTTAGTGTTGTGAACCTTGTGTACATCTCTTGGATAGTTTCTCCTTCCTTCATAGTGAAATTCTCATATTGAGAATATAGCAGTGTTCCTCTTGATCTCTTTACTTGAGGAGTTCCTTCATGAGCCACTTGTAAAGTGTCCCATATCTCCTTAGCAATGGTACAGCTTAGAATCCTGCTGTACTCGTCTGGACCCAGTCCACACACAAGCTATTTCTTGGCCTTTGCATTCTTTTCCCATTTCTTCAAGTCTTCAGCAGTGTAGTCAGCTCTTGTCTTTGGCACGTCCACTCATTCAGCATTCTTCTTTGTAGTAGCTAGGGGACTATCAGTGACTATGTCCCAGAGTTCATAGTCTTCTCCTATGATGTGATCTCTCATCCTGTTCTTCCACCAAGAATAGTACTGACCATTAAAGAGTGGGGGCCTAGCAGTGGATTGCCCTTCCCAGTTTCCAGGTGGTGCACTCATCTTGATCTTTTCCAAAGGTATTAACCTCTTCAAGGATAACCCGCTTTGATGCCAATTGATGTTTATACATCAATACTACACAAGAGGGGGGTGATTTGTGTGGTACCTAATTTTCGCTTAACTTGATTATAGAAGGACCTGGTTCTTCTATGTGTTTCAACTACTACTGTTTGTGGAATAATAAGTAAAGAAAATAAAGAACACAGAGATTTTTACGTGGAAAACACCTGGCTCAAAAGGTGAAAAAATCATGACCTACTACTCAGTAGGATTTTCCTAAACTTCTACTAAAATCACTAATCCAAAAACTGCATTTACAAAAACTCTTTTGTAAACCTAGGATTAACTCTAATCCCGTTGTGGCACACAGCCTCAACTATTGCGACAACTTCAAGTTAACTCTAACTTGAACACTCTAGGTACCTAATACAATTGCTTCTATAAAAGCTAAAAGGTACAATGTAAAATCACCTGCTACAATTGAACTAGAATAAAAGATAGATACTTGGAACTGGTTCTTCTATCTTGTTCAAGTAGCTTCAGGATTGCACGCTTGAATCACACATAAATTGCTTGCAAAATTGTCGTGCTCTTTTGCTCTTAATTTAAGTTTAACTTCTGCTTATGTGCATTACCTGTAAAAGAGAACAACACTGATATTTAATGGGTTAGTAATTAGAGATTGACTGGGATTCAGATGCTACTCTTCTATCATAGAAGAGTTCTAATTGATTTCATACTCTAACACTATCTTCTTCCTAAATTGTGTTCTCTTCGTGTAAGGAGTCTTTCTCTCATTATCCAATATGCAATCTTTTCAATCAGATCAGGAGATATTACTTCTGATAAGTTAGATTTATCTCCTTCACTTGCATCTCACATGTTTGGGTTGATCATGACTGTGCTTCACAAGATGGACCTGGTCCATGTCTGAGTTCTTTTGTCAGTCTTCAAAACTTCACATGTACTTGGGCCAACAGGAGTTTAGGGTTACATGAGTCGTGTCCAATGGAAAGGGCGGTGTTTGGAAAGTAAAGAATGATGGCTCAAAACTTGGCCTGGGCAAGGTTGGCTGTATCATAGCTGAAGTTGGTAGTGCAGTGAATATGTTAGAAGATACTCCCGAAACCAGAACCTGGGGGCGAACCTCAGAAGGCGTTCCGGTGAAATGGGCTGAGATAGTGGGGTATCCTAATAGGGTGGTCGGGTAATTTATGGGGATGTTAGAGGTCCCACTTGTTCTAGGAATCAGTTCAGGAAAACCAAGTATTGCACTAGGCGGATCTCTACTGTTAGACCAAGCCTCCCACATTTCCAACATGCGGAGGCACAGTGCCCTGTTCTCTTCAGCAGCTACCGACTCTAACGTCGGGATCACCGACAACGGGTTATCATATGAGGGGATGATTGTTGGTAGCTGAATTTCTGACGTCATTTCGACATTTCCTTTAGACCTTATAAAGTATGGGTGCAAAGTCAGGTTACCACAAAACCAACCACCTTAAAGAACAGAATCTAATCTCAACAGCAGACACATCAAACCGATTAGTTTGAGGCAATTAACACATAGGGTATCGCACGTTGGGGAATGAAATGCACCTAAAACGTTAAATGTGTTTCTACATGTTTTGCAACGGTTGCGTGTCTCATCCCGGCTTTGGTCTATCTCCCAAACATTTGCATCTTTCTTTTTCTTTTGGCGCTTTTATTATTTGCTCTCTTTTCTTTGCAGTCTCTCATTATTTTCTCTCCTATTCTTGTTTTCTCTCTTATTTTAGTTTTCTCTCTTTTCTTGTTTTCTCTCTTATTCAAGTTATTTAAAACCTATGACCGGACGATAGAGATTGTCAATGTATCACGACGCCACGTGAATCAGATCATCACGTAGTTCAAAGGATAAATGCGAAATAAATAAATAATTTTTTTGGGTTTTTTTTCAAATATTCATTAAAACAAAAAACTTCTATTTTTTCTCTATTACAAAGACTCGATCATACATACTTAAGAATTGAAAAACTAAAACATACTCAAAACAGACTCAAGGAATGAAAATACAGACTCGAAAAGAGAAAAAAAATAATCAGGAGTACATAAGTGCCCCCAATCCTGCCCTAGGGACACCATTTGGTCTTGCCGCGGGCCTACGTGCCATGTCTTCCTGGAGGCGATAGAGGTTATCCATTATCTGGCGAACAAAGATCATTACTGTGGCGAAGAACATGGACCTGGTCATGTCCTCGCATTCATTGCACTTCATCTTAATGTAGTCGGCAATTCTTCTAACCCTTTCCCTGATGATGCCCTTCTCTTGTAACAACCGCCCAATCTCCTAAGACCTAGCCTCCAAAACCTGGGTGGCCGTATGATTCTGCTCTTGCAAATGTTGTAGGTCTTCCTCAAAATGTTCCATCAAAGTGTAGCAGTGTTCTCTTTCGGCTTTGAAACTCTTGGCTTGTTTAGTCATTTCACCCTCAAGGCTATTAAGCACATTTTTACAGCCCATGACCCCTCTGTCATATCTTTCCTTCAACTATCCAATGAAACTTGCCCGTTCTTCTGCATTTCTAGCCAACTTTGTTCGAGCTTTCGCTAGCTCAGCCTCGGTATTTTGCAAATCATCCTCATAGTCACATACTTTCTATGTAAGGCTATAGATGATCTTTTCATCTTTTCTGCTTTTGACAGGATTCTCAGCTACTATTTTCATTCTCCGAATTTGGGCCCGAAGAACTTCATTTTTCTTGGGCCAACCTTCTCCTTTCACCTTCAGCTTCTTGCGCCTGTATATCATTATTGAATACGACGTTTCTCAATTTTTCTTCCAAAGTGTGAATGGTAACTTGATATTTTTTCTCCTTCTCTCCCTAGGCCAACCTTTCCCAGATTTTATCATCAAAAACTTGGACATGAGGTCTTTTAGCAGGCCTTTCAGGCTCGGGCTCTGGCTCATTATTCGCACAAGACCTTCTCTCAACCACGCAGCATAACCTGGATCCACTTCTCCTCTTGCAAGATCTGGTACCTGGGTGTCACTTTTCAGATATCGGCAACCATTCCAATCCCGTTGGACTAAAGCCTTAGGTAGTGTTGCTTCTGGGTATAGATCAATGACTTGGGTACTCAAACCTACATCTTTGGGTATCACTTGATATCTTCCCAGTTGACTTAGAACTCTTTGCGGTGCATATGATTGGATACTTCTTAGACCCATTATCATTAGGTAGCCTTTTGAAGTCGTCATGTATATGACTTCCGTTATCAGAAGCCATCCTAAGGTCCATTCAATCTGACTTGCCTTTAGAGTTCTTAAGTGGGAGACCTAGGCCTCAAACCCTTCTGGAGAATTGTAGTCTTCCACCCTTTCCTCATAATTCTTGATGAAGTTGCTCTCATCTGAACCATAACTCATGAACTTAGGGTGACGGCGGAGATGTTCGATCAACCACATTTGAAGAAAAATGTTGCAACCCTCAAAGAATTGAGCCCCGGATTTACACAAGGTTAATGCTCGATAAATGTTTGCCAGCACTAACAGAACAAGTGTGTGATCTTTCTTGGTAATGAGGATTTGTGCAATTCTGACCATACGAGTATCCATTGTCTCTTCTACATTCGGAAAGACCATAATTCCCAAAAATGCTACAATGAAAGCGAACCAACGATGAATTTGCCAGAGGATCTTATCTTGTTTGTTTTTTAATCCCTTTTCATGCGTTTCAAACCCAGCTGTGTGCACGAACCTAAAGTACAAGAAGTAGAAAGAACAACATCCTTTGTTTACATGGGCCTTCTTCATTTGCTTGCTGATATTCAGAAGATCAAAGAACTTGTGCATAGAGGGAGCCCTCGGGAATATAAGCTGTTGTTTCCTCAAGTCCTGGCCAAAGTCAATATATCCGGCCATTTCCTCCAAAGTAGGGGTGAGCTTGAAATCTGAGAAACAGAACACGTTGTGGACAGGATCCCAAAAGGTTACCAAAGCTTTGATTAGATCCTCCCGAGGTTCGATTTTCATGATGTCTATAAGGGCACCCAACTGCTCTTTTACCCAATCCTGACCATCTTTATCTAAATCATTCCACCACATGCGAAGCTGCAACTGAGCCTGTTCTATGACCAATTGTGATGGGTTCTGGACAGTATTTATTTGTACCCGTGGAGGGTTAAGGTTAGGGTTTACTCTTGTGGACTCTTTTGCAAAATAAGTTTTCAATTTCTAAAATAAAAATCAACGGACAATGACCCCCCTATGCTACTTTAGCAAAAACGATCGTTTTTGTAAATGTGGCCCCTTCACAATTCCAAACAAATTTTGAGGTTGGGGGAAGGTATTTTATGAAAAAAGACACCTTACTGACAGACTTGCCCGTTCTTCACAAAAATAGCCTTTCGACAATTGAAAAATAATCGAAGGCTATCCCGGCAAGAATGACTTAAGACACAACCAAAGCTGGGTCGGCTTATTCTTTTGACCAAAGCCCTAAACTACACTTTATTTGATTGTTTTTTTGTAAAAAAATGAGGCCGAACCTTATGTGGGTTGCCTACGTATCCCACATCCGGTGAGAATCAGACCTGCCTAGTTCGGTCAATTTTGACATAATTGAAAAATAGGATATTTTACTCACTCTTTTTGAAATACATTTTCCTTTTTTCTTTTCTTTTTTTTTCAAAAATTTTGGTAGAGTTTCGAGGCATTTTCAAATACTGAAATTTTCAGAATCGGGTGAATTTTCTATCCTACCTCACTGTTGTTTTTTCTCTTGATTTTCTTTTCCTAGCCGGTCAACATGCAAGCCGAAACAAATAAATATTCATATAGCACGAAGGATGCATCATGGTCTTTTATTTTGGGTACACCTGTCCTAGACGGACTCAACCCTTGTGTTGAGTCCCCAAGGTCAAATACACGTGATGCAAATAAACGTTCATACTAGGGATCCGGCATAAGGTTATGTTATTCTAAGTTTAAACCTGGGGTAGTGTTCTAGACCTGGCTTACCAGAGCGAACAAACTCGAGCCGAAGAGGGGGCAACGTACCGGGAGCACGAAAGTCTGCCCGGCCTTGTTGCTTGCCCAACCTCATTCTATTTGGTATAACTTCTAACAGAAAGTGGGTCATGCGAACGTGTGCACCGTTTTTTAGAAGACTCAGAAGGGAGGCGTAAGAAGACATTTAAATACATATCAAGTAATATCAAAGCGGTAAATAAATGGCAATTAGCAGATTAGGTACAAAAATACAGTAATATCGACAATAAATAAAGCCAAATAAAAATCATATTTAACAAGCTTGAATTCTTGAACCCTGAACCGGAAGTTCTGGGTTCTCCTCCCCAGCAGAGTCGCCAGAGCTGTCACACCTCTTTTCTACCACCCGAGGGTAATATAAGGGAGTTTTTCCAATTAAAGTGACATTAATCGAAATGGGATTATTTATTCAATTTCAAAGTCGCCACTTGGAATAGTTTCTTTGGGTGTCCCAAGTCACCGGTTTACTTAAAATCCCAAATCGAGGAAATTTTTCGACTTTATTTAAAAGTCTGTGAACCAGAAATTCTAAGTAAGGAATTCTGTTAACCCGGGAGAAGGTGTGAGGCATTCCCGGGTTCCGTGATTCTAGCACGGTCGCTTAGCGATTTATACTTGGCTTAAATTGTTTGACTACTTATTTTTAGGACCTATGTACATTTATCTTTTTACCGCTTTTAATCACTTGATTTATTCATAATGAAAGAATTGAGTTATGCGTACGTATACTCGTTTCCTTTGGCGCGTCAAAAATCATGTCACGTGTACGTGTCCACAATTAATCACGCTTTATTAATTATTAAGAAAGTTTTGGTCGAAGTTGCGCGAACGCATACCTCGATTTATTTTTAGAACGAAATTTATAATTATGTCACACGAACGTATACATAATCACAATAATAGTCTGAGTCGCGCCTATAGCAAACTACGAGTGTTTTCAAAGGCGTTTTTCTATACTAAGTTAATATTAATGTGAGGGCCATAGGTTATGGATTTTATTTGCGTATGGCACACCTCAATTTATTTTAAAAGGAATCATACTCAGTTAAGGTGATCTATGGATGTTTATAAGAGATTATTGTTCTAATCTAAATTGAGGCTCTACTGTATGAACTATGATTTGACGAAAGGCTAATGTGGAAATCCAAATGTTATGGAATTTGCTTGTTAACAACATATGAACAACAATTGTGACTATTATTGATAGTGATGACTTTACAAATTGGGCTGAAAGTCTTCAATCGATTAAAGGCCCCAAAAAATGAGTTCATATTTTATTGGGTCAAAGTTAAGACCTTTCAATAGGTCCGGGGTACATGAAGGGGGGCTCACAATGAAGCTCAAAAATGTTTTGCCTTTCTGAGAGCTATCAAGTCTTTGTGAGTGTTGAAGCCATAGCTCACTAATTCATACCACTTAAATGGGCTAATTATTAAGACCATTTACTTTCTAAATAGTCTATGAGTTGGCCTATTCGGATAAGCCACAACCCAAATCATAGCTAAAAGAAGTGGTTACTTTCTAAATAGTTCATGAATTTCCAACCAATAAACATAATATTCACATTTTTTTACCACCAAATGCTAAAATTAAATGAGTGTTGCACAATCAAGATTTCCACTAGAACTGCATATTCAAACAGATACAACATATATGTTCATGCCCATTTTGATTTTCAATTTGTCTAGCAGGTACTAATCAACATGCATATTTCTTTTTTAGCACTGTAGAAACGCTAAAAAAACTACAATAGTTACTCATAAAGCAGCGTGAGGATATAATCATTTTTACACACTGTAGTAATGCTGAAACATTTCTACCAAATATAATCAAGCATCAGTCATAGCTTATTTTGACCATACCCAACACGTATGGAAAGCTCACATATTAACAAACAGTAATTTTAAAACACTGGACAGAATCACATGGAGGTAGAAAAGACTGAAAGTAAACATTTTTAAACTAGACTACTTAGCCTAAATTCAGCATATGCAAAAGGTGTTATTCAAATCCTATCAACACCGAATATCCTGGCTATTTCATGAATTCACACTACAAGACTTTAATGTAACTACATATCAACTAATAAGAAAGCCAAAAAAAGAGCAGTAATCAAATGACTTAGAAATAAACATCGAAAAGAAACAAAATGTGTAAATATAAACTCCAAAACTCCATGGCAGCAAGACACTCTTCAAAACAAGTTTTCATTCATGATTCAAGGCTCAAGATATACCTGGTTACAAAGAATAAGAACAAGGTTGTGAATCTTCAAGGAAAAAAGCAGCAAGAACAGAGCAGAAAACCAATGAAACTAAGCAGCAAAACCCAGCAATATCACAACATTCAACCTCAAGCCATCTTGCAACTCAAGAACCCAGAAATTTCAACGGAAAAATTTATTCTAACTTAGGTCGAGATCAGCAAGGAAATTGATCAGCTATCAATGGAACAGTAGCTGAACTTTTAGTGCCCTTTTTTAGGTTTCTGAAAATTTGATCTATGTATGTGTGTGTGTGTATAAGTGAGTGATTTTCTTTTATAGAGTGCACAAAAAGGCATCAAAAAGGAATATTCTAACCTAAAATTCTGAAATCCAGAATAGTACAGCCTCTTTTTTTACAGCTGTCTGTCCTTTTCCCACCCAATTTCAGCATATTTTGCTAAAATGGGGACAGCTATCCAAAATACTAGAACCTTCTGACTTTTTACCTTATGCAAAATCAATTTTACCCTTACATTTGCTAAATATTTCAGTTTCAAATAATTCAGACCTAAATTTAGCTTGTTCGATTTACTCATTAGCCCCTACTAGAACCTTCTAGAACCAATCCCTAATTTGATTTCTAATTTACTCTTTAAGGTTTTCAATATTACTTTTTCAAACCCCTTCAATTCCCAAACGACATTCAAAAATCAGAAATCCAACAATCAAAAATCAAGAATGACAGCAAAAATGAGCTACTAATTAGACCTAACTAGATTAATGAACTAATTTAAAAAAAATTGGTTCGATATAATTAGGCTAACTATCATGCAATTAACTTAAATAAACTTATTTTAATTGAACTAACAAAATTAATAGCTAACGCAAACTAAGGATTCAGAAAAAGAAAAAAACATTAAGAAACAAATAAATGGGAAAAGAAAGCATACTGATTTTGGACTAAAAATGAGTGAATAATTGAGATGCAACAAATGAGCCATTGGGCTTTGGCACTTGGCTGGCCAGTTACTGCCGATGGACCACAATCCGGTGGGTTATTTTTTTGGAAATAAACCAAAATCGACATCAATCGTTCGTTCTTGTTAAGAACGATCGACCAATGCAAGTTTTGGGTCAAAACTTTGAAGAAACGGCGGCGGAACAGAAAAGGGCAAAATTAGGGTTTTGGAGATTTCTCATATTTGAAATTCAAGGAATTTGGGTGGTTTTATGGTGAAATGGAGTGGAGATATGAGGTGAGGGGAATGTGGTAGTTGTTTGGTGAAGTTTTGGAGGTTATTGGAGGTCGACCGCCGCCATAGGCGATTTCCGGCGGCGGTTTAGGGCGGAGGTGAGAGAGAGGGGTGAGAGAGGTGAGAGAGACGGAGAGTGAGGGGTTTTGGGGGGTCTCATTTTAAGACAGTTATATATTAAACGAACACCTAGTTCCGAGCCGTTGGATCAAAATAATCTAACGACTGTGATTGAAAGACCAAGAAACGGTGCCATTTTGGGTTAGTGGGGGGCGGTACGGGGTTAGACTATTTTGGGCTTGGACTTGGGTTAATTTGGAACGAATTTGGCATTTAGAAAGGCCCAAATTCAGAAACAAAATTCTTTTTTTCAATTAACCAATTATTTCCTTTTTCTTTTGTTTTCCTTTTTTCTTTTTTCCTTAATTAAAAATCCTAAACTAAATTCCTAAATTAATCTAAAAAAATTATAAAATAAAACTAATTATCTAATTACAATAATTATAAAAACTACTTGATCCTAAAGTAGAAGAGAAAAATCACTAATCTAAAAATTAAACGGTAAAAATGTAAAAGTGAACCATTTTTGTGATTTTTATTTTTCAATAAAACAATTAATTAAAACAAAAAAATCTAAATGCAATGCATGGTATTTTTGACATTTTTTTTTATGATTTTTTACAAGATTAAATGTGCACGAAAAATGCAAACAATTAATAAACATCCTACAAAATCCTCAAAAATGGCAAAAAATTGAAAAAAAAAATCTATTTTCTTTTATTTTATAGGAGCAATTCATATAGGGCAACAATCACATGCTCACAAGCTTGGAGTGGCTTCCCCCTCTAGCTTGGGGGGAGGGAGGTGTTGGGCTGCCTAAAGTCTCAGAAAAGAGCCCAATAGATTAGCTATTTTTACTGTAAAAATTGTACAGGGCGACCTATTTGGTCGCCCCCATTTAACTTATACCCATTTTTTAAAAAACTTTCAACTTGTACCCACTTCTTAAACAATTTCAGCCTGCTTTCTCCTCCTCTTTCTCCTCCTTCGTATTCTTCTTTCTTCTTCTACAACGATCCTCTGGAAAAATATGCCTCTAAGTGATAACAGTTTTAACATTTGTGGTTGTTCATATCAGTTAGAATATTGAGTGCCAATTCTTACTACTTAAAGTTATATATTTTGTCTCGTTTAATCACCACTTCACTCACACATGTTAGTTTTGCAGGCTTCAACACAATACAATTGTGTTATTTGAATCCAACAAGCTGTTATGCTTTGTGTTGTTGTCTCGATAGAATTCTTCGATTCCTCTAGGATTAATTCTCGAAGATGGTGAGACCAATGCGTTGACAAACTTAAGCGTGAGTGAAAAATACGGATATCTTGTATACTGCGTACATATTGGACAAAAGAAAGAAGAGTTTGGATCAGATAGCATAAAACATGAGAGCATAAAACATGCTGAAGTTAATCAAATATAGAACAAAAACTTCAGCTCTAGAGTTGAAGTTCCCAATTACAAAGACAAAACCTTCAGCTCTAGAGCTGAAGTTCTCAGTTACAAAACAAAAACTTCAGCTCTAGAGCTGAAGTTCGCCAGTTACAAAAATAAAAACATCAGCTCTAGAGCTGAAGTTTGCCAGTTACAAACAAAAACTTCAACTCTAGAGCTAAAGTTCGCCAGTTATAAAATAAAAACTTCAGTTCTAGAGCTGAAGTTCGCGAGTTACAAAACAAAAACTTCAGCTCTAGAGCTGAATTTCGCCAATTACAAAATAAAAACTTCAGCTCTAGAGCTAAACTTCAGGCCCGGCTGCTAGAATGCTTTAGTTTTGCGTGATTGCCTTTGGTACTTCAACCCAATATGCTGAAGTTATGCGAAAAAGCGAGTACGCTTGTAATTTTTTTTGCAAATCGGACACAAGTTAAAACGTGACACAAAAGGCGGGTATAGATACAAATGCCCCATTTTAACTTGAGCAAACTTCATTTGTGGCCAGCCGCTAGAAACTAATATCAGTCGCTGGCCACAAAATTGTAGTATGTATTTTATAGCCCAAAACTAATTAAAAGGCTAGCCACCGACTCAACTATCACGCAAGCACAATCCCATCCTTCATCTAGAAACCACTCTTCTCCAATTCCAACCCAAGTTCCAAAATAGAAATATGAAATCTAAGATAAGAAGCAGGAATTTGAGATCATCAATGTCGTCGTATTATACATACATAAAGCCAGGAGCGTTGGTACAACTCAGGAACTCCAAAATCACTGCTAAATCAAGACCAAACGATGCTCATTCTCCAATTGCAATGTGCTAGCAAATACCCAATACAGAACAGACCTCTTAGCACCAACCATAGAGGGCTTAATTTCGTGTTTCAATTTGAAGATTGTTAACCACCGTCACTATATAAATTGTATCACTTCTTCTGGTTTCTTCTTCTCTTCCTATAACCCAAAAAAAAATAGAAATTCCAAACAAAAAAAAACAAAAAAAAAGGGTAAAGAGCTAAGCAAACCTCGCCCATTGATGTTCTTGGATATGGACAGAGGTAGCTGATAAGCTTAAAGACAGAAAGAAAGCGAGAGATTGAATTGTTTCTCTCTCTTTAAGTTTTTTTGTTGTTTTGTGTGTGTATTGTTTGGTGTTATTCTCAAGAAAGTTCAAAAGAGAAATGGTGAGCATGGGCTACATAGAGATCAACGAGGCACTCACTAGTTTTTGTCCTTTAAAAAAGCACAACTGGTGTGGCTTTTATATAGGTGGCACGTGTGACAGACATATAATTTGCTGTTTCAGGTGGGATTTTTTAGTTTACGTGGCTTTAGGATTAATGTAAGTAATGCAGTTACGTTAAAATGGTGCAACCAAGAAATTAATGTGCATAGTAGATTGTATTTACATCAATGAAGTGTTCTGTTTTTCTTTATTTATGCTTATTGTCTTGCCTGTGAATTAATTTCAGTTTTAATGAGGTAACGTGTTGTTTGACGATTATTTCAATTACACAATTGTGTTTACTAATTATGACCAATCACTACATAATATATATATTGTCACTATACAATTTATATACAAATAGACTATCACTATACAATTTATATACAAATAGAGTGTCAATATACAAAATATATACAAAAATAGAATGTCATTATACAAAAAATATACTAAATAGACTGTCATTATACAAAATATGTACAAAATAGATTATCACTATATAAAAATATACTAAATAGACTGTCACTATACAATTTATATACAATTAGCTCTCATTATACAAAATATATACAAAATAAACTGTTACTATACAAAAAATATGCAAAATAGACTGTCACTATATAAATAGACTGCTACTATATAAAAATATACAAAATAGACTATCACTATGCAAAAAATATGCAAAAAATACGACGACATTGAAGATCTCAAATTCCTGCTTCTTATCTTAGATTTCATATTTCTATTTTGGAATATGGGTTGGAATTGGAGAAGAGTGGTTTCTAGATGAAGGATGGGATTGTGCTTGCGTGATAGTTGAGTCGGTGGCTAGCCTTTTAATTAGTTTTGGGCTATAAAATGCATACTGTAATTTTGTGGCCAGCGACTGATATTAGTTTTTAGCAGCTGGCCGCAAATGAAGTTTGCTCCTTCTTTGAGAAAACTACCCTCTATAGCCCCTCAAAATTTTAATAGATTATCACTATATATGTACAAAATAGATTATCACTATATAAAAATATACTAAATATACTATCACTATACAATTTATATACAATTAGCTCTCATTATACAAAATATATACAAAATAGACTGTTACTATACAAAAAATATACAAAATAGATTGTCACTATATAAATAGACTGTTAATATATACAAAATAGACTGTTAAAATGCATACTGCAATTTTGTGGCCGGCGACTGATATTAGTTTCTAGCGGCTGGCCACAAATGAAGTTTGCTCTTTCTTTGAGAAAACTACCCTCTATAGCCCCTCAAAATTTTAATAGATTATCACTAAATATGTACAAAATAGATTATCACTATATAAAATTTTTAAAAAGGCAAAAAAGGGTTGCTCTATCACACCATGTGAGGGTCAAACCTGCGACCTTCAGCTTAGGAAACATGCACTTTAACCACTGAGCCACAGGCACTTATGTTGTCATGCTTATTCCTTTCGGCTACTATATGCAATACGTTTGGGCCGAAGGGTCATTTTTTGTAAGTAGGACAAAACATGGGCTATTAAAATTTTGAGGGGCTATAGAGGGTAGTTTTCTCTAATTTTTTATTCTCTTATTTGATTCCTGCAAAATTGATAGATAATTAATTTCGTTTTAGTTTGTAGCTTAAGCTTGCTTATAGAGATTGTAGTGTGGGTCAAAATAGGGAGAAGTGCACAACTAGCCATTCTTAGGGATGCTACTTAGAGATTAGTCCGTATTTATTTTGTCCTGAAAATTTGAACTAATTTTTTTTATTTCAGGACAATTCAGGAATTATCCCGAAAAATTGAATTAGAAAACTAAAATTCAGGACATATTAGCTAATTCCTAAATAGCAGCCTTTTAAAGTGGCTACGTGTGTCATTTCTACGCCAAAATACACGGCGCTAACCAAGGATAGGCTGAAATAATTGTAAAGAGCCCAAACAAAGTGTAGCCCAAACTGCCTAGGGCTCTAATTCTATAATTCCGCTCACTTTTGCCCTTATAAATAAAGCCACAATGTCTCTGTATCTTTGCTAGGGTTACAGAAGTTGCTCCTTCTAATGTTAATCAACTCTCTTCTCAAATTGTGCAGCTTAAGCTTTCTTATAATTTTCTTATATGAAGTGGATCTTTGGTTTATAGTTATTTGTTTTTTTTTTCTGTTATGAAATAAAGACCTCTTTTGTCTCTGATGATGAACAAAATATAACTTTCGTTCTTCTGAGATTAACTATGCGGAAAGTTATGGAGACCTGAACTGAAGAGACAAAAGAGTGATTATTATTTCACACTTTAATTTTTTTTAATTTTTTTTTGGAGCCGATGGTCTATCGGAAACAACCTCTCTATTTCCTTGGTAAGGGTTAAGTTTGTATACATATTGTCCTTCCCAAATTATTGGGTTATTATTGCTGTTGTTGGTTGACTTTATTTTTTTTCACTTTAAATTTTCTTTGCTAAAACGAGATTACTATTTTTTCCCAATGTCAAAATTCTCCTATTTTCTGTTCCCTGTTCAAATGGAAAGGATTTGGAATGTAACTCCATTAAAAAGCCTTTTGACGATTATTTTGATGCTATATAAATATGATTCAGTTTTAGTTATTACATCTTTAAAAGATGACAAATATAATAACATAATAACAAAATTATTTTGTTTAGATTTTGGCAAGTGGTTAGGATAATCATTTTGGGTTAAAGAGTGATTTTCATCCTCCCATATTCCATATTAAAAAGATTTTTTTTCTTAAGCACTTTAGCTACTGGCCTACAATTCACATTTTGAACATATTCAAAATTGTAATTACATTAGCGAAAAACATCCCAACGATTCTCTGTTCGAGTTTTGCTATGGAGCAATAATTAAATAGAAAAATATAAACATTTCTGTGTCGTGTACTTAGGGGCTGTTTGGTAGCTAGTTACAGGCTAAGTTATTCATGTATTAGGAGTAACATAATTAATACTAGCCTTAAGTTACTTTGAACAAAAGTCAGTATAATTAATGTTCTGTCTGGTTGCTTTTTCCATTGAGGGTATAAGTAATAAATGGATGAGTTATACAACAAATTTATATTTTATTTATGCAAGGTAGGATGTAGAAAACTAATACATATATTAGTAGTAATGGATTAAACAATCAAATGATAAAAAAACTCTCATATTTATTTTAAACATATTGTATAATCAAAATAAAATAAACATTTAACAAAGAATAATTTCTACATTACAATCCATAAATTACTAATTCACGCATTATTAATTCTTACATAATTAATTTCTTCATAATTAATTCATGCATAACAAAATCCTGGATAACTAAACCTTACTTAATTAATCCTTACATAACTAATTCATACATTACTAATACCTGCATTACTTTAAATAGAAACCAAACGACCCCTTAATCTATAAAAATAAAATATACACAAAACTACATATATTGCTTTTAACTTGTGCACCGATTAAAATAAAAGAATAAGAAATGGAGTTTGTTGTTTCTTTAGTATTTGTCGAAGATTATAGCAATTTTAGCTGTTCAATTATCTCCGGAAAAATCGCAAGTATCACATGAACTGATCGAACGAAATTTGGATCTAAAAACTGTGCTAATTAGTTCTTACCAGTTTAATGTAGGAACAATAATGAGAAGTAGGTCAATAAACCGAGTTATAACCTAACTTACTCAAGTGACCTGTTTTTGAACTAACCTTCGGTAGACTCCAATATTAGAGTCGATGGAGAGAAATTGAAACCGAAGAGAAGAAAACACTGCAATAGGAGAGAGAAAAGAGATATTTTTCTTTTTTCATTTTCTATTAAAGGAGCTGTGTTACAAGAGTCTATGTATATCTATTACATTGATTACTTTTGTTACAAATGTGGGCCGGGTCTCTAACCGTGAGCCAAGTAATATGTAAGTTAAAAGAGAAAACTACCCTAGCCCCTCAAAATTTTAATAGTCCATGTTTTGTCCTACATACAAAAAATGACCCTTCGGCCCAAACGTATTGCATATACTAGCCGAAAGGAATAAGTATGACAACATAAATGCCTGTAGCTCAGTGGTTAGAGTGCTTGTTTCCTAAGTTGAAGGTCGTAGGTTCGACCCTCACATGGTGTGATAGAGCAACCCTTTTTTGCCTTTTTAAAATTTTTATATAGTGATAATCTATTTTGTACATATTTAGTTATAATCTATTAAAATTTTGAGGGGCTATAGAGGTTAGTTTTCTCAAAGAAAGAGCAAACTTCATTTGTGGCCAGCCGCTAGAAACTAATATCAGTCGCTGACCACAAAATTGCAGTATGCATTTTAACAGTCTATTTTGTATATATTAACAGTCTATTTATATAGTGACAGTCTATTTTGTATATTTTTTGTATAGTAACAGTCTATTTTGTATATATTTTGTATAATGAGAGCTAATTGTATATAAGTTGTATAGTGATAGTCTATTTAGTATATTTTTATATAGTGATAATCTATTTTGTACATATATAGTGATAATTTATTAAAATTTTGAGGGTAGTTTTCTCAAAGAAGGAGCAAAATTCATTTGTGGCCAGCCGCTAGAAACTAATATCAGTCGCTGGCCACAAAATTGCAGTATGCATTTTTTTGCCCAAAACTAATTAAAAGGCTAGCCACCGACTCAACTATCACGCAAGCACAATCCCATCCTTCATCTAGAAACCACTCTTCTCCAATTCCAACCCAAGTTCCAAAATAGAAATATGAAATCTAAGATAAGAAGCAGGAATTTGAGATCTTCAATGTCGTCGTATTTTTTGCATAGTGATAGTCTATTTTGTATATTTTTTGTATAGTAACAATCTATTTATATAGTGACAGTCTATTTTGTATATTTTTTGTATAGTAACAGTCTATTTTGTATATATTTTGTATAATAAGAGCTAATTGTATATAAATTATATAGTGACAGTCTATTTAGTATATTTTTATATAGTGATAATCTATTTTGTACATATTTTGTATAATACAGTCTATTTAGTATATTTTTTGTATAATGACATTCTATTTTTGTATATATTTTGTATATTGACACTCTATTTGTATATAAATTGTATAGTGCCAGTCTATTTGTATATAAATTGTATAGTGACAATATATATATTATGTAGTGATTGATCACAATTAGTAAACACAATTGTGTAATTGAAATAATCGTCAAACAACACGTTACCTCATTAAAACTGAAATTAATTCACAGACAAGACAAATAAGCATAAATAAAGAAAAACAGAACACTTCATTGATTAAATACAATCTACTAAGCACATTAATTTCTTGGTTGCACCATTTTAACGTAACTGCATTACTTACATTAATCCTAAAGCCACGTAAACTAAAAAAACCCACCTGAAACAACAAATTATATGTCCGTCACACGTGCCACCTATATAAAAGCCACACCAGTTGTGCTTTTTTAAAGGACAAAAACTAGTGAGTGCCTCGTTGATCTCTATGTAGCCCATGCTCACCATTTCTCTTTTGAACTTTCTTGAGAATAACACCAAACAATACACACACAAAACAACAAAAAAAGTTAAAGAGAGAGAAACAATTCAATCTCTCGCTCTCTTTCTGTCTTTAAGCTTATCAGACCTCTGTCCATATCCAAGAACATCAATGGGCGAGGTTTGCTTAGCTCTTTACCCTTTTTTTTTTGTTTTTTTTGTTTGGAATTTCTAATTTTTTTGGGTTATAGGAAGAGAAGAAGAAACCAGAAGAAGTGATACAATTTATATAGTGACGGTGGTTAGCAATCTTCAAATTGAAACACGAAATTAAGCCCTCTATGGTTGGTGGTAAGAGGTCTGTTCTGTATTGGATATTTGCTAGCACATTGCAATTGGAGAATGAGCATCGTTTGGTCTTGATTTAGCAGTGATTTTGGAGTTCATGAGTTGTGCCAACGCTCCTGGCTTTACGTATATATAATACGACGACATTGAAGATCTCAAATTCCTGCTTCTTATCTTAGATTTCATATTTCTATTTTGGAACTTGGGTTGGAATTGGAGAAGAGTGATTTTTAGATGAAGGATGGGATTGTGCTTGCGTGATAGTTGAGTCGGTGGCTAGCCTTTTAATTAGTTTTGGGCTATAAAATGCATACTGCAATTTTGTGGCCAGCGACTGATATTAGTTTCTAGCGGCTGGCCACGAATGAAGTTTGCTCTAAATGATTTGGGTCTGAACCCAACGAGTAAATTGCACGGGGCGTCCTATTTGGTTGCCCCCATTTAATCTATACCCATTTTTTTAAAAACTTTTAATTTGTACCTACTTTTTAAATAACTTCAGACTCCTTTATCCTCTTCCTTCTCCTCCTTCGTTTTCTTCTTCTTCTTCTTCTTCTTCTTCTTCTTCTTCTTCTTACTTCTTCTTCTTCTTCTTCTTCTTCTTCTTTCTTCTGCTACTGTTGGTGCTGCTATGGAACTTCAGTTCATGGGATGATTGCCATAAATATGGTAATATTTTTTTCTTTTTTGGGCAAAGGACTAACATTCTCATATAGTGCGCATAGTCTTTTTAATCTTAATCTCCTTACCAGTGCCTTTTAATTTTCTTTTAGACAGTGATATCATGATTTCTTCTCTTTTTCTTCTATTTGAGTCAAAAAAATTACTGCAAATTCTGGAGTGATTTTATTAGCAGATTCGAACTATATTGGATTTTAGATCGATAAGCAATGTTAATTAAGCATGATTTTCTCGTCAGCAGCTTTGACCACATTGGATTTTAGATTGATAGGCTTAGTTGATTTAGCATCGCCAGTTCTAGAGCTGAAGTTCGCCAGTTACAAAACAACTTCAGCTCTAGAGCTGAAGTTCGCCAGTTACAAAACAAAAACTTCAGCTCTAGAGCTGAAGTTCACCAGTTACAAAACAAAGCTGAAGTTCGCCAGTTACAAAAACAAAAACTTTCGGGAGTTACAAAACAAAAACTTCAGCTCTAGAGTTGAAGTTCGCCAATTACAAAAATAAAAACTTCAGCACACTTGGTTCAGCACACTTGCTACTTCAGGCCCGTCTACTAGAATGCTGAAGTTTTGCGTGATTGTCTTTGCTACTTCAGTCCTGTATGCTGAAGTTATGCGAAAAAGCGGGTACGCTTGCAATTTTTTTGGCAAAGCGGACATAAGTTAAAACGTGGAATAAAAAACGAGTATAGATACAAATAACTAATCACAAGTTTATATATTAGTGGTTAGAAGTTCCTTTTTAGTGGGAAATTAAATGATAATTTGCAAAGATGAAGCTTAGTAAAACATTTCATCATATCGAGCAATACTCGTAATGTAAATATAAAAATAAAACATGTCAATCGAGCGCGTTTATGAATCATCACTTCATCGACAACATATTTGATAGTAAATTATGGATCAAATTTTGTATCTTGGTAATAATTTTTGTAGAAAAAGATAACGGTGATGTTCGAGCCAACTTGCGTGTTTCAATATTTCATTGGATACCTATTACGTCCCAGTATCACGTATAATCGATTTTTTTTTTGCTTAACAGTAGTGCTTAGTTAGATTTGTAAATATTGCTGATTATCAATACACATATTAATTACTTGAATGGAATACTTCGTGTATTTAACTTTTTAAAAGGGGTTGCATCTATGTTTAGTTCTCTACCTCAGATAAGTTTGTAAAATACAAAAGAAACATTTACATATATAATTATGTTTCTTTGCATAATTAATAACGAGTAAAGACGACCTAAGTGAATATTAATATTTTAATGATATTCAAAATGTGCACCGCAAATTGATTTACAACATTTTGACTGGTGAACAATTGCGTTTTGGTAATAGACATTTTTTGAAGATTAATACGGATAGTGTCATGCATTATATAGTTTAACTTGTTTTAATATCTTATTTTCAAGTTATTATTTCTTTCAATTGACTTAATAACATAAAAATTTGGGATTTTTACACAAATAAGTGGCTAAATTCATTATTTACTTTTCTAGCCAATATATATAAATTATATATAATTATTATATTTGCTGGTGGGAATGGCTATTTATGATACCAAATTAGTATCAAGTCGAGCAATTGAACAATGATTTGAAAATAAGAGAAGAGAATCAGAAGAAGAGAAATCAGATTTGTATTATGATAATTGCATAAGGTCTCTACTAAAATCACTCCACCTATACTAATTGATAATTGAAAAGAATTCAAAATAGCAAGTACATAAAGTGTGACTCTCTTAACTAACTTTCCCGTCAAACTGAAATGTGAAAGAAGAGGTCCAGCTGCCGTTTGAATTTGTCTAGTAAGTTGCCTAATCAGCTATCCACGTCACTTACATCTGATACCAAATTGGTAGATGGAACAGTGATTTGAAAATAAGAGAAGAAGAAGAAGAGGAGAGAAGAGAATCAGAAGAAAAAAAATTAAATTTATTTTATGATAATTGCATAAGGTCTGTATTACTTATACTAATTGACAATTGAAAGGAATTCAAAATAACAAGTGCATAAAGTGTGACTCTCTTAACTAACTTTTCCGCCAAACTGAAATGTAAAAGAAGAGGTCTAGCTGCCGTTTAAATTTGTCTACTCAGCTGCCTAATTAGCTATCCACGTCACTTGCATCTGCTATTTTATATCAATACCCCTCTGATGAGCAACACCCTTATCCTCGAAGGTGAAAGAAGGAAACCTGGTCTTCAAAGCAGAGACAACTTTCCATGTTGCATATGAACAATCTAGATACTTTTATTTGACCAAGCATTGGGAAACAACCTTGTTGCCCTTTTTTTAAGAGTCTTCTGGCAAGTATAGCTTCCGGGAATGGACATAAGGGATTGGAAAGATCAATGAAGAGTAGTTTATAGGCAACAGAGCCAACTCTTTCCACAATTGGATAAGGGCCAAGGTGGATTGCCTGTAGGGTTGTAGTTTAACTAAAACCCAATCGCCAATAGCAAACTGTTTATCAGTTCTATGAGCATTGGCCTGGCTTTGCATCCTCTGTTGTGCTCTAGCTAAATGAAACTTTTCTAGCTGCAATTTGAATTCCCTAAGCAAGGCAACTTCTTCAATAGAATCTAAGGAGGAATCACCGGGAAGATACGTCAGATGTAATGGAGGAGGATATCCATATAGCAACTCAAAAAGGGAAGTTTGAATGGAACTATTAGTGCTAGAATTATACCACCATTCTGCTAAGGGTAGGAAAGAGGACCAATCAGAGGGAGTGTCTCCGCAGATGCATCTTAGATAGGTCTCCAAACATCTAATCAGGACCTCTATTTGCCTATCAGTTTGAAGATGATTAGCAGTGGAAGCCTGCAATGTAACACCATGGACTGACATGAATACTTTCCCAAAAAAGCTGATGAAAATGGGATCCCTATCACTGGTGATTGTGGTAGGGAAGCCATGAAGCTTATAGATATGATCCAAGAATATAGGCACCAATGATTGTGCATAGCAAGGATGATTTAGGGCAATGAAATGACCATATTTAGTTAACTTATCCATAATGACCCAAATAACAGTTCTGCCCTTGGACTTGGGTAATCCTTCAATGAAATCCATATTAATATCAGTCCAAGGTAGGGAAGGAATAGGCAAGGGTTGAAAAAGGCCAGGATAAGCACTGGTGTCATATTTGTTCCTTTGTCAAACTGAACATTTATGTACAAAATTAGGGATATCATTCTGATCCCTTTCTAATAAAAGTTAGTTGGGACCTTTCTGGTAGTAGTATCAATACATGAGTGTCCTCCGGCTGGTGTAGAGTGCCATAAGGTCAAGATTTTGGTTCTCAAAATGTTGTGATTACCAATAACTAGCTTGCCCTTTCTCCTGAGTTGGTTATTAAGCTAAGTGTAATGTTTTAGGGGGTAGTCTGCAAGGTGCTGATAAGAGCTTGCAGCTCAAGATCAGTGTTCCAGCTGCCTTCAATTTCCTTCTATAAATTTTCATGTACTGCAGTTATCATTACGGTCATAAGCTCCGTACCTGGGACCCTAGATAGAGAATCAGCTGCCACATTTTCCTTGCCCTTTTTGTACTGAATTTCAAAGTCAAATGGCAGAAGTTTGGCAAGCCATCTGATTTGAGAATCAATATGCGGCTTCTGCTCCAGGAGATACTTAAGAGATTTTTGATCAGTCCCTGCAATAAAATGTTATCCTAGGAGATAGTGTGACCACTTAGTCACTAAAAAGACTAAGGCCAACAACTCCCTTTCATAAACTGAGAGAATAGTGCGCCTAGGAGCAAGTTATTTACTGATAAAGGCAATTGGGTGATCATTCTGCATAAGGATAGCCCCAATACCTGTACCACGGGCATCTGTATCTACTATAAATGGAATGCTATAGTCAGGTAAAGCCAAGACAGGAGCAGAAGTGAGAGCAATGTTCAGTTCCTTGAAAGCCTGGTCTGCAGCTTCAGACCAATGGAAATTATCCTTTTTGAGCAGCTCAGTCAAGGGTCTACTGATGAGTCCATAACTTTTAATAAACTTCATGTAGTAGCCAGCCAATCCAAGGAAACCTCTCAATTATTTAACACTGGTAGGAGTAGGCCATTGCTGCAATGCACCAATCTTTTTAAGATAAGTGGAAACACATTCAACAGAGATGAAATGGCCTAAGTATTCCACTCTAGAAACTCCAAAAGTACACTTGGACTATCTGGCCAACAAGCTGTGTTGTACCATGGTACCAAAGACCTGCTGGAGATACATAACATGATCTTGCAAGTTAGAATATCATCAAAGAACACCAGGACAAATCTCTTTAAGAAATGCTGAAATAGGTGATTTATTAAGCATTGGAAGGTCGAGTAAGCATTGGTTAGCCCAAAAGGCATTACCAAGTATTCATAGTGACCCATGTGTGTTTTCAAAGTTGTTTTTAGAATGTCCTCCTTTACCATTCTAATCTAATGATAGCTAGACCTCAAGTCTATTTTAGAGAAAATTATTGCACTTGCCAATTCATCTAGTAAGTCATCTATGATTGGTATAGGAAATTTGTCCTTGATAGTATGCTGATTCAATTCCTTGTAATCTACACATAGCCTCCAGGATTCATCTTTTTTGCCTACAAGGACCACAGGGGAAGAAAAGGGATTGCTGCTGTATTGAATGATCCCTTGTTGTAGCATTTCTTGAACACGCTTTTCTATAATATTTTTTTTCATGGATGAATGCCTGTAGGGCTTGATGTTAACATATTTAGATTTTGGTTGCAAGGGTATCTAATGATCAAATGGACTCCTGATAAGAGGTAGTGAAGTAGGTTCAACAAAGATCTGGGAGTACCTTCTAAGTAGGTGCTCGTGAGGAGCTGGAATACTATGCTCGTTAGCCAAATGAAGAGCATTAAGTTGAGTTTTGTTTGTTGATGTAGGCTAAGCTGTGACCACATGTAACATGAAGAGTTGGACCTCCTCACTTTTCAGTTTACTTATTCCTTTAGAACTGAGCACCTTATATTCATCAGTGACACCTTTCAATAAATGGAACTTGCCTGGGTAGTTGAATGTCATAGTGAGCTTAGAATAATCCATAGTGACAGGCCCCAAGGTGTTCATCCATAAAGAACCCAACCAAGTCATACTTACCTACTAGAAACACAATCAAATCAGAATTGAAGGTAGTACCCTGCTGGACCAATTCAAAGTTCCTCACCACTCCCGAAGTAGCTTCCAAAGTATTGTTTCCCAGGCTCACATATCCTACCTTAGTAGGGTGAATTGTGCATCCCAATCTCTTAGGAAACTTTTCATCAATGAAGTTGTGGGTGCTTCCACCATCCAATAAAATTTGAATTAGTCGCCTATCACTGTATCCAGTCACATAGATGGTCTGAGCGTCCTGTAACCCATTAAGAGCACACAAGGAAATCATATGAGTGTCACCTTCAGAGTTGAATCATCCTTCTTTAGGTGAATCATACTCAGATTTAGACAAGTCTTCCTCCACCAGTTCTTCCTCAAGGAATTCTAAATCTATAACAAACATTTGCTTGGAAAGGTTACATTTATAACCTGGAGTATACTTTTCATCACAAAAATAGCAAAGGCCTTTAGCTCTCCTAGGTTGCATCTCAGCAGGAGATATGGTTCTTATAGTTCTAGGAATGTTGGTAGTGTTTGATGCTAGTAAGGCTAATTTGGGCATAGGTGTTGGAATAAGGTAGCTAGGTTTATGTGGAGGTGGTACATAGGTTGGTTTCTTCATAGGCAAAGGAAAGCCAGTTGAGGAATAGTGTTTGTGAGCTTTGGCATTAGCTGCTAAGGTTGACTCAAACAATCTAGATAACCTATAAGTTTTAGAGAGTGTTTGAGGTTCATGCATATTCACAGGATTCACCAATTCTTCCTTTAAACCTCCTAGAAAGCAGGAAATAGCTTGACTAACAGATAGATCACATTAGGGGTATGCATTCGATTTATCGATTCGATTTTGACCCTCATCGATAATTACTTATCGATTATCGATTTGTACATATGCTTATCGTTATCGTTTCAATAAGGTTTCGATTTTTTCGATTTCGATTTATTGATTTTTGGGGCTTATCGATTCGGTTATCGATTACACCAATAAGAAAATTTGCGGAATTCTACGGAAAGTATATTGCTATAAACACGCCTAACTAATATGGACAAAAAGAAGCTAAAATAAGACGAACACCGTTTATAACATAAAACTTATGTCAACAAGAACATGCAACGAAACTAAAGTAAGGTATCAAATGTATTCCACTAACACTCCAACGGTATAAAAAAATAAAAATACATCATTACGGCTAATTCTATTTTCCATTAATTTGAACTTCATTCCCTTGAGATTTAAATATGATCATTCCTTAAATGTGGTAGATGAAATAATAGGGTTAGGGACTTAGGGTAAAGGAAAGGGTATTATAGAATAAGGGTAAAAAAAAATTTAGTATATCTTATCGATTTATCGATAAACCGATAACCGAAGAGGACAAAATCGAAATCGAAATCGATAACTCGATAAGAAAAATTTCGAAATCAAAATCGAAATCGATAAATCGATAAACTGATATCAATAAACCGATAATAAATAAGCGATTCGATTTATCGATAAACCGATTCGAATGCACACCCCTAGATCACATGAGCAAGTAATCGTGCAAAAGCAAGTTGGAATTCCCTCACAGATCCAATTTGCTTTAACTGTTTTAGTTCTAACATTGGATTTGCAAATTCTTCACTGAATGTTTCCACTAAAGCAACCAAATATTCCTCCCAATTAGGTGAAATTACCGAGTCTCTACATTTGTGATATGATTGGTACTAAACTAATGCCTCATCATCAAAATTCATTGCAACCAAGTCGACCTTTAGGTTATTAGGTGTATTATCAACAGTAAAGTATTGTTCACTCTATACAACTATGTTTTTAGATTTTTTCCATTGAATCGAGAAAATAACATATTATTTTCATGACCATTGAAATTAGTGCAGTAAGGGTTAGGACCTAAGGTACCTTGTCTCATTTGAGCTCCCTGATCTCTGTTATTGGAAGTTGGTGCATTCTCTCGAGGTTGTTGCAGTAACTGCACTCCATCAATGGAGCTTTTGAGTGCTGACCATCTGAATCATCTCTATGTGCCTGCGATCCATGTAATCCCTTAAATCCTGTGTTTTTTGATCAATTATAGCTCGCAAATCCACCTGTTGTGCTGCCAGGACTTCATTCAGCTCTTGTACATCAAATATTGGATTCTTACTGACAACATCTACTACTTTGCGAGGACCCATTGCTTACGCAAGCTCTAATACCAATTGATACCAAATTGGTATCAAGTCGAGCAATGGAACAGTGATTTAAAAATAAGAGAAGAAGAAAGAAGAGCATCAGAAGAAGAGAAATCAGATTTGTATTATGATAACTGCATAAGGTCTCTATTACAATCACCCTACTTATACTAATTGAAAATTAAAAGGAATTCAAAATAACAAGTGCATAAAATGTGACTCTCTTAACTAACTTTCCCGCCAAACTGAAATGTGAAAGAAGAGGTCTATATGCCGTTTGAATTGTCGAGCCAACTGCCTAATAAGCCATCCACGTTACTTGCAGTTGTTATTTGTGTATCAATTTATGTTAATTCTGTAAGTACGTAATTTTTGACTCATCACGTTTTTGAGTTATTTTTAGTGTTTAAAATATTTATTTAACTTAATTTTAATTTTTATGGAGTTTTAGTCAATTTTTTACTTCAAATTACAATTTAAAAATACAAAAAATATTTCATCTTTAGTTTAAGGTCAAGTAGTATATTTATATTTATAGTATTTTACCATGACTTTAGCCTATTTTCTCTACTTTTTACTTTATTATAAAATTTGAAAATACAAAAATAGTTTTAATTTTAATATTTAATTTTATTTTAGTAGTTTATTTTAATTAATTTAGAGTGATTTTTATATTTTTATAAATACATTATATTATTTTAGTCTTCTTAACACAAATTTAAACCCAACAAGAAATGGGCCCAACCCAATTTTCCTAAATCCAAGCCCAAATCTCCCCTACATCTTCTCATTCTTGAAGGGGAGGGACGGAAAAAGAAAAGAAAAAGGAAAAAAGGACATGAAAGACGGAAAAAAAGGAAAAAAAATGAAAAGCAAAGAACGCCCAGCGACGGAGGGTGGAGATCCCCTCCAGTGATAATTTGTCCATTATTGCTCAATACACTTACTGATTTGTGCCATGTGTCTACCCAATCAATTCATGACTAAGATTAAATAGGTCACTAAACAACTAAAAATAGTAATGCAATTTCATATAAATAAAATAACAAAAAGTTTAATGCTAACGGTGTCAGTCTAGTTTCACCTTACACTTTTCTCTCACTCAATACAACATGCAGGCCCCACCATGATGTCATAACTAGTAAAATGATCTCCATAAAATAAGTGTAAGAAAAGTAAAAAAAAATTAAAGTGGCAGGAATTCATCTTACCAGTTATTTAACCGCCAAAAAACAGTCCATCATCTCATTCCTTTTATAAAAGATTATGAATAAGAAATCAAAGATCTGCATTTATCTTTCTAACTAATTATATATTGTAGATTTATAAGAATATTGCTTTCTATTCTTTTCCTAAGAAACCAAAAGCGCCATTGTTATTAAGATCAACTTCGTAGCAGTTGAAGAATTTTTGAAAGACAAGGTTCTACTCTTTTTTTTTACTAGACTTATTTAGTCTTATTAAATTTGATTAGTTAAGGTACTGTACTTATTTTATATTCTTTGGAAGATGCATTACATCTGTTCTAGTATAATATTTTTTCCTTTACATATTAGAATTCAAATGCAACAAGTTTAAATAATTTTTTTAAATAAATTTATAACAAGTTTATATATTTCTAGTTAAACTATTCAAAACTTAATGATATTTCTATGTTTTGTATTCTTTTTCTTTTGAAGTATAATGGACAATTGTGGAGAAAGCAAGTGTGAAGCTACTGCCGAAGAAGTTTTAAAAATAATTTTCAAGGGTCAATAGATCGTGAGCCTGCACTTGGTCTTGAGTTTGACGATGATGAGAGTGCATTTAATTATTACAATGAGTATGCAAGAAGGATTGGATTTAGTGTTCGCAAAGAGTACGTGAACATAAATAAGAAATTGGGTTATGTAACATCACAAAAGCTTACATGTTTCAAGGAGGGTTTCCGTGGAGATGATAAACGAAAATATCAAGCTAAAAATCCACAAAAAGAGACTAGAACAAGATGTCAAGCTCATATTGTTGTTACTCGCGAATCTGTTAGAAAGTACCATATTACTAAGGTTGAGTTAGAACATAACCATCCTCTCGTTTCATCGACAATGATTCACATGTTGCCATCACACAGAAATTTGAACGACGTACAAACTCATGAAATCGATTTGGCGGAGGATGCTGGATTATTTTCTAAAGGAACTTTTGATTTTATGAGTCTTCAAGCTGGTGGCCGAGCAAATTTGGGCTATACTAAGTTAAATCATAAGAACTACCTTCGAACCAAAAGGCAAAAAGCTATGGGACAAGGAGAAGCAGGCAAATTACTTGTTCAAATTGCCTAATAATTTTTTATTTAGTCTTTGGAATGTGATTTTCTCATATTAAAAATAGCACATACATACTTATTTTTGGTATTTTCTTCCGGGAGTACTATTAGAATATTTTGAGAAAAAAAGAGTTGAAGATCCATCTTTCTTTTTTGCGGTACAGTTGGATGTTAATGATATGATCACAAACATATTTTGGGCAGATTCTAAGATGATAATAGATTATGAGATTTTTGGAGATGTGCTTTCATTTGATAGTACGTACCAGACAAATAAAGAGCATAGACCTTTGGATAGTTTCGTTGGATTTAATAACCATAGAAAAATGATTATTTTTGGAGGTGCACTAATGTATGATGAGATTTCAGAATCTTTTCAGTGGTTGTTCGAAACATTTCTTAGAGCAATGTCTGGAAAAACACAAAAAACTCTTTTTACAGATCAACATGCTGCTATGAGTAAGGCCATCTCATTCGCCATGCCTGTAGTTCATCATAGGTTGTGTGTTTGGCACATGGAACAAAATGCTGCAAAACACCTCAATCAAGTTTAGAAAAGTACGCTTCTTTCCGTGGTGATTTTAGAAAATGCATTTACGAGTATAAGGATGAAGGAGAATTTATAAATGCTTGGACTGCTATGCTTGATGAATATAATCTTCATGAAAATGAATGGTTTCAAGGAATATATGCTTTGAGAGAAAAATTATTTGCAACATATAGAAAGCAAACCTTTTCCGGTGGCATGAATAGCACACAATTAAGTGAGAGTTTGAATAGTGAATTAAAGGATTATTTGCAGTCTGATTATAATTTGGTACAGTTTTTTAAACATTATGATAGAGCAATTGAGGACAAAAGATATAATGAGCTGCAAGATATATGTGATGCATCACAACGGTTGCCAGTATTAAAAGCAAAGGTGCTAATTTTGTTTCATGCTAGAGAGGTATATACACCAAATATGTTTTCGAAGTTTCAAGATGAATATATGAAGTCTTTAATAATTAAAGAGAATGGATGTGAGGAAAATAACTTTCCCATCATGTATAAGGTTAGCAAGTATGGGCACACTCGAGAGCATATTGTCAAGGTGACAGAGGCAGATCATATATCTTGTACTTGAATGAAGTATGAGTCTATGGGTATACTTTGTTGTCATATAATAAGAATTCTTGATGTGATAAGAGAAGTGGATAAAATTCTATATGAGTATATTTTGAAAAGATGGACAAAAACTGCAAAAGCCGTAAATATTAAAGAAATTGATGGGCAAGATATAGAGATCAAGGATTCAAAGCTAATCGTTGTAAATCGTTATAGAATCATTTGTCCTATATTTGTTAGAATGACAGCTAAAGCATCTGAAACAGATGAAGGCTATAAGCTAGCGGCAACATGTGCAAATGAGTTAAGTGCAAGATTGAAACAAATTATGGAGGTGACATCTCCATCTCTCCATACTACTGGTTTAAGGAGAGATTTACCAGAAGAAAATAATGACAGAGATCTCCTCTCACGAGCCAAAAGTTTTAAAAAGAAAGATAACACAAAACATCTGAAAAAGAGGATCAAAACTTCTCTTGAAGCGAACTCAAAGAGTAAGAAAGCTCGAGGAAAGAAGTCAGATTCTATTAATCAAGATGGATCTACAGTTAATGATAGAACTAAAATTGATTAACGAAATTGTATCAACCAGGTATATTATATTTTATTTCAGTTCATAATTCGAATATTTGATATTTACCAACTATTATAATGTTACACAATTATAATATTTCTTATATTTATTCGTAGGATTCAACAAGAGATGAAAACTTTTTTTACAATTCTAATTTAAGTGCCTCTCAAAGTATGGCCTGTGCCAACTTATCCCAGCACTCCAAGTTTTCAAGGAGGGTTTCCGTGGAGATGATAAACGAAAATATCAAGCCAAAAATTTACGAAAAGAGACTAGAACAGGATGTCAAGCTCATATTGTTGTTACTCGCCAATCTGTTGGAAAGTACCATATTATTAAGGTTGAGTTAGAACATAACCATCCTCTCGTTCCACCGACAATGATTCACATGTTGCCATCTCACATAAATTTAAACGACGTACAAACTCATGAAATCGATTTGGCGGAGGATGCTGGATTATTTTTTAAATGAACTTTTGATTTTATGAGTCTTCAAGCTGGTGGCCAAGCAAATTTGGGCTATACTAAGTTAGATCATAAGAACTACCTTCGAACCAAAAGGCAAAAAGCTATGGGACAAGGAGAAGCAGGTAAATTACTTGATCAAATTGCCTAATAATTTTTTATTTAGTCTTTGGAATGTGATTTTCTCATATTAAAAATAGCACATACATACTTGTTTTTGGTATTTTCTTCCAGGAGTACTATTAGAATATTTTGAGAAAAAAAGAGTTGAAGATCCATCTTTCTTTTTTGCGGTACAGTTGGATGTTAATGATATGATCACGAACATATTTTGGGCAGATTCTAAGTTGATAACAGATTATGAGATTTTTGGAGATGTGATTTCATTTGATACTACGTACCAGACAAATAAAGAGCATAGACCTTTGGATAGTTTCGTTGGATTTAATAACCATAGAAAAATTATTATTTTTGGAGGTGCACTGATGTATGATGAGATTTCAGAATTTTTCAGTGGTTGTTCGAAACATTTCTTAGAGCAATGTCTGGAAAAACACCAAAAACTCTTTTTACAGATCAACATGCTGCTATGAGTAAGGCCATCTCATTCGCCATGCCTGTAGTTCATCATAGGTTGTGTGTTTGGCACATGGAACAAAATGCTGCAAAACACCTCAATCAAGTTTAGAAAAGGTACGCTTCTTTCCGTGGTGATTTTAGAAAATGCATTTACGAGTATAAGGATGAAGGAGAATTTATAAATGCTTGGACTGCTATGCTTGATGAATATAATCTTCATGAAAATGAATGGTTGCAAGGAATATATGCTTTGAGAGAAAAATTATTTGCAACATATAGAAAGCAAACCTTTTCCGGTGGCATGAGTAGCACACAATTAAATGAGAGTTTGAATAGTGAATTAAAGAATTATTTGCAGTCTGATTATAATTTGGTACAGTTTTTTAAGCATTATAATAGAGCAATTGAGGACAAAAGATATAATGAGCTGCAAGATACATGTGATGCATCACAACGGTTGCCAGTATTAAAAGCAAAGGTGCCAATTTTGTTTCATGCTAGAGAGGTATATACACCAAATATTTTTTCGAAGTTTCAAGATGAATATATGAAATCTTTAATAATTAAAGAGAATGGATGTGAGGAAAATAACTTTCCCATCATGTATAAGGTTAGCAAGTATGGGCACACTCGAGAGCATATTGTCATGGTGACAGAGGCAGATCATATATCTTGTACTTGCATGAAGTTTGAGTCTATGGGTAAAATTTGTTGCCATACAATAAAAATTCTTGATGTGATAAGAGGAGTGAATAAAATTCCAGATGAGTATATTTTGAAAAGATGGACAAAAACTGCAAAAACCGTAAATATTAAAGAAATTGATGGGCAAGATATACAGATCAAAGATTCACGTTGTGAATCATTATAGAATCCTTTGTCCTATATTTGTTAGAATGACAGCTAAAGCTTCTGAAACAGATGAAGGCTATAAGCTAGCAGCAACATGTGTAAATGAGTTAAGTGCAAGATTGAAACAAATTATGGAGGTGACAGCTCCATCTCTCCATACTACTAGTTCAACGAGAGATTTGCCAGAAGAAAATAATGACAGAGATCTCCTCTCACGAGCCAAAAGTTTTAAAAAGAAAGATAACACAAAACGTTTGAAAAAGAGGATCAAAACTTCTCTTGAAGCGAACTCAAAGAGTAAGAAAGCTCGAGGAAAGAAGTCAGATTCTATTAATCAAGATGGATCTACAGTTAATGATAGAACTAAAATTGATTAACGAAATTGTATCAACCAGGTATATCATATTTTATTTCAGTTCATAATTCGAATATTTGATATTGACCAACTGTTATAATGTTACACAATTATAATATTTCTTATATTTATTCGTAGGATTCAACAAGAGATGAGAACTTTTTTTACAATTCTAATTTAAATGCCTCTCAAAGTATGGCCTGTGCCAACTTATCCCAGCATTCCGAGTTTTCACTTTCGACGGCATCTTATAGCTTTACTCAAATGCTAACGGTAATATTAACACACTTTTTTTTTGGTAATTTTTTTTATCAAAGATATATATATATATAATTGACTTAGTTTATATTATTGGTGTTGGAACTTTCTTATTTTGATGCTCTTGCACATACACAAAATTCTTGTTCTCTTCCTCATGATCATGTTTATATTAAAAGAAGCTTTTATATTTATTTTTAACACAGTATTATTTTATTGACGTATATAATTTATCATTATTTGGCAGGCAAGCTTTTTCGAGAGTCAAGGGGCACAAGAGTTTCGTGATAATAATTTACTGTGATCTATGTTAATTTTATTTCTAATTGATTTTTATTATTTTATTTAAGAAACTGGACATATTATTTAAGTACTTCCATAGCTTCTTTGGACTTTAGAAGTAATTGGATAATTATAAAAGGTTGTTTATTGCATTTTAACAACTTCAGTTAAATCTATTATTCAAATGCTTTTGTGTCAACATGAAAGAGATAATTTTTTATTGTGTTATTTGTCAAGTCTCTTTTAAGAAGAATAAAATAAATAGAAAAGGCCAATTCCAAAAGTTAAGAAATCACTTGTAGCAGTTAAAATGGATTCGGAAACATCATTTTACTAGTTATGACATCAGTGGGGCCTCATGTTGTGTTGAGTGAGAGAAAAGTGCGGTGAAACTAGACTAACACCGATAGCATTAAACTTTTTGTTATTTTATTTATATAAAATTGCATTACCATTTTTAGTTGTATAGTGACCTATTTAATCGCAGCCTTAAAAAATCAAGAAGTGTATTGAACAATAATGGATAAATTATCAATAGAGGGGATCTCCACCCAGCGAAGGGAACCCCCCTTCACCTTCTGATCGCCGCCGGACAACCACACTCCTTCCTCTCCATCGCCTAAGCTTCAGCCCAACGACCCCAACAACAACAACAACAACCCAGTATAATCCTACAAGTGGGGTCTGGAGAGGGTAATATGTACGCAGACTTTACCCCTACCCCGAAGGTTAGAGAGGCTGTTTCCGGGAGACCTCGGCTCAAAAACAAAAAAAAAAAAAAATCAGCACCCACCCTAGCTCCCAACGACATCATCCGCCCCTCCCTTCCCTGAAGACGAAGCTTTGATCTCTCTTTCTCTACTCGAAGAACGGCATCAAGCAGAAATTTTTGAAGAAAAAATTGGTTGAAATTTTCGATATTCTTTCTTCTGTTTTTTTTTTCCGCTTAAAACTCCACACAAAAAAATCAGTTCTATTTAGTTTCAATTGTTCCTTCAAAAACTCAGAAAATACAAGAAAACATTCCATTTTTTTCTGGATTTTTGCTCGAAATGGAGTAAAGCCGAGGGGGTGTCAAATTTTGGAGTCGCCGTTCGTGTTTCCGGTCGTGGCTCATTGTTTTTGTTTAAAGATCCTGTTGAATTCCTCCATTCCGGATTCGCTCGATTTCGCTCGACTCAGTGCTGTTAATCGCTGAAATTTCCTTATCGGAGAGCTAATCTCAGGTCATATTAATCTCCCCTGCTTTAGTTTTTTTTGTGTTGATTTGAGTATTGAAGCTTTCTTTAATTCACACTTGTTTTTCATATCGTGTGCTATCATGGTTAGTGCTTTTATGTTTCCAGTGGTTGGCTTCACTTAGTCGTCTTAAATTGATTTAATTATATCATCCTTGTGCCCTACTGAGTTAGACTAATGAATGTTGTGATAGGAAGTTCATTGAGCTCAATTTGCTATTTTGTCTCATGCTATCATTTTATTAGTGTCTTCTATTTGCTAGCACGTAATATTACATGTATTTCTCTTCTTGAACGCCTATTCTGGATATTTTATCATTTGAGATTGGTTTTGCCGGGTTTGAAATTTGTTTGAATGATTATGGGGTCGTGGGGAGTGGCAGAAAGGCAGAAGCCCATTAGCAATTAATTTGTTCCATGTTTTAGGTATCGGGCTCGGCCTAATAAAAATGAAAAGTTAAAAACAAAATATGAGCATGAATTGAATTGTTCTTTTATTTAGTTCTTTTTATTTACTTTATGATGATATTATTCGTTAAGAGCATGTTTAGGCCGACAATATCTGGGTAGGCAATTTTAGGACGTTTAATTAGTTTTGAGGCGAGAGGTCGTTCCTTTAGTTAAATTTATCCGGGAATGCCCCGAAGGACTTGTTGATATTTTATTCCGGGGAATGCCCCGTGGTATTCTGTAATAGGAGGCCAAAGTAGAATTTGTAGTATTCTATTCTTATTTTTATTTTTTTATTAGGTGGGAACGATCTCGGGCCTCTTTTGTGTTTATTTTCCTATTTCTGTGCTTTCAGCTCAATTTGAATATCTCAAAAGCTGACTAGATCATGTACGCAACCGTGATTTTCAAGGGACTCGGGGAATGCCTAATACCTTCTCCCCAAGTCAAATGAATTCCCTTACCTAGAATCTCGGGTGCAAACTAGTTTAAGAGTCAAATGTGTTTTGAAGGGAAATTGTTATTTTAAAATGGTGACCTGGCACACCTAAACCAAATGTCAGGTGGCGAATCTGAAAAATCCTTCGAAACGCAATCTTTGTCACTTTCAAAATTCAAAACTCTTTTGAGCTTTAAAAATCACTTTTTATATTTTAAAGCGGTTAGTGAGATTAAAAAAAGGGTGTGACTGCTTTGACGACTCTGTTGGGGACCCCATTTTGCAAAACAGTCGAGGTGGCCAAAAGCGGCTAGACCTGCAAATTCAACAAGGGTGGACCTTAAAATTAGGAGCAAGCTGATTGTGGATTCAAGACTCTCTAGACACGGTTCAACAAGCCACTTTGCAAAATGGCCGATTGTCGCGCCCCCTTTTTCCCTCTTATGCAATCGGGAGATCAGGTTATGACATTTTTGGGTGTAGGACAACTCGTTCCTTTTGGGAACTGGGTTTTGCATTTGAAGAGTCGCCACCTAATGATTTAAGGTGCATTATGACACCTACAAGGGTTCACTTCTAAGTTTGTTTGATAACCAGAGATAGGGTAAGAGCTTGAAATTATCCCAAGGGGAAGGTGTTAGGCACCCCTCAGGATCCACTAGTGTGGTTCCCGGCCAGACAGTTCTGTGAATTTGTGCAATTTAGCAAATAGTCAAGTATATACTCAAATAGTAGGGGATTTAAATTTAAACACAAAAGAGTTCGAAAGAACAATTAAAGAAGAGTTTTAAAAAGAAATTTGCAAACAAAAGAGGAAGGGGGTCCTAGGTTTATATTTAATATAGATCACATCAATGCGATATCCGGTATAACACTCCTCAAAAGAGGGAATACACGTGGTATTAGCGCACTGGTCATCATATTCATATCTACCCTTCCCACCCCGTCAAGGTATTAAAGCGCGGATTGGTCTCGATCTCTATTGCATGCTATTACCCGTCCCATTCTTATCAGTCCCGGAGGAACTTAGGACTACTATTCCTAAAGGGGGGATATTAGGCTAACTTGGATTTCAAAAGGTAAAAATCTAAGGCGACATACAAAACACATAATACTGCACGTTAGGGGAAGCATGTAAACAAATAAAAGGCTCATGTATACCTCCTCAAACAAACACATAAATAGCATGGCTTGAACATACATTTAGGGTTTGAAATTTAAAATACTAAGGCAAAAGGGGAGTTCCAATTGTTGAGGCAGACCAATTTATTACATAACTCAGATAAGAAGTCTGAATCAGGTCTGCCTGCTGGTTGTAGTAAATACTACTTGTGAGCACGTGATTTTTGTTTCGCACGACAATCGCTCCAAAAGAAATAAAAAATAATAATAATTGGCCCCGCTGTACAAATTTTGGATTTTTACATTGCACTTTGTTGGTTATTTGCGATTTTTGCCCATTTTTACTTTATTAAAACAAAATACAAAAACAAATGTACGTGTCATGCATAATCTGAACCGTAACATGGTTGTTAAATAGAAAAGCATAAACATGCATCTTTGTCCGTGATTTTGTTTTGTTTGATTTTACCTGTCTTGAAATATCTTAGTGTGTGTGCAAATAATTGTGTTGAGTGTGTATTTAATTTTTAATTTGATTTTTGCTTAGTTTTTGTTTTTAAAAAAAAAAAAAAAAGAAGAAGAAGAAAAAAAGATCAGCAATTATTCCGGATTGGGCCAATTTTAATAAATTGGCCCAAACAAACAACGTTCAAACCAGGCCTGCCTGGTCCAGTCCAGCTGATGCCCAGAGAGTCCAAACGACGTCGTATTGACACAGGTTGATCTGGGCCGTTGATCTCAGATTGATCAACGGCCAAGATCACATTTCCCATACCCAAACAGAACCCGACCCGTTTCCACCCGGACCAACCCAAACCCTTTACCCTCGAAACGACACCGTTCCACTTAAGCCATCAGATCCAGACCGTAGATCTAGATTGACTAACGGTTGAGATCCGCGTACCCACTAACTATATAAGCCCATAATCTTACCCTGCCCCCCTATCCGAACCCCAGCCTCGTCGTCTTCACCAGAACCCCCAAACCCTAGAGCCGCCCCTGTACTCTTCACCATGAAAACCGGCAGCACGGACGCCGGTGACCTCCACCTGAACACCATAGAACCCTCTCACCACCCTGAACATGGACCTGTTGACCGTTTAGGTCGAATCATCCTCTAGGTCCTCGAATCTTCATTTGAAGATTCGAGTCAAAACTCGATTTACACCAACCGACCCCAGCTGCACACCAGACACTCCCCAGACCCTCCTCGTGACCAAACCATACTTGGTTTGGTCCGAATCTGATCAGGGAAGCATGAATCCCAGATCTGAGTTTTGGAACTTTGTAGTTCTTCGTCACTGGTTCTACCGAAGAGATTAAGGTCTAATGGACTTTAATCAAAGTGTTTCTCATCTGAGAAACACTTCGATTAAAGTCCGTTCAGCCTTAAGAAAGGTCTGTTCGAATCCAAGTCAAGACTTTTGATTTTTCGAGTTTAAAGGTGAGTCTGCTTTTTTTTCTTTACTTGTTTTAGTCCGTGTGATTTGTTTTTAAAAGCTGTTCATGATTATTGAAATCTGTTGTCCTTGACTTTCATCAACTGTGCCTTGACCACTTTGCCTGAACTTCTGTTGTTTGATTAAGCCCTTCCATTTGTTCTGATAATGTGTGTGTAAGTGTTGTGCAAGTAGCTGATTTTCAAATTTGGACTGACTAGTTGACTCCTCGAGTGCAATTCTGTTTAGTCAGTATAATTCGAATCATGCATCGATACTGTTTAAATGTCTGATTTTTGGCTACGATTGTGTATGTTAATGCTAATATAGTCGAGTCGACATGTGTCGTCAATTAGTTTCAACTGCCTGAACAAAATAAATCGATTTGCTTCTGTTGAACATTTGCCTGAATCAATTAGGAACCAAGTTCAGTTACATATAGTTGTTAATATGATTTCAGAAACCTAAGGCTTGATCTGTAATTGAAATCTGAGTTGATGGCATGTGCACTTGTGCACAGCATGTGCATGGTGCACAGCCTGTTTCCTGCATAAAAGGGTTTTTGAGTTAAAAATGGTTTGACAGCATATACTGTCAGATATATTCTACTGCCCATACCTTGCTTTAGTTTAAAAGTATTAAACCTTTTAAAAGTTAAGTCTGCCAGGGAATGTTGATGGGGGTTAATACTTAAATAACTAATTGGAATCTGAAAATGTGAAGGCACATGGGAGGGTACTGTGATATTCTAAAACAGGCTGTTAAAAGGGGTAGTGTTAAGGCTTATAAAGGGGGACAGACATCTGAAAAAAAAAAAAAAAGGGGGACAGAGGATTGGAGAGGATAAAAATACACACACTGTGAGGGATTTTTAAAAAAAAAAAGAAAGTTGAAATACATACAGATATATATACATACAGACAGAGCATATAGGGAGAGACACTGAGAGGGAACATCTGAGAGTTCAATTTCTGAAAACAGGAACTGGAAAAGATTTCTTTTAGTAACTTCAGTATAATTTCAAAACTGAAGATTGGTTTTAGATTTTGGAAAGAAAGGAGATAGAGGGTGGATATACAGAAAGCAGAAACTGTCTTTTCTTCCTGCTGTTTGTTCGATTCCCAGTCTGTTTACCCTGTTTCAAATAAGTGCTGATTTCCTCTCAAGTATCAGTTAGGATTTTGTTGTTTGGTTCTTATTGGTTTGCTCTCTTTTGGAATTGGACCACTTGAATTCTGAGCCCACTCCTCTGCTTTTGCTGTCATTTTGTTGCCTCTTCCCATTGGCCATAACTGCATCTTGCTTTGGGATTTTTGTTACCTGCTGTTACTGCTGCTGCACTTGTTGTCATTGTTACTCTGCTGATTGCCCTCTTCTTCAATTGTCAAATATTTTCAGGTACACAACCTCTGAACCATGTATTGTTGAAGGTTTGAAGTTGAAGCAGAAATAAAGAAATGAACATCTGTTTATGTTATAACATTGGTGTTGAAAATAGGTTGAATGTTAGTTGGGCCTATATTTGTTTAATTGCAAACTGCAAACATTCTGTATAAACTAACATACATTCTGTTTGAGATGAACTATTAGATAGCATTGTTCAATAATAATGACAGTATGACATAGACAGTATGTTTGATTTAGTATACATTCAGTTCAGTATAACACTCTGTTTGACTTAGTTATGACTGTATAACATAGAGTCATTGGCAAGCACTTGTATGTATTTTGCCTAGACCACTGAATTGACAAATCGGTGGTACTAGGTCTGGGATAAATGTATCCCAAACAAACTCTCATGCAGTCACGTTAAGAGTCTGGCTATGAATGCCAGCTCTCCTGTCAGATTATTTGTTCCAATATAGGTTCGATATCGGGTCTCGGTATAGATTCCTTGTTTCGAAATAATGTGATGATTGTTGAGGAAAACTAATAGTCATTTTGAGTTCAATTAGTAGTAATTTTCCTAATAAACAGCCAATTTCGTTTATCAATTTCAAATAGGTTAGAGTTTAAAATAAAACTTGGAGGTCGTTAAATATAACTCAGTATATGTTGTTAGTTTGCTTGCAATCTCACTTAGCAAATTAATAAGCGTATTCACTCGATGAAGACAAAGCATGAGGTAACTCTCACCTCATAAACAATCAATCAGGTAATCAAACAAATTTAGGTTCGGCAAACATAATAAAGATTCAGTCTGTATTTGTTCAAACAAGCAAAGTTCGGTATCATCTTTCTTTTTAAAGACAAACGTAGTAGAAATGTAGTCACTGTAGGATACCCTTCTAAAATAATGAGACGAGCCTCGCCAAATAAAATGCAAATTGCGGGGCCCTCAATAATTGATCATGATAAATACTTAGAATTGGGGACGGATTGTTTAGTGAATTCCACTGCCTTCCCCAAAGATAATAACGCGTTAGACTCTTTAGGCGCGACTTAATTAAATTACATTCTTAAATTCGGGTGCGCATTTATGTGACCCAAATTCAAATCTCAACGGAGTCGAAATGTGTTAACAACTACGGGTGCATTGATTGTGACGTGGTTCGAGATGCATTTTCACGACGTTGCAATTCTATAAAAATAAATGATAATAATAAAAGCGGTTTAAACTTAATAAAAGCACGTAAGTCATAACATGTATTTAAATCAGATATTTAGCCATTATAACAATTTAAGCGACCGTGCTAGAACCACGGGATTCGAGGGTGCCTAACACCTTCCCTCGGGTCAACAGAATTCCTTACTTAGAATTTCTGGTTCGCAGACTTCATTTGGAAAAGTCGAAAATTTCCTCGATTTGGGATTCAAGATAAACCGGTGACTTGGGACACCAAAAGCCAAACCTTTCCCAAGTGGCGACTCTGAATTAAATAAATAATCTCATTTCGAATATTGTCACTTAAATTGGAAAAACTCCACCCGCGCATCTTACCCTTCGGGGCCGGGCGCGCAAAAAGGAGGTGTAACAGCTCTGGCGACTCCGCTGGGGATTTAACCCAGAACCACTGGTTCAGGGTTCAAGAATTCGAGCTTAGAATAATTGTTATATTTGGCTTTATTATCTGATCTTTATTACATGTTTTTGCATAACGTGCTAAATGTTGTCTTTTACCGCTTTGATATTATCTGAACTGTATATAAACTGTGCCGAAACCCTTCTCTTCTTACCTCCGGGGAGAAGCTCGCTGGTCGAGACTCCCTATTCTGTTAGTGTCAATACCTGAAATAAGAAAGAGGTCGGACAAGTTACAAAGCCGGACGATCTCGCGGGTCCCCGGTACGTAGCCCCCTCCTCGACTCGAGTTGTCCGCTCGGGTACACAGTCTAGAACAAATACCCAGGTTACGAACCTAGAATAACTTGACTTCATGCCGGATCCCTAGTAGGAACGCTTATTTGCATCATGTTGCATTTGACTTAGGGGACTCAACACAGGGGTTGGGTCCGTCTAGGACATGCAACCTGAAATGAAAAGACCATCATGCTGCATTCCTATCTGTGTTGTGCATTTATTTGCTTCGGTTCCGCATGTCGACCGGTTCCTAAAAAAGAGGGGGAAAATAGCAGCGTAGGGGAGATAATTACTTATTTTGGAAAATAAAACCAATGTCCAAGTAGTGTCAAAACCTCGCCGGAATTTTTCTAAAAAAAATTGTCTTTTTTATTGAGAGTTAAAAAAAAAAATATAAAATTTTTCTTTTATCACTTTCAAAATCAAAAAAAAGAGAAGGTATTTATTTTAAAAGTAAAAAAAAAAACGGAAAATTCATAATTCAAAAAATGTGTTGTTTCTTTCGTAGTACCCCTTTTATGAATTCAGACTAATAGTCCAAATTTTTCCTAAAAAAATAAAATAATTAGTAATGTATATTTTCTTTAATCTTTATCTCTTTTCAAAAAAAAATAATAAAAATACGTATTCTTGATTTTTAGGTTTATTTGATTTTCTCTATTCACGATAGCCCGAACTACGCCGGTTTGATTCTCACCGGATGTGAGATACGTAGGCAACCCTCGTCGGGTTCAACCCCATTTTGCTAAAATAGCCAAAATCAATAAATGAATAAAAAAAATGTGTGTCAATTTTTTAAAGAGTCATAAATAAGTCAGGTGACGTTGTTTTGTCATAAATAACCGAATGTTCCCAAAAGGGACGCCGGAAGGCTGACTTTGCATAAACAGCCACCTTTGGGTCTTGTTTAGCATTTTTATCTAATAGACCCACACAGCCTTAAAATCTTCGTCCCCAAAGTGTTTAAGGGCCGTGTTCAAAACTTGATCTCCTCTGTAAAAATATTTTTGAGTCAGTCATTTTTGTTAAAATCACTTTAATAAATGTGCAGGATGAGCACGATGCAAAATGAACATTTTTCAATAATGACCAAAATCCCTGTCAAGTTACGGCTATGGTGGAATGATCTAGGTGTTGAAGGACAAAATGAGGTTAAGAAATATCTGAAAGGTCTTGTGGGTCTGTTGGAAATCCAACCTCGGGGAGATATCATAAGGGCTTTGATCACCTACTGGGACCCGGCGCACAATGTTTTCCATTTCTCTGATTTTGAACTCACCCCGACTTTGGAAGAAATGGCCGGATACATCGGGAATACCGAACTTCCTTTGAAGGAAAAATACTTGGTCGCCCCAAGAGTCGTCACGGTACATCGGTTCCTAGATTCATTGAAGATACCTAGAACAGTCCACAACCCGGATTTGGCAGCCGGATTTTGTACTCCATGCTTCATATATGATAGGTACGGTCATGAGGGGGATTCAATAATCCAATCAACAAACTGTGTAGCAAAGGAGTTCGTCAGAAGTGGGACGAGCACAGACGGGTAGCTTTCATGATGATGTTCCTGGGCCTTCTGGTATTTCCAAGGAAAGACGGAAACATTGATTTGAAGATATCCGGGGTCGTCAGCACTTTACTCACGCAAAGTGACAGTACTCTCGCGCCTATGGTGGTATCTGACATCTTTCGAGCTCTTACAGCTTGTAAAGCTGGGGGAAATTTCTTCGAAGGTTGTAACTTGCTCCTACAGATATGGATGACCGAGCACCTCTGCCATCATTCCGAGATTTTGAGCCATGGTTCCCCGGAAAAGACCTGCATAGAAGAATCTTACACGAGAACCAAAGAGATCAGTTTGCCCAAAGGAGTCCTGGCATGGACCTCGTTCTTTCAAGCTCTTACTGCCAGCCAAATACAATGGACGTTGGGATGGTTGCCTGTTGATGAGATCCTGTATATGTCTGCAGCTAAAACTCATTTCTTACTAATGGGGCTTAAGAGCATTCAACCTTACGCACCCTGCCGAGTTTTGAGACAGTTCGGAAGATGCCAAACAGTACCTCATGAGGAAGATCTTAGCACTCAAGCAATTGAGATAAGTCCTAACGGACAATTCCCAGAAGCAAAGATTCGCCAAATCTGGAGTGAGTGTCAATATTTGAAATCAGATACTTGCGTGCGGGATCGAGCCAAAGGAGAGACGGCGCCAGGTTACCTTGCATGGTATAGAAGGGAATTCGAGCATGAAAGGCCGGCTAAGAGACCCCACATCCGGAATTTTACCGAATCATCACAAAGGCAGTGGGATTGGTTAGCAAAGGAAAGAGGCTATTGCGCCGAAATCAGCAGGTTAAAGCAACAAGTGGAAAGCTTGAAATATGAACACAACATGCAAGTTGCTACCGATCTAGGAGAGCGGAACAGGTTAATTCAAGAAAATGAAATGCTCAGAGCCCAGATCAAACAGATAAGGGTGGATGCGGATAAACAACCAAGGCGTCGATCAGACGAGCAGCTGATAAAAAGGCTAAAAGTTGAAATCAGGGAATGGCAAGATGGTTTGGAGAAATCTGAAAACATCATAGCAGAGCTCAGGGCACAGTGGGATACAAGAGCAGATAAGCATCGTCGATACCTGAATCAATTGGAAGGCGACTACGAGAAAACTATTGCTAAAATGAAGAGAGAGATGGCTACACTTGAGATCAAAGCAGCTAATCAGGCCAAGGATTTCCAAATTGAGAGCAGATACTGGTATGACTCAATAGCCCAGATGAAGTTGGAAGTACGGCGACTGAAGCATCAGCATGAACAGGATGTTCAAGTCTTCAAGATATGTAGCGATCAGATAAAACGCCTACTCATAGAGAAGAAGCAAACCAGAGATAGGATCAAGGCCATTGCCCATGCCATCACCAGACGATGTCTACGATGTGAGAACATGTCCAGCGTTACCGTCCTCTCAGCAGTAATGGGTTATGTCAAGCAGACTATGCACGAGCTGGAGCAACTTGAGAGGGATCTCACGCCTAGGACCGCGGCGAGGCCGAACGATGCCCCGCGGACACCAATTTTCAAAACCATAATGCATTCATAGGTCAAATCTGTATCTTAGCATCTTCTGCTTGTTTTTCCCATCCGGGTGATTTTTAGTCTATTTGTGAATCTAGGTCTATTTTCAAAGTTCGTTTTTCTTTTGCAAATGTAGTTTGTAATAGAACATTTTCAACAATAAAGAGGTAGTTTCTTTTACGATCATTTGGGTTTTTCGAACTACGTAATGATCTGATTCACGTAGGCATCGTGATACGTAGGCAATCCTCATCGGATCCGGTCGCATTTCTTTTACTGCAAAAAAAATAAAAAAAAAATAAAAGAAAAACAAAAAAAAAGAGAAAAACTAATAAGAGGAAAATACCGGAACGACGCACGCTCTCTTAGCAAACATATAGTAATCCACTTAACTGTATAGGTGCATCATGCCCAACGTGAGATTAACTATCTGTTATTTGCTACAAATTAACCGTGCGTTTGTCGTTGAGTATTTCCAGGGTTTTGAAAGACGGTTGGTTTGGTGAAAGTCTGGCCTCGCATTCATACTTCACGAGGTCAAGGAGAAGTGTTCAACTACCTATTGTTAGGACCAGAAGCAGTACTCACACTTACTTTACCAGGTCAAAAGGAAGTGTGGAAATGTCTTCAGAAATTCCATTGCAAACGATCCCTGTTTCCGAGGAAAGCTCGATCTCAGCCGTCCTCACACCTGAATCCGCAACTGCGGAGGAAAATAGAATCCTACGGCTCCGCATGTTGGAAATGCTGGACGACTGGAACAATGGGAAAGAGCCGCCAAGTGTCGTCCCCGGATTCCCTGAATTATTCTCCAGGTCAAGCGGGACTTCTAATGTCCCCATAAATTATCCTGCTACCCCATTCGGGTACCCAGCCACCTCGGCCTTCTCTGCTGGATCGCCTTCTGAGCCTCATCCCCGAATGTCGGCCACTGATGCAAGCATGAACATCTTTACTGCATCGCCTTGCCCGGTTACAGCACAGCCTACCACGTACAAGCCAAGCTTTGACTCATCCTCTTTTACATTCCAAGCACCATCGTTCTCAATGGAACCAACTAGGTTCGCTACCAGTACTAATCCTCTACCGCCTCAGTGCGAGCTTGCACCTGGGCAGGATCAGAACCCCAGAATTGCAGAACAAAATGAGATTTCCAAGAGAATGAGAAGCCTTGAACAAAGTTTGAAGAATATGCAAGGATTGAGCGGACAAAAGAGCGTCTCTTACGCCGACCTGTGCATGTTCCCTCACGTGCACCTGCCAACGGGTTTCAAGACCCCCAAGTTCGAGAAATACGATGGGCACGGTGACCCCATTGCGCATCTTAAGAAATACTGCAACCAATTGCGGGGAGCCGGCGGAAAAGAAGAACTGCTAATGGCATATTTTGGGGAAAGTCTAGTAGGGATAGCTTCAGAATGGTATATGGATCAGGAAATGTCCCGATGGCATATATGGGATGATCTCGCCAGAGATTTTGTAAAACAATTCCAGTATAACATCGACATTGCGCCAGACCGAAACTCTCTGTCGAATTTGAAGAAGAAACCTTCGGAAAGCTTCAGAGAATATGCTATTAAGTGGCGTGAACAGGCGTCGAGAGTGAAGCCTCCCATGGATGAAGTGGAAATGGTCACTACCTTTCTCCAGGCTCAAGAGTCTGACTATTTCCAAAACATGATGTCGGCCATGGGTAAGCCATTCGCGGAAGCGATCAAGATAGGAGAGATGGTAGAAAATGGGCTGAAAACAGGTAGGATTCTGAGTCAAGCAGCCATAAGGGCGACCTCCCAGGCCGTCCAAAGCGGGTCCGGAGGAACGACAAGGGGGAAGAAGAAGGAAGAAACGACTATGGCAGCCTCTGAAGCAAGGGAGTATCGTCATCCCAGGCCCCATTTTCCGGAAAGAGCCCCACAACACTACTACCCCCACTCAAATTTGGCATATGCTCATCAACCTTATATGGTCATGAATGCCCAACCTTATAACCATCCACCACAACAAGCCAACCGAGGCCCAGCTCCACCTCCCAGAAATCAGCCTCCTTACCGCAACCACTATAACCCACAACCCCCGCAGAATAACTTTCGCCCTCAGGAGCCACCTCGAAGGCGAACTTTCACGCCCATCGGTGAACAATACTCTACTTTGTTCCCGAAGCTAGTCCAGTTGGGTTTCTTACAACCAATCCCTCAAACGAGGCAAAACCCAACATCACCTTCTTACAAAGCCGGAGTCAGATGCGCCTATCATTCAGGGGCCGAGGGACATGATACAAATGACTGCTGGTCGTTGAAAAGAGTGGTCGAAAATTTGATAGAGCAAGGGAAAATAGTGCTAAGGGACGAGGAAATCCCGAACGTAACTAACAATCCATTACCTGCTCACAATAATGGGCCGCTGATCGGAATGATTTGTGAAGACAAAGAGTTCGATCCTGCTTTGAAAGCTATAATTGCCATTGTCGACACGGGAAAGAGGCCCGAAATGGACCAGAAACCAGAAAAGGGGGAAGAGGTCAAGCCTGAAAAAAAGGTAGAGAAGAAAGTGGTACCTGTAAAAAATGAAGTTCTTTACATACCACGAGGTCGAGCTGAGAAGACGCAGAACTTCGGGATCAAAAAGACAAAACCTATGTACGTGCCAAAAGGGGCCTATGTGGTCCGGGGGATGATTCAACCACCTCGGCTGAATGAGCCAGTGGTTATCGGACGCGTGCCACAAAAGCCAATGACCAACCCGTCCACAGTGCCGTGGAATTATCAAAAGACTTTGGTGATGTACAAAGGTAAAGAGGTCATGGGAGAACTTCCAGAAAATACTTTCATTGGAAGGTATTCAAATACCCAAGAACTGAACAACGCCACACAAAGGCGCTTCCCTCCAAAGAAGCCCGTGAGTGTTGAAGAAGCGGAGGTGTTCTTCCAACAAATGAAAATGCCGGATTACGAAGTGATAGATCAGCTGCGCAAGTACCCTGAGCAAGTATCCATGCTGTCATTATTGATGAGGTCAACTGAGCATCAAAAGATCCTATTGAAAACCCTGAATGAAGCATATGTACCAGTTGAAACCTCGGTGGAACAACTAGAGCGGATGACGGAAAGATTTTTCGCCGTCAACCAAATCTCTTTCAGCAAGAAGGATTTACCCCCGGAAGGAGCAGCACACAACAAGGCTTTGCATCTAACAGTTAAATGCGAAGACTATTATGTCAAGCGGGTAATGTTGGATGGAGGCTCAGGCGTTGACATTTGCCCGCTCTCCACGCTGCAAAGAATGGAAATTGGGGCCGAAAGAATCCGACCCAACAATGTCTGCGTAAGAGCTTTCGACGGCATCAAGAGAGACACCATGGGAGAAATAGACCTGTTGTTGGTCATAGGACCAGTCGAATTTCAAGTAACCTTCCAGGTGAATCGACATGGACACATCCTACAATTTTCTCCTTGGCAGACCTTGGATCCATGCGGCAGGAGCCGTGCCTTCCACTCTTCACCAGATGGTGAAGTTCGAGTACGAAGACCGAGAGATTGTGGTCCATGGGGAAGATGAGCATGCCATTTATCGAGACCCATCCATCCCGTATCTTGAACCGAGAGAAGGGAGCGAACATACGGTCTATCAAGCTTTCGAGATTGTACTGGCAGAGCAACACGAAGAGGGAATACCTTGCCCCCAGCCTTTCTTGTCTAACGCCTCGGTCATGGTGGCCAAAGAGATGATCCGGCATGGATTTAGGCCAGGGAAGGGACTTGGACGAACCCTTCAGGGAATAATAGAACCCATTACTTTGCCAGTCATCAAGAAACCTTTTGGACTAGGTTTCAAACCTACTCCAGCAGACGAAGAATGGGCAAAGAAAAGGAAAAATGAGGGTTGGAAGTTACCTCAACCACTGCCGGATTTATATGCAACTTTCATCAGGCCGAAGTACGTTGAAGAAGATGATGAGGTCTTCACAGCTGAGGAAATCGAGGAGATATGTGGGGCAATGAGGGAAATGCTCTACGAGGTCCACATGGTTCAACCAGGTGAAGGCACAAGCACTGCTGAGATGATGTACATGGGGCCAAACGCCAAACTCCAAAACTGGGAGGCCACGCCATTCCCGACTAGACGGAAGTCCGGGTAGACCTGTCCTGCCACCTTTCCTGTGTCACAAGTTATCTCCAGGACATAACTTGAACGTTTTCTTCTTTTTGTTGTTTTGAATCCCTAGTTGTAAACATTGTTGTCTTCCAACTTTCCAAAGAAAATAAAAAAAAATCATCATTGCTTTCCCATTCTTTCTTTTGTTCTAATTTTTTGTTATTTTGCCTTTTATCTTTCTTTTCAGTCCTAATAATGCGGCTTTAAATATGACATGCTTGCGGACTTCACGCCCAGATCACAATGAGCTATTTAACTGCGAATTAATGAACCCAGAACCAGAATATGATGCGGAAGAGGCTTTTAGGGAGATAAACCGAGAGTTGGAATATTTCGAGAATAAACCTAAGCCAAATCTGAATGACACTGAACCGGTAAACTTAGGAACCCCGGAAGAAGTCCGGGAGACCAAGATAAGCATTCACACGGACAAGAAAACGCGAGAGGCGATAATTCAACTTCTTCTTGAATTCAAAGACGTGTTTGCTTGGTCATATGATGACATGCCGGGGCTAGGTGTTGATCTAGTGGTTCATAAATTGCCGATTCATCCTGATTGTCCTCCAGTTCAACAAAAGCAACGAAAGTTCAAAACTGAGGTCAGTGACAAGATTAAAGAGGAGATCACCAAACAATTGAAAACGGGAGTGATTCGGGTAGTCCAGTATACAACTTGGTTGGCAAATGTGGTTCCAGTACCGAAAAAGGACGGGAAAACTCGGGTATGTGTAGATTACCGAGATCTGAACAGAGCAAGTCCTAAAGATAATTTCCCGCTGCCCAACATCCACATCCTCGTTGATAATTGTGCCAAACACGAGATACAGTCTTTTGTAGATTGTTACGCTGGGTATCATCAGGTACTGATGGATGAAGAGGATGCCAAGAAAACTGCTTTCACCATGCCTTGGAGCACCTACTGTTATCGGGTTATGCCATTCGGTTTGAAGAATGCGGGGGCTACTTACATGAGGGCTATGACTGCCATTTTCCATGACATGATGCATCAGGAAATAGAGGTGTACGTGGATGACGTGATAGTCAAGTCCAGGACGCAGGATAATCACATTCAAGACTTGAGGAAATTCTTCAAGAGGCTAAGGAAGTATGACTTGAAGCTAAACCCAGCCAAATGTGCTTTCGGAGTTCCGTCGGGCAAACTTTTGGGCTTCATCGTAAGCAGGAGAGGTATCGAGCTAGATCCAACTAAGATAAAATCCATCAGAGATCTGCCTCCCCCAAGAACAAAGAAAGACGTGATGAGTCTTTTGGGCAGGTTGAACTACATCAGTCGGTTTATTGCCCAGCTGACAAGCACGTGTGAGCCCATATTCAAGCTGTTAAGGAAAGATGCGGCGATTAAGTGGACAACTGAGTGTCAAGAAGCCTTTGATAAAGTCAAAGAATACCTTTCGAATCCCCCGGTCTTGGTCCCTCCAGAACCGGGAAGGCCACTTTTCTTATATCTAACAGTCTTGGAGAACTCTTTCGGCTGCGTCCTCGGGCAACACGACGTAACCGGAAAGAAGGAGCAAAGCAATCTACTACTTGAGCAAGAAATTCACCGGCTACGAGGCCAAATACACACTGTTGGAAAGGACATGTTGCGCTCTCACATGGGTTGCTCAAAAGCTGAGACATTATCTCCAAGCCCACACTACGTTCCTCATAAGCAGGTTGGATCCTTTGAAGTATATATTTCAGAAACCAATGCCTACTGGGAGACTGGCTAAATGGAAAATCTTGCTTACGGAATTCGACATAGTTTATGTCACTCGCACGGCAATGAAAGCCCAGGCGTTAGCGGATCATTTGGCGGAAAATCCGGTCGATGAGGAATACCAGCCATTGGATACTTACTTTCCAGATGAAGAAGTAAACACCGTAGAAGTGATCTCGGAGGAAGCTCATGTTTGGAAGATGTTCTTTGACGGAGCCGTGAACGCCAAGGGTGTAGGGATTGGGGCAATTTTGATCTCGCCTTCTGGTCAGCATTATCCCGCCACAGCTAGACTTCGTTTCTTTTGCACAAATAATACAGCTGAGTATGAAGCTTGCATCATGGGCATGCATATGGCAATCGATCAGGATGTCGAAGACTTACTGATTATGGGAGATTCTGACCTGATCATCCGACAAGCCCAAGGTGAATGGGAAACTCGGGATGTCAAACTTATCCCATACCGACAACATGTGGAGGACCTCAGCAGGCGCTTTACATCAATAGAGTTCAGGTATATTCCGAGGTGTCACAATGAACTGGCAGATGCACTTGCTACTTTGGCTTCAATGCTACCATACCCGGGCAACGCCCACGTCGATCCTTTGGAAATCCAAATCAAGGAAAGACACGGTTACTGCAATGTAATCGAGGCAGGATCAAATACGCAGCCTTGGTACCATGACATCAGGAAATTCCTGAAGACGCAAGAATACCCCGAGCATGCTACTGGAGATCAGAAGAGGACCATTAGGCGACATGCAAGTGGTTTCTTTCTAAGCGGTGAATTGTTATATAAGAGGACCCCGGACCTCAATCTCCTAAGATGTGTCGATATCGAGGAATCGAGAAAGATCATGCACGAAGTACACGCAGGTGTGTGTGGACCTCACATGAACGGGTATGTCTTAGCGAAGAAAATCCTTCGAGCAGGTTATTACTGGATGACCATGGAAAAGGATTGCTTTAGCTTCGTTCGGAAATGTCATCAGTGTCAGGTGCACGGTGATTTGATTCATGCACCTCCCACGGAACTGCATCCCATGTCCGCACCTTGGCCATTTGTCGCTTGGGGCATGGACGTCATTGGACCAATTGAACCAAAGGCCTCGAATGGACACAGGTTTATACTGGTTGCCATAGACTACTTCACAAAATGGGTAGAGGCTATCACCCTCAAGTCGGTCACTAAGAAAACTGTGGTGGATTTTGTACACTCAAATATTATCTGTCGCTTCGGTATTCCTGCGACTATCATTACAGATAACGCAGCAAACTTGAATAGTCACTTGATGGGAGACGTATGCGAGCAATTCAAGATAACGCATAGGAATTCCACTCCTTATCGGCCAAAAGCCAATGGCGCTGTGGAAGCGACAAACAAAAACATCAAGAAGATTTTGAGGAAGACCATCCAAAGTTCCCGACAGTGGCATGAGCAGTTACCATTTGCATTATTGGGGTACCGCACTACGGTACGCACATCGGTGGGAGCGACTCCTTATCTTTTGGTTTATGGGACTGAGGCTGTAATACCGGCAGAGGTAGAAATTCCTTCGCTTCGAATCATTGTCGAAGCAGAAATCGAGGACAGCGAGTGGGTCAAGACTCGGTTAGAGCAATTGACGTTGATTAATGAAAAGCGGATGGCCGCAGTTTGTCACGGACAGTTATACCAACGAAGGATGGCCCGTGCTTACAACAAGAAAGTCTGACCCCGGAATTTCGAAGTAGGACAATTGGTACTGAGGCGTATTCTGTCGCATCATGAGGAAGCAAAAGGGAAGTTTGCTCCGAATTGGAAAGGCCCATACATCATAAGGAAGATATTGCCAAGAGGAGCATTGTATCTAGGTGATATCGAAGGAAATGACCCCGACACAGCAGTAAATGCAGATGCAGTCAAGAGGTACTACGTCTAAATCATACTCCAGTGGTCCTGACACGTTTGAAAATGGCGAAGGTTTTATTCCCCACTACTCCCCAAACACTACCCAATTCTCTCTACCAACTTTTGAGCCGCTTACAAAAAAAAAAAAAGAAAACAAAACAAAACATTGATTGAGGCCTGAACTACGTTTGACTTGATTCCGAAAGGATACGTAGGCAGCCTCTCCCTGAGGTTCAGTCACACCAACAATAAAATCCCATTCACCCTGAAATTGAAACTGGGGCACGTCGAGCAGTTTAGGAGTTAGTATCATCTACCTCTCTTTACCAAGCACAAGCCTTCAAATCAATTACCAAAGATAGTGGGAAACCAATAAGCATCACAAATGGAAACCGGCACACCCTGAGTTGAGAGAAATAAAATGAGAGAGTCTCGGCGGTGAAAACCTTCGGGCACCACGAGGCGACGGGAGTAGAGAAACCAAAATGAGAGAGCTTGTTTAGTAAAAACTCGCAAAGAGTGCTATCAAGCGATGACAGGAAGAGAAATGAGAGAGGTCAGCCAGCGAAAACCCGCAAAGGGCGCTGTTGGCCGAAAAGAATGACGCCACCCCAAGAAAGTTTCGGCAGAGTGCCACCGGTTTGGAATCACAGATCCGTTCTGGTTCAGGAAAACACAAGCTCTTAGAAGGTCAGACGTCCAGTCCAAAGAGCATGTCATGTCATTTAAAGCCAGCGTTATCTTCCTCAGATAAGTCTTTCTCGTCCCGAAAAGGGTATTCCTTTTCTGATTTGTTTTCCCCTTTCTTTGTTTCTTTTCGAATCCCTTTTGCATTTTTAACCCCGAGTTCAGGACACACCGGAAAGGACAGGTGGCATGGTTTGTTTGCACGGAATCCCGTCTCATGAAGGAAAGCGCCTCATCTCGTTGGTATGATTACCCAAGCATGATGAATCATGACGTTTGATGGTGTTTCAGAGTAAAGAGGAAAGAGAGATCTTGAAATCTTCCCCAGCAAGTCCGCCTTCGGACAAATCCCCACAGAGTCTCCCCCGTACAAATCCCCATAGAGTTTCTCCTTTTGTACAATCTCCCACAAAGTCTCCCCAGTATGAAAAAAAAAAGAGAAAAAATCCTCGTTGGAATTTCATCAACACATCCCCAGCGAGTCCTTTTGCAAATATTCCCCAACAAGCTTACCCCAACAAACCCTGGGAAACTCGTTTTGAAACAAAAACCCAGCATACCCCATTGTACAGAATCCGCACAAAAAAATCCACTTTGTAAATATTTCCCCCACAAGAGCTTCCTTTTGTACAAATTCCCACAGAACACCCCCAATAAAATCCCCGTTGAGAACCTTCAATCAAAACGGGACAAAAAGAAAAAAGAGAGGCCTTACGAGGCAAATCATCGCAGAATCTGGAAATACAAGCCTGAACAGTCTGGAAGGGTTTCGCCATTCGAATCAAATTAATGGCGGAACTTCACGACAGAAATAAAGACGCAAGAAAGCAACTGGGAACGATCAAGGTCACCAAACCGACCGTCATTTCCGAACTAACAAACGATTCTTTGTTTGAAAGGATTGAAACAGGTCTAAACCAAGACAACCGTGCAAGAAGCAGGTGTCGCCCAAAGAAGAAGGTACACGGGTACAGGAAGTGCTTCAGCAATGATGAATTCACTCGAAAGGTAAGCTTCCACGAAACTCCCTTTTATCTTCTATTAAAACAAGAAAACTCAAAAATAGATCGTGTAGTATTCTCGAGCTTTATCCCCAGCCAGTCAGCATTAGGGTTTTAAACCCTAAACTGAACTTTTTTCATTCAGCCAGCATTAGGGTTTTAAACCCTAAACTGAGCTTTTTCATGCAATCAGCATTAGGGTTTTAAACCCTAAACTGAATTTTTCCTTTCAGCCAGCATTAGGGTTTTAAACCTTAAACTGAGCTTTTTCATGCAATCAGCATTAGGGTTTTAAACCCTAAACTGAATTTTTCTTTTAGTCAACATTAGGGTTTTAAACCCTAAACTGAACTTTTTTCCATTCAGCCAGCATTAGGGTTTTAAACCCTAATCTGAGCTTTTTCATGCAATCAGCATTAGGGTTTTAAACCCTAAACTGAATTTTCCTTTTAGTCAGCATTAGGGTTTTAAACCCTAAACTGAACTTTTTCCTTTTCAGCCAGCATTAGGGTTTTAAACCCTAAACTGAGCTTTTCCATGCAATCAGCATTAGGGTTTTAAACCCTAAACTGAGTTTTCCTTTTAGTCAGCATTAGGGTTTTAAACCCTAAACTGAATTTTCCTTTTAGTCAGCATTAGGGTTTTAAACCCTAAACTGAGCTTTTCCATGTAATCAACATTAGGGTTTTAAAACCCTAAACTGAATTTTCCCTTTAGTCAGCATTAGGGCTTTAAACCCTAAACTGAACTTTTTCCTTTCAGCCAGCATTAGGGTTTTAAACCCTAAACTGAGCTTTTCCATGCAATCAGCATTAGGGTTTTAAACCCTAAGCTGAATTTTTCCTTTAGTCAGCATTAGGGTTTTAAACCCTAAACTGAACTTTTTTCCATTCAGCCAACATTAGGGTTTTAAACCCTAAACTGAGCTTTTTCATGCAATCAGCATTAGGGTTTTAAACCCTAAACTGAATTTTCCTTTTAGTCAGCATTAGGGTTTTAAACCCTAAACTGAATTTTTTCCTTTCCAGTCAGCATTAGGGTTTTAAACCCTAAACTGAGCTTTTCCATGCAATCAGCATTAGGGTTTTAAACCCTAAACTGAGTTTTCCTTTTAGTCAGCATTAGGGTTTTAAACCCTAAACTGAATTTTCCTTTTAGTCAGCATTAGGGTTTTAAACCCTAAACTGAGCTTTTCCATGTAATCAGCATTAGGGTTTTAAAACCCTAAACTGAATTTTCCCTTTAGTCAGCATTAGGGCTTTAAACCCTAAACTGAACTTTTTCCTTTCAGCCAGCATTAGGGTTTTAAACCCTAAACTGAGCTTTTCCATGCAATCAGCATTAGGGTTTTAAACCCTAAACTGAATTTTTCCTTTAGTCAGCATTAGGGTTTTAAACCCTAAACTGAACTTTTTTCCATTCAGCCAGCATTAGGGTTTTAAACCCTAAACTGAGCTTTTCCATACAATCAGCATTAGGGTCTTAAACCCTAAACTGAATTTTCCCTTTAGTCAGCATTAGGGTTTTAAACCCTAAACTGAATTTTTCCTTTAAACCAGCATTAGGGTTTTAAACCCTAAACTGAGTTTTCCTTTTAGTCAGCATTAGGGTTTTAAACCCTAAACTGAACTTTTTCCTTTTCAGCGAGCATTAGGGTTTTAAACCCTAAACTGAGTTTTTCCATGCAATCAGCATTAGGGTTTTAAACCCTAAACTGAATTTTTCTTTTAGTCAGCATTAGGGTTTTAAACCCTAAACTGAACTTTTCCCTTTCAGCCAGCATTAGGGTTTTAAACCCTAAACTGAGCTTTTCCATGCAATCAGCATTAGGGTTTTAAACCTTAAACTGAATTTTCCTTTTAGTCAGCATTAGGGTTTTAAACCCTAAACTGAACTTTTTCCTTTCAGCCAGCATTAGGGTTTTAAACCCTAAACTGAGCTTTTTCATGCAATCAGCATTAGGGTTTTAAACCCTAAACTGAGTTTTCCTTTTAGTCAGCATTAGGGTTTTAAACCCTAAACTGAACTTTTTCCTTTTCAGCCAGCATTAGGGTTTTCAACCCTAAACTGAGCTTTTCCATGCAATCAGCATTAGGGTTTTAAAACCCTAAACTGAATTTTTCTTTTAGTCAGCATTAGGGTTTTGAACCCTAAACTGAACTTTTTCCTTTCAGCCAGCATTAGAGTTTTAAACCCTAAACTGAGCTTTTCCATGCTATCAGCATTAGGGTTTTAAACCCTAAACTGAATTCTTCCTTTGTTCGGCGTTAGGGTTTTAAACCCTAAACTGAACCTTTCCCCAGCTAGTCGGTATTAGGGCTCCAACCCTGAACTGAGCATGCATATCCTCTTTCATCAATTTTATGAACTTCCTGGCGAATAATTAACGAAATTTTCCTAGTGAAACTGGGGCAGAAAATTTCGTTCGTTTGTTTTCTCCCGCAGGTCTAACCTCGAGCCACATGGATCGAAATGACCCACGAGATGAGTCCCAGTTCGGAATCAAAGAAGAAAAAGAAAAAAAAGAAAAAAAAAGAAGATGTCCCGAGATATCGGAGTAAATGGAAGGCAGATTGACTCCAACATTTGATTAAGGTCCTGAACCCTGCCGATCGCATCTCACTCAGTATCCCAGAGGTTAAACAAGTCGCCGCAACTCGCAAGCATCAAGATTCAGATCGGAGTCTACAAGCAGAATCAGCTAAGACCCAAGATCAAGTCGTAAAAGAATCATAGATAGGAATCTTGTAACTAGCAGTTGACATGCATATAAGTAGTTAGTTCAGTTTCCAATTTTCGTTTGGTTGTAATAAGGCGGTCAGTGACGCAGCAGTGACAACAGCAACAGCAGTAGCAGCAAGCATTGCAATCCCATGGTAGTCCCAGCTACCAAAACCTCTCGAACTACATTGACCTGATTCCTGTTTAGCCCAGGATATGTAGGAAATCTTTGAAGCAAGATTCGGTCAGATCTTTCAAAAACATGCTTCATACGGAGTGGTCCATAGGCAAAAATCGCTCATATACGCTCACTTTATCTTTGCACGGAAACTCTTCGTGTTTCCGAACAAAGAGGGGCAGCTGTGAGCACGTGATTTTTGTTTCGCACGACAATCGCTCCAAAAGAAATAAAAATAATAATAATTGGCCCCGCTGTACAAATTTTGGATTTTTACATGGCACTTTGTTGGTTATTTGCGATTTTTGCCCATTTTTACTTTATTAAAACAAAATACAAAAACAAATGTACGTGTCATGCATAATATGAACCGTAACATGGTTGTTAAATAGAAAAGCATAAACATGCATCTTTGTCCGTGATTTTGTTTTGTTTGATTTTACCTGTCTTGAAATATCTTAGTGTGTGTGCAAATAATTGTGTTGAGTGTGTATTTAATTTTTAATTTGATTTTTGCTTAGTTTTTGTTTTTAAAAAAAAAAAAAAAAGATCAGCAATTATTCCGGATTGGGCCAATTTATTAAAATTGGCCCAAACAAACAACGTTCAAACCAGGCCTGCCTGGTCCAGTCCAGCTGATGCCCAGAGAGTCCAAACGATGTCGTATTGACACAGGTTGATCTAGGCCGTTGATCTCAGATTGATCAACGGCCAAGATCACATTTCCCATACCCACGAACAGAACCCGACCCGTTTCCACCCGGACCAACCCAAACCCTTTACCCTCGAAATGACACCGTTCCACTTAAGCCATCAGATCCAGACCGTAGATCTAGATTGATCTAACGGTTGAGATCCGCCTACCCACTAACTATATAAGCCCATAATCTTACCCTGCCCCCCTATCCGAACCCCAGCCTCGTCGTCTTCACCAGAACCCCCAAACCCTAGAGCCGCCCCTGTACTCTTCACCATGAAAACCGGCGGCACGGACGCCGGTGACCTCCACCTGAACACCATAGAACCCCTCACCACCCTGAACATGGACCTGTTGACCGTTTAGGTCGAATCATCCTCTAGGTCCTCGAATCTTCATTTGAAGATTCAAGTCAAAACTCGATTTACACCAACCGACCCCAGCTTCACACCAGACACTCCCCAGACCCTCCTCGTGACCAGACCATACTTGATTTGGTCCGAATCTGATCAGGGAAGCATGAATCCCAGATCTGAGTTTTGGAACTTTGTAGTTCTTCGTCACTGGTTCTACCGAAGAGATTAAGGTCTAATGGACTTTAATCAAAGTGTTTCTCATCTGAGAAACACTTCGATTAAAGTCCGTTCAGCCTTAAGAAAAGTCTGTTCGAATCCAAGTCAAGACTTTTGATTTTTCGAGTTTTAAGGTGAGTCTGCTTTTTTTTCTTTACTTGTTTTAGTCCGTGTGATTTGTTTTTAAAAGCTGTTCAGGATTATTGAAATCTGTTGTCCTTGACTTTCATCAACTGTGCCTTGACCACTTTGCCTGAACTTCTGTTGTTTGATTAAGCCCTTCCATTTGTTCTGATAATGTGTGTGTAAGTGTTGTGCAAGTAGCTGATTTTCAAATTTGGACTGACTAGTTGACTCCTCGAGTGCAATTCTGTTTAGTCAGTATAATTCGAATCATGCATCGATACTGTTTAAATGTCTGATTTTTGGCTACGATTGTGTATGTTAATGCTAATATAGTCGAGTTGACATGTGTCGTCAATTAGTTTCAACTGCCTGAACAAAATAAATCGATTTGCTTCTGTTGAACATTTGCCTGAATCAATTAGGAACCAAGTTCAGTTACTTATAGTTGTTAATATGATTTCAGAAACCTAAGGCTTGATCTGTAATTGAAATCTGAGTTGATGGCATGTGCACTTGTGCACAGCATGTGCATGGTGCACAGCCTGTTTCCTGCATAAAAGGGTTTTTGAGTTAAAAATAGTTTGACAGCATATGCTGTCAGATATATTCTACTGCCCATACCTTGCTTTAGTTTAAAAGTATTAAACCTTTTAAAAGTTAAGTCTGCCAAGGAATGTTGATGGGGGTTAATACTTAAATAACTAATTGGAATCTGAAAATGTGAAGGCACATGGGAGGGTACTATGATATTCTAAAACAGGCTGTTAAAAGGGGTAGTGTTAAGGCTTATAAAGGGGGACAGACATCTGGAAAAAAAAAGGGGGACAGAGGATTGGAGAGGATAAAAATACACACACTGTGAGGGATTTTAAAAAAAAAAAAGAAAGTTGAAATACATACAGATATATATACATACAGACAGAGCATATAGGGAGAGACACTGAGAGGGAACATCTGAGAGTTCAATTTCTGAAAACAGGAACTGGAAAAGATTTCTTTTAGTAACTTCAATATAATTTCAAAACTGAAGATTGGTTTTAGATTTTGGAAAGAAAGGAGATAGAGGGTGGATATACAGAAAGCAGAAACTGTCTTTTCTTCCTGTTGTTTGTTCGATTCCCAGTCTGTTTACCCTGTTTCAAATAAGTGCTGATTTCCTCTCAAGTATCAGTTAGGATTTTGTTGTTTGGTTCTTATTGGTTTGCTCTCTTTTGGAATTGGACCACTTGAATTCTGAGCCCACTCCTCTGCTTTTGCTGTCATTTTGTTGCCTCTTCCCATTGGCCATAACTGCATCTTGCTTTGGGATTTTTGTTACCTGCTGTTACTGCTGCTGCACTTGTTGTCATTGTTACTCTGCTGATTGCCCTCTTCTTCAATTGTCAAATATTTCCAGGTACACAACCTCTGAACCATGTATTGTTGAAGGTTTGAAGTTGAAGCAGAAATAAAGAAATGAACATCTGTTTATGTTATAACATTGGTGTTGAAAATAGGTTGAATGTTAGTTGGGCCTATATTTGTTTAATTGCAAACTGCAAACATTCTGTATAAACTAACATACATTCTGTTTGAGATGAACTATTAGATAGCATTGTTCAATAATAATGACAGTATGACATAGACAGTATGTTTGATTTAGTATACATTCAGTTCAGTATAACACTCTGTTTGACTTAGTTATGACTGTATAACATAGAGTCATTGGCAAGCACTTGTATGTATTTTGCCTAGACCACTGAATTGACAAATCGGTGGTACTAGGTCTGGGATAAATGTATCCCAAACAAACTCTCATGCAGTCACGTTAAGAGTCTGGCTATGAATGCCAGCTCTCCTGTCAGATTATTTGTTCCAATATAGGTTCGATATCGGGTCTCGGTATAGATTCCTTGTTTCGAAATAATGTGATGATTGTTGAGGAAAACTAATAGTCATTTTGAGTTCAATTAGTAGTAATTTTCCTAATAAATAGCCAATTTCGTTTATCAATTTCAAATAGGTTAGAGTTTAAAATAAAACTTGGAGGTCGTTAAATATAACTCAGTATATGTTGTTAGTTTGCTTGGAATCTCACTTAGCAAATTAATAGGCGTATTCACTCGATGAAGACAAAGCATGAGGTAACTCTCACCTCATAAACAATCAATCAGATAATCAAACAAATTTAGGTTCGGCAAACATAATAAAGATTCAGTTTGTATTTGTTCAAACAAGCAAAGTTCGGTATCATCTTTCTTTTTAAAGACAAACGTAGTAAAGACGTAGTCATTGTAGGGTACCCTTCTAAAATAATGAGACGAGCCTCGCCGAATAAAAAGGCAAATTGCGGGGCCCTCAATAATTGGTCATAATAAATACTTAGAATTTGGGATGGACTGTTTAGTGAATTCCACTGCCTTCCCCAAAGATAATAACGCGTTAGACTTTTTAGGCGCGACTTAATTAAATTACATTCTTAAATTCGGGTGCGCATTTATGTGACCCAAATTCAAATCTCAACGGAGTCGAAATGTGTTAACAACTACGGGTGCATTGATTGTGACGTGGTTCGAGATGCATTTTCACGACGTTGCAATTCTATAAAAATAAATGATAATAATAAAAGCGGTTTAAACTTAATAAAAGCACGTAAGTCATAACATGTATTTAAATCAGATATTTAGCCATTATAACAATTTAAGCGACCGTGCTAGAACCACGGGATTCGAGGGTGCCTAACACCTTCCCTCGGGTCAACAGAATTCCTTACTTAGAATTTCTGGTTCGCAGACTTCATTTGGAAAAGTCGAAAATTTCCTCGATTTGGGATTCAAGATAAACCGGTGACTTGGGACACCAAAAGCCAAACCTTTCCCAAGTGGCGACTCTGAATTAAATAAATAATCCCATTTCGAATATTGTCACTTAAATTGGAAAAACCCACCCGCGCATCTTACCCTTCGGGGCCGGGCGCGTAAAAAGTAGGTGTGACACTACTTAACAGAGGCGGATTTTTTTTTTTATTATCACCTAAAGCTTGCCTAAGCGTTTGGGGTGAGATCCTATGAACATGGTATCTATTATTGATTCAGCGTGTGGCAAAGTAATAACAGTTTTAAAAGAACGATTTGGAAATCTTATAGGCATGCTCTCTAAACTGCGTTAAATAAAGGAGTAAGGTCGTTAAAAATTGGTTCAAAGTCAAACTGATTTTAAATAGTTTCAGATCCTATAGGCAGGATATCTAGTATTGCTCTTTTTATTCCTATAGACATGATTTCTAAAAAAAGGTACTGGTTCTTAACCTTATGGACATGATATCTGATTTTAACCATTTAGATCCTAAGAACATGGTGTCTAAATGCGACAATAACATGCAGAATTTAAGCAAGTCCTATAGGCAGGTTCCCTAGATGTAGAACATGCAGAATTTTAGTGAAAATAGGTCTTATAGACATGGTATTTAAATGCAGAATTAAACATGCATAATTTAAACAAACAGATCTTATAGGCATGATACCTAAGTGCAGGGTTAAACATGCAGAATTTAAAACAACAGATCTTATAGGCATGATTTCTACCTTTAAGCATGCATAATTACCCAGCCCTTTTCACTAGTCAACCCCAATGTTTATTACAAATTATTACAAACTGAATAATGAATTACATCAAGGAAATATAAAAGAAAAGTTACAACCAGAGGAAGCCTGATTCTTGACTTCCTCTCTGAGTTGTGGAATAAAACACCTCAAATGCCATTGTCTCAAAGCCTTTCTCAGACTTGAGTGTGTCAAAGTTCCCTAAGGGTCTCAAGGGGACCCCGAGCAGTACTTACACCCAAGTTGCATAACCAAATAGAGATGAGTGCAGCATGAAAGGGCCAGCCCTTATGTGTCCAAGTTCAGAGGGAGCTCATAAGTCCCAAGGCAAGGCTCACATAAGAGGGGCAGAACTTAAGTCTAAGAATATGGTGGAAGTGCATGAGTAGAGATTTAAAACTGAGTGGAGAATGTATAGGGGAGAGGGGTAGTTTGGAAAGCAGTAGTAGTAAAAGCTAAAATTATACAACATCAGTAATAGCACAAAGGGGGCAGGGGTCTGAGAATACATTGCATGTGGCTTATGACCCTAAGAGGAGTCAAAAATCTGGACATGCCCAGCAATAAGTGATGCTGGTATGCCCATAAACCAGCCAGAGGATACACATATAAAGAGGATATGAAGTATGTGATCAGAGAGGGTCAGGTTTGGGTCATGCACATCAATATCTAATGCTGGCATGCCCTCAAACCAACCAAGGAATACAAACATATAGGAGATATGGGGGGTTTGGGGTTCATAAGTGACTGTAGAGTTCATACATAGGGGAAACATAAATTCAGAAAAGGAAGGGGCAGATTACAACATGTTTAACAATGCAACTTGATTAAAACAAAAACAGAAATAGGCAAGAGTGAGGGAATAACAAAGAAAACATGTTGTTGTTGATGCTGGAAAGTTAAGTAGAACATACCAGTAAGAAGCAAATGCAGAAAGAAAAGTGAGCAAGTTCCCACAGCCTAGCCTTGCTTTCAGCCGGCTAGACAAGGCAGCAACACAAGCAGTAATAGAGGAAAAGAGAGAGAGAGTTTGAGTGAAGTGTGTGTTCTGAACTCAAGTAGTTTGTGTCTTTGAAAGAAAAGAAGGTGGGTATTTATAGTTTTGAAAACATGTGAGGAATACAGTAATAAGTAAAGTCTTAACACAAATATAGAAACAATCACCAGTCAGAATCAATTACACAAGTGATTCCCTTTAATTAAGGAATCACTGTTTAACGGGTAGTAACAGGTTCAAATAAGGAAAGAAATCAGTTTGATTATTGCCATATAAGGGATAGTAAAAGCATGCAGTGAACAATCAAGTCTGAGTACAAAAATATGCTTATTTTGGAAAAGATTCAGCAAGGTAAAACATTACAATAAAGGGAAAGGAATCAATTAATTTTAAACAGGCGAGTGAAATCAGGGCTCACATAAGAAAAGCTTTTGAAATCAGTCATCGGTCACAAAATCAAGGTCAATCAAGGAAGAAACATGCTTTTGTACTTCAGTATATAAATAGAGTGAACAGAAACATCAGACATGCGAGGCCAAGCACATTGGCAAAAGAAACAACATACAAGAGTAACATAAATAAACATAGGATTCAGTAGATAGTCAGGGCTCACACATATAGCCAAAGTGAAGAAGAGAGTCACAACAAGTAAAGGACTCACAGTAACAAGTGAGGAAACCTTTTGAGAAATCAGAGTTTCAACAATGGTCGAGTTTAAAAGATAGTAAAACTCAGAATCAGATGAATCACATAAAGAAAAAGAGAGTCTGAAACAAGGAACCTTAAATCGAGTCAAGTATTCAAACAAACAATTTCAGACCCAAAGACCTAGGGTTTTCAATAATAATCGAGTTTAAAAGATGGTAAAACAAATAAGAACGAGGAACTTAATCGAACCAGTATACAAAACAAACAGTTTCAAAGCTCGAAGGAGACCAAAAAGAATTAGGGTTTTCAACATGTTGACTTAGATAGAAGAACAACATGAGCTAAACTTAGCAAAATCACAAACACGTTAAAAATTGGAGAAGAGATCTTTTGAAAAATTTAAAGGAAAACCTTAACGAAAAGTCGTTTTGAAAGGAAAGTTGAAGAACTTTCGAGAAAAACACTTAAAACATTCATAGCAAGTACAGATCTAAAGTAGATCTGAAAGAAAAAATCAAAAGATCTTAAAGGTTAGGGTTTTAGAAAACCCAGAAAAGGTAAGAAAGACCTTGAAAGTTTCCGATCTAACCAGGAAATTCAAGGATCTGCCTTGAAAGGCCATGAATGACCGCAGAAAGGTCGTGGATGGCCGGAGAAAAGCCATGAACAAAAGTCGAGCAAGGACTGGACCAAATTCCTTTGAGGACTGGCCATGAAACCACAGAGACCAACACCCAAGAGCCGTGGGAGGCTGATGCATGTCTCAAATGACCACGAGGGTCCATGGATTAAGAAGGTATTAGGGTGGGGTGAGAGGGCGGCGGCTAAGGTTTATGAGAGTTTCAGAGATAGTTGAGAGCGAAGGGGGATTCAAGGGCGGCGGTAGGTGAGAAATGAGATAGGTTTAGGGGTCGTTTGGGGTTAAAAAAGGAAAGGGGGAATGGTGGTCGTTGATCTAAATGATCAACGGCCAGGATTAAAGGGGTTAGGTGGGAGACCGGGTTGGGTCGTGTAAATTGGGTTAGGGGGTCGGTTTTGAGTGGGAATTGGGCCGAAAAAATTGGGTTCAAATTGGGGTCAAATTAAGCTATAATTGAAATAAAATTGGGCTATCATTTAAATAACCATTTTCCCCTTTTAAAATTATAAAAATAGTAAAATTAATTTTTGAAAATAAATTAAAAGTACTAAAATGATTTATAACATATAATTATCAATTTAAAAATACTGGACTTAATTTTCATGAATATAAACGCAATTAAATCCTAAAAGAGGCTAATATTGCAATTATGCAATTTAGCTTTAAAAAATACTAAATAAATTTGTAAAAATATGCAAAAAGTTCCGTTAGCTATATCTTAGCATGAATATAAAATTCCAATAAAGGAATTACCAAAATAATAATTTTAGAAATAATTATTGGTTTTTTAAGGATAAAAGAGGGAAATAAATTGATTTAAAACCCTTTAAAAAATTAAGGAAGAATAATAAAACATTTGGACATACTTATGTATGCATACATATGCTATTTTGAAGGTATTTTGCATATTAAAAAATATATAGGGAAAAATTGGGTATCAACACCGATGTGGCCAAAAGTGGCTAGACATGCAAGATTTGACTCTGACACCCGAAGCCAAGAACTTAAGACTCACTGAGAAGACCGAACCCTATGTGTGATGCCTACGTATTCCGTCCCGAAAGACGAGAATCAGGTATGCGTAATTCGGGAAGATTGGATATGAGAGAGAATTAAAAAAAAGAATCAAATTCTCTTGTTTTAGAAACTGGGGCAAAGTTTTTAAAATGGATTCCAAAAGTTGTAACTAAATTAACCATGTTGTCTTAGTTATTTTGAGTCTTTATGATATCCTTTCTTTCTAACCCTGTCCACAAGTCACATTACAGTCCAAAAAAAGACCTTCCAAATAATCTTTGAGAGTGCCGAGTTAGACATGCCAGGAGCATATAATATTTTTGCCATGGTTAATGCCTTGTCATCTACAGAACCGGAAGAAATAAGAAGAAAAGAACAAAATGTGAGTCTTATTGGTGAAAACCCTCACGGGCACTATAAGGCGATGGTTAGTTGAGAGAAAGAACAAATTGGAAGAGGCTTGATGGTGAAAACCCTTCGGGGAACCACAAGTCGAATAAAGATTGTGAATCTAATAGGACAATTGGAACATTGAAGCCAGTTTCACAGCTTGAAGGTATAACAAGAGTTGAAGATTAGACTTGTTGGACAAATCAGGTCGCTCAATCCAAAATGCATGTCATGATCATTAGAGTTGGTATCCATATCAGATAAGTTTCTACTTTGTAGTTTTCCTGTTAGATATCATCTCTTTCCACGGTCCCCTTACTATGTTCCTCTTGTTTTGTTTAAGTCCTCTTTTTGAGACTGTTTGGTCAGAACAAGTAAGAAATGACTTCAAAATTTGCTACCAGCTTTCGAATTGCACAAAGCGGAGTCTGGCTAACACATCAAAGTGCATAAGTCAGGAAAGAGCAGGATGGGCACTAAGTTGGTGACAACTAACGTATTTTGGGATTCATGTGAAATGCAAAGTTTCGGCACATGTCAATTCATGAGCGCAATGCAACAAATAGGGGTATTTGGGCTTGAACTGATCAAAGGTGTTCTTTGTGATAAGATTTGATAGAAAAATGGTTAGCCAATAACAAGCAAGATCTTCCATATTAAAATCAAAGTTATCATGGCAAGTGAAGGAGCAATCGCCCTCAAGATCAAGACCACAAACCAACCACCATGTTTTAGACTCACAAGTTTCCTTTGTTTGAAATAAGGTCGAAGTCTATGTCCAAATCAAAGCTCGAAATCTTGAATTTTTCAGGTGATGTGCCCATATTTTATTAGCACAAAGGTTGTTTGAGGAGGTTTTACTTGCTAAGCATTCCCCTAGTTGAGAAGATCATTACCTCCCAAAAATTTTCCCTATTTGAGAAAACTATTACCTCCTAGGCATTTTTCCTAGTTGAGAAGAACCATACCTTCTAGGCATTCTCCCTAGTCGGAAGAGTCTTTAGTTTTTCTTAAGATTTAGGGGTCCCACTTGAAAAATAGGGTCAGTTTTATTTTCTTAAGTGATTAATCTTTAGTTTTCCTTGAGTTTAGGGGTCCGGCCTGGAGAATATGGTCAATTTTTAGTTTTCTTAAGTTGTTAATCTTTAGCATTCCTTTAGTTCAGGAGTCCCGCCCGGAGAATAGGGTCAGTGTTTAGTTTCCTTAAGTTAGTCTAATTTTTCTTGAGTTCAGGGGTCCTACCTAGAGAATATGGTTGGCTTTTAATTTTCTTAAGTTGTTAGTCTTTGGCATTCCTTAAGTTCAGGGGTCCCGCCTGGAGAATAGGGTCAATTTTAATTTCCTTAAGTTATTAATCTTTAGCATTCCTTAAGTTCAGGGGGTCCCGCTTGGATAGTAGGGTCAATTTAATTTTCTTAAGTTGTTAATCTTTAGTTTTCCTTAGTTCAAGGGTCCCGCCGGTAGAATAGGGTCAGTTTTAATTTCCTTAAGTTGGTAATCTTTAGATTTTCTTGAGTTCAGGGGTCCCTCCTAAAGAATAGGGTCAATTTTTAGTTTTCTTAAGTTGTTAATTTTTAGTTTTCCTTGAGTTTAGGGGTCCCGCCCGGAGAATAGGGTCGACTTTTAGCTTCCTTAAGTCTTAATCTCTAGTTTTTCTTGAGTTCAGGGGTCTCGCCCGGAGAATATGGTCGATTTTTCGTTTAGTAAGCCCAGTTCAATCTCACATCTAGGAGACACACTTCCTAGTTTGAGTCATTCAAGTTTCACCTCTAGGAGACGCATTTCCTAGTTTGGTTCATTCAAGTTTCATCCCTATGAGACACACTTCCTAGTTTGGGTCATTTAAGTTTTACTTTAGCAGACACATTTCCTAGTCAAAATTTTCTTGGTTTTACTCGCAGGAGACACATCCTAGTCGAGTCTTTAGTTTTACTCTCATCATTGCATCATTCACCAGTAACATAGGTGATTTACAATTTTTCTAACAGCTCACAAATCTTTCTAATACAAACTGGGGCAGAAAATTTTATTCTTTTTGTTTGCTTTGATTGCAGGCACCCACTTGGAGAATGAGGGTCAATGTTTCAGAAATTGGTTTCAGGTTCAAATCAGAGAAGCACCAGGAGCCCGCCTGAAGAACAAGGTCAACTTTCAGTTTCTTTCAAGTTCAAGTAGCAGGATCCCGCCTGAAGAACTGGGTCAACTTTCAATTTTCAAGTTCGAGTCAGAGAGGCATCAGGAGCCCGCCTGAAGAACAGGGTCAACTTTCAGTGCACAAGTTCAAATCAGAGAGCCAGCAGGAGCCCGTCTGAAGAATAGTGCCAACTTTTGGTTTTCAAGATTCAAGTCAGAGACAGCAGGACCCTGCCTAGAGAATAGGGGCAACCTCCAGTTTTTTCAATTCAAATCAGAAGTAGCACGAGCCGCCTGAAGAACAAGGTTTGCAAGCTCAAGTCTACTCCAAGTTCAAGTTTATTTCAAGTGCAAGCAGCAGGATTTCCGCCTGAAGAACAAGGTCAACTTCTAGTTTTCTTCAAATTCAAGTCAGCATGATGCCCACCTGAAGAATATGGTAAATATTTAGTTTCATGTTGAAGGATCAAGTGGAAATTCATGGAAGATTCGAGACAAGAAGTAGATAGGATCTTGTATTTTTTTGCTGTAATATATGCTTTCAATTTATGGTGTAATGGCAGGGACCGCAGACCGGAGCCTCGAACGGTACCTCACTTGGCTCTCTCATCCTCTCCACATACTCCATCACTTTATTTATTTCTGAACTACACGTGGCATTCCTTTATAACCAAGAATATGACAACTCGGATACCAGGGCTTGATCACAGTGTTTTCTCAATCTTTATTTCATTTTAAATAAATGCAGGGCCAGAGTCAATTACGTTGCTTACTTAATTCTTTGCTCAAAAACTCTTCGAGTTTCCAAGCAAAGAGAGACAGTTGTAAGCACATAATTTTTAATCCGCGCGATTTTTAAAGATTATTTTTAATATTCGTGGTATTGTAATATTTATTAGAGTTTATAGATATTTTTATCTTCAGTTTTAGTTCTTAAAAATATAAAATTGAAAACACAAAAAATAAAAAAATATAGTTTTACTTTTCTATTTAATTCAGATATTAGGTATTTTTAGAAAGATATATTACTTTTAACCTATTTTTATCCTAATATAATCTTCAAAAATACCAAAAGTAGTTTCAATTTCATTTTTTACTTTTATTTTAATATTCCTCAAATATAGGCGGTAGCCGCCGATGATGCCACCGGAAATCTGACCTGGCCGTTCCTGATATCTTCCTCAATTTCAAAACATAAAAATAAAATATGAGCACTTTGTGGCTGTCAAATTCGTTGAAGTAAAAGCTGCAGAATGATTATCACATGAAAATAGAGTTTAATTGAAATTTGAGTTTTGGTCGTGTTCGAGCTCTAGTTTTCCGGCGCCGTTCGAGTTTTGTTACTGGTTCGCGTTCCCTGCTCGATTTTGTTGCTGTTGTTTTTCATCTTCCTTTCGAGTTCAATCGTCGGAATCCTCGTTAAGTTGTAATCGTCGGACATTCAAATATATTGAAAAGCAATTTAGGTTCATCTTTCCTCCTCTTCTCTGTTATTTGTTATGTTACTTTCGTGTTTATGATTGAAATATGTTGTTGGACTATTCACTTAGTTGTTTGTTGATTTAATATGTGTTCGTCAAGTTCGTTATATGAATCAGTTCGTTTTGCATTTAGTTTTTTATTATGTTGGATTTGTGCTGAATGTCCGAAGTTGATTCACTAAGGAAATAATAGCCATGATTTAACCTCCCTCCTTTCGGTTTAAATTCTAAAAAAGGGGGTAAAGGTCTCAATATTCTCCTAGTTAGAGTAGGATGGAATCATTATATTTGTGACAAAAAATTGATTAAGTAATACTTAGAAGTCCCCTGTTCTTTCGTAATGGTTTTAGTAATCCATGTAATTGCACTCTTGAATTTAGATGATATAAGAAGGTTAAATATTCTTGGTATTTTGGTCTATGATTGGATCTGTTGAGTTTAGTAGTTTACCCTCTACTGTATTCCTAATTTGTAAGAAGAAAAATTGAAATAGCAAGTTGTGGCATTACATTTAGTAACACAAATTTAACAGAATGTCAAGCAAATGATAAGATCTATAGATATGTTACCAATGGCAACTTTGTTAGCAACCTTCTGTTTTCTTCGAATGGTTTGGATTTTTGTTAGATATTTATTTCATTGATTGGTTGGTCGGGTACGGAATTGTTACTTCTGGAATGTTTGCTAGAGGTCGTGGGAATGGGGAAAAGACAAAAATAATTAAATTGCTTACATGCTTTAGTTCTCTTTTATTTATTTACTTTGTTATATTATCCTCTAATGGCATGTTTAGGCCGACCACACCTGGGTAGGCAATCTTTAGGAGTTTCGTTTGATTCGAGGTGAGAGGTCGTTCCTTGTAGTTATATTCAGGGGAATGTCCCGTAGATTCTGTATATATTTTTATTTAGGGGTATGCCCCAAAGTGAATGTAAATAGAGGTCGTGGCATTATCGGGGGAGGCATAAGATAGGATAGTAAGACTTATTTTATTTTGTTTTGTTTTACTTTATTAGGTGGGGACGACCTTGAGTCTCTTATGTGTTTATTTTCCATTTTACGTATTTTTACCTTAATTTGAATATTTAAAAGCCAACTAGATCGAGTATGCAACCGTGACTTTCAAGGGACTTGGGAATGCCTAACACCTTCTCCATGATTCAAATGAACCCCTTTACCTAGAACTCCGGTGCAAACTGGTTTTTAGAGTCCAAATGAGTTGTGAAGGAAAATTCTTATTTTATAAAAAAATGGTGACCCGGTGTCACACCTCCTTTTTTCTACACCCGAGAGGGTGTAAGGGAGTTTTTCCAATTAAAGTGACAATCGAAACGGGATTATTTATGTATTGTTCAGAGTCGCCACTTAGGATAATTTATGGTATCCCAAGTCACCGGTTTAAATCCCGAATCGAGGAAAGATTGACTATGTTTTACAGTCCGCGAACACAGAAATCCGTGTAAGGAATTTTGTTAACCCAGGAGAAGGTGTTAGGCATTCCCGAGTTCCGTGGTTCTAGCACGGTCGCTCAACTGTTATAATTGGCTTATTATCTAATTTTAATACATGTTTTAGCCTATGGTTCAATTTTAAATTTATAACCGCTTTTATTTAAATATTTTTTAGGAAGATTCAACGTCACATAAAACGCGTCTTGAACCACATCGCATAAATGCACCCGCGGTCCGCGACACATTTTATCTAACATTGTTGAGATTTGAATTTGGGTCACATAAATGCACACCCAAGTTTAGGAAGGTAATTTTTTTAAAATAGCACGTCTGAAGCAACTACGCACTTTCAACTTTGCGAGGGCCACAAAAAATTCAACTAAATGGCGCACCTCGATTTCTAAGGATTAAAATTATTTAAGTGAGGGCCTTGCATTTTGAGGTTTTATTTGGCACGGCGCACCTCGAGTCTACCTTAAGAGTCTAATTAATTAATTAAGGATGGCTTAATGGGATTCTAATTATTTGTAACTAAAGGTTTGACCCTACTGATTAACTAACAAACCTCGTACTAAGAGACCAATCATCTAAAGGGAAATTGCTGCAACCGACAACAAACTAAACGAGACCATTTATAAATGCCTTTAGGCTCGGGCCCAAAACGAGCCCAATTATTGATAAGGAAGGACGTCTAAGGGCATGGAACATGCAAAGAGAATCTGAGATTGAACATCATTGACTGGGACGACATTGGGACCAACTTTCAGAATCAAACAATTGTATGCAATCAAGGAAATGCAAATCGGCCAAGATCATAAGAAGCATGAGATTGAACAAATAATTTGTTCCTGAATTTTAAAAGTTCAACACCATTCAACTAGCTGAAAATTCCGAGATTTTTCATCAGTTCCAACTTAAACAGGTTTGTGAACTAGCAGGGCAAATCAACGCATAACTTTATTCTTAAAACAACCTTGTCTATTTTCCTTTTTCTCTTCACATGATTCTACATTAACTTCTACTCAAGAAAACTTAAATCAGTCAAACTCTTCTCAATAATAAACAACAACCAATCCAGAAAATTAGCATTTGAATTGCTTGGATCCCAAAGGTCACATGAAGATTCTCAACAAACATCTTCAAACTAATAGGTTTAAACCCCCATTTCACAATATATCCAACATTAAACTGATTTATGCCAAAATTTAAACAAGACTAATAGGCAATTCAAATTATCCTCAACATGAGTTTATGATCACATATCAAAGGACAACCAATTCTGAGTAAAACAACACCTCACAGTGCTTTTAAATGCCAGACTACACATTATTCACTTTATCCCTAACCTATACTTGTCATAATAGCTAGTTCAACACGAAATCATCACCAAACATGAACACTTGTTTCAACCACAATTAAAGCAAGGCTAAGATTCATGTGCCTTGACTAAGTCTGTTACTGCAGCTCCTTGACGGTCCCATGATAATGTACAATGATAAGAACTAAACTACTAAAACACAAAATCAAGAAGAGATACAATTGAAGCATAAATAAACTGATACTATGCTTTAAACTTTCTGCTTTTCATTTCACTCTTCAAATCCAACTTCACAATCAATAGGGCCTAAGAGTGTGTACCTGAATATCGAAAGAGAAAAAAAAAAGATGAAGAATCAGCAGAGAGTCAGCAGCAACAAACAGCCTAAATCCCAGCAATGAAACAGTGAACCCAAGAACCAAAAGCTTCAAACTAAATCTTCAAGTTCCCAAAATCAAACCATTTTTAAACCAGGTGCAGGAATTTTGGGATTTTTCAGAGAGTTCAGCTAGCAAGGAAGGTCAGAAATCCTAAACCAAACAGAATTTGAGCTGTTTTTTTTACAAAGAAATGTGGAGAATTCAGTGTTATTTCAGATTTGTTCTAAAAAACTCAGCCATTCAGTTTTGTAGGATTTTTTTTATCTCTTCATCTCTGACTTCAATCTTAAGTAATGATGCCTTTATAGGCAAGCTATTAGGGCATCAGAAATAAGCTAAGTTTTGCACATAAAACCTTTCATAATTTTTATTTTTGCCTAGGTACCCCTAGCCTAAAACTTAGATTTTCAGAATAGTCCTAAATGCACCTTCCTAGCAGCTTCCTAAGTCAGTTACAGATTATTCCGATAGCTTAAATTCCTAAATCACCCCTCGAGCACTCTGTTTTTACCTCAGTGAACCCAAATGGGTCTGGGTCAAATTGACCCAATGTTTCAATTCAAAACCTAGGTTAATCCCTTCCCTTTGGACCCAAGTCCAACTCAGAAATTCAGACAGAATAATCTAGAGGGCAGAAAAAATAAGAGGGCAATGCGGAGTCAAATAGATTTCTGAAACAAATGTCCTCCACGGCCCAAAACAAAAGGAAAAAATTAAACGAAAACTAATCTAATGAATCCAAACAAACTAAAGAAAAATAACAATTTAACATTTAAACTAAACTAAAGAAACACATGCAAGGATGATTTTGAGAAAACAGAACAAAAGAAGAAAAATAGAAGAAGATAAGAAAAACTGGAAAAGAGAAAGAACTGGAAATACCTATCAAAACTAAGCGGACCACAGTCTCGAACCAAGCTTCGATGAATCTTCAATTTTTTAGCCGAAATAGACCCTAATCGTGTGTTCTCGATTGAAAACACGCGATTAAAGTCAAATTCAACCTTAAATTTTCAAAAGCCTCGCCGATTGATTTTTGGGGATTTTAGGGTTCATAACTTCACTCTAAGATTCGAAGAATCTGGGACAGATTCGAGGGAAAAGGGGTGTGAATTCGTATGAGGGAGTCATGAGGGTTGTAGGGTGTTTTTTTGGGGTGATTTGGGACCGGTGCCGCCACCGGAAAGGGCAAGGATCTTAGGGCGGCGACCTAGGATTTCGTTTGGTCTCTGAGAGGTGAAGGGTTGAGAGAGACGAGTAAGAGAGGGGGGGAGGGGGGTTCTGAAGGGGGTGAGGGCATTTCGGACAGTTACATACCCATGGAGCTTCAGTTTTGGACCGTCGGATTTACCTGGATCAACGACTCAGATCAAGGGCTAATGAAACGACGTCGTTTTGGTTTAAAATAAAGCTGGACCGGATATTGGAGCGGGTCTGGGCTGGACCGGTTGAGTATTGTGTATAAATCAATTCCTTTTGGGGAAAAATTAAACAAAAGGCCCAAAAAATCTGATTCTTTTCTTTTCCCATTTCAAAAATCTTTTTAATTCCTTTTCTTCTTTTTTTTTTCTAAAAATAAAAATAAAACAAAACCCGACTTAATTCCTAACCCAAATTATCCTAGCAAATTAAATTAATTAACCCTAATAATTGCTACAACTAATTAAATATCAACTTAAAGGAAAACCAACAAAATTCAAATCTAAAAATTGAACAATACAAAATAAACTATTTTTGTGATTTTTCCATTTTTGTAAAGCAACTAAATTATTAATTGATTTAAAAATGCAATCCAGAATGCAAATACAACATATTTTTTGTATTTTTTCATGAATTAAACAAAATAAACGTGCACAGACAAATGCAAGCAATTAACGAGAAATTCTACAAAAATTCACAAAATTGCAAATAATGAGAGAAATTTATTTTCTTGAATCTACAGGAGTAATTCATATAGGGCAAAAATCACGTGCTCACACCTGGCACACCGAAATCAAATGTCAGGTGACGACTCTGAAAAATCTTTCGAAACGCAATCTTTTTGTCACTCCTTCAAATTGAAAACCTTTTCGCGCTTTAAAAACCACTTTATTATTTATTTAAAGGGGGTTAGAGAAGTAAAAAAGGGGTGTGACAAATTCGTTTTTAAAAAATGGAACTTATCAGCGTTACAAATTTAAAATACTATTTTAATAAAAGTGAGAATGCATTTCCTCTTTTTATTCGTTTTATTACTTCATTCGTGTCAAATTATCTATCGTGGTTTTAAAAATAGCTGTATCAAATTATTTGTCATTTTAGAAGTTTAAGATAAAACAAATTGTAATTTTTTTATTTTGCTCTTAATAGTAATTGTTCTTGAAAATTAAAATAGTATATAAATAGAGTAAATATTCAATAAACAGAGATTATAACTTGAGATATAAATAGGGGTAAAATAATCTAAAACTTCTCCTAATTAATTAATAATTTCTTAACAAAGAGAAATAGATATTTTGAGGGAGTTTTATTTCAAAATCCCTTCTTGCGGGTTGGATCGCGAACGGAGTCAATTTCGAACTACTCCAGTTCGGTCGAAGTAGATAGTGGTCGCCGGCGGTGGCGAGTTTGCTCTTTCGGCGGCGAAATTCAAGTTCTAAGTTATTTCTTTGTCAATTGCGATCTATGCCCTTTGCTCTTGAGGCGCTTTTTCCGTGTTTTGTTGTCGTAATGTACCATCTATATTGGATTACACTGCTTTAGTTCTGCTCTCACTGTATAAAATAGCCTGAGCTTCAATTTCTAATTTTATGTGCGATTTTCATGAGAACATGCATTCTTACAATTGCTTCGATTTTGAGGTTTACAATGACTTTTGTGAGTATAGTTGTAATCAATTTCCAAAATTGTTGTCAGTTTGTTATATAATGTTCACGAGCTCAGTGAGCTTATATACATGATCGTAATAGGTTTTATACAATGAAATTGTTCCTTTTGCTTTATTTTTCTTATTTCCTGTTTATTACTCTTTCAGTTCCATTTCCAGCCAGTTACAATAATTTTCTGTCAGTGCAAAGCAAAGCAGGCCACGCTATAAAAGAATGTGAATGTAATAATTTATCAACTTTTAACTGAAATTTTTTGCCATCATTACCTGCTAACTAGATCTGAGACTCCTTACAGGTTCCAAAGAGTGTAATAACTGATCAATTTCATCTAGTTCCCGTTCGCTAAAATTCCTCCAGGATCTAAGCATTTGAAATCAATTAAGTTGTAATATCCCTTAAATTTAAATCAGTCCATCCACACAGGCCATCAGTAAGGTTAGTATAATTATTTTTATCAGGATTGATTTATTAGAGAACTTGACAACTAATATCTCCAACTACTTCTATTGTTTCTGTTTTCCGATTATAAGTTGTTAGACATGAGATTGTAGTTGATGAATTGGTGCTTGCTGATTTCATTTTCTTGTAGAGATTAATGCAACATCAACAATACAACAATAACGACCCAGTATAATCCCACAAGTGGGGTCTGGGGAGAGTAATATGTACGCAGACCTTACCCCTACACCGAAGGGTAGAGAGGCTGTTTCCAGGAGACCATCGGCTCAAAAAAAAGCAACAGGAACCGATATATTAGTACCATAAAAAATGCATAATACAATAACAGCAATATAAGAGATATGAAATACAGAATACGAAATACGAAATAAATGGCTGGTATAGTAAAACTAGCAGGTAAAGCCCTGCATCAATAGACGACCAATTATATTCTCAGTCTAACTCCTAACTAGCTAGTCTCACTCTATTGTGCTGTAGAAATATTCACAACTTTCCTTTAACCTACAACCTTATTGCTCGACCTCCATAATTCCCTGTCAAGGGCCATGTCCTCAGTAATCCTAAGTCGCGTCATGTCCTGTCTGATCACCTCTCCCCAATACTTCTTAGGTCGCCCTCTACCTCTCCGCGTGCCCACTACAGCCAGTCGCTCACACCTCCTCACCGGTGCATCAGTGCTCCTCCTCTGAATGTGCCCGAACCATCTGAGTCTTACTTCCCGCATCTTGTCCTCCATGGGGGCCACACCCACCTTCTCTCGAATATCTTCATTCCTAATCTTATCCATCCTTGTATGCCCGCACATCCACCTCAACATCCTCATCTCTGCTACTTTCATCTTCTGGGTGTGTGAGTTCTTTACCGGCCAACATTCAGTTCCATACAACATGGCAGGCCTAACCACTGCTCTATAAAACTTACCTTTTAGTAACGGTGGCACTTTCTTGTCACACAAGACTCCCGACGCTAACCTCCACTTCATCCACCCCACCCCTATACGGTGTGTGACATCCTCGTCAATCTCCCCGATCCCCTGAATAACCGATCCAAGGTACTTGAAACTACCCCTTTTGGGAATGACTTGAGAGTCAAGCTAAAAACATTGTATATGAATTGTTGAATTTATTTTGAATATATTGCGCAGATCGTTATCCTTGCAATGTTGCATCACAATAACAACAACAACAACAACGACCTAGTATAATCCCACAAGTGGGGTCTGGGGAGGGTAATATGTACGCAGACCTTACCCCTACCCCGAAGGGTAGAGAGCTGTTTCCAGGAGACCCTCGGCTCAAAAAAAGCAACAAGAGCCGATATATTAGTACCATAAAAATGCATAATAAAATAACAGCAATATAAGAGATATGAAATACAGAATACGAAATACGAAATAGATGGCTGGTATAGTAAAACTAGCAGGTAAAGCCCTGCATCAATAGACGACCAATGACATTCTTAGTCTAACTCCTAACTGGCTAGTCTCACTCTATTGTGCTGTAGAAATATTCACAACTTTCCCCTAACCTACAACCTTAATGCTCGACCTCCATAATTCCCTGTCAAGGGCCATGTCCTCAGTAATCCTAAGTCGCGCCATGTCCTGTCTGATCACCTCTCCCCAATACTTCTTAGGTCGCCCTCTACCTCTCCGCGTGCCCACTACAGCCAGTCGCTCACACCTCCTCACCGGTGCATCAGTGCTCCTCCTCTGAATGTGCCCGAACCATCTGAGTCTTACTTCCCGCATCTTGTCCTCCATGGGGGCCACGCCCACCTTCTCTCGAATATCTTCATTCCTAATCTTATCCATCCTTGTATGCCCGCACATCCACCTCAACATCCTCATCTCTGCTACTTTCATCTTCTGGATGTGTGAGTTCTTTACCGGCCAACATTCAGTTCCATATAACATGGCAGGCCTAACCACTGCTCTATAAAACTTACCTTTTAGTAACGGTGGCACTTTCTTGTCACACAAGACTCCCGACGCTAACCTCCACTTCATCCACCCCACCCCTATACGGTGTGTGACATCCTCGTCAATCTCCCCGATCCCCTGAATAACCGATCCAAGGTACTTGAAACTACCCCTCTTGGGAATGACTTGAGAGTCAAGCCTCACTTCAACTCCCGCTTCCGTCGGCTCAACTCCAAATTTGCACTCGAGGTATTCCGTCTTCGTCCTGCTCAACTTGAAACCTTTAGACTCAAGAGCATGTCTCCAAATCTCTAGCCTCTCGTTGACGCCGCCTCGTGTCTCGTCAATTAGAATAATGTCATCAGCAAATAGCATGCACCATGGCACCTCCCCTTGAATATGATGAGTCAGTGCATCCATCACCAGGGCAAATAGGAATGGGCTGAGCGCAGACCCTTGGTGCAACCCCGTAACAACTGGAAAGTGTTCAGAGTCGCCTCCTACTGTCCTAACCCGAGTCTTAGCTCCAACATACATGTCTTTAATCACCCTAATATAGTCAACCGGGACCCCTTTATCCTCTAAGCAGCTCCATAAGACCTCCCTAGGAACCCTATCGTACGCTTTCTCCAGATCAATAAACACCATGTGGAGATCCTTCTTCCTATCCCTGTACTGTTCCACCATCCTCCTAATAAGGTGGATAGCTTCTGTGGTAGATCGCCCCGGCATGAACCCGAACTGGTTGTCTGAAATAGACACCGTCCTTCGCACTCTCATTTCTACCACTCTCTCCCAAACTTTCATGGTATGACTTAGTAATTTGATGCCCCTATAGTTGTTACAGCTCTGGACATCACCTTTGTTCTTATACAACGGGACCATTGTACTCCACCTCCACTCTTCAGGCATCCTATTAGTCTTGAATATAACACTAAACAATGCAGTAAGCCATTCCAAGCCTTCTCTACCCACACACCTCCACAGTTCAACCGGAATTTCGTCTTGTAGAGATTAATGCGGGAGGAATAATTTCTTCGGATTTTTGCTGGATATACCAAATCACTATATACCATTAAAACTGCATCATTTGATTGGAAGAAGTCTTCTGAATCTTCTCCTGCAATTCGAACGAATGTCAAAAATTAGAGACAGAACGGAAGATTTTAAAGATGCTGCACGTCGTTCAGCATTGTCTTTGGGATATGATGAGGTACATTTAACTTATTCAGTTCATTGCTTTTCTCTTTTCTTAGTCCGAAAGAATTATGTTGCGTATTATGAATTGTCTTGATGAATCTTCATGCTTATGTGATCCCTACCGTCCTTTGCCTCTGGTGTAGGCTCTGGTCGTGCATATAGCTTCATATCCTCCTTATGAATCAATTGTTATGCTGTCCGTGGATCAGAGTCTCTGTTTTTATATTTAATCTGACAAAGAATTTGCAACTTTTCTCTTGTTTGCACGCGAGCTAGTATTTCATATAATTGAACTTCAACACTATCTTCCACGTTGGAAAAAAAAAAGAATATAAATTTTGCCATGTGTTATTTTTTAGCCTGTGGCATGCTCCATCAGGTCTTAGCTTATGTATCATCTGAGCTTAGATCTTTGCTGACAGTCCAAAACAGCTGCGTTATTAGCATCTTTTATCATGCATAAACCTCGGCAAAGGTCAGGATTCACTAGAGCTGCGCTTAAAACGGTATGTTGTTTACACCTAATGCTTATCTTCTTTTCTTATGTTGCTTGTGCTTGGATTATTCATTGATAAGTAAATCAGTGCAAAACCTTTTTATAAAAATTCTCATTTGTCAGCTGGAGAGCATTGGGGCTCTGGAGCAATTTTTGATGAAACACAAAAAGGATTATGTTGATTTGCACCGTACAACAGAACAAGAGAGGGATAGCATTGAGCATGAAGTAAGAGTACATACTTGATGTCTGTTTCTTCCCTTCTTTTTTTGTTCTCTCTCTGTTATTTCAAAACATGACAGTTAGCTAAACTATATTCTACTTGCTGCGATGTTGGACTCCTGAATATATTTATTCTTGTTGTGTGATGCTTCATTATAAAATATATACTGATGAGAACAAACATTTATTTCAGTTTGCAAATAGGATAAGGCCATATCATAAGTTTGTCCAATTGCAGGCATTATGAGAAAGTGTGTTAAAGATGAAAATAATAATGGAACTAATAATGTGATTGTTATAATCGTATCTATCTCTAGGTTTACAGGCTTCAGGGTGAGATTGGAGTTAGGATTATCCGTTACATGTTTACATGTTTGAGACAATCATACAGTTTATCCATTAATCGGCGGTTATTTGCTCCCTTTTAATTTAATAACATAGCATTCATTCTTCAATTCCAAACTAGTTTGAATAGCAATAGGAATGTCTTAATCTAGTTTGCTGTATCCGGACCCATTTTATCTAATACTTGTAAATAATGTGTCTTCTAAGGCAAATTAGGAGTTATCTATAGTTAATTATTCTCGAACTCTCACACTTATCCCGACCCTGTCCAAATATAAGTCTTAGAACAACGAGCCTTAATCATAATCAGCTGGTATCGCCTGTATGGATCGTTTCCTTTCGTTATGTTATATTTTTACCACATGATTCTAGCTACCGCATACCTTTTAGAACTTTCAACTTTCCATAGTATCGCTTCTATGAACTGGTGCTTTTGGAGGTTTATGTAGGCATGGTCAAATCATCTCGGATGACATTCTCTTATTTTATCCTTCTGTGTATGCTACTTGCATCCCGACATGATAATTGATGATCTTGTCCAATTTTGTGTGATGCGCATTCATCTTAATTTACGCATATTTACGACAGTCTTCTTGTGGACATATAGCATTTGAGGCTCAACATTTACTTCCATATAATATTTCTGGTCTAAGAATCATTCTAGAGAATTAGCCTTTCACTTTGTTAAATATCATCTAGTACATAAATCTCTTGTAGCACTCTTCTATTTCGACCACCTAAACTACTTTTATGTGGTACATGTTTATCTCTGATGCCATTCTTTTGGAAAACTCAGTCTATATATCTAAATTGTCGGCATTTGGGCACCACTATCTCTTCCAATCTCACTTTACATTCGTTCTTCTTATAGGCGCTAATCTTGCAGTACATAGTTTTTCTAAAAATATTTAGAATTAAATCAATTGGTGTAAAAGTCAATCTTATGAAAAGAGACCATACTTTACTTCGTTGAGTACAAATCTAGTAAAAAAAAGTAAATATAGCAAAATACCTCTCCAAAAAAGATTTATCTTATCTTTGGGTTGAGTGGCATGGACGACCAGGGGTAGTAGTGGATGGGTAGAGAGTTGTAAACCTCAATTCGCAATTCATGGAATTAGAATTCCAAACTACTCCTCCTGGACCTTGAATAATTGTTGAGTAGCTTACCGGACTACTAAGTGTTTTCGGGTTGGCCCACATTTATGATGTGAAAAACCAGGCTTGTGATGGAATGAGTTGGTCGTGACATACATTGAACATTTTTCTAAAGTTTGATCTTGTATGTTGTAACGAACTTGTTAGCTTTCTTATATTGCTTAAACTTTTTGTAATATCCTACAAACAATATTAAGTTCAGTGCAGGCAGTAATATAAAATCTTGAGTCGAGGGTCTTTCGGAAATAACCTCTCTAGGGGTAGGGGTAAGGTCTGCGTACACTCTACCCTCCTCAGACCCCACTTGTGGGATTTTTACTGGGTTGTTGTTGTTGTTGTTGTTGTTGTTGTTGTTGCAGTAAGTAATATAAAATCTTGAAAAATAACAAAGAGAATTGAAGGATGAAGCCAATAGAAATTGAATTGGTCTCACAGTACTTCTAATTCCAAGTTAGACCATAAACTATGACCTACAGAATTGACAATATTGCAATGAAGATCGTTGTTCTTTGATTTCCTATCTTTCTTATATAGTCAACTTCTGATGAAAATTACATCTTTATTTACAAGGTAAAATTTTGTCTGCTTTTCCTGCTTTGTCAAGTTTGATGTTTTGATTAATTTTTGAGTCTCGAGAAAGTGCTCCTTGTGCACCTTTGTGTTTAATGCTCCTTCTACAGCTTTGTGTTTAATGCTCCTTCTGCAGCTTTGATTGCAAATGCACTTAGCCGAGACTATGAAGTTAGAATTGGAAAAAAGAAAAAGAATTAGAAGGATTTTTACTAACACAACTTCTGCAGGTTACTGTTTTTGTAAAATCATGCAAAGAGCAGATAGATGTTCTCAAGAATAGTATAAATGAGGAAGATGGACATTCAAAGGGATGGCTTGGATTCAAGGGTGACAATCTGAATGCTGATACTATAGCACACAAGCATGGAGTGGTATGGTCGCTACATACAATATAGTCATCAAATATCCTTATAACTGATTATGATTGCTTTATGAAGCATCTTCTCCCCATTTTCTGCTGGTATTAGGAAATTATGAAGTAACTTCATGGATACTCTTTGAATTAAAGAAACTATTGGATGGCCTGTGATGTTAGAGGAATTTCTTTTTAAATTGATGTCTTTGATGTGAGAAGGGGAGCCTTGGCGTAGTTGGTAAAGTTGCTGCCATGTGACCAGGAGGTCATGGGTTGAGCCGTGGAAACAGCCTCTTGCAGAAATCCAGGATAAGGCTGCGTACAATAGACCCTTGTGGTCCGGCCCTTCCCCGGATCCGCGCACAGCGAGAGCTTAGTGCACCGGGCTGTCCTTTTTTTGTGTCTTTGATGTGACTTTTCTAAAACTCTTGCATCTGTGTGCTTATTTTAGATTATTCGAATTAAAGATTTATTTTCATTTTGCTATTTGGAAAGTTGATGTATGTTGTGATTGTTCTGCAATTGGCACAATGGTATCGTAGTTGTCATTTCACAATACTTTCTCCTCAATTCTCTGCAGTTGTTTCATACTTTCTATAAATAGCCTGTTTAATGTTGAGAAGTTATTGAAATGACCTCTGATGTTGGGGGAACTACTTCAGATGGTTGTCTTTAGTGTGATTCCACTGGGAGAGTATCCACTATCCTATCTTAAATTTGTGGATCTCTACTATCTGAGATTGTTCTCCACGAAATTTTTCTTCATGGAAAGGGATGTTTTATGTGCAGTCTGCGATCTGCACAACAATATCACTGAGATATTGTAATTAAACTCGCTAGATTGTGATGATTATTAACTTACCTTTTGACTCTGAAAATATACTTTTTCAACCTATGCTACCGTATGTGTTCAGTTGAAAACAGTTCTAAAGCTGTTTCTACTTTCCTGTACCAGTTTTCCAGTGCCACCACTTGCTGCCCAATAAGAATGAAGGGGGAGATGTTTTCTAAGCAGATCTGAGGAATTTGAAAGGAGTCTTGATGCATATTCCTATAATCTTTGTTTGCTTTTATGCTGTAGGTTTTAATTTTAAGTGAAAAGCTTCACTCTGTCACGTCACAGTTTGACCAGTTGCGGGCAATACGCTTTCAAGATGCTATTAACTGAGTAACACCAAGAAAGAAACGGAAGAACTCTACCAAATCAAATGCTGCAGAGACCTCTGTGTCTAGTAGTTTGGACCCCGACATGAAAAGGGACGCAGAGATCAGGGACGCTGATATATCACAAGCAGCACCTATTAGAGTCCAAGAACAATTTTTGGACGATGAAACACGTGCCCTCCAGGTAAGTAGGAAGTTTGCTGCTAGAGGATTTAGTTCCGGAAAAAAAGCAACATGTGGAGGCTAATATCACAATGTACTTTCCCGTACTCTTACCTTTACTCACATGATGCAGGTAGAGCTGAACAGTCTCCTGGATTCTGTTCAAGAAACAGAAACAAAGATGGTGGAAATGTCTGCTTTGAACCATCTTATGTCAACTCATGTTTTGCAACAGGCCCAACAGATAGAGCTATTATATGAGCAGGTTAGCAATATTGTAGCTATTTTAGTTTCCAGTTGGATAGAACTTCTATCTTGTTAACATAACAAGAAAGTCATTTTCTCTCTTTTGTTTAAATAATTCTGACAATCTCTTCATTTTCTATATTAACTTTCCCATGTGTAACCATTTACTTGTAGAACTAACAAACATCACGATCTACGGATCTTTCATTGTTCTATATGTTTGTGTGAACTTATGGTTTTTCGTTTCAGGCAGTTGAAGCAACCAAGAATGTGGAACTTGGTAACAAAGAACTGTCACAAGCCATTCAACGGAACAGCAGTAGCAGAACTTTTCTTTTGCTCTTTCTATTTGTGCTTACTTTTTCAATCCTCTTCCTTGATTGGTATAGTTAACCATAGGATATAGAACTTCTCTTTTGCTCTTTCTATTTGTACTTACATACCAATCCTCTACATACATTGGCATACTTAATCATAGGATAAACTTTTCTTTTGCTCTTTCCTATTTGCGTTACATTTCCCATCCTCTTCCTAAATTTGTATAATAAATGACAGGGTATAGAGCGTATATTGTCATCTTTCATATTAATTTCTGCTTAAAGACATTCTGCTTTATATATGTACTGCCATTATTATTACTTTCTCATGCCAGCAATATTGAACTTTGTCTCGCTGTAAACTGAATAATGTAGAGCCACTCTGCTTTCGCGGACAATGTTAGGTCAATCTGTTTATAGTATGTTGGCCTTCTTGCTAGAAGATTACTAATTAGGCTGTCAATAGTGAATGCTGTTCTATACTGTTTTATAAAAATGCTGAATGGAAATAAAGCAACAGAAATTTGGTGTATAAATGTGCAATTTAAACAGTAATTAAGTTCGATAAGTTTTTAATTGAGGAAGAAAAATGATCAAAAGGGGGTGGACAAGCATTGAAGTTGATGTGTAACTGCATACCATGAAGGTGATGGAAGATTACCAGCCAAATTTTAGCAGAAAATAGAGCAGGAAAAAAGCAAAAAAAAAAAAGGAAATTGCACAGGATACTACTATAGACTGGGCCCCTGGGGTACCATCAACTAATATCATACTTCAAGGGCGGAGCTAGAGTATCTGGAGCGGGTTCAGCCGAATCCAGTAGCTTTGGTTCGAACCCTGTATTTATCTTTAAAAAATTTATTAAATATGTATAAATTGTTAATTTAGAACCCAGTACCTTAAAACGATTAAAATTCTGAATCCATAAACTTGAAATTCTAATTCCGCTTTTGTCATACTTCTCAGTTTTTCTCTGGAAAGAAAATAAAAATATAAAAGAGAAACGGAGGGGAAAATATGCATGGTAAAGAAAAGAAAAAATGTTTGGCATGACCACTAAAACAATATGATTGCAAATATGCAAACCGAAAGACAAGTAGACCCCTTTAGTAATGAAGGATAATTGCTATTTTAAATGCTTAAAAAGGCAAACTCAATCTCGATTGTTACCTTGTTGGTGGAATACAATGATGGTGTTTCCCCTCCAAAACATAAGGGGAAGACAACATGAAAAGCAGGAAATGAAGAAGAAAAGAAAAGAAAGACCAATGAAATGTTGAGGGAGATTTTTTTCCCTTCTTCTTCTTATCATCGAGAAATTTAAGAGTCAATTGTTATGGTTATACTGGGTTCAATCCTCTACTTATATATTAAGATTTTGAACGTGGAAAAATTTGAAATCGTAACGTGTACTTAACTCACACATCATGTGTTGCGCTTTTACCGCTAGAGTTAAAGAACTTGAGGCAAAATCTAAATTCAAGTTTTTTTTTTCTTTATCATTTTTGGATTGAGCTGGACTGATTGGGAGTAGAAAAAAGGAGACTGTTTCTTTTTGTAGGATCGGCATCCTGCATCACTTGAAATGCATACTTAATAGTAGAAATTATAGAATAGTAACTATTAAGGGTCGTTTGGTACAAAAAATAAGGATAATAATCTTTGAGTATAACTTGAGATTGTATTTATCTCATGTTTGGTTATAGTATTAACCAATCTCAAGATACATTTTACACTAAAATGGTAAGATTAATGATCTCATATAGAAGGTGAGAAATCATATGGTATATCTCATCCTATAAGATATCCTACTTTATCCCACCCTTGTACCAAACGACCCTTTAGAGTGTATCTTTAATACAACCATTAGACTGAAACTTTAATCCGTAATTTTTAAAATTAAAACTGATTTGGAGATTAGATAGTAACAGTGTTTTAAAATGTGGGGGCGTGAGGTGAAGCGTTTTACCTCTGACGAGGCGAGGGGTAAGCCCTGAGACATGAGGTGTAAGTCCCAAGAATCTTTAAATTTTACTAATTTCAAGAATTTCCAGATAGTATAAAATAAAAAATAATTATAAAAATTACATTAAAATTATAAAATTATAATATAATCTATTTAAAATATTTATAATTATAATTTAACATGAATAATACGAAAAATATGACATATATCATAATATGCAAATTAGCCGCAACGTCGTTACAACTCAAACATCAAAAGTAATGTATTCGATACGAAATTTTATACGTATCTCTTAAGGAGTAATTAATCTTGAAAGAATTTCGATGTTATAATTTGATATTTTTTATAAAATGCTCTTTTTATTTAATATGCTTTCTATTTGAAAGAGAATTCATATAAAAATATTATTACAATTTAAATATGATTCTCTAGCATCATTTATTTTTAAATTTCAACAAGTTAATAAAGTGACACATAATTCACCATACAATACTATGATAATTAATTATTTGTAAATAGTTAATAGCTAATACTGAGCTATTAAATTAATAAGTATTATTTCACGTAAACATAAAAAAAAATATTTAGGAAAATAATTATAAAAATTATGGACTCTTATATAATAAAGACATAACAAAAGTTAATAAATAAATACTTTTTAAATGAAAATTTTATTTTAAATTTACTATCATAGCAGTCTTAGTGGATAACGTGCAATAATTTTATTTTAATTATGACATAAGATACTCTCAACTTAATGATTTATGATTAAGAAAAAAGTAATTTTGAATAGTCAACGATTTTTTATTAAGAAAATTTATGAATTTACAAGGTTAGTTACACATAGTTGCATAAAATTCTATTAGGCGAGCCCAATACGCTGAGCATTGGGTGTGTCCGGGGCGTAAGCCCCGAAGGTGGAGGTATAAGTCTCACGGAACTAAGCCACACACATAAGCCCATGGGTGTTTTACGAGTGCTCCGCCCTGGGGCGAGTCCCAATTCCGCCTTTTAAAACATACGATAATAAAAGTAAAGTAAAATTACGCGTGGATCACTATTAGCATTTCAGTTATATGATATCTGTTATAAATATATTATATTATGGATGTTCATTTAGTACTCCGTTGTAAATAAGCTTCCTGAAGAAGCTTATCCATATGGGACTCCACCGTAAATATGTTTATCTATTTAGTACTATATTGGAAATAAGCTTCCTGAAGAAGCTTATCACTTCGGTACCCGGTTATGGATAAACATTACCCCCAGTAGAAGTTTATCCATATCGGGTATAATAAGCTTATCTTTTCAGTACCCAGTTATGGATAAACATTACCCCCGGTAGAAGATTATCCATACCGGGTATAATAAGCTTATCCATTCAGTACTCCGTTATGGATAAATATTGCTCTCAGTAGAAGATTATCCATATCTGGTACAGCAGCAGCTTACACAGCAGCTTGTAGCAGCTTACACAGCAGCTTGTAGTAGCAGCTTATAGTAGCTTACACTGCAGCTTGTAGTAGCAGCTTACACAGCAGCTTGTAGTAGCAGCTTACAGAGCAGCTTCCTTTCTTCTATAAATAGAAGAGATTTCAGTTCATTATGTACATCAGTTTGAATTCGAATAATATATCAGTTTCTCTCTATACTTGTCTTTACTTTATAGTCTTTATTTCATAACACGTTATCAGCACGAAGCTCTACCATCTCGAGCAAATATTTTGAAAGTATCTGAGGTAAGAACTTTCTTTTCCTAAATAATGTCAAATCTTTCTAAACTTGAATTTGTAGCCCTGGATATATCGGGCAAAAGCTACATGTCTTGGGTGCTTGATGCTGAAATTCATCTTGATGCGATGGGTCTGGCAGACACCATCAAAGACAAAAATCAGGCATCAAACCAAGACCGTGCCAAAGCAATGATATTCCTACGCCATCACCTTGATGAGGGCCTGAAAATGGAATATCTTACTGTTAAAGATCCAGTCATACTGTGGAATAATTTGAAATATAGATATGACCACCTGAAGATGGTCGTTCTTCCACAAGCACGATATGATTGGACTCATCTAAGGCTACAAGATTTTAAATCTATCAGTGAGTATAATTATGCTATGTTCAGAATTATTTCCCAATTGAAGTTATGTGGTGATAATATTACTGATCATGATATGTTGGAGAAAACTTTCACCACTTTTCATGCCTCGAATATGCTCCTGCAGCAGCAATATCGAGAGATGGGATTTAAAAAGTATTCTGAACTTATCTCACATCTTCTTATAGCAGAGCAACATAATGGGCTATTAATGAAAAATCATGAAAGCCGACCTATTGGTTCTTGTCCATTCCCTGAAGTGAATGAGACGAACTTCCACCAAGCTAAACGTGGAAGAGGTCGTGGCCCCAGTCGTGGTCATGGCCGTGGTCGGGGAAGAAACCCCAATCATGGTAATAATAATGCACCAAAGAAGCCTCCTCACCACCAGCAGTGGAAAAGGAAGGAACAAAAGCATGAAGCGGTGCAAGCGCCAAATGCAGAAAATGCATGCTATAGATGTGGAGGAAAAGGGCACTGGTCACGTACTTGTCGTACGCCAAAGCACCTGGTTGAGCTTTATCAAGCCTCCCTGAAGAAGACAGAGAAAAATGCTGAAGCAAATTTTATTTCTGAAGATAATTTAGACTTCATGCATTTGGATGTAGCTGATTACTTTGCACTCCCAGAAGGAGAAACAAGTCATGTAATCGGTGGTGAATCTGTAGAAATGTAAATATTTTAATTTTTGTTATTTGTAATAGATAGTATGGTTATGTAATTGTTGTACATAAAGAAAAATTATGATTTGATAATGATGTTTACTATAATATATCTTGTTTATGTCATTTTGAAGAATATGGATAACATTATTAGATCAACTTAAACTCTAGCAGAGTTTGCAAGAAATATACAACCACCAGAAGTAGTTATATTTCATATATCTCATTGTAATTATATTTTGTTAACCACCAGAAGTGGTATATGTCTATGATCACCAGAAGTGATAATTTAGGCTTTCTATAGTTACAATTGAAGATAAGCTACATAAATATTCTCTATATTAAATGCACGCCTCGATTTGCTCCTGAAGTAGTAAATATTTTAAAAGAGGTTGAGGCATCACAATTTGATGTGATTAATGCGCATTCAGATAATTATGTTCGATTTCCTGAAGGATGAGAACTTTTGATAATATTAATCCATTCCCTGAAGTGAATGTGACAATACTAATAAGTCGGGTAAATATGAACGCGCTCTTGATGTGAATACATTACAATTCACCTCCAGAAGAGTTAATATAATTGAGAGAATATATACTCAATATTTCGTATTTTAAATTTGCTCCTGAAGAAGTAACACAGTTGAAATTGCCTCCTGAAGTGGAAAAATATTATGAAGAAGAGTTTTCGTGTGCTTAAACAATTGTTTTACATTGTTTATTTGATTGTGATTTTCTCTCATGACACCAGCAGTGTCTGAGCAATATTTGATAGTACAAAATGTATCAATAACTCCTGAAGAGCTAAATGTTTGCCTAAAGAATACATGACACCAGTAGTGCCAGATAAATATTAGATTGTGGATAATAAATTAAGGCTCTCGAAGAGCTTATATACAAATATGTCATTCATATTATATGATTATGGTCAAAACATATGTTGTAGTAAACCTGAAGTTTACTAATACAAATGACTATCATATTGAGACTACAAATGATTGGAAGATTGATAATCTTCATGTTTCCACAATCATAGGGGGTAAAATAATATGTATGTGAGAAGTTACCTGCCTTATTCTTTAATTTGTACTATATCATGTATCACAGTAAACCAGAAGTTTACTAAAGCAAAAGTTTATGCCATAGTAAACCAGAAGTTTACTAAGAGATAGCACATGACATGATAAACTTGAAGTTTTCATTTGCCATTTTTAAATGAGCTATTTGAGAATTCAGATAAGCATATACTAAAGAACTAGAAGATTCTTCAGGAATTCTCATGTGTTGCTTGTTCTCATAATGAATTGATTATACCAGCTAAAGTTGGGACTAAGACCCCTGATTCTGAAATATATAAAAGGTGAATATGGGCTCGTTCACCTATCATGTGAACCACTTATAGGTGCATATATGAGATGGTTACATGTGTAATTATTGTCAACCTGCAGTTTGGCATTTGGAATTGCTTTTCTCGATTAAGAGCATAATTTTCAGATTATGAAATCAAGACAGTTCATCTTGATAATGCTGGTTTATATCCAAGCTGGTTTAGCATTGAATACCTCCTATTAATGTCTAAACCATTGCTTATGAGAACAAAGCTTCATGTGTTGGTCTAAGATTTTCTAAATTGCATATAGCAGCACTTGTATGCATCAGATCAACAATATATGATAAGTCCTCCCTTCACAATTGGTTTAGGATCAGAAACCAAATGTTTTTACTATCTTTTGTTGCGTGGTATATGATTAATTTCTCTACCATAATACACAAAGATATGTTTCCCAAAGATGATTGGGGATATATGTTAGTTTTTCTAACATTTGGGGGATGGAATAAGCAGTTGAAAAATATGCTTATATGAATCGAATTATCATGATCCTCACTTAGAAGATAATTCAAGTCGAATGTCAGAAGCATTTGCTGATCTAAAATTAAATATCATATTTCAGCTGCAAATGCTCCTATTAAAATTAAAGTCCCTGAAGGATAGAGTTTACTGTACGCATGAAGCGTGGTAGACCAATCGGTTCCAAAGGTAACAATCCTTGAAAAATAGTAGGAGCTAATGATCAAAATGATCATAATGAGGAGGAAATATGCTCTAGAAGAGCCCACGACATAACATTTCATGAAACTCCCGGAAAAGTTCAGGTACCTGAAAATAAAGAAAGTGATGAGATCTCCACAAGTTATGTCGCTTCGGAACTGACACAAAATGATCGTCGACGATACATTTAATACAATATAGTGCACAATATTGTAAACGATTGTGAGGATCGGACTAGCAGTCCAGACACTTGAAGATGTCGTACCATTTAGATACAAGTCTTAACCTATATGACTTATTTGGCTAAATCTATATGAAGATCCTTGAAGGATTGAAAATGCCCGAAGCATATAATTCAAAGTCTTGAGAAATGTACTCGATCAAATTATAAAGATCTTTGTACGGTTTAAAGCAATCTGGGCGCATGTGGTATAATCGCCTTAGTGAATATTTGCTGAAAGAAGGTTACATAAATGATGTTATTTGTCCATGTATTTTTATAAAGAAAATGGCATCAGAATTTGTTATACTTGTTGTTTATGTTGATGACATAAATCTTGTTGGAACTCCAGAAGAGCTCCAAAAGGCAATTGAATATCTTAAGAAAGAATTTGAGATGAAAGATCTTGGAAAGACAAAACTTTGTCTTGGTCTGCAAATTGAATATTTAGCAGATGAGATCTTTATCCATCAATCTGCCTATACAGAAAGGGTCTTAAAACGCTTTTACATGGACAAAGCGCACCCATTGAGTACACCAATGGTTGTTCGATCACTTGAAGTAAATAAGGATTTGTTCCGACCTCCAGAAGAGGACGAGGAACTCCTTGGTCCTGAAATACTCTATCTCGGTGTAGATGGTGCACTTATTTATCTTGCTAATGCTAACAAAAGTGGTGCAGATCATATTGGTAATGCAGGTTATTTATCTGATACCCATAAAGTTCGATTTCAAACCGGCAAGCAGGGAATGCATATGATTGAGATCAGTGATTCATTCGAGAAACATGTGGGTTGGAATGTGATAAAAGACCCACAATATTATACGGAGACAATGTTTCATGCATAGCACTATTAAAGGGAGGATTTATAAAAGGAGATAGAACGAAGCACATTTCACCAAAATTGTTCTACACACACGATCTTCAGAAAAGTGGTGACATTGATGTGCAACAAATCCGTTCAAGTAATAATCCAGCAGATTTATTCACTAAATCTTTGCCAACTTCAACTTTTGAGAAGATGGTATACAAGATTGGAATGCGGAGACTCAAATATTTGAAACAAGGTTTTCATCAGGGGGAGTAAAATACGCGATGCACTCTTTTTCCCTTACTAAGGTTTTTCCCATGGGGTTTTCCTTATAAGGTTTTTAATGAGGCACCTAGCAATGCGTCTTACTAAATATGTGTACTCTTTTTCCTTCACTGAGATTTTTTTCCCACGTGGTTTTTCCTAGTAAGGTTTTAATGAGGCACATTATCTTTTAATGAACATCCAAGGGGGAGTGTTATAAATATATTATATTATGGATGTTCATTTAGTACTCCGTTGTAAATAAGCTTCCTGAAGAAGCTTATCCATATGGGACTCCACCGTAAATATGTTTATCTATTTAGTACTATATTGGAAATAAGCTTCCTGAAGAAGCTTATCACTTCGGTACCCGGTTATGGATAAACATTACCCCCAGTAGAAGTTTATCCATATCGGGTATAATAAGCTTATCTTTTTAGTACCCAGTTATGGATAAACATTACCCCTGGTAGAAGATTATCCATACCGGGTATAATAAACTTATCCATTCAGTACTCTGTTATAAATAAATATTGCTCTCAGTAGAAGATTATCCATATCTGGTACAACAGTAACTTACACAGCAGCTTGTAGCAGCTTACACAACAGCTTGTAGTAGCAGCTTATAGTAGCTTACACTGCAGCTTGTAGTAGCAGCTTACACAGCAGCTTGTAGTAGCAGCTTACAGAGCAACTTCCTTTCTTCTATAAATAGAAGAGATTTCAGTTCATTATGTACATCAGTTTGAATTCGAATAATATATCAGTTTCTCTCTATATTTGTCTTTACTTTATAGTCCTTGTTTCAATATCTTTTTTATCCACTAGAAATTCCATTGTCTTTTTTTCTCTGTTTTCTTTTTCCTATGTTGTGGAATTCTCTTTTCGAAAAAAGTTAAAAGCACACTGCCATCGAGTGGGACACTCTCACACTCTGCTTATGAGTGAAAGTTTTGGTATACCATAGGATTCGATTACCTAAATAAATGACACAAAAAAGGAAGGATTGAGCCTTGAATTTGTTATTACTTCATCATACTATTATAATTCTAGTAATAGTAATAACAAATTATAAGTTTGTTATTACTTCATCAAGCAAAGGTAGCAGGAATAGACTTAATCTAAATAATGACACTCAACTGCCCATGCTTACTTTTATAGCTAAAACCTCATAATTTCATTATTCTTTTCAAAGTTTCAAATATCTTTTGCAACCTGCACTCGTAAGTCATAACTCATTAGTAGTACTAGTAATTGTTCTTGGGAGAGCTGACAACTTGTGCTATTCAAATAATTTGGCATGCCAAATTTTCATGTGATGTAATCAAAAGTGATCTCTATCAATCAAATTGGAAAAGTTAAAAGGAAGGCAAGTTCTACAAAAATTGCTTCTGTATCCCATTATATGAAAGATTATCTCGAAACTATATATCACTATTATTTACCTCGAAAATACAAGTAACAATTAAATTTAATTAGTGATTTTAAAGATATGTGATTTAGTTTAATACCAATTAATAATCAAGAAAGATGAAGTAGAAATGAAAAATAGAAGTGAATCAAACTAATATTACTTGGCAACAGTGACTTCGAGCTTAGTGACCTCGAGGTGGCTTAGGGCATTAAGAACAATTAAGTAATGAAAATAAAGTAAGAACAATGAAGCTAAAGGACAATGCTGATAAAACAGTATGAAAAGGTAGAGAGTATATTCTTTTCTCAGTGATGATAATATATCTTACAAATGATTGGGGTCCCCTTTATATAATAGGGGAGCCCTAAATAAAAAATATTTCTATTTACAGTAAGGAATATTCTTGGTACAACTATCTAACCGCCTAGTACGGAATCGTACAATCATATTCTGGAATTTGCGCCATGACTTTGGGGACGTGGCAAGAATCTAATTTGTTCTGGTACAAATCCATAACGGTACTATTTCGAGGTCGAGCACACTTGACCTCGGTATGCATCATGCACCGCCCTCGAACTCGGGTCTGGACCCTCAAGCTCGAACTTGGTCTTACTTGGACTCGGACTTCGGACGACCTCCCAAGCATATAGATCGAAGGCATTCGATCTCGACCGTATACAGATAGTCCCTGCGTTTCTTAGAGTAAGATGATAAGAAACGATTTGAACCCTGATTGTCTCGAACCTCTTATGATGATGTCATTTTCGTGATACAGAAGTTCGAAGTGACCAAAACATCCCATCAGTCCACTTCCCAAAAAACATTAAATGCACACCAGTATTGGTCGGCCACTAGTGTCGCCGAACCGTCGTTGCCATTCTATAAATATGAGGCGATTCCACTGAGTAAAGAACTTTACTCTTTCTTCACATTTTCCCATCTTCATCTTTTTATCTAATCACCCGTTTTCACCGCCTCTTTAAGCGCCGGAAAATGCCAAGCTCTTGCAAGAAACACCATATCCCTGTGCAACCTGTATTCTTTAGCTTACAACCATGGCTAAACTTCCAAAATGATCCCTAAAAGGGACAAAGCATCGTCTTTTTCTGCCTCCTGGCCGACCAAACCGGTGGTGCCGCCAACTCTTGAGGAAATCACTCCTGGTCCTTGCATAATTAAGAAGGACTTTAGTATCGAGAATCCCCCCGATGCAAGCACGCATCTCGATATATTAGCTTGATAATGAAGAAGCTCATTAAGGATGTGAAGAAGGATTGTGGTTGGGGAGATGAGGTCGTGATTTAGATCTCAAGCCTCGAAGAAAGCATTACTACCCACGTAGAGGGGTTTTTAAGTGTTTACACTTACCCATTCACATTGGGTCCCCTTGATCCGGTAGTGATCGACTTCTGCAAAACATACAAAGTCACCATCGGTCAGATTCGCCCCTCTTTTGGCGTATCGTGATCATACTGCGGTATTTTTACGAGAAGGCCATGGGGTTGGAATTCACCCTCAGCCACCTGATTCGATTGTATCGGCCTCAGTTATTTCGAGGGCTTATCAAGTTGCAACATCGAACAATGAAAGCCTTTTTTGCCAGTACTAATGAAACCAAAGATTGGAGTTGGATGAGCCGGTTTGTTAGAGTATGAACCTCGGATGTCATCCCCGGGGATAAAATGCCGTTCCCGGAGAGGTGGTAACTTCAGTCGTAAGTGGAGTTCGTTTTCCCAGTATCTATTTATATTCTGCTTTCACATTTCATAACACCCTTATTCTTCTTTTGGCAACCAATGCTTGGGTGCCCAAGTGGTGTCCGACCTCGAGGATTGGGTCCAAAAGTTAGCTTCCACCTCTTTCTACGATGAGCGCAAGTGGCGTGAACTATTGAAGGGCCAGTGGGAGGCCAAGAACCATGGTGAGTGCTTTTCCCAAGTTTCAAACATTCTTCGTATATTGTTGGAGTTAACTTACTAACGTTCACTTGTGCAGGCCTTGGTGATGCATCTGAGATGAGGCCGGCTCCGTACGGGGGAAAGATCAAGCCTTCAATGCCGAGGTCTGAGAAGGACAACAAAAGAAAAAGGGTTTCAAAGCCCGAAAACCCTCAAGACAAGAAAACACCTGCTCGAAGTTGCGAAAAAGATTTGTTCAAACGGGTGCAGATTTGGCCCATGATTCCCCGAACGATGAAGAAAATGATGGTGAAGAGTATGCGTTGGTGACTTGAACCAGGAAACCACTCGAGGCCGCCAAGCCTTCCGAACTGGAAACCTCATCCCGTGGTGAGGGAACCTCGAAGGAAGAAGCGGGCAAGGCCTCTGTTCCCTGGAGGTTGAGATTGTCCCTCCGTCTTCAACAACTATACCTGAGGGGGTAAATACTGAGACCCCCGAAGCTAATGAGAATGCCCCGAGTGAAGAGCACAGGGCTACGACAATAAGTCACTCCCTTTCTTTGCCAACTTATTCCGAGTGGGCAATCGAAGAAGCCAACGCTCTGCGTATGCCCGATCCGAGCAAGGTCATTGAGGACGATCCCTTTTAGGGTTGCTACGCTGGGATTTAGGATGCCAATGACCTTAATGATGCATCCACCATCTTCTAAGAGGCTCAACATCTCCTCTCCTGGGTAAATATTTACTTCCATTATTGTAATCTTCTCTTTCTTTTTCTTTTGACTAATATGTCTCCATTTCACGTTTAGGCCATCGTAAAGTTTAGAGTTGAGCTGACCAATGTGAGGCCGAGCTCAAGAAAGTTTCGGGCGAAGAGAAATCCCTGAGGTTTCTATGTAGACAAAATGAAGAGGAGCTTAAGAATCTCCAAACCGCATTGGCCAAAGCTCAAAAAAGCGAGTCTGAGCTAGATGAACAGGTAACTGTGATTTTAACAGAGTTCGGCCTTCTTGTCCCTACTTCGGAGGCTAACACTTCGATATCTCAGCTGCAGCAAAAGCTAGAGATGATTGGGCAGCTCCGGGGCGAAGTTGATCAAGTTAGAGCTGATTGTCATAAGTGGAAGAAGAACATGGATCAACGTGCCGCCGATATGGAAGCTGCTACAGCCAAACTGGCCTCGGCTGAAACTCAGCTCCGAGGCATTGAAGCGAAGGTTCTTGCTTAGGCCAGGAAAATCGAGGAATTAGAGGCTGAGCTAGCTAGAGTTCGGGCCAAAGCTGAGAAGACGAAGGTTGCGACTGATAAATCCATTGCCATATACTTGAGGGAAGCCGCAACCATTCAAGTTGAGTTGAGGGAGGTCTCCGACCAGGGAAAACAGAGCAATGAATTGGCTAAGTTCCAAGCCCGAAGGGAGACTTTCGAAGAAATCCATGCCCGATGGTTCAACCTTGCCGAGGAGATAGCCGAGGCAAAGGGGCGGGAAACTGATGCTAGGTTTCTTGTCTCCTCCGATGATGAAGATATAGCGAGTGGCTTTAGGGACGAGGAAGGTGAAGAAGATGTTCCCGAGGGAGAGGAGAGTCCTGAAGATAGAGCCGCTGAAGATGCAACTTCTGAAGATGACGCTCTCGGGGGTGTGACCTCGAAAATCGATTAGTTTTTTTTTTTTTTGCAAGGGCCCCTTGTGGGCGTTGTAAATATGTTTTGTAAATTTCCCTTATGAATATAAAGTGTATTTTTGCTTTATCCTAGATTTGTATTGAATTTTATTTTGTCTCTGTTTGTGGAAAATTTTGATGATTCAAATACTCAGCTCGAGTATCGGTTCAGACTCGTAACGTAATAAACCCTTAGGTTTTTATTGCCCTTATGTTTTTAGATGGTCCTCGAGCTAAGCTTAAATCAATTTGATGTGACCTTGGAACAATAGGACTCTTGAGTCCGAGTTGAGTGAGAATGAGGTCTCGGAATCCTTTATGCTTTTGGCCTTTAAGCTCTTTTAAGCTGGCCCTTAGGCTCTTATATATCAACCCACAGGATCTTTTTAAATTGGCCCTTATGCTCTTTAAGTTGGGCCATCTCGGCCTCTAAAATGGCTATATAATTTTTCCCTAATTTCGGCTAAAAGACTTAGTGAAAATTTAATTATACCTTAGCATGTGTTTTCGTACCGTTGGGTTTTTCAAAGGTTTGACGTATCAGAACTTTATTAGTAATTTGTTTGTGTAAACATAATTGAATACATCTTGGGGTATTTTCGAAGGCCGGTGTTATCGAAGCCCTTGGATTATTCGAGGGCTGGATTTATCGAGGCCCTCAAATGCTGAATTTATCGAAGCCCTTCATATTTTGCTTTTGCCGATGGTAGCCTAATTTAACCAGTTTTTTAATATTTAAAGGCCTTTAATTTATTGCGGAAGTCGGACGTCTCCAAGCCGCATTATTTTGGTCGTAGCTTTTATATGATCGTAGTCTTTAGTGTGGCCGTAGCCTTCGGGTATGTCAGTTGGACTTGTTTCCCTATAACTTTCCAAACTTGTTCGGAGAGTTAGTCACCGAGTATATTGGCCTCGACCTTTGTTTCGAGGGGATGCCTTTTTGAGGTCTTATAAATCCGAGTTTTCGATGACTCGTATATACTGGTTGTCGATGACAGTCCCCGAGTATTCGGGGGTACTTTTATGCTTTGGCTCTTGAGCCGTTTCCCGTAGGATTATAAGTGTGGAGCTCGTGTAATAGTAGACTTCTTTTAGACACAATGTATGATATTAACAGAATGCTTCTTCAAATAAGTGATACATGCATACATGTTTTGCCGTCGGGGCTTGATTATTCTATACGGACATGGTTCATCTAACCGTTTGGCCCATTAAGAAGTTTTCCTATCGAGGACCTCTTAGGCGTGAAGTATTTTCCTTGTAAATATAACCTCCGAGGGTGATGCCCCCAGTATTCGAGGTTGATTGAAAAGAAGCCTTGGATATTGTTGAGTTCTTCTTAGGTAGCACATAGTTGTTGCCTCGTTAAAAACCTTGTCGGTAAAACCCATTTGGGACAAAATCCGATCTAAGGAAAAAAGAGTGCAACACATGCTTTAAAACCTAATGCCTTCATGTATAAGAACGATGCCTTCGAGATCATGTGCCCTTGATTGAAAATCTGTAATGAGTTAGTTTTAAACTTAAATGGACAAAAAGGATAAAGTCGTACCTTAGCAGTAGTATCGTTTGAGCAGTGATATGTTCCAATTGTTTGGCAGTTGTTGACCTTCCATTGTGCTGAGATTGTAAGATCCTTTACCGACAACTCCGAGGACTCGGTACGGTCCTTCCCAATTCGGGCCTAGCTTCCCTTAATTTGGGTCTCAAGTATTGAAGGTGACTTTCCGTAGGACTAAGTCCCCGATTCCAAAATGTCGAAGGTTGGTTCTTCTATTGTAGTATCTTTCAATCCTTTGCTTTTGTACGGCCTTTCGAACGAGCGTTGTTTCTCGCTTTTTCATATAATAACTCAGGGTTGGCATTCATGGCCTCGTGATTTAACTCCTCAGATGCATGCCAAAATATGGCGCTAGGTTCCCCGACCTCGACGGGGATGAGGGCCTTGAAAACTATATATCACTATTGTTTACCTCGAAAATACAAGTAACAATTAAATTTGATTAGTGGTTTTAAAGATATATGATTTAGTTTAATACCAATTAATAATCAAGAAAGATGAAGTAGAAATGAAAAATAGAAGTGAATCAAACCAATATTACTTGGCAGCAGTGACCTCGAGCTTAGTGACCTCGAGGTGGCTTAGGGCAGTAAGAACAATTAAGTAATGAAAATAAAGTAAGAACAATGGAGCTAAAGGACAATGCTGATGAACACTAGGCAAAAAGGTAGATAGTATATTCTTTTCTCAGTGATGATAAGATATCTTACAAAAGATTGGGATCCCCTTTATATAACAGGGGAGCCCTAAATAAGAAATATTTCTATTTACAGTAAGGAATATTCTTGGTACAATTGTCTAACTGCCTAGTACGGAATCATACAATCATATTCCGGGATTTGCGCCATAACTTTGGGGACGTGGCAGGAATCTAACTTGTTCTGGTACAAATCTATAACGGTACTATTTCGAGGTCGAACACACTCGATCATGCTCCGCCCTCGAACTCGGGTTTGGACCCTCGAGCTCGAACTTGATCTTACCCAGACTCGGACTTTGGATGACCTCCCAAGCATATAGATCGAAGGCATTCAATCTCGACCGTATACAACTATATATAAAGTACGTTATATATTGAAAAATAATATATGTCAAGCATTTACAGGTTTAGTGTAAACAAATCTCTCCTTGGTACAGCATTCTATTAACTCAAGTTTAATACTATAAGATTTGTCCTATCATGTCTCAAATATCAATCACCATAGACCATAGTATTATTAATAAAATATACTCCGTAATACGTTTTTAATTAAGGAGTTAATAAATATTCATATTATTATAAGGCTGTTTAGATCAAACTCCAAAAGACATTTATTTTGAACCAAATTAATTTGTTAACTTATTTTGGATCAAAGGACTATTTCCATAGAGATCATATTTGGCATGGTATATGTTAGTTCTATAGAAGGGGAGGTTTTAAGTAATGGTAAAATTATTTTCTTATGACCTATAAATTATGGGTTCGAACCATAAAATCAGTCACTAATACTTTATTAGGATAAAGTGCCTAATATCTCTTGAAGTACGGTCTTTTCCTAAATATTAGATAAATACGAAATACTTCGGTAAACCGAAATACCTTTTTATACGTTAGTGCTATACTTTATCCAAAACAAAGACACGAAACTTTTGAAAATATAGGATAGTAAGATGCCTTGAAATTAGCAGACAATAGCTAGTGGGAATTTGAGAATACATTCCCTATTTCCTTCTCTCCATTTCAATACTAACCTAGAAAACGAAAAAACACACTTTCTAATATCTCTGAAGCTAAAAATCAGCTCAGTATTTCTAAAAACAGCGATTACTGCATGCATGCTTGTAATAAATTGGAAATTTCTGGAAACTTCATCTTCTCTGCAATTATCAACGGCTCAGATCAATAAGTACCCTCTGCTTCAATACCAAATCTACGGCTCCTATTATTTATGAATAAAACTAATAATTTGCACTAAATTTCAGTATTCTTCTTTTTTTTTTTTTTTTTTTGAATTTAGAAACTAGCTAAGCTTGGCTATGAAGGACAATAGCCAACTTCTCTTGTTGATGAAACTTGACTTGTTTAGCAATGAACTTTTCTATAGCCTTCTGAAACTCCTCATTACTTAATCCGTCAACTCCATACGCTGTCTCCGTTTCCGCCGACGGCGATACCTCGCCGGAATTTTTAACTTTCAGGCACTTCTCTGTCTCCGATCTCTGAAACTTCGCGGAAATTTCCTCTACGCTTTTCCTATCTAGATTCTCCGACTGCGTTCTCCTTATCGGACCTTTCGATTCCATTGCCTTAACTTTAACCGTTTCCGTTTCTTCGTCGGAACCACGTGAATCCTCATTTTTCACTGAGCTCTCCTCAAATATCATCCGTTTGTCTTCGTACACAATCTCTAGATCTTCCTTTTCGGATGAAAAGGAAGACGAAAACTCCGAATTTTCGAGAAACGAGTCGTAGAGTTCAGTTTCATCGACATTGCGGAATGTGGAAGAGTAGTCGCCGGAGAAGAGGCCGCCGGACTTCAAGAGGAGAGTGAGGACGATGAAATTGCATAGGATGAAGATGAAGCAAGGACTAAGTATTACACCGACGAGTTGACGGAAATACTCGCCGGAGATCTTCACCGCGAAAGGCAAGCGAGTTGAAATCCATAACAACAGAAGAAGCACAAAGCACAACTCAACAATGCGTAAAACTTTCGCAACGCATTTGAGACTGCCGAGTTGTAGAATCGCTGCATTATCCATTTGAGAAGCAATGAAGAATTTCAAATGCTAATTTTCCCGAGAAAATACGGATAAGAAAATTGAAATGGCGAGAAAATACCAAGCTTATCATTCACACTTTGAAAATTGAAAGAGCAGAGAAAATATAGGGGAAAGGGAGAGGTGGAATTAATGCAAAAAGCAGAACTATGGCTATGACGCTTTTGGTTTTATTACTGGAAGAGGAAGAAAAGGACTGAGGCTTTTGGATTATATCAGTAATGGAAGCGTTTCGAAAGAATAGGTTTTGGCGTTTTCAATAGAGTACCAGTCAAATGATGAATAAACAATAGGAGTAGAATTTTGGCCAAATAACCTAATTTTCTAAATAACTTTACATCCGATATCCAAAATTTATCGACCCACTAATTCTAATTTTCATCGAGTACGCCATCTAAGGAGGTACAACACTCTCAATTAAAAAAATCATACTATCATATTATATTTGGTGGTAACAAGTTCTTCATTTGTCCCAATTTATGTGATATTTTTATTTTTTGAGATTTAATTTTTTTAATTTTGACATAAAATCTTTAAGTTTTTCAAAATTAAATTTACATATTTTAAAACTACGTAAAAAGTACTATAAATCACAATAACGAATAATTCAAATATTTAAAAGGCATATAAAAATTATAATCAAAATATAATTCGTTTTGATCCTCGAAATTTGAACACCATCACATAAATTAAAACAACGGGAATAACAACCATACGAGTAATAAAGTATGTGAAAATGCTACACAAGTAACTATGCTTGAGCTTCCTAACCTAATGTTGAATATTGCGATATTTTTTGTTTACTATTGGGATACGTTAATTGTAGCAACATGGAATGTTTGTTAAATATCTAATCTTACATTATGGTGTTAAGATTTTTTTGGGTATTAATCTACTCCATTTTGAGGTTTTATAGCCTTTCTCTCATCAAGGAATTGTGGACTAGTGCAGTTCATCAACATAGCATTTCAAAACTTATAGAAGATATAAAGCATCTAAAGCTAAATAGTTTTTGATCAATTATAATAAGGGAAAGAAGGAATCAAATGATATTTTGTACAACAACAAATTCAGTGTAATTTCATAAATAGGGTTCGGAGAAAATAATGTATATGCAAATCTTACCACTACCTTGTAAAGGTAGAAAGATTGTTTTCGATAGATAGACAAAATATAATCACAACATAGTTAGAAAAAATACAAATGATATTTTGTCCTCTATGAAATATCAATATATAGCGTTGGTATATAGGGACAAGGACATGAGCATTCACTTAGACCTATGTAGTTCCAGAAGCAAGTTAATTAATTATGAGTAGTTTTCTAGGCTAATATCAAAATCGTTATAAACTAAGTATCAATATAATGTACATGAAAAATGGCTACTTGTAAATTAACGTGCCAGAAAAACGTAACATACAATATTTGTTTAATTATAAATTATAACGGATTTTTAAAAATGACCAATCTCGCCGCCCGATGGTTATAAATAATGTATACGGAGTCTTTTTCATCACCAGAATCAGTAGATTTACTTATATACATTAATAGTTTCGATTTTTTGACATCGGAAAAGGGTCATATATATCCTTCTACTTTCAAATATTGTTTATACTTGCCCTCCGTTATACTATCCGACTCTATATACCCTTGCCGTTAGATTTTTAAACAAAAATGTCCCTCTGTCTAACCGACCAATAGGACCCAACAATCAAAGAGACATGTGAAAGCTATATACTCATTTGGATGTACTCATCTATTTAGCCTAACCCAGACCCTTGCAAATAACCCACACCCGAATCGAGATCTTTTCCTCTTCTTTATTACTTCATCTCCTTCTAAAATCTTCCTTCCGAAGTAACTAAATCCAACAAAAGTAACATTTCTCAATACCCAAAACTTCAAAAATAGATGCTAAGTGATTAATGTTCGACTAAAAGTAAAAGCCCGCTTTTCCTATATATTAAATAAAAGTAGAGTAAAACATTAAAAAGAAATTGATGGACAGACTGATGAATTTGTTCTTGAAGTTGGTGAGCAATGGTGGTCTCTATTTATACACTTGTAACAGTGATTGGCCTTCAAACCATCATTTTTGTTCTTGCTCGAACGACATTGTAGCACTGTATCCTTTTCAACTTTTTTTTTTCTTCTGTTTTTTGTTTTGTTTTTGGGTACAGATAAAGTTGAATTGTTTTTGGTTTTTATTTGTGAACATAGGTAATGATTGAATTTTTTTGTTTGTGTGTGTTTTCGGTGTAGTTAAAGATTAATTTTTTTTTATTGCTTTTGTTTCTGGATATAGGTTAAAGATTGATTTAGAGGTATCTTTTTTTTGGGGGAGTAAATAGGAAAATTGAAAATTGTGCAGATGTTTTAAGAATTGATACTCAGTTACATAAATTGTTTGGAGGTGTCAAATTCGAAACTTCTTTGTATAAAGGGAAAGGTAAACTTTCGTAAGTCTTAAAACTGAGCGATAAAACCAAGAATATACTTGTGATTTTCATGATTCTTTCGTGGTTAAGAAAGGGCTAGCTAGCACAATTGCTACAACAAGAGAAGACCGAATGATATAGCTCATTTTTGTGCTTTGTTTGTAAGATCCGGATTCGGGTGTGGGTTATTTGTAAGGGTCTGGGTTAGGCTAAATAGATGGGTATATCCAAATGAGTATATAGCTTCCACGTGGCTCTTTGGTTGTTGGGTCCTACTGTTCTGTTAGACAATGGGGCATTTTTGTTTAAAAGTCTAACGGCAAGAGTATATAAAGTCGGATAGTATAACGGAGGACAAATATAAATAATATTTGAAAGTAGAGGGACATATATGACCTTTTTCCGTTTTGACATTAATCACGCAATTTAACACATTGTAATACCTCACCTTAGGGGTGGGCATATATCGGGTAAAACCGATAACCCGAACCGTTAATTCTTTATTGGGTTATCGGTATCGGGTTATTGGGTTAACGGTTCGATAACGGGTTAGATTTTTTTTTATTGGGTTATCGGTTCGGGCTCGGTTTGCATTTTTGTTATTGGGTAAAAACCGATAACCCAATAAGAATGATGTAATTTACTAATTTACCGTTAAGTATATACTAGGGTTATTTATTTTCCTAATTCCCTCTTCACTCTTCAGTCTTCAGTCGTTTGTCTCTCAGTTCTCATTCTTGTTTCCGTCGCAGCCCCCAAGAGTCAAGACGCAAGACTCACCACCAGTTCTCCGCCAGACATCAGTAGATACTGCACAGAAGTGGGAGCGTGCTTTTGTTAAGACACAACAAAAGTTGGCAGTTTACACGTTCTGGCAGTTTGATTTCTTTGTTTTATATATTGCAAATTTTTTTAGTTGTTTTATCTTATCGGGTAAACCGATAACCGAACCGATAACGATATATAACCGATTAACCGATAACCGATAACCAATATCTTATCCTTTTGGTTATCAGGTTATGATATTTGTAAACCGATAGGCAAAACCGATAATGTTCAAAACCGAACCGAACCGACCGATGCTCACCCCTACCTCACCATAAATGTGCTAAAAGGTAAAGTCGTGTTTTTTTTCCGAGAAAAACTTATACTAATATGTTTGGCCAAATTTCTGAGAAGTTAAATAAGCTTATTTTCTTTGATAATATTTATTTTAGAGAATTGTAGTATTTGACTAAACTTTTAGGAAATTAGCAGTGATTTTGGATAATAGCAGAAGTTATTTTTTAGAAGTTTTATAAAAAATATTTTTATCCTATAACACTTGTGGAATTTGACTAAGCACAAATAGTTGCTCTAATAGTGAAAAAAGTTTTTTTTATTGATTAGTAAAATATAAACTGCTACTATTTAAAAAACACATATGATAAAAGTCATTTTCCAAACTATAAATTTTAGAAGCTATTCAAACAAGCTACTCCTCAGTCCTAATTTATATTGTGGATCTTTTTGAGAGTTAAACTTCTTAATTTTGATAGTGAATTCGGACATAAAATCTTTAAATTTATTGATATAAAATTCATATATATATATATATATATATATATATATATATATATATATATATATATATAAATTACATAAAAAGTACTATAAGTCACAATAATTAATAATTCAAAATATCTAAAAAACATACGAAAAAATCATGATAATTTTTTTTTTCATTAGACTATTGAAATTCGAATTTCACCACATAAAAACGAACTAAGGGAGTATAAGAAAGAGGTAAAAAAAAAAAAACGAAAAAAAAAAGAGAAAAAGAAAGATGAGATGGTATGAAACAAAAAACCAATGAAATCAGAAGATAGAAATGCCACTTCCTACAGACTTGCACTATCTTCCAATATCCATGGGATTTTGTCGGCTCGGGTGTTGTGCGAGTGACACTAGTATCTAACACCTCACTTTCTTCCTTTTCTTCTTCTTAATAGCTAACTGCTAATTTTTCCTTGGAATTCAATTTAACATTTAATATAAACTTTTTAACTTACGTAACAAAATTAATTAATATATAATGATGCTATCAGATTTGTTTTTTCTGTATTAATATATTTTAAGTTACTATGGGTGGGTAACATGTCTTTATTTTGAATTAACTCCAACTCATTCCTCTATGTTTTACGCCAAAAAAGAATATCCCTTTTATATTCTTCTCTCTCTTCTATATTGGATTATTTTTTATTTAAATTTTATTTTTTTTATTTCATAAAACAAATGTTTTCTTTTTTTTTCTTTTTTACATATTCGTCCCATATAATTCATATTCCTTTCTTATAAAATCATATAATATAAAATTATTTCAGACCATAAATTTTTGAATAATATAAATTGTAAACAAATATTGTATATTTTATTAAAGGATAATTCAAATAAAAATGAAATCATTTACATTTTATATTTATACTTTTTATTTTTGTGATGGTTATAATTTTTTTATACAACTATAACTTATAATAAAATTAACTTACAATTTTATATAAAACTAATAAATACGAAAATTAATTTATAAAAATTATACACCAAAATTAAAATGTAAAATTAATATTATAAAGATATTAGATAAAAATAATTAGATATATTATGAACCTAAATAAAAAAAAGTAAATTTTATAATATGTTTAAATTCAAAGGTAATATAGTAAAAAATAATAATAAAATATTGATGAATAGTAATGGTGTTGATGAATAGTGTTGCACCAAATTTGATGTAACATTATTTACATACTGTCACACCTCATTTTTCTACCCTGAGAGGGTATAGGGGAGTTTTTTCAATTAAAGTGACAATGACCAAAACAGAATTATTTATTCAAATTCAGAGTCGTCGCTTGGGATAATTTATGGTGTCCCAAATCACCGATTTAAAATCCCGAATTGAGGAAGTTTGACTCTGTTTTACAGTCCGCAAAACACAAAAATCTGAATAAGGAATTCTGTTAACCCGGGAGAAGATGTTAGGTATTCCCAAATTCCGTAGTTTTAGCATGGTCGCTCAACTGTTATTATCGACCTAATTATCTGATTAATTACATGTTTTAAACCTATGGCATTTTTAGCTTTTGACCGCTTTTAATTATTTATGGAATTATTCTGGAACAAGTTGTAAGCACGTGATTTTTGCCCTATATGAGAATTACTCCCAAAAAATTCAAAATAAAATGATTTTTCCTTGGTGTGCAATTTTTTGAATTTTTGTGCAATTATTTGCATATTTGTCTCTGCATGTTTATTTGTTAAATTAGTAAAAATACAAAAATATGTCGCATTTTGCATGTAGGATTTAATTCTACAATTGTTAGTAATTAAGTTTGTTTTACAAAAAAAAAAAAAATTAAAAATTACAAAAATAGGCATCTTTTGCATTTTTAGCATTTAATGTCCAAATATACAATTTTATGCTTAATTATTACTTAATTATGTGTTAATTGTTATTGGGAGTTAATTTGCGCTTTTATAACTTAATTTATTCTTAATAATAATTTAAGGAGTTTTAGAATTTAGTTTTAGAAAAATAAAAGAAGAAAGGAGAGCAAAAATATAAAGAAAGTCGAAATTGGGCTTCTTCTTCAATTTCAAGCCACAGGCCCAAAAAATGGCCCAACCTTCCCTATGACCCGGTCCATTCCAAACCGGGTCGACCCAGTCCAGTACCAACAACCCAACTCCCCCTCTTCATTTTCATTTTTCATTTTTACAAAAAAAAAAAACCTAGACTAAACTCATCCACCCTCCCCCCCTCTCTTTCTCTCTTCTCCTTCTTCTCCAAAAGAGCTCAAAGCCCCTCCCATGGCTGCCCCTCTCTCATTCCCTTCATCCCCACGCCACACACACAACCACGTCGACAACACACACACACACAACCACGGCCACGTAACACACACACATACGCGGCTTCACCAACATGAACGACTCCTCCTTCCTCCTCCTCGCGTCCAGCCGCTGCTGCTGCTGCTCACGCAGCTGTTTCTATGTTGTTGCTTCATGTTCAGCTGCTACTGTCTCTTCCTCATCGTTGCTGCTGTCACTGCTTCATTTCCTCCTCCAAAAAATAGGAGTCCGCCATGGCTGTTGTCACTGCTGCATTGTCGAGCTCCCACGGCTGTTGTCGCTGCTGCATCGACAAGTTTCTGATTCAGTCAAGCTCCAATGTCCAGCAGTAGCGGATGCTACTGCTTCACTGATGCGAGGCTGAACGTTCCCCTCCGTTCTGTTGCTGCTGCTCACGCAGCTGCTTCTGCTTTCTTCTCCAACTGCTCCCCGTTGCTTCTGTTGTTGCTTCATCTTCTTCGTTTCGTCAAAGTTCGAGGGTTTTTCGTTGAGTCGAGGTCCGGTACGTCGAGTTTTCTGTCCGAGTTTTCCATTTCCGTTCGTCGTTGGTCATTTCTGGTTAGTTGGATTTTGAGTTCCATTTCTGTCCGTATTTTGTTTTTGATATTCTCAAATCTAAAATCGGTAAATGTTTGTTTTATTCATTATTTTGTGAATTTTTCAGTTTGTTTCATGTTTGTTTCATTGTTCTTATTTATTGTTTAGGTAAAAGTTGTTAGTTTAATGTTGGTTAGATACAAATTGAAGTTTAATTAATTATTTCTTCAATTTGTTTCATGTGTTTTATGTATTTTTCAGAAATTGTTAATATTGTAAATTCAAGTTTAAGTTCATAATTGTTTCTTCGTCGATCTTGTTATTTGTCTAAAAGAATTTAGTTGTAATAGGGAAAATATGTTGGTTTAATCATTTGAATCCGTCATGTTTTGTTGTTTAAGTTGATTTAATTCATGTTCATCTTGGTTTGAAGTTCATTTTAATCCAGTTGATTTAACGTGAGTTTATGTTTTGGTTTTTGATTCATTGATGAATATGTATTGTGTTGTTAATATTGTTGTTTCCTTGCTCATCCATTTTTGGTCTAAATTAATCAGGATTGGTTCCCAATATGGTTAATTCATTCACATTAATTTGATGTTGTTCATCTTTGTTCATATGAGTTGTTGTTGAATTTGTTTAAGAAATTGGTCATATTGACTATATTTTGGTTGAGTTTGATTAATTGATTGGTTATAGCTGATGGGGGTAGTTTGGTAAATTGCAGTACATTCAGGGGTAAAATGATAATTGCAATAAGGTCGGAGGGGTAGCTTGGTAATTGAACATTTTTGAATAATTCTTTATGTTAAGCATGGGGGACAAAATGTAATGGGGTGTGGGTGATATAATTATTTAATACAAATGGGGGACAAGACATAATGTAGTGGAGGGGAATATGGTAATTGTTTATGATAAGCATGTAGGACAAGATGTAATGGAGAGGAATTGATATATTTGTTTAATGTAGTGGGATTAAAATAGGGATGAGTGAGAAGATAATGGGTTTGGTAGGAGAAAGTGATTGTTATTAATTGATTAAAGGGTTTGGGATGGGATATAAAAGAAAGGACTTGATCAGGTTTTTAGGAGAGAGTTTTAAAAAACGAAGAGAGAGAGAATAAGAGAGAGAATAGAGAGAACAGAATACAGAAGAGAGAGAGAGAGAGAGAAAACAGAGAGTTGTATATTAAAGAGAGATAAAATTCCGAAAATACTAAGATTCAGAAAATAAAAAGAAAAACATTATGGAAATTCAAAAGAAGAATAGTATACACCCGATATACAATTTAAGTATTATGATATACGAATTCAGAAATTAAGGGTTGAACATTAATTAGTCCTTCAAATCTAAAAAAAATTCTTTTGGCTTCTATCCGTTGATTGTTGTCGGTGTTTTTTGGGATCTTCATCTTGATTTTAAAATCTGTCACTGGTTTCTCATTGCTGGTTATTACTGGTTGCTGGGGTTGCTGTTGTTGTTATGCTAATGAATTTCTGCTGATCTCCCTTTTCTTTTGCTTCCAATATCAGGTACACAACTGACACGCTGGTTAATGAAGAGTTGAAATTCTAAATTTACTTTAATTATATTCTGAATTTTATTTGTATGTATAAATTATTTAGCTTGCAAAAATAAGAATCATGTAGCTATTTAATATATATAGTGGAACATCCGACGATAGCTTAACAGATGAACTATCTATATATTGCCTAAAAATAAATAAATGGTGTAGTAACTCCGCCTAGTCAAAAAATCAAACGAATAGGCCATTTAGGAACTTGGTAGGAATATTGTTTAGTTAAATAATATTGGTTTATTTCAGCATGTAAATGATCTAGGATTAAAATTAGATTGCTAAGTTTTTTTTAATTTGACAAACTGAGAACATGCCTAGTATAATGTAATTAAGTAGTAACATGTGAATAAGACGGCGCAGGTCTATTTTATGTCATACACGTTGGGCCTTGGCCCGCAGTGGCAACAAACTGTCATGTTTGCATAATTTTCAGATTTTATGAATCATATTCGAAACCATCTATAACAACTCAAGCATGTAAATAAATTAAGACATTTTCTCTTTTATTTTGTAGAGACAAATTTAATAAGAGAAAAAATGTAGGCATTTTAGGACTGTCCTTTAAAAATAAAATGAGATGAGCCTCGCCCAATAAAATGCACCAATTGTGGGGCCCTCAATAAATGTTTAATTGAATATTTAGAATTCGGGATGGACTGTTTAGTGAATCCCACGGTCTTACCCAGAAATAATAATACGCTAATCGCTTTAGGCACGATTTTAATAATAATACATTCCTAAACACGGGTGTGCATTTCATGCGACCCAAATCCAAATCCCAAAACATCAAATAAAATGTGTTCCGGATTGTGGGTGCATTTCATGTGACGCAGTCCAAAGAGGTGTTTTAAGCGATGTTCACATTCTTTTAAAAATAATAATAATAAAGTGGTAAAAAGTTAAAATTGTCACATCGGTTCATAATTGTATTAAAACAGATAAATAAGTCGAATATGACAGTTGAGCGACCGTGCTGGAACCACGGAATTCGGGAATGCCTAACACCTTCTCCCGGGTTAACAGAATTCCTTATCCGGATTTCTGGTTCGCAGACTGTAATATAGAGTCATTCTTTTTCTCGATTCGGGATTAAAATTGGTGACTTGGGACACCCTAAATCTCCCAAGTGGCGACTCTGAAATAAATAAACAAATCCCGTTTTGATTGTCCTTTAACTGAAAAAAACTCCTACGCCCCTCGCGGGGGTAGAAAAAGGAGGTGTGACAGCTCTGGCGACTCTGCTGGGGAATAGGACCCAGAATCTCTGGTTCAGGGTTCAAGAATTCGAGCTTAAAATAACTGTTATGGTTGGCTTTGTTTGTTATCGGATTTTTTTACGTATTCATGCTTAATGTGCTAAATGCTGCTTTTTACCGCTTTAATATTATCTGAATTGTGCATATAAAACTGCTACGAAACCCTCCTTCCTTCTGAGTCTTCTGAATTTATGGTGCATACGTGCGCGTGGCCCACCTTTCTGTTAGAAGTCATACCAAATAAGACGAAGTTGGGACAAGTAACTAGGCCGGGTAGACTTTCGTGCTCCCGGTATGTTGCCCCCACTTCGGCTCAAGCTGTCCACTTGGGTAAGCCAGAGCTAGAACATTATGCCTCAGGTTTTTCACTTAGAATAACTCAGCTTCATGCCGAATCCCTAGTAGGAATGTTTGTTTGCATCACGTGCATTTGACTTTGGAGGCTCAACACAGGGGTTGGGTCTGTCTAGGACAGGTGTACCAAAAAATGAAGATGACCATCATGATGCATCTTACTTGCTGCTACTTGCGCATTTATTTGATTCGGACTTGTGTGTTGACTGACTTTTGAATATCAGGAATAATATTTTGAAATTGAAAAAAAAAATTAGCGGTTAGGGAATTGATTGTTTATTTTTGAAAAAACCCAATGCCCAAATACTGTCAAAACTCTGCCGAGATTTTGAGAAAATGAAAAAAAAATGTTTTATTAGTTTGTTTTACTAAAAGCAAAAGAAAAAAAAAAGTCGTTGTTGTGTCTCGTTTTCAAAAATGGAAAAGGAAAATAGTTTGTCTTCCCATGAAAAATGAAAATGAAAAATGGTCTTGTTTTTTTAAAAAAAAAATATATAGTTTGTTTTAGGCCCGAACTACGCGGGTTTGATTCTCACCGGATTGTGAGATACGTAGGCAACCCTCATCGGGTCCAACCTCACCTTTTGCTAAAATAACCAAAAACCAATAAATAAATAAAAAACGTGTCAAAATTTTAATTTTGTCATAAATAAGTCGGGTGGTGTCTAACCTCCCCTTTTGCTAAAAAATAGCCAAAAAAAATATGTCAAATTTTAATTTTGTCATAAAGAAGTCGGGTGACGTTGTTTTATCAAGACATAGCCGAATGTTCCCGAAAGGGACGCCGGGAGGCTGACTTTGCATAAACAGCCACTTTTGGGTCATGTTTAAGATTTGGTCCAATTGACCCACACAGCCTTAAAAATCTTTGTCCCCGAGGCGTTGAAAGGTCGTGTTTGCAATATTAAGTTTTCTAATTTGAAAAACGATAAAAAGAGTCATAAATAAGTCGGGTGATGATGTTTTGTCATAAATAGCCGAATGTTCCCGAAAGGGACACCGGAAGGCTGATTTTGTATAAACAACCACCTTGGGTCATTTTTTTTTAGGATTTTGGTCCAGTTGACTCACACAGCCTTAAAAATCTTCGTCCCCGAGGCGCTGAAGGGCCGTGTTTGCAACACCAGGTTTTATTGTAATTTGAAAAAAAAACAAAGAGTCAGCGGTCAGGTGAATACCGTTCGGATTTTTAGTCAAAAATAAGCCGAGCCAGCTTCGGCCGCGTCTTAAACCGTTCTTGCCGAAATAGCTTCAGAGTATCTTTCAGTTGTCGAAAGGCTACTTTCGTAAAAGAATGGACAAGTTTGTAAAGTGTCATAAAATAATCCTCTCCGGCCTCAAAATTTGGAAGGGGCCACATTTGCAAAAATAATCGTTTGGTTGCATTTGTCAAACGGAGAAAGGAAGATGGCCATTTGTTTTGGAGTTTGTAAATCTTTTTATTAGAATAGGTGGGTTTTAAATTGAAAAAAAAATGTTTAGTATTGTTTATCTTTTATTGGTCCGAACTACGCAAGGTTTGATTCATGCGGGGTCATGATACGTAGGCAATCTCCATAAGATTCGACCACAACAAAAAAGCAAAAAAAAAAAGAGAATGAAAAATAAAAAGAAAAAGAAAAAAAATGAAAAAAAAAATGAAAAGAAAAAGAAAGAAAAGGATGTTGTTAATAATGAGGACCGACTGAGTCCATTCTAACCTGTTCTGTTTTGAATCACAAAGAAAGATAAGGTGGTTGGTTTGTGGTAAGCCAGAAATACAAGATCCAAAAGCACACTTTGCGGGGATCAGGCCTGATGATAGAAGCATTCGGGTCCTATTGGGAAATTGTTGACTAAGGTTGATGATATTGAAGTTGGCAATGGCCTGGACAATACTGATGCGAAGCTCAGTGGCTAAGATGCCAATTTTGATAAAGTGGGAGGACGCTCCGTTCCTTGGTTAGCAAGAGAGAAGCTTGCAGTGGCTTATTTTGTTGTCATTTCTGTTGTTCGGATTATTAGGGTTGTAATTCGGATATTGTCTTGTGTCAAACTGTCTTATCTTTCCGTTTTGTCGTAGCGGTTTGTTTAAGTTTGTCCAGGTTTGTTTTAGGATTTTATTCTGGTTTGTTTCGTTTGTTTTGTTATTCAAACCATTCCACCGGTAGTCTAATGCAAAATCCGGTCTTTTATTTCCCGTCATCTTTTGTTTGGTCCTTCTGTCATTTTTGTTCAGCATCGATTCTAGTGACATGACATATGCGCACAGTTGGGCCTGATCTTAAAAGATAATCATAAAACCATTGGGAGGTGATCAGAACATTTAAAAGGAATAAAGATGGTTTGAGATTATTCGGAGCTCGAGTCATGTGGAACTGGGGCAAATAAAACATAAAGAATACCATAAAATCAAGTGAGAGAATTGCCTAGTTGTGCTTTAAAATGACAAAAGAAAAAGGCAAATGTTTGCATATGGTTATCAAGTCCGGCACAATCAGAAGATGTGGCGAATATTTAATGATGTTGTTTGTGCTTGGCATGTTTTAAAGGCTGGAATGACGAAGGCATTTTGTTCTGCTACCTAAACACTTTATCTTTTGTTACCCCTTTTGAGCCTTATTTGTTTTTCTTTCCTACCCCTCGTTCGGAATCAATAGCAACGACTAGAAAATACGAACCTGGAAGGTAAAGAAGAGGAAAAGAAAAAAAAGGAGAACGAAAAGAAGAAGAAAAAACAACAAAAAGAAAGGAGAAATGAAAAAAAAATGAATGATAAAAAAACAAAAGAAAGTCAAATGAAAAAAGAGGAATTGGGAACTACGTTTGACCTAATTCCTCAAAGAGGATACGTAGGCGCTTCACGGCTCGGTCATAGGGTGCATAATGGCCACAATGGTCACAGTGTGCATGGTGTAATAAAAATTTTAAAAAAAAAATTAAAATAAATAATCCCCAAGCAAGAAACTGGGGCAAGGGTTGCGCTTGTGGTAAGCAAAATTGGTTCCGAAGGTTGTAATTTTAAACCCCAAATTTATTTTGTTTTTGAGCCTTTAATACCCTTTCTTTCTAGCTTGTCCAAAAACCCACATTACGGTCCAAAGAAAGACCTTCTGACCAGTCTGCAAAAGATGACAAGTCAGACAAATGAGAGTCTTACCGGTGAACATAACATTCTGTTCCGCAGTAGAAAGGACTCTAATCTCCAGCAGAGAGAGTCATACTGGCAACACTCCAAATCCCCAGCTGGAAAGTGATACAAATGAGAGAGTCTTATCGGTGAAAATCTTTACGGACACCATAAGTCGATGCAAGCTGGAAAAAAAAACCAAAATGAGAGAGGCTTGATAGTGAAAACCCTTCGGGCACTACAAGTCGAATAAGATTGAGAATCAAATGGGAAATTGCCAATTGAAGGTCTTGAAAGATGATTGACGGCGGAGGATAGGCCACATGTGCATGTCATGACCATTAGAGTCGATATCTACGTTTGATAGGTTTTTATTTATAGTTTCTTTTGTTAAAGAGTCATATTTTTCCTTTGTCTTTTTCTGTTCCTTTTTATCTTTCTCCTTTCATAGAAAAATTCCCCATTAGAGTCTGTTTGGTCAAAACAAGTGAGAAATGACTTCCAAAATATGCCATCAGCTTTCCAAATTATGCAAGATGAGATATGACTAGTACATCCAAGTGGTATAGTCATCAAGGAACAAGCGCAAGGCCAGTGTCAAGAAAGATATCTCCAGCAAAAGGGAATTGACAAAAGGATTGATGAGTGTCAAGAGGAATACCCTTGCCGAAATCAAAGGTTATAAACCTCAAGGCCAAGGCCTGTGGACAAATCAAGAAGAGCAATGGGCATGATTTGGGAAATTCATACGAGACTAAAAGGTCGGGAAAATGACAGTTTCCGAACTATGCCACAAAAGAAGAGGGATATCCCCAGCAGAAAGGGATCATTCCCAGCAAATAATATCGTCCCCAGCAAGTTTTTTGGAACGCAGAGCAGGGAAGGAGAAAGGGAAAAGTCGTCCCCAGTAGGAGTATCACAACCAACCACCACAGTCAAATCTTAAAAGGAAATGGCATTGATGGCGGAAAGGCATGCCACAAGGGAGATTGTCAAACTGGGGCAGAAAATTTTCCTTTCATTTAGAAAATTTTCTGGAAGTCAGATACCCATTCGGGGTAGAATGAAGATAGCACCAGTCTCAAGGGAAGTGGTCTTTGAACCAGTTTTACCCCCAGCATAACAAGTTTTAATAAAAGGAGTTGTATCCCCAGCAGACAGAACCAAAGAGATGAAACTGATGTTTAGAAAAAGCAAAAGCCATTATCATCCCCAGCAGCTTTCAGAAGAATGAAGCATCGATTTGAAGGGATAAAAATCCTCAGCAGCGTTATCCTCAACAACGTTATCCCAAGAAGATAACACTTTTATCCCCAGCAGTGTTGAGAGAAAATATAAAAAAAAAAAAAAGAAAGGAAACTCCCCCAGTGGTATTATCCCCAGCAAGCAGGCGTCCACCTGGAGAACAAGGAAGAACAGTGAAATATCAACAAGCAGGCGTCCACCTGGAGAACAAGGAAGAACAGTTGAAATATCAGCAAGCAGGCGTCCACCTGGAGAACAAGGAAGAACAGTTGAAGTGTCAGCAAGCAGGCGTCCACCTGGAGAACAAGGAAGAACAGTTGAAATATCAGCAAGCAGGCATCCACCTGGAGAACAAGGAAGAACAGTTGAAGTATCAGCAAGCAGGCGTCCACCTGGAGAACAAGGAAGAACAGTTGAAATATCAGCAAGCAGGCGTCCACCTAGAGAACAAGGAAGAACAGTTGAAGTGTCAGCAAGCAGGCGTCCACCTGGAGAACAAGGAAGAACAGTTGAAATATCAGCAAGCAGGCGTCCACCTGGAGAACAAGGAAGAACAGTTGAAGTATCAACAAACAGTCGTCCACCTGGAGAGCAAGGAAGAACAGTTGAAGTATCAGCAAGCAGGCGTCCACCTGGAGAACAAGGAAGAACAGTTGAAGTGTCAGCAAGCAGGCGTCCACCTAGAGAACAAGGAAGAACAGTTGAAGTATCAGCAAGCAGGCGTCCACCTGGAGAACAAGGAAGAACAGTTGAAATATCAGCAAGCAGACGTCCACCTGGAGAACAAGGAAGAACAGTGGAAATAGCAAGCAAGCGTCCACCTGGAGAACAAGGGAATATAATTCAAATTTCCAGGTCTGAAGCCCCCCTGAAGAACAGAATGGCGATTTATTTTTGACATTATTGGTTGAAGTCAGGAGCCCGCCTGAAGAGAGGAAAGGCATTTTATTTTTAAAAGTTGTTGAAATCTCGCCAACCTAAAGAAAGGAATGACATTTTTTCTTTAAAAAGTTGTTGAAATCTCGCCAACCTAAAGAAAGGAATGGCATTTTATTTTAAAAGTTGTTTGTTTGAAGTCAGGAGCCCGCCTGAAGAGAGGAAAGACGTTTTATTTTAAAGTTGTTTAAATCTCGCCAACCTAAAGAAAGGAATGACATTTTATTTTTCAAAATTGTTGTTGAGGTCAGGAGCCCGCCTGAAGAGAGGAAAGGCGTTTATTTTAAAAGTTGTTTATTTGAAGTCAGGAGCCCGCCTGAAGAGAGGAAATGCATTTTATTTTTCAAAATTGTTGTTGAAGTCAGGAGCCCGCCTGAAGAGAAGAAAGGCGTTTTATTTTTAAAAGTTGTTGAAATCTCGCCAACCTAAAGAAAGGAATGGCATTTTGTTTTTAAAGTTGTTGTTGAAGTTGGGAGCCCGCCCATATAACAGAGGAATACATTTCAGTCTTTTCATTTCAAGCGTTGAAGTTGGGAGCCCGCCCATAGAATAGAGGAATACATTTCAGTCTTTTCATTTCAAGTGTTGAAGTTGGGAGCCCGCCCATATAACAGAGGAATACATTTCAGTATTACTTTTCAAGTATTGAAGTTGGGAGCCCGCCCATACAACAGAGGAATACATTTCAAGATCAAGTCGGAAGACAGTAAAACAGAAGGTTACAACAGGAATCCCCAGCAGGAAACAATAAAAATCCCCAGCACCAGGAAGCAGAAGGTTGCAACAAGAGGTCCCAGCACAAATTCAAGCGCCTGAGTCAAAAGGAAGAAATGACGCGTCTTGAAAGAAGCGGTTGGAGAACATTAAATCATGCCCAGCATAACAAATCTGATAAAGAAAGCCGTATCCCCAGAGGAACCGCCGAAAAGCTTAATGAACAAAGCCATGTCCCCAACAGACCGAACAAAATGATGAAAACTGGCATTCAGAAAAGCAAAGGGCCAGAAGTCTCGGAAGAAAAGCACCGGAAGAAACGCAAGCAGACAAGAAAGCAAGGCAACAAGAACAAGTTGCAGTCTAGCCTAGCTTCTTGCTTTCTTTTAAGCACGGTGTAACAAGGAGATCGGTAAGCAGTGTTAATAGCATGCAACAACAGTAACATTTCAATCCCACGATAGTCCCAGCTACCAAAACTTCCCGAACTACATTGACCTGATTCCTGTTTAGCCCAGGATATGTAGGAAACCTCTGAAGCAAAGGTTCGGTCAAATCTTTTTCAAAAAAATGCTTCACACGGAGTACTCGGATGGGCAAAAATCGCTCACTTTATCTTTGCACGAAAACCCTTCGTGTCTTCGGGCAAAGAGGGGCAGTTGTAAGCACGTGATTTTTGCCCTATATGAGAATTACTCCCAAAAAATTCAAAATAAAATGATTTTCCTTGGTGTGCAATTTTGAGAATTTTTGTGACATTTTTGGATAATTATTTGTATTTGTCTGTGCATGTTTATTTGTTAAATTAATAAAAAATACAAAAATATGTCGCATTTTGCATGTAGGATTTAATTCTACAATTGTTAGTAATTAAGTTTGTTTTACAAAAATTAAAAATTACAAAAATAGGCATCTTTTGCATTTTTAGCATTTAATGTCCAAATATACAATTTTATGCTTAATTATTACTTAATTATGCGTTAATTGTTATTGGAAGTTAATTTGCGCTTTTATAACTTAATTTAGTCTTAATAATAATTTAAGGAGTTTTAGAATTTAGTTTTAGAAAAATAAAAGAAGAAAGGAGAGCAAAAATATAAAGAAAGTCGGAATTGGGCTTCTTCTTCAATTTTAAGCCACAGGCCCAAAAAATGGCCCAACCTTCCCTATGACCTGGTCTATTCCAAACCGGGTCGACTCAGTCCAGTACCAACAACCCAACTCCCCCTCTTCATTTTCATTTTTCATTTTTACAAAAAAAAAAAAAAAAAAACCTAGACTAAACTCATCCGCCCCCCCCCCTCTCTTTCTCTCTTCTCCTTCTTCTCCAAAAGAGCTCAAAGCCCCTCCCATTGCTGCCCCTCTCTCATTCCCTTCATCCCCATGCCACACACACAACCCCGTCGACAACACACACACACACAATCACGGCGACGTAACACACACACACCCGTGACTTCACCAACATGAACGACTCCTCCTTCCTCCTCCTCGCGTCCAGCCGCTGCTGCTGCTGATCACGCAGCTGTTTCTGTGTTGTTGCTTCATCTTCAGCTGCTACTGTCTCTTCCTCATCGTTGTTGCTGTCACTGCTTCATTTCCTCCTCCAAAAAAACAGGAGTCCGCCATAGCTGCTGTCACTGCTGCATTGTCGAGCTCCCACGGCTGTTGTCGCTCCTGCATCGACGAGCTTCTGCTTCAGTCAAGCTCCAATGTCCAGCAGTAGCGGATGCTACTGCTTCACTGATGCGAGGCTGAACGTTCCCCTCCGTTCTGTTGCTGCTGCTCACGCAGCTGCTTCTGCTTTCTTCTCCAACTGCTCCCCGCTGCTTCTGATGTTGCTTCATCTTCTTCATTTTGTCAAAGTTCGAGGGTTTTTCGTTGAGTCGAGGTCCGGTACGTCGAGTTTTCTGTCCGAGTTTTCCATTTCCGTTCGTCGTTGGTCATTTCTGGTTAGTTGGATTTTGAGTTCCATTTCTGTCCGTATTTTGTTTTTGATATTCTCAAATCTAAAATCGGTAAATGTTTGTTTTATTCATTATTTTGTGAATTTTTCAGTTTGTTTCATGTTTGTTTCATTGTTCTTATTTATTATTTAGGTAAAAGTTGTTAGTTTAATGTTGGTTAGATACAAATTGAAGTTTAATTAATTATTTTTTCAATTTGTTTCATGTGTTTTATGTATTTTTCAGAAATTGTTAATATTGTTAAATTCAAGTTTAAGTTCATAATTGTTTCTTCGTCGATCTTGTTATTTGTCTAAAAGAATTTAGTTGTAATAGGGAAATATGTTGGTTTAATCATTTGAATCCGTCATGTTTTGTTGTTTAAGTTGATTTAATTCATGTTCATCTTGGTTTGAAGTTCATTTTAATCCAGTTGATTTAACGTGAGTTTATGTTTTGTTTTTGATTCGTTGATGAATATGTATTGTGTTGTTAATATTGTTGTTTCCTTGCTCATCCATTTTTGGTCTAAATTAACCAGGATTGGTTCCCAATATGGTTAATTCATTCACATTAATTTGATGTTGTTCATCTTTGTTCATATGAGTTGTTGTTGAATTTGTTTAAGAAATTGGTCATATTGGCTATATTTTGGTTGAGTTTGATTAATTGATTGGTTATAGCTGATGGGGGTAGTTTGGTAAATTGCAGTACATTCAGGGGTAAAATGATAATTGCAATAAGGTCGGAGGGGTAGTTTGGTAATTGAACATTTTTGAATAATTCTTTATGTTAAGCATGGGGGACAAAATGTAATGGGGTGTGGGTGATATAATTGTTTAATACAAATGGGGGACAAGACATAATGTAGTGAATGGGAATATGGTAATTGTTTATGATAAGCATGGGGGACAAGATGTAATGGGGAGGGATTGATATATTTGTTTAATGTAGTGGGATTAAAATAGGGATGAGTGGGAAGATAATGAGTTTGGTAGGAGAAAGTGACTGTTATTAATTGATTAAAGGGTTTGGGATGAGATATAAAAGAAAGGACTTGATCAGGTTTTTAGGAGAGAGTTTTAAAAAACGAAGAGAGAGAGAATAAGAGAGAGAATAGAGAGAACAGAATACAGAAGAGAGAGAGAGAGAGAGAGAGAGAGAGAAGAGAGTTGTATATTAAAGAGAGATAAAATTCCGAAAATACTAAGATTCAGAAAATAAAAAGAAAAACATTTTGGAAATTCAAAAGAAGAATAGTATACACCCGATATACAATTTAAGTATTCTGATATACGGATTCAGAAATTAAGGGTTGAACATTAATTAGTCCTTCAAATCTAAAAAAATTCCTTTGGCTTCTGTCCGTTGATTGTTGTCGGTGTTTTTTGGGATCTTCATCTTGATTTTAAAATCTGTCACTGGTTTCTCATTGCTGGTTGTTACTGGTTGCTGGGGTTGTTGTTGTTGTTATGCTAATGAATTTCTGCTGATCTCCCTTTTCTTTTGCTTCCAATATCAGGTACACAACTGACACGCTGGTTAATGAAGAGTTGAAATTCTAAATTTACTTTAATTATATTCTGAATTTTATTTGTATGTATAAATTATTTAGCTTGCAAAAATCAGAATCATGTAGCTATTTAATATATATAGTGAAACATCCGACGATAGCTTAACAGATGAACTATCTATATATTGCCTAAAAATAAATAAATGGTGTAGTAACTCAGCCTAGTCAAAAAATCAAACGAATAGGCCATTTAGGAACTTGGTAGGAATATTATTTAGTTAAATAATATTGGTTAATTTCAGCATGTAAATGATCTAGGATTAAAATTAGATTGCTAAGTTTTTTTTAATTTGGCAAACTGAGAGCATGCCTAGTATAATGTAATTAAGTAGTAACATGTGAATAAGACGGCCCAGGTCTATTTTATGTTATACACGTTGGGCCTGGGCCCGCAGTGGCAACGGACTGTCCTGTTTGCATCATTTTCAGATTTTATGAATCATATTCGAAACCCATCTATAACAACTTAAGCATGTAAATAAATTAAGACATTTTCTCTTTTATTTTGTAGAGACAAATTTAATAAGATAAAAAATGTAGGCATTTTAGGACTGTCCTTTAAAAATAAAATGAGATGAGCCTCGCCCAATAAAATGCACCAATTGTGGGGCCCTCAATAAATGTTTAATTGAATATTTAGAATTCGGGATGGACTGTTTAGTGAATCACACGGTCTTACCCAGAAATAATAATACACTAATCGCTTTAGACACGATTTTAATAATAATACATTCCTAAACACGGGTGTGCATTTCATGCAACCCAAATCCAAATCCCAAAACATCAAATAAAATATGTTCCGGATTGTGGGTGCATTTCATGTGATGTAGTCCAAAGACGTGTTTTAAGCGATGTTCACATTCTTTTAAAAATAATAATAATAAAGTGGTAAAAAGTTAAAATTGGCACATCGGTTCATAATTGTATTAAAATCAGATAAATAAGCCGAATATGATAGTTGAGCGACCGTGCTGGAACCACGAAATTCGGGAATACCTAACACCTTCTCCCGGGTTAACAGAATTCCTTATCCGGATTTCTGGTTCGCAGACTGTAATACAGAGTCATTCTTTTCCTCGATTCGAGATTAAAATTGGTGACTTGGGACACCCTAAATCTCCCAAGTGGCGACTCTGAAATAAATAAACAAATCCCGTTTCGATTGTCCTTTAACTGGAAAAAACTCCTATGCCCCTCGCGGGGGCGGAAAAAGAAGGTGTGACACAAGTTACGATTATCGTACACTTGTTTGTTTGGTACCCATTGCGGATCGTGTCACGGGAACCGTACCCACGACATACAACATGTTTAATTTATTGACATTATTAGTTGTTATGGCCGTGTCACATAAATGTACCTCTGGATTTGGAAATTAGGTATCACAACTACGTCACGGGAACCGTATCCGTAGCTATGATAATTTATTTAATTAATGCGCCTAAAGCAAATTACGAGAGTTCAAAGCATTTTTCTACATTAGTTAAGACATTGATGTGAGGGCCATAGACTATGTGATTGGGTGGCACACCTCAACTTATTTAAAGAATTTGTACTCAAATTAAAGCGAACTACGGGTATTCATATTTAAAACTATAACGACCCGACCGGTCATTTTGAGCTTTTGCACTTCGCTCGCCAATTTTCAAGCATGACTTACCCCGTGTGATGTATTATGACTTATGTAAATCGTTGGTTTTGGTTTTCAGGGTGATCGAAATGAATTTGGAAGGACAGTTCTCAGTTTGAAGCTTGAAATTTGAAAAGGTTGACCAAGTTTTGACTTGTTTGTATATGATCTCGGATTGGAATTTTTATGATTTGGTTAGCTTCGTTAGATGATTTGGGACTTAGAAGCGTGATCGGAATGCATTTTGGAGGTCAGTGGAAGGTTTAGGCTTGAATTGGCGAAATTGATATTTTGCCGTTTTCCGGTTGATAGGTGAGATTTTGAAATAGGGGTCGGCATGGAATTCCGGAAGTTGCAGTAGTTCCTATGTGTTATGTCGGATATGTGTGCAAAATTTCAGGTTGGTTTGGTTGGTTTTTTTTTATCAAAAGCGTAATTTAGAAGATTTTGGATTTTTTAGGCTTGAATCCGATGCGAATTTGGTGTTTTGATGTTGTTTTGAGCATTCCGAAGGTTGGAACAAGTTTGAATGACGTTATGAGATATGTTGGCATGTTTGGTTGAGGTCTCGGGGGCCTCGGGTGAGTTTCGGGTGGTCAATTGGACTGTTCTATGATGTTTGGAATTGTAGAAATTGCTGATCAGTGTTGCAGAGAAAATGGCCTTCGCGTTCGCGAGTAGGCCCTCACGTTTGCGAAGGGTTAGCTGGTGAAGGCTGGAATTTTAGCCTTCGCATTCGCGAGGAAGGCTCTGCATTCGCGAAGGGCTGAGTGTTTGTGCATCGCGTTCGCGTAAAAGAAAATGGGCAGCTGAGCTTCAAGGGATTTCATTCACCGCATTCGCGACAGAGGTAACTGTAAGCACGTGATTTTTTCCCTATGAAAGAATTACTCCCAAAAAATTCAAAATAAAACGATTTTTCCTTGGTGTGCAATTTTTGAATTTTTGTAGTATTTTTGTATAATTATTTGTATTTTTGTCTGTGTGTGTTTATTTGTTTAAATTAATAAAAATATAAAATATGTCGCATTTTCATTTAATATTTAAGTTTGTTTTACAAAAAATGAGAAAATCATAAAAAATAAATAATGTATGTTGCATTTTAGCATTTAACATCTAAATGGTGCGATTTTATCGTTAATTGCTATTTAAATATGCGATAATAGTTATTGGAAATTATTTAGTATTTTTGATAAGTTAATTTAGTTTATAACTTAATTTAGAATTTTAGTTTTATTAGAAAATAGAAGAAAATAGAGCAAAAAATATAAAGAAAATCGGAATTGGGCCTCTTCTCCAAATTTCAAACCACAGGCCCAAAAAAATACCCAACCTTCCCCATGACCCGGTCCATTTCAACATGGGTCGACCCGGTCCCCCCCATAACTAAACTATCCGCCCAACCCCCTCCCATTTTTCATTTCTTGTTGAAACCCAAACATAAGAAACCCTAAAACTACCCGCCCCCTCTCTTTCTTCTTCTCCTTCCCAACCCAGGCTCCCATGGCTTCCCCCCCCGCTGCATTGCTGCTTCTTCTTCTGCTCCGACCAGCAACTGCAGTCACCAAACGCTGCTGCTGCTCGACAACCACCACGACCACCCCTTCACCACCCTCATCGACCATGATAACTCCAGCTGCCATGGCTGCCCCACCACCTCTGCTGCGTCGTCTTCATCGCACCACCATCCGTCGAGCTCCAGCCATCGACGACGAACAGCTCCGTCGACCACTTGAAGCAGCCCGTCAACGAACATCGTCGCCGCGTCTCAAGCAGCCATCGTTGCTGCTTCACCTTCTCAAACGACCCCTCCAGCAAACCCAAACAACCACAGTCCTCACGTCCACCACGACCATGTCGGACGACCACCTGAACTTCCAGCTCGTTGCTGCTTCCCGCTACTTCACTTTTGTTTTTCGGCGTCACGTCCAAACGTCCAGGGCTGCCTTTGTCCAGTAGCGTCGCTGCTGCTGTATCCACAATGGCGTCGTCGTTTGTTCGAGTTTTGGTTGGGGTCGTCAAAATAGTTCATACACAGTCGAGTTCGTCGAGTTACAGCGCGTCGAGGTTACCATTCGAACCCAGGTTCTTTGTTTGTATTAGAGAAAAATTTTGTTCATTTTTGTTTTAAGTTTGTTACTTTTCGAGTTTTTCAAGTGTGTTCATAATGTCGAGTGTTTATTTTAGTTTGAATCATTCATCTTTGTTATAAAATTGTTAGATTTAGTTTGAGGTTCCATCGATTATTGAAGTTTAGTGATTTGAATATGTTTATTTGTTTTGTTTAAGCTTAATTCGAATTTGAATAAAACTTGCTTGTTATTGTTGTTGAATCTTTTCATTTATGTCCATACTTTGTTTGATTGTTCTTGAATCCGAAATTAGTATAAGTTTGATTTCTTGTTTGTTGTTTATCATTTCTGATTATTTCTTCAGTTTGTTTCATGATCTTGTTTAGTTTAATATAGAAATTGTTGGTTGTAATGTTGTTAGATTTAATTGTAAGTTCAAATGATTATTGAATTTAGAAATCTGAATATACTTGTTTGTTGTTGTTGTTGTTGTTGTTGAATCTGAAAGTATGTTTGTTTGTTGTTAAAAAATATTGTTCAGTCAAAATAATTCTTGTTTTTGTTGTCCATCATATTATTTCAGCTTGCATTTCGTTTCCGTTAATTGTGATTCATGTTGTTCCAGTTTATTTTTGTTGTTAATATTGTTGTTTCTTGCTCATCCATTTTTGGTTTAAGTTAACCAGGATTGGTTCCCAATATGGTTAATTTATTCCCATTAATTCGATGATTGTTGTTCAATCTGTGTTCATGGGATTTGTTGTTCAAATTGTTTAGAAATTGGTCATATTTGATGTATTTTGGTTGAAATTGTTTAGGTGAATTGGTTATAGCTGATGGGGTAGTTTGGTAAATTGCAGTACGTTCAAGGGTGAATTGGTAATTTCAGTATGGTCGGAGGGGTATTTTCGGAATTGAACATTTGATACAATTATTTAATATAATGGGGGACAAGACATAAATTAATGGGGGAATAATGTAATTCTTTATGTTAAGCATGAGGGACAAGATGTAATGGGGTGGGGTTGATATATTTGTTTAATATAATGGGGGACAAAACATTAGGTAGTGAGATTAAAAGGGGGATGAGTGGGAATATAGTGGATTTTATGTTTAAAAATGCTGAAAGATGGTAATAAAGAGGAGACTTGATCAGATTTTGAAAAAAGATAGAGAAGAAGGAGGAGAGAGATAAAAAAGGGAGCTGAATTTTAAGAGAGAGAAAAATTCCGAAAATACTAAGACTCCAAAAATAAAAAGAAAAACATTCTGGAAATTCAAGAGAAGAATAGTATACACGTGATATACAATTTAAATATTCTGATATACGGATTCAGAAATTAAGGGTTGAACATTAATTAGTCTTTCAACTCTGAAAAGATTCCCTTGGCTTCTGACCGTTGATTGTTGTTGGTGTTTCGGGATTTTTATCTCGATTTTAAAATCTATCACTGGTTTCTCGTTGCTGGTTGTTACTGGTTGTTGGGGTTGTTGTTGTTGTATGCTACTGAATTTCTGCTGATCTCACTTTTCTTTTGCTTCCAATATCAGGTACACAACTGACACGTTGATTATTGTAAACTGAAACATGAAGCAAGAATACGAAAATGAAGAGTTGAAGTTCTAAATTTATTTTAATTATATTCTGAATTTTATTTGTATATATAAATTATTTAGCTTACTTTAATCAGAATCATGTAGCTGTTTAATATATATAGTGGAACATCTGATGATAGCTTAACGGACGAACTATCTATATATTGCCTAAAAATAAATAAATGGTGTAGTAACTTCGTCTAGTTAATTCGTTATTGTTGGATGATTACCATGTCTCAAAAAGCACATTAGTTCATCAAGCGAATAGACCATTTTGGAACTTGTAGGAATATTGTTTAGTTAAATACTATTGGTTAATTTCAGCATGTAAATGGTTAAGAATTAAAATTAGATTGCTAAGTTTTTTTTTTTAATTTGACAAACTGTGAACATCCCTAGTATAATGTAACTAGGTAGTAACATATGAACAAGATGACCCAGGTCTAGTTTATGTCATGCACGTTGGACCTGGGGCCGCATTGGCAACGGACTGTCCTGTTTGCCTCATTTTCAGATTTTATGAATCATATTCGAAACCCATCTATAACAACTTAAGCATAAATTAAGATATTTTCTCTTTTATTTTGTAGAGACAAATTTAATAGAGAAAAATGTAGGCATTTTAGGACTGTCCTTTAAAAATAAATGAGATGAGCCTCGCCAATAAAACGCACCAATTGCGGGGCCCTCAATAAATGTTTAATTGAATATTTAGAATTCGGGATGGACTGTTTAGTGAATTTCACCGCCTTCCCCAAAGATAATAACGCGTTAGACTCTTTCGGCGCGATTTAATTAATCTTACCTTCTTAAAACTCGGGTGCACATTTATGTGACCCAAATCCAAATCTCAACGGAATCGAAATGTGTCTCCAATCACGGGTACATTGATTGTGACGTAGTCCGAGATGCATGTCCATGACGTTGCAAATTCCTTAAAAAATAAGACTGAGATGAGCCTCGCCGAATAAAAATACAAAAATTGCGGGGCTCTTGGTAAATATTTGTTTTAAAATTGCTTAGACTTCGGGATGGACTGTTTGGAAAAATTCCACGGTCTTACCCAGAAATAATAATACGCTAATCGCTTTAGGCACGATTTTAATAATAATACATCCCTAAACTCGGGTGCGCATTTATGCGACCCAAATCCAAATCCCAAAACATTGAATAAAAATGCGTTCCGGATCGCAGGTGCATTTCATGTGACGCAATCCAAAGACATGTTTTTAAATGATGTTCATATTCTTTTAAAAATATAATAATAAAAGCGGTAAAGAGTTAAAAATTTGCACATGAGCTCATAATTGTATAAAAATCAGATATTTAAGCCAAATATGACAGTTGAGCGACCGTGCTAGAACCACGGAACTCGGGAATGCCTAACACCTTCTCCCGGGTTAACAGAATTCCTTATCCGGATTTCTGGTTCGCAGACTGTAATACAGAGTCATTCTTTTCCTCGATTCGGGATTAAAATTGGTGACTTGGGACACCCTAAATCTCCCAAGTGGCAACTCTGAAATAAATAAATAAATCCCGTTTCGATTGTCCTTTAATTAGAAAAAACTCCTTCACCCCTCGCGGGGACAGAAAAAGGAGGTGTGACAGTAACGTGATCGCAAAGGGTTAGTTTGAGGAAGCATCGCGTTCACGATCGGCAGGTCGCGATTGCAAAGAGGAAATTCTGGTCAAAGTTTTTTTGTGCTTCGCGAATGCGAGGCTTTGACCTCGTTCGCGAAGAAGGATTTCAGACCTGGGCAGAATGTTTAAATAGTCGTCTTGTCTGCGATTTTGGTTTATTTTCACCATTGTTGAGCGTTTTTGGAGCTTTTAGAAGAGGATTGAAGAGGAATTCAAGGGGAATCACTTGGAGGTAAGATTCATGGACTTATAACTCGATTCTAATGTGAAATATACCTAATTAATCATGGAAATTAAGCCTAAAATTGAAGAACTAGGGTTTGAAATTGGAGACCTAGAATTTGGGATTTGAGGGGTCATTTGTGATTGAATTTTGATGCTTTTGATGAATGAACTCAGGGAGTGATAAGAAATCCATTGATGTGAATTTTATCAGAATTCGAGACGTGGGCCCGAGGGTCGGATTTTGGTAATTTCGGGATTTATGTTGTAAATTGATTATTTCCGCTTGGGCTTCGTTCCCTTAGCATATTTTGACGTCGTTATTCTGATTTTGGATAGATTCGACACAAGTGGAGGCCGATTCGAGGGGCAAAGGCATCGCGGGCTAGAGTTTGGATCGGATTGAGGTGAGTAATGATTGTAAATGATGTCCCGAGGGTATGAAACCCCGGATTGCACATCGATGCGCTATATTGAGGTTATGCACACGCTAGATGACGAGCGTGGAGTCGTGCACTGTTGGGGATTGTGACTTAGTCCGTCCCGAATGACTGTTTTACCGCGTATTTGACTGAAAACTATGTGCTATCATCATGTTTTGGGTTGAATGCCATATTTGGGCCTCGTGCCAACTATTTGAACCCTTAGGGGATTTTTATTGATATTTCCTTACTGTTTTGACTTTGTATGTGAACTCAGTCATGTTATATTCTACTATTTTTCATAATTTAGCCATGTTTACTCCACTTTAACACTTAAATGATACTTTAAATGATATTTTGGGCTGAGCACTATGTTTACTGTTGCCTAAGTGGCTGTGAGATTCTGACTACTGAGCAAGGCTGAGTGCCTATGTTGTAAGGAAACACTGATTATGATTATGAGGCTGAGGGCCTGAGATTTATATGGCACGAGATGGATTGTTGATATGAGTCTGAGGGCCTAGTGATGATGCCACGAGATGGCTTGATATTGCGCTTGGGCCGTAAGGGGACCCTCTAGGAGTACCTATTGTGATGTGAGAGATAGCCCGAGGGGCTGGTGTTGTTCTATGATTTTTCCCGAAGGGCAATCCTTTAGGTGTTTATCTTTCTTACTGCCTGTCATTTATCTGCTTAATTGTTAAAAAGGCATTTCATGAAGTTTAAATTGAACTAAATAACTTTACATATCTTCACTGATTTACTGTTTCTACTGGTTTTACTGCTTCATTAGCCTGTAATGTGCCTTACGTGTTTTCATATCTCTTAGTCGTTTATTTATGATTATTACTCACTGAGTTGGAGTACTCACTTTACTCCCTCCACCCCGTGTGCAGATTCAGGCATTGCTGATCCTGCTAGCGCGAGTTGAGAGCTCCCGGCAGACTTCGAAGTACACGAGGTAGCTGCTTGGCGTCCGCAGTCCCGTGTTTCTCCCATTTTTTCTCATTTGTATCTCTTTATCAGTTATTCTGTAATGGTTTAGCAGGCATCCCAGACTTGTAGCGTATTGATAGATGCTCATGACTAGTGACACCCTGGTATCAGGCTGTGTTGGGTTGTATTCCGCAAATTGTTTGTATTGTCACTGCTTACTTTTGGATTTATATCATGTTTAAGACTAAATGCTTATTGTTTAATTGCTTAAAACTAAATCGGAAATGTGTCGGCTGGCCTTGTCTTCACGAGAGGCTCCATCACGACCGGGTCCGGATTTGGGGTCATGACAAAAACTAAGTTTGGAATTTAATGTATAGCTACTAATTGTAAATACGCATTAGATAATATATTAGGCTTTTAATTATTTTGAGAGGAAATGGGCCAGCAATAGGCCCAATTTGTTATATATAAAAGTCTTTAAGAGAAGAACAACAGCTGGCAGGCACTAGGCTCAAAGTGGCGCCTAAGAGTGAGGACAAAAGGGACTAGATAAGCCTGGTTAAATCCGACGAATCCCATTGGGCCAGTACTAGGCCTAACCTTTAAAGACAGGCTTTCAATGTTGCAATATATTTATTATATCAACAAAAGATTTAGGAAGAAATGCGCTGAAAATACTTGGGCCGAAATTGAGCCCAGAAAGTGAAAGAAAACAGAAGTCATTCACATGGAGCTTAGTTCAAAAACCAGTTGCCTCGTCTGGGCCAAACACCAGGCCCAGTTCTCCTAAACAAAGGACCTTTGATGTCCAGGCCTTGATTGGGCCTGATTTCATTTTTTTGGGCATATAAATCAATTATACAATTACTAAAAATGCAGAATATTAGTCAACTATTATAAATTAATTTGTTTAAACATGCTATTAATATCAATCAACAAGAGATTGACTCCTGAACTCATTCATGGACTAATTTAGATCTACACATGCCATTATGCTCAACAATTCAAATACATAGATGTACATTCAATAACCTTTAGTAAAGTCCCAAATAATTACAACTGGTATAGTAAATTGTTAAACCACACATGGATGAATTAAAATATCTTGAATATCTAAACCATCTAAATACACTAGCATCAGTATCGACAATATTTAAGCAGGACTAAAAGAAGTTACAGATTCAAATGAAGAAGAACAATAGAAAAACATTTAGCTAAGTATAAATCGGGAGTCAAATTCTAAATCAACATGCTACCATCCCATTTTTATCACTTCAAGCTCATGAACATACCTGGATACAACAAAAGAGAATGAAATAGGAAATTCAAGCTAAGAATGAGTAAGGATCGGCAGTTAGTCAACAACAATAGCAGCTTCAATTTAATCTATATTCAAGCCTAGAAAACCAGAAATCCTGGGAATGTTTTTCTAATATTTGCTAAAGAAAATCAGAAGAAAATAAAAACCAGCTCTCAATGAAACAATGCAGAACTTTTTTAGTCTTTTCTAGGGTTCGAAATCTGTATAAAGAGTAAGGGAAGGGTTCTATTTATAAGCCCATAAAAATTCCATGTGCTGAAAAACAGAAAATTGGGAATTATTTTCTCACACAGCCCCTAAAAGCATCTTTCTAACAGAAATGGGACAGCTGACAACCTCTAACTCGTTTCAGCATTTTTGTGTTGGCCAAATAAATCCAGCTGCCCCAAATTCTAGAAGCTTCTAGCCAAACTTTTGTTTGCATACCCCTCCCATGACCCCCTTAAGTTTTTATTGTCCAATTAACCCCACATAGGTTCCTGTTTATTCCCAAATCAGGATCAACAACACAAGACCAGAATCAAAACGAAACAAAGATCAAAGGAACAAATCATTATGCAATTAAACCTTTAGACTAACCCTAAATTCATTTAACCTGAACTACCTCAGAAAATAAACAAAAATAGAAATATTCAAACCTAATACCAAAATGAGTCAAATAGCAAAACCCAAAACTAACAATAATGAACTATTTTTGAGAATTAAACCAATTAAACAGATCAACATATTAAACCAATGAATCAAAATTTGAACTACAATAATAAACTAGACTGATTTACGAGTTAGGCTAATTAGACATGAGCTAAGCCAAATTAAGAAACCTAATAGCGATTGACAAACTAATGAATCTGAGCCAAACACATAGATTAAGGAACCCTAAACTTCTTCATTTTTTGGTCAATGAAAGGGAAAATAGAAGCAAACAGAGTGAATAAAGAGGGAAGAAGATAAAGGAAAAGAAGAAAAAAAGACGAAGAAATAGAAAGAGGAATAGAGATACCTATATTAGATGGACGGGCAGTTGGCTCAGGCGGGGCTCCGTCCTTCTCCGACTTAAACCGAAATAAATGTTAATCAAATGTTCTTGTTGAGAATAAAAGATTAATATCAGTTTCAGGCCTAAACCGTCTTTGAAAACTCGAAAGCATGGGACTTAGGTTTTGCATGCCACCAGATCTGAAATTAGTGGAATTCGAATGTGATTTAGTGGAAATTAATGGTGGATTGATGTTCCAGGGGCTGTGGAGAGTGTGGAGGGTGACTTTGGGATTATTTGGTGATGGACCGCCGCCGTAAAACGATTTCCGGCGGCGACGGCTAGGGTTCCTGCTATGTGATTTTTGGAGAGGAAAAGAGGGAGGCTAGGGTTTGTAGGTTGGGGGTGGAGAGTGAAATGGGAGGGGTTCTGGGAGGGGGGTCCGAGTTCGGATAGTCTTATAGTAAGTGAATGTTGAGTTCCTGTCCATTGGATTGGATTCGATCAACAGTTAGGGTTGAGCATAACTAAACTACGTCGTTTGGGGAAGGTTAGGGCTGGACCGGGTAGAAGGGTATTGGGTTTGGGTTTGGCTTTGGGCTGACTTGGGTACAGATTGGCCCAATTTCAGGTTTAAAACAAGCCTTTTTTCTAATTTCCTTTTTTTTTTTTAATTAATTAAAATCCTAAATTAAATCTTAAATTAATATAGTTTATAAAATTAAGCTAATTATCTAATTATGATATTTACAAAATTAGTTGATCCTAAATTAAAGAAAAGAAAATTATTAAATTAGTATTAAAGGCTAAAAATGTAAAATGAAAGATATTTTTTTGTGATTTTCATTTTGATAAAGCAATTAATTAACTAATTAATCTTAAAATATAAACACAAAATCTAAATGCAATGCATGCTATTTTTTGATATTTTTCATGATTTTAACAGAATTAGACGTGCACAAAAATGCACACAATTAATAAAATTCTACAAAAATCTTATAAAATTACAAATAATTTGGGAAAAATCTATTTCTTTAATTTATAAGAGTATTTCATATAGGAAAAAAATCACGTGTTCACACATACTAAAATAGTATAAGAAATGATATTGGATTGGAGAACCATAACACTAAATATTACACCAAAATAGGATTTGATGTAATATTTGGGACCCGTTTGATCATGAATTTTGTAAAAAATTATTTGGAATTTTTTTTGGCAAAATACATGCTTGTTCATAAATTTTATTCATATTTTGACAAATTCTCAAAACCCAAAACCTAAATCCCAAAACCAGCTCAAGATTTGGTTTTGGCCCAAAATAGTATTATTATATTTTTCAAAAATTGTCCCAAACTTTTGTATCTTATAAAAGAGCCTACCATTTATTATTTTATAACAATGCTGCTTCGTCTTCTTGGTCATCTGATAGTGTATTATGTAGTTTATTATAAAAATAATAATTTTGTACCAAATTTATTTATGTTGAGGACTATGGTTTGCAATAATATAATGAATGTTATTGATGAATGTACTGTTGACTATTTGTGATAGTTTTTAGAACTTGTGGGTATATGTCATGTTTCATGTTTTTTCAACAGCAAAAAAAAGTGAAATATATTTTGAAAACTCATGTCCAAACACATTTTCATCTTAAAACCAAACTTCATCCAAATCAGTTTTTTCACAACAAATTTGAGAATCTATGGCCAAACACTAGCTTAGAGGTAGGAGATGGTTTTAGGAATGATATATGGGATGGAGCAATTAAAAGTTGTCAGCAATGATCTTTGTTCGCCTTCTCCGACTTACTATTCAAATCTTTTTTTTTTTCATTTTTTAAAGTCTTTACTGACTTGAGCTACTGAAGAAAGAAACCGGATTCTCAGAACTCAGAAGGCTCTGAAGGGTACAATCAACGATGCTTTTAATCAACAGTGACAATAAAAAGACAAGTCTTTTGAGCTTGTATCTGTCAATTGGGCCTACTCAGACCCGGCCCTGTCCGACCCATTAAGAGTTCTGACGGACCCGACCCATTAGGGAGTATAATTATTTTATTTTCAATAATTTTTGTCCATTTTCCTTAGTTGATATTTAGTACACATTTTCACCTCAATTTTAAAGGACATGATCTCCGGTGACCACTTATATTTCGATAAAAAAATGACTCCACAGAGATCTCTTATGTTTATTACCGATCTCTTGTAAAAATAATCATATAACTAAAATAATATTGCAACTAATCATAGACTAATCTCGTTTCAATTTTATTATTGAACAATAACAACAACAACAAAGCAAATAACAATAACAAACGTAGTGAATTCTTACAAGTGGAGTGCGAGGAAGGTATGATGTACGCAGCCTTACCCCTACCCTGGAAGGGCGGCGAGGTTGTTTTCGATCAATGTTATTTGTGGCTTAAATTATTTCCCTGTATTTTTAGAAAACCCATAGTCCCTATAGGTTTAGGAAAGTTCATTGTCCTAATAGATTTGGGAAATGACCTATAATCCTTGTCAAATTGGGAAACCTTTCTCATATATGTTTGGGACCTTTTGGGATCTATATATAAGGGTTGTAGTTGGGGATTCTATAGATTGTATTGTGTTTTTCTTCTCATTCATAGTGAAAAACTCTCTCTGCTTTTCCCCCGAGGATTAGGCTTAGCCGAACGTCGTTAAATCCTTGTGTTGATTTTTCTTCTCTATTTGCTTTGTGTATGATTGTGTGCTAGTTAACTCACGATATTATGCAACAATTGGTATCAGAGCAAGGTTCAGATTTCTACATATAATCTAGGATTAAGATGTCTTCATCATCTTCAACAAAGTATGAAGTAGAGAAATTTGACGGAGGTTCTAGTTTTAGTCTATGGAAGATTAGGATGAAATCGTCCCTGGTATTACATGGATTATGGAAAGTAATTGATGAGGATTTTCCTGAAGATATGAAAGAGACAAAGAAGGAAGACATGGAGGAGATGGCTTTGAGTGCGATCTTCATGAGCATTACAGATAGCGTTCTTCGGGAAATTGCTGAAGAAAATTTTGCAGCAACGACATGGAAGAAGCTGGAAGATCTTTATTCTAAGAAATTGCTGACAAACCAGTTCTACCTGAAAAAGAGGTTATACAATCTCCGTATGAACGAAGGTACACCTGTTAAAACTCACCTTGATGAGTTTAATTCAATTATAATGGACCTGAAGAATGTGGAAATCAAAATTGAGAGTGAGGATCAGGCTTTGATTGTGTTATGTTCTTTACCACAGTCTTATGATACTTTTGTCGATACACCGTTATATGGGAAACACATCATTTCACTATAAGATGTTAGCAATGCACTAACATCTAAAGAGTTGAAAAAGAGCTTTCTAGACAGCAGAATTGAGGGCGAAGGTCTTGTGATTAGAGGAAGAACACAACAAAAGGAATTTAATAGGAAAAAGTCAACTGCAAGATCAAAGTCTAGAGCAAGAAAGCAACACTGTTATGAGTGCGGGGAGCAAGGTCACTACAAGAGAGATTGTCCTAAGTTGAAGGAGTAAAGAAGGAAGAAGAAAATAGATAATTCGGCAAATATTGTTGACACCGACAATAATTCTGATGATAGTGACTATGTAGGGGAAGTTTGTGCTGTGAGTTCTAGTCATGGGCAAAATTCTTGGGTTCTTGATTCTGGTGCTACTTTCCACATGTGTCCACACAAGAATTGGTTTTCAACTTACAAATAAATGAGTGGGACTGTCTATATGGGAGATGATAATCCATTACCAGTAGAGGGGGTTGGTAACATCAAATTGAGAATGATCGACGGAATTATCAGAAACATTGAGTGTTGGCATGTTCCTCGGATAAAGAGAAATTTGATTTCTCATTCGACTTTGGATGATCAAGGGTATAAATTTCACTTCGAGAATGGAATACTTAAAGTGTATAAAGGCTCCATGGTACTTATGAAGGGTAAACTACATTCTAAATTGTATCATCTTCAGGCAGTGTAGTTGAAGGGGAAGTTGCTGTAGCTTATGGGAAAAATAATCTGAATTAGTCTTAGTTGTGGCACTTGCGACTTGGCCATATGAATGATAATGAATTGTCTTTGTTGAGTAAGCAGAATTTACTGAATGGGTACAAAAATCAAGTTTTGAATTTTTGTGAGCATTGTGTGTTTGGTAAACAGACAAGGGTAAAGTTCATCAAGAAGGTCGAGCACAAGATCAGAGACAAGTTAGATTATATACACTTTGACTTATGGGGTCCAAACAGAGTTCCCTCCAAGAGTGGTGCCAGGTATTTTATGACTTTGATTGATGATTACTCAAGGATGGTATGGGTGTATTTTCTGAAAATAAAATATGAGGCATTTTTGACATTTGTTAAATGGAAGACGATAGTTGAGAGGCAACAAAAAGAAAAGTTAAGCATCTTCGAACTGACAATGGATTGGAATTTTGTAATTCTGAGTTCGATAATTTCTGCAGCAGGGAGGGTATAGTGAGACAACGCACTTGTATCGGAACACCACACCAATATGGTGTTGCAGAACGTATGAATAGAACACTTTGTGATAGGGCACAAAACATGCTTTCACACTCATGTGTCAGCAAAGATTTTTGGGCTGAAGCAATCAATACAACTTGTTATTTGGTCAATAGATCTTCATCCGCATCTATTGAGTTCAAAACTCCTTTTAATTTATGGTCCGGTTCGCCTGCTGATTATTCAAATTTAAGGATATTTGGTTGTCTTGCTTATGCTCATGTGAGGGATGGAAAACTTGAGCCGAGGGCAAAGAAGTGAATATTTATAGGGTATGCAACTGGAGTGAAAGGTTATAGATTGTGGTGCACAGATCAAAAGACTCCAGATCTAATTATCAGTAGGGATGTAACATTCAAAGAATCTACCTTACTGGACAGTCAGAGGGAGAAGGCAATATCAGAAACAGATCGTGGTGTCAGTGACTGCATACAGCTAGAAATTGAATCTCCATTAGCTCAACCCAGTAGTTCTAAAGTAGAGGAAGTGGAGAAGGTGCAAAATATTGATCAAAATGATAATGTTGATGCATCTGCGCAACAACAACCATATATCATTGCAACAGGCAGAGAGAAGAGAGTGATCAACCGACCGCAAAGGTTTGCAAACGTAGTTGATGGAATTTTCTTGGATATACGAATCCAGTGGGATTTGCTTTGGCAGTTGCAGAGACCGTTGATGCATTTGAATATTATAGCTACTCAGAAGCTATTCAGAGTACAGAACCAAATCGACGGATTAGGGCTATGGCTAAAGAGATTGAGTCTCTTAACAAGTTTACGCGTTGCCTAGACTTGGTTGATGTGTGCGGCAATGGATAGAGCCCTTGCGAGGGATAAGGGCAAGGTAGAGAGACATTGTTCCTGTTGATGAAGCAAAGGGGAAGATTTGTTATTTGTGGCTTGAATTATTTCCTTGTATTTTTAGGAAACTCATAGTCCCTATAGGTTTAGGAAAACTCATTGTCCTAATAGATTTGGGAAAAGACTTATAGTCCTTGTCAAATTGAGAAACCTTTCTCATATATGTTTGGGGCCTTTTAGGATCTATATATATATATGGGTTGTAGTTGGGGATTCTGTAGATTGTATTGTGTTTTTCTTCTCATTCATAGTGAAAAACTCTCTTTGCTTTTGCCCCGAGGAGTAGGCTTAGCCGAACCTCGTTAAATCCTTGTGTTGATTTTTCTTCTCTATTTGCTTTGTGTGTGATTGTATGCTAGTTAACTCAAGATATTCCGCAACAAAGGTGGACCTAGGATTTGAAAGTGACGGAGGGCATTACTGTCGAATGAAAATTTGAGCAAATGCTAGAGTCAGAATCGAACCTAGGCAGCGCACTCCAGACGCCGCACCAAGAGTCTAAGTGACAACAATAAGATTCAATTTTATTATTTAGTCATAGTTAATTAATAGAATAATTATGATTTAAATATCATACGTGGCAAGTGTTTTTCCTTTCGGCCGGTGTTGCAAGCTGTGTCAATTCCAATTCTGAAACTATTTTATCCTTAATCAAATACGAAAAGCAAAGAGATATAACTATGAACTATAAAATATTTCAGAGGCCAAATTGAAAGAAGGATTTTTCAATGTTGAGCGGTGGGCAGACAACTAATTAACAAGAAAACATTGGTCCCAACACTTTGTATAAATCACTTTCCCACAATACGATTACTGAGGAATGCACGGTCTCTGACCATTAGCCCCCACTAACAATAAAGAAACGAATCATCTTACATTGCCATCTGGCTTGGGAAAACAATGCCCTACTATATAGGTCTTTGTCGCCTATATATATGTCTGTTGCTCTTGTACTTCGAAATCAATGTCTTTGCCTTTGCCGTGGACAAATGAAAGGCAGAATAGCAAGTACTTCCACTTCTAGTTTATGTGACATAATATAAATTTGCGTAAACTCTAAAAAAAAAATAAAGTTTTTTGAAATTTTATGATTTTTCAATAATCATGACCTTAAATATATCATAATATTTGTATGTCTATAAAAATTTCTCATTAAGAAAAATAGAAGTAGTAGTTTTTTAAACGGACGAATAAACAAAATTACTATTATTATATAAATCGAAATAGAGGGAGTAACTACTAGTCAAAGATTTGCCATGTAAATTGAACTTGGATGGAATATGATGATGAAGAAAGAAGAAGAATAATTGGATAATTCAACAATGCCAGAAAGAAGAACAATAGCACAGTGGACTAATTGGTAGCTCTAGTGAGAGAGTTGACCCCCACCTATAGATTCTTTGGACTTAGGAGGCATAGACACAGTCACACAGCCACAGCAAATTATGTTAGCCTTGACAGTCAAATATGTAAATAGCTTTTAGTTTCTGAATACTAATAATCTGTTTGGTCGTGCTTCTAAAATCAAACTATTTGAAAAATATTTATAAAAATAATATTTTCGGTGAGGAGTAGTTTATGCTTGGCTAATCAATTTAACAGACACTTTTGAGTAGAAATTAGTGTTTGGCTAAGCTTTAAAAGTGCTTCTAATAGCCTATTTGGTCAAACTTTTAAAATTAACTTATTTTGGAAGTTTTTCTCAAACATGATAATTTTAGCGAGAAACAGTTTGTGTTTGGTTAATTCATTTGAAAAAAAATTTTTTGAGCAGCAATCAGTGTTTGACCAAATTTTAATAAGTACTTCTACGTGTATTTTTCTATAAAAAGCTTTAAAAAAAGTACATTTGGGAAGAATCTACTGCTTCTTAAAAATTGGTTCTGCTACTATTCAAAAGTACTTTTTCCTTATAAAAGCTTGGCCAAACACCTTAACTTTGAAAAAAATCATGACTTTTGCCCAAAATGAAGCTTGGTCAAACAGGCTATAAATGTATTTTCTAAAAAAATACTTTTCAAAAAAAATATTTTTAGTGAGAAGCTACTTCTCTTTTCGTCTCAAAAGCTGCTTTTGCTTTTAGTCAAAAATATTTTTTAACTTCTAGAAATTTGCTCAAACAACTTAACTTTGAAAAAAAAGTATTTTGGCCAATTCTTTTTTTTTTTTAGCCAAAAAAGAAGCACCACCAAACATGCTATAAGTCTAAAACCAACCCCTCTTCCCAAAGTTAGCACAAAGGATTGGTAATAGCTAGGTTGATGGTAATAGCTAGGTTGATGCTTTGGCTTCTTATGTATTGACATTTCAAATCGGCAATAATGCATTTTAGGACTACTTTTGCACGAAGTTATGAAACCTAACAGGGAAATCTAAAAAATATAATGTAGGAATATCACACTTGAGATTAGAAACGGCAAACTAAAGAAGATTTTAAATTATCTTTGTTACTGTACTAAATGTATAGCTTATGTAGAGAGGATTCAAAAATTTATAAACGTACAAAAGAAATTAAATTTTACTCCAATTTGCAAAGTATAATTTTCTGAAAAAGAATCCAATTGAACGACCTTCTTTACACTTGGCTCCACCACTAACTTCACGTTAAAAGATAAAGCTTTTTGGAGTTTGGACTCAAAAAGAAAAAAAGAAACTCAATTTGCAAGTCCGAGCTAAAGCCTTTGAATCAGAGCAACTCTTTCTTTCCTCTCGGTGTCACAATATATAAAAATTACAATCAGGTTAATGCTAGTTTTCTGTTAACTAGATAACGTATCGATTTGAGACTTGAGCCAACGATTTTTGGAAGACATTCTAGGCTATAATATTTTCTTTGTTATTACTACAACTAGAGTCGTCAAAATGGGCTTGACCCGTAAAACCAGCCCAACCAAGCGCGCTACTTGGGTATGGTTGAATTGTGATTTTTTTTTTGTAAAAATAGCACGGTATAACCAGTTTTCGGACTGATCATTCAAAAATAGCAAGCGTTTACAAAGTCAATGAAAAATAGTCACTATTTTGCTGCAACAGAGACCGGTCCAACATAATATACTGGAGTTCGGTGCACCTGTGTATGAACTCCAACATATTATGCTGGACCGATGTACTTTGTTGACTCCAGTATAATATACTGGAGACTGGAGCACCGGTGCTCCAAACTCCAGTATATTATACTGGACAATTATACTTGCTGGAACTCTAGTATATTATGTTGGAGTTCTAGTGTACTTATGCTGGAACTCCATCATATTATGATGGAGTTCCAGCATACTTATCCTGGAACTCCAATATAATATGCTGGAGTTCAAGCATACTTATGCTGGAACTCCAGTATAATATACTGGCGTATTTTTCTGGTTTTGAACAGTGTTTTCGCTCAGATTTATCTTTACATCAAAAGTGGCTAAAGTTCTATTACTTTTGAAACTAGGCTATTTTTGAACGACCAGTTGTAAATCTGGCTATTTTTGAATTTCTCCCAATTTTTTTAGTTCATTTAAAATTGAGGCTTATAAGCCCGTTCCAAGTCAGTCCACTGTCCCTTGAGGCTTGACCAAGACTGAGCCTGAGCCGGCACGTGGACCAAAAATTAATTAAAGTAAATTTAAATATTTAATACTTAAAAAAGTAAAAACTTAATAAATTTATTAACTATATTCCCATTCCCCAAAATTAGATTTCTCATTTGCCCTTCCATATCAACTAGAATTTAGATTTTTGATATGTGTAGTATGACAAGAAAATTTTTTCTTTTGCTTAATTAACGAACTAGGAAAGTTTTAAGTGGCCAATAATAATTTTTTTCAAAAAAGAATTATTTTAAGTGGCCAATGATCAGTTTAGTTACTTTAATGTATTATTAAAAATTAAACTGCTTTTCAGTATAGAAAAAGGTCAAGTTTAATACACAAAGAAAATTGACAACACTAGCAAATTTCATGAATTTTAAAATTTTATGGATTATAATAATGAAATTAGCAAATGATGTTAAACCTAAATTAAAAAATATCAACATATAAACTTATTGAAGCAATCCCTGAACCTGAGAAAAGTGAAAGAAAAGTATTAAAAAATATTCATGTAATGTTAAAAAAGAAGAGCTAGAGATATAGAGAATTTGCATTTCAATTACGAGATTCCTTGTCAAATATCAAAATTTTTGTACGCTCTAACGAAACAGAAGTCCTTTATATGAATAAGAGACTATGTCATGAAGAAATATTTAAAGATTTGAAGAATTTTTTTTTTCCGAAAAAAGAAGAAGGGCAGGCCCGCCCTTGCCCGCGACCCTCTTAGGGCTGGGTTGGGCTAGCCATTTTAAGGCCCATTTAGATGGCGGGCCGACCCACCCTAGCCTACCAAATTAAAAAACCCGTGAGGCTTGGGCTGGCCTGGCCTGTTTTGACAGTTTTAACTACAATTATAGGTTCTAATCTATACTATATTAAAAGCACGAAGGCCCTTAGCGAAATGTCGTTCGCCTTTTTTTACCCTTTAAAATTGGAGTTCACACTAAACAAAATAGTCATTTAATTATTCTCCTAATATTTAGTTCTTTGAAATTGACTAAAAATTTTGTTATTAAATTATTTTCCATTGAACTAGGTAGGAAACCCTAAAATTTAGGACTATTTGAACTTAAATATTTTCCTTATTTGATCTATATATGTTACATACTTATAATTGTAATTCTTACATGTTGCTTTTATGGATATATATTCTGTGAAAAAAAGTAAATAACGTGTGTTTTAAATAAAATTAAAGTAAATAACTGATCCATCAATTTTATGTCTAATATTTAAAAGGGCACGTAAGAAATAGTGCATGTAAGTCATAGTTTTGATTTAAAAAAAAACATTAATGATAATTCATATTAAGGTGGCATGAATTTAGACTTTAAAAAGCAATTGTGACATTCTATTTTCTTTTAACAATAAGGACGTAGAATTTGAAATATACTTACAAGTTTTGTCCATTTTTATTGTTTAAATATTAAGAAATAATCAAATGATAATTTTTTTTTAAATGTGACATTATTGTAAATGGTAGAATAAGTTGATGAATATATATTTTGTACACAAAAATAGGAATAGAAAAAGAACATATATATGTAATTGGTCGCGAGTAAAAGTACTTTAGAAAGAAATTATAGGTAAAATAAGATAATAATCAAGCAAAACAAATATATAAAAACTGTTAATAATAATCAAGTTCGGATGCCTATATGATTACTAAGTTATCAATAGAATAAGGTTACAACTTTAGCAGTACCGTAAAATGAGTAAAGATAAAAAAATTAATTGTTGGTAAAATATCTTACATAATTTTTTTAATAAGTAACATGAAATATACAAGCAATGTACGTACCCAAGTCCTCAAGTAAAGTTGAATGAGTTTTTTTTACCTTCCAATCAAGCGCTACTCCTATGATTTTTTTTGTACAATAAAACAAGCAAGAGAAACAACTGAAGGAAGAACTATTAGATTAGATCAAACTCCTAAATATGATTAATATTTATTATTTTGGACCTTGTAAATTTTTTGTTAATTTGATATTATAACATAAACATATTTTTTGAATATTATTTATTTTATTTATAAAATTTTATTTTTCATTAACACGAGGGACACGTGCAATGCGCGTACGCCAAAATTAGTTAAAAAAACGAGCACCTATATGTTGATGAAAATTGACAAAAGACAACTCTCGAACATATGATGTCTACGTGTATTGAAAAATAATATTGGGTCAACCCATAAGGGTGCTAATGATTCATAAGCTCGTTAATTATTCCTCCTCTTAACCTTGTTTATAACCTATAAATACAACATTATGGGCCTAGAGAAAGTAGGTTTTTCCTAGCGCTTCTTATGTGATGGCTAGGGTTACATAGATTGTAAACAAAGGAAATTCATCTGTCTTATGTTCTGACGACTGGTAACACAAATAGTGATTATTGCAGATCCGCTTCCGCATAGTAGAAACCCGCAAGTCTCCTCATCTAGTATTTACGGTTAAATACTTCAATGAATCATTCATATTTCAGTTTCCAAATCGTAAGCAAATTGCATATTTAGTGACTCTTATTAAAGCAGCTTGCTTGTAATTAAGAGCTCAAGCAATATTCATGAAGAGCATTGGAGCTACCATTCAGGTTAATCCCTAATTCTAGGTGTTCTTCTGTTTCTTTTATGGAACATATTATGCGGTCAAAGTAATCTCTTCATAAAAAAAGAAATAACAGAATGGCCTTTATTATATTGGTTTAGGAATTGATAAAACTACGAATATTTAATAGTGTGATAATTTTGAAACTATCAGGCTATTTTAACATTTTATAGCGGTCTATCCTTCCTTATATTTTGAGGTAATGTTCTATATATATGTACTGTCACGATATCCGATCGTAATGACACCTATCGTGAAACTAGGTCAGCCGATACAACTCCCGAATCAATCATTATTCAATAAAAATTATTTTTATCTATTTATTAATCAATAATCTCATGATGTAAATTTAAAAGAATAGTGCGGAATAAATACACAAGCCCGACATCGGGATGTCACTAGTCATGAGCATCTACAAAAAAAATGAATACAACGAAAAGTCTGAAAATGAACTAAATACAGTCTAATGAAAACAAGAGGGAGAGAAGTTGTGCTGCGAATGCCGACATCTACCTTGCTAAACTTCGATGACTCTGCCTCTGAGCGATCAACACCCGCTACCGGGTTCAGAAAAACCTGAATCTGCACACAAGGTGCAGGGAGTAATGTGAGTACTCCAACTCAGTAAGTAATAAAATTAAATAAAGTCTGAGCAGTAAGAAATCACGTAAACCACATCATGGCACCACAGAGGATACTACACGTTTCCAAAACATGATACAAATCAAATCATCTAGTTCAACTCCCATTTCGAGGAAAAATCCTTTGAAAATGCCATTCTAACAATTTTCAATAGAAGTTCAGTGAAATTTATAGTGAAAGTGATGAAAATCATAATCGGCTTCTCGACCAAAATATAATTCATATACAGCCCCTCGGGCAAACAGAAATTCATAACCATTTCGTAACTTAAAAATCTGAGTGGAAATAACAAAGCCAAATCAGTGACTAGATTCTGAATACCTTGTAAAAACTTCAATTTTAAGGAAAGTCGTTTAAAAACATTTGTTTAACATTTTTCAATAGAGGCTCGGTCTAAAGATGAGTGAAAATAGTAATTAAATCAACATATTCAATAGAAACTCACTTAAGGAGGAGTGAAACCAGTAAGTTCATGAACAAGCCCCTCAGACAAAACATCACTCGTATACATGTATATATAGCCCCTCGGGAAAGCCTCTCAGTCACTCATGTCTCAATTCTTATCAATCAACGCTCACACTCAACACTCACACTCAATAGGTACCATATAATAACCGCTGTGGCGTGAAACCCGATCCATATATATAGTCGACTGCGCTCACTGGGGTTGTACAGACTCCGGAGGGGCTCCTACAGCCCAAGCACTATATCACTGCGGCGCGCAGCCCGATCCAACATATTGTTGCGGTGTGCAGCAATATGTTGGATCGGGCTGCGCGCCGCAGCGATATAGCGCTTGGGCTGTAGGAGCCCCTCCGGAGTCTGTACAACCCCAGTAAGCACAGTCGACTATATATATGGATATATATTGCTGCGGCGTGCAGCCCGATCCATAAATATATAATCTTCACAACCAGGCCCTCAGCATCTCTCAGTCATTAACCTCACACTCAGACCCTCGGTCTTTCTCAGTCATTACCTCACAATTAGGCCTTCGGCCTCTCTCAGCCATCAACCTCACAAGTCACTCGGACTATCAGTCAAAAATAGGGCATTCAGCTAAAGAATATCATTTATAATGTCAAAATTGAGTAAATAAGGCTGATTTAAGAAATCAGTAAAATACACATGACTGAGTACAATTATTAAGTCAAAACAGTGAGGAATAGTAGTAAAACCCCCATAAAGGTCCGAAAAAGTTGGCACGAGGCCCAAATATAGCATTTAGCCTAAAATATGATAATAACAAACAATTTTCAATCAAATACGCAGTTAAACAGTCACACAGGATGAACTAAGTCACAATTCCTAATGGTGCACGACCCCACGCTCGTCATCTAGCATGTGCGTCACCTCAAAATAGCACAACAATGTGAAATCCGGGGTTTCAAACCCTCAGGACATGATTTACAATCATTACTTATCTCTATCTGGTCCAAACTCTAGCTCGCGATGCCTTTGCCTCTCGAATCAGTCTCCATATGCCCCGAATCTAACCCAAATCAGTTCCACATCATTAATATACGCTAAAGGAACAAAGCCCAAGCGAAAATAATCGAATTTACTCAAAAATCTCGAAATTGGCCAAACCTGACCCCGGGACCATATTTCAGAATCCAATAAAAATCACATCAATAGAATCCTCATCCTACCACGAGTCTATACATATCAATAACATCAAAATCGGACCTCAAATGGTCCCTCAAATCCCCACTCAAAGGTCTCTTAATCTCAAACCCTAATTACCCATTTTACAATGATTTTCCCCAAATTTCACCACTAATTAGGCCTTTAATCACATATAAACGAGTTATGAAGTCAAGAATCTTACCTCCAAGAGATTACCCTTTTGTTTCCTCAAGAATCCCTCTCAAAAGCTTCAATCCCGTTAAAAAATGGTGAAAAAATGAAGAAGGGTCGCAGATTGGCTATTTAATACTGCCCAAGTCATTAATACACTGCGATCGCCGACCACCCACGTGATCGCGAAGAACAAACTCACAGCCTCAAAATTTTACTCACTGCGATGGCAGACTTGCCCACGTGATCGCGAAGCTGCAACCCACTGACCTATGCGATGGCGTACTCCCTCACGCGGTCGCGAAGAACAACTGCTCCACCTCACGCGCCCCTCTTTTCTACTACGCAATTGCAAGGAGACCCACGCGACCACACTGCTCAAGACTGCCCAAACTATGCGATCACAAATCTTCTTACCCTATCACATAGAACAAATTTGCCAGCCTCAATCCTTACTCTACGCGATCGCAACAATTACCCCGCGATCGCGATTAAGGGAAATCTGCTACTAAAACACCAGAAAACTAGCAGCTCCCCAAAGGCCAAAATTGCCTGTTTGAGCATCCAAAATACACCTGAGGCTGCCGGGACCTCAACCAATATACCAACACATCCTATAACCTCATTCAAACTTAATCGAGCCATCGAAACACCAAAACAATGCCAAAAACATTAAAATCACATCAAATTCAAGCCTATGAACTTTGAAATTTCTAAATTCCACCAATGATGCTGAAACCATCCAAAACACCTCCAATTGACCTGAAAATTTGCACACATATCCAAAATGACATTACGAATCTTCTCTAACTTCCGAAATTCCATTCTGACCCCGATAGCCTATTTTTCACTGTGGAAATTGCCAAAAACTAGCTTTTGCCAAATCAAGCCTAATTCTACTCCGGACATCAAAACCTCATTCCTGTCATACTCTTAAGTCCCAAATCATTTAACGGAGCTAACCAAATCATAAATATTCCAATCCGAGATCATATACTAACAAGTTAAAACTTGGTCAAACCTTTCAGATTTTAAGCTTCAAACTGAGAACTGTTCTTCCAAATTCATTTTGATTGCCTGAAAATCTAAACCAACGATTTACATAAGTCATAATACATCACACGAGGCTACTCATGCCAGAGAACTAGCGAGCGAAGTGCAAAAGCTCAAAATGATCGGTCGGGTAGTTACATCCTCTCCCACTTAAACATACGTTTGTCCTCGAACGTGCCTAGAGTTGTTCCGAAAACCATTAATCTCTGAGTAACCTTACCATGCACATACCCGGGGGTGATCCTACGTCATCCTATCTCATATAGGTCCGATAACACAATGAAACTGAAATTTCACAATCCAACCTAACCCATAAATCTTTGAACCACATTTCTACTTCTGAAGTCATGTATAAGGTAAGAACCTCACATCTATACTCTAAATAAGTCTGAACAAGTTGTATCAACCATATCCGTACCCAAGATGGAATTACATGATATACCACATAGCTCAGACACTCGTAGCGATAACTTCTAATCACAGCAATTGCCCAAAACAACTGAATACCGATAATAAACCTCTTATCAAATAAAGCTCAATGATGAATGAAACACACAGAAAGTCATAACCATTCCTTAGATCAACCTTTCATGAAACTCCCTCTCCTTTGGCAAGAACCATAGTAAATTTTTTAAGCCGAACCTCGATATTATCCTTCCAACATGCTGAAACCGAATCCGTTTATATTCATTTTAGATCCCAATGATCTCATCTAATCTAACACAACTACACTGGTGACATGACACATCAATACCAACTAAAACCACAACTTGTGCAATCCGCGCACCAATAAGCAACAACCCGAACATACTCAAATCATGAGAATGACTTAAATGAGAGAGTTGTACCGTAAGCTCGACAGTACCATGACAACACAATGCTAAGAACCCATCACACGTCGTAGACATATAACACACGAATCCAACCCGAAGGATCATATCTCGACATAACTTCGTCGCAATGTGCGACCCTATCCAAACACTAGTTCCCATGACTCATATCACCATGCTCAAAATCATCAACCAAGCATACTTTGATACCTAACACCCAAAAGCGGATCATCATAGCCATGGAGAAACAAATGACGCAATGCCATATCAGTCCGAAAGAACATACCCAATGCGCAACGAATCATGCAACGCCCAATTACCCATCTCGCTCAAATTCCGTTATAAAGCTCAAATGGAATCACACCATATGCGCATATAACCCACAAATCACATCTCCTCGTAACATAGAAGAGTACCTCATAGATCACTCCAGAATACGGATAAGCTCAACAACAATCGAATGGCACATCTCTCAATAATAACAGTTCGGAGTCAACAATTCCGTCCCAGTGCAGAACACACATCCATGTTGGCCTAAAAATGAACCACACGTCAACTCTGGTCACCCACTGTCACACCTCCTTTTTCCGGCACCGCGAGGTGCGTAGGGAGTTTTTTCCAATTAAAGGACAGTCGAAACGGGATTGGTTTAATTATTTCAGAGTCGCCACTTGGGAGATTTAGGGTGTCCCAAGTCACCAATTTTAATCCCGAATCGAGGAAAAGAATGACTCTATATTACAGTCTGCGTACCAGAAATCCGGATAAGGAATTCTGTTAACCCGGGAGAAGGTGTTAGGCATTCCCGAGTTCCGTGGTTCTAGCACGGTCGCTCAACTGTTATATTCGGCTTATTTATCTGATTTTTAATACAATTATGAACCATGTGCAAATTTTATCTTTTACCGCTTTATTATTATAATTATTATTTTTTAGGAATGTGAACATCGCTTAAAACATATCTTTGGATTGTGTCACATGAAATGCACCCACAATACGAAACATATTTTATTTGATGTTTTAGGATTTAGATTTGGGTCGCATGAAATGCGCATCCGAGTTTAAGAAGGTAAAATTAATTAAATCGCGCCTAAAGAGTCTAACGCGTCATTATCTTTGGGGAAGGAAGTGAAATTCACTAAACAATCCATCCCAAATTCTAAGTAATTTTTTTTTAATAATTAAATAAATAAATGAGATTGGAGAATCCTATAAATTTGTATTATTTACATCTATTTATTTTTAGCGAAATCCTTTAAGAATATCCTTTAATGACTACCTTTTTATTATTACTAAGTTTTTTATAAATATAAAATCAATATCTACATTCTTGAAAATGACATATTAAATAGAAGAGAAAAACAAATATTAACAGAAAGTAATAAAATTATAATCATAAATACAACATGGAATTATCGAAAAGTAAAAAAATAAAAATAAAAAAAACTAATTATCCCATAGTTGGATTAAAATTCAAATTGTTAGTAAGACTATCTATTTATTTTTAGCGAAATCCTTTAAGAATATCCTTTAATGACTACCTTTTTATTATTACTAAGTTTTTTATAAATATAAAATCAATATCTACATTCTTGAAAATGACATATTAAATAGAAGAGAAAAACAAATATTAACAGAAAGTAATAAAATTATAATCATAAATACAACATGGAATTATCGAAAAGTAAAAAAAAAAAACTAATTATCCCATAGTTGGATTAAAATTCAAATTGTTAGTAAGACTTAAGCTTATTGAAACTAATTATTTACAAATACTGAAAATTGAAAGAAATAAAAATAAAAACTTGAGTACTAAATCATATTTCTAAAAATTTAAACAATTTAACATTAACTAACTTTGTTTTAATTCATCATGTCCTAATACTTGTTCGCAAACTAATTCATGTTATAACTGAAATTGACTACATGATTCGGATTAACTTATCGTTGACGAAAAACCTTATGAATAAGGAACTTAGTTAATTTTTGCCAAACTGATTCAATAACGCCATTTTTACGTTATTTCTTCTATTTTTTTTATTTAAACAATTTTAATTAATAATCAGGCTTAAATATATTTCCTAATAATCTGGTAAAGGCGTTATTTAATATGTCGCTATAATATGCCTAGTTATGCCGATGACAGTGATTTACAGAATAATAATACATGAATAACCTAAATACAATACAAAAAATTAAATTAAACTAAATTAAAAATTTAACACTCCATTCTTCATTTCAGCTTACAAAATGCCAAAATTACAGTTGTGTACCTGATATTGTCAATATAAGAAGAAGAAAGTCAGCAACGTAATACGTAACACAGCAACAGCAACAATAACCAGCAATAACCAGTCAACGAAAATCCCAGTGACAGCTTTGAAAAATTCAAAATAAAATCCAGGAATGCCGAAAATAATGGACAGAAACCAAGGGAAATTTTCAGATTTTTGAAAGGCTAGTTAATCTTCAACCCTTAATTTCTACACCTGTATACCAGAATATTTATCAAGTGTGTACTACTTTCTCTTCTAATTTTCAACTTTTTTTTTTCTTTGTATGTTTTTCTTTTCTTGAGAGTTTCAATGTTTTTTTTTCGGAATAAATGTTCAGCTTTTTTTCAATCTTTTTTTTTTCTGTCTGTATTTCTTCTCCCTCGTTTTTTTCCTCTCTGTGTATTTCTCTTGTCCTCCCTTTTTATTCTGATTTCAAGACTTCTTATAACCCATCCCATAAATCTTTTAATCAATTAAAATCAACCCATTTTCTCTACCAAACCCATTATCTTCCCACTCATCCCCATTATATTAAATAAACATATCACACCACCCCATTTCATTTTGTCCCCCATGCTTCATTTAAAATAATGCAAGATTCCCCTTTAAATTAAATCTTGTCCCCCCTTTATATTAAACAACTATATCACAACCCACCCCATTTCATTTTGTCCCCCATGCTTCAAATAAACAATTTCAAAATGTACAATTCCTAAACTACCCCCTCCGACCTTACTGAAATTACCAAACTACCCCTGAACGTACTACAAATTTACCAAACTACCCATCAGCTATAACACATCAATTAATCAAACTTAACCAAAATATAGACAATATGATCAATTTCTAACAATGTTCAAACAACAATATGAACACGGATGAACATCATAACAACAATATCACATGAACACGATTTTAACAACATTTCAACAACAAAGCACATGAACATGATTTCAACAACATTTCAACAACAAATCACATGAACACAAATTGAACAACAAAGAACAACTAAAATTTGATTGAACAATATTTTAGCAACAAACAATCCTATTTTCGGATTCAACAACAACAACAAACAAGTATATTTTGATTTCTAAATTCAATAATATTGAACTTAAAATCAACTACTCTAACAACATTACAACAACAATTCCTATATTAAACTTTATGAGACAAATTCAAGAAATAATCACAAATGGTAAACAAGAAATCAAACTATACAAAATTCGGATTCAAGATCATCCAAACAAAGTATGAACATGAATGAATCTATTTTAACACAACAAACATGACGGATTAAACGATTAAATCAATATATTTCCTTTAACACAACTAAATTCTTTTTAGACAAATAACAAGATTGACGAATAAACAATTATGAACTTAAGCTTGAACTTAACAATATTAACAATTTCCAACAATACATAAACACATGAAACAAATTGAAGAAATAGTTAATTAAATTTCAATTTGAATCTAACAAACATCAAACTAACAAATATTCACTTAAACAATAATACAAACATGAAATGAATATGAAAACAACTAATTAAACTTCTATTTTGAAATCTGAAAATTAATTTAACAAAGCACATGAACATGAACAAACTAGAAAAATGATTTCAACGATGAACAACGAACAAAACAAGAATTGAATTCTTTAACGATTTTAACTTCGAGAAATATAAAAACGAAATATGGACAAAATAAAACTCAAAAACAACTAACCGAAGATGAATCAACGAAGAACTTTGATTGTAAACAAATCTGTCCGAGCCTCGACCAAAGCTCGAACAAATGACGACGAAGACGAAGAGAAGATGAAGGCAAAAAACAGCAGCAGCGACAAGCATGTTTGGTGAAGGTCGACGAGCTGTTCATCGTCGATGGAGCAGTGGAAACGCAGCAACAATGGAGGACAAAAAGCAGCAACAATGGAGGACAAAAAACAGCAGCAATGGAGGACAAAAACAGCAGCAATGGCGGACAAAAAGGACGCAGCAGCGGCGACATGGATGACGCAGAAACAGCTGCGACGATGGTTGTTTGGACGCGACGAAGATGGTGTAGCTGCTGGGAGTCATTGCTGCTCGTCATGGCTGCTCGTTCATGGCTGCTTGGGGCTGTTTGAAGTCGTCCATGACTGGACGTGGTGAAGAAGACGACGAAGAAACAAGGGGGGGGGGGGGACAACCATGGATGTCGAAGTTTGAAGGTGGTCGTTTGGTTTTAATGGCGGACGGGGGTCGATTTGGGTGGTCCGACGAGGGGTTGTGCCTGTGTGAGTGTGACGTTGGGCAGCCATGGTTGAGCTTTGAGGGGGAAGCCATGGATGACCTTGGAGAAACTTGAGGAAGAAGAAGAAGATAGGAGGGGGGCGGATGACTTCTTAGTCTTTTTAGGGTTTTTTCTTCTTGTTTCTTTTGTTTTGTGTTGTAAAATGTAAGACAAAGGGGTTTGGGTCTTTTGGGTTATGGGACTGGGTCGACCCAGTTCGAAATGGACTGGGTCGTAGGGAAGATTGGGCCATTTTTTGGGCCTATAGCTTGAAATTGAAGAAGAGGCCCAATTCCGACTTTCTTTATATTTTCGCTCTCTTTTCTTCTTTTATTTTTCTAAAACTAAATTATAAAAATACTTAAACTATTATTAAGAACTAAATTAAGTTATAAAGGCGCAAATTAACTCCCAATAACAATTAACGCACAATTAAGTATTAATTAAGCATAAAATTGTATATTTGGACATTAAATGCTAAAAATGCAAACGATGCCTATTTTTGTAATTTTTAATTTTTGTAAAACAATTTTAATTACTATCAATTGTAGAATTAAATCCTACATGCAAAATGCGACATATTTTTGTATTTTTTATTAATTTAGCGAATAAACACGCACAGACAAATACAAATAATTCTTCAAAATATCACAAAATTGCACACCAAAGAAAAATCATTTTATTTTTGAATTTTTTGGGAGTAATTCTCATATAGGGCAAAAATCACGTGCTTACAGCTGCCCCTCTTTGCCCGGAGACACGAAGGGTTTTCGTGCAAAGATAAAGCGAGCGATTTTTGCCCATCCGAGTACTCCGTTGAAGCATTTTTTGAAAAAGATTTGACCGAACCTTTGCTTCAAAGGTTTCCTACATATCCTGGGCTAAACAGGAATCAGGTCAATGTAGTTCGGGAAGTTTTTGGTAGCTGGGACTACCGTGGGACTGCGATGTTACTGCTGTTGCATGCTGTTATCACTGCTTACCGATCTCCTTGTTACACCGTGCTTAAAAGAAAACAAGAAGCTAGGCTAGACTAAAATTTGTTCTTGTTGCCTTGCTTTCTTGTCGGCTTGTGTTTCCTCCGGTGCTTTTCTTCCGATGCTTTTCTTCCTTTTGACACATGGACTTGAGTTTATGCTGGGACCTCTTGTTGCAACCTTCTGCTTCCCGGTGCTGGGGATTTTATTGTTTACTGCTGGGGATTCCTGTTGTAACCTTCCGCCTTCTGGTGGGGTTACTGATTCCAAAATCTGTAATACAAGACTAAAAAGTTGCTTCAATGCAAAATTATGAAATGTATGCCCGCATTATACTGGTGGGCGACCTAGAGCTGAAAGTATTCCCGCATTTTACTGGTGGGCGACCTAGAACATGAATGTATTCCCGCATTTTACTTGGTGGGCGACCTAGAACTGAAATGTATTCCCACATTTTACTGGTGGGCGACCTAGAACTGAAATGTATTCCCGCATTTTACTGGTGGGCGACCTAGAACAGAAAGTATTCCCGCATTTTACTGGTGGGCGACCTAGAACATAAAGTATTCCCGCATTTTACTGGTGGGCGACCTAGAACTGAAATGTATTCCCGCATTCTACTGGTGGGCGACCTAGAACTGAAATGTATTCCCGCATTTTACTGGTGGGCGACCTAGAACTGAAATGTATTCCCGCATTTTACTGGTGGGCGACCTAGAACAGAAAGTATTCCCGCATTTTACTGGTGGGCGACCTAGAACTGAAATGTATTCCCGCATTTTACTGGTGGGCGACCTAGAACAGAAAGTATTCCCGCATTTTACTGGTGGGCGACCTAGAACTGAAATGTATTCCCGCATTTTACTGGTGGGCGACCTAGAACTGAAATGTATTCCCGCATTTTACTGGTGGGCGACCTAGAACTGAAATGTATTCCCGCATTTTACTGGTGGGCGACCTAGAACATAAAGTATTCCCGCATTTTACTGGTGGGCGACCTAGAACTGAAATGTATTCCCGCATTTTACTGGTGGGCGACCTAGAACATGAAATGTATTCCCGCATTTTACTGGTGGGCGACCTAGAACATGAAATGTATTCCCGCATTTTACTGGTGGGCGACCTAGAACAGAAAGTATTCCTGTATTTTACTGGTGGGCGACCTAGAACAGAAATGTATTCCCGCATTTTACTGGTGGGCGACCTAGAACTGAAATGTATTCCCGCATTTTACTGGTGGGCGACCTAGAACAGAAAGTATTCCCGCATTTTACTGGTGGGCGACCTAGAACTGAAATGTATTCCCGCATTTTACTGGTGGGCGACCTAGAACTGAAAGTAAAAGGACAGAAATGTATGCCTCTATTATATGGGCGGGCTCCCAACTTCAATGCTAACTTAGGAGGAAATGCGTCTCCTATGAGTAAACTAAACTTAGGAGGAAATGCGTCTCCTATGGGTAAAAGTAAACTTATGAGGAAATGCGTCTCCTATGGGTAAAAGTAAACTTAGGAGGAAATGCGTCTCCTATGGGTAAACTAAACTTAGGAGGAAATGCGTCTCCTATGGGTAAAACTAAACTTAGGAGGAAATGCGTCTCCTATGGGTGAAACTAACTTAGGAAGTGCGTCTCCTATTGGCAGAACTAGACTTAGGAAGTGCGTCTCCTATTGGCAAAGGCGTGGAATGTATTCCCTTGTTATACAGGTGGGCGCCTAAAATATGCAATGGACAGACAAGAAAAGTATTCCTCTCGTTATTCAGGTGGGCGCCTGGCTTCAACAACAACTTTGAAAATAAAATCCTATTCGAGGGCGGATGAACCCAAAATATCCTATTCGAGGGCGGATGAACCCAAAATATCCTATTCGAGGGCGGATGAACCCAAAATATCCTATTCGAGGGCGGATGAACCCAAAATATCCTATTCGAGGGCGGATGAACCCACAATATCCTATTCGAGGGCGGATGAACCCAAAATATCCTATTCGAGGGCGGATGAACCCAAAATATCCTATTCGAGGGCGGATGAACCCAAAATATCCTATTCGAGGGCGGATGAACCCAAAATACCCTTAAGACTTGAAAATGTCTTACCTCGAATACTTGCTGGGGATAACACTGTTGGGGAATTATTTACTTACCTGTTGGGGGGTAAAATGTTATCAGCTGGGGATAACGCTGTCGAGGATAACACCGTTGGGGGATTCTGATTATTTCAGAACTAGTGCTTCACTGAGCTCAAGTTTCATCCCTTTGCTGGGGAACAACTTCCTCCATAGAAACTTATTATGTTGGGGGCAACACTGGTTCTAAGACCACTTCCCTTGAGACTGGTGTTATCTTTATTCTTCCCCGCATGGGTACCTGACTTCCAGAAAATTTTCTAAGCGGAAGGAAAATTTTCTGCCCCAGTTTGATAATATCCCTTGCGGCATGCATTTCTGGCATCAATGCCATTTCCTTTACCTGTTTCAAATCAAACAAAATTTGTTAGTTTAAAACATGGTGGTTGGTTGTGATACCCCTACTGGGATGGCTTTTCCCTTTCTCCTTCCTTGCTCTGCGTTCCACAGCTTGTTGGGGATGATATTATGTGCTGGGGATAATCCCTTCCTGCTGGGGATATCCGTCTTCTTTTGTGACATAGCTCGGAAGCTGGCATTTCCCCGACCTTTTAGTCCTAGTATGAATTTCCCAAATCATGCTCATTGCTCTCCTTGATTTGCCCACGGGTTTTGGCCTTGAGGTTTATAACTTTGGTTTTGGCAAGGATATCCCTTTTGACACTCGTCAATCCTTTTGTCAATTCCCTTTTGCTGGGGATATTTTCTTGACACTGGCCTCGCATTTGTTCCTCGGTGACTATACCATTTGGATGCACTAGTCAGATCTCATTTTGTATAATTGGGAAGCTGATGACATATTTTGAAGTCAATTCACACTTGTTATGACCAGACAGACTCTATTGGGGAGTTTTTCTATGAAAGGAGAAAGATAAAAGAAACAAAATAAAAGACAAAGGAAATGATGACTCTTTTACAAAAGAAACTATAAATAAAAACCTATCAAACGCAGATAACGACTCTAATGGTCATGACATGCACATGTGGCCTATCCTCTGCCGTCAATCGTCTTTCAAGACCTTCAATTGGCAATTCTCCATCTGATTCCTAATCTTATTCGACTTGTAGTGCCCGAAGGGTTTTCACTATCAAGCCTCTCTCATTTTGGTTTTTCTCTCAGCTTTCATCGCCTTATGGTGTCCGTGAAGATTTTCACCGATAAGACTCTCTCATTTGTATCACTTTCCCGCTGGGGATTTGGAGTGTTGCCGGTATGACTCTCTCTGCTGGAGATTAGAGTCCTTTCTGTTGTGGAAAAAAGTGTTATGTTCGCCGGTAAGACTCTCATTTGTCTGACTTGGCATCTTTTGCAGACTGATCAGAAGGTCTTTCTTTGGACCGTAATGTGGGTTTTTTGGATAGGCTTAGAAAGAAAGGGTATTAAAGGCTCAAAACAAAATAAATTGGAGGTTTAAAATTACAACATTCGGAACCAATTTTGCTTACCACAAGCGCAACCCTTGCCCCAGTTTCTTGCTTGGGGATTATTTATTAAATTTTTTTTTATTTATTTATTACACCATGCATACCATGCACATTATGCACACTATGCACCCTATGACCGAGCTGTGAAGCGCCTACGTATCCTCTTTGAGGAATCAGGTCAAACGTAGTTCCCAATTCCTCTGTTTTCATTTGACTTTTTTTTTGTTATCACTTTTCTTTTCTTTTCTTTTTCTTTTTTTGTTGTTTTTTTTTTCATGTTTTCATGCCATGCTCGCGTTTTCTAGTCGTTTTTACTGATTCCGAACGAGGGGTATGAAAGAAAAATAAGTAAGGCTCAAAAGGGGTAACGAAGGATAAAGTGTTTAGGTAGCAGAACAAAATGCCTTCGTCATTCCAGTCTTCAAAACATGCCAAATGCAAACAACACAACAAACAATAGATTTATAGTCTCTTCCGACGGTGCTGGGCTTGACAATTATGTTAAACATTTGCTTTTCCCTTTGTTATTTCTAAAACATCGTTGGGCGACACTCTCATTATCATGAATGACCCTCACGCCAATTTGGAGAATCTTGATTTTAACGGTTTTCTTTGTGTTTAACTTGCCCCAGTTCCACATGACTCGGGCTTTAAATAATCCCAAACCGTTCTTATTTCCTTTAAATGGTCTGATCGCCTTTCCAGGGTTTTACGATTAACTTTTAAAGTTAGGCCCAAACTGTGTGCGCATGTCATGTCACTAGAATCGGCACTGAACAAAAATGATAAAAGGACTAAACAAAGAGATGACTGGAAATAAAGAAAGACCGGATTTTGTATTAGACTACTGGTGAAATGGTTTAAATAACAAAACAAACAAAATAGTCCAGAACAAAATCCTAAAACAAACTGGACAAGACAATATCCGACTTATAACCCTAATAATCCGAACAACATAAATGTCAACAAAATAAGCCACCACAAGCTTCTTTCTTGTTAACCAAGGAACAGAGCGTCCTTCCACTTTATCAAGACTGGCATCTTAGCCACTGAGCTTTGCATCGATACTGCCAAGACCATTACCAGCTTCAATATCATCAACATCCGTCGGCAAGTTCGAGGGGGCTCGAGTGCACCATGTCACTGTTATTAATCACAACCCGCCCTTCTTGGATCATTTTCTCTACTTCCCTTCTCCAACTATGACAGCTCTCAATGTTGTGCCCTATGACATTGGAGTGGTAGGCGCATCGCGCTGCCGGATCAAAGCTCCTTGCAAGTGGATTTGGAGTACATGCGGGGAGTGGTTCAATCGAGCCAGCATGCCTTAGCCTTTCAAACAGACTGGCATAAGATACCCCGATAGGGGTGAGAGCCTTTTCTCGTTTCAGCAACCTCTTCATTCTTGCATGTTGACAGGGCCGGAAACCTGATCCAGATGGCTTTTGGTAGGCTTGTATGGGTGGGTAAGCATTTCGTGGAGTCGGGTACCTGGGAAGTGAGGTATGGCTTTTGAGGTCACGGGGAAAGAAGTGGTGTTGGGGAGCGGAGAAACATTGAAGAGTGATGGAGCTACTCGGATAGCTGGGAAAGCTGCCATAAATGGGTTGGGATGGAGAGTATGGAGAATCTTCCATTATGGTGTTGGGTGCTTGGGAAATGACCGAGTTCAAGAGGCTTGGCGGTGGAGGGGGTGGTGCTTTTCCCGTTATCCATGCCTGATACATGTCTGCCACATGCTGTCTCAGCATTTTCACTTCTTCTACCAACCTGTTGTTCTGTTCGACCAATTGTTGTCGGTCATCAGTACCGATCCACTCGGTTCTGCGGTTCTGAGCCATTGTCCTTTGATTTTGCTTTGCAGGGAGGAGTTACCACAACCAACCACTTTCTATATATGGACACATCAAAGGGAAGCCATCACGTTAGTGTTAGGGCATTGGACAGACAATCATGTATCAGAGATACAATGTACCTAAGCAGTTAGACAATTGTGCCCCCTGAAAATCTTCCACACTCTCTTTTATTTATTTATTATTATATTTTTTTATATTTTTTTATTTTAGTGGTGGTCGAATCTTATGGAGATTGCCTACGTATCATGACCCCGCATGAATCAGACCGAGCGTAGTTCGGACCCAATAAAAGATAAACAATGCTAAACATTTTTCTTTTCAATTTTCATGTTAAAACAAACTGGGTTTCAAAGGTTTGAAGATGACCTACAAGCTGGAAAATCAAACAACTCACATATTCTAATTAAAAGATTTACAAACGGCCAGTTTCTTTCCCCGTTTGACAAATGCAACCAAACGGTTATTTTTGCAAATGTGGCCCCTTCCAAATTTCACATGAATTTGAGGCCGGGGAGGATTATTTTATGACACTTTACACACTTGTCCATTCTTTTACGAAAATAACCTTTCGACAACTGACAAATACTCTAAGGCTATTTCGGCAAGAACGGTTCAAGATGCGGCCGAAGTTGGCTCGGCTTATTTTGACTAAAAAATCCAAACGGTATTCACCTGACCGCTGACTCTTTTTTTTTCTTTTCAAATTATACTAAAAACCTGATGTTGCAAACACGGCCCTTCAGCGCCTCGGGGACGAAGATTTATAGGGCTGTGTGGGTCAACTAGACCAAAATCCTAAACATGACCCAAAAAGGTGGCTGTTTATGCAAAGTCAGCCTTCCGGCGTCCCTCTCGGGAACATTCGGCTATTTTTGACAAAACAGCATCACCCGACTTATTTATGACTCTTTTTATCATTTTTCGAATTAGAAAAGTCAATATTGCAAACACGGCCTTTCAACGCCTCGGGGACGAAGATTTTTAAGGCTGTGTGGGTCAACTGGTCAAAATCTTAAAAATGACCCAAAGGTGGCTGTTTATGCAAAGTCAGCCTCCCGGCGTCCCTTTCGGGAACATTCGGCTATGTCTTCATAAAACAGCGTCACCCGACTTCTCTATGACAAAATTAAAATTTTGACATGTTTTTTTTTGCTATTTTAGCAAAAGGGGAGGTTGGACACCACCCGACTTATTCATGACAAGATTAAAATTTTTGATTTTTGGCTATTTTAGCAAAAGGTGAGGTTGGACCCGATGAGGGTTGCCTACGTATCTCACATCCGGTGAGAATCAAACCCGCGTAGTTCAAGCCTCGCGAATAAGTAAATGAACTAATATATTTTTTTTAATTGGAACTGTGAAAGAACTGCTTCAAAAGAAGAAAGGAAGTATATATATATATATATATATATATATATATATATATATTTATTTATTTTTTTGATTGATTTCTTTTTGAAAGAAAGACTTGTAAAAATTCCTTTGCTTTTGATTTGAAAGAATTTCAAAAGTAAAAGGAAGTTTTTTTTTTTTTTTGAATTTCCATTTGTTTTTTTTCTTATTCTAAAGAAAAAAAAAGAAAATATTTTTGGAATTTTACTTTTGATAAAAGAAATGCTTCTAAAAAATATTTTTTTGAATTTTAAATTTTCTTTTCAATTTTGAAAGAAGTATCAAAATATTTTCGGTTTTTTTTTTAAAAAAACATTTTTATTATTTTTGTTTTATCAACAATGGAAAATAAAGATATTTATATTATTTTTTGCAAGACATATCTTTTTTGGAATTTTACTTTGAATTTTCTTGGCAAGACAAATACTCTTTGCAACAAATAAAGATATATATATTTTTTGGAAATAAAAAAACTTTTCAGATTTATATATATATTTGCGACAAATAATGAAAGACTTTTTTTTTATTTTTTGCATTTTTTTGCATTTTCATAAGTAAATAAATAATAAAAAAAACCATTTTAAAAATAAGACTCTTTTTCATTTTCATTTTCATGGCAAGACAAACTGTAAGCACGTGATTTTTGCCCTATATGAGAAATACTCCCAAAAAATGTAAAATAAAATGATTTTCCTTGGTGTGCAATTTTTGAGTATTTTTGTGACATTTTTGGATTATTATTTGTATTTGTCTGTGTTTGCTTATTTGTTAAATTAATAAAAAATACAAAAATATGTCGCATTTGCATGTAGGATTTAATTCTATAATTGTTAGTAATTAAATTAGTTTTTACAAAAAATTAAAAATTACAAAAATAGGCATCTTTTGCATTTTTAGCATTTAATGTCCAAATGAACAATTTTATGCTTAATTATTACTTAATTGTGCGTTAATTGTTATTGGAGTTAATTTGCGCTTTTATAACTTAGTTTAGTTCTTAATAATAATTTAAGTACTTTTATAATTTAGTTTTAGAAAATAAAAGAAGAAAAGAGAACAAAAATACAAAGAAAAATCGGATTGGGCCACTTCTTCAATTATAAGCCAAAGGCCCAAAAATTTGCACAATCTTCTCCATGACCCAGTCCACTTCAGACCGGGTCGACCCGGTCCGCACCATTAACCCATTAACCCAAGACCCACTCTTCATTTTTGTCCTAACACAAAACAAAACAAAACACAAACAAAATACCCTAAAGAAAAACCTAAAACTAACGTCCGCCCCCTTTCCTTACTTTCATCTTCTCCAAACTCTAAAACCTTCAACCCCGTCCATGGCTGCCTCCCATGGCTTTCTCTGCGTCCTCGTCGTCACCCTCCCCTCGTCCGAACTCGAGCAGTTGTTGCTGCGTCCTTCTCCTTCGACGACCACGGCTGGTTCGTCGCCGTCATCACCACCAAGCTCACGTCAAACCTCTCCGGACTGCCCCATCGCCACCACCAAACAACCAGTCAAGACCACCCCCCCGCACTCCCCAGCAGCGAACCAAACACCACCACCATCCACCACGAACAAAGCTTCAGCCATCGCCACCACCAAGCGACCCTCCCGGTGATCCACCATAACCCGTCACTGCCTTCATATTCCCATCCAAACAACACAGCAGCTCGTCGCTACTTGGTTCGTAGCTGCTTGGTCGCTACTGAAGGGATGCGTCGCTGCTGGGCCGTACTGCCTCTACTGCTTCGGCGCCGCTTGGTTCGTTTCTTAAATTCGCCTCCATCGTCATTCGTTCGAGCTTTGGTCGACGCTCGTCAAGACAGCCCCTCCGCTCCGAGCCACTGTTTCATCTTCTTCGTCTTTTTGCTTCAGTCAAGTTCTTAAAGTCGTTTGTTCGTCGTTAAGTTCGTTGTTGAGTCCGGACAGATTTATTCCCATTCGAGGTTTGACGAAACAGTCCGTACGTATGGTGTTCATCTCCGGTTAGTAGATTTTTGAGTTTTATTTGTCCATATTTTGTTTTGATATTTTCGAATCTAAAATCGGCAAATGTTTGTTTTGTTTATCGTTTGAATTAATTTTTAGTTCATGTTCATGTGTTGTTTGTTAAATTAATTTTTCAGATTTCAAATGAAGGATTAATTAATTATTTTTCATGTTTATTTCATGTTTGTATTGTTGTTTAAGTGAATATTTGTTTGTTTAATGTTTGTTAGATTCAAATTGAAATTTGATTAATTATTTCTTCAATTTGTTTCATGTTGTTATGTATTTTCCAGAAATTAGTAATGTTGTTTGAATCATGTGAATCCGTCATGTTTTGTTGCTTAAAAATAGATTTAATTCATGTTCATCTTTGTTTGAAGTTCATGTTTAAATCCAGTGATTTAATGTGAGTTTGTGTTTGTTTTGTGATTTGTTGATTTAATTTGAATCATGCATATTGTTGTTTGTATTGTTGTGTTCTTGCTCATACATTCATGGTCTAAATTAACCAGGATTGGTTCCCGATATGGTTAATTCATTCCATTAATTTGGAGTTTGTGTTGTTCATCATGTTCATGTAAATTGTTGTTGAAGATTGTTGAGAAATTGGTCATCTTGACTATATTTTGGTTGAGTTATGATTAATTGATTGTTTAGAGCAGAGGGGTAATTTGGTAAATTGCATTGCATTCGGGGGTAGATTTGTAATTGCAATAAGGTCAGAGGGGTAGTTTGGTAATTAAATATTATTTTGATTCTTTATGTTAAGCATGTGTGACAAATATAATGGGGTGGGGTTTTTGATGTACTTGTGTAATATAATGGGGGACAAGACAAAACATAATGGGGAGGAATCTTGTACTTGTTTAATATAGGCATGGGGAACATATTGTAATGGGTTGGGAGTGTGGTATTTGTTTAATGTAGGCATGGGGAACATATTGTAATGGGTTGAGAATCTTGTACTTGTTTAATGTAGGCATGGGGAACAATATTTAAAATAAAGAAGACATTTAATAGTGGGCCAAAGCATGCCATTGGGGGAATAATTTTGGGGTTGGGAATGGAAGACTTGTCTTGCTATATATAGAGGACTATTCTTGACATTAAGGGGGGGACTTGAACATTGAGAGGATTTTTAGAGAGAAGAAAAAAGGTTGAACATTATTGAGAGATTATTGTTGAGAGACTTTTACACTTGAGAGTTGACATACTTTTATACTGGAGAGAGTTTGTGATAGTAAAAGAGAAAGACAATTTGAACTTTCACTCGAACAATTCTGTTTGCTTTTCTTCGAGTGTTATTCAAAAATCCGAAGCTGCTGCATCTCGTATCTTTTCTCTCTTCTGCTTTGACTGCGATTGTACTTTTGCACTGCTGAGTTTTCAATCTGTTACTGGGTCATTCTACTGGTTGTTACTGGTTTCGCGGTGTTGCTGAACCTGCTGTTGCTGTGTTATTACTGCTGCTGACTCCTACTTCTTTTGTTCTTGTATTGCTGTTTCCAGGTACACATTTGTACACTCTTGGTTCGAAGCAAAAAATGAAATATTAATCAGGCTCCTGTTCCTGTTGAATTCTTTTGTTTGGATTTGTGTTTGAATATTAATTTCCCTCTCTTGGTGTAAAAATGTAGTTGATTGATTAAATGAGCAATGATGTCGCATATGTATAACTTCTTCATCTAATAATGTTAGTTTACATTAATCGAAGAATAGTTAATCTGTTTTGATATTATTGTGTATTTATCTCATGTTCTAGCAAATAATAAAATGTGGAATGAAAGCAGTTTTTCCTTGTACAAACGCGATCGCAATTTTCCGTTCACATTAGCCGTAACTTAATAACTAATAAGTTGCGTTTTTCCAGCATGTAAATAATTAGGAGATTTTTCTTTTATTTTAGAGACAAACTTAATAGAAAAATGTAGTCGCTATAGGTTTATCCTTTTTAAAATAAAAATGAGACGAGCCTCGCCAAATAAATCACAAACCGCCGGGGCCCTCAATAAAATACATAACCATTGACTAGACTTTGGATTTGGCCGTTTAATGAACCTTCACGGCCTCTTCCTAAAATAACAATACGTTAGACTCTTTAAGACGCGCCTTAATAAATCTTACCTTCCTAAACTCGGGTGCACATTTATGTGACCCAAATCCAATTCTCAACGGAGTCGAAATGTGTTTCTAATCACGGGTACATTGATTGTGACGTGGTTCGAGATGCGTGTCCATGACGTTGCAAATTCATTTTAAAAAATAAGAATGAGATGAGCCTCGCCAAATAAAATACAAATTGCGGGGCCCTCCAGTAAATATTTGTTTTAAAAATTATTTGGACTTCGGGATGGACCGTTTAGTAAAATTCCACGGTCTTACCCAAAATAAATACGCTAGTCGCTTTAGGCGCGCCTTTAATAATTTAATTTCCTTAAACTCGGGTGCACATTGATGTGACCCAAATCCAAATCTCAACGGAGTCAAAGTGTGTCGACGACCACGGGTACATTGATTGTAACGCGGTTCGAGATACATTTTCACAACGTTGCAATTCTTGATAAAAAACAGTAAATGATAAAAGCGGTTAAAAGTTAAATTTTGCACATAAGTTCACACTTGTATAAAATCAGATAATCAAGCCGAATATAACAGTTGAGCGACCGTGCTAGAACCACGGAACTCGGGAATGCCTAACACCTTCTCCCGGGTTAACAGAATTCCTTATCCGGATTTCTGGTACGCAGACTGTAATATAGAGTCATTCTTTTCCTCGATTCGGGATTAAAATTGGTGACTTGGGACACCCTAAATCTCCCAAGTGGCGACTCTGAAATAAATAAACCAATCCCGTTTCGATTGTCCTTTAATTGGAAAAAACTCCCTTGCGCCCCCGCGGGTGCGGAAAAAGGAGGTGTGACAGCTCTGGCGACTCTGCTGGGGATTAAAAACCCAGAACCACTGGTTCAGGGTTAAGAATTCGAGCTTAGAATAATTGTTATTATTTGGCTTTATTTATTATCTGATTTTATTATTTGTTTTAGCCTAAATGTGCAAAATGCTACTTTTACCGCTTTGATATTATTTGAACTGTATATAAACTGTGCCGAAACCCTTCTCTTCTTACCTCTGGGGATGTGCTTACTGGTTGAGACTCCCTATTCTGTTAGTGTCGTACCCTAAATAAAAGAGGCTCGGAAAGTTTCTAAGCCGGCTGGCCTTTTGGTTCCCGGAAAGGAGCTCCTTCCTCAGCTCGAGTTGTCCGCTCGGGTACACTGTCTAGAACACCGACCCAGGTTTTGAACATAGAATAACGTGACTTCATGCCGGATCCCTAGTAGGAACGCTTATTTGCATCACGTTGCATTTGACTTAGGGGACTCAACACAGGGGTTGAGTCCGTCTAGGACTAGCAACCTGATATGAAAAGACCATCCTGAGACATCCTATTTGTTTTCCGTGCATTTATTTTGTCTCGCTACCGGTGTTTGAATATTATGAATATTGTGAAATTGAAAAAAAAGAAATAGCGGTTAGGGAATTGATTGTTTATTTTTGAAAAAACCTAATACACAAATACTGTCAAAACTCTGCCGAAATTTTGAGAAAATGAAAAAATGTCTTATTAGTTTGTTTTATTAAAAGCAAGGGAAAAATAGAAAAAAAGAGTAGTGGCTTTGTCTTGTTTTTCAAAAAAATAAAAAAAAACAAATTAGAAAAAAATAGTTTGTCTTACCATAAAAATTAAAATAAAAAAAGAGTCTTGTTTTAAAATGGGTTTTTATTTATTTAATTGTTTATGAAAATGCCAAAATAAAAATAAAAATAATAAAATAAAATGAGTTGGGCGTTGAAAGTGGTTTTATTATTTGTTGCAAATATATATATATATATATATATATATCCAAAAAGTTTTTCTTTATTTCCAAAAAATGTATATATATCTTTATTTGTTGCAAAAATATTTGTCTTGCCAAAAAGTCTAGAAAAGTTTTTAGACTCCCAATTTTCAAAATAAAAAATCCAAAAATATTTTCCATTATTGACTTCTTTAGAAAGTCTTTTTAATTGTTAATATATATATATATATATATATATATATATATATATATATATATATATATATATATATATATATATATATATATATATATATATAATAAAAAAAAATCCGAAAATATTTCAATTTTTTTTTAGAAAGAATTTCTTTTATTAAAGGTAAAAATTCCAAAAGTATTTTCTTTCTTCTTTAGAATAAGAAAAAACAAATGAAAATTCAGACAAAAAATATCTTCCTTTTATTTTTGCAATTTTCAAAGTTCAAATCAAAAGAAAAGGAATTCTTACAAGTCTTTCTTTCAAAAAGAAAATCAATCAAAAAAATACTTCCTTTCTTATTTTGAAGCAGTTCTTTCACAAATTCCAATTAAAAAAAATGTGTTAGTTCATTTACTTATTCATGATCGGCCCGAACTACGCGGGTTTGATTCTCACCGGATGTGAGATACGTAGGCAACCCTCATCGGGTCCAACCCCACCTTTGCTAAAATAGCCAAAAACAAAAAAAAATAATAATAAAAGAATAATATGTCAAATTTTAATTTTGTCATAAAGAAGTTGGGTGACGTTGTTTTATCAAGACATAGCCGAATGTTCCCGAGAGGGACGCCGGAAGGCTGACTTTGCATAAACAACCACCTTTGGGTCATATTTAAGATTTGGTCCAGTTGACCCACACAGCCTTAAAAATCTTCGTCCCCGAGACGTTGAAAGGCCGTGTTTGCAGTATTGAGTTTTCTAATTTGAAAATCGATAAAAAGAGTCATAAATAAGTCAGGTGATGCTGTTTTGTCATAAATAGCCTAATGTTTCCGAAAGGGACGCCGAGGCTGACTTTGCATAAACAGCCACCTTTTGGGTCATGTTTAGGAGTTTAGTCCAGTTGACCCGCACAGCCTTAAAAATCTTCGTCCCCGAGGCGCTGAAGGGCCGTGTTTGCAACTCCACGTTTTCATTGTAATTTAAAAAAAACAAAGAGTCAGCAGTTAGGTGAATACCGTTCGGATTTTTGGTCAAAATAAGCCGACCCAGCTTCGGCCGCGTCTTAAACCGTTCTTGCCAAAATAGCCTTAGAGTATCTTTCAGTTATCGAAAGGTTATTTTCGTAAAAGAACGGACAAGTTTGTAAAAGTATCATAAAATAATCCTCTTCGGCCTCGAATTCATGTGGAATTTGGAAGGGCCACATTTGCAAAAATAACCGTTCGGTTGCATTTGTCAAACAGAGAAAGGGGGTCAGCCTTTTGTTTTTGAGTTTGTAAATCTTTTGATTAGAATATGTGGGTTGTTTGATTTTCAAGTTTGCAGGTCATCTTCAAACCTTTGAAACCTAGTTTGTTTTAAAATTGAAAAATGTGTATTATTGTTTAGCTTTTATTGGTCCGAACTACGCAAGGTCTGATTCATGCGGGGTCATGATACGTAGGCAATCTCCATAAGATTCGACCGCTTTTAATAAAGAAAGAAAGAAAAAAAGAGAAAAAGAAAATACAAAATAAAATAAAATACAGGGTTTCCCAAAGTGCTTTAAAAGGGGACAAATGAGCAAGCCGGGATGACGCATGTTGTTTGAAGCAAAGCATGTAGAAACGGTTAACTGCCTAGGAGCATTACATCCTCTATGTGTTGTGATCAAATCTGTTAAACTCTAACGCTAACAAAGCTTGTTGTTGTCTGAAACCAGACAAGTTAGTTGTTAAAGAACTCTGGCAACACACTCCTATCAAACCAGATCCAAAGGACCGGTAGCAACAAGCATGACTACTTCAGAGAATAGTAATGAGGAAGAAAGGCCGATGAGCCAGTTGTTAAAAGAAGCGATGGAAAAGATTGAAAGGATGGGACTAGAGATGAATGCAATGCAGCTAGCCCTAGCCAAAACACAAAAGAGCCCTGAGACACTGGGGCACATGCCGGAATACCCTCACTCCGGCCCTTCAACAAGCCATCCGAATCCCCGTTATCATCAAGAAAGAAGCCCTCATGATTCCCAAGCTCCACCGCCCCATCAACCTCTCCCAATACCAAATGTTCCGACTTATATGGGACCCACATCAGCCACCCTGCAAAGATCAAACAACGAGCCATTGCTTCAGGCTCCCGATACGCAATACTATCCCCCTGAGCCTACATTCCATGCCCCCGAACCACATGCCTACAATCCACATTTAGAGGCACCGGCAGAAATTGAAAAGCCGGTTAAATCCCCAGAACAAGATGAGGTATTGAGGAAATTCAAAAGCCTGGAGCAGTCCTTCAGGAACCTGCATGGATTGGGCAACCAGGTCAGCGTGGCCTACAAAGATCTATGCCCTTTCCCGTATGTCCAACTCCCGGTTGGGTTCAAGATGCCTAAGTTTGATTTATATGAAGGGCACGGTGATCCCATGGCACATTTGCGGGGATTCTGTAGTAAAATGAGAGGGGCAGGCGATAAAGATGAACTGCTGATAGCCTATTTTGGCCAAAGTCTGAGCGGATCGGCACTCGAATGGTATACCAAACAGGATTCCAGCAGATGGTACACCTGGGATGATCTGGCACAGGCTTTCGCGGGTCATTTTCAATACAATCTCGAGATAGTCCCTGACCGTCTCACATTGTTGAGGACCCGGAAAGAACCCGGGGAAGTTTTCGCGAGTTTGGGTTCCGCTGGAGAGAACAAGCAGCCAGAGTCGATCCTCCCATGAGAGAGGGAGAGATGGTGGACTACTTCTTACAAACCTTGGAGCCAACTTACTTTGGTCATCTAGTGACGACAGTTGGTAAATCTTTCAATGAAGTAGTAAAAATGGGCGGTATGATCGAAGAGGGACTCAGGTCCAACAAAATCCTGAGCTATTCGGCAATTAAAGCAACCACTCAGGCCATCCAGAGCGGCACTGAGGGTGTACTGGGGAAGGAGAAGAAAGAAGATGTCACGACTGTTGAGTCTGGAGCCTGGTTCGGATCTAGAGGCCCGTCACCCTACTATAGCCACCCACGACCCTACCACCAAAATTACCCCCGCACTCCATATAGCCCTCCACGACATTATTACTCACTGCCAGATCCCCATTTTTCCGTTCATCATGCACAAACCTATACCCACTCTCCAGCACACGCACAATGGCGTGCGCCGGCTCCCCAAAATACATACCCACCTCCACCAAGCATATATCCACTTCAGAGGGCCTATAGAAATCCTCCAGGGTCAGGTTTCCGGGGGAATCAAGCTTTTAAGAATGAGAGGAAGCAGAAATATACTCCGCTGGGAGAATCCTATACTATTGTGTTCCACAAATTGAGGCAGTTAGGCCTATTGAATCCTATTGAGCCCAAATTACCAAATCCTCTTCCTGAAAATCTTGACCCTTCAGCAAGTTGTGAATATTGTTCGGGGGCTCCCGGACACGATACTGAGAGATGTTGGAAGTTGAAGAATGCCGTGCAAGAACTCATCAACACAAATAGGATCGAGGTTCAGGTTCCAGAGCCGCCAAACATTAATGACGATCCGTGCCGGTGAAAATAAATGAAAATTGGACGGTCAACAATTGGACGGCTACTCCTCGTCCTATCCGAAGGGAGTCTTGGTAGTGGGCTCTGATTTTTCTTTCTTGTTTTGGATTATTGCAGAGTTGTAATCCAGTTTTGTTTTAGTGTGAAACTCTGTTATCCCGTATTTCTATAAAGTGAAAGCTTCTCTTCTTATTTTGTTTTGAGTCTATTTTTCTTCCTTTTCTCTTTCTAAACAATGCTCTTTATACTGATTCCAATGACATGGCATGCATAACGGATCTTCAACTTAGTCTAAAAATCAATCTGATTTCGAACTGATTATACAAAAGGTCAATCACGATGACGAATTGGGATACGATGATAATAAAGCCTTCAAAGAGACAAACAGAGAGTTAAGCTAGTTGGAAGAGAAATCCAAGCCCAACTTAAATGACGCATAAGACATCAATTTAGGGGATGCAGACGATATCAGGAAATTTAAAGAGGGACAGCAAGTGTTGAAACGGATCCTCCCACATCAGGCCAAAACAAAATGGCAAATTTGTCCCGAATTGGCAGTGGCCGTCTATTGTGACCAAGATGTTATCCAGTTGCACTTCATGTCAGACAGATGTCGAGGGAAGATGCATCGACATGGCTATTAATTGTTGTTTGTTTGTTTATACTTGGCATTTATCGGAGAATGAAATGACGGAGGCAATTTTTTCTTCTATCCAAACATTTTAACCTTTGCTTCCCCTTTTGAGCCTTATTTATTCTTTCATACCCCTCTTTTGGAATCAGTAATGAAAATAAGAAAAAAGAGAAGAAAAATATAATGATAATAAAAACAAAAGAAAAGTCACAAAAAAAAAGAAAAAAAAGAAAAAAGAAAAGAAAAAGGGAGTTGTGAACTACGTTTGACCTGATTCCTCAAAGAAGGATACGTAGGCGCCTCACGGCTCGGTCATAGTGTAACCAAAAAATAAGAATCCCCAAGCGAGAAACTGGGGCAGAAATTATGTTTGTAATGTTGGGAAAGAAGTTCGATTCCAAGAGTTGTAATGGTTTTTACCCATCAGAATTATTTTGAACCCTTTTTGATGCCCTCTTTTTCTTTTAGCCATAAACAAAAAAAAACCCATGTTGATGTCCAAAAAAGACCTCCCGATCAGAATCCGAGGAAAGCCAAGTTAAGCAAATAAAAGCAGAGAAAGTCGGCAACGAATTGATAACCTAAAGAATCCCCAGCAAAGAGTCATATCGGCACCATAAGGCGACGAGAATTGAGAGAAATGAGAGAGTCTCATCAGTGAAAACCCCTCGAAGGGCACTATGAGGCGACAAGGATATAAAGGGGGCTAGCAAGATAAGATTGGCAAAAAATGGGCCGCATCCGGCGAAAGTTGGGCTTCTGCACATCCCCAGCAAAGAGTCATGTCGGTAACACTCCAATCTCCAGCTTAGAAAATAAAATGAGAAGAGTCTTATCGGTGAAAACCTTCACAGGCACCATAAGGCGACGAGAATTGAGAGAAATGAGAGAGCCTCATCAGTGAAAACCCCTCGAAGGGCACTATGAGGCGACAAGGATATAAAGGGGGCTAGCAAGATAAGATCCGCATCCGGCGAAAGTTGGGCTTCTGCACATCCCCAGCAAAGTAAGGCCGTCAGAAAAATTGATCGATATGAATAGACTGAGTTGGTTAATCCAGAAATGCATGACATGATCATTGGGATTGATTGTACCATTCGGATAAGTTCTTTTATTTTTTCTTTCCCCAACATTTGTTTAGAAAGACTTTTTCTTTCATCTTTTTAAAGTCATCACTTTTTATTTTGGGTTTATAGTGTTTTTCTCCAGTAGTTTGTTTTTAGAAGGATTTTGTTTTTCAGAGCTTACTACTAATTGCCAAAATGCTGCGAAGCAAAAGGCGAACAGGACATGCCAAAGATAATACAATGAAACGGAAAAGACATTCGTTGCAAGACCGAATGATGAGTTGGCCTAAATGTCAAGGGGGTATAGTGAAAAAGGGGTCGAGATGCAAGAGCATCCTTGGCCGATCATCGACCAAATTCCAAAAAAGTCGGACAATGTGGAGCAAGGAAAGAAGAGGAAAACCACCCCCAACGGGAATGTGTTCACCAACAGGGACATGATCCCCAACAGTAATATCATCCCCAATAAATAGTATCATCCCCAGCAAGTTCTGATAGTGTAATGGAACGCCGAAAAAAAAAGAAAAAAAAAAGAAAAAAAAAGAAAAAAAAGGGAAAGCAACCATGTTTTTTTTCTTTTAAAACTAACAAAATCTTTCTTTGATTTGAAGCAGGGAAAAGAAATGTTACAGATGGCGGAAGAACATGCCATAAAGAAGATCATCAAACCGGGGCAGAAAATTTTCTCATCGCGAAAATTTTCTCAAAAAACAGGCGCCCACCTGAATAACGAGAGGAATACTTTTCTTGTCTGTCCATTGCATATTTCAGGCACCCACCTGTATAACAAGGGAATACATCTCATGTATTTACCATCAGGCGCCCACCTATATAACAAGGGAATACATTCCATGCCTTTGCTAATAGGAGATACACTTCCTAGGTCTAGTTTCGCCAATAGGAGACGCACTTCCTAAGTTTTACCCATAGGAGACGCATTTCCTCCTAAGTTTAATTTTACATATAGGAGACGCATTTCCTCCTAAGTTTACATAGGAGACGCATTTCCTCCTAAGTATAGTTTTACCCATAGGAGATGCATTTCCTCCTAAGTTTAGTTTTACCCAATCCTAAGTTGTTGTTGAAATTGGGAGCCCGCCCATAATAACAGAGGCATACATTTCAGTCTTTATATTTCCAGAGTTGAAGTTGGGAGCCCGCCCATAATAACAGAGGAATACATTCAGTCTTTTCATTTCAGGTGTTGAAATTGGGAGCCCGCCCATAATAACAGAGGAATACGTTCCAGTCTTTACTTTTCAAGTGTTGAAATTGGGAGCCCGCCCAGATAACAGAGGCATACATTTCAGTCTTTATATTTCCAGAGGTGAAGTTGAGAGCTCGCCCATAATAACAGAGGTTTACCCAATCCTAAGTTGTTGTTGAAATTGGGAGCCCGCCCATAATAACAGAGGCATACATTTCAGTCTTTATATTTCCAGAGTTGAAGTTGGGAGCCCGCCCATAATAACAGAGGAATACATTCAGTCTTTTCATTTCAGGTGTTGAAATTGGGAGCCCGCCCATAATAACAGAGGAATACGTTCCAGTCTTTACTTTTCAAGTGTTGAAGTTGGGAGCCCGCCCAGATAACAGAGGCATACATTTCAGTCTTTATATTTCCAGAGGTGAAGTTGGGAGCCCGCCCATAATAACAGAGGAATACATTCAGTCTTTATTTTTCAAGTGTTGAAGTTGGGAGCCCGCCCATAATAACAGAGGAATACATTTCAGTCTTTACATTTCAAGCGTTGAAGTTGGGAGCCCGCCCAGATAACAGAGGCATACATTCAGTCTTTACATTTCAAGCGTTGAAGTTGGGAGCCCGCCCATAATAACAGAGGAATACATTCAGTCTTTATATTTCCAGAGTTGAAGTTGGGAGCCCGCCCATAATAACAGAGGAATACATTCAGTCTTTACTTTCAAGTGTTGAAGTTGGGAGCCCGCCCAGATAACAGAGGCATACATTCAGTCTTTACATTTCAAGCGTTGAAGTTGGGAGCCCGCCCAGATAACAGAGGAATACATTCAGCGTTAATTTTCAAGTATTGAAGTTGGGAGCCCGCCCATACAACAGAGGCATACGTTTCAAGATCAAGTCATAGGACAATAAAATAGAGGGTTACAGCAGGAATCCACTACAGGAAATAATAAAAATCCCCAGCACCGGGAAGCAGAAGGTTGCAACAAGAGATCCCAGCACAAATTCAGGCACATGAGTCAAAAGGAAGAAAAGAGGCGTCTTGAAAGAAGCAGCTGGTGAACATTAAATCATGCCCAACATAACAAGTTTGATGAAGAAAGTCGTACCCACTAGAGGAACCGCCAAAAAGCTTAATGAAGAAAGCCATGTCCCCAGCGGACCGAGCAAAATGATGAAAACTGGTATTCAGACAAGCAAAGAGCCAGTATCATTTCAAAAATTCAAGGAAGAAAAGCACCGGAGGAAATACAAGCCGACAAGAAAGCAAGGCAACAAGAACAAGTTACAGTCTAGCCTAGCTTCTTGTTTTCTTTTAAACATGGTGTAATAAGGAGATCGGTAAGCAATGATAACAACAAGCAACAACAGTAACATTGCAGTCCCACGGTAGTCCCAGCTACCAAAACTTCCCGAACTACATTAACCTGATTCCCCTTTAGCCAGGGATATGTAGGAAACCTTTGAAGCAAAGGTTCGGTTAAATCTTTTTCAAAAAAAATGCTTCACACGGAGTACTCGGATGGGCAAAAATCGCTCGCTTTATCTTTGCACGAAAACCCTTCGTGTCTCCGGGCAAAGAGGGGCAGCTGTAAGCACGTGATTTTTGCCCTATATGAGAAATACTCCCAAAAAATGTAAAATAAAATGATTTTCCTTGGTGTGCAATTTTTGAGTATTTTTGTGACATTTTTGGATTATTATTTGTATTTGTCTGTGTTTGCTTATTTGTTAAATTAATAAAAAATACAAAAATATGTCGCATTTGCATGTAGGATTTAATTCTATAATTGTTAGTAATTAAATTAGTTTTTACAAAAAATTAAAAATTACAAAAATAGGCATCTTTTGCATTTTTAGCATTTAATGTCCAAATGAACAATTTTATGCTTAATTATTACTTAATTGTGCGTTAATTGTTATTGGAGTTAATTTGCGCTTTTATAACTTAGTTTAGTTCTTAATAATAATTTAAGTACTTTTATAATTTAGTTTTAGAAAATAAAAGAAGAAAAGAGAACAAAAATACAAAGAAAAATCGGATTGGGCCACTTCTTCAATTATAAGCCAAATGCCCAAAAATTTGCACAATCTTCTCCATGACCCAGTCCACTTCAGATCGGGTCGACCCGGTCCGCCCCATTAACCCATTAACCCAAGACCCACTCTTCATTTTTGTCCTAACACAAAACAAAACAAAAAACCCTAAAGAAAAACCTAAAACTAACGTCCGCCCCCTTTCCTTACTTTCATCTTCTCCAAACTCTAAAACCTTCAACCCCGTCCATGGCTGCCTCCCATGGCTTTCTCTGCGTCCTCGTCGTCACCCTCCCCTCGTCCGAACTCGAGCAGTTGTTGCTGCGTCCTTCTCCTTCGACGACCACGGCTGGTTCATCGCCGTCGTCACCACCAAGCTCACGTCAAACCTCTTCGGACTGCCCCATCGCCACCACCAAACAACCAGTCAAGACCACCCCCGCACTCCCCAGCAGCGAACCAAACACCACCACCATCCACCACGAACAAAGCTTCAGCCATCGCCACCACCAAGCGACCCTCCCGGTGATCCACCATAACCCGTCACTGCCTTCATATTCCCATCCAAACAACACAGCAGCTCGTCGCTACTTGGTTCGTAGCTGCTTGGTCGCTGCTGAAGGGATGCGTCGCTGCTGGGCCGTACTGCCTCTACTGCTTCGGCGCCGCTTGGTTCGTTTCTTAAATTCGCCTCCATCGTCATTCGTTCGAGCTTTGGTCGACGCTCGTCAAGACAGCCCCTCCGCTCCGAGCCACTGTTTCATCTTCTTCGTCTTTTTGCTTCAGTCAAGTTCTTAAAGTCGTTTGTTCGTCGTTAAGTTCGTTGTTGAGTCCGGACAGATTTATTCCCATTCGAGGTTTGACGAAACAGTCCGTACGTATGGTGTTCATCTCCGGTTAGTAGATTTTTGAGTTTTATTTGTCCATATTTTGTTTTGATATTTTCGAATCTAAAATCGGCAAATGTTTGTTTTGTTTATCGTTTGAATTAATTTTTAGTTCATGTTCATGTGTTGTTTGTTAAATTAATTTTTCAGATTTCAAATGAAGGATTAATTAATTATTTTTCATGTTTATTTCATGTTTGTATTGTTGTTTAAGTGAATATTTGTTTGTTTAATGTTTGTTAGATTCAAATTGAAATTTGATTAATTATTTCTTCAATTTGTTTCATGTTGTTATGTATTTTCCAGAAATTAGTAATGTTGTTTGAATCATGTGAATCCGTCATGTTTTGTTGCTTAAAAATAGATTTAATTCATGTTCATCTTTGTTTGAAGTTCATGTTTAAATCCAGTGATTTAATGTGAGTTTGTGTTTGTTTTGTGATTTGTTGATTTAATTTGAATCATGCATATTGTTGTTTGTATTGTTGTGTTCTTGCTCATACATTCATGGTCTAAATTAACCAGGATTGGTTCCCGATATGGTTAATTCATTCCATTAATTTGGAGTTTGTGTTGTTCATCATGTTCATGTAAATTGTTGTTGAAGATTGTTGAGAAATTGGTCATCTTGACTATATTTTGGTTGAGTTATGATTAATTGATTGTTTAGAGCAGAGGGGTAATTTGGTAAATTGTATTGCATTCGGGGGTAGATTTGTAATTGCAATAAGGTCGGAGGGGTAGTTTGGTAATTAAATATTATTTTGATTCTTTATGTTAAGCATGTGTGACAAATATAATGGGGTGGGGTTTTTGATGTACTTGTGTAATATAATGGGGGACAAGACAAAACATAATGGGGAGGAATCTTGTACTTGTTTAATATAGGCATGGGGAACATATTGTAATGGGTTGGGAGTGTGGTATTTGTTTAATGTAGGCATGGGGAACATATTGTAATGGGTTGGGAATCTTGTACTTGTTTAATGTAGGCATGGGGAACAATATTTAAATAAAGAAGACATTTAATAGTGGGCCAAAGCATGCCATTGGGGGAATAATTTTGGGGTTGGGAATGGAAGACTTGTCTTGCTATATATAAAGGACTATTCTTGACATTAAGGGGGGGACTTGAACATTGAGAGGATTTTTAGAGAGAAGAAAAAAGGTTGAACATTATTGAGAGATTATTGTTGAGAGACTTTTACACTTGAGAGTTGACATACTTTTATATTGGAGAGAGTTTGTGATAGTAAAAGAGAAAGACAATTTGAACTTTCACTCGAACAATTCTGTTTGCTTTTCTTCGAGTGTTATTCAAAAATCCGAAGCTGCTGCATCTCGTATCTTTTCTCTCTTCTGCTTTGACTGCGATTGTACTTTTGCACTGCTGAGTTTTCAATCTGTTACTGGGTCATTCTACTGGTTGTTACTGGTTTCGCGGTGTTGCTGAACCTGCTGTTGCTGTGTTATTACTGCTGCTGACTCCTACTTCTTTTGTTCTTGTATTGCTGTTTCCAGGTACACATTTGTACACTCTTGGTTCGAAGCAAAAAATGAAATATTAATCAGGCTCCTGTTCCTGTTGAATTCTTTTGTTTGGATTTGTGTTTGAATATTAATTTCCCTCTCTTGGTGTAAAAATGTAGTTGATTGATTAAATGAGCAATGATGTCGCATATGTATAACTTCTTCATCTAATAATGTTAGTTTACATTAATCGAAGAATAGTTAATCTGTTTTGATATTATTGTGTATTTATCTCATGTTCTAGCAAATAATAAAATGTGGAATGAAAGCAGTTTTTCCTTGTACAAACGCGATCGCAATTTTCCGTTCACATTAGCCGTAACTTAATAACTAATAAGTTGCGTTTTTCAGCATGTAAATAATTAGGAGATTTTTCTTTTATTTTAGAGACAAACTTAATAGAAAAATGTAGTCGCTATAGGTTTATCCTTTTTAAAATAAAAATGAGACGAGCCTCGCCAAATAAATCACAAACCGCCGGGGCCCTCAATAAAATACATAACCATTGACTAGACTTTGGATTTGGCCGTTTAATGAACCTTCACGGCCTCTTCCTAAAATAACAATACGTTAGACTCTTTAAGACGCGCCTTAATAAATCTTACCTTCCTAAACTCGGGTGCACATTTATGTGACCCAAATCCAATTCTCAACGGAGTCGAAATGTGTTTCTAATCACGGGTACATTGATTGTGACGTGGTTCGAGATGCGTGTCCATGACGTTGCAAATTCATTTTAAAAAATAAGAATGAGATGAGCCTCGCCAAATAAAATACAAATTGCGGGGCCCTCAGTAAATATTTGTTTTAAAAATTATTTGGACTTCGGGATGGACCGTTTAGTAAAATTTCACGGTCTTACCCAAAATAAATACGCTAGTCACTTTAGGCGCGCCTTTAATAATTTAATTTCCTTAAACTCGGGTGCACATTGATGTGACCCAAATCCAAATCTCAACGGAGTCAAAGTGTGTCGACGACCACGGGTACATTGATTGTAACGCAGTTCGAGATACATTTTCACAACGTTGCAATTCTTGATAAAAAACAGTAAATGATAAAAGCGGTTAAAAGTTAAATTTTGCACATAAGTTCACACTTGTATAAAATCAGATAATCAAGCCGAATATAACAGTTGAGCGACCGTGCTAGAACCACGGAACTCGGGAATGCCTAACACCTTCTCCCGGGTTAACAGAATTCCTTATCCGGAATTTCTGGTACGCAGACTGTAATATAGAGTCATTCTTTTCCTCGATTCGGGATTAAAATTGGTGACTTGGGACACCCTAAATCTCCCAAGTGGCGACTCTGAAATAAATAAACCAATCCCGTTTCGATTGTCCTTTAATTGGAAAAAACTCCCTTGCGCCCCCGCGGGTGTCGCCAGAGCTGTCACACCTCCTTTTTCCGGCACCGCGAGGTGCGTAGGGAGTTTTTTCCAATTAAAGGACAGTCGAAACGGGATTGGTTTAATTATTTCAGAGTCGCCACTTGGGAGATTTAGGGTGTCCCAAGTCACCAATTTTAATCCCGAATCGAGGAAAAGAATGACTCTATATTACAGTCTGCGTACCAGAAATCCGGATAAGGAATTCTGTTAACCCGGGAGAAGGTGTTAGGCATTCCCGAGTTCCGTGGTTCTAGCACGGTCGCTCAACTGTTATATTCGGCTTATTTATCTGATTTTTAATACAATTATGAACCATGTGCAAATTTTATCTTTTACCGCTTTATTATTATAATTATTATTTTTTAGGAATGTGAACATCGCTTAAAACATATCTTTGGATTGTGTCACATGAAATGCACCCACAATACGAAACATATTTTATTTGATGTTTTAGGATTTAGATTTGGGTCGCATGAAATGCGCATCCGAGTTTAAGAAGGTAAAATTAATTAAATCGCGCCTAAAGAGTCTAACGCGTCATTATCTTTGGGGAAGGAAGTGAAATTCACTAAACAATCCATCCCAAATTCTAAGTAATTTTTTTTTAATAATTAAATAAATAAATGAGATTGGAGAATCCTATAAATTTGTATTATTTACATCTATTTATTTTTAGCGAAATCCTTTAAGAATATCCTTTAATGACTACCTTTTTATTATTACTAAGTTTTTTATAAATATAAAATCAATATCTACATTCTTGAAAATGACATATTAAATAGAAGAGAAAAACAAATATTAACAGAAAGTAATAAAATTATAATCATAAATACAACATGGAATTATCGAAAAGTAAAAAAATAAAAATAAAAAAACTAATTATCCCATAGTTGGATTAAAATTCAAATTGTTAGTAAGACTATCTATTTATTTTTAGCGAAATCCTTTAAGAATATCCTTTAATGACTACCTTTTTATTATTACTAAGTTTTTTATAAATATAAAATCAATATCTACATTCTTGAAAATGACATATTAAATAGAAGAGAAAAACAAATATTAACAGAAAGTAATAAAATTATAATCATAAATACAACATGGAATTATCGAAAAGTAAAAAAAATAAAAATAAAAATAAAAACTAATTATCCCATAGTTGGATTAAAATTCAAATTGTTAGTAAGACTTAAGCTTATTGAAACTAATTATTTACAAATACTGAAAATTGAAAGAAATAAAAATAAAAACTTGAGTACTAAATCATATTTCTAAAAATTTAAACAATTTAACATTAACTAACTTTGTTTTAATTCATCATGTCCTAATACTTGTTCGCAAACTAATTCATGTTATAACTGAAATTGACTACATGATTCGGATTAACTTATCGTTGACGAAAAACCTTATGAATAAGGAACTTAGTTAATTTTTGCCAAACTGATTCAATAACGCCATTTTTACGTTATTTCTTCTATTTTTTTTATTTAAACAATTTTAATTAATAATCAGGCTTAAATATATTTCCTAATAATCTGGTAAAGGCGTTATTTAATATGTCGCTATAATATGCCTAGTTATGCCGATGACAGTGATTTACAGAATAATAATACATGAATAACCTAAATACAATACAAAAAATTAAATTAAACTAAATTAAAAATTTAACACTCCATTCTTCATTTCAGCTTACAAAATGCCAAAATTACAGTTGTGTACCTGATATTGTCAATATAAGAAGAAGAAAGTCAGCAACGTAATACGTAACACAGCAACAGCAACAATAACCAGCAATAACCAGTCAACGAAAATCCCAGTGACAGCTTTGAAAAATTCAAAATAAAATCCAGGAATGCCGAAAATAATGGACAGAAACCAAGGGAAATTTTCAGATTTTTGAAAGGCTAGTTAATCTTCAACCCTTAATTTCTACACCTGTATACCAGAATATTTATCAAGTGTGTACTACTTTCTCTTCTAATTTTCAACTTTTTTTTTTCTTTGTATGTTTTTCTTTTCTTGAGAGTTTCAATGTTTTTTTTTCGGAATAAATGTTCAGCTTTTTTTCAATCTTTTTTTTTTCTGTCTGTATTTCTTCTCCCTCGTTTTTTTCCTCTCTGTGTATTTCTCTTGTCCTCCCTTTTTATTCTGATTTCAAGACTTCTTATAACCCATCCCATAAATCTTTTAATCAATTAAAATCAACCCATTTTCTCTACCAAACCCATTATCTTCTCACTCATCCCCATTATATTAAATAAACATATCACGCCACCCCATTTCATTTTGTCCCCCATGCTTCATTTAAAATAATGCAAGATTCCCCTTTAAATTAAATCTTGTCCCCCCTTTATATTAAACAACTATATCACAACCCACCCCATTTCATTTTGTCCCCCATGCTTCAAATAAACAATTTCAAAATGTACAATTCCTAAACTACCCCCTCCGACCTTACTGAAATTACCAAACTACCCCTGAACGTACTACAAATTTACCAAACTACCCATCAGCTATAACACATCAATTAATCAAACTTAACCAAAATATAGACAATATGATCAATTTCTAACAATGTTCAAACAACAATATGAACACGGATGAACATCATAACAACAATATCACATGAACACGATTTTAACAACATTTCAACAACAAAGCACATGAACATGATTTCAACAACATTTCAACAACAAATCACATGAACACAAATTGAACAACAAAGAACAACTAAAATTTGATTGAACAATATTTTAGCAACAAACAATCCTATTTTCGGATTCAACAACAACAACAAACAAGTATATTTTGATTTCTAAATTCAATAATATTGAACTTAAAATCAACTACTCTAACAACATTACAACAACAATTCCTATATTAAACTTTATGAGACAAATTCAAGAAATAATCACAAATGGTAAACAAGAAATCAAACTATACAAAATTCGGATTCAAGATCATCCAAACAAAGTATGAACATGAATGAATCTATTTTAACACAACAAACATGACGGATTAAACGATTAAATCAATATATTTCCTTTAACACAACTAAATTCTTTTTAGACAAATAACAAGATTGACGAATAAACAATTATGAACTTAAGCTTGAACTTAACAATATTAACAATTTCCAACAATACATAAACACATGAAACAAATTGAAGAAATAGTTAATTAAATTTCAATTTGAATCTAACAAACATCAAACTAACAAATATTCACTTAAACAATAATACAAACATGAAATGAATATGAAAACAACTAATTAAACTTCTATTTTGAAATCTGAAAATTAATTTAACAAAGCACATGAACATGAACAAACTAGAAAAATGATTTCAACGATGAACAACGAACAAAACAAGAATTGAATTCTTTAACGATTTTAACTTCGAGAAATATAAAAACGAAATATGGACAAAATAAAACTCAAAAACAACTAACCGAAGATGAATCAACGAAGAACTTTGATTGTAAACAAATCTGTCCGAGCCTCGACCAAAGCTCGAACAAATGACGACGAAGACGAAGAGAAGATGAAGGCAAAAAACAGCAGCAGCGGCAAGCATGTTTGGTGAAGGTCGACGAGCTGTTCGTCGTCGATGGAGCAATGGAAACGCAGCAACAATGGAGGACAAAAAGCAGCAACAATGGAGGATAAAAAACAGCAGCAATGGAGGACAAAAACAGCAGCAATGGCGGACAAAAAGGACGCAGCAGCGGCGACATGGATGACGCAGAAACAGCTGCGACGATGGTTGTTTGGACGCGACGAAGATGGTGTACCTGCTGGGAGTCATTGCTGCTCGTCATGGCTGCTCGTTCATGGCTGCTTGGGGCTGTTTGAAGTCGTCCATGACTGGACGTGGTGAAGAAGACGACGAAGAAACAAGGGGGGGGGACAACCATGGATGTCGAAGTTTGAAGGTGGTCGTTTGGTTTTAATGGAGGACGGGGGTCGATTTGGGTGGTCCGACGAGGGGTTGTGCCTGTGTGAGTGTGACGTTGGGCAGCCATGGTTGAGCTTTGAGGGGGAAGCCATGGATGACCTTGGAGAAACTTGAGGAAGAAGAAGAAGATAGGAGGGGGGCGGATGACTTCTTAGTCTTTTTAGGGTTTTTTCTTCTTGTTTCTTTTGTTTTGTGTTGTAAAATGTAAGACAAAGGGGTTTGGGTCTTTTGGGTTATGGACTGGGTCGACCCAGTTCGAAATGGACTGGGTCGTAGGGAAGATTGGGCCATTTTTTGGGCCTATAGCTTGAAATTGAAGAAGAGGCCCAATTCCGACTTTCTTTATATTTTCGCTCTCTTTTCTTCTTTTATTTTTCTAAAACTAAATTATAAAAATACTTAAACTATTATTAAGAACTAAATTAAGTTATAAAGGCGCAAATTAACTCCCAATAACAATTAACGCACAATTAAGTATTAATTAAGCATAAAATTGTATATTTGGACATTAAATGCTAAAAATGCAAACGATGCCTATTTTTGTAATTTTTAATTTTTGTAAAACAATTTTAATTACTATCAATTGTAGAATTAAATCCTACATGCAAAATGCGACATATTTTTGTATTTTTTATTAATTTAGCGAATAAACACGCACAGACAAATACAAATAATTCTTCAAAATATCACAAAATATCACAAAATTACACACCAAAGAAAAATCATTTTATTTTTGAATTTTTTAGGAGTAATTCTCTTATAGGGCAAAAATCACGTGCTTACACCCACAACGGATAAATAACCTTCCGAAGGTTCACAAGGACTGAATCATAGCACAAATTATCATCTGCCTAGCTTACCCACATATTTACAGTCCACAACCGCAAAATTATTTATGAGAACCCCCAGTCTCCAAATCTGTAAAGGAAACGAATTACCATATTTGATCCCAACTCCACCGCCCGAATATCTAACACATCCCTGCTACTCGATCATTCCACGAGGGGTACTTCTAAAAATTCTTCTGTGCCACCAAGCCAACCTTGAATATTAGCAGTCGATCAGACCAGATAGTGCCGCAATACCAATAAAGCATCCATAACTCAAAAACATCTCCCTTTCTGAAATGTATACCCCTCATCAAGCCACAACAATCAGTGATCTCATTTATCTTGTTATCTAAAGCTGTCCATGCTGCCTAAGAATTTATGACTTCCTTTCAAAACTGAACCATGACCTTACACATGCAAATCTCAACCCCACACAATATACCGCATATACCGTACCATCCAATGATAATTATGAGAACTTCGCAATCCACTCCAAGCTACAAGCAACTACGTACTTTACCAGCCAAGAACTTTTCCATTTGATCTTATCTAGGAGAAAATCATTATACATCCCATGCTCCTCATGCCAGTAGAAAATATACATCTCTAACAGTGGTAGAAACTATCAAGAACTCTCCGAAGTCTAGTTGCACAATACCAAACCGTCAGAACTAAATCCCTCTAGTTCAACCAAGCTATGCAGGCCACTAAAACCCAAGAGTATTGCCGTGAAACACCTGTAGAAACTCATTACCTCGTAAGTACCCAATGAACTAATCATAACCCTTGCTATGCCGATTCGACTTACTTTCAAGCTGTCTTTTTCTCTGAGTTCCTTCCGAATCACCTTCAAATTGATATGTTTCCTTGCTAGTACACCACTATCCTTAACTAAAACATGCCCCATGAACTTTTGCTAAAAATCACATCGCCCTAAGGCTCATAAACCCTCACATTTCTCTGAAGCACCCCACAAAGTACAACAACCAAGTTACCCGCTCTGGAAAGACCTTCTGCAAATCTAAAGTCATTACCTTAAACTTCTTGATACTGATATGTAGAAATCCATAAATGATATAGAAATACCACGAGTCTGGACACCCTCCAATGCAAACCTTAGTTTCTAGCCCAAGTATACAACCTGAAAATCTCCAATTATTACAGGAAAAATCCAGAACCCATTAGAACCATTCTCGAGAGTCGTCCACTCTAACACCCAGAATGTAACCTTACCTTAATATAACCAAGCAATTTCCTGCCCTATGCACCATACATCCTTTGCTAATAACAACTCAAGTCATTCCATGATTATCATACACCCATAAAGCATAACATAACCTTTATTGAAATTTCTTTTACTCGAGCCATCCTCGGCCTCAACCTCTGTACGTCATAACTGATTCACCCATACGCCTCAAACTGGAACCAACATAGCACATAACCGTGCAATTAATTAATCAATAGAAGACTCCCTACTTGGCCCAAAGCCATAGATCAAGGCACACAATAACTAATAATACATATACTCTATTGCTGACATAATACCATAGTGAGATTAAATTCAATGCTCGTGAAACACAGGCCTTCTAGTTCTTTAAATCTTCTGCAAATCTTGCATTCTCCCTCATAACAGTCAAGCCCACTCTCTTAGTCAACCCAAATTCAAATTGCAACACATATATTTCATTGGTAACAGAGATCTTCCAATAAACGACTTAAAGGATCACGCAATCTTCAGAACAATCCGCAGGAGATAGGCCACCTGCCTCGCCTCAAACTAACATCTCTTTACACCCTTCCACCGTCATAACATTTTGCAGTCACTTAATCTTCCTGAATCTGAACTCAAATCGCAACATGAAATTTACTTAACTCCCCAACTAGGCAACATGAAAAGGTCTTTCAACCCACTTACAACTCGGGCTATACATCAAATCACGATAGAAATCAAACACCGGATGGTTCTTACTACCCTCAAGCAGACCCTTCTTGTCTCGTTCAAATCATATGCACACATCTCGTAGTCATATCATACTCATCACATAGCTATCCAGTCATCATACACACTAATAGGGACACTATCGGACATACAGATCCAAAAGCAAGTACTTACATAATCAACACCTCAATGCTCAAGCTATAGGCAAAAACCCGGCCTCAAGTCCTCCAGAATAGCCCAACATCAACACACAGAGATCACATCTCGCCCCTCGATCAGGGAATCACAAGCAATCGATGCAAATCTGATACAGAGCGCTCATGTGTGCATACGAACGCATGGAAGGAATTCAAAGAGTTACATTTCAAGCTGAATCAAGGACGCATGATAAGAGTTCAAGAATGTGAAGTTTTTCCTAAAGGTTTTGCAGCCTCCCGAGGATAAGTACAGACGTCTCCGTACCGATCCACGAGACTCTACTAAACCTGCTTATGACTCGTGAGACCTATGTAACCTAGGCTCTAATACCAACTTGTCACAACCCAAAAATCTACCCGGTCGTGATGGCACCTATTGTGAAACTAGGAAGGCCGACACAACTCCTGAATCAATCATTATTCAATAAAAGTTATTTTTATACCATTTATTAATCGATAGTCTCATTATGTAAATTTAAAAGAACAGTGCAGAATAAATACACAAGCCCGACATCGGGGTGTCACTAGACATGAGCATCTACGAAAAAAACTGAATACAACGAAAAGTCTAAAAATAAACAAAATATAGTCTAATGAAAACAAGAGGGAGAGAAGTTGTGCTACGAACGCCAGGCAACTACCTTGCTAAACTCCGATGACTCTGCCTCTGAGCGATCAACACCAGCTACCGGGTTCAGAAATACCTGAATCTGCACACAAGGTGCAGGTAGTAATATGAGTACTCCAACTCAGTAAGTAATAAAAGTAAATAAAGTCTGAGCAGTAAGAAATCACGTAAACCACATCATGGCACCACATAGGAGTTCACACATTTCCAAAATAGGATACAAATAAAATCATCTCGTTCAACTCCCATTTCGAGGAAAAAACCTTTGAAAATGCCATTCTAACAGTTTTCAGTAGAAGTTCAGTGAAATTTATAGTGAAAGTGATGAAAATCATAATCAGCCCCTTGGCCAAAACATAATTCGTATACAAACCTCGGGTAAACAGAAATTCATAACTATTTTGTAACTTGAAAATCTCAGTGGAAATAACAAAGCTAAATCAGTGACTAGATTCCGAATACATTGTAAAAACTTCAGTTTTTAGGAAAGTCATTTAAAAATATTTGTTTAACATTTTTCAATAGAGGCTCGATCTAAAGATGAGTGAAAGTAGTAATTAAATCAACATATTCAATAGAAACTCACTTAAGGAGGAGTGAAACCAGTAAGTTCATAAACAGGCCCTTCAAGCAAAGCATCACTCGTATACATGTATATATAGCCCCTTAGGCAAGCCTCTTAGTCACTCATGTCTTAACTCTTATCAATCAGCGCTCACACTCAGCACTCACGCTCAATAGGTACCATATAATAACCGATGCGGCGTGCAACTCGATTTGTATATCGCTGCGGCGTGCAGCTCGATCCATATATATAGTCGACTGCGCTCACTGTGGGTGTGCAGACTCCGGAGGGGCTCCTACAGCCCAAGCGCTATAGCGTTGCGGCGCGTAGCCCGATCCAACATATCGCTGCGGTGTGCATCTCGATCCATATATTGCTGCATCGTGCAGACCGATCCATATATATATATATATTGCTGCGACGTACAGCCCGATCCATAAATATTTAATCCTCACAACCAGGCCATCGGCCTCTCTCAGTCATTAACCTCACACTCAGACCCTCGGTTTTTCTCAATCATTACCTCACAATCAGGCCTTCGGCCTCTCTCAGCCATCAACCTCACAAGTCACTCGGATTATCAGTCAAAAACACGACATTCAGCTCAAGAATATCATTTATAATGTCAAAATTGAGTAAATAAGGCTGAGTTAAGAAATCAGTAAAATACAACATGACTAAGTACAATTATTAATTCAAAACAGTGAGGAATAGTAGTAAAAACCCCATAAAGGTTTGAAACAGTTGGCACAAGGCCTAAATATAGCATTTAGCCCAAAACATGATAATAACAAACAGTTTTCAATCAAATACATAGTTAAACAGTCACACGGGACGGACTAAGTCACAATCCCCAATGGTGCACGACCCCACGCTCGTCATCTAGCGTGTGCGTCACCTCAAAATAACACAACAATGTGAAATCCGGGGTTTCAAGCCCTCAGGACAACATTTACAATCATTACTTATCTTTATCCTCCAAACTCTAGCCCGCGATGCCTTTGCCTCTCAAATTAGTCTCCAATTGCCCCGAATCTAACCAAAATCAGTTCTACATCATTAATACATGCCAAAGGAAGAAAGACCTAGCGAAAATAATCGAATTAACTCAAAAATCCTGAAATTGGCCAAACTCGACCTACGGGCCCACGTCTCGGAATCCGATAAAAATCACATAAATAGAATCCTCATCCTCCCATGAGTCTATACATATCTAGATCATCAAAATCGGACCTCAAATGACCCCTCAAATCCCCACTCAAAGGTCTCTTAATCACAAGCCCTAATTACCCATTTTGCATTAATTTTTCCCAAAATTTTACCCCACTAATTAGGGCTTTAATCACATATAAACGAGTTATGAAGTCAAGAATCTTACCTCCAAGAGATTACCCTTTGGTTTCCTCTAGAATCCCTCTCAAAAGCTTCAATCCCGTTAAAAAATGGTGAAAAAATGAAGAAGGGTCGCAGATTGACTATTTAATACTGCCTAGGTCATTAGTACACTATGATCGCAGGACCACCCACGCGATCGCGAAGAACAAACTCACAACATCTAAATTTTACTCACTGCGATCACACACTTGCCCACGCGATCGCGAAGCTGCAACCCACTGACCGATGTGATTGCATACTCCCTCACGCAGTCGCGAAGAACAGCTGCTCTACCTCACACACCCCTCTTTTCTACTACGCAATTGCAAGGAGACCCATGCGATCGCACTGCTCAAGACTGCCCAACCTATGTGATCACAAACCTTCTTATGCGATCGCATATAACAAATCTGCCTGCCTCAATCCTTTCTCTACGCAATCGCAACAATTACCCCGCGATCGCGATTGAGGGAAATCTGCTTCTAAAACAACAGAAAACAGTAGCTCCCCAAAGGCCAAAATTGTCCGTTTGAGCATCCGAAATACACTCGAGCCCCGCGGGACCTTAACCAAATATACCAACGCATCCCATAACCTCATTCAAACGTAGTCGAGCCATTGAAACACCAAAATAATACCAAAAACACCAAAAGCACATCAAATTCAAGCCTATGAACTTTGAAATTTCTAAATTCCACCAACGATGCCGAAACCATCCAAAACACCTCCGATTGAATTGAAAATTTGCACACATATCCAAAATGACATTACAAATCTTCTCCAACTTCCGAAATTCTATTCTGACCCCGATAGCCTATTTTTCACTGCTGACCGGAAATCGCCAAAAACTAGCTTTCGCCAAATCAAGCCTAATTCTACTCCGGATATCAAAACCTCATTTCTGTCACACACATAAGTCCAGAATAACCTAACAGAGCTAACCAAATCATAAAAATTCCAATCCGAGATCATATACTAACAAGTCAAAACTTGGTCAAACCTTTTAGATTTTAAGCTTCAAACGGAGAACTGTTCTTCCAAATTCATTCTGATTGCCCTGAAAACCAAAACCAACGATTTACGTAAGTCATAATACATCACACGGGGCTAGTCATGCCCGAGAACTGGCGAGCGAAGTGCAAAAGCTCAAAACGACCGATCGGGTCATTATATCCTCTCCCAATTAAACATACGTTCGTCCTCGAACGTGCCCAGAGTTGTTCCGAAAACCATTAATCGCTGAGTAACCTTACCATGCACATACCCGGGGCTGATCCCATGTCACCCTATCTCATATAGGTCTGATAACACAGTGAAACTAAAATTTCACAATCCAACCTAACCCATAAACCTTTGAACCACATTTCCACTTCTGAAGTCATATATAAGGTGAAAACCTCACATTTATACTCTAAATAAGTCCGAACAAGCTGTATCAACCATATCCGTACCCAAGAAGCAATTACATGATATACCACATAGCTCAGACACTCGTAGCGATAACTTCTAATCACAACAAGTGCCCAAAACAACCGAATACCGATAATAAACCTCTTATTAAATAAAGCCTAATGATGAATGAAACACGCAGAAAGTCATAACCATTCCTCAGATCAAACCTTCATGGAACTCCCTCTCCTTTGGCAAGAACCATAGTAAATCTTTTAAACCGAACCTCGATATTATCCTTCCAACATGCTGAAACCGAATCCGTCTATATTCATTTTAGATCCCAACGATATCATCTAATCCAACACAATACACTGGTGACATGACACATCAATACCATCTAAAACCATAACTCGTGCAATTCGCGCACCAATAAGAAACAACCCCGAACATACTCAAACCATGAGAATGACTCAAATTAGAGAGCTGTACCGTAAGCTCGACTATACCACCACAACACAATGCTGAGAACCCATCACACGTCGTAGACACATAACACACGAATCCAACTTGAAGGATCATATCTCGACATAACTTTGGCGCAATGTGCGACCCTATCCAAACACTGGTTCCCATGAGACACCTCAAATCACCATGCTCAAAATCATCAACCAAGCACACTTTGATACCTAGCACCCAAAAGTGAATCATCATAACCATGGAGAAGCAAATGACGCAACGCCATATTACTCCGAAAGAACTTACCCAATGCGTAAGGAATCATGCAACGCCCAATTACCCATCTCGTTCAAATTCCGCTATAAAGCTCAAATGGAATCGCACCAAATGCGCATATAACCCACAAATCACATCTCCTTGTAAACACAGAAAAGTAACTCATAGATCACTCCAGAACACGGATAATCTCAACAACAATTGAATGGCACATCTCTCAACAATAACAGTTCGTAGTCAATAATTTTGTCCCGGTGCAGAATACACATCCATGTTGGCCTACCAATGAACCACACGTCAACTCTGGTCACCCACAACAGATAAATAACCCTCCGAAGGTTCACAACGACTGAATCATGGCACAAACTATCATCTACCTAGCTTACCCACATATTTACAGTCCACAATTGCGAAATAACCTGTTTATCAGAACCCCTAGTTTCCAAATCTGTAAAGCAAACAAATCACCATATTTGATCCTAACTCCACCGCCCGAATATCTAACACATCCCTGCTACTCGATCATCCCACGAGGGGTACTTCTAAAAATTCTTCTGTTCCACCAAGCCAACCTTGAATATCAGCAGTCGATCAGACCAGATAGTGCCGCAATACCAATAAAGCATCCATAACTCAAAGACATCACCCTTTCTGAAATGTATACCCTCATCAAGCCGCACCAATCAGTGATCTCATTTATCTAGTCATCTGAAGCTGTCCATGATGCCTAAGAATTTATGACTTCCTTTCAAAACTGAATCGTGACCTTACACATGTAAATCTCAACCCCACACAACATACCACATATATCGTACCATCCAATGACAATTACGAGAACTTCGCAATCCACTCCGAGCTACAAGCAACTACGTACTCAACACGCCAAGAAGTTTTCCATTTGATCTCATCTAGGAGAAAATCATTATACATCCTATGCTCCTCATGCCAGTAGAAAATATATATATCTAACCGTGGTAGAAACTATTAAGAACTCTATGAAGTCTAGTTGCACAATACCAAACCGTCAGAACTAAATCCCTCTAACTCAACCAAGCTACGTAGCCACTAAAACCCAAAAGAATTACCGTGAAACACCTGTAGAAACTTATTACCTCGTAAGCACTCAATGAACTAATCATAACCCTTGCTATGCCGATTCGACCTACTTCCAAGCTGTCTTTTCTCTGAGTTCCTTTCGAATCACCTTAAAATTGATATGTTTCCTTGCTAGTACACCACTATCCTTAACTAAAACTTGCCCCACGAACTTTATCTAAAAATCACATCTCCCTAAGGCTCATAAACCCTCACATTTCTCTGAATCACCCTACAAAGTACCATAGCCGAGATACCTGCTCTGAAAAGACCTTCTGCGAATCTAAAGTCATTACCTTAAACTTCTTGATACTGATATGTAGAAATCCATAAATGATATAGAAATACCACGAGTTTTGACACCCTCCAATGCAAACCTCAGTTTCTAGCCCAAATATACAACCTGAAAATCTCCAATTATTACAGAAAAAATCCTGAACCCATTAGAACCATTCTCGAGAGTCGTCCACTCTACTCAAACCTCACTTAGATTGATCAAACAAACCGGACGACCTGTGATCCAATCCCCAACACCGCAGAATGTAACCTTACCTTAATACAACCAAGCAACTTTTTGCCCTATGCACCGTACATCCTTTGCCAATAACAACTCAAGTCATTCCATGATTCTTATACACCCATAAAGCATAACATAACCTTTATTGAAATTTCTTTTACTCGAGCCATCTTCGGCCTCAACCTCCGTACGTCATAACTGATTCACCCATATGACTCAAACTGGAACCATCATAGCACATTACCGTGCAATCAATTAATCAATAGTAGACTCCCCCACTTGGCCCAATGCCACAGATCAAGGCACACAATAACTCATAATGCATATAACCTATTGCTTCCATAATACCATAGTGAGATTAAACTCAATATTTCATTAGGCCGTGAAACACATGCCTCCTAGTACTTTAAATCTTCCGCGAATCTCGCATTCACCCTCATAACAGTCAAGCCCACTCTCTTAGGCAACCCAAATTCAAATTGCAACACATATATTTCACTGGTAATAGAGATCTTCCAATAAATGACTTAAAGGATCCGCAATCTTCAGAACAATCCGCAAAAGATAGCCTACCTGCCTCGCCTCAAACTAATATCTCTTTACACCCTTCCACCGTCATAACATTTCGCAGTCACTTAATCTTCCTGAGTCTGAACTCATATCGCAACATGAAATTTACTTCACTCCCTAACTAGGCAACATGAAAAGGTCCTTCAACCCGCCTACAACTCGGGCTATACATCAAATCACGATGGAAATCAAGTACCGGATGGTTCTTACTACCCCCAAGCAGACCCTTCTTGTCTCGTTCAAATCATATGCACAAATCTCGCAGTCACATCATACTCATCACATAGCTCTCGAGTCATCACACCTACTAATAGGGACACTATCAGAGATACAGATCCAAAAGTACGTGCTCACACAATAAACGCCTCAGTGCTCAAGCTATAGGCAAAAACCGGCCTCAAGTCCTCCAGACTGGCCCAACATCAACACACAGAGATCACATCTCGCCCCTCGATCAGGGAATCACAAGCCATCGATGTACATCTGATACAAAGTGCTCATGTGCGCATACGAACGCGTGGAAGGAATTCAAAGAGTTACATTTCAAGATGAATCAAGGATACACGATAAGTGTTTAAGAATGTGAAGTTTTTCCTAAAGTTTCTGCAGCCTTGGGAGGAAAAGTACAGATGTATGTGTACCGATCCGCGAGACTCTACTAAACCTGCTCATGACTCGTGAGACCTATGTAAACTAGGCTCTGATACCAACTTGTCGTGACCCAAAAACCGACCCGATCGTGATGGCGCCTATCGTGAAATTAGGCCAGACGACACAACTCCCGAATCAACCATTATTCAGTAAAAGTTATTTTTATACCATTTATTAATCAATAATCTTATGATGTAAATTTAAAAGAATAGTGCGGGATAAATACACAAGCCCGACATCAGGGTGTCATTAATCATGAGATCCTACGAAAAAAACTGAATACAACGAAAAGTCTGAAAATAAACTAAATACAGTCTAATGAAAACAAGAGGGAGAGAAGTTGTGCTACGAACGCCGGATAACTACCTTGCTAAACTCCGATGACTCTACCTCTGAGCGATCAACACCCGCTACCGGGTTCAGAAATACCTGAATCTGCACACAAGGTGCAGGGAGTAATGTGAGTACTCCAACTCAGCAAGTAATAAAAGTAAATAAAGTCTGAGTAGTAAGAAATAACATAAACCACATCATGGCACCACAGAGGATACCGCACGTCTCCAAAACATGATACAAATCAAATCATGTCGTTCAACTCCCATTTCGAGGAAAAATCCTTTGATAATGTCTTTCTAACGGTTTTCAGTAGAAGTTCAGTGAAATTTATAGTGAAAGTGATGAAAATCATAATCGGTCCCTCGACCAAAATATAATTCGTATACAGCCCCTCGGGCAAACAGAAATTCATAACTATTTCGTAACTTAAAAATCTCAGTGGAAATAACAAAGCCAAATCAATGACTAGATTCCGAATACCTTGTAAAAACTTCAGTTTTAAGGAAAGTCGTTTAAAAATATTTGTTAACATTTTTCAATAGAGGTTCAGTCTAAAGATGAGTGAAAGCAGTAATTAAATCAACATATTCAATAGAAACTCACTTAAGGAGGAGTGAAACCAGTAAGTTCATAAACAGGCCCCTCAAGCAAAGTATCACTCGTATACATGTATATATAGCCCCTCGGGCAAGCCTCTTAGTCACTCATGTCTCAACTCTTATCAATCAGCACTCACGCTCAATAGGTACCATATAATAACCTCTGCGGCGTACAACCCGATTCATATATCGCTGCGGCGTGCAGCCCGATCCATAAATATATAATCCTCACAACCAGGACCTCGGCCTCTCAGTCACTAACCTCACACTCAGACCCTCGGTCTTTCTCAGTCATTACCTCACAATCAGGCCTTCGGCCTCTCTCAGCCATCAACCTCACAAGTCACTCGGACTATCAGTCAAAAACAGGGCATTCAGCTCAAGAATATCATTTATAATGTTAAAATTGAGTAAATAAGGCTGAGTTAAGAAATCTGTAAAATACAGCATGACTTAGTATAATTATTAAGTCAAAACAATGAGAAATAGTGTAAAAACCTCATAAAGGTCCGAAACAGTTGGCACGAGGCCCAAATATAACATTTAGCGCAAAACATGATTATAACAAATATTTTTCAATCAAATACGTAGTTAGATAGTCACACGGGACGGACTAAATCACAATCCCCAGTAGTGCACGACCCCACACTCGTCATCTAGCGTATGCATCACCTCAAAATAGCACAACAATGTGAAATCCGGGGTTTCAAACCCTAAGGACAGCATTTACAATCATTACTTACCTCTATCCGGTCCAAACTCTTGCCCGCGATGCCTTTGCCTCTTGAATCAGTCTCCAATTGCCCTGAATCTAACAAAAATCAGTTCTACATCATTATTACACGCTAAATGAACAAAGTCTAAGCGAAAATAATCGAATTAACTCAAAAATTCCGAAATTGGCCAAATCTGACCCCGGGCCCATATCTCGGAATTCGATAAAAATCACATAAATAAAATTCTCATCCTCCAACGAGTCTATACATATCAAGAACATCAAAATCGGACTCAAATGACCCCTCAAATTCCCACTCAAAGGTCTCTTAATCTCAAGCTCTAATTACCCATTTTGCACTGATTTTCCCAAAATTTTACCACTGATTAGACCTTTAATCATATATAAACAAGTTATGACGTCAAGAATATTATCTCCAAGAGATTACTATTTGGTTTCCTCAAGAATCCCTCTCAAAAGCTTCAATCCCGTTCAAAAATGGTGAAAAAATGAAGAAGGGTCGCGGATTGACTATTTAATAGTGCCCAAGTCATTAATACACTGCGATCGCGGGACTGCCCACGCGATCGCGAAGAACAAACTCACAGCCTCCAAATTTTACTCATTGCGATCGCACACTTGCCCACGCGATCGCAAAGCTGCAACCCACTGACCTATGCGATCGCATACTCCCTCACGCGTTCACGAAGAACAGCTGCTCCACCTCACGCGCCCCTCGTTTCTACTACGCGGTCGCAAGGAGATCCACACGACCGTACTGCTCAAGAGTGTCCAACCTATGCGATCGCAAGCCTTCTTACATGATCACATAGAAGAAACCTGCCTGCCTCAATCCTTTCTCTACACGATAGCAACAATTACCTCGTGATCGCGATTAAGGGAAATCTGCTGCTAAAACACCAGAAAACCAGCAGCTCCCCAAAGGCCAAAATTGCCCGTTTAAGCATCCAAAATATACCCGAGACCCCGGGACCTCAACCAAATATACCAACACATCCCATAACTTCATTAAAACTTATTCGAACCATCGAAACACCAAAACAATGCCAAAAACACCAAAATCACATCAAATTCAAGCCTATGAACTCTGAAATTTCTAAATTCCACCAACGATGTCGAAACCATCCAAAACACCTCCGATTGACTTGAAAATTTGCACACATATCCAAAATGACACTACGAATCTTCTCCAACTTTCGGAATTCCATTCCGACCTAGATAGACTATTTTTCACTGCCTACCGGAAATCGCCAAAAACTAGCTTTCGCCAAATCAAGCCTAATTCTACTCCGGACATCAAAACCTCATTCCTGTCACGCTCCTAAGTCCCAAATGACCTAACAGAGCTAACCAAATCATAAAAATTCTAATCCGAGATTATATACTAACAAGTCAAAACTTGGTCAAACCTTTCAGATTTTAAGCTTCAAACTGAGAATTGTCCTTCCAAATTCATTCCGATTGCCCTGAAAACCAAAACCAACGAATTACATAAGTCATAATACATCACACAGGGCTAGTTATGCCCGAGAACTAGCGAGCGAAGTGCAAAAGCTCAAAACGACCGATCATGTCGTTACATGTACAACCAGTGCAATAAATTTACACGTAATTATTCATATTAAGCTTGATGAATTGCATTTTACATCATTATTTTTGTATTTAACTTAAACTCTTATTTCTTAAGTTATAATTCAACTTACATATAATAAATGATTATCTATAATTATCTTTTAAGTAACTTAGTAGTGTAAAGAAGTATTTAACTTAAAATCTTATTTTTCAGGTTATTAATTATTCCCCTTAATATACTACTGCTTAACAACTATAATTATCTTTTAAGTAATTTAATAGTGTAATTTTTTTTTAAACTATCAGTATATACATTTAAATTCAAAATTGCGAGTTCTTTCTTTTAAAGAATTGTGGGCTTTTGAAAGCTAGTTACCTGCTCAGCAAATGGAGTAGGAGGAGTAACTTTGAGAGTTTTCATGAGATCATCGTATGTGGAGAGACTGAGCTCAAATACAAATGGGGTTTTGGCATGCTATAACAACGTAGCCACATAGTTAGCAGAAAAAAGCTCTAGTTATAGATATTGATATCAACAACCAATTAATGTATATCATAACAATAACATTTATATTAAAATGTATATCACAACTTTATTCGTTTTCTATGTGTATATCAAAATGTATATCACAACTTTATTTTCATCTTTGTATATCTAAAATATACAATTATAAATGTAGTTGTTCATAATTTAATGTTGTCGCTTTATCCAAGTGTATAACATAAAAATAATTGTATTTTTTTTTATATATTATAGTGTATAACACATGAAATAATGTGTATAACAAAATGTATACCACAAGTTTATTTTCTTTCTATTTATTTTTCTTCTTTTTATTCTTAGTGTATAACACATAATTTCTTATGAATATACATAAATATTATGCAAGAATTTTCAAACACGAAGTTTTGAAGTTGAATCACAAAGTAATTTATTTTTTTGAAAATACAACCAAGACATTAGCAGATTATTATACAAAAATACCACTGTATTAGTGATAAACTTTTTGTAGCAAAATAAATAAATGTAATTAATTTAAACTTATTAGTCAAGGCATTATTTTGTCACAAAAAGCCAAAACTGACATATATTTGCCCAAACTAAAACTGAATAAGATATTTGGAAGACTAGAGAGGGAAATTTTGAATTACTAACTGAGAGATTATCAGAGAAATAAAAGGGAATTGCTGGCAAGTAGTGAACGAGGGGCGAGGGGGGACAACGAACAAGAAGGGAGAGGGAAGCAGAACAAGAAGAAGAGGGAGGGTGGGGAGCCGCGTACAGGGGCAGCAAACTGTGAGAAAGAGTAAATAAGAAAATAAGGTTTCTATTATTCGGCTATATAATGCCAATAATTTGGGACCGCCTTTGCCAAACCTAATATAAAGTTAAAAAATTACCAATTTCCTCTCATTGCCAGCATTTAAGTCGAGTGCAGGTTTTGGGCCCAATCTTACACTGTGGTGTATGGCTCTAAATCTTTTTCACAGAAGCAGTCCATCACCCCATAGAGATACACATCTGGCAAATCAAACAAATGGTCTATGTTGTCAAACACTTGGATATCCCCATCCAAATGTACAATCTTACTATACTCCACCGATGTTTTAAAGGGCAGGGGTGTGAGGCGTATGTCCCGAGCGCGGGACCCCATGAATCATTTTTCTATTTTTAATTTATAAACTAATAAATAGCATGATAACGTCAAAATATAAAAGTTACATTAAAAATTTAAGAAAATTACAAATGATTACTCATAGAAAATAAAATATCTAGCATATTTTTATCAGCATAAACAATCAACAATGTTAATGTTACTGTTTAACCAAAAAGTAGAACTTCGGTCAAAGCTTTAATTTAGAAGAACTCGGTTTACTGATAATCAGAAATGAATAAGGGAAATTGATTTTGCTAACAATAAGATAGACAGAAAAAAACAAAGTAAACCAGTATATTCAGATGATTTCTCGTGTCCTTACAAATGACCAGTTTTCTCCTTTTTATAGTTATCTCTAAGATATACGTTTTATCTTTGTCATAATCAGGCCATTATAGACAATTAAAGGTATTAAATGTTACGTTACATAATCATTGTAATTTAATACAAATTTTCTAACGTTTTTAGTATTTAATGCTTATTAAATACTGTATCTGTACTCTCTTGTGTTGTCAGATTCATTCTCCTTAATTTGCGGATCTAAATAGGTATGAGCATCGAGTCTTTTGTGTATCCGCTTGTGCCTCTGCTCGTGCCTCTACTCGTGCCTCTGCTCGTATCTGTTATGACTCGTGCCTCTTTGCTAATCATCATTCTTTGATCAGCCTTCGTGTCATGACACGTCATCTTTCAATCACTTCAATATGTAAACTCAATTTTTCCCAATACAGATAGTCCCACACTTGCCATTTATTCATCAATTGAATATTTGGGAAGTGAATTTTATTAAAGCAGGAATATTTGCCGCCATTAATGCTATTGTAGAGTCGACGCTTCAATTGTCACTTCCATTTAATGCTTATTACACATGACATCTTTTTATTGGTTCTACAACTTTGCAGCACTTTTTAAGGCTCTTTCATAGCTTCACCAATTACGAAGCGGCAGTTCTCATTATGACCTTTCCATCATTGCACCTTTTCCTTTGACGGTTGCTTCTTAGTATAAATATAATTTTCACCTTTTTCTTTCTCACATAAAGTTCTCTGAATATTCAATTCTTGTTTACTTCTTCCTCGTACTATCATGTCTTCATCATACCCTAACCCTAGGAGCAGAAGAGGAGGTAGACTACATAATTTAGAGTCTTCATCCATACTTGGTTCTCCTCTTCCTTCATCTAGTTCCAGTCCTTCTTCCAGAACCAGAGGTTCTTTTTCTCAAAGATCTTCTTCTAGAGGTAAGGAACCCTCTGAACCTCTTCATGAACCTTCAGTAGAGGAAATAGTTCCCGTGGAACTATCTTTCTATAATGATAGAGAATCCCTTAGAAACCAAGTGTCCTCTTTGGATCGTGCTAATATCTATCCAACTCAAATCACTGAGGGTTTGATTTCTTTAGTTCATAAAGACTGTCATTGGAGTCATGACTTTCCTACCATAATTCCCAATGCGAATCAAAGAATCACCTCTTATTTAATTGGGTTTTCTTTTTTTTATTCATACCCTTTCACATTAGGTTTCAAACCTGCTATTGACCCTGTTATCCTTAAATTCTGTCATTTTTTCGATGTCTGTTTAGGTCAAATTGGTCCTATAGTGTGGAGGGTTATTGCTTGTTTGAGGCATTTGACTAACATAGCCGGTGTGCCTTTCACTTTTGTCTATTTAATTCACCTTTACTCTCCCAGACTCTTTCGTCGAGGTGTTTTTACTTTAGTAGCAAGGAGCAAAAGAGTTCTAGTTAGTCCAGAAGATGACAGAGACCGTGGCTGGTAGGCCAGATTTGTTACAGCCCCCACTGTTGGTTTAGTGAGTGATGAAAATGTTCCCTTCCCTGAGAAGTGGAATTTTGCACGTGAGTTTTCTTTTTAATAACTTTCTCGTACCTTTCTTCTTCAATTTTGATGATCATTATCTTAATTTTCCCCTTTCTTTTCCAGCAACCATGGAAATTGTTGATGAAATTTCTAATTTCCATAGTTGGGTATGAAAATTGTTGTATACAACCCCAATAGAGGGTAGATCTTGGAAAGCTCTCTCCCAACGGTTTGGTTGGAAAGTGAAAACTCATGGTAAGAGAGTTTTTTTATTACTTTTTCCAGATCTTATTTTAATCCTTCTTTTTATCAAGATTTGTCGTTTGAGGTATTAGTGCTGAGGTGGTCGTAGCTTCTCGAATTTCTTTGGAAAGGGCCTAAGAGATAATTTTGGGCTTTTCATCGAAAAGAAAAGTTGTTGTTGACCAAGACTCTGAAGAGGAAGAAGATGGAGGTTCTTTGGTAAAAAGGCCACGAGCTCGTAGACGAATCATTTCTGATGATGAAGCCTCTTCCCCTCATTCTATTCCTCTTACCGAGTCTGTTGAAGCCCCGATGACGATTCCTGATGATGTTGTTCCAGCTGTTGCTCATGATTTAGTTGAGCAACTTTTTAGCTGCGGGTTTGGAAGTGAAAATTTAGATCTGATTTCTGATGAAGCACCCCTTGCTTCTTTTTCTACTCTCGTTTCTGTGATACCTCCCTTGCGAGTCGTGGCTGTTACTATTCCTCCCCAAGCTGTTTTGACTGCTTATACAGTTCCTCCTTCGACTCCTCCTCCTTCAACTGTTCATTACACTGAGGTTGGTTCCTCAAGTAGAAGTGAAGCCATGAGGCAAGTTACCATTGAAGTTCCTGTTGAGGGCAACCTTTTGAGGAAATTAGGTCGAGCTGACGTGTGGTTGAAGCCATTGATTGGTCCAGTTGAAAGAGCTAAACTTGATGGCCACAATTCCTTGACTTTGATGAATGATATAGTGCATGCTTCTTTAAAGGTATCCCTTTTTCCAAACTTTACTTTACCTTTTTTCTATTTTCAATGTTCTCATCTTCCCCCTTACTTATTTTTTAGGTCAATCTAATTAGTATAGAGATGATGAAGAGGGTTTCTCTCTCAGAGTAATTAGCGCGTGACTACCAAGTGGAGGCGGATAATTGGAAGGAACAGTTTAAAAGTCTTCAAATTGACATGGAAATATTAGAAGAAAGTAAATGTACCTTAGAGCAGCATGTAAGGGCTTTGACTTTAGAGTTGACGGTTGAAAAGGCTTCATCAAATCAAACAGGTAAAGTAAAGAATCGTCTCGAAACCTCTTTTTCTGAGCAAGTCTCCAAGGCAAGTGAAGAGATCACAGAGTTGAAGGCTCTCTTACATAAGAAGGAAGCATATGATGGTGAACTTGTGCAGACCCTAACTCAAACTCAAGAAGACCTCCGAGTATCTTCTGATAAATTTTGCTCCTTAGAAAATTCCCACACTTCTCTTCAAACTTCTTATGAATCTGCCTTGGTCGAAAATAAGAAGCTAAGAAATGAAATTGCTGTCTGGGCTGATTACGAAATTCTTGAGGGTAAAACTGCCATTGAAGTGAGTTGGGCATTTTTAAATTCTCGCCATGATACCCTTGTTGAAGTTAGCCAGGAGAATTTCAACTTGGAATCTAAGTTAGCCAAGATCAAAGAGACTATTGAGAAGACTCAACAGAACCAAGATTTTTCTTCTCCCGTGGCTGAAGCTTCTGGAAATGTTGAAGATGATACGGATATCCCCACTCCTTCAAGTCAAGTTGAGTCTGCTGCTGATGATGACCCTACTTCAATTCCTTCAACTTCTTAGTGAAACGTTTATGATGTTTGACTTCCTTTGTGTTTTTTTAAGGGTTTGTTGAAAATGTTAAGTCCCCAGACCTTTCATGGGGTGCTTTGTATAAACAACTTTTGATTTATGACTAAGTTCATACTTAGTCTTTACTTTTTAATATTAAGAAGTTTCCGTTGTTGTTCGAACTTCTGTTTTGTTTATTCTTGCCTTTATTTTTAAGGACTTACTGAATATCTTACATTTTTATTTTTCAAAAATGTTTTTTTTTACTTCATGATTACTTGAATTAATCATGAATTTTATAAAAGAGGGCCCTTTTATATTCGACACTTAATGAAGAAGACGTCTCAACATCATAATGGTGTTAATGTACGATAAAAGAAATAGGAATACACATGTTTTTTGGAATAACTTCGATCAGTTTTTATTTGAACTTTGTCAAGTTTTAAATAACACTTACATGTATTTAATTTACTTCTATAACTTTATCGTAACTGTTTTCCTTACAACAGATTTCAAAAAAGAAAATGAATACAAGGTTTTTACTTATAACCCGTTTCAGTACATTGCCTTTACCCTAACTATGATAAGGTTTTTCTTTGGCCTTAGCTCATGACTTTGCTATGCACTTGACTCATTCAATGAGTAAACTTCTCATACTTGAACTTTGATTATTTCCCAATCTTCTTTGCCTTCTTATACACATGTCTATGTATATTATATAGTCCCACAAGTGTTTGAGCTTTGAAGCATGAAGTCTCGAGCACTTGATTGTTCCTCTCATTTGGTCCTTTCCCTGAAAAGAAAAAAATACACGGGACTCAGAGGTGCAATTATAGATGAAGACTACTTAACCTGTTTGAATTTCTATCAGAATAGTTGTAATACCTGGAACAGAACCAATTTGTTTAACCAAAAAGTAGAACTTCGGTCAAAGCTTTAATTTAGAAGAACTCGGTTTACTGATAATCAGAAATGAATAAGGGAAATTAATTTTGCTAACAATAAGATAGACAGAAGAAAACAAAGTAAATCAGTATATTCAGATGATTTCTCGTGTCCTTACAGATGACCAGTTTTCTCCTTTTTATAGCTATCTCTAAGATATACGTTTTGCCTTTGTCATAATCAGGTCATTATAGATAATTAAAGGTATTAAATGTTACGTTACATAATCATTGTAATTTAATATAGATTCTCTAACGTTTTTAGTATTTAATGCTTATTAAATACTGTATCTGTACTCTCTTGTGCTGTCAAATTCATTCTCCTTAATTTATGGATCTAAATAGGTATGAGCGTCAAGTCTTTTGAGTATCCGCTCGTGCCTCTGCTCGTATCTGTTATGACTCGTGCCTCTTTGCTAATCATCACTCTTTGACCAGCCTTCGTGTCATGACACGTCATCTTTCAATCACTTCAATATGTAAAGTCAATTTTTTCCAATACAGTTACTACTAAACACAAATCAAATATAACGTCTTAACTTCCAAGTAACAAGACAACCATAATTTATTAATAAATATTATTAAACAAAATATTTTACCTTCTTAAAAGTTAATAATTAATAAACTTCACTAGTGCTGTAATTTAAAATATTACTCCTTTATGAAAAAGTAAAAAATTATTTTCAAATAGCAATATAATAAAAATTTAATAATTTTGAAAGACATAAAACTAAGACATGAAGGCCAATAGTAAGTAAAAATATAAATTTTGGCTATATATTTTAGAAAAATGTTCAATTTATATTTTCACCACAATGTTATTTTCAATTAGTAAATATGCCTCACTATGAATCGTTATTTGAGTAAGTATAAAATTTTGATTCTTTACATGTAAAGATTGTTAACATTGCTAATTAGAAAAATTGACACATGATTTGAGTTAGAACTGTTGGGCTAGTCCCGAGCGTTGGGCATTAAGTGTGTTAAAGGCGTATAGTTGGGCGCTTAAGACATAAGCCTCACAAAACTAAACTCCATACGTGGGTCTCATAGCGTTTTGATAGTGCTCCGCCTAGAGACGAGTCTCAAAAAAGCATTTTAAAACGTCCATCAAAAACCAATAATTAACACCAATAAATTAAATAAACACTCCATTTATTACATATTCGACGATAATTTCCATTTTTTACTAAAAAGAATTACCTTTAATTTGTATATTTGGAAACTCTTATAACTCTAAATATTTCATTTTATCCTTATTGAAAAAATTTCTTTTTTGATAACTAACTTTTGTATTAATCACCAAATGATATCTTTACAAGGCCATTGCTAGTTTTAACACATCTAGCCATCTCGGAATAAACAATCAACAAACTACATCAAGCATATTTACTCACAAAAAAGGATCTATCTAAAATATAAGAGTGCACAACAATGTCTTTACTCCATGTGATGCTGTGTTCCTCGGTAGCACCTCGAAGTGCATTTAATTATCTTACATGAGATGATGATGGCTATTTTCCACTTCATGGCATGACACTTTTCGCTCATCCATTTTGCCTGTCCGTCAAAGACTGTCTCCTCTGTTCTTCCGGGAAAAGTCGCCTCCTTTTTTTAGGGACTTTTCCGCAAGTCCTTATCACTATTTCGCTTTCTATAAAGAAGAGTGTCAATCTCCCTTACTTTATAGCTAGGTTAAGAAAAAGTATCTCAAATCTTTCCACTGGAGAATCAACTCAGGACTAGGTTAGGGGCCTTGAAAAAAGGAATATATGCAATCTCCCTTGCAGTGCATTTCAGTTTCTAATTTTCTTTTCAAATACCCTTTGATTTCTCTATCCGGATGGTACACACACAATACACAATTTTGAAGATATGAGGCTTTTATGTTCTTCCCTTAGCACAAGCTATTAGCTAATTCCAATGTTATTCCCAAATCAAAGGGCGGATCCGACACCGCTTGGTCGAAATTTTGGCTATATAAACATATATGAAAAAAAAAAACATAACTATAATATAAAAAATGACTTTTATGGCATAAAGCAGTATCAGTCGTAGTGGTGATGCTGCATTTTTCTTCCTTGATGTCTGGGATTGACCTCAGCAGAAGACATTTTTTGATTTCAAATTTTATAGCATGGTCTTTTTGAAAAAATAGAGAGTTGAACCCTCAATTTCATCATAAAATTTAATCAACTAAACCTAACTTCCACGTTCTAAAAGTAATCAAAAAAAAATATTTGAATGCATAAAGGAAATTATTTAAGCATATATATAACGTAATCTGGAACTATAATTTTAAAAAGATATTTCTATTTTTGCAATTTTGCAAATTTTAAACAAGCTTCTTCGTAATTCTAAACTTCTTATCTCTTTCGCTATTTATCCCACAATTTATTCATTTCCTTAAGTATCGATATCTTACTAAAAGTTAAGCGCATGTCCTTGTCCCAGATAGCAGGCTACATGATTTTATCTCTGGGGCCAATCCATTAATCTGTTCCACAGTCTAATCGTGAAGTCACATTCTATAAACAAGTGAACTCTTGTTTCAGGATGGTTCTGGCATAGCACACAATACTGATCCACATTCAAACTCCATTATACCAACCTATATAATTTTAGCATCTTGTCTTGAAGCTGTAACCACACAGTGAACTTGGTTTTTGGTCTACCATCATTTTTATACATCAAACACTTCCAAGACACTCTAAGAGACGCAAACAAAAGTTTCAAGTACAATTGCTTGATCAAACTCTTCTTAAAATTAGGATTACATTGTACTTGCTCCATAAATGGTCTAGTGTGATGAGCTGATAGGTCGTTTTGAGTGCTAGCCTTTATTTTCGTGTCTCGATACTTCCATTAGCTTTATTTAATATTTCTTGATTTATGTACGCAGTCCGTATTTTTTCCCGAAAGTTTTTCCGAAAAGTTTTGAAGAAAAAGAGATTTTTGACATAAAATGGAATTTGAGTTTACTACGGTGAACATTCATGATAAATGACATCGGACGGTATTTTAACGATTTCGGTAGGTTCGTATTGTGATTTTGGACCTGCGCGTATGTCCGAAAATTAAATTCGAAGGTCCCTAGGGTGATTTGACTTCTTTTTTCAAACTTTAACAATTTGAATGTTTGAAACTTTCCAATGTTTAACGGTAAGTTGACTTTATGGTTATTGGGATCAGATTATAATTTTGGGACTTGGAATAGGTCCGTATTATTATTTTAAACTTCCCTGCAAAATTTGATGCAATTCGGAGTTGGTTTCATAGGATTCAAACACTTGGTTGTGATTTTAGAAGTTCTTGAGTTATCTTTGAAATTGTATGCATTTTGATGTCCGATTCGTAGTTCGAGATGTTATTTTGTTGATTTGATCACCGGGCGAGTTTATATGATGTTGTTACACTTGTGTGCATGGTTAGTTTGGAGCGCGAGGGGCTACAGTGAGTTTCAGACAAGTTTCATTGTGAGACCTAGGCAACCTAGTGCTCTGATACCCACTTCACGACCCAAAATACCAACCTCGGGGCCATGATGGAGCTTAATGTCACTTGCTAGACAAACCAACATTAGCTACACAATATCCAATTTAACAATTTTAAAAGAAGATTAATAAGAAGGTTGTAAAACTTCAAACATATATATAATAAACTCCAAATACGTTGTCTAGTCTAATCCCGAAATCAGGTATCATAAGTACATGAGCTACTAAAAAAGCTACAACCAAGGTCTGAAATGAAAACACAACTGCCTCACTGAAATGACAATACAAAGATAAGAAGGGAACTTCAATGTCTGCGAACGTTGTGTAGCTTTACCTCAAGTCTCTGGATGAATAGCAGTCCGAGTAATGCCTCCAAATACCATTCAAACCGACACCAGAATCTGCACAAGAAGTGCAAAAGTATAGTATGAGTAAACCCAATCCCATATACTCATGTGTCGAGCCTAACTTCGACAAAATAGTGATGAGTCTATAACAAGGCATTAACTATAAACTTGTGCGAATGTAAGTGACAATAATAACATAATAGAGAACATAAGAATTAACATGAAAATCGGAACAAAAAATATATAACAGAGGGTCTTAGAACATACATCATAGATATAGAAATAACAGTAAAAAACAGTCATAACATGCCTTTTCTATTGTGGCGCGCAATCTTATCCATACATAAAATACCAATACTATTGCAGCATGCAACCTGATCCCAAATAACGTATACCAATATCTGTTGCAGCGTACAACCCGATCTCAAACAACAATACCAATATCTGTTGCGATGTGCAACCCGATCCCAAACAATAATACCAATATCTGTTGTGACGTGTAACCTAATCCAAAATATATATCATGTATGCACAAATCTACAACCAACTACGACATATTTCACAATGAAACGCAATAAAGGAATTAAACAATTAAAGGCATAAGACGGATAAAAGTGGCTATCTAACAACACACAAACACATGAGGCAAGTAAATATAGTCAGTAAATAAAGGCACGACTAGAATAAAATATATAGAAAATTAAGGCATGCAACGAACAAAACATGAATTTAGTAAGTAAGGGCAAATAACAATTAAAGCATTTAACACGTAGTAACATGGAATAAAAAGAAGGCATGAAATAATTGAGGACAACAACAAAGTAGCCCGCCCCGCATGCTTAACCCATGATAACGTATATACCCTCGTCACCTTGCATATATGTCGTCCCCACACATAAATTAATAAGCAAAATTTTCAATCAAGTCCTAATTCCTTCAAGTCAAGGTTAACTACGACACTCACCTCTTTTTGCAACCAAATGATCAACCATGACATTTCCTTTAAAATAAGCCTCCAAACCAATCGAATCTAGCCAAATATAGTTCAAGCATTTCAAAACAAGCTTTAGAAACTACCCACGAGTGAAAAAAGTTCAATCTTTAACTAATTGAAAAAGTTAACCACAGGCTTGATTGGTCAAAATACGAGATTCACACCAAATTCTGATGTTACGACCCGGATTTTCCACCCTCGGGAGTCGTGATGGCGCCTACTCGTAGAATCTAGGCAAGCCACGAAATTAGGAATCTTTAAATCTTTTGGTTTAATCCTTTTTACAACTTATATTAACAAGCGACAGACATTTAAATAACATCGGAATATGAGATTAAGCAGAAGACTTAGACAAAATAAACCAAAATAATACGGAATCAACATATGCCTCTACCTAGAAACTGGTGTCATAACATTCACGGACCGTCTATGACTACTACATACAATTGTCTGAAAGAAAGAAACATAGTCTATCGCGGATACAAGTGATAACAGAACATGATAATAGATAGCAAAGACGATGGGCCTGCGGACGCCTGCAGGACTACCTCGGAATCTCTGTGGACTGAAGGCTGGCTCCCAAGATACTGATCCAATGCTGCTCCGGTATCTGCACAGAGTGCAGAGTGTAGCATCAGCACAACTGATAAGTGCCTAGCCTAACCTCGGCGAAGTAGTGACGAGGCTAGGACCAGACTACCAAATAAACCTATGCAGTTATATAATATACAACGGAAAGTAAAGCATGAATAAACAAGTAAAGATGGGAGGGGAGAAAACATGCTTCGGGGGAATAACTGGTAAAAACAGAATATCAAGAGAATTACAAGGGAATGAAAATCCAACCACTAACAAGAATAAGGAAAACAAAGGCAGATTTCACTTTCTTTTTACATCTTGTTGCAGGCGTGCAACCCGATCCCGTTTCCTGTATCTCGTAGCAGGCATGCCACCCACTCCCATTTCATTATCTCGTGGCAGGCGTGCCACCCGCTACCATTTCATTTATCTCGTGGTAGGCGTACCACCCGCTCCCATTTCATTATATCTTGCGGAAGGCGTACCACCCGCTCCCATTTCATTATATCTTGTGGTAGGCGTACCACTCGCTCCCATTTCATTATATCTTATGGTAGGCATACCACCCGCTCCCAGTTACAAGCCAACAGTAATCACAAGGAATCCCGGCAAGGGAACAAGAGTAATATAACAACTTCCCGGCAAGGAAAAAATGATATTTCAACAACATCCCGGCAAGGGCGCAATACTATCAAAACAAACATCTCGGCAAGGGATCATTTATATCAAACAAACATCCCGGCAAGGGAACAATGGTGATAATAACATATGAAGCGCATTAAACCACAACGAAGTCATAACAATTCTAATACAAGACTCACGGGCATGCTTGACACCAGTGTATAGATACTCATCACCATGCCTATACGTCGTACTCCACAATTAACATGTAGCAAATAAGACACAACTCCTAATTCCTCAAGATAAGGTTTAGACCAAACACTTACCTCGATGCCTCGAACACAACTCAAGTTTCAATTATAGCTTTACCTCTTGCTTCCTCCACCAATTCGCTCGTATCTAGCCACAAGTTACTTAATTACATCATAAATGAATCAATTTGAATGCATGAAAATGAGTTTTCCAAAGTTTTACCCAAAAAGTCAAAATCGCCCCCGGGCCCATGTGGTCAAAACCCAAGGTTCAAACCAAAACCCGATTATCCATTCCCTCACGAATTCAAATATGTAATTTGCTTTGAAATCGAACCTCAAATCGAGGTCCAAATCCCCAATTTTTGAAAAACCTAGGTTCTACCCAAAACACACAATTTCCCCCATGAAAATCATTGATTTGAAGTTGAAATCATGTTAAAAGATGTTAATGATTGAAGAAAACTAGTTAAAAATGACTTACAATTGATTTGGAGAAGAAAGGTTGTTTGAAAAATCGCCTCTTATGTTTTTGGGGTTTTATAAAATGAAAATAACTGGAAATCCTGTCTATTTATACCACTCTCAGATGGACTGTGGCTGCACAGCCCTTCCTGAGGATACTGCAGTCCAGTGCCCTGTGCGGACCATACAAAGTAGATTGCGGTCGCACAGCAGCGCCCCTGTGCAAAACACACAAAGTCGATTGCGGCCGCACAGCCCTACACCGCGCACCGCACAAGGCCGACCGCGGACCGCACTGGCGGGTTCAGAGGCTTGCAACTTCTGGTTTTAAGCTTAAAACATCCTAGAACCTACCCGAAACTCACCCGAGCCCTCGGAACTCCAAACCAAGTGCACACAAAACCTCAAAAATATCCTACGGACTTATTCGTGTAATCAAATCACAAAAATAACATCATGAGCATCAAATTAAACCTCGAGATCAATGAAATTTTCTCAAAACTTCTTTAAACATCAATTTTGCAATTTAAGTCCGAATCACGTCAAATGACATCCGTTTTTCACCAAATTCCACAGAAACATCTTAAATCATATATAAGACCTGTACCGGGCGCCGGAACCAAAATACGGGCCCGATACCATCATGTTCTAAGCAAATTTCATTTCAAATTTCTTTAAACAATTTGAGAAAACAAATTTCTTTAAAAATTCATTTCTCGGGCTTGGGACCTCGGAATCCGATTTCGGGCATACACCCATGTCCCATATTTTCCTACGGACCCTCCGGGACCGTCAAATCATGGGTCTGAGTCCGTTTACCCAAAAAGTTGACCAAAGTCAAATTTATTCATTTTACAGTCAAAACTTATTATTTTTCACAGATTTTCACATTTAAGCTTTCCGGCTACACGCCCGGACTGCCCACACAAATCGAGGTGGTGCTAAGGGAGGGTTTTAAGGCCTCAGAATGTAGAATTTAAGGTCATCACATTCTCCACCTCTAAAACAACCGTTCGTCCTCGAACGGACAGAAGAAGGAAGTACCTAAGTCGGGGAAAATATGGGGATAACGGCTCCGCATATCGGATTCAGACTCCCAGGTCGATGCCTTAAGAGGCTGACCTCTCCACTGAACACGAACAGAAGGAAAACTCTTCGATCTCAACTGGCGAACTTGCTAGTCTATAATAGCCACCGGCTCGTCCTCATAAGATAAGTCCTTGTCCAACTGGACAGTACTGAAATCTAACACGTGGGATGGATCGCCGTGATACTTCCGAAGCATGGACACATGAAACACTGGATGCACAGCTGATAAGCTCGGCAGCAACGCAAGTCTATAAGCCATCTCTCCTACTCGATCAAGAATCTCAAACGGGCCAATGAACCTAGGGCTAAGCTTGCCCTTCTTCCCAAATCTCATCACGCCCTTCATAGGCGACACTCGGAGCAATGCCCGCTCACCGACCATAAAAGCCACATCTCGAACCTTGCGGTCTGCATAACTCTTTTGCCTGGACTGAGCTATACGAAGCCTATCCTGAATAATCCTGACCTTGTCCAAGGCCTCCTAAACCAGATCCGTACCCAACAACCGAGCCTCTCCCGGCTCAAACCATCCAACCGGAGACCGACACCGTCTACCATATAAAGCCTCATAAGGATCCATCTAAATACTCGACTGGTAGCTGTTGTTGTAGGCAAACTCTGTTAAAGGCAAAAACTGATAACCTCCAACGTTGATGACACAAGTTCAGAGCATATCCTCCAAAATCTGAATAGTCCGCCCGGACTGTCCATCCATCTGAGGATGAAATTCTGTACTCAACTCAACCTGTGTGCCCAACTCTCGCTGAACTGCTCTCAAAAAACGCGAGGTAAACTGTGTACCTCGGTCCGAAATGATAGACACAGGCACACCTTGAAGACGAACAATCTCCCCGATATAGATCTCAGCTAACCTCTCAGATGAATAGGAGACTACCACAGGAATAAAATGCGCTGACTTGGTCAGCCTATCAACAATGACCCATACTACGTCGAACTTCCTCCAAGTCTGTAGGAGACCAACAACAAAGTCCATAGTGATCCGCTCCCACTTCCACTCGGGAGGCTCAATCCTCTGAAATAAACCACCTAGCCTCTGATGCTCATACTTAACCTGCTGACAATTCAAACACCGAGCCACATATGCAACGATGTCCTTCTTCATTCTACGCCACCAATAATGCTACTGCAAATCCTAATACATCTTCACGGCGCCCGGATGAATAGAGTACCGGGAACTATAGGCCTCATCTAAGATCAACTCTCGAAGCCCATCCACATTAGGCACACAAACGCGACCCTGAAATCTCAAAACTCCATCATCATCTAAGGTAACCTGCTTGGCACCTCCGCACTGCACTGTATCTCTAAGGACACACAAATGAGGATTATCATACTGCCGATCACGGATACGCTCCAATAATGAAGAATGAGCAACTGTGCAAGCTAGCACACCGCTGGGCTCAGATACATCCAACCTTACGAACAGATTGGCCAAAGCTTGAACATCCAAAGCAAGCAGTCTCTCACCGACCGAAATATAAGCAAGACTGCCTATACTGGATGACTTCCTACTCAAAGCATTGGCCACCACATAGTGATATCATAATCTTTCAATAACTCCAACCACCTCCTCTGCCTCAAATTCAACTCCTTTTGCTTGAACAAATACTGAAGGCTCTTGTGATCCGTGAACACCTTACATGCCACGCCATATAGATAATGCCTCCAAATCTTTAATGCATGAACAATGGCTGCCAACTCCAAATCATGAACCGGATAGTTCTTCTCATGAATCTTCAACTGGCGCGAAGCATAATCAATGACCTTGCCATCCTGCATCAACACCGCACCAAGCCCAATACGAGATGCATCACAATAAACTGTATAAGGCCCTGAACCTGTGGGCAAAACCAACACTGATGCCATAGTCAGAGCCATCTTGAGCTTCTGAAAGATCGCCTCACACTCGTCTGACCACCTGAACTGGGCACCCTTCTAGGTCAACCTAGTCATCGGGGCTGCAATGGATGAAAACCCTTCCACGAACCGATGATAGTAGCCTGTCAATCCCAAGAAACTCTGAATCTCTGTAGCTGATGCTAGTCTAGGCCAGTTCTTGACTGCCTCAATCTTATTCGGATCCACCTGAATACCCTCTGTTGATGCAACATGACCCAGGAATGCAACTGAACTCATCCAGAACACACACTTCGAGAACATAGCATATAGCTGACTATCCTTTAGAGTCTGAAGAGCCACTCTGAGATGCTGCTCGTGCTCCTTCCGACTGTGGGAATATATCAAAATATCATCAATGAAGACTATCACGAATGAGTCCAAATAAGGCCTGAACACTTTGTTCATCAAATCCATAAAAGCTGCTGGGGCATTTGTCAACCCGAATGACATCACCAAGAACTCATAATGCCCATACCGAGTGCGAAAAGTTGTCTTAGGGACATCGGATGCATTAATCCTCAGCTGATGGTAACCAGATCTCAAATCAATCTTTGAAAATACCTTGGCACCCTGAAGCTGATCAAACAAATCAGCAATCCTCGGCAATGGATACTTATTCTCGATCGTAACCTTGTTCAACTGCCGGTAATCAATACACATTCTCATCGACCCATCCTTTTTATTAACAAACAACACCGGCGCACCCCAAGGTGAAATGCTAGGTCTAATGAAATCGTTCTCAAGTAAGTCTTGAAATTGTTCCTTTAACTCTTTCAACTCAGGCAGGGCCATACGATACGACGGGATAGAAATGGGCTGAGTGCCCGGAGCCAAATCAATGTAGAAATCAATATCCCTATCGGGTGGCATACCCGGCAGGTCTGAAGGGAATACCTCAGGGAACTCACAAAAAACGAGCACAAAATCAATAGATGAAACCTCAGCACTGGAATCGCGAACATATGCCAAATAGGTCAAACACCCCTTCTCGACCATACACCGAGCCTTCATATACGAGATAACACTGCGGGTAGAATGACCAGGAGTCCATCTCCACTCTAAATGAGGCATACTCGGTAAAACTAAGGTCACAGTCTTGGCATGACAGTCCAAGATAGCGTGGTAAGGTGATAACCAGTCCATCCCCAATATAACATCGAAATTTACCATGTCTAAAAGCAACAAATCTACACGAGACTCAAGACCCCCAATCACCTTAACACAAGAACGATGGACTCGATCGACCACAATAGAATCACCCACCAGTGTAGACACATAAACAGGAACACTCAATGAATCACTAGGCATGATCAAATATAGTGCAAAATAAGATGACACATACGAGTATATATACCCTGGATCAAACAACACTGAAGCATCTCTATCACAAACCAGAACAGTACCTGTAATAACTGCATCTGAAGCCTCAGCCTCGGGCCTGGCTTGGAGAGCATAACATCGGGGTTGGGCCCTACCACCCTGAACTACATCTCTGGGATAGCCTGCAGCTGGCTGGACTCCACCTCTAGTGACCTGAGCTCCACCTCTAACACCTATACCTCCACCTCTAGCACCTCTACCCCCACCTCTAGCTAGCTGGGCGCCCTGTGGGACACCTGGTGCCTAAACCATAGCACGGGAACCCTGATGCAGAGAACTACTCGAAGCTTGAGGGCAACACCTAGTAATATGCCTTATGTCACCACAAGTAAAACAAGCCCTTGGCTGCTGGGGCTGATGACCCTAGAAACTCTGAAGCGGTGGTGCACTGATAGGTGCTGGTGGCGCACTGTAGGACTGCTTATCAGAATACTGCATCTGAGGACCACGACTAACTACACACCATGAGAAACCTAGAGTGCTGATTGGAAAGGCCTAGGGGGATGGCCTCTACCATATGAATCTCCACCTCCAGACGAGGTACCACTGAATCTGCCAGAATGATGAGGCCTCTTATCCGACCCATGACCACCTCCCTGTGATAGGGCCATCTCTACTCTCCTGGCCACATTGGCCGCCTCCTAGAAAGATATCTCATTCCCAGTCTCCCTAGCCATATGAAAATGAATCGGCTGAATAAGACCATCAATAAACCTCATCACCCTCTCTCTCTCGGTAGAAAGTATGATAAGAGAATGGCGAGCTAAGTTGATGAACCTGGTCTCATACTGGGTAACAGTCATGGAGCCCTGCTGGAGACGCTCAAACTGCCTCCGATAGGCCTCTCTCTGAGTAATGGGGAGAAACTTCTCCAGAAATAGCTGTGTGAACAGCTCCCAAGTCAAGGCTGGTGATCCGGCTGGTTAGCCAAGCAATAATCTCTCCACAAAGTCTTGGTGGATCTAGATAAGCGAAATGTAGCAAAATCGACCCCATTGGTCTCAACAATACCCATGTTCCTGAGAACCTCGTGGCAACTGTCTAGGTAATCCTAGGGATCCTCAGCAGATGCACCACTGAAAGTAGAAATGAAGAGCTTGGTGAACCTATCCAGCCTCCAAAAAGCATCGGCAGACATAGCCGCTCCATCGCCGGTCTGAGCTACCACACCCGATTGAACTGCTCCAACTAGCTGGACCGCTAGAGTTTGAATCTAGGGAGCTACCTGCTCCGGAGTGCAAGTAGCAGGAGTCTGGGCTCCTTCTCCAGCCTGAGAGATAGCTGGTGCTACAAGAAGCAAGCCTGCTCGGGTGACACTCTCCATGAGGCCCACTAATCGGACCATAGCATCCTGAAGAACTGGGGTAACAATAAACCCCTCTGGGACCTGAGCTGGGCCCGCCGGAATTGCTGGGGCTGGAACCTCGTCATCAAAATCAACCTGAGGCTCCGCCGCTGGTGCTGTTGCTCGGGGCTGAGCTCCGCCCCTACCTCGGCCTCTAGTACGGCCTCAGCCTCACCCTCTGCCCCTCGTGGGAGCTGCTGCTGGGGGCTCGGGAGACTGAGCGGTGTATGAGGAAGCGTGTATTCTCGCCATCTGCGAAAGAACAGAGTAGAAAGGCACTTAGTATTGAGAAGCAAAACTGCACGATAAGAAAGAACAAATGTGAAGTTTTTCCTAACTCTGTAGCCTCTGGGGGATAAATACAGACGTCTTCATACCGATCCCTCAGACTCTACTGAGCTTGTCCGTGAATTGTGAGACCTATGTAACCTAGAGCTATAATACCAACTTGTCACGACCCGGATTTCCCACCCTCGGTAGTCGTGATGGCGCCTACTCGAAGAAGCTAGGCAAGCCACGAAATTAGGAATCTTTAACTCTTTTGTTTTAATCCTTTTTACAACTTATATTAACAAGTGATAAACATTTAAATAACATCGGAATATGAGATTAAGCGGAAGACTTAGACAAAATAAACCAAAATAATACGGAAATCAACATATGCCTCTACCCAGAAACTGGTGTCACAACATTCACGGACCGTCTATGACTACTACATATGTAGACATGCGATTTTTGTCCCTCCCCAAGATTTTTTATGTTTTAGCATGTAAATATTTAATTTAGGCCTAATATAGCTATTTCAACTATTTTTAACTTCTTTACTTTATTTTCGTCATAAAAATGGAAAATTACGAAAAAATATATTTTTAGCTTACGTATCTTTCATAAATTTAAATAAAAATATACAAAAATAATACTTATTTTTATCTTTATATAATTTTGAAAATACAAAAATATATATATAATAGTCTCATGTTATATATATATATATATATATATATAGTCTCATGTTAGCCTCTGGCATGGGGTAGTATTTTTATCTTACTTTAAAATGAGTCAATTAAGGTGTTGGATCATAATTTTAAGAGTTTTAGAACCCAATTCTTAGCCCAATTCGGATTAATTCATTAAGCCTAGGGACCCTTCTAGACTCTTCTTTGGAATAAAAGACAAATAAAGAAGTCCCTAAGGACTTAACACAAAAGATCTAGGGACTAATGTGCAAAATACACAAAGATACACCTAAACCTAGACTCTACCTATAAATTAATGCTTAAAAAATCTAAAAGGGGGAGAAGAAAATTTGGGGCGCAGCTTTTAAAGGAAAACCCCACCCCCCGTTAATCATCTTCTTCAGCAGCTGAACACCCATCGAAAACCCCTCATCTTCAGCTTCTTCTCCACCCGTTTCCCTTACAATAAATGATCCCATCTCCACGTAAAAACAGACTCTCTCTTCAACACAAAAGCAGCCGCAGAGAACTAAAGACCTCCCCCCATCGGCGAACCTGCCATCTCTACTCCGTTGACGCACACCCTGCCAAACCACCTTCAAAATACTACAGTTTCAGTCCAAAATCCAACTCAAAAATAGCTAAAAATAAATTCAAAATCAGTTGGAGTTCATCTTCGTCGTTTTTGTTTGGTTCAAGTTTTTCCGGTGAGCTTCGAGTCGTCGGAAGTTGTTGTCCGAGTCTCCGATCAGCTGCAAGTCGAGGTACTGTCGTTGTCGCCGATGAGTTTTCGTTTAACGGTCTCGGCTCCGGTCAGAGGTTCATCCTTGTTTGAATTTTGAAAGAATCAGTCAAGTAATTGCAAAGGTTCATTTTATCTTATCTCAATATTTTCAGTTTCATTCCGCACTTAAACGCATGGTTTTGTTAAATGTTATGAGTTTTTCACTCTCTGTTGAACATGAGTATTTGATTTGTTGCTTTAAACTTTTAGTTCCTTCAACCTAATATAACCGATTCTTGGTGTTTGTCCGCAAAAATGCCAAGTGATGCACACTGTTTCGTTCTTGATATTTTATAGTGAACTTTCACGGATACCGCTGGGTAATTAATTTCGGTGGTCATTCTGCACTTTGATTGTGATATGCGGATCAATATTTTGTGCTCTTTTGGGTCGTTACCAGTTCTGCTTACATGACTAGCGGAGAGTCTCCAAATTAGAGGAAAACTTAGGATGAATCAAATTGTACAATGAATTTGTCTAAAGGAAATAAATAATAGATGCAGAGTGTATGTATGTTAGCTAAGACAGAATAATGTCCTATTTTCAAGTGTGAAATGCTTTCTTTATTTGGCTAATGTAATAATTAGCAAAATATCGTGATTATCAAATATCTTGCTATGAAATTTTTGGCATATTCTTAGTTAATCAAATTATTGTGATTGTGTGCACGTTCGCATGACATAATTACGATTCTAAAAACAAAATCGGAGTATGCGTTCGCGCAATTTCGGCCAAACTTTCTTAACAATAATAAAGCGTTATTAATTGTGGACATGTTCGCATGACATAATTTTTGACATGCCAAACAAATGGGTACATGTACGCGTGACCCGTTTCAAGATAATTTCCTAATTAGAAGCGACTAATACACATAGGTTCTAAAATGAGTAATTAAACAATCTGATTAAGTCAAGTATGATCAAAGAGACCGTGCTAAAATCACGGAACTCGGGAGTGCCTAACACCTTCTCCCGGGTTAATAGAATTCCTTACCCGGATTTCTGTGTTCGCAGACCGTAATTAGAGTCAATTTTCTCGATTCGGGATTTTAACCGGTGACTTGGAACACCATAAATTATTCCAAGTGGCGACTCTGATTTTTATAAATAATCCCGTTTCGATTGTCACTTAAATTGGAAAAACTCCATTATTCCCCTTGAGGGGTGTGCAAAAAGGAGGTGTGACAGCTCTGGCGACTCCACTGGGGATAAGAACCCATAACTTCTAGTTCAGGGTTCAAGAATTCGAGCTTATTAATGCGATTCTTATTTGGCTTTATTGTTGATATTACTGTATTTTGTGGACTTAATGTGCTAATTATCATTTACCGCTTTGATATTACTTGAACTGTATTTAAATGTCTTCTTACGCCACCCCTCAGAGTCTTCTGAAAATGGTGCACACGTTCGCCTGACTCGCTTTTTCTGTAGAAATTATACCAAATAGATCGAGGCTGGGCCAGCAACAAGGCCGGGTAGACTTTAGTGCTCCCGGTAACATTGCCCCCTCTTCGGCCCCAGTTGTCCGCTTGGGTAAGCTAGGTCTAGAACAATACACCCAGATTTTAAACTTAGAATAACGCAGCCTCATGCCGGATCCCTAATAGGAACGCTTGTTTGCATCACGTGCATTTGACTTTGGGGACTCAACACAGGGGTTGGGTCCGTCTAGGATAGGTTTACCCAAATTAAAAGACAATCCTGATGCATCTTACATGTTACTTGCGCATCTGTTTGTTTCGGCTTGCATGTTGATCGACTTCTAGAATAGGGAAAGAAAATCAAAAAGAAAAAAAAAAAGAAAAAATAGAAAATCAAAGAGTGAGAGGTAGGTATTGAGAAAATTCTGGAAATCTGCCAAAATTCTGAAAAAAGGTCATTTCAAAATGAGCCAAAATTTTCAAGTGTCATGTTTTCATGTTCCGTCAAAACTGGGCGAACTATGCGGGTTTGATTCTCACCGGATGTGAGATACGTAGGCAAACCTCATCGGTTCCGGCCCATAATTTTCAAAAAAATCCAAAAATATTTTCCATTACTTGCTTCTGTAGAAAGCCTTTCTTTTAGACCCTAATAGTTTTTTAAAAAAAATATACAAAAATATTTTCTTTTAGTTTCTTCCAAAAAATCCAAAAAATATTTTCACTCTTCTTTCAAATTGAAAAGAAAATTCAAAGTTCAAAAATATTTTTTTAGAAGCATTTCTTTCATAAATTCAGAATAAAATTCCAAAAAAATATTTTCTTTCTTCTTTAGAAGTTTTTCTTTCGAAATTCAGAGGGAAAAATTCAAAAAAAATATTTCTTCTTTAGAAGTCTTTCTTTGCAAAAATGCTGGAAAAACAATCAAATCAAAATCCAAAAATATTCTCTTTCTTCTTTATAAGTCTTTCTTTCGAAAAAATAAAATAAAAAATTCAAAGTCCAAAAAAAAGGAGTTAGTTTATTTACTTTATTCATGATCTACCCGAACTACGCAAGATCTGATTCATGTTCCCACATGATACGTAGGCAACCCACATCAGGTTCGATCACCATTAAAAAAAATGAAAAAAAATGAAGAAATGAAAAAATAATGATGATAATAATAAGGACCGACTGTGTCCATTCTAACATGTTTTGTTTTGAATTGTGAAGAAAGTTGAGGTGATCGGTTTGTGGTAAGCCGGAAACACAAGATCCAAGGAAAAATGATAACTGACATCGAAGTTGTTACAAGTGCTCAAGAGACTCAGAGTCAGAGGGTTCAACAAGAGTCTAATGTGTTTGAGAAAAATAGAATACTGAAACAGCAAATAACCAAAATGTGTCAAGCATGGGCCAGTGGTCAAGGATAGCCTCGTCATGAGTCACAATTCGCTACACAACAAGAGCAGTACCACTCTCCTAAGTACCACTCGTACTTGTTTGATCTTCCTGCAAACATTGAGAAGCCTGCCCGAAAGATGGTACGTGAAGAATTGACCCAAAGAGTGAAAAGCTTAGAACAACGGTTGAAAAACATGCAAGGGTTGGCAGGTCAAAAGTGTGTTGCCTTCAAAGATCTATGTATGTTCCCCGATGTCCACTTGCTGCCTGGTTTCAAGACTCCCAAATTTGAAAAGTATGACGGACATGGAGATCCTATAGCCCACCTGAAAAGGTATTACAATTAACTGAGAGGTACGGGAAGAAACGAAGAATTGCTGATGGTTTATTTTGGGGAAAGCCTTACGGGAGTAGCATCCGAATGGTTTTTAGATCAAGACACATCCCACTGGTACGTCTGGAATGACATGGCACAGGCCTTTGTCAATCAGTTCCAATACAACATCGACATTGCCCCAGACCGCATTTCCCTTTCAAACCTGAAGAAGAAACCAAGTGAAAGTTTCAGGGAATATGCCATTAAATGGAGAGAGCAAGCAGCTCGAGTTAAGCCACCCATGGATGACCACGAGCTAATCACTGTCTTCCTTCAAGAGCAAGAGCCAGATTACTTTCAAAATATGATGTACGCAGTTGGCAAATCCTTCTCGGAAGCAATCAAAATGGGATAAATGGTCTTAAGAGAGGCAAAATTATAAGTCAAGCAGTTTTTAAAGCCGCAACTCAAGCTGTCCAGGTTGAATCTGATAATTTTAGCGACACAAATGAGAAGGTTGAAGAAATCATGATGACATCAGGGTTGAGAAGAGGTCCCATGAGAATATCTCGAAGGTATGATCAGCCTCTTCAAGTTTTCCATGACTCCCCTGAGCATTGCTATCCACCTCAGAACCCACAATACTTTGTCGCTCCACATCAGTATGTTGTCCAGCCACCAAAACACCCCAGAAGGCGAGCACGAGCATCACAAAATCTCCACCAGCTTCCACAAAATTTTCAGGTACCCTATAACCCACATCTAGGCCAGAGGTATAGAGGGGAACAAAAGTTGAAAGATAATTTTATACCAATAGGAGAGTCCTATGCAAACTTGTTTGAGAAATTAAAGCATTATGACATGATTGCACCTATTCCTCCAAATCATGTGGACCCACGTGCAAGAATTTTTGACCCTTTTAAAAGGTGTGAATCCCATTCCAATGCCCAGGGGCACAATATTGAAAGCTGTCGGGATTTGAAAAGAGAAATAGAAAGGATGATCCAGGAAAAATTGATTGTGATCCAAGACAGTGGCGCCCAGAATATCGTGCAGAATCCTTTACCTGCACATGATGATGCACACTTTGTGGGGATGATGCGTGGTGACATGAAGTATGAGAATACTTTCGGGAATTTGCTAACTGAAGTTTATGATTTTGAAATTGGAGAAGGCTCTGCTGATCCTGATGAGAAAATTGTGGCTAAATGTCAAGCTTAACAATTGTAAACTGATTTGATGTTTTTTCTATTATCTGGGTTATTTCAGGGTTGTAATCCAGATTTTATTTGTTTTACTGAGTCAAGCCCTTCTATCCCTCCATTTCGTTTGTGTGAGTCTTGTCTTTCTGTTCTTTTGCTATTTTCATTAGCCGGGTTATTTAGGGTTGTAACTCGAATTTTAGGTTGTTTGTCTTGTTGTTTACTCAATGAAATACAGTTTTTCCTTTTGTGTCATTCCATGTTTAGTTCTTTTCCCGCTAGTTTTAATGACATGACATGCATGCGGAATTTTTGGCTAGATCTTAGAAAATTGTTTAAGCTTGAATTGGACAACTGAGAAAAAGATAGTTTCGAGGATAATAAAGAGTTGAAATACTTTGGAATTAAGGTCGAGTAAAATTCACCTTCAAATCATTGGGAAGATCGGGCTTGAGGATGTTTAATCAATTGATGTTTGTTGGAAAGTTTGTCGCTAAGGGATGAAAAAATGTCTTGTGACCACGGCACACCAAGAAGACAGACATGTTCGTCAATGTTGTGATCGTGAAAAGATACCATGTTTGACGTTCTTGAGGTTGGGAGGCCCTTTTTCTGCTACCCAAACATTTTATATCCATTGCTACCCCTTTTGAGTCTGAGTTATTTTTCTTTGACTACCCTCTTTTGGAATCAAATTTAGAGTCAAAAACAAAATTCATGTCCCAAGAGTACAAACTGGGGCAATTCTTAGAACGTTCAGAGAAATAAAGGAATTATCAAAGGTCCATGCCCTAAAAAAATAGAAGCTGGGGCAAACAAAAAGAAAAAAAAGAAAAAAGAAAAGAGAAAAAAAAAGAAGAAAAAAGGAAAAGAGAAACAGAAAGAAAGATGAAAAATAGTTTAGGTCAGATGTTTGAACTACGTTCGACCTGATTCCTTAAAAAAAAGGATACGTAGGCAGCCTCACTGTTCGGTCCAACAAAATAAGAATTCAGAAGAAAAATAAAAAAATAGAAAAATCCAAAAATCTCCAGCATCTGAAACTGGGGCAAAGATTTTATTTCATTTTTGAAAGAGTCGATTTCAAGAGTTGTAAGTCTACAACCACTCATTTTGAGTTTATTTTGAGCCTTCACGCTGACCTTTCTTTCCAACCCTATCCAAAAACCCTCCAAATAAAGACCTCCCAATATGCCTTCAAAAATGCCAAGAGACGCATGCAATGAGCAACAGTTGTCACACGACGTAGAACATCGTCGAGTTACTCACAAAAGAGGGAAAGAAAAAGAAAAAGAAAAATGAGAGAGTCTTATTAGTGAAAACCCTCACGGGCACTGTAAGACGACGGTAAGCAGAGATGAATAAATGAGAGAGACTTGTTGGTGAAAACCCCTCGGGGCACCATTAGTCGAAATTGAGTCGTGAAGCTGATGCAAAGGATTGGCACGGATAGGCCTGACTTCAAAGATCATAAGAATGGTGAAAGGGAAGATTGGATTAGTTTGGTAGATCGACCGTTAAGTCCAAAATGCATGTCATGATCATTAAAGCTAGTTATTGAAAAAAGGGGGGAAAAAGAGAACTCTTCCTTCTGTCCTTCCGGTAGGGGCATTTCTTGTTAATATTTGTTTCTTTGCACCATTCTGTCCTTCACTCTGAGTCAGTCCTTGTCAAAATAAGCAAAAAAAGATTTCAAAATCTGCTACCAGCTTTTCAGTTGCACAAAGTAAATTTAGCCAGCACACTCAGTTGTTACAATTAACATGCCTTGAGGATTCATGCAAAAGCTCCCCCCCCTCCAAGACTCTTGTCAGCTTACTTGGCACAAGCAAAGATAATTGGTGATTCACTCTGACAGACAAATTCCTCAAAAGCAAGAAGTCATTCAAGATATCAGAAAAGATCATCTAAGAAAAGATCTCCAGTTGGGATAATGCTGATTGAGCCAGAAATACAATGGTACCGGATGTGAAACAATTAGGGTTTCTGCAGAGCAAAAGTCTCTTGAGACCGACTCAAACTGATCGAGCAAAAGCCAAGCTGATCAAGACTCAAGGCCACAAACCACCACCATTTTCAAAACTGACCAATTTTTCGTTGTGTGAAACAGGAACAAAGCAGTGCAAGGAAAGTGATTAAGAAAAAAGAAAAAAAAAGAAAAATGAAAATGAAAAGAAGAGAAGAGCCGACAAAGGGAAGTTTCTCAAATTTTTTCATTTTTCTATCTTGCTCATGTGCATAAAATTTTGTCATTTGGTCGTCACATTTTGCCTCCTAGGATAAAAAGTCCTAGTCTGATGAATTTTCCTCCCAATAAAATCTTAGTCTGATGAACTTTTCTCCTGAGATACCTAGTCTGATGAATCTTTCTCCTAGGATGAAATCTTAGTCGGATGAATCTTTCTCCTAAGATAATAAATAGAAATTTTAGTCTGACGAATCTTTCTCCTAAGATAACAAAAAGGGACCTAGTTTGATGAATTTTCTCCTACGATCACAATCTTAGTCTGATGTATTTTTCTCCTAAGATAGGAAACCTAGTCTGATGAACTTTCTCCTAGGATCGAAATCTTAGTCTGATGAATCTTTCTCCTAAGATAGAAGACCTAGTCTGATGAATTTTCTCCTAGGATAAACGTCTTAGTCTGATAAATCTTTCTCCTAAGATAGAAGACCTAGTCTGATGAATTTTCTCCTAGGATAAATGTCTTAGTCTGATGAATCTTTCTCCTAAGATAGAAAACCTTGTCTGATGAATTTTCTCCTAGGAAATTTTGAAAAAAAAAGAAGAAAAAGAGGAAGTTTGGATTTGGAAAATGGGTCAATTTTTTAGTTTTCTTAAGAATATCAATGTTTAGTTTTCTTGAAATCAGGGGGCCCCGATTAGGGAATAGGGTCAGTCTTTACTTTAGTCAAGCTTAGTTTATAGTTTTCCTTATCTATTATTTCGTTTACTCTCATCATTGCATCAATAGTACAAGTGGTTTACAATTTTGCTAACAACTCACAAATCTTCCTAGTGCAAACTGGGGCAGAAAAAATTTCTTTTGTTTTGTCTGTTTTGTTGTAATCAGGTGCCCACCTGGAGAACAAGGGAAGACAACTCAAGTTTCTAGGGAAAGCAGTGTTGAAGGAAGACAACTCGAGTTTCAAGGGAAAGTAGTTTCGAAGGAAGACAGTTCAAGTTTCAGGGGAGAATGGTTCAAGGTGCAAGGGGAAAAAGTGTCAGGTAATAAGAGAAGACAAGTCAAGTTCAGCAATCAGGCGCCCACCTGGAAAACAAGGGAAGACAGTTCAAGTTTCAAGGAAAAGCAGTTTCGAAGGAAGACAATTCAAGTTTCAAGGGAAAATAGTTCATGTTTCAAAGGAAGTTAGTTCAAGTTTAGGCAATCAGGCACCCACCTGGAAAAAAGGGAATCCACTTCAGAATGCAATTCAAGTCAGCAACAAAAGAAGCTCGCGACAAGAATGCGAGTCAACAGTCCAAGATGATCAACGGAAGTTAGTCACAATCCAGAAAAAGAAAGGCAAGAAGTTAATCCAAATACATAAGTTGATGAAAGACGTGGACTGCTCAAGACATGGCCGAGGTCGCAAGCACTGCATGCTTGGTTTTGATCCGAAAAGCTGAAGAAGAACTAGCTAGCACCTGCAACTAGCAAGCATCAAGGTTCAAATCCAAAGTCTGCATGAAGAACCATTCAAGACTCAAGATCAAGCTTCAGAAGACTTATAGATAGGAATCTTGTAACTCGTAGTTGACAGGCTTAGCTAGTCTTTTTCATGTTTTGATTTTGATGTAATAATGGGACCGCGGATCGGACCCTCGACGACACCTCGACCGGCTCTCCACCTCGGCATACTCTATCATCTCACTCACTTCTGAACTACATGTGGCTTGATTCCTTTATAGCCAAGGATATGTAGGCAGCTCAAAGACCAGGGCTCGGTCACAGTCTCAGTTCTCTTAGTTTTTGGTCCCTGTAAATAAGGGTCGGCTCAAAAAACATGTCTAGTCGTTCTTTGTCTGAAAATACTTCGTCTTTCCAATCAAAGAGGGCAGCTGTAGACATGTGATTTTTGACCCTCCCCAAGATTTTTTGTGTTTTAGCATGTAAATATTTAATTTAGGCTTAATATAGCTATTTCAACTATTTTTAACTTCTTTACTTTATTTTCGTCATAAAAATGGAAAATTACGAAAAAATATATTTTTAGCTTACGTATCTTTCATAAATTTAAATAAAAATATACAAAAATAATACTTATTTTTATCTTTATATAATTTTGAAAATACAAAAATATATATATAATAGTCTCATGTTAGCCTCTGGCATGGGGTAGTATTTTTTTCTTACTTTAAAATGAGTCAATTAAGGTGTTGGATCATAATTTTAAGAGTTTTAGAACCCAATTCTTAGCCCAATTCGGATTAATTCATTAAGCCTAGGGACCCTTCTAGACTCTTCTTTGGAATAAAAGACAAACAAAGAAGACCCTAAGGACTTAACACAAAAGATCTAGGGACTAATGGGCAAAATACACAAAGATACACCTAAACCTAGACTCTACCTATAAATTAATGCTTAAAAAATCTAAAAGGGGGAGAAGAAATTTGGGGCGCAGCTTTTAAAGGAAAACCCCACCCCCCCGTTAGTCATCTTCTTCAGCCGCTGAACACCCATCGAAAACCCCTCATCTTCACCTTCTTCTCCACCCGTTTCCCTTACAATAAACGATCCCATCTCCACATAAAAACAGACCCTCTCTTCAACACAAAAGTAGCGGCAGAGAACTAAAGACTTTCCCCCATCGGTGAACCTGCCATCTCTGCTCCATTGACGCATACCCAGCCAAACCACCTTCAAAATACTACAGTTTCAGTCCAAAATCCAACTCAAAAATAGCTAAAAATAAATTCAAAATCAGTTGGAGTTCATCTTCGTCATTTTTGTTTGGTTCAAGTTTTTCCGGTGAGCTTCGAGTCGTCGGAAGTTGCTGTTCGAGTCTCCGTTCAGCTGCAAGTCGAGGTATTGTCGTTGTTGTCGATGATTTTCCGTTTAACGGTCCCGGCTCCGGTCAGAGGTTCATCCTTGTTTGAATTTTGAAAGAAGCAGTCAAGTAATTGCAAACGTTCATTTTATCTTATCTCAATATTTTCAGTTTCATTCCGCACTTAAACGCATGGTTTTGTTAAATGTTATGAGTTTGTCACTCTCTGTTGAACATGAGTATTTGATTTGTTGCTTTAAACCTTTAGTTCCTTCAACCTAATATAACCGATTTTTGGTGTTTGTCCGCAAAAATGCCAAGTGATGCACACTGTTTCATTCTTGATATTTTATAGTGAGCTTTCACGGATACCGCTGGGTAATTAATTTTGGTGGTCATTCTGCAGTTTGATTGTGATATGCGGATCAATATTTTGTGCTCTTTTGGGTCGTTACCAGTTCTGCTTACATGACTAGCGGAGAGTCTCAAAATTGGAGGAAAACTTAGGATGAATCAAATTGTACAATGAATTTGTCTAAAGGAAATAAATAATAGATGCAGAGTATATGTATGTTAGCTGAGACAGAATAGTGTCCGATTTTCATGTGTGAAATGCTTTCTTTATTTGGCTGATGTAATAATTAGCAAAATATCGTGATTATCAAATATCTTGCTATGAAAATTTTGGCATACTCTTAGTTAATCAAATTATTGTGATAGTGTGCACGTTCGCATGACATAATTACGATTCTAAAAACAAAATCGGAGTATGCGTTCGCGCAATTTCGGCCAAACTTTCTTAACAATAATAAAGTGTTATTAATTGTGGACACGTTCGCATGACATGATTTTTGACGTGCCAAACAAATGGGTACACGTACGCGTGACCCGTTTCAAGATAATTTCCTAATTAGAAGCGGCTAATACACATAGGTTCTAAAATGAGTAATTAAACAATCTGATTAAGCCATGTATGATCAAAGCGACCGTGCTAAAACCACGGAACTCGAGAGTGCCTAACACCTTCTCCTGGGTTAATAGAATTCCTTACTCGAATTTCTGTGTTCGTAGACCGTAATTAGAGTCAATTTCCTCGATTCAGGATTTTAATCGGTGACTTGGAACACCATAAATTATTCCAAGTGGCGACTCTGATTTTTATAAATAATCCCGTTTCGATTGTCACTTAAATTGGAAAAACTCCCTTATACCCCTTGAGGGGTGTGCAAAAAGGAGGTGTGACAACATACAATTGTCTGAAGGAAAGAAACACAGTCTGTCTCGGATACAAGTGATAACAGAACATGATAATAGATAGAAGAGACGTCGGGCCTACGGACGCCTGCAGGACTACCTCGGAATCTCTGTGGACTGAAGGCTGGCTCCCAAGCTACTGATCCAATGTTGCTCCGATATCTGCACAGAGTGCAAAGTGTAGCATCAGCACAACCGACCCCATATACTGGTAAGTGCCTAGCCTAACCTCGGCGAAGTAGTGATGAGTCTAGGACCAGACTACCAAGTAAACCTGTTGAGTTATATAATATACAACGGAAAGTAAAACATGAATAAACAAGTAAAGATGGGAGGGGAGAAAACATGCTTCGGGAGAATAACAAGTAAAAACAGAATATCAAGAGAATTACAAGGGAATCAAAATCCAACCACTAACAAGAATAAGGAAAACAAAGGCAGATTTCACTTTTTTTTTCACATCTTGTTGCAGGCGTGCAACCCGATCCCGTTTCATGTATCTCTTGGTAGATGTGCCACCCGCTCCCATTTCATTTTCTCGTGGAAAGCGTGCCACCCGTTCCCATTTCATTTATCTCATGGTAGGCATACCACCCGCTCCCATTAATTTATATCTTGTGGTAGGCGTACCACCCACTCCATTTCATTATATCTTGTGGTAGGCAAACCACCCACTCCCATTTCATTATATCTTGTGGTAGACGTACCACCCACTCCCAGTTACAAGCCAACAATAATCACAAGGAATCCCGGCAAGGGAACAAGAGTACTATAACAACTTCCCGACAAGGGAAAAATGATATTTCAACAACATCCCGGCAAGGGAACAATACTATCGAAAGAAACATCCCGGCAAGGGATCATTTATATCAAACAAACATCCCGGCAAGGGAACAATGGTGATAACAACATATGAAGCGCAATAAACCACAACGGAGTCATAACAATTATAATACAAGACTCACGAGCATGCTTGACACCAACGTATAGATACTCGTCACCATGCCTATGCGTCGTACTCCACAATTAACATGTAGCAAATAAGACACAACTCCTAATACCTCAAGCTAGGGTTAGACCAAACACTTACCTCGATGCCTCGAACACAACTCAAGTTTCGATTATAGCTTTACCCCTTTCTTCCTCCACCAATTCACTCGTATATAGCCACAAGTTAATTAATTACATCAATAAATGCTAGATGAATCAATTTGAATGCATGAAAATAAGTTTTCCAAAGTTTTACCCAAAAAGTCAAAATCGCCCCCGGGCCCACGTGGTCAAAACCCGAGGTTCGAACCAAAACCCGGTTACTCATTCCCCCACGAGCTCAAATATGTAAATTGTTTTGAAATCGAACCTCAAATCGAGGTCCAAATTCCCAATTTTTGAAAAACCTAGGTTCTACCCAAAACACCCAATTTCCTCCATAATAATCATTGGTTTGAAGTTGAAATCATGTTAAAAGGTGTTAATGATTGAAGAAAACTAGTTAAAAACGGCTTACAATTGATTTGGATAAGAAAGGTTGTTTGAAAAATCGCTTCTTATGTTTATGGGGTTTTGAAAAATGAAAATAACTGGAAATCCCATCTATTTATACCCCTCTCAAATATCCTGTGCGGACCGCACAACCCTTCCTGAGGATATTGCAGTCCAGTGCCCTGTGTGGACCACATAAAGTCCACTGCGGCCGCACAACAATACCCCTGTGCAGACCGCACAAAGTCGACTGCAGCCGCACAACCCTACACCGCGCACCGCACAAGCCCGACCGCGGACCGCACTGGCGGGTTCAGAGGCCTCCAATTATGGTTTTTAGCTTAAAACATCCCGAAACCTACCCGAAACTCAACCGAGCCCTCGGAACTCCAAACCAAGTGCACACAAAACCTTAAAAACATCCTACAGACTTATTCGTGTAATCAAATCACCAAAATAAAATCATGAACATCAAATTAAACCTCGAGATCAATAAAATTTTCTTAAAACTTCTTTAAACATCAATTTTGCAATTTAAGTCCGAATCACTTCAAATGACATCCGTTTTTCACCAAAATCCACAAAAACGTCTTAATTCATATAAAAGACTTGTATCGGGCACCGGAACAAAAATACGGGCCCGATACCATCATGTTCTAAGCAAATTTCATTTCAAATTTCTTTAAACAATTTCAGAAAAAAAATTTCTTTAAAAATTTATTTCTCGGGCTTGGGACCTCGGAATCCGATTCCGGGCATATGCCCAAGTCCCATATTTTCCTACGGACCTTCCAGGACCGTCAAATCATGGGTCCGGGTCCGTTTACCCAAAAAGTTGGCTGAAGTCGAATTATTCATTTTACAGTCAAAACTAATCATTTTTCATAGATTTTCACATTTAAGCTTTCCAGCTACACGCCCGGATTGTGCATGCAAATCAAGGTGGTGCTAAGGGAGGTTTTTAAGGCCTCAGAATGTAGAATTTCATTGCAACACAAGTGATGACCTTTTGGGTCTTCACATCTGATTACCCATTCACCCCCGAACCTGGGTATGTGATTTATTTCGAAATCCAACCTCAATTTCAGGTATGAATCTCAATTTTTCTAATTTTCTAATTTCTACCTATAACTCCTAATTTCTACTTTGAAACTACTAAAATTAAGGATAAAAATCAATGGGCAATTATGGAAATACATCAAAACTAGTTGAAAAGCACTAACCAATGAATTTGGAGTGAAAATATCTCTAGGCCGAGCTCTGGTTTTCAAAAATGGTGAAAGATAATGAAATCCCATTTTTCATCTTTTATTTAATTGGGTGTCAGGTACTCTTCGCGTTCGCGGAGCACATGGCCTGTCGGCCTTCGTGTTCGCGAGATCCTCATCGTGTTCATGAAGGCATTTCCCAGCCAACTTTCAGTAGGTTTCCTCATCGTGTTCATGAAACCCCTCATGCCTTTCCCAGCCATCCCAAACCTACGAGTTTGCGTAGGGTTTGCCGCGTTCGTTAAGGTCAGACCCTCAAAGATTTCGTATTCACGAGCCTACCCTTGCGTTCGCGTAGAATAACTAGCCCCAGCCCCATGTTTCCCTATTGTGATCGCGGTAGTGGCTTCGCGAAGCACTGATGCACCAATAGAAAAACTAGCAACTCTACAAGGCAAAAAATGGTCCAAAAACTCACTAGAGCCACCAGGGCTTATATATATAAGTTTAATAACATCATTCAAACTCGATCGATACCTCAAATCATCAAGATAACATCAAAAATCATGAATCGATCATCAAAACTCGAAAATTATCTAAGTTTAAACTCATTCTTCACAGTCTTTTACAAAATGCGCCAAAATGCGCTTGGGTCACTGTTACGATCCGATAGGTCATTTTGAGTACTAGCCTTAATTTCTGAGTTCTTAGACATCTCCTAGCTTTTTTTGATGATTCTAGATTTTCATACATGGTCCTTGTCGCTTTTCAAAAACTTTTTACGTAAAATTTTAAAGATTTTTGTTTTGCTTAAAATGAGGCTAGAGTTACTACGGTCAACATTTGTGGTAGACGACCTTGAAATGGTATTATGACAAATCCTTTAGGTTCGTATGATGTTTTTAGATTTGTATGCATGTTTTATTGGGGCCACAGGTGACCTAAGCGTGTTTCAGCACATTATGTGAAAGATTGTGATAATTGAGTTTTAAGTTGAAATCCTTGAGTTTTGATGATCGATTCTTGTTATTTGATGTTATTTTGGTGATTTTAGTTAGAGAGTGAGTTTTTATAATGTTATTACACTTATATGCATATTTGGTTTTGAACTCGGGTGGTTCGGCTGAGTTTCGGACGAGTTTTGGTTGAAATTGCAATTGTTGGTGCAAGACTGTTACTAGTGTAGCCTGCAGATCCCGCATTTGCGGGCAACGCTTTTAAGATCAATGGATCACATTTGCAAAGTGGCCTGGGATTGGGTAATTTCTCATTTGCAAATAAGGAGCCGCATTTGAGAAGGTGAGGGAAATTGTAATTGCGGCAAGAGTCTCGCATTTGGGACTCTGAGAGCTTGGGGGCAGCTTCATAGAAGCGAAGCTTAGTTTGCATTTGCGGAGGGATGGACCTTCGCAAATGCGAAGGCTTTTTCGCATTTGCTATACTTCTGAGGCTCAGACACTGATCCAGTGGTCAATAGTTCGCATTGCAATTGCGATACCTGCCCTGGTAAAAGATGGGAAAGTCAGGACTTGGCACATTTTTCACCATTTTTAACCTTAACCACTCTAGAGGAAATTTTTGAAGAGGATTTTCTTCCCAAATTCATTGGTAATTAACTTTAACTAGTTTACAATAAATTTCAATTACTTTTCATGAATTTCTAACATCAAATTTATGAATTCCAATGTAGAAATTAAGGGTTTTGGGTAGAATTTAGGAATTTTATAAAACTAAAATTTACACCTTAAAGAGGTCGGACTTCAAAATAAATCACATAACCGGGCTCGGGGGTGAATGAGTAATTGAGATTTGATCGGAATCTCGGATTTCGACCAAGCAAGCTTGGGATTGACTTTTTCAAAATATTATCAAAATTAAACCGTTTTTCATTTGCGGGTAGTTTTTAAAGCTTAATTTCGATTGTTTGATTAATAATTGACTAGATTCGGTTGAGCTGGAGGATTGTTCGAAAGTCAAGGCCGTGATTGTTTGTTAATTTGACTGCAGAAGAGAAAAATAGGACTTGATTGGTCTATTTTTTACTTGATTTCACATGTGGGGACGACGTATGTGGAAGGTGATGAGTGTACATATGTTGGCATGGGTTAAGCATGCGGGGTGGGTCTTTACATGTAATTTTATCTATATCATGTCTTCTTTTACTCCGTGCTACAATCTCTGTCATGCCTTCATTGTTACTTATCCTTTTTTGTTAAATACATGATTTCCTTGCTACATGTCTTCTTTTGCTACTTATTTTATTCCTTTATTATCTATTTGCCTTTACTTGCTTCTATTTCGCTCTAGTTTATTATATTGTCTTGCCGTAGAGTATTTACTTGCTTTGGTTCCTTTCTCTTATGTTAAGAGATATACCGTAGTTGTTTGTAGTAATGATATGATTGTTTGGGATCGGGTTGCCTGCCGTAACAGATGTTGGTATTATTGTTTGGGATTGGGTTGCATGCCGCAACAGATGTTGGTATGATTGTTTAGGATCGAGTTGCATGCTGTAACGCATATGGTATTATTATTTGGGATTGGGTTGCATGATGTAACATATAGTGATAATGTGATTGGAATCGGGTTGCACGCCATAACAGTATTGATATTGTTGAAATATGTGTGAAATAGATTACGCACCACAATAGAGAAGACATGTTTTGACTTTTCTTGACTGTTGGTTCTATAATCGTGTTTTAATGTGAACTTGAGCATAGGCGATATTCTTGGCCCTCTGTTATGTACTTTCTGTTCCGATTTTCATGTAAATTCTTATTTTCTCTATTCTGTTATTATTTTATTTTTACTCATACAAGTTTATAGTGAGTGCCTTGTTATAGGCTCATCACTACTTTGTCGAGGTTAGTCTCGGCACTTACAAAGTACATGATGTCGGTGTACTCATACTGTACTTCTGCATTTTTTGTGCAGATTCTAGTATTGGTCCTAGCAGCGGTTAGTGGAGGCTCGCTTGAACTACTTTTCATTCGGAGACTTGAGGTAGAGTTGCACAGTATCCGCAGACCTTGAGTCCCCTTCTCAACTTTTGTATAGTTATTTCCTTTAGATAGTTGTATTTCTATTTCGGCCTTCGATTGTAGTATTTTTAGATGCTCATGTACTTGTGACACCAGATTTCGGGATTAGACTAGACAGTATTTGGACTATATTATATTTATTTTGAGGTTCTACAACTTTATTTCTAATTAAACCATTTTTTAATAATTTGTTTAAAATAAATAGTAGTGTACTAATATTGGCCTACCTAGCAAGTGGAGGTTAGGCGCCATCACGGCCCCGAGGTTGGGATTTCGGGTCATGACAGTTACCCAGGACCCCAACCAAACGTGCGTACAGGTTCTAAAATATCAGACAGACTACTGGAATCGTTAAAATACCTATCCGAGGTCGTTTACCATAAACGTTGGCCCTGGTAAACTCTAGCCTTATTTTAAGTCAAAAATCACGTTTTCTTCAAAATTTTACATAAAAGATTTTTGAAAAATAACATGGACTACACATGCAAATCAATAAACATCAAATGAAGCTATGTGATGTTTCAGAACACAAAAAATTAAGGCTAGTACTCAAAACGACCTATCGGGTCATTACAATTTATTTCAGAATCATTAATAAGATGTGTTTTCTAACTTTCTTACCATATTGATACGAGAAAAATTGCAACAACTATTAATTTTCATATAATTTTTAAACACCTCAACTTTATTTGAATTACTAAAATAATCTGATTCAATTTAGCTACAAAAATCAATAAAATTGACTATCTAGAAGCGAAATGTGAGAACCTATTTTGAGATAGATGGAGTAGTAGATAAAGAAGATCAACACTATTGGAGCTTGTGATGAACTTCTCACTTGTTTTGAAAGTAAATTATGTGTTTTGAGACCTTAAAAACCTCTTTTTATCTCACCACAATTTATGTGCGCAGTCCGGACGCATTTCCGAAAAGTTTTTATGTGAAATCTAAGTAAAATAAGGAAATTGGCCTTTAAAGTTGACTTTGATCAACATTCTTGGTAAACGGACCCGGACCCATGATCGGACGGTCCCGCAGGGTCCGTAGTAAAATATGAGACTTGGGCCTATGCCCAGAATCGAATTCTGAGGTCCCAAGCCCGAAATTTTTTTTTTAAAGAAAATTATTTGCTGGAAAATATAAAAGGCTTTTAGAAGTGAAATGATGCATTTTTTGATAATATCGGGCCTGTATTTTGGTTTCGAAGCCCGGTACAAGTTTAAAATAATAATTTGGTCGAATCTGTGAAGTTTGGTAAGAATCGGAGTTCGTTTGGTTTAAATCGGACCTATATTTGAGAAAATGGAAATTTTGATGTTCTTAAGGAATTTCATGAATTTGAGGTTTAATTCATAGTTGTTGACGTTATTTTAATGATTTGATTGCACGAGCAAGTCCTATAATATTTTTAGACTTGCGTGCATGTTTGGTTTAGAACCCCAAGGGCTCGGATGAGTTTTGGATAGGCTACGGGGTGAATTGGACTTAGGAAATTGCAGTTGATATCTGGTATTTTTGCCCAGGCCTCTGATATCGCAATTGCGAGATCATCCTTCACACATGCAAAGTTCTTAGGCTTGGAAAATGTGACCCAGGCGTCGCAAATGCGAACCAAGCCTGGGCAGGCCCTCTTCGCAAATGCGAGCACTGGGTGGGAATTGCAAAGCCTGCCCATCGCAAATGCGATGTTTTCCATCACAATTGCGAAGATGACAGGATTCAAAAAGGGTTCACAATTGCGAACCCTAGTCGCAATTGCGATATCTAAGACATGTGAAATGAGATTTTTGACGGGATTTCAGCCATTTTTCAAACTCTTTCAAACCCTAAACTCTCTTGGGAGATTTTCCAAAGAAATATTCTTCTCCAAATCATTAGTAAGTAATTTCTAACTCATTTTCTTTAATCTACAACCTCTTTTTACATGATTTCATTTCAAAATTAAGGGGTTTTCATGGGAAATTGGGTGTTTTTGGGTAGAAGTTAGGATTTCAAATTTTGGGCATTTGGACCTAGATTTGAAGTCCTATTTCAAAACTAATTACATATTTGAGTTCATGAGTGAATGGGTGATAGGGTTTTAGTTCGAACTTCGGGTTTTGACCAAGCGGGCACGGGGTTAATTTTTGACTTTTTGGGGAAATCAATGGGAAATCTATTTTCATGCATGAGAATTGGTTTATTTAGCATATATTAATGTTATTAAGTAAATTGTGACTAGATACAAGCGAATTGGAAGTGGAACCAAGGGGTAAAGCGGTAGTTGATAATTCATTTGTCCGTGGAATCGAGGTAAGTGTTTGGCCTAACCTTAGCTTGAGGGAATAGGAGTTGTGGTCTTATTTGTTATGTGTTAAGTGTTGAGTACAGTGTATAGGTGTGGTGACGAGTATCTATACGTTGGTGTCAAGCATACCCGCGAGTCTTATACTATGATTGTTGTGACTCCGTTATCTATTGTCCATGCTTAATATGATGATTATAAATGTTGAACAAGGCTTATGAAAGTATTCTTGGTAAATGACCATTGTTGAGCATTGGCTCAAGTTGAGACTTATGTTATGAAGGGATGGTGGAAACGAGATGAGATATATTGTTGATTCCCTTTCCGGGATGTTATTGTTTATGATATTATTTTCGCTTGCTGGGATGTTGTCGTTTATGATATTATTTCCCTTGCCGGGATGTTATTTCTTCTAATATTGTTTCTTTTGCCGGGATATTGTTGCTATACTATTGTTCCCTTGCCGAGATTCTTTGTGATTGGTGTTGATTTGTATAATGGGATCAGGTTGCACACCGCAACAATAATATATGGGATCACGTTGCACGCCGCAATAATATTATATGGGATCAGATTGCACACGGCAACAAGGAGTAATAAGGGTGGACAAGTGGAGTCGAGTTGCACACCGCAACATCATTATATGATTGGTGTCGGGTTACACGCTGCAACAGTATTATATGATTGGGATCGGGTTGCACGCCGCAACAAGAAAGAATAAAAGTGAATATTGATTCTTATGGTGAGAATGAGAGTAAAATCATGAAGGGTGATGCCGTGTACTTGTTACTGTTTTCCTTATTCTTGCTGATATGAAGTTATGGTGTTCTTTATGCTTATGTACTGAAATTCTGTTAGTACTTGATATTCTCCGCAGTATGTACCCCCATCCCATCTTTAACTGCTAGTTTCTGTTATCATTATTTGTCGTATATGATTTAACTGCTCGGGTTTATTTGGTAGTCTTATCCTAGCCTCGTCACTACTTCGCCGAGGTTAGGCTCGACACTTACCAGCACATGGGGTCGGTTGTACTGATACTACACTCTGCACTGTGTGCAGATCCCGATATTGGAGCATTTGGACCACAATGAGGTTGCTGCCTTCAGTCCAGCGAAGACCCAAGGTAGTCCTGCAGACGTCTGCAGGCCTTGGCGTCCCTTTCTGTCCTATTTCCTTCTGTTCTTACTTATTTTAGAGACAAACATGTATTTTTCTTTGTTCAGACCCTATTTATATTATTATAGTCCGTGACATTGTGACACCAGTTCTGGGTGGAGTTGTATTTTGGATTTCGTACCAGTATTTAGTTAAATTGTTGAATTTCATCTTCCGCACTTTTTATACTGTTGTTGATCACATGTTAACTTGTGAAATTGTTAAAAGATAAGGAAAAAGGATAATAAAATCTGTAGTTGTCAGCTTGCCTAGATTTCACTAGTAGGAGCCAACATGACTCTCGAGAGTGGAAAATCCGGGTCGTGACAAGTTAGTATTAGAGCTCTAGGTTGCTTAGGTCTCACAATTTACGGACAAGATTAGTAGAGTCTGAGGGATCGATATGGAGACGTCTGTGTTTATCCCCTAGAGGCTACAGAGTTTAGGAAAACTTCATATCTATTCTTCTCTATCGTGAGACTTGATTTCTCAATGCTAATTGAACTTCTACTCTGTTCTTTCGTAGATGGAGAGAACACGTGCTTCTTCATCCGCTGATCAGCAGCCCGATCCCCCAGTGGCAGCTCCTACGAGGGGCAGAGGATAAGGCTGAGGCTGTGCTAGTGGCCGAGGTAGGGGCAGGGCTCAGCCAGAGCAACATCACCCGCAGCGGAGCCTCAGGTAGAGTTTGAGGAGAAGGCTCCGGCCCAGACCGTTCCAGCAGGGCCAGCTGAGGTCCTAGAGGGGTACATTGCCACCCCAGTACTTTAGGATGCTCTGGTCCATCTAGTGGGCCTTATGGAGAGCGTCACTCAGGCAAGCATATTTAATGTAGCACCAGTTGTCTCTCATGCTGGAAGAGGAGCCCAGACTCCTGCTACTCGCACTCCAGAGTAGATGGCTCCCCAGTATCAGACTCCAGCAGCTCAGCTAGTTGGAGTAGTTTAGCCGGGTGTTGTGGCACAGACCGGCGAGGGGCCAGCTATGTCTGCTGATTCCTTGTGGAGGTTGGACAGGTTTACCAAGCTTTTTACTACCACTCTTGGCGGTACATCTTTTGAGGATCCCCAGGATTATTTGGACAGTTGTCATGAGGTTCTACGGAACATGGGGATAGTGGAGACCAATAGGGTCAACTTTGCTGCTTTCGTCTGTCAGGATCCGCCAAGACTTATTGGAGGGATTATTGTTTGGCTAGGCCAGCTGGGTCACCTGCTTTGACTTGGGATCAATTTTCTCAGCTATTTCTAGAGAAGTTTCTTCCTGTCACTCAGAGGGAGAACTATCAGAGGCAATTTGAGCATCTCTAGCAGGGTTCTATGACTGTCACTCAGTACGAGACTAGATTTATTGTCTTGGCCCGTCATGCTCTTCTTATACTTCCCACCGAGAGAGAGAGAGAGAGAGAGAGAGAGAGAGAGAGAGAGAGATAGAGAGAGATAGAGAGGGAGAGAGAGAGTGAGGAGGTTCATTGAGGGACTCGTTCAGCCTATTCGATTGCAGATGGCTAAGGAGACGGGGATCGAAATTTCTTTTTAAGATGCGGCCAATGTGGCCAGGAGAGTCGAGATGGTTTTATCACAGGGGAGTGGTCAGGGGCTGACAAGAGGCCCCGTCATTCTGGCAGGTTCAGTGGTTCCTCGTTTGGAGGTAGGGATTCTTTTAGTAGGGGCCATCCTTCCAGGATGTTTTATTCAGCATTACATACATCTCATGGGGCTTCAGGGGGGCGTGGTTCTTATGTACCTCCTTCAAGACAGCCAGATCCTATCATAGCACCTCCTCTTTAGAGCTATTTTCATGGTCAGCCGGCCCACCAGGGGCAGTCTTAGTTTCCTTAGCCGTAGCACTCAGGTAGATGTTTTTAGTGCGGTAAGTATGGTCATATTCAGAGGGCTTGTCCGAGATTAGTGGGTGTTCAGTCGCAACATCAGGGTTCTCGTGCCATGGTTCAGGCACCGGGTGTTCCACCGCCTGCTCATCCAGCTAGAGGTGGAGGTAGAGGTGCTTGATGTGGAGGTAGAGGTATTAGAGGTGGAGGTCAGGCCGCTAGAGATGGAGGCCAACTAGCAGGAGGCCATCCAAGGGACGTAGTTCAGAGTGGTGGGGCCCAGCCCCTGATATTATGCTGTTCCAGCTAGGCCCGAGGCTGAGGCCTCCAATGTAGTTAGCATAGGTACTGTTCTGGTTTGTAGTAGAGATGCTTCAGTTCTATTTGATCCAGGGTCTACATACTCTTATGCGTCGTCTTATTTTGCCCCGTATTTGGTCATGTCTAGTAATTCTTTGAGTGCTCTTGTATATATGTCTACACCGGTAGGTAATTCTATTATGGTGGATCATGTCCATCGTTCATGTATAGTTGTGATTGGGGATCTTGAGACCCGAGTAGATCTTTTACTTTTGGATATGATTGATTTTGATGTCATATTGGGGATGGACTCGTTATCACCTTACCACGCTATCTTGGACTGTCGTGCCAAGACTATGACCTTAGCCTTGTCGGGTTTACCTCATTTAAAGTGGAGAGGGAATCCTGTTCATTCCACCCGTACGGTTATCTCATATATGAAGGCTCAACGTATGGTTGAGAAGGGATGTTTGGCCTATTTGGCGTATGTTCGTGATTCTAGTGCCGAGGTTCCTTTTATGGATTCTGTGCCTGTTGTTCGTGAGTTTCCAGAAGTATCTTCTTCAGATCTGCTAGGGATACCACCCGACAGGGATATTGACTTATACATTGATTTGGCTTCGGGCACCCAACTCATTTCTATCCCGCCATATCGTATGGCCCCACAAGAATTGAAAGAATTGAAAGAATAATTGCAAGACCTGCTTGATAAAGGCTTTATTAGACCTAGTGTCTCGCCTTGGGGTGCGCTGGTGTTGTTTGTTAAGAAGAAGGACAGATCGATGAGGATGTGTATAGATTATCGACAGTTGAACAAGGTCACAATCAAGAATAAGTATCCATTGCCGAGGATTGATGATTTGTTTGACTAGCTTTAGGGTGCCCAAGTGTTTTCTAAGACCGATTTGAGATCTGGATACCATTAGTTGAGGATTAGGGAATCCGATGTCCGTAAGACAGCTTCGCACTCGGTACGTGCATTATGAGTTCTTAGTGATGTCATTCAGGTTGACAAATGCCCCAGTAGTTTTCATGGATTTGATGAACCGAGTGTTCAAGCCTTACTTGGATTCTTCGTGATGGTCTGCATTGATGATATTTTGATCTATTCTCACAGCCGAGAGGATCATGAGCAACATCTTCACGTCGTTCTCCACACTTTGAGGGACAATCAATTATATGCTAAGTTTTCGAAATATGAATTCTGGTTGAGTTTAGTTGCATTCTTGGGTCACGTTATTTTAGCAGAGGGTATTCAGGTGGATCCAAAGAAGATTGAGGTAGTCAAGGACTGGCCTAGACCCATATCAGCTACAGAGATCGGGAGTTTCTTAGGTTTGGCGGGCTATTATCGTCAGTTTGTGAAGGGGTTTTCATCTATTGCAGCCCAGATGACTAGGTTGACCCAAAAGGGTGCCTAGTTCAGGTGGTCGGACGAGTGTGAGGCGAGCTTTCAGAAGCTCAAAATAGTTTTGACTACGGCGCCAGTGTTGGTATTGCCCACAAGTTTAGGGCCATATATAGTATATTATGATTCATCTCGTATTGGACTTGGTGCGGTGTTGAAGCAGAATGGCAAGGTTATTGCATATATTTCGCGACAGTTGAAGATCCATGAGAAGAATTATCCAGTTCATGATTTGGAGTTAGCAGCCATTGTTCACGCGCTGAGGATTTGGAGTCACTATTTATATGGCATGTCATGTGAGGTGTTCACGGATCACAAGAGTTTGCAATACTTGTTCAAGCAGAAGGAGCTAAATTTGAGGCAGAGGAGGTGGTTGGATCTATTGAAAGACTATGATATCACCATCTTGTATCATCCGAGAAAGGCCAATGTAGTGGCCGAGACTTTGAGTAGGAAGTCAGCCAGTATGGGCAGCCTTGCATATATTCCAGTCTGTGAGAGACCTCTTGCTTTGGATGTTCAAGCTTTTGCCAATCCATTTGTGAGGTTAGATGTTTCTGATCCCAGTCGTGTACTAGCTTGCACAGTCGCTCGTTTTTCATTATTTGAGCGTACCAGAGATCGGCAGTATGATGATATTCATTTGTTTGTCCTTAGGGACATGGTGCGGCACGGGGGTGCCAAGCAGGTTACAGTTGTAGATGATGGAGTTTTGAGGATGCATGATTGTATTTGTGTGCCTAATATGGATGGACTTCGTGAGTTAATTCAAGCGGAGGCCTATAGTTTCCGATACTCTATTTATCCGGGCCCCGCTAAGATGTATACGATTTGCGGCAGCATTATTGGTGGAGGAGGATGAAGAAGGATATTGTGGCATATGTGGCTCGGTGTTTAAATTGTCAGCAGGTAAAGTACGAGCATCAGATACCTTGTGGTTTATTTCGGAAGATTGATATTCCTGGGTGGAAGTGGGAGTGTATCACTATGGATTTCGTTGTTGGACTCCCACGGATTCAGAGGAAGTTCGATGCAGTATGAGTTATTGTTGATAGGCTGACCAAGTCAACCCATTTCACTCTAGTGGCAGTTTACTATTCTTCGGAGCGGTTGGCTGAGATCTATATTCGGGAGATTGTTCGTCTTCATGGTGTGCCCGTGTCTATCATTTCTGACCGAGGTATGCAATTCACCTCGCATTTCTAGAGAGAAGTACATCATGAGTTAGGTACACAGGTTGAGTTGAGCACATCAATTCATCCTCATATGGACGGACAGTCCGAGCGTACTATTTAAATTTTGGAGGATATGCTCCGAGCATATGTTATTGACTTTGGAGGTTCTTGGGATCAATTCTTGCCACTAGCAGAGTTTGCCTACAATAATAGTTATCAATCGAGCATTCAGATGGCTCCCTACGAGGCTTTGTATGGTAGGTAGTGTCGGTTGCCGGTTGGGTGGTTTGAGCCGGGAGAGGCTCGGTTGTTGGGTACAGACTTAGTACAGGATGTTTTGGATAAGGTTAAGATCATCCAGGATAGACTTCGTACAGCTCAGTCCAGGCAGAAGAGTTATGTCGACTGCAAGGTTCGTGATGTGGCATTCATGGTCGGAGAGCGAGTGTTGCTTCGGGTGTCGCCCATGAAGGGCGTGATGAGGTTAGGGAAGAAGGACAAGCTAAGCCCAAGATTTATTGGCCTTTTGAGATTCTTCGGAGAGTGGGAGAGATGGTTTACGAGCTTGCATTTCCACCAGGATTATCAGCTGTGCACCTAGTGTTTCATGTGTCCATGCTTCGAAAGTATCACAACGATCCATCCCACGTGTTAGACTTCAGCACTATCCAGTTGGACAAGGACTTGACCTATGAGGAGGATCCGGTAGCTATTCTAGACCGGCAGGTTCGTCAGTTAAGATCAAAGAATTTCCCTTCAATTCGTGTGCAGTGGAGAGGTCAGCCTGTTGAGGCAGTGCCCTAGGAGTCCGAGTCCGATATGTAGAGCCGATATCCCCATTTTTTCTCCGACTCAGGTACTTTTCTTATGTCCGTTCGAGGACGAACGGTTGTTTTAGAGGTGGAGAATGTGATGACTCGTTTTGAAAGTAAATTCTGTGTTTTGAGGCCTTAAAAATCTCTTTTTATCTCACCACAATTTGCGTGCATAGTCCGAGTGCATTTCTGGAAAGCTTTTATGTGAAATCTAAGTAAAATAAGGAAATTGGCCTTTAAAATTGATTAAAGTTGACTTTGGTCAATATTCTTGGTAAACAGACCTGGACCCGTGATCGAACGGTCCCGTAGGGTCCATAGTAAAATATGGAACTTAGGCGTATGCTCGGAATCGAATTCCGAGGTCCCAAGCTCGATAAAAGAATTTTTGAAGAAAATTATTTGCTGGAAAATATAAAGGGCTTTTAGAAGTGAAATGAGGCCTTTTCTTGATGGTATCGGGCTCGTATTTTGGTTCCAAAGCCCGGTACAGGTTTAAAATAATAATTTGGTCGAATTTGTGAAGTTTGGTAAGAATAGGAGTTCGTTTGGTATAAATCGGACCTATATTTGAGAAAATGAAAATTTGATGTTCTTAAGGAATTTCATGAATTTGAGGTTTAATTCGTAGTTGTTGATGTTATTTCAATGATTTGATTGGACGAGCAAGTCTGTATGATATTTTTAGACTTTTGTGCATGTTTGGTTTGGAGTCCCGAGGGCTCGGATGAGTTTTGGAAAGGCTACAGGGTGAATTCGACTTAGGAAATTGTAGCTGGTATCTGGTATTTTTGCCCAGGCCTCTGATCTCGCAATTGCAAGATCAGGCTTCGCAAATGCGAAGTTCTCAGGGTTGGGAAATGCGACCCAGTCATCGCAAATGCGAACTAAGCCTGGGCAGGCCCTCTTCGCAAATGCGAGCACTGGGTGGGAACTGCGAAGCCTGCCCATCGCAAATGCGAAGTTTTCCTTCACAATTGCAAAGATGACAGGATTCAAAAGGGGTTCGCAATTACGAACCCTGGTCGCAATTGCGACATCTGAGACCTGTTAAATGAGATTTTTGATGAGATTTCAGCCATTTTTCAAACTCTTTCAAACCCTAAACTCTCTTAGGGAATTTTTCAAAAAAACGATTCTTCAAAATCAAGGGTTTTTCATGGAAAATTGGGTGTCTTTGGGTAGAAGTTAGGATTTTTAAATTTTGGGGATTTGGACCTCGATTTGAGGTCTGATTTAAAAACTAATTACATATTTGAGTTCATGAGTGAATGGGTAATCTGGTTTTGATTCGAACTTTGAGTTTTGACCAAGCGAGCCAGTGGTCGATTTTTGACTTTTTGGAGAAATCAATGGGAAATTTATTTTCATCCATTCGAATTGGTTTATTTAGCGCAAATTAATGTTATTAAGTAAATTGTGACTAGATACAAGCGAATTGGAAGTGAAACTGAGGGGTAAATCAGTAGTTGAGGCTTAATTTGTCCGTGGAATCGAGGTAAGTGTTTGACCTAACCTTAGCTTGAGGGAATAGGAGTTGTGGTCTTATTTGCTATGTGTTAAGTGTTGAGTACGATGTATAGGTGTGGTGACGAGTATCTATACGTTGGTGTCAAGCATGCACGTGAGTCTTATACTATGATTGTTGTGACTCCGCTATGCATTGTTCATGCTTAATATGATGATTACAAATGTTAAACAAGGCTTATGAAAATATTCTTAGTAATTGACCATTGTTGAGCATTGGCTCAAGTTAAGACTTATATTGTGAAGGGATGGTGGAAACGAGATTAGATATATTGTTGATTCCCTTGCCGGGATGTTATTGTTTATGATATTATTTTTCCTTGCCGGGATATTATTGTTTATGATATTGTTTCCTTTGCCGGGATATTATTTCTTATGATATTATTTTCCTTGTCGGGATATTATTTTTATACTATTGTTCCCTTGTCGGGATTCTTTGTGATTGGTGTTGATTTGTATATTGGGATCGGGTTGCACGCCGCAAAAATAATATATGAGATCGGGTTGCACGCCGCAACAATATTATATGGGATCGGGTTGCACGCCGCAACAAGGAGTAATAAGGGTACACAGGTGGGGTCGGGTTGCACACCGCAACAAGAAAGAATAAAAGTGAATTTTGATTCTTATGGTGAGAATGAGAGTAAAAGCACGAAGGGTGATGCCGTGTACTTGTTACTGTTTTCCTTATTCTTGCTGATATGAAGTTATGGTGTTCTTTATGCTTCTCTACTGAAATTTTGTTAGTACTTGGTATTCCCTGCAGCATGTACCCCCATCCCATCTTTAACTACTAGTTTTTGTTATCATTATTTGCCATATATGATTTAACTGCTCAGGTTTATTTGGTAGTCTTGTCCTAGCCTCGTCACTACTTCGCCGAGGTTAGGCTCGACACTTACCAACACATGGGGTCGGTTGTGCTGATACTACACTCTGCACTGTGTGCAGATCCCGATGCTGGAGCATTTGGACCGCAGCGAGGTTGCTGCCTTCAGTCCAGCGAAGACCCAAGGTAGTCCTGCAGACGTCCGCAGGCCTTGGCATCCCTTTCTGTCCTATTTCTTTCTGTTCTTACTTATTTTAGAGACAAACATGTATTTTTCTTTGTTCAGACCCTATTTGTAGTATTCTTAGATAGTCCATGACATTGTGACACCAGTTCTGGGTGGAGTTGTATTTTGGATTTCGCACCAGCATTTAGTTAAATTGTTGAATTTCGTCTTCCGCACTTTTTATACTATTGTTGATCACATGTTAACTTGTAAAATTGTTAAAAGATAAGGAAAAAGGATAATAAAATCTGTAATTCTCGGCTTGCCTAGCTTTCATTAGTAGACTCCATCACGACTCCCGAGGATGGGAAATTCGGGTCGTGACAGAGCTGCTTGTCTATTGCTATAAAACCATGTATATATGTACCCACCTTTTTAGTTATTTACTAGAACAATTATGGATTGGAAGTTGATTTAATTAGAGAAAATGTCATTTTATACCTATTAATTCCAAACTATTTACCTTTTAATGCCGGGGCCTAAATTATTTACTTTTCCTACCCATGCGGCCCAAACTATTTACCCGATCCATGCATTAGCTTATTCCCCCCATTTAATGCCTCAGTTAATGCTATTTCACCCAGTCATGTCTTTCATTTCAAAAATCCCATAGCCAAACCATGAGAAATCATATTTCACACAGCAGTTACTGATTTGACTTGTCAATTTTTCTTCAGATTTTGTTTCTATCTTCAATATTATTGTACATGAGTTTCACTCCAAAATCCTCTTACTATATTAGTATTTTTTTTTGTATTTATTTGCATTTCTGCCCATGTGTTGTTGCAGTTATATTTTAAGTTTTTCAGCTCTGATTTTTGTGTATGTATGAAGATCCATCATTGATGAGCTTGAAGCTCCTTTATTTAAAATTTTATTTTCAAGATTTATTGTTTGATTTGATGTGGGTGCTGTAAAATATTGATTATAGTACCTTCAAGTAAGCTTCCCGGATATGAATTTTTATGTGTATTTGAATATTCACCATTGTTGGGCTTGAAGCTCTTGAATTTAAAATTTTTATTTTGAAGATTTCTTGTTTGATTCAAAGTGGGTGCTGTTAAATATTGCTTATAGCACCTTCTGTGTCACGACCCCAATCCCCGATCGTGATGGCGCCCAGCACGATGCTAGGCAAGCCCGACCAATTCGTCACTCACAATCCCTTATGTAGAATTCATTACCAATTAATAGGATATAATGCCATATTAACATGAGTATAACTCTGTAGTAATAGATAAACAGTATGGAAAATCCATAAAATATCACTATAGATCCCACCTATCTGGTGTCACGAGACAAGAGCCTCTAATACAAGTATGTGTAGCAACCTATACATAGAGTTGTCTAGAATGCGGAAATAAAGAGGATAAGGGAAGAAATCGGGTCCTGCGGATGCCATGCAACTACCTCAATGACTCCGGAATAAGCTGAATAGCAGCAAAAAGCTGAAACTATGCCTCCGGGATACCTGTATCTGCACACATGGTGCAGGGAGTAAAGTGAGTACTCCAACTCAGTGAGTAAGAGCAATAAATAATGACTGACGGAAAGAAAACTCGTAAAACACTGCACAGTTCTATATTAAAACAATGAGAATATCAAAAACAACAACTGAATGAAGAAGTCAGTTAAAAGTCCCTTAAGCCAGTATTCATTTCATTTACTCCTCACGATAACCAAATTCATATTTGTACTGCTGCGGCGTGCAGTCCGATCCATATATATATATATATATATATATGCGGCGTGCAGCCCGATCCAAGAATAATCGACTGCGCTCACTGGGGGTGTGCAGACTCCGGAGGGGCTCCTTCAGCCCAAGCGCTATACTACTGCGGCGTACAGTCCGATCCATATAATATACTACTGTGGCGTGCAGTCCGATCCATATAATGTACTACTGCGGCGTGCAGTCCGATCCATATAATATACTACTGCGGCGTGCAGCTCGATCCATAGCATATCAAATACACTCACAATGGGGTTCTCGACCCCTCTTAGTCGATATAGACTTGGCCTCTCGGGCACACTAAGATAAGATGGGGTTCTCAACCCACACGTTACTCTCATTAGGATTTAACAATTTCTAAAGCTGGTTCATATCATGTTTATCAGTTAAGAACATGACTGAGGGTATGATTTTGACTAGAAAAGTGAGGTCAACCAATACAAATGCCCCCCTAAGGGTTCTACAGATCGGCACAAGGCCCCAAACATGGCAACTAGCCCATAATATAATGATATTAATTAAGTCTCAGTCAAAAGTACAGTAGAGTCATCAAACGGGATGGACCGAGTCCAAATCCCCAGTAGTAACAGACCCCACGCTCATCATACAGCGTGTGTCTCATCTCAACATAGCACCACGTTGTGCAAATCCGGGGTTTCAAACCTTCAGAACATCATTTATAACCATTACTCACCTCAAGCGGGCCAAAATCCTAGCTCGCTACTCCCTTGCCTCACAAATCAACCTTCTTGAGCATCAAATCTGATCAAAACCACAAGTAATATGTTACAATAGGCTAAGGGAACACAACCCAATCGAAAAGACTCGAAAAATATCAAAAATCACGAAGTTGGCAAAACCCGAGCCCCGGGCCCACTTCTCGAAAAATCAGAAAATTCACATCACCGGATTTTTTATCTCGCCATGAGTCTATACATATCAAATTTACCAAAATCCGAGCTCAATTGCTCCCTCAAACCCCAAATTTACATTCAAAAAGTCAAGCCCTAAGTCTTCCCTTTTTAATCAAATTTTCCATGAATTTAAGTGTTGAATCCACAATTAAATGATGTTTCTAGGCCATAGGACTCACCTCCAATTGATTCCCAGTCAAAACCCTCTTTAATCCTCGTCAAAAGCTCTCAAGGTTACTCAAAAATGGAGGAAAATGAGTTTGGGTTCGTTGATCAAGTTTTTTGAACATTCTGCCCGGATCACTGTAGCTAACTCCATGTGATCGCATTCAAGCCCCTGCGATCGCATAGACCAAAATCTGCAGCTCCAGAATTAACCCTAAGCGATTGCATCCTATCCTCTACGATCGCATAGCACAATGACTTTAGCCTATGCGATCGCACACCTGCTCCTGCGATCGCATTGAACAAATTTCCACGAAAATCCTGGATTAGCTTTACACTGTGCGATCGCATGCCTTCCTATGCGATCGCATTGAACAACCGAACAACCCCTCAAAAATGCTTCTATGCGATCGCAATCGCACTCCTGCGATCGCATAGAACAAATGTCTGCAACACTTTAGCTAAAAAATCTGCAACTTCCAAAGGTTAGAATTGGTCAGTTTGACCATCCGAAATCACCCCGAGTCCCCTGGGACCTCAACCAAAAGTGCCAACCCATCCTAAAACATCATTCAAACTTGTTCCAATCATCTAAACACTACAAACAACACCAAAACCATCAAATTACATCGGATTCAAGCCTAAATTTCTTAAAAACTTCCGAAATACGCATTTGATCAAAAACTTGACCAAAACACCTCCGAATGATCTAAAATTTTTCACACACATCCAAAATCACCTAACAAAGCTACTGCGACTCTCGGAATTCCATTCTGACCCCCGTATCAAAATCTCACCTACCAACCGAAATTCGCCAAAATACTAACTTTGCCAATTCAAGACTAATTCTACTCCGGACCTCCAAAATCAATTCCGATCACACTCCTAAGCCACATATCAATCCTCGAAGCTAACCGAATCACCGGAAATCTGTGAACCACTAAATCAGTGCCTAGACCCGGTATGTCGTCATAGGACCATGCAAAAATGTCTTTATATTTGAACAGTGCTTTAATGATCTCTTCCCTGAGTTGAGGTTCCAGATGGACACTTATTTTAGTTTCATGGACATTTTCTTGGTCCCCCAGATTAACTGCTTTTGTGTCATTCAAATTAGGTTTGGGCTTTTCCTCAAAATGACTTAGTTCCTTACTAATTTCTTCATAGGACTCATCATCCTCAAACTCCAACTCGTCATCACACTCAATTTCTTGTATTATTATTTCAGAGTTAGATTGACTTTTAAAACTGGGCCGAAGATTCCTCACGCATGTCATGTCATTGATATCAGCATAAAAAGAACTGTCAAAAGAAGAAAACAAAAATAAAATTAGAAGAAATGAAGGAAAAGGAACAATTGCATTTCATTGAATGTAAAGATAACAGGGTTTTAACACATCCAACTGGACGGAACATAATATCTGAATTACAGACCCTGGAATAATCCAGACAACTAAAAGAAAATCAAAACCCACTACCAAGACTCCCTCCGGGTAGGAAGAGGAGTAGCTTCCCAGTTGTTGACTTTTGCACGTGGTCCCACGAATTGCACATCTGCCTTGCTTGACCCTTCCCCAGCCTGAACCATGTTGATCTCGGTGAATAACCTTTTGAACCCCTTCTCCAAGTCTCCGTCAGCACCAATAAGTGATCCAGGAACCTTTGACAATAGTTGCTTTCTGGTACCCGGCCTAATGAATGACCTAGACAGAAACGGGATTGGCTTTGGCAGTGCCCATGCTTTCTTTTTCATTTTTCTAGCTCATCTCACGTCTGCCACAGTAGGCTTGAACCCAAGACGAAAAGTATCCAGATTCTTTGGAAGAGAAACTGGCTGCACAATACCTTGCAGAGATGCACCTAAACCCTTACCCGGTACAAAACCATTTTTCAACATTTCAACAGCTACCATAACTGATGCCGTAACCATCTTTGGAGTTGGAATGCACTTTCCTTCTGAAATTTTCTCTACCGATACTGTGTCGGAAACCTGATAAACCCATGGTCCCTTGTCATCATCAATCTCTATGAACGGAACAATGGCACCATTGGGCACATACAGATTATCTTCGCCGTATACAACAATTTCCTGTCGATCCCATTCAAACTTGACCACTTGATGTAAAGTAGACGGGACTGCTTTGGGAGCATGGATCCAGGGTCGTCCCAAGAACATATTGTACGAAACAGCAACATCGAGCACCTGTAATTCCATAGTAAATTCAACTGGCCCTATTGTGAGCTCAAGCACTATGTCCCCGACTGAATCCTTCCCCCCGCCGTCGAATCCCCGAACGCAAATATTTTTCTTATGAATCCTTTCATCCTCCACTTGCAGCTTGTTCAATGTGGATAAAGGACAGATATTCGTGCTAGACCCGTTGTCAACCAGTACCCGAGTAACCACAGAGTCTTCGTATTTCACCGTCAGGTAGAGGGCTCTATTGTGCTCGGTACCCTCCACGGGCAACTCATCATCGGAAAAGGTGACTCGGTTTACCTCAAATATCTTGTTAGTTATCTTTTCCAAGTGGTTTACTAAGATTTTTTCAGGAACGTGAGCCTCGTTCAAGATCTTCATCAAAGCACGACAGTGTTCGTCTGAATGGATCAATAGTGACAAGAGCGAGATCTGAGTTGGTGTCTTCCTTAACTGTTCCACAATGGAATAGTCTTGCGCTTTCATCTTTCTCAGGAATTCTTCTGCTTCTTCCTCAGTTACTGCTTTCTTCATCAACACTGGATTATCTTTTGAGGTCTTAGCTTTTCTCAACTCTTCGGGGGCAAAGCATCTCCCCGATTGAGTCAAACCATGAGTCTCACACACTTCTTCTTTAACCTCTTTCCCCTGGTAGGTTACTGTCATTCGTTCATAATTCCACGGGACCGCCTTGCTGTTGACTATCGGTAATTGAGTTACTGGTTTTATGTTAACAGGCTCTGTGCGAGCACCCTTCACGACCAAAACAGGTTTACTAGTAACCCCTAGTGCCACCACTTTAGCTTTCTCTGGTTTTACTACAACAGTACTTGACGACCCTTTCTCGACTACCACAATCGGCTTGCCGTCTACCTCTTTTAACTGGACCACTGATTTCCCGCTGATTATCTTTTTCTTGGGACTGTTTTCACTGGAGCGGATCATCATCACCGTCTGTGAGGGCTTCTTAGTCTCCCCTCCCTTGTGTATCAACTCAATCATATGGGTCTCATGGTGAGCTGGTAGCGGATTCTGGTTGATGTTTGGTGTTTCTAGGGCCTGAACCTCGATCCGATAAGTATCAATGAGCTATTGTACAGCTGTTTTTAGTTTCCAGCATTTCTCTGTGTCATGGCCCAGGGCCACTGAGCAATACTCACAACTCACCGAGCGATCAAGATTTCTGGGAAGGGGATTCGTCATTTTGGCCTCAATCGGATTCAACATACCCAATTGTCTCAGTCTGTGGAATAGGCTGGTATATGATTTTCCCAATGGAGTGAAAGTCTTCTGCTTCTGCAACCTTTCATTCTTAAAGGCTTGATTGGGTCGAAAACTTGTTCCAGGAGGGTTTTTATTGGCTTTTGGGGGTGGATGGGTATTTTGTAGAGCTTGGTAGGGACTCTGTGGAGCTGGCACACGTCATTGCACATGAGCGGGAGGTTGGGTATAGGTTTGTGAGTGATAGACAGAAAAATGGGGATCTGGCGGTGGGTAGTAGTGTTGTGGTGGGCTATATGGAGTGTGGGGGTATGTTTGGGGATAGGTTCGAGGCTGACTATAGAATGGTGGAAGGTTCCTGGATCCACCCCAAGCTGTCGACTCGATCGTTGCAATATCCTCTTTCTTCTTCTTTCCGAGCACACCCCCAGTACCGTTTTGAATGGCTTGAGTGGTTGCTTTGATTGCTGAATAACTCATAATCTTATTGGACTTGAGTCCCTCCTCAACCATGCCTCCCATTTTCACAACTTCATTAAAGGACTTGCCCACTGCTGACACCAAATGACCAAAATAAGTGGGCTCCAAAGCCTGCAAGAAATAATCAACCATCTCGCTCTCTTTCATGGGGGGGTCAACCCTCGCTGCTTGCTCTCTCCAACGCAAACCATATTCTCGAAAACTCTCACCGGGCTTCTTCTCAATCTTTATCATTGACAGACGGTCTGGGATGATTTCAAGATTATACTGGAAATGACAAGCGAAGGCTTGGGCCAAATCGTCTCATGTGTACCACCTGCTATGATCTTGTTTGGTGTACCATTCTAGCGCCGACCCACTCAAACTTTGGCTGAAATATGCCATCAGCAATTCATCTCTTCCACCTGCTCCTCTCATCTTGCTACAGAACCCTCTTAAGTATGCTACCGGGTTGCCATGCCCATCGTACATATCAAACTTGGGCATTTTGAACCCTGCTGGCAACTGAACATCTGGGAACAGACACAAATCCTTATAGGCCACACTCACTTGGCCTCCCAACCCCTTCATATCTTGGAACGATTGCTCTAAGCTTTTGACCTTTCTGATCATCTCTTCATGCTCGGGATTTTTGGGCGGTTTCTCGGTCCCTACCGGGATATCAAGATGAGGAGTGTAAGGATATGGTTCTGGAACTTTGAAGGTGGGTTCAGGGGGATAGTACTGGTTGTCGTGAGTTTGAAACAGGGGTTCACTGGAAGATCTGTGTAATGTAGTAGGTGGAGGTGCCACAAAAACAGGTGCAATTAGTAGGGGAGGGTACGGGACTTGTTTGAGTGGTGGAGCTTGAGAAGTATGTGGTACCATGGCATTGTTGGTAGAGGGGGAAGGCTGGAGATGAGTTCACAGTGGGAGGCTCCGGAGGTTGGGCTGATGATGGGATATAAGCAGGATTGGCGGGATAAACCGGTGGTGGATACCCTTCCGCCCAAGCTTGGTACATTTCAGCCATCTGATGTTTCAGCTTATACATTTCTTCCCTCATTGTATTAACGTCCATTTCTTCCACCTCTTTCGATGGGTCGACAATACTTGTTTCCGGTTCCTAGTCGACCATATTTAGCCTGTCTTTCGATCGGGTGTTGTAGGAGTGAGTTGCCAGAATGCCAGTCAACTAACCACCTGTCTGGACTTAATATATCAAACAAACAACCTTGTTAGCGATTAGGCTTTAACAGATTGGTAACCGCACATTGGGCATGAATGCACCTAAACAGTTAACCGTCTCTATTGTGTATTTGATTGGTTGCATGCGTCATCCCGGCCTTTTCCTTCTTTTAATTGCAAACATCCCCCTTTCTTTTATTTTCTTTTCCTTTCCTTTCATTCCTGCCTCTGTTCTCTCTTTGCCTTTACTCTCTCTTATTTCTTATTTTCTTTCCCTTTTGTTTTTTCGCTCTTTCTTCTCTTTACTCTCTTTTACTAGGTTACGGTCGAATCCTATGGAGATTGCCTACATATCATGACCCCGCATGAATTAGACCAAGCGTAGTTCTTGTAGATAAGTGCGAAATAAAACATTTTTTTTGGTTAGGATTTTCAGTTTTCATAAAATAAAACAACAAATGCCTCCATTACAAACTCAAAACTAACAAATTCCAAAAAACTAACAGATTTCGATGCAAAGATGAAACACAGACTCCAAAAATAGGTTGTTATACTCCGAAGAAATACAGACTCAAAACAAAAAAAATACAAACTCAACATGACTTACAGACTCTGACAGAAAAGGAAATACAGACTCAAACGAAAAATCACGAGTACATCAAAGCTCCTGGTGCCCGCGGGACATCATTCGATCCCTTTGAAGCCAGTCCAAGTCGTTCATTATTTGTTTAACAAAGGTCATCACCACTGCAAAGAATGTAGTGCGAGTCATATCCTCACAGATGTGGCACTTCATAACGATGTAGTCAGCGATGTTTCTAATTCTCTCTCATATGATGCATTTTTCTTGTAACAAACGCCCAATCTGTTGGGCCCTGGCTTCCAAAGTTTGCTCAGCCGCATGATTTTGCTCCTGAAGTTGTTGCAAATCTATTTCTAATTGCGCCAATGCTGTATAACAATGTTCCCTTTCAACTTTGAAGTCTTTGGCCTGTTTGATCATTTTGTTTTCCGTGGCGATGACCCTTTTCTTCAACCCTGCGACCTTATCATCGTACCTTTCTCTCAATTGCTTAACCAGGCGTACCCGTTCGTCTGCATTCTTAGCCAATTGTTTTTGAGCCTTGGCTATTTCTCTTTCTGCTTTGTTCAAATTGAAACTATAGTCACTCACTTTCTGCCTCAGGTTAGCTATGAGCTTTTCATCTCTGTCACTTCGGACTGGATTTTCTGCCGCTACTTTCAATTTCTAAATTTGAGCTCGAAGGGCTTCATTTTCTTTGGCTAGCCTTTTCTTTTCCCCTTCATCCGCCGCCACTTGCAAGCTATTCTCGAATCGAATTTCTCTGACTTGCTTTTCCAACTTGCTTATGGTAGCCCTGTACTCGTTTTCTTTGGTCAGCCAATCTCATTGTACCTGAGCTCCGTCGGTGAATTGCTGGACATGGGGTCTCTTTGCGGGCTTGTTAGGCTCATGTTGAACTCGGGATCTTTTACCATACCAAGAAATATAACTGGGCTCCACCTCTCCTCTGGATACGTCTCGTACTTGCGTGTTAGGCCATAAGAATCTGCACCGATGCCAAACCCGACACACTTTTTCTTCTGGGAAGGCAGCTTTTGGATCTAACTCAATGACTTGCTGACTTAAATCTTCATTGTGTGGGATGGTCTGGAACGGGCCCAACTGACGCAAGACTCTGTGTGGAGCATAAGGCTGGATACTCCGCAGACCCATCAACAGCAAAAAACACACCTCGGCCGACATATAGATTACTTCGTTGACCGAGAGCCATCCGAATGTCCATTTGATCTTATTTGCGGTCAAAGATCTCAAATGAGCATGCCATGCTTCCGTACCATCTGGAAACTCATAACCTTCTACTTGCTTTTCATGTTTTTCGATGCACTCGAGGCCAATCATACCGCAATTCAAGTATCCACGACGGTGGCAAAGGTGTTCCTCCATCCATATTTGTAATAGCATATTGCACCCTTCAAAGAACTTTGCTCCTTCTCGACAACGAGTAAGAGCTCGGTAAATTTCTGCCAAGATCAACGGCACTATAGTCCCATTTGCCTTCTTCACCAAAAAGTCAGCTATCCCTACTAATCCCATTTCTATGTTCCCATCTTTTCTCGGGCAAACCAAAATACCCAGGAACGCCACTATGAAAGCCAATCCTCTCCGAGCTTCCCACTTGTCTTGATTCCCAGCATGAGTAAGACCAGTATCTGGTGTTTCGAAGCCACGTGGATTCCCGTATCGTCGGTACAGAAAGTAGAAGGTACAAAATCCTTTGGCCAAATTTCCGTCTCGGACATCCCAACTGATGCTTAACAAGTCCAAAAATTTGTGGGGGTCACTGTTCTTGGTGCCACCGGGTATTGACTTCTGAGATTCCTTTCGAAACCGGCATAGCCTGCTATCTCTTCTAGCGTAGTAGTTAACTCAAAATCCGCAAAGTGGAACACATTATGTGCTGGGTCCCAAAACGATATTAACGCCTCAATCACGTCTTTTCTGGGCTTGACCTTCAAAAGCCCAATAAGACCGCCCAATGCTTTTGTCAGTATTTTTCTGCTGTCGTCCCCCAAATCATGCCACCACATATGTAGCTCCAAAGGGATCTCTTCACGGACTGAGAAAGGTTCATTTTGATTTGTGCTAATCCTGCACATTTATTAAGGTGATTTTAATTTAAAAGAAAACCATGACTCGTTTTGACTTAAGAGAAATGACCAATTCCAAAATTTCCATAAAACATTCGGCCTTGCCAACACTGCCTTTCAGCATTTCAGAAACGAAGAATCTAAGGCAGTGTCAGCTAACCAGCCAAAACCTTTGAAAATGACAAAAGTGGATGTTCTTGCAAAAACAGCCTTCCAGCACCCTTTTAGAGACATCCGGCTATTTCTGACAAGAATGGCATCACCTTAATTATTTTCAAATCAAAGTAAAATTTTTGGGCTATTTTTGCAAAAAGGAAGTTGGCCCCGATGGGGGTTGCCTACATATCTCACACCCTGTGAGAATCAAACTGGCGTAGTTCGGGCAAATAAAACAAACTATTTTTGAAAACAAGAGTCTTTTTTTTTATTTCATTGGAAAATAAAACTATTTTTTGAAAAAAAAACTTTTTCTCTCTTTTTTTCTTTTTCATTTCATTGGTAAATAAAACAATCTATTTTGAAAACAAAAAAAACGTTTTTCCCTTTCTTCCCTCTCAAAAATTCGACAGAGTTTCGACACTATTTGGACATTGGGTTTTTTCAGAACAGGCGATTAACTCTCTTTAACCCTCATACTGCCATTTCTCTTTCCTCAACCTTTCCCAATATTCATAACCTGGTCAGCATGCAAGTCCGAAGTAAATAAATGCACAAGTAGCAAGTACGATGCATCAGGATGATCTTTTTGTTTTGGGTGCACCTGTCCTAGACAGACCCAACCCCTGTGTTGAGTCTCCAAAGTCAAAATGCACATGATGCAAACAAACGTTCCTACTAGGGATCCGACATGAAGCTGTGTTTTGCTAGGTTTAAATCCTGGGTTTATTGTTCTAGACCTGGCTTACCCGAGCGGACAGCTCGAGCCGAGGGCAAGGGGGGCAGCGTACCGGGAATACAGAAGCTTCACCGGCTTTGCAACTTGTCCTAACCTCGTTCTAAATTTGGAATATGATTCTAACAGAAAAGAAGTCACGCGAAGTGCACACTTCTTCATGATTTAGAAGACTCAGAGAGAAAAGGGATTTCGCAACAATTTATATACAGTTCACGGAATATCAAAGCGGTAAAAGCAATCAATTAGCACATTAGGCTCAAATCAGGTAACAAAATCAGATAGTGGATAAAGCCAACTATAACAATTATTCTAAGCTCGAATTCTTGAACCCTGAACCAGAGATTCTGGGTTCGATCCCCAGCAGAGTCGCCAGAGCTGTCACACCTCCCTTTTGCTACTTACACCCCGATAAAAGGGTGTATAAGGGAGTTTTTTCCAACTTAAAGTGACAATCGAAACGGGATTTATTTTGAAGAAATTCAGAGTCGCCACTTGGGATAATTTTATGGTGTCCCAAGTCACCGGTTCAAATCCCGAATCGAGGAAAGAATGGCTCTATATTACAATCCGCGAACTAAAAATCCAAGTAAAGAATTCTGTTAACCCGGGAGAAGGTGTTAGGCATTCCCGAGTTCCGTGGTTCTAGCACGGTCGCTCAACTGTTATATTTAGCCAAATTATCTAATTTTAAACAAGTATGAACCTATGTGCAAATTTAAGCTTTAACCGCTTTTAATTGATTTTTAAAGAAGATTGAACGTCGTTTAAAACGTGCCTTTGGATTGCGTCACATGAAATACACCCGCAATCCGGAACACATCTTATTCAACGTTTAGGATTTGGATTCGGGTCACATGAAATGCGCACCCAAATTTAGGAATATGATATTATTAAAATACGCGCCTAAAGCGACTACGCGTTTGGAATTTTATTTGGCGTAGCACACCTCGACTCCATTTTAAAAGGGAATTTAAATTAACTCTAGAGGGCATGACTAATTAATTAAAGAGCATAGGAAACTTCTCGAATCCATTGTGAGTAACCAGACCCAACCAAATTGTAGCGATTGGGCCAGTTATTAAAGCCGATTGGGACCATTTGCGTCCACAACAAGACAGTATTCATGCGACAGGGCCTGCCAGGTCCTATTTTCCAAATGTTTTAAAGTTCTGAGCCCAAATTGAGCCCAAATCTAATAAATTGATGGTAACATTGTATCCTTCATAAAATCCTTGAATCTGAACCAAATGTTGACTACCTTAAGCACATACACATCACATATGAATACCACATACATTCTACTCTGAAATAAGATTCCCAACATGATAACAAAACCTTCGCGCCAATTATTCATCATTTAATAACAGAAATTCAGAGATCTGAACTCATGCTAAATTTTGACTTCATATCAACACGTTAAACAAGACTACATGACTTAAAATTTTCTAAAAGAAAACCAAATGTAAAGATCAGTCAGATTTTAGCCCCAGATTGACATGATTTCAAGAAAATAAGCCTATGAACATGGATTTGAACCTGACTTTGAAAGGAAAAGTTCATTCTTACGAACTTTTATTAAAGAATAAAACCCAGTAGAAGCCAAACACTAACTGACCAAATACTGACTATTGGCCTGAAAATGAATCAATTACACTTCGATGAGATGAAGTAATACATGACTTTAATTAGCATGCTACAACCACTGATATGTATTCCAATTGAAAGTTGCTAGCCATTCCAATTATGCTTGACATTTTAGCAGACTTAGCAGAAATCAAAACCAAGCAAACACTGGTTTCAACAAAGCCAAAACAGGTATGAACCCTTTTGTTGCAGTACTCTAACAGGTCCATTCCAGACTTAAACTCATATAGGCTAATTGGCTAAAGATCATAATTCAGCCATTATTACAAATCAAAACTGAAACAGAAAATATCAAACGTAACAAAGAAACTAAGCTAATTGTAAAGTTTAATAATTTTCAGAAATATAGGAAACAACATTTAATAAACATAGATTGCAACTTAATCAAATAAACTCATGTTCTTCCATTTTACATGCCAAAGAGCTGAGTAATACCTGGTCACAACAACAAAAACCAACAAGAAGAATGAGCTGGGAGTATACAGAAGCAACAATAGTAGTAAGCTCATAAATGACCAATGAAACCAGCTTTGAACCCAACTTTAAACCAACAGAAATAACTACTAATACCCAGCAATCAAAAAAAACGACCAAAACTTGAACCAAACTTTGAAAATCAACCAAACTCAAATCATTTTAGCATTGATGGTTTAGTGATCGTTTCAGAAATGAGAGCCTCAAGAATTATGGAAATCTTTAATGAAACAGTGATTTTCAGTGTTCTTCCAGTTGTTCTGATTTCTCCTGTATTTTTTATCTCTTTTTTTGTCTGCCTTGAATGGCAAGAAAATGAGCCTTTATAGGCAAGGGAGTAGGGAAGCAATAGAGAGATTAAATTTGCACTTCTACCCTCCTCCAATTTTCATTTCAGCTTAAAAGCCCCTAGCCTGATTTCCTTTTTGCTTAACTGTCCCTAATGTAGTTACCAGATTATCAAAACAGCCCCCAACCCAGCTTCTTAGGAAGCTTCCTATTCTGTTATACAAAGATTCCCTCAACCAATTACCCCAAATTACCCCTCAGACCTCTGATATTTACTTCAGAAATCCAAACGGGTCAAATTGACCCAAGGATATAGGCCAAATTAAACGGGCTACATTTGCGAGATGGGTCAACAACAGACCAAAGCCCAATTCGTACATTAACACCCCTAAACTCTATGAGCTTCTGAGAGACAGACCCATCCAAGTACTGGAACAATTTTTAAAACTAAGACCCTAAACTAAATTACTACTAACTGACACAAAATAGAGGGAATTAACTGAACTGCTAGACTAATTAAGAAAGGACCCTGAACTAATCATGCATGCATGACAAAACTTCAGAACAACTAAACAAAAACCCAGAAGAGTAGATGAAGCAGAAACAAAAAAAAAGTAACATAAACAACTAAACAAAACGGACATAGAAGATACCTAATCACCAGCCAGAAGCCGATTCGACAAACTTTGTAGGGCTTTTCAAATTCCTGATCGGAATAGCCCTTAATCGTGTATTTTCATGTGAAAATACGCGAATAATGTCTGTTGCAGTCTGAAACCTTCAGCACACCCGTTGATTTGGACTTTGGGATTTTAGGGTTCTTCTTTTCAGACCAAGATTCAAGAAGTTCTGGGCAGATTCGAAGGAAATCGGTCCGGGATTTAGAAAGAGGGGAGTGGGGGGTCATGGGGTGTTATTTTGGTGGCGTTTGGAAGTGGCGCCGCCGGTGGACGGTGGTGGAAATTGGGGCGGCTCCGTTAGGGTTAAGCTTGGGTGTTCTGGTGGGGTGTTGAGCAGAAGGGTTTTGAGGGGGGTGGGACAGATTTGGACATATAAATACTCCCCAAGCTTTAGTTCCGAGTCGTTCGATCAAGTGGAGATCAACGGCTCAGATCGATACTGATCGAAACGATGTCGTTTCGTTTGAGGGGGGATCCGGACCGGGTCAGGCGTGGGTTGGGCCGGGTATTGGGTGGCTTCATTTGGGCTGGGACGGTTGGACCGGATTTGAGCCCAAATTTAAACCATCTTTACTTCCTTCCTTTTTCCAATTCATTTTTTTTAGAAAAAAAAATCTTTTTCTTCTTTCCAAAATTAAAACTAAAACCTAAATTAAATCCTAAGCCAAATTGTCCTACCACATTAAATTAATTAACCCTAATAATTGCTACTACAAATAACTTAAAACCAAATTAAAGGAAAAACCACCAAGATTCAAAATTAAAATTAAAAGTGCAAAATAAACTAGTTTTGTGATATTTTCGATTTTTTATAAAATAATTGATTTGTCTATTAATCCTAAAATGTAAAATTAAATGCTAAATACAAATGCAATATATTTTTATATTTTCTCATAAATTAAAATACACAAATAAAATGCAAACAATTAACAGAAAATGCCACAAAATCCGAAAAAATTGCAAACACTGACAGAAATTATTTTGTTTTGAATTTGTTGGAGTAATACATATAGGGAAAAAATCACATGCTCACAGGTGACATTACCATGCAAAATCCAAATGTAGCAGATACTAGCCAAAGTCGATTACCTGTTCATAATGAGACGCATATGGTGGACATGATTTGTGTGAAAAAGGAATATGAGAACTCTTCTGAGATCCTTGGAGGGCCACTTGCCTCAAAGCTTTCAGTACTATCACTCTTGGTTCCGGAATCCTAAGAACGAGCCAGCCAAAGGGACCCAAACGCAATTTGCTAAGTCAATATGCTGGAGACTCGTGAAGGTTCTAGTAATATTGATGGGAACTCAATGGCTAGGATGTCGAGCTTGGTGATTGGAAAGATGCTCCTTTCTTGGCTAGCCGGGGAGGAGTCTTGGTGGTTTGTTTTGTTGTCATTTCTCTTGTCCGGGTTATTTCAGGGTTGTAATCCGGAAATTGTCCTGTGACTCTCAAACCCTTCTATCCTTTTATTTTTCCTAGTTCGCTTAGTCGTAGTAACTCATTTAATGTTATCTAGGTTTGTTCCAAGGTTGTAACCCTAGTTTAGTTTGCTTGTTTTGTTGTTCGGACCCCTTCACTATTTGTCTAACACAATTTTCTGTTTTCTGTTATTTCTAGTCATTCTTTGTTTAGTTCCCATTTTTTTTATAGTTTTTTTCATGCTAGCTCTAGTGACATGACACGCACACATAATTTTAGGTCTGATCTCAATAGTTAGTTTAATCATGGAGCAATGAAATAATTTTGAAGGTGATAGGGACATTTGAGGGAAATAAGTATAGATTTGGAAATATTTGAGATCATTTGAAGCCCGAATCATGTGAAACTAGGGCAGATAATTTGGGAAGTTAATAGGGTGACAAGAATTCGTTAAAGGAGAGTGCATCCTGGACAAATTGAAGTGAGCAGTTTTGAGTTCAAGTACACCTCAATTTACAAGATAAAGTCAAGGTAGTTTGCTCCAAATAGACGGAGGATATCCATTGTGAAAAGGGAATCACCTAATGAGGGTTTTGTACTTAACAAGGCACTAAAGAAAAGTGGAAGGCATATAAGTGATATCAATGTCGAAGCCGCAAAAGAAATATTGTGCATGATCTTCAATTTTTATTTCAAGTTGCATGTGTTGTACTTGGCATTTTCAGGGATTGGAAGACCCTCTTTCAGCTACCCAAACACTTATACCATTTGATACCCTTTTGAGCTTGTACTGATTTCTTTGACCTCCCCTCTTTTGGAATCAAGTTAGAGTCATACAAACAAAGGTTTATGTCCCCATAGGTTTATTTTAAAAGCTTCATTCCAAAAGGAAAATCCAAAAAAAGAAGAATAGAAAAAAAAGATAAAAAAAAGAAGAAAAAGAAAAGAAAAGAAAAAGAAAAAGGGCAACAACAAAATGTATCTTTGTAAACTACGTTTGACCTGATTCTTGTCACCACAAGATACGTAGGCAGTCTTACGATTCGGTCATACCAAATAAAATATTTTATAATCCCACGAAGTCGAGAGTGGGATAGTCTTTTGTAGAAATTCCATCTCAAAAAGAAAAAGAAAAGAAAAAAAGAGAGAATCAAATTCTTTTGTTTTAGAAAATGGGGCAAAGTTTTGAAATGGATTCCAAAAGTTGTAAATAAATTAACCCTGTTATCTTAGTTATTTTGAGGCTTTATGATATCCTTTCTTTCTAATCCTGTCCAAAAGCCACATTGCAGTCCAAAAAAGACCTCCTGGATAATCTTTGAGAGTGCTGAGTTTAGACATGCCAAGGGTATATGATGTTTTTACCATAGTTAATGCCTTGTCATCTGTAGAATTAGAGGAAACAAGAAAAAAAGAACAAAATAAGAGAGTCTTATTGGTAAAAACCTTCATAGGCACACTTCGGGCACTACAAGTCGCATAAGGATTGTAAATCAGATTGGATAATCGGAGCATTGAAGCCCTGCTTCACGGTTTAGGGGTATAACAAGAGTTGAACATTATACTTGCTTGACAGATTAGGCCACTTAATCCAAAGGTGCATGTCATGGTCATTAGAGTGGTATCTACATCTGATAAGTTTCTACGTTGTAGTTTTCTTGTTTGGAATCATCTCTTTCCATTGTCCTTTACTCTGTTCCTTTTGTCTTGTTTACTTATTTTTCATGAGTCTGTTTGGTCAGAACAATTGAGAAATAACTTCAAAATTTGCCACCAGCTTTCCAATTGCACAAAACTAGATCTAGCTAGCACATCAAAGTGGCATAAGTCAGGAAAGAACAACATGTGCACTGAGTTGGTAACAATCAACGTGCTTTGGTATTCATGTAGAATGCAAAGGTGCGTTAAACGTCAATTCATGAGCAAAATACAACAGATAGAGGATGTTGGGTTTGAACAGATCAGAGGTATTTTCTGTGAAAAGGATGGCAGAGAAAGTGGTTAGTCATTAAACAAGCAAGGTCTTTCGAGTTGAAATCAAAGTTATCATGGGAAGTGAAGGAGCAATCGCCCTCAAAGTCAAAGCCACAAACCAACCACCATATTTATAAACTCACAAGTTTTCTTTGTTTGAAACAGGGACGAAAATTGTATCCAAATCAAAGCTTGGAAGTTTGAATTTTTTTCAACTGTCGTGCCCAAATTTTGTCAGCACAGAAGGGGAAAGAAAAATTTGTTCGATCTATAGGAACCCTCCATGAGAAAAAGCATGGTTTAGGGGCAAGGAATTTTGTTTGTTCTGCAAAGATCCTGCAGGAAGAAAGCATGGATCAGGTAAGTTCATTCTCGGCTTTTCAGGACCCTCCTAGATAATGGGATTTAATTTAAAGTTCTAAGGACCCTCCTGGATAATGGGCTTTAGTTAAATTTAAAGACTTTCATAGTTAACAAAATTTAGTGTAAGTTCTACCTTTAGGAAACATAGTTTAGCATTAAAGTTTTCACTCTTATGATGAGATTTAATTTGAAATTTTCAGGGCCCTCCTGGATAATGAGATTTAATTTCTTTAAAGAAGAAAAAAAGGTGGTTCTCAGAACCCTCCTGGATAATGGGACCTACTTAAATTTCAAGACCTTCATACAAAATAAGATTTAACGTAAGTTCTACTTTGGGGAAGTACAATCTAGCATTTAAAGTTTTTCACTTTTGAGATGAGACTTGGTTTGAAATTTTCAGGATAAGAAAATTTAGCTTAGAATTTATTTTGATAACAAGAATCGGTTAACACTCACAGATGTTCCCAATATCAAAATGGGGCAGAAAAATTTCTTTTATTTTATCTATTTTGTTGTAATCAGACACCCATCTGAAGAACCAGGGAAGACAGCACGAGTTTCAAGAATAGAAGACAGTTAAAGCTAAAGCAATCAGGCACCCACATGGAGAAACAAGGGAAGACAGTTCAAAAGGAAAGCAGTTTCAAGAAGAGGACAATTTAGGTTCAGCAATCAGGCACCCACCTGGAGAGACAAGGGAAGACAGTTCAAAGGAAAAGCAGTTGCAAGAGGAAGTAGTTCAAGTTCAGCAATCAGGAGCCCACCTGGAGAACAAAGGAAAACCAAATCAAGTTTCAAGGGAAAGCAATTCTAGTATCGGTAATCAGGAGCCCACCTGGAGAACAAAGGGAAAACAATTCAAGTGTTGGTAATTAGAAGCCCACATGGAGAACAAAGGGAAGGTAAGTCAAGTGTTGGTAATCAGGAGCCCGCCTGGAGAACAAAGAGAAAGCAGTTCAAGTGTCGGAAATCAGGAGCCCACCTAGAGAACAAAGGGAAAGCAATTCAAGTGTTGGTAATCAGGAGCACACCTATAGAACAAAAGGAAGCATTTCAAGTTTCGAGGAAAAACAATGTAAATGTTGGTAATCAGGAGCCCACCCGGAGAACAAAGGGAAAGCAGTTCAAGTGTTGGAAATTAGGAGCCCGCCTGGAGAACAAAGGGAAAGCAGTTCAAGTGTTGGAAATCAGGAGCCCACCTGGAGAACAAAGGGAAATCAGTTCAAGTGTTGGAAATCAGGAGCCCACCTGGAGAACAAAGGGAAAACAGTTCAAGTGTTGAAAATTAGGAGCCCACCTGGAGAACAAAGGGAAAGCAGTTCAAGTGTTGGAAATTAGGAGCCCACCTGGAGAACAAAGGGAAAGCAATTCAAGTGTTGGTAATCAGGAGCCCACCTGGAGAACAAAGGGAAGCAGTTCAAGTTTCGAGGAGAAACAGTTCAAGTGATGGAAATCAGGAGCCCACCTGGAGAACAAAGGGAAACAGTTCAAGTCTCAAGGAAAAACAGTGCAAATGTTGGTAATCATGAGCCCACCTGGAGAACAAAGGGAAAGCATCAATATTCAAAGGACGACAGTTCGAATATTGGAAATCAGGCACCTACCAGGAGAATAAGATAATTCACTTCAGAATGAAATTCAAGTCAGCAACAAAAAAATCTCGGGGCAAGAACGCGAGTCAATAATCCGAGATGATCAACGGAAGTTTGTCACAGCCCAGAATATAAAAAAGAAAGGCAAGAAGTGAATCCACATGTAAAAGTTGATGAAAAATGTGAGCTGCTCATGATATGACTGATGTCACAAGCATGGTATTTACGGTTTTGGTCCGAAAAGCTGAATAAGAACGAACTAGCATCTGCAACTAGCAAGCGTCAAGGTTCAAATCCAAAGTCTGCATGAAAAACCATTCAAGAATCAAGATCAAGCTTCAGAAGACTTATAGATAGGAATCTTGTAACTCATAGATGACAGGCTTAGTTAGTTTTTTTTCATTTTTTGATTTGATGTAATAGCAGGACCGCGGACCGGAACCTCGATGGAATGGCACCTCGATCGACTCTCCACCTCGGTATACTTCATCATTTCACTCACTTCTGAACTACACGTAGACTGATTCCTTTATAGCCAAGGATATGTAGGAAGCTCAAATATCAGGGCTCGGTCATATTCTCCTTTCTTTTAGCTTCTGGTCTCATTAAATAAGGGTCGGGTCAAAAAACCTGTCTAGTCGTTCTTTGTCTGAAAACTCTTCGTGTTTTCAGTCAAAGAGGGGCAGCTGTAGACATGTGATTTTTGACCCTCCCCAAGATTTTTTATATTTTAGCATGTAAATATTTTATTTAGGCCTAATATCGCTATTTCAACTAATTTTGACTCTTTTACTTTATTTTATTACAAGAAAATAATTACAAAAAAATAATTTTCATTAATATTTTGTAGTCATTTTCAATCTTGGGACTAAAAATGAGGTCATATTTTAGTCTCGTTCGTGGAGAAAGAATAAAACTTGGGCTCGAGCAACCCATTTTTAGGCCTAATTTTGGACCTAGCCCATAATTTCCAAGCCCATAATTCTAGGCACATACCCCTTAACCTAAAAAGGCCTACAAAAACCTAGACCTAGACTCTACAATCAGCTATATATAGACTAACGCCTAAATCAGTGAAAATAGATACAATCAGCAAAAAGAGAATACACAAAAATACACATTAGACCTAGACTAGACTCTAAGACCTAAGGGAAAAGGCTGATCCACCGCAGAGACATAGGAGACCCCCCTACCAGGTCATTCTTCTTTAGCAGAAGAACTCCATCATTAGCCACTGAGCAGAGAACGCCCAACCTCTGGATAAAAAAGGGAAAAAAATTGGTCGTAAACCCCAACTTCAAAAACAGAAATCGACCTTACCCAATTCCCAATTTCCAAGAGCCTCTCACGCACATATACCCCTGAAAACTAGTAAAAATAGGAGTTCTTTGCACCAAACAACAACTCCAAATGGCCCAACAATGAGGTTTAACGGAGGTCATTTTTGTATGGTCGTTGAGGTATCGAGTCACCGGTTCTGTTCGAGTCTTCCGGTGTTGTTGTGGCTACTGTTCAAGTTTGATTGCCGATTCATTTTCAATATTTGTACGCAGTTGGAATTTTTTTCAAGTAATTATATATAGATCCAATCCTTAAGATTCGTCTCTATTGTTTTTACCGCTTTATTTAATAGCTTGAAATAATTGTATTTGTTGTTATGTTGCCTTGTTAATTTTGTTTGGTTATATTTTGAAACTGATTTTTATCGATTTTCATGGATTTTTAGTTCTAGCGTTACCTTTTGCTTATGAAATTTTGATAATTTTTGATGATGGAAGAAAACTGATGAAAGTTTGTTTGTTGATTCTTGTTGCGTTAGTTTCTTTGTCATTTACTGTTGTCTTCATTCTTTCTTTGTTTTGTTGATTGTTTTGTTTTCCCCTTTATAATTAGCCTTTCATATAGTTAAATATGATTAAATCATTAAAAGATGTCGTTGAATCTTATAAATGAGTTGTTACTGTCATTTGAATAATGAGCAGTGACCTTTTTCTTTTTACTTAATTGCTATAATAGCCTACTAATGAAGACTCAATAATTTAGCTTATACTTTGGACATTATTAATAATAAATAATCATAGCTACGGGTATGGTTCTCGTGACATAGTTGTGATACGTAATCTCAATCCGGGTGTGCATTTCATGTGACCCGATACTAATTTCCAACAAGGTTAAATAGAACGTGTCGTGAACCGCGAGTGCATTTCATGTAGCATGGCTTACGATATATTTTAAATAACCTTTTAATTTTCCTGAAATACTAAAAGCGGTTAGAAAGTTAAAAAATGCACATAGGTTTTAAATGTATAATTACATCAGATAATTATGCCAATAATAATAGTTGAGCAACCGTGCTAAAACCACGGAACTCGGGCATGCCTAACACCTTCTCCCGGATTAACAAAATTTCTTACCCGGATTTCTGTGTTCGCGGACTGTAAAATTGAGTCAATTTTTCCTCGATTCGGGATTTAGACCGGTGACTTGGGATACCATAAATTATCCCAAGTGGCGACTCTGAAAAATAAATAAACAATCCTGTTTCGATTGTCACTTTAAGTTGGAAAAAACTCCCTTATACCCTTCCGGGGTAGGAAAAAGGAGGTGTTACAGCGGTGACTGCCAAGCCCAAAATATAACTCTCTGAACCTTGCCACCGCTGGGAGCATAATCAAGACCGCTTCAGCGGTGGACCCTCCGCATCCGCGTCTGTTTCTCTGCTGTCAGCGCCTTTTTGACTCACCTTTGAACTTCTGAAGGTTTTACTCCTTTATGAGCTGGTTTTGACTTTCTTGTCTCTTTTTTTACCAAACACTGCAAACAAGCACAATAAGTTAGCTTACGGGAATACTTATACACACTTTTAATCCAAACCTAAGCAAAAGGAGCATAAAATAGGCTAGAATCCCTAGTTATCAAGTATCAAGTTCATAATTTTTTCAATATTAGTGACTTGCTTTCTTGTGTTGTAGGTAATGATGATGATCTGCATTTGAGGAAAATGCTTATCAAGAAGGGGAGAATGATACACCTCAAGGAACACCAATGACATTTAGGTCATTCACAATATCTCAATCTAAGGAACTAAGGGATTTGCACCTCTTCACCAAGAATTAGGATATCTTGGAAGCATTGGAAGACAATTGTGGAAAGCTCTTGAAGGCATACAATGTGTTGAGGGTGAAGGTCTTGGAGGAGCATGGAGACCACGTAGGCTACGTGGATGAAGTCGTAGCATATGCCCCTATGCCCACGTGGAAGGCCATGCCTACGTAGATGTAGGCGCACATGTGTGCTCCCTTGATGACTTGGATGCAAGTATGTGGACATGGGCCATGTTTTCCAATGATTGCAGACTTGGGTTATAAGATTTCCCATGTGGGCATAGTAGTTAGACCCATTAGGGGTACTTATATATTTCTTACCTTATTTGGACCTAGTATAAATAATATATGATGAGGTCATTTCTAGTTTAGCTTATCTTTGAATATTTAAGAATTGTGAGAAGCATGTATTTCCAACTTGTTGATTCAAACTCTTGCAAAGTGTATTCACAATAATTTCTCTTGTGGGTAATCTTATAGTTTAGGTTTACTAAGTATAGTAATCTGTTGGGTAATTGATTATTTCAATTGTCTGAAAAATGATTCTTTGTTGGGTCCATTCTTAATTTCTATCTTGTCTTTAATTTCTTCAATTTCGTACTTAGATTCGCATTACATGAGCAATAACACTAACTCAATATTAGTTAGAGATATTAAAAGTTGATAACATATTTTATAATAAAAATTGAAGAGGAGTTTAAGATTTTAGCTGAGAAGCTTCAAATATACTTTGCAAAGTAAAAATAAAATATTATATCTATTTACCACCGATAAATTATTGTATAGCAAACTTATGAGGAAGTCACTAAAAGCTATACGTGCTTGCTAATTTATTTGCTTGGATTCCTATAATTTAATGATTATTGAAGAAATCATAAGAGAGGTTAATGCATATATTTCTTAATAAAAATAAATCAAAAATATATGATTAGATACAATTCATGTTTTTGCTAATATTGTTGGGAAAATTTCAAGATCTTTTTCAAAACAAGGGTCTCTATCACTCTAGCTAAAGAAAAAGTGTTCATGAAAAAATTATATAATCTAAGTTAGAGAAAATTATATTCATTAAGTCTATGATCAAGTTGATGCACATAGCATAATAAATAAATATTTTGGGGTTCTTGGGATCAGTTTCTACCGCTTGCCAAGTTTCCTTACAATAACATTTATCAATCGAGTATTTAGATGGCTCCTTATGAGGCTTATATGGGAGGTGGTGTCGTTCTCCAGTTGGTTGGTTTTGAGCCGGGAGAGGCTAGGTTGTTGGGCACTAATTTGGTTCGGGATGCCTTGGGGAAAGTCAAGTTGATTCAGGATCGGTTTCATACAACATAGTCTAGACAGAAGAGTTATGCTGATTAGAAGGTTCGTGATGTGCCATTTATGGTGAGAGGGGGGGTTTTGATGCGGGTTTCACCCATGAAGGGTATGATGAGGTTTGGGAAGAAGGGCAAGTTGAGCCCTAGGTATATTGGTCCTTTTGAGATCCTTGAGAGAGTGGGGTAGGTGGTTTACAAGCTTTCATTACCACCCAGCTTATCGGCAGTTCATCCGTTGTTCCATTTTACCGTGCTCCAGAAGTATTATGGTGATCCATCCCATGTGTTAGATTTTAGTTCAATCCAATTGGAAAAGGATTTGACTTATGTTGAGGAGCCGTGACCATCTTGGATAGGTAGGTCCGATAGTTGAGGTCAAAGAACATTGCTTCCATGAAGGTTCAATGGAGGGGTCAACTAGTCGAGGAGGTGACTTGGGAGACCAAGCATGATATGCGTAGTCGTTATCCTTACATTTTCAGCACTTCGGGCATGTCTCTATACTCATTCGAGGACGAACGTTTGTTTAAGAAGGGGATAATATAACGACTCGACCGGTCGATTTGAGAATTAGCGTCTCGTTAGTGGCTTAATGTCTCGAGTAGTTTTGTATATTATGACTTGTGTGTATGGTCAGTTAGGTTTTCAGGTGATTTAGGATAGATTTTGAAGATTGATTCTTGTTTTAGCAGCTTAAGTAGTAAGAGTTGAGCAGAGTTTGACTTTTGTGTAGACGACTCTGGAATGGTATTTTGATGATTCTAATAGGTTCTTATGGTGATTTTTTGGATGTTGATTTGGAGACTTGTAGGTCGTTTTGGCTTGAAGTGGTGAAAATTGTAAAGTTGAAGGTTTGGAAGATTGAGAGGTTTGACCGATAGTTGACTTTATTGATAAAGGGTTCGAATTTCAGTCCTGGGAATTGGAATAGGTCCATTGTATTATTTGGGACTAGTGTGCAAAATTTAAGGTCATTCGGAATTGATTTGGTATGTTTCGTCATTGGTTTTAGAAGTTGGATGTTCAATGATTGAATAGGCTTGAATTGGGGTGTGATTCATGATTTTGATGTTGTTTCGTGTGATTTGAGGCTTCGGCTAAGTTTCTATCATTTTTAGGATGTATTGATATGTTTGGGTGGATCTCGGGTATGATTCGGATTGAGTTTGAACTTAAGGAAATTGCTGAAGCTTAAAGCTTCTGGTGTGATCGCACTTGCGTGATTTTGGCCGTAGGTGTGAGATTGCAGAAGTGGCCATGGGGTTGCAAAAGCATTTTGGGCATTGGTTAACTGTGCCCGCAGGTGCATACAGGAGTGCGCAGATGCGCAACCGCCAGAGCAGGAATTGTTCCGCAGATGCGAAATTTGGACGTTGGGGGGAGGCCACAAGTGCGGAGTCTTTGGTGCAGAAGCGGAAGCGCATGTGTGTTGTTTGTGCTGCAGAAAAGGAAGTCCCTGAGCTTAGTTGGGGCCGCATCAGCCATAGCATTTTTCGCACGTGCGGAGTCGCAGACGCTACTGAGTGGCCGCAGAAGTGGATATCACTGGGCAGAAATAGAGAAGATCGAGGGTTTTGGTTATTTTTCATATTTTGAGTTGTCGAGCTCGGTTTTGGGTGATTTTGGAAGGAATTTTCAATATTTGGATTAGGGTAAGTGTTCTTGACTCAGATTATCTTACTATTCATGATTCCATCATTGTTTTTAATATTTAATTAGTGTTTTGAATTGGAGAAAATTGGGAATTTTGTGAAAACTTTCCTAAACTATAAATTGGAGATTTGAAGGTCGATTTGAGGTCAGAATTGGATAATTTTGGTATGGTTGGACTCGTTGTTGAATGATGTATCCGAATTTTGTAAGTTTAGTCGGGTCCTGAGGTACGGGCCCGTGGTTAACTTTTTGAGTTGACTTTTTGATTTTTCTTAATGATTGCAAATTTATTAACCAGAATAGTTTCCTATGGTTTGTATCTATGGTATTAAGTTATTTTAGCTAGATTTGAGCCGTTCGGAGTTGAATTATCGCGAAAAAGGCTTACTAGTGGGTTGTTTTAGCTTGTTCGTATGTATCTTGTCTAACCTTGTGTGGGAAAACTACCCCTTAAGTTTTGGGTTGATTGTGCTATATGTATTTTATGAAAGACGTGTATACGAGGTGATGAGTGTGTACACGAGTTATATGTGGTATTTGACCGATTTAGGTTATTTAGACTCTTTCCATGCCTTTAATTGAGTTGTCATAACATGTTATATCTTTCGTTGTTAGTCTACTGTTACATGTGTTAATCTACTCTTACATGTTTTATTATACGTTGTTAGCACTTGTTCTACCTATTACTTGCTATATTTACTTACATATGATTCATTGAAGTTGTTACTTTCCTTATTGTATTTTTACCTCTTTATTGTTGAATTACTCGTACTTGAAGTTGTTATTTCATTGAATATCTTCTTGTTGAGTTATTGGTATTGAAGTTGTAAAAGCCGTTATCACATTGGGATGAAGTTGTTAATTGTTGAAGTATCTTTCCTTATTTGGTATTCCTCATTCATCTTATTGTTATTGAGATTATTAAAAATAGTGTGATTGAGCCATGGGCTATCAGTTGTGGAAATATTAGTGTTGTTAACTTTTTGGTAAGTTGTGGCATATGGGCACTGTGGTGCGAGATGTGATTGTGTTGTGATATTGATACGCATGCGGTAGTATAAGGCTTGGGGTTTAAACTCATGCAGTGAGATAAGGTGGCTCGATACGTATGTTGTTTGTAGGGAAATTACTTGAAGTCATGCGGTAAGATAAGGTTGCTTAAAATGCGTTTAGCTATTTCGGAAAAAATAATTTTTAAAACTAAATGCAAGGCTTATGCGGTGATATAAAAGAGATTGTGACTGAAATTGTGAAATGTGAAAACGAGGCAATACCTCTCATGTTAAAATGCTTGTTGGTTGAGTAGTTCTTGTTGTTCCTTCATTGTTGTACTTGTAATTATTCTTACTTGTCTACTTAATGTTTTCCTCATGCATTCACTACTTGATGCCTTTACCGCTTATATTTTCGTGGTTAGTCTATATTATTCTACTACTTACTTGTCATTTACTTTCTCGTCTTTCATTATTATACCATCTTATACCCTGTTTACTTTACTTTATCCTAGTAGGTGTTTTGACATGGCCTCGTCACTACTCTACTAAGGTTAGGCTTGATATTTATAGGATACCATTATGGTATACTCATACTATACTTTTACATATTTTTGTGCAGATCCAGGTACATCTGCTCGTGCCAGACGCCAGTGATTGATCGCTGCTTTTGGAGACTTCAAGGTATACCTGCTCGACGTCCGCAAGCTTCGGAGTCACCTTATGTTATCACTTGCTACTATTTATCCTTTATTCAGATGATTTTAGTATTTTCTATAGAGCTTATGACTCAATCTCATTGGGTTTTGGATAAGGATTTGACTTATGTTGAGGAGCCGATGGCCATCTTGAATAGGCAGGTCCGAAAATTAAGGTCAAAGAACATTGCTTCCGTGAAGTTCAATGGAGGGGTCAACTAGTCGAGGAGGCAACTTGGGAGAATGAGCATAATATGTGTAGCTGTTATCCTCGCCTTTTCAGCACTTCAGGTATGTCTCTATACTCGTTCGAGGACGAAAAATTATTTAAGAGTGGGAGAATATAATAACTTGCCCGGTCATTTTGAGAATTAGCGTCTCGTTCGGTGGCTTAAGGTCTCGAGTAGCTTCGTATTGTGTATTATGACTTGAGTATATGGTTAGATTCGATTTTTGGGTGATTCGCGATGGATTTGGAAGAATGGTTCTTGTTTTAGAATCTTAAGTGGTAAGAATTGACCAAGTTTGAATTTTGTGTAGACGATTCCGGAATGGTATTTTGATGATTTTAATAGCTTCTTATGGTGATTTTGGATTTAGGCGTATGTCCGGATGTTGATTTGGAGGTCCGTAGGTTATTTCTGCTTGAATTGGCAAATGTTAAAAAGTTGAAGGTTGAAAGGTTAAGAGGTTTGACTGAGAGTTGACTTTGTTGATACCGGTTCGAATTTCAATCCTGGGAATTAGAATAGGTCTATTGTGTCATTTAGGACTAATATGCAAATTTTGAGGTCATTCATGGTTGATTTGGTATGTTTTGGCATTGATTTTAGAAGTTGGATGTTCATTGATTGAATAGGCTTGAATTGGGGTGTGATTCGTGATTTTGATATTGTTTGGTGTGATTTGAGGCTTCGACTAAGTTTGTATCATGTTTTAGGATGTGTTAATATGTTTGGATAGGGTCCTGAGGGATTCGAATTGAGTTTGGACTTAAGGAAATTATTGAAGCTTAAAACTTCTGGTCTAATCGCACCTGCATGGTTTTGGCTGCAGGTGCGAGACCGCAGAAGCAGCCATGTGGTCACAAAAGCGATTTGGGCATTGATTGACTGTGTCTATAGGTGCAGACCGGAGTGCACAGATGTGCAACTGCAAGAGTGAGAATTGTTCCGCAAATTCAGAATTTAGACGTTGGGCGGGAGACCGCAAGTGCGGAGTCTTTGGCGCAGAAGCGGAAGTGTATTTGCGATGTTTGTGCCACAGAAGTGGAAGTCCCTGAGCTTAGTTGTGGCCGCACCTGCGATGGCTTTTTGATTTGGAGAAAATTGGGGATTTTGTGAAAACTTTCCTAAACTATAAATTGGGGATTTGAAGGTCGACTTGAGGTCAGAATCAAATAATTTTGGTATGGTTGGACTTGTTGTTGAATAAGTGTTCTAATTTTATAAGTTTGGTCGGGTTCTCAGGTGCGGGCCCAGGGTTAACTTTTTGAGTTGACTATTTATTTTCCTTATAGATTGCAACTTTATTAACCAAAATAGTTTCCTATGATTTATATTTATGATATTAAATTATTTTGGCTAGATTTGAGTCGTTCGGAGTTGGATTTTCGCGGAAAAGACTTACTAATAGGTCGATTTATCTTGTTCGAGGTAAGTATATTGTCTAACCTTGTGTAGGGGAGCTACCCCTTAGGTTTTGGGTTGATTGTGCTATTTGTATTTTGTGGAAGACGTGCATACGAGATGACGAGTGTGTACACGGGTTTATGTTGCATTTGACAAGTATAGGTTATTTAGACTCATTTTATGCCTTTAATTGAATTGTCATAACATGTTATACCTTTCATTGTTAGTCTACTCTCACATATATTAATCTGCTCTTACATGTTTTATTATACGTTATTAGCACTTGTTCTACCTCTTACTTGCTATATTTTCTCTCATATGTTTAGTTGAAGTTGTTACTTTCCTTATTGTATTATTACCTCTTTATTGTTGAATTACCCGTACTTGAAGTTGTTATTTCGTGGAATATCTTCTTGTTGAGTTACTAGTGTTGAAGTTGTAAAAGTCGTTATCACATTGGGGTTAAGTTTTTAATTTCTGAAGTGGCTTTCCTTGTTTAGTATTCCTCATTCATCTTGTTGTTATTGAGATTATTGAAAATATTGTGATTGAGCCATGGGCTATGTGTTGTGAAAACATTAGTATTATTGAGTTTTTGGTAAGTTGTGGCATATGGGCACTTGCAGTGCGAGATATGATTGTGTTGTGATATTGATATGCATGCGGTGGTATAAGACTAGGGATTGATACGCATGCGGTGAGATAAGGTGGGCTTGATACGTGTGTTGCTAGTAGGGAACTACTTTAAGCCATGCGGTGAAATAAGGTGGCTTAAATCGCGTGTAGATTTTTAAAACTAAATGCAATCTGTCATAATCTCTTATTTGTCAAGCTTACCTAGTTTTAAAGATTAGGTGTCATCACGACATTCTAAGTCGGAAAATTGGGGCCATGATAATTCATGAGTTCATCCATACCCCTATATCAACAATTAACAATTATACTTCCACTATCCAATATCACAAACATATTTGTATTCATGTAGTTCAACCATATCCATGTATCAACTATCAAGAATGATACATTCACTGAAATGCAGTCAGAACAAAAGGATGTATACCGTACCTCCAATAGCGTGCATAAATGGTACGTACATGTATCAGAAGTTCATTTCTGATACATACACTCAAAATACAAGTGCATGTTGTATGTATATAAAATGTGTGTTTGTATGCATGTCAGTTGTATTTCTGGGGTGATAAATATTGTAAAATGTATTGAAATCTGTTGTATGTGCTAATACAATGTAGACCGCAAAATTGCATGTGTTGAACAGATATAGCTCCAAGCGAACAATACAACTCCAAGAGAACATTCAATGTAATTATACGAACTGTAGTTGTGCACTGTAAATAGCTCCGGCCGGTCGTTTTGAGAGTTGTAGCCCCGTTTCCCCATTTACTGCTCATTCTATGCTTAATAGTTACTATGTGACTTGCCCGGGTAGATGGTTCGGTTCCGAGGATGTTTCGGAATGAGTTGAGACACTTAGTCTCAAGGTTTGGAGCTTTAGTTGAAAAGGTTGACCAGATATTGATTTATGTGTGAACGGCTCCGGAATGGAGTTTTGATGGTTTCATTAGCTCCGTTGGGTGATTTTGGATTTAGGAGTGTGTCTGAATAGTGATTTGGAGGTCCCTAGTTGAATAGGCTTGAAATAGTGAAAGTTGGAATTTTAGAAGTTTGACCGAGAGTTGCCTTTGTGGTTACCTGGCTCGGATTGGAGTTTCGGGAGTTGGAGTAGGTCTGTTGTGTTATTTATGACTTGTGTGCAAAATCTGAGGTCAATCGGACGTAATTTGGTAGGTTTCAAATATAGAAGTTAGAAGTTCAAAATTTCTTTAGGCTTGAATCGATGCATGATTCGTTGTTTTAGCATTGTTTGTTGTAATTTGACGGCTCGACTAAGTTCCTATCATATTTTAGGACTTGTTGGTATATTTGGTTGAGATCTCGTGGGCCTCGGGTGGATTTCAGATGATTAACGGGTCAAATTTTTGAATTGGAGATTTGCTGAAATTTTCTGATGCACTGATCTAGTTTCCTTATACGCGATCACGTTGACAGGTTCGTGATCGGTAGGCTTAATTGGGTAGTAGAGGTAATTGTTCTACGCGTTCGCGAGATGGGGATTGCGATCGCGAAGTTGTGGGATGCAGTGAATCGCAAACGCGTGGCTAAAGTCGCGTTCACGTAAAGTGTAAGAGGCAACAACTGAGGTCACACGTTTGCTCTCAGCGATCGCATGAAGATGGAAGCGATCGCATAGGTTGAGGAAAGAAGTTCTTTGCGTTTGCGTGAGTATTGACGTGTTCGCGTAGGGTTTAATATCTGGGCAGTTGAGTTGTGCTACGCGATTTCCGTGATCGTGATTAAGGCTATTTGGACAAACTTAAATATTTCGAAAACGAGGGTTTGAGTCTATTTCACAAATTTGATTTTGGGAGCTCAGTTGGAGGCGATTATTGGAAAGATTTTCAAAAGAGTGGTTGGGGTAAGTGATTCTTAGTTTCTTACTTAGTTTTGGTTAAATTCCATGATTATATCTTTGATTTAATTATTTAATTCGTGATTTGGGTTGAAAAATTGGAGGAAAGTCCTTAGGCCGAATTTCGGAGATTTGAGTGAGATTTTGATATCGGATTTGAGTAATTTTTGTGTGGGTAGACTCATGGTGGAATGAGTGTTCGGATTTTATGACTTTTATCGGATTTCGAGACGTGGGCCTGAGAGTTGACTATTGAGTTGGCTTTTTGACTTTTGATTAAGAACTAGCATTTTTATATGGAACTGATTCCTATAGCTTGAGTTGATCTTATCGAATTGTTTATGGCTAGAATTGAGGCTTTCGGAGGCCGTTTTGAGAGTCAAGGGCTTGTTGGAGTAGAGATTTGCACAGTTTGAGGTAAGTAACATTTCTAAACTTGGTTTTGAGGGTATGAAATCCCGAATTTCGTGTTATGTGATTGGTGTTGAGGTGACGCACATGCTAGGTGACGAGCGTGTCTCCGTGGACCATAAGAATTGTGACTTGCTCGATTCCATGGAACTATATAGTTGAATAATATTGTTGTTACCCGTACTTTCACCATTTGTTAGAGTAATTGAGCTGCCAATTATATTAGAAACCCTGCTTAGATTACGTGTTGGTACTGTTGGGACCCAGAGAGGCTGTGTTACATGTTGAATTTTTTGCTTAATTTACCATTTTGTATTCAGTCATAGCTATTATTTGCATATTATATCTCAGTCTCTGTTGTCCTTTGTTGATACATCATATCATGATAGTTTGGGCTGATTATCATGATTTTTCTGAGCCAGAGAGACGAGAGAGATAAATGACTGAGTGAGACTGATGGTCTATTGTGAGTGATATTCATGGGACCGGGTTGCACGCCGCAGTAGGCTTTATTGATTCATGCTAAGATTTGGCTTATTATAGCGCTTGGAATTGATCGGCCCCTCCAGAGTTTGCACATCCACAGTGAGCGCAGTTGCTAGCGATTGTTTACATTTGGCTGGATCTCCCCAAGTTTATTTGCATTTGGGCTGGATCTGGGTTGTTCTATGTTGTGTTTTATTGCAAAAAATCTGAAAGCATGTCTAAATTCTTGTACCATTACCTGTAGATTATGAATTTCTGAGATATCCCTGTCATATTTTTCATAAATTTCCGTATTGTTAATTCTGTATGTGGGGTGTAATGTTTGATCTCGTCACTACTTTCAGTCCAGGGGTTAGATTTGTTACTTATTGAGTTGGTTGTACTCACGCTACACCCTGCACCTCGTGTGCAAGTCCATGTGTTTTCGGTCACGGTGGTTGCTGATTCACATAGTTCAGACATTCGCAGATCATCGAGGTAGCTGCTTTGGTGTCGGCATGCCTTGGCTCACCTCCCTTATCTTTCAGTTTATTTATTCAGTTCTACTTTTTAAACAGTGTACGAGACTATGTCATTACGTAGATGCTCATGTACTCAGTGACACCCCAATTTTGGGAAAACTTATGTATTGAGTTATGGTATTCTATCCCGTTTTATGAGATTTTTATTTATTCAAACTGTTTTAGTAAATTTCAAAGTTAAAAGTGTTGGAAATGTCTGAGTAGTCGGCTTACCTAGTACTATGATAGGCGACATCCCGACAGATTGGGTTTTGGATCGTGACACCTACAAACTATAATGCTTTGTGAAATTTCCTCCAGAAAATGATTATAATTTAGTGCATTCCTCCTAATAACTTGGTAACTTTTTCTCAAAATGGTATTGATATCAAATGTTTAATTATTACTCTTCCTGATCAATCCCCCTAATAAATTGCTAAATTTTTTCATGAATCTCCTTCCTTTTATACAAACGAATTGTAGATTTTACTTATTTTACCCCTTATATAAATGGTGTTAATATCAAATGTTTAATTATTACCCTTCCTGATCATGTAAAATAAATATAATTCTAAAGGGGTATCCTCCTAATAAATTGCTAACTTTTTTTCAAGAATCTCCTTCCTTTTATACAAACGAATTGTAGATTTTTACTTATTTTACTCCTTATATATAATAGCTACATGTTTGTCTATTTTTTTTTACTAAGCTTTACACTCTAAGCATATATAACAACAAAGAATAAGCCTCAAATGGAGTTCCCCAAGTTTTTAATTGTCTTCTTTCTCTTACTTGTTCCATTTTCAACTGCATTAATTCCTCTCGGTAAATCTCATAAGATCCCTTAACATACTTGTTTGTTTACTTTTGTCGTGTTAATTATTTTTTCTATTATTAATTTACATCTTCCTATTTTTTGTGTAATTGGTGCCACAAATGATGCTCAAAAACCATTTTGCCTCAAGAAATGTACTCCTAAGTATACAGAGGGGCAATGCAACCTTGAATGTAGGCAAGACTTTGAATATGGAAAATGTGAATTTCATAACAAAGTTCCTACTTGTTGTTGTCACGGAGCCTCTAATGTATGAATCCGTATTTACCATAACAATAATAATAGAATATATGAGCTGTTATGAATAGAATTATTTTTCTCTTACTTTAATTGAAATATAATCTTTGTTCATTGTCATACTTTTTTCTGCCAGAGTTTTGAGATTACCATGGCGTAAATAGTATATTAGTAATTCGAAATATCATTTTATTTTGGTGATTAACTACAACAGAAAATAAAGAGAAAAAAATTAGTATCTACATCTAAATAATTTACACATTGATAAGCTTGCAAGGGTCGGTGAGGACATGTGCAGTGAATCTTATTCTTTCTATCTAGGAGATGATCATTGTTCATCAAAATAAAAAGCACGGAAGTGTAAAATGATAACTTTTTTTTTTTTTTTTTTTTGTAATTCCGAATGAAAAACGTTTCATTTCAAAGACCAAAAATTTGATCCAAAAAATTGATTTATAAGGCTAAAAGGGTGTATTGAGTGCCTCAAGACTATGTTATAATGATCTACACACTTGCGCCTTGGCCTAATTAAATTGGAGAATGACACAGTTACCCACAAAAATAAAATTATTTATTCTTGTCTACTCATTTATTTTTCTACCTATCAAACTAATTATATTTTCTATCCATAGTAATTTTTGTGGGGAATTTTTTCTTTATTCTCCAATTCTTTTCTTTCTATGCTTCTTTTCTTTTTCTTTTTTTCGTTCTTTTCTCCTTCTCTTTTTTCTCGTTTTCATCTTATTTTTTTTCTTTTTTCCTTTTCTAATTTCATTTAACTTTTTTATATTCTTTTTCTCTTCATAATCTAATTTCATTTACTGTTTTCACTATTTTTTTTTATTTTTTATACTTTTACTAAAGAAAAATCAAATTGTTTACCAATTAAATGTAGCTAATACAATAGTATATAGCTATTGTACATAAAGGTATACAATTGTACATAAAGAGTTAAAAAAATCTTGTTTTAAGTTTCAAAATAACCACAAACTCAACAAACTCAATTTATGAGTTTCAAAGCTTCAAGGTCTTCCAACAGCAGATTAATATTTTGCAGAAGTCAGAAGTCTTGAAATTCAAGTCATAGAATAAATCAAAACGAAAAAAAGATTTGCATTTTTAATTTGTCCCTCACGCTGGGTAAAAGCTTAAAGCAAATTAAAAGGGAAAATACAAGTGAATTTACGGTTAATAAGTATACTATTATGGTATATTGTATACTACTACAGCATATACTATAATAGTATATTGTTGCAGTATAATTATATACTCCTATAGTATATTGTATACTATAGCGGTATACTGTTAGGTAACTATCTTCTTCTTAGATTATTTCAATATACCGTTGCAGCATATTATAAACTATAATAATATATTGTTGCAGTATAGCTATATACTCCTATAGCATATTGTATATTGTGGCAGTATAATATTGGGTGGTTGTGTTCTTCGGTTTTCAGTTGAAAATTTCGATCTCAATCACCTCAAATCAGCTCCAAATGCTATCAAATTTCAGTATGAACTTTCAGGATGTGACGATCCGGCCCGTCATCACGTGAGTTACTGCCCCGTTTCCCCTATTTTATGCTTCTTCATGTTTCATTATCGATATTCGGTGTGTTAGAGTTAAATCGGATTGGTTTTGATAGGAAATGAGACACTTAGTCTCTTTAAGGAATGCTTGTTTTGGAAAAGTCAACTGTATGTTGACCATTGAGTTAGAGGGCTCGGATGTGATTTCCGGTGATTCGGTTAGCTTCGGGGGTTGATATGTGGCTTAGGAGTGTGATCGGAATTGATTTTGGAGGTCCGGAGTAGAATTAGGCTTGAATTGGCGAAGTTAGTATTTTGGCGAATTCCGGTTGGTAGGTGAGATTTTGATACGGGGGTCGGACTAGAATTCCGAGAGTCGCAGTAGATTCGTTAGGTGATTTTGGATGTGTGTGCAAAATTTCAGATCTTTCGGAGGTGTTTTGGTCAAGTTTTTGATCAAATGCGTATTTCGGAAGTTATTAAGAAATTTAGGCTTGAATCCGATGTAATTTGATGGTTTTGGTGTTGTTTGTGGTGTTTTGATGATTGGAACAAGTTTGAATAATGTTTTAGGATGGGTTGGCACTTTTGGTTGAGGTCCTGGGGGCCTCGGGGTGATTTCGGATGGTCAAACGGACCAATTCTAACCTTTGGAAGTTGCAGATTTTTCAGCTGAAGTGTTGCAGACATTTGTTCTATGCGATCACAGGAGTGCGATTGCGATCGCATAGAAGCATTTTGGAGGGGTTGTTTGGTTGTTCAATGCGATCGCATAGGGAGGCATGCGATCGCACAGTGTAAAGCTAATCCAGGATTTTCGTGGAAATTTGTTCAATGCGATCGCAGGAGCAGGTGTGCGATTGCATAGGCTAAAGTCATTGTGCTATGCAATCGCAGAGGATAGGATGCGATCGCATAGGGTTAATTATGGAGCTGCAGATTTTGGTTTATGCGATCGCAGGGGCTTGAATGCGATCGCATAGAGTTAGCTATAGTGATACGGGCAGAATGTTAAAAACATTTGATCCGCGAACCCAAACCCATTTTCCTCCATTTTTGAGTAACTTTGAGAGCTTTTGACGAGGATTAAAGAGGGTTTTGACTGGAAATCAATTGGAGGTGAGTCCTATGGCCTAGAAACATCATTTAATTATGGATTCAACACTTAAATTCATGGAAAATTTGATTAAAAGGGGAAGAATTAGGGCTTGACTTTTTGAATGTAAATTTGGGGTTTGAGGGAGCAATTGAGCTCGGATTTTGGTAAATTTGATATGTATAGACTTGTGGCGATATAAGGAATCCGGTGATGTGAAATTTTTGATTTTTCGAAAAGTGGGCCCGGGGCTCGGGTTTTGTCAACTTTGTGATTTTCGATATTTTTTGAGTCTTTTCGATTGGGTTGTATTCCTTTAGCCTATTGTAACGTATTACTTGTGGTTTTGATCAGATTCGACTCTCGAGGAGGTTGATTTGTGAGGCAAGGGAGTAGCGAGCTAGGATTTCGGCCCGCTTGAGGTGAGTAATGGTTATAAATGATGTTCTGAGGGTTTGAAACCCCGGATTTGCACAACGTGGTGCTATGTTGAGATGAGACACACGCTGTATAATGAGCGTGGGGTCTGTTACTACTTGGGATTTGGACTCGGTCCATCCCGTTTGATGACTCTACTGTACTTTTGACTGAGACTTAATTAATATCATTATATTATGGGCTAGTTGCCATGTTTGGGGCCTTGTGCCGATCTGTAGAACCCTTAGGGGGCATTTGTATTGGTTGACCTCATTTTTCTAGTCGAAATCATACCCTCAGTCATGTTCTTAACTGATAAACATGATATGAACCAACTTTAGAAATTGTTAAATCCTAATGAGTAACGTATGGGTTGAGAACCCCGTCTTATCTTAGTGTGCCCGAGAGGCCAAGTCTATATGGACTGAGAGGGGTCGAGAACCCCATTGTGAGGGTATTTGATATGCTATGGATCGGGTTATACGCCGCAGTAGTATATTATATGGATCAGACTGCACGCCACAGTAGTATATTATATGGATCGGACTGCACGCCGCAATAGTATATTATATGGATCGGACCGCACGCCGCAGTAGTATATTATATGGATCGGACTGCACGCCGCAGTAGTATATTATATGGATCAGACTGCACACCGCAGTAGTACATTATATGGATCGGACTGCACGCCCAGTAGTATATTATATGGATCGGACTGCACGCCGCAGTAGTACATTATATGGATCGGACTGCACGCCGCAGTAGTATATTATATGGATCGGACTGCACGCCGCAGTAGTATAGCGCTTGGGCTGAAGGAGCCCCTCCGGAGTCTGCATACCCCCAGTGAGCGCAATCGACTATTCTTGGATCGAGCTGCACGCCGCAACAGTATATATATGGATCGGGCTGCACACCGCAGCAGTACAAATGAAATGAATACTGGCTTAAGGGACTTTTAACTGACTTCTTCATTCAGTTGTTGTTTTTGATATTCTCACTGTTTTAATATAGAACTGCGTAGTGTTTTACGAGTTTTCTTTCCATCAGTCATTATTTATTGCTATTACTCACTGAGTTGGAGTACACACTTTACTCCCTGTACCATGTGTGCAGATGCAGGTATCTCGGAGGAATAGTTTGGGCTTTCTACTGCTGTTCAGCTTATTCCTGAGTCATCGAGGTAGTTGCATGGCATCCGCAGGACCTAATTTCTTCCCTTATCCTCTTTATTTCCGCATTCTAGACAACTCTATGTATAGGTCGCTACACAGACTTGTATTAGAGGCTCTTGGCTCGTGACACCAGATCGGTGGGATCTATAGTGATATTTTATGGATTTTCCATACTGTTTATCTATTACTATAGAGTTATACTCACGTTAATCTGGCATTAAATCCTATTAATTGGTAATGAATTCTACATAAGGGATTGTAAGTGACGAATTGGTCGGGCTTGCCTAGCATCGTGCTGGGCGCCATCACGATCGGGGATTGGGGTCGTGACAAGTTGGTATCAGAGCCTAGGTTACTAGGTCTCGCGAGTCTTGAGCCGGTTTAGTAGAGTCTCATGGATAGGTACGGAGACGTTTGTACTTATCTTCGGGAGGCTGCAGAACCTGTTAGGAAAATTCCACATTCTTGAAATTCTTGTCGTGCGAACTCGTTGATCCGAATATTAAATTTCTCTTTATTCCATTCTCTCACAGATGGTGAGGACTCGAGCTACCGGACGACCACCAGTACCACCTACTGAGGCTACTAGAGGGCGTGGACGCGGTCTTGGTCGTGGTAGAGGCAGAGCAGCAGGGGCAACACCTTTCGATCCTTTAGTTGCCCCAGCTCAGGACCAGGCTCCAGCAGCACCAGTGCAGGCACCAACTGTGCCCATTGTGATACCGGGTCTCCAGGAGACATTGGCCCAGATCTTGACAGTTTGCACAGGCCTGGCTCAGGCAGTTTCAGCCACCACAGCAGCAACTACTTCGCAGGCCGGGGGAGGCAATCAGACCCTCGCTGCTCGCACACCTGAGCAGGTAGTGCAGGGGTTACAGACTCTAGAGGCACCTCCAGCTCAGCCAGTGGTACCCGTTCAAGAGTACAGGGTCCCAGTTATGCCAGACGAAGAGCAGCGTCGTCTCGAGAGGTTCAGTAGACTTCAGCCTCCTTCTTTCAGTGGTGCTCAGGGCGAGGATACCCAGGGTTTTCTCAACAAGTGTTAGTGTATGCTTCAGACAGTAGGGATTCTTGAGTCCAGCGGTGTGGCTTTTACTACATTTCAGTTTACTGGAACGGCCTTCACTTGGTGGGAGGCATATGAGCGGCATAGGATGGCAGGTGCAGCACCTTTGACTTGGCAGGAGTTCTCCACTCTCTTCTTGGAGAAGTGGATACCGCAGTCTCAGAGGGAGGAGCTGCGTAGACACTTTGAGTGGCTTCGCCAGGGAGATACGATCGTGTCTCAGTATGAGGCGAGATTTTATGAGTTGGCTCGTTATGCCTCATGGATAGTTCCGACTGATCGGGAGAGGATTAAGAGGTTCGTGGATGGTCTTAATTATCACCTTCGTATTCTAATGACTCGAGAGAGATTTTTGGGTATTTCCTTCGAGGATGCAGTTGATATTGCTCGTGATATTGAGATGGCTCGCCGTCAGGAGAGAGAGGAGAGGGAGGCCTCGAGGTCCTGGCAGTTTTAGTGGCGCTTCTTCGAGGGGCCAATTCCAGTAGGGTCGGGGTCGTTCTTTCAGGCCCGCTCAGTTAGCTCGACCCGAGTACTGAGGTGGATCTTCTGGTCGTGGTTATTAGGGTTCTCTACAGAGTCAGCCATCTCTCAGTGCTCTTCTAGCGCAGAGTTTATCTCGTGCTCCATCTGCTCAGGGTTCTTCCAGGCCGAGTGCATCAGCTAGCCACTCTGGCACGAGGGGTTCCCTTCAGTCCCAGTTCCTAGCACCCGGGAGTTGCTATAAGTGTGGAGAGTTCGTGCATATGCGGAGGGAGTGTCATCGCCGTGCTGCTAGCTCATCTCAGCAGAGGGGTCAGCCCTCGACTTCTGCTCCAGTTACTTCACCAGCCACCTAGGGGTGGAGGTCAGGCAGCCAGGGGTCGCCCTAGAGGGGGAGGTCGATCAGGGGGAGGCCAAGCCCGTTTCTATGCACTTCCTGGCAGGCCAGATGCTATTGATTCAGATGCTGTCATTACATGTATTGTTTCAGTCGGCCACAGAGATGCCTCTGTATTATTTGATCCCGATTCCACTTATTCCTATGTGTCTTCATATTTTGCTCATCACTTGGGTACGACCCGAGGATGTCTTGCCTTACCTGTTCATGTATCTACCCCAATGGTGATACCGTTGTTGTAGACTATGTATATTGGTCGTGTTTGGTGACTATTGGGGGTCTGGAGACCCGAGTTGATTTATTGTTGTTGAGCATGGTGGACTTTGATGTTATTCTGGGCATGGATTGGCTATCTCCGTGTCATGCTATTCTTGACTGTCATGCTAAGATAGTCACTTTGGCTATACCGGGTGTTCCGAGGATCGAGTGGCATGGCGTGACTGACTATGTGCCTAGCAGGGTGATTTCTTTTCTAAAGGCTCAGCGTATGGTTGGGAAAGGTTGTCTATCATATTTGGCTCTTGTGAGGGATGTTAGAGCTGAGACTCCTAGCATTTATTCAGTTCTATTGTGAAGGAGTTTTTTGATGTGTTCCCTGCAGACCTGTCGGGCATGCCACCGGACAGGGACATTGATTTTGGTATTGACCTGGTGCTGGGCACTCAGCCCATTTTCATTCCTCCATATCGTATGGCACCGGCAGAGTTGAAAAAACTAAAGGATCAGCTTCAGGAACTCCTGGATAAGGGGTTCATTCGGCCTAGTGTGTCCCCGTGGGGTGCACCGGTTCTATTTGTGAAAAAGAAGGATAACACAATGAGAATGTGCATTGACTACAGGCAATTGAATAGAGTGACAGTGAAGAACAAGTATCCCCTGCCCTGTATCGATGATTTATTTGACCAGCTTCATGGGGCAAGGGTATTCTCCAAGATTGATCTTCGTTCAGGCTATCACCAGTTGAAGATCAGGGATTCAGATATTATGAAGACTGCTTTTTGGACTAGATATGGGCACTATGAGTTTCTTGTTATGTCCTTTAGGCTGACTAATGTCCCAGCCGCGTTCATGCATTTGATGAACAGTGTATTTCGGCCATATCTGGATTCGTTCGTGATTGTTTTTATTGATGATATATTGGTGTACTCGCGTAGCCAGGAGGAGCACGCACAGCATTTGCTAGTGGTATTACAGAGATTGAGGGAGGAGAAGCTTTATGCAAAGTTCTCCAAGTGTGAGTTTTGGCTTGGGTCAGTGGCTTTCTTAGGTCACGTGGTGTCCAGCGAGGGTATTCAGGTTGATTCAAAGAAGATAGAGGCAGTACAGAGTTGGCCTAGACCGTCCTCAGCCACAGAGATTCGTAGCTTTCTTGGGTTAGCAGGCTATTATCGCCGGTTTGTTCAGGGATTTTCATCCATTGCATCGCCCTTGACCAAGTTGACGCAGAAGGGTGCTCCATTTGTATGGTCGAACGAGTGCAAGAAGAGCTTTCAGAAGCTCAAGACAGCTTTGACCACAGCTCCGGTATTGGTGTTACCATCAGCTTCAGGTTCTTATACCGTCTATTGTGATGCTTCGAGAGTTGGGATTGGCTGTGTGTTGATGCAGGAGGGTAGAGTGATTGCGTATGCTTCACGTCAGTTGAAGCCCTACAAGAAGAACTACCCTGTTCATGACTTAGAGTTGGCTGCCATAGTTCATGCTTTGAAGATTTGGAGGCACTATTTATATGGCGTATCTTGTGAGGTATTCACCGATCATCGCAGTCTTCAACATTTGTTCAAGAAAAAGGATCTTAATTTGAGGCAGCGGAGGTGGCTTGAGTTGCTCAAGGATTATGATATTACCATTTTGTATCACCCCGGGAAGGCTAATGTGGTGTCCGATGCGTTGAGCCGGAAGGCGGTTAGCATGGGGTGTTTGGCATACATTCCAGTTGGGGAGAGGCCCTTTGCTGTTGATGTTCAGGCTTTGGCTAATCGGATGGTGAGATTAGACATTTTAGAGCCTAGTCGGGTGTTAGCTTTGTGGTTTCTCGGTCTTCCTTGTATGACCGCGTCAGAGAGCGCCAGTATGATGATCCACATTTGCTTGACCTTAAGGACAGGGTTCAACATAATGATGTCAGGGATGTGACCATTGATAGTGATGGCGTGTTGAGGATGCAGGGCCGAATTTGTGTGCCCAATGTGGATGGGCTTCGGGAGTTGATATTGGAGGAGGCCCACAGCTCACGGTATTCCATCCACCCAGGTACCGCGAAGATGTATCAGGATTTGAGGCAGCACTACTGGTGGAGAAGGATGAAAAAGGATATAGTAGGGTATGTGGCTTGGTGTCTCAACTGTCAGTAGGTAAAGTACGAGCATCAGAGACCGGGTGGCGTACTCCAGCGGATAATTATTCCTGAGTGGAAGTGGGAGAGAGTTACTATGGATTTTGTGAGTGGTCTTCCTCGGACTTTGAGGAAGTTTGATTCGATTTGGGTGATTGTGGACAGGCTGACCAAGTCCGCGCACTTCATTCTAGTATGTACTACTTATTCTTCGGAGCGGCTGGCAGGGATCTTCATCCGGGAGATTGTCCGATTGCATGGGGTTCCAGTGTCTATTATCTCAGATAGGGGTACTTAGTTTACTTCGCAGTTTTGGAGAGCCGTGCAGAGAGAGTTGGGTACTCAGGTAGAGTTAAGCACATCGTTTCATCCTCAGACGGACGGACAATCCGAGCGCACCATTCAGATACTGGAGGACATGTTGTGCGCCTGTGTTATTGATTTCGGAGGTTCTTGGGATGAGTTTCTGCCGCTTGCAGAGTTTGCCTACAATAACAGCTATTAGTCCAACATTCAGATGGCACCATATGAGGCCTTGTATGGGAGACGGTGTAGATCTCTAGTTGGTTGGTTCGAGCCTGGCGAGGCTAGGATGTTGGGGACAGACTTGGTTCAGGATGCCTTAGAGAAAGTGAAGGTGATTCAGGAAAGACTTCGTACAGCTCAGTCACGTCAGAAGAGTTATGCGGACCGGAAGGTTTGAGATGTATCCTATATGGTTGGTGAGAAGGTCTTACTGAAGGTTTCGCCCATGAAGGGTGTTATGAGGTTTGGGAAGAAAGGCAAGTTGAGCCCTCGGTACATTGGGCCTTTTGAGGTGCTTCGGAGGATTGGGGATGTGGCTTATGAGCTTGCTTTGCCACCCAGCCTGTCGAGTGTGCATCCGGTATTCCATGTTTCTATGCTCCGGAAGTATGTTGGGGACCCGTCTCATGTTTTAGACTACAGCATGGTCCAGTTGGATGATGATTTGACCTACGATGTGGAGCTAGTGGCTATTTTGGGTCGTCAGGTTCGGAGATTGAGATCAAAGGATATCGCTTCAGTGAAGGTGCAGTGGAGAGGTCGGCCCGTGGAGGAGGCTACTTGGGAGACCGAGCGGGAGATGCGGAGCAGATATCCTCACCTGTTTGAGGCTCCAGGTATGTTTCTTGACCCGCTCGAGGACGAGCGTTTGTTTTAGTTGGGGAGGATGTGATGACCCGGCCCGTCGTCACGTGAGTTACTGCCCCGTTTCCCCCATTTTATGCTTCTTCATGTTTTGTTATCAGTATTCGGTGTGATAGAGTTAAATCGGATTGGTTTTAATAGGAAATAAGACACTTAGTCTCTTTAAGGAAGACTTATTTTGGAAAAGTCAACTAGATGTTGACCATTAAGTTAGAGGGCTCGGAAAAGATAATTTCCCGTTGTCGGACATCCATATCTTGATTGACAATTACGCCAAACATGAGATTGGTTCTTTTGTGGATTGTTACGCGGGTTATCATTGTCACACCTCCTTTTTGCGCGCCCCGCCCCGAAGGGTTAAAATGCGCGGGTGGAGTTTTTCCAATTTAAGTGACAATATTCGAAATGGGATTATTTATTTAATTCAGAGTCGCCACTTGGGAAAGGTTTGGCTTTTGGTGTCCCAAGTCACCGGTTTATCTTGAATCCCAAATCGAGGAAATTTTAGACTTTTCCAAATGAAGTCTGCGAACCAGAAATTCTAAGTAAGGAATTCTGTTGACCCGAGGGAAGGTGTTAGGCACCCTCGAATCCCGTGGTTCTAGCACGGTCGCTTAAATTGTTATAATGGCTAAATATCTGATTTAAATACATGTTGTGACTTACGTGCTTTTATTAAGTTTAAACCGCTTTTATTATTATCATTTATTTTTTATAGAATTGCAACGTCATGAAAATGCATCTCGAACCACGTCACAATCAATGCACCCGTAGTTGTTAACACATTTCGACTCCGTTGAGACTTGGATTTGGGTCACATCAATGTGCACCCAATTTTTAAGAATATAATTTACTTAAAGTCGCGCCTAAAGAATCTAAACAGCGTTATTATCTTTGGGGAAGACAGTGAAATTCACTAAACAGTCCGTCCCAAATTCTAAGTATTTATCATGATCAATTACTGAAGGCCCCGCAATTTGCATTTTTTATTTGGCAAGGCTCGTCTCATTATTTTAGAAGGGTACCCTACAGTGGCTACATTTCTATTATTTTGTTTCCAGAGATAGGAGAACGAAAAAATATATGCTAATTGAAGTATATGTCTTGGTCTAAATCGGACTCCTATCAATTTCTGATTAATTACTTATAAAGTAAGAAAGCATCATGCCTTACGAAAATACTTTGGTCGAACAAAAGATTACATATGATATTGATGAAATGCAATATTTAATCCGAACATCACATACGAAAAGATTTCTTGTTGAACTTAACTGAACTTATTTGGGCTAGATTAAAGGATAACTGGCAAAGTAAAATGTTTTAATTTGACAAAGAATCATGTGCTAGTTAACGAAATACAACACTTAATCCGAACACTTCTCGAGTTGAACTTAACTAAACTTACGTGGACTAATCTTGACTAAAAATAACTGAATGAAACAGGAACAGTATCGTATAAGGTCGAAACATACATGCCCATGCCCACAAACAACTACAGAGTTAAAATACAACAGGGCAAACTCAGTCAAATATCAATACATACTTTCAAACTGCTGGATTATAAACTAATCAATTTTCACAAGCCTGTTAATGTACTATGAATATTACAGCAAATGCTTGAACTTCTTCAACCTTTTTCATTTCATGCTTTCAAACTGTTTCAATTACATCAATATGGGACTTGAAATGTGTACCTGAAAATGCTGAAAGTGCAAAGGAGAAGAAGAAGAAGATGGGGAATCAGCAGCAGCAAAAAAGGCAGAATTAACAGTAGCAGCAGGACAAAAAATGCAGCAGCAATAGTGAGCAAGATAGCAGCAGCAATCAGAACAGCACAACAGAAAGGATTCTGTTGCGAAATGGAACCAGAGTTGAAGGAGAAACAACCAGATGAAACAGTACACAGTGTGATACTCCAGACAGTCCAATTCCGGAATATACCAAATGTAACAGAACACTAACAATAATCTCGATTGAAATTTAGAAGAAAGAACACTGCCTAACGTATTGACAATAAATGAACTTCAGACAAACAAGACCAAGTTTCTGATTTCTTAATCTGTTTTTATCTCTTTCTTGCTCTCTTTCTATTCCTGCCAACTCTTTCTCTTTCTTTCCTACCCTCACAATTCTGTATCTCCCAATTCTCTCTCTCCCCCTCAATTCTGTCTATCTTTTATCTCCCAGGTCCTCCTCCTTTTATAAGCCTCAACACCATCTCTTTTAACAGCCTGTTTTCAGAATGTCTCTGTGCCCCTCCCAGGTGTCTTTTTCCTTTTCAGATTCCAATTAGTTGTTTAAGTATTAACCCCCCATCATCCCTTGGCAGGCTTCAACTTTTAAAGGGTTTAATACTCTTAAACTAAAGCAAGGTATGGGCAGTAGGATATATCTGACAGCATATGCTGTCAAAATATTTTTAAAATTAAAAGCCCTTTTATGCAGGAAACAGGCTGTGCACAAAGCACATGAGGTGCACCAATGCACATGTTGTGCACGAGTGCACATGCCTTCCAATTCAGAATTTAAACCAAACAATCCAATTCAACAACTATAAGTAAACAAAACTGGTTCTTAATTGATCCAGGCAAATGTTCAGCAGAAGTAAGTCGATTTGTTATTGTTCGGACAGTTGAAACTAATTGACGACACATGTCGACTCGACTATATTAGCATTAACATACACAAACGTAGCCAAAAATCAGACATTCAAAAGTATAGGACACATGACTCGACTTATACTGATTAAACAGAATTGTACTTCGAGGAATCAGCTAATCAGTACAAACTTGAAATTCAAATCTATTGCACAACAAATACATCATGCCTTATCAGAATAGGAGGGGGGATTTAGGCAAACAACAGAGGTTCAGGCAAAGTGGTTGAAGCACAGTCGATAGAAGTCAAGGACACAAACAGAACATGAACAGACCCTTACAACAATCAAACGAAACAAAACAAACTAGGAAAAGAAAGAAACTTACCTTAAACCGCAAAAGATCAAAACCTTAATCCGGACTCGGTCAGACTTTCTTAAGGCTGAACGGACTTTAATCGAAGTGTTTCTCAGATGAGAAACACTTTGATTAAAGTCCATTAGACCTTAATCTCTTCGGTTGAACCATGTGACGAAGAACTACAAAGTTCTCAAAACTCAGATCTGGGATTCATGCTTCCCTGGTCAGATTCGGACCAAACCAAGTATGGTTTGGTCACGAGAGGGGTCTGGGGAGTGTCCGGTGTGAGATTGGGGTTAAACTGTGTAGATTGAGTTTTGACTCGAATCTTCAAATGAAGATTCGAGAAGGTGGGGAGGGATTCGAACTACATGGTTACCTGATCTATGTTCAGGATGGCAAGAGGATTCTAGGGTGTTAAGGGGAAGGTCATCGGCGTTCATGCCGCCGGTTTTCATGGTGGGGGATACAAGGGCGGCTCTAGGGTTTGGGGGTTGTGGTGAAGACGACGAAGGCTGGGGTTTGGATAGGGGGGCAGGGTAGTGTTATGAGCTTATATAGTTAGTGAGCAAGTGGATCCTGGCCGTTGGATGAGATGAGATGAAGGGCCAGGATCCTTTGGCTAACAGGGAACGACGTCGTTTCAAGGATAAAGGGTTGGGGTCGGTCCGGGTGAGACGGGTCGGGTTTGTTGGTGGGTTATGGGGAATTGATCTTGGCCGTTGATCAATTTGAGATCAACGGCCCAGATCAACCTGTATCAATACGACGTCGTTTGGACTCTCTGGACATCAGGTGGTCTGGACCGGGCAGGCCTAGGTTTTGGGCTGAGTTTGTTGGGCCAATTTAACAAATTGGCCCAAGTCCGGAAGGGGTCTCTTCTTTTCTTTCTTTTATTATTTTTTATTATTATTTTCATCTCTTTTCCTTATTTATTTTAAAACTAAGCAAAAAATCAAAAAATAAAAATTAAATACACACTCACTACAATTATTTGCACACACACTAAAAATATTTCAAAACAGGTAAAATCAAACAACATAAAATCACGGATGAAGATGCTTGTTTATGCTTTTCTATTTAAACCATGTTACGGTTCAGATTATGCATGACACGTACACATTTTTTTGAATTTTGTTTTAATAAAGTAAATAAATAAAAACGGGCCAAAGTCACAAATAAATCAACAAAGTGCCGCACGGAAATCCAAAATTGTACAGCAGGACCAATTTTATTCTTTTGGAGCGACTGTCGCGCAAAACAAAAATCACGTGCTCACAGCTGCCCCTCTTTGTTCGGAAACACGAAGTGTTTTCGTGCAAAGATAAAGTGAGCGTGTATGAGCGATTTTTGCCTATAGACCACTCCGTATGAAGCATGTTTTTTTTGAAAGATCTGACCGAATCTTGCTTCAAAGATTTCCTACATATCCTGGGCTAAACAGGAATCAGGTCAATGTAGTTCGAGAAGTTTTGGTAGCTGGGACTACCATGGGATTGCAACGCTTGCTGCTACTGCTGTTGCTGTTGTCACTGCTGCGTCACTGACCGCCTTATTACAACCAAACGAAAATTGGAAACTGAACTAGCTACTTATATGCATGTCAACTGCTAGTTACAAGATTCCTATCTATGATTCTTTTATAACTTGATCTTGGGTCTTAGCTGATTTTGCTTGTAGACTTCGATCTGAACCTTGATGCTTGCGAGTTGCGGCGACTTGTTTAATCTCCGGGATACTGAGTGAGACGCGATTGGTAGGGTTCAGGGCCTTAGTCAAATGTTGGGAGTTGATCTGCTCTCCATTCACTCTGATATCTCGGGATGTCTTCTTTTGTCTTTTTCTTCTTTGATTCTGAGTTGAGACTCATCTCGTGGGTCATTTCGATCCGTGTGGCTCGAGGTTAGACCTGCGGGAAAAAAAAACAAACAAACGAACGAAATTTTCTGCCCCAGTTTCACTAGGAAAATTTCGTTAATTATTTACCAGGAAGTTCATAAAATTGATAAAAGAGGATATGCATGCTTAGTTCAGGGTTGGAGCCCTAATACCGGCTAGCTGGAGAAAGGTTCAGTTTAGGGTTAAAAACCCTAATGCTGACTAAAAGGAAAATTCAGTTTAAGGTTTAAAACCCTAATGTTGATTGCATGGAAGAGCTCAGCTTAGAGTTTAAAACTCTAATGCTGGCTGAAAGGAAAATTCAGTTTAGGGTTTTAAACCCTAATGCTGATTGCATGGAAAAGCTCAGTTTAGAGTTTAAAACTCTAAAGCTGGCTGGAAGGAAAATTCAGTTTAGGGTTTAAAACCCTAATGCTGATTGCATGGAAGAGCTCAGTTTAGAGTTTAAAACTCTAATGTTGGCTGAAAGGGAAAAGTTCAGTTTAGGGTTTAAGACCCTAATGCTGATTAAAAGGAAAATTCAGTTTAGGGTTTAAAACCCTAATGCTGATTGCATGGAAGAACTCAGTTTAGATTTTAAAACTCTAATGTTGGCTGAAAGAGAAAAGTTCAGTTTAGGGTTTAAAACCCTAATGCTGATTAAAAGGAAAATTCAGTTTAGGGTTAAAACCCTAATGCTGATTGCATGGAAAGGTTCTCGGGTTATGCCGAAAAGATTTATTGAGTTATGCTGGGAGGATTCATCGGGTTATGCCGGGAGGCTTCATCGGGTTATGCCGGGGAGATTCATCGGGTTATGCCGAAAGGGTTCATCGGGTTGTACCGGAAAGATTCATCGGGTTATGCCGGGAAGATTCATCGGGTTATGCCGGGAAGATTCATCGGGTTATGCCGGGAAGATTCATCGGGTTATGCCGGGAGGATTCATCGGGTTATGCCGGGAGGATTCATCGGGTTATGCCGGGAGGATTCATCGGGTTATGCCGGGAGGATTCATCGGGTTATGCCGGGAGGATTCATCGGGTTATGCCGGGAGGATTCATCGGGTTATGCCGGGAGGATTCATCGGGTTATGCCGGGAGGATTCATCGGGTTATGCCGGGAGGATTCATCGGGTTATGCCGGGAGGATTCATCGGGTTATGCCGGGAGGATTCATCGGGTTATGCCGGGAGGATTCATCGGGTTATGCCGGGAGGATTCATCGGGTTATGCCGGGAGGATTCATCGGGTTATGCCGGGAGGATTCATCGGGTTATGCCGGGAGGATTCATCGGGTTATGCCGGGAGGATTCATCGGGTTATGCCGGGAGGATTCATCGGGTTATGCCGGGGGTTTTGGGTAGGAAAAGTTCCTTGGGTTATGCCAGGGAGATCCATCAAAATGCATGAAAATATTATGGGAAACTTACCTTTGGTCGTTTTCTGCTGCAGGGTTGTTTCAATGCTTGCGCGCTTTATCTCTTTTGGGCTACACCTGCTTCTTGCACAGCTGCTTTGTGTCGCACCTGTCTCAATTTTCTTAAACAAAGAAAGATTATTAGTTTGACAACGGCGGTTGGTTTGGGGGCCTTGATTGTTCCAATTGCTCTGTCTTGGCCCAATTCTTGTTGAGAAACTCTGCTATTGATTGGATTTCACATGCGAAAACTCTTGGACTACTCAGACTTGCGTTTCCAGATTTTGTGATGATTTGCCTTATAAGGCTTTGGCTTTTCTGTCCCTTTCTGCTTGGGGATTTTGGTGGGGATTTTATCAGGGAGATTCTGTGGGGATTTTTTTTTTTTTTTTTGTAGCAAACTTGCTGGGAATGTGCTGGGGTGGATTTCTTTGGGGAATTGTACAAGGGATAGCTTGTGGGGATTTGTCGGTTTTGGAAGCAAATCAACTATCATGGCCAGTCGGGATGGGACTGACGCGCCACCGAGGTTGTACATTTTATTCGACTCTCGCCAAACGGAGCCCTGTAAAACCGGTCCTGCCACCTTTCTTTGCGATTACTACGGAATTAAGAGTTAGATCAAAAAGAACTCAAAGAAAACTATGTAAAGGAGAACATATGAGTTTAAAGAGAAACGCCCCTTTCGGGGAGAAAAGAGGGACTTATCTGGAGTGTATGCCAGTTTCAAACTGACATGACATGCCTTTTGGACTGGATGCCCGACCTCCGAGAACTTGCATTTCCTCATGAATCAAAACAGATCTATATTTTTTCAAAAAACCCGGGAACCTTGCCAGGACTTTCTGAGGTGGAATCATCTTTTTGGCCGACAACGCCCTTTGCGGGTTTTCGCTAGTCGACCTCTCTCATTTCTCTTCTTACTGTCGCCTGCTAGTACTCCTTGCGAGTTTTTACTAAACAAGCTCTCTCATTTCAATTTCTCTTCTCTCGTCGCCTCACGGTGCCCAAAGGTTTTCACCGACAAGACTCTCTCATCTTTATTCTCCTCATTTTGTTGTATCGGACCCAAATAATTCCATCTTCCTATTTTGAAATGCTTTGCTGATTGATCAGAAGGACTTAAAAAAGGTTTGGGGTGAAAAGAATTTGGATTGAACTACAACTTGGAACTTTTGGGTGGGATTATTGCCGAATTATTATAACTTCTGCCCCAGTTTTACTTTCGGGGGAATTCCTGGATTTATTGTTGGTGTGACTGAACCCCAAGGAGAGGTTGCCTACGTATCCTTTCGGAATCAAGTCAGACGTAGTTCATACGGTCCCCTTTTTTTGGGTTTTTGTTGTTGTTTTTTTTTTCTTCTTTTTTTTTCATTTCAATTTTTTTTTTTTTTTCATTCATTTTTTTTCAATAATATTTTCAGGTTCCAAAGAGGGTAATCAAAGAAGAGTAACCAGCTCAAATGGGTTTGCAAAGGGTTGATAGTGTTTGGGTAGCGAGAATGAAAGCCTTCGTCATCTCAAACTGTGCAAAGAATATCGTCAGAGTGATTTAGACATATCACTGCACTTGCTTTCCAAGCAAGGCTGACGTCGTTTCTTCCGACGTCGCCCAGATACAAATGCTCCATTTGGTAACGTTTTTCGATGACGTATGGACCCTTCTTTCTTTTGGTACAATTGCTCGTGACAAACCGCAGTTATTAAGGTTATCATTCTGTACGGGTCTAAACCCATTTACTGCTCTCAAACTCTGTTTTAGTGACGGACATTCTCCAAACCATGAACCAATTTTCTTTAGTTGTTCCTATTTTTCAAATCCTTTATATCTCAAATTTTTGACTCATTATTTGAAATCTGATCGGAGTTCTCGTGATCCGGGCATGAAGTCCTCAAACATGTCATGTTATTTAAAGCTGCATTTATCAGAATTGAAGAGAACACAAAAGAAAACATAGAAGAAGAAAGTGAGTAATCAAGCACGATTTCATTTCTTGGCATTTTGGGGAAGATAAAGAAAAAGGTTGACATTCAGGAAATTAAAAACATGAAACTGAAGAAAAACATCCGAGCCACCCTCTGGGGTTTCTCGTGATGCAGAGAAAGTGGCAAGACAGGTTCATTAGGACTTCCGTTTGATCAAGAATGGCGTAGTCTTCTAGTTTTGAAACTAGGTGCTAGGTCCCATGTACGATACTTCAACGATGCTAGTGCCCTCTCCTGGCTGGACCATGTGTATTTCGCATAGCTCTTCCCTTGTCGCCTCACATATTTCCTCGCTCTCGTCGAGCGGGGACACCTCATCATCTCCCTCTTTGTTGTATTTTGGTTCCTGTGGTATGCGTCCGACAAACACTGGCTCGTTCGGCCGAGGTGTTTTGACCGTCCCCCATACCATGGAGGCCTGCTTGAATACATCACTTATTCCTTTTTCTTGTTCCGGAGTTACCCTGGGTCCCTTTTCTGTATCAGCAATAGCAATTATGGCTTTCAGTGCCAGATCGACTTCCTCGTCTTCACAAATCATCCCAACTATCGGCCCGTTGTCGTGGGCGGGCAACGGATTATTGGTCACATTTGGGATATCCTCGTCTCTCAACACAATCTTCCCTTGGTCTAACAGATTCTCTACAACTTGTTTCAATGTCCAACAGTCGTTGGTGTCGTGCCCTTCTACCCCTGAATGGTATACACATCTGACACCCCGCTGATATGATGGTGATCCCGGGTTCTGCCCATTTGGTGGTATGGGCTGCAACAAATTCATTTGGACAAGCTTAGGGAATAGGACGGAATAGGGTTCACCGATTGGTGTGTAGTTGGGTCTCCTGGGTGGTTCCCGAGGACGGAAATTATTTTGAGGAAGTCGAGGATTGTAGTGGTTTCGGTGAGGAGGCTGATTCCTAGGACGTGGGGCCTGCCCCCGATTGACTGGTTGTGACCGCTGGATATAAGGCTGGGTGCTCATAACCATGTAAGGCTGAGGAGCGTAGGTCGCATTTTGGTGGGGGAAATAATGTTGCGAGGTTCTTTCCGAAGAACAAAGCCCGGGATTACGATATTCTCCCACCTCTGACACTACCATGGATGTTTCCTCTTTCTTCTTCCCTCTTGCTATTCCTCCAGACCCGCTTTGGACGGCTTGGGAGGTTGCCTTTATGGCTGCCTGACTCAAAATTCTTCCCGTTTTCAAACCGTTCTCCACCATCTCTCCGATCTTAATCGCTTCTGCGAAAGGCTTTCCCATGGCCGACATCATGTTTTGGAAATAGTCGGACTCTTGAGCCTGGAGAAAAGTAGTGACCATCTCTATCTCGTCCATGGAAGGTTTTACCCTTGACGCTTGCTCACGCCATTTGATGGCGTATTCTCTGAAACTTTCCGAGGGTTTCTTCTTTAAGTTTGACAAAGCATTTCTGTCTGGTGCGATGTCAATATTATATTGAAACTGCCCTACGAAGTCTCTGGCAAGATCATCCCATATATGCCAGCGAGATATGTCCTGGTCCATATACCATTCCGAAGCGACTCCCACCAAACTTTCTCCAAAATATGCCATTAGCAGTTCTTCTTTTCCGCCGGCTCCCCGCAATTGGTTGCAGTATTTCTTAAGATGTGCAATGGGGTCGTCGTGCCCATCATATTTCTCGAACTTTGGGGTCTTGAAACCTGCTGGCAGGTGCACGTGAGGGAACATGCATAGGTCGGCGTAAGAGACGCTCTTCTGTCCGCTCAATCCTTGCATATTTTTCAAACTTTGTTCAAGGCTTCTCATTCTCTTGGCAATCTCATTTTGTTCTGCAATTCTGGGGTTCTGATCCTGCCTGGGTGCAAGCTCGCACTGAGGCGGTAGAGGATTAGTGCTGGTAGCGAACCTAGTTGGTTCCATTGAGAACGATGGTGCTTGGAATGTAAAAGAGGATGAGTCAAAGCTTGGCTTGTACGTGGCAGGCTGTGCCGTAATCGGGCAAGGCGATGCAGTAAAGATGTTCATGCTTGCATCGGTGGCTGACATTCGGGGATGAGGGTCAGAAGGCGATCCAGCAGAGAAGGCTGAGGTGGCTGGGTACCCGAATGGGGTAGCAGGATAATTTATGGGAACATTTGAAGTCCCACTTGACCTGGAGAATAATTCAGGGAATCCGGGGATGACACTTGGCGGCTCTTTCCCATTATTCCAATCGTCCAGCATTTCCAGCATGCGGAGCCGTAGGATTCTATTTTCCTTCGCAGTTGCGGATTCAGGTGTGAGGACGGCTGAGATCGAGCTTTCCTCGGAAACCGGGGTTGTTTGCAACGGAATTTCTGAAGACATTTTCACACTTCCTTTTGACCTGGTGAAGTAAGTGTGAGTACTGCTTCTGGTCCTAACAACAGGTAGTTGAACACTTCTCTTTGACCTCGTGAAGTATGAGTGCGAGGCCAGACTTTCACTAAACCAACCGTCTTTTCAAAAAACCCTGGATATACTCATCGACAAGCGCACGGTTAATTTGCAGCAAATAACAGATAGTTAATCTCACGTTGGGCATGATGCACCTATACAGTTAAGTGGATTACTATATGTTTGCTACGAGAGCATGCGTCATGCCGGCATTTTTCCTCTTATTAGTTCTTTCCCCTTTTTAATTTTTTTATATTTTTTTTTTTTTTTTTGCAGTAAAAGAAATGCGACCGGATCCGATGAGGATTGCCTACGTATCACGATGCCTACGTGAATCAGATCATTACGTAGTTCGAAACTAACAAAAATAAAGAAGCAAGTGCTCATTTAGCATAGGGCTCAAAAGATTTGACTATTCTTTGTTTATTCACTTATTCAATTTTTTTTTTTTTTTTTTATTTTTTTTTTGAAAGAAATACTTTAAAAGAAGAAAGAAAATTTTGTTTATTTTGATTTTTGTTTTATTTTTTAAAGAAAGACTTATAAAATTTATTTGCTTTTGACTTGAATTCTGGAAATTTATTAAGAAAATAAAATATGTTTGGTTGGTTTTTTTTTTTTTTTTTTTTTTACCTTTTCTACGGAAGAAAGAATGTATATGATGTTGCCCCTTAAATTTTGAAAGAGGGACTTTTAACAAAATGATGTGAAATTCTGAGTTTTATTTATTTACAAAATCACTTCTAAAGAAAAATCCTAATATTTCGAAATTTCAAATTTTCAAATATATATATTTTTATTTTTAAAAAAAAAACATTTTACAAAAGAGAGACTAAAAGCAAAGAGTATTTTTTTTTTGAATTTTTATTGCTGGTTTTTAATTCTTATTACATTATTTCACATGAAAGACTTCAGAAAGAAAGAGACTATTTTTATTTGAGTTTAAGAAAACTTCTATATTATTTTTTGTTTCTTTTCTTTTTTATGTTTTCCAAGGAAAAATTTACAAAGAAAGAACTAAAGGGAAATATATATTTTTTTTTGATTTTGAAAATTGGGGCCGGAACCGATGAGGTTTGCCTACGTATCTCACATCCGGTGAGAATCAGACCCGCGTAGTTCGGTCCAATTAACCGAATTATTTTAGAACAAAACTCTTTCCTTTTCAACAAACAACTTTCCAAAAAGACTATTTTTCTATCTTTTGTTTTTTTTTTAGTAAATAAAACATTTTCACCTTTTATTATTGCAAAATTTCAACAGCGTTTTGGCGGTAATTGGGCATTGCTATTTTTCAAAGTAGAAAATTAGTCCTATACACTAATATTATTTGTTATTATTTTTATTTTCAAATACTCCAAAGTCAGGTAACATGCATGTCCGAGACAAATAAATGCGCGGAAACAAATAGGATGCAACAAGATGGTCTTTTCATTTCAGGTTGCTAGTCCTAGACGGACCCAACCCCTGTGTTGAGTCCCCTAAGTCAAATGCAACATGATGCAAATAAGCGTTCCTACTAGGGATCCGGCATGAAGTCGAGTTATACTAGGTTTAAACCTTGGTATTTGTTCTAGACTGTGTACCCGAGCGGACAACTCGAGCCGAGGAGGGGGCTACGTACCGAGGACCCGCGAGATCGTCCGGCTTTGTAACTTGTCCGACCTCTTTCTTATTTCAGGTATTGACACTAACAGAATAGGGAGTCTCGACCAGCGAGCTTCTCCCCGGAGGTAAGAAGAGAAGAGTTTCAGCACAGTTTATATACAGTTCAGATAATATCAAAGCGGTAAAAGACAACATTTAGCACATTATGCAAAAACATGTAATAAAGATCAGATAATAAAGCCAAATATAACAATTATTCTAAGCTCGAATTCTTGAACCCTGAACCAGTGGTTCTGGGTTCATCTTCCCCAGCGGAGTCGCCAGAGTTGTCACACCTCCTTTTTGCGCGCCCCGCCCCGAAGGGTTAAAATGCGCGGGTGGAGTTTTTCCAATTTAAGTGACAATATTCGAAATGGGATTATTTATTTAATTCAGAGTCGCCACTTGGGAAAGGTTTGGCTTTTGGTGTCCCAAGTCACCGGTTTATCTTGAATCCCAAATCGAGGAAATTTTAGACTTTTCCAAATGAAGTCTGCGAACCAGAAATTCTAAGTAAGGAATTCTGTTGACCCGAGGGAAGGTGTTAGGCACCCTCGAATCCCGTGGTTCTAGCACGGTCGCTTAAATTGTTATAATGGCTAAATATCTGATTTAAATACATGTTGTGACTTACGTGCTTTTATTAAGTTTAAACCGCTTTTATTATTATCATTTATTTTTTATAGAATTGCAACGTCATGAAAATGCATCTCGAACCACGTCACAATCAATGCACCCGTAGTTGTTAACACATTTCGACTCCGTTGAGACTTGGATTTGGGTCACATCAATGTGCACCCAATTTTTAAGAATATAATTTACTTAAAGTCGCGCCTAAAGAATCTAAACAGCGTTATTATCTTTGGGGAAGACAGTGAAATTCACTAAACAGTCCGTCCCAAATTCTAAGTATTTATCATGATCAATTACTGAGGGCCCCGCAATTTGCATTTTTTATTTGGCGAGGCTCGTCTCATTATTTTAGAAGGGTACCCTACAGTGGCTACATTTCTATTATTTTGTTTCCAGAGATAGGAGAACGAAAAAATATATGCTAATTGAAGTATATGTCTTGGTCTAAATCGGACTCCTATCAATTTCTGATTAATTACTTATAAAGTAAGAAAGCATCATGCCTTACGAAAATACTTTGGTCGAACAAAAGATTACATATGATATTGATGAAATGCAATATTTAATCCGAACATCACATACGAAAAGATTTCTTGTTGAACTTAACTGAACTTATTTGGGCTAGATTAAAGGATAACTGGCAAAGTAAAATGTTTTAATTTGACAAAGAATCATGTGCTAGTTAACGAAATACAACACTTAATCCGAACACTTCTCGAGTTGAACTTAACTAAACTTACGTGGACTAATCTTGACTAAAAATAACTGAATGAAACAGGAACAGTATCGTATAAGGTCGAAACATACATGCCCATATCAACAAACAAACTACCGAGCTAAAACACAACAGGATAAACTTAGTCGAATATCAGTACATGCTTTCGAACTGCTGAATTATAAACTAATCAATTTTTACAGGCCTGTTAATGTACTATGAATATTACAGCAAATGCTTGAACTTCTTCAACCTTTTTCATTTCATGCTTTCAAACTGTTTCAATTACATCAATATGGGACTTGAAATGTGTACCTGAAAATGCTGAAAGTGCAAAGGAGAAGAAGAAGAAGATGGGGAATCAGCAGCAGCAAAAAAGGCAGAATTAACAGTAGCAGCAGGACAAAAAATGCAGCAGCAATAGTGAGCAAGATAGCAGCAGCAATCAGAACAGCACAACAGAAAGGATTCTGTTGCGAAATGGAACCAGAGTTGAAGGAGAAACAACCAGATGAAACAGCACACAGTGTGATACTCCAGACAGTCCAATTCCAGAATATACCAAATGTAACAGAACACTAACAATAATCTCGATTGAAATTTAGAAGAAAGAACACTGCCTAACGTATTGACAATAAATGAACTTCAGACAAACAAGACCAAGTTTCTGATTTCTTAATCTGTTTTTATCTCTTTCTTGCTCTCTTTCTATTCCTGCCAACTCTTTCTCTTTCTTTCCTACCCTCACAATTCTGTATCTCCCAATTCTCTCTCTCCCCCTCAATTCTGTCTATCTTTTATCTCCCAAGTCCTCCTCCTTTTATAAGCCTCAACACCATCTCTTTTAACAGCCTGTTTTCAGAATGTCTCTGTGCCCCTCCCAGGTGTCTTTTTCCTTTTCAGATTCCAATTAGTTGTTTAAGTATTAACCCCCCATCATCCATTGGCAGGCTTCAACTTTTAAAGGGTTTAATACTCTTAAACTAAAGCAAGGTATGGGCAGTAGGATATATCTGACAGCATATGCTGTCAAAATATTTTTAAAATTAAAAGCCCTTTTATGCAGGAAACAGGCTGTGCACAAAGCACATGAGGTGCACCAATGCACATGTTGTGCACGAGTGCACATGCCTTCCAATTCAGAATTTAAACCAAACAATCCAATTCAACAACTATAAGTAAACAAAACTGGTTCTTAATTGATCCAGGCAAATGTTCAGCAGAAGTAAGTCGATTTGTTATTGTTCGGACAGTTGAAACTAATTGACGACACATGTCGACTCGACTATATTAGCATTAACATACACAAACGTAGCCAAAAATCAGACATTCAAAAGTATAGGACACATGACTCGACTTATACTGATTAAACAGAATTGTACTTCGAGGAATCAGCTAATCAGTACAAACTTGAAATTCAAATCTATTGCACAACAAATACATCATGCCTTATCAGAATAGGAGGGGGGGATTTAGGCAAATAACAGAGGTTCAGGCAAAGTGGTTGAAGCACAGTCGATAGAAGTCAAGGACACAAACAGAACATGAACAGACCCTTACAACAATCAAACGAAACAAAACAAACTAGGAAAAGAAAGAAACTTACCTTAAACCGCAAAAGATCAAAACCTTAATCCGGACTCGGTCAGACTTTCTTAAGGCTGAACGGACTTTAATCGAAGTGTTTCTCAGATGAGAAACACTTTGATTAAAGTCCATTAGACCTTAATCTCTTCGGTTGAACCATGTGACGAAGAACTACAAAGTTCTCAAAACTCAAATCTGGGATTCATGCTTCCCTGGTCAGATTCGGACCAAACCAAGTATGGTTTGGTCACGAGGGGGTCTGGGGAGTGTCCGGTGTGAGATTGGGGTTAAACTGTGTAGATTGAGTTTTGACTCGAATCTTCAAATGAAGATTCGAGAAGGTGGGGAGGGATTCGAACTACATGGTTACCTGATCTATGTTCAGGATGGCAAGAGGATTCTAGGGTGTTAAGGGGAAGGTCATCGGCGTTCATGCCGCCGGTTTTCATGGTGGGGGATACAAGGGCGGCTCTAGGGTTTGGGGGTTGTGGTGAAGACGACGAAGGCTGGGGTTTGGATAGGGGGGCAGGGTAGTGTTATGAGCTTATATAGTTAGTGAGCAAGTGGATCCTGGCCGTTGGATGAGATGAGATGAAGGGCCAGGATCCTTTGGCTAACAGGGAACGACGTCGTTTCAAGGATAAAGGGTTGGGGTCGGTCCGGGTGAGACGGGTCGGGTTTGTTGGTGGGTTATGGGGAATTGATCTTGGCCGTTGATCAATTTGAGATCAACGGCCCAGATCAACCTGTATCAATACGACGTCGTTTGGACTCTCTGGACATCAGGTGGTCTGGACCGGGCAGGCCTAGGTTTTGGGCTGAGTTTGTTGGGCCAATTTAACAAATTGGCCCAAGTCCGGAAGGGGTCTCTTCTTTTCTTTCTTTTATTATTTTTTATTATTATTTTCATCTCTTTTCCTTATTTATTTTAAAACTAAGCAAAAAATCAAAAAATAAAAATTAAATACACACTCACTACAATTATTTGCACACACACTAAAAATATTTCAAAACAGGTAAAATCAAACAACATAAAATCACGGATGAAGATGCTTGTTTATGCTTTTCTATTTAAACCATGTTACGGTTCAGATTATGCATGACACGTACACATTTTTTTGAATTTTGTTTTAATAAAGTAAATAAATAAAAACGGGCCAAAGTCACAAATAAATCAACAAAGTGCCGCACGGAAATCCAAAATTGTACAGCAGGACCAATTTTATTCTTTTGGAGCGACTGTCGCGCAAAACAAAAATCACGTGCTCACAATCATTAGATCTTAATGGACGAGGAAGATGCAAAAAAGACAGCATTCATCACACCGTGGGAACGTACTGCTATCGGGTCATGCCATTCGGTTTGAAAAATGTCGGGGCAACCTACATGAGGGAAATGACAACAATATTCCATGATATGATACACCGGGAAATCGAGGTGTACGTGGATGATGTGATCGTGAAGTCTAGAAAGTAGTCTGACCATATCAGGGATCTGAAAAAGTTCTTCTGAAGGCTTCGCAGGTACGATCTCAAGCTTAATCCTACAAAGTGTGCTTTTGGGGTACCGTCTGGAAAGTTGTTGGGGTTCGTAGTCAGCCGTCGGGGTATTGAATTGGACCCATCAAAAATCAAGGCCATCCAAGAATTGCCACCTCCGAAGAACAAGACCGAGGTGATAAGTTTGTTGGGGAGATTGAATTATATCAGCAGATTCATCGCTCAGATCACGACAACTTGTGAGCCTATCTTCAAGCTGTTAAAGAAAGATGTTGCGGTCAAGTGGACAGATGAATGTCAGGAGGCGTTTGATAAGATAAAGGGGTATTTGTCAAATCCACCTGTGTTGGTCCCGCCAGAACTAGGGCGACCTTTGATTCTATATTTGACGGTATTGGACAATTCATTCGGCTGTGTACTGGGTCAACATGATATCACTGGCAGGAAGGAGCAGGACATATATTATCTCAGCAAGCAATTCACACCATACGAGGTTAGGTACACTCAGCTTGAGAGGACATGTTGTGCCCTAACCTGGGTGGCGCAGAAGTTGAAACATTATTTGTCATCTTACACTACCTATCTCATATCTCGCTTGGATCCATTGAAGTATATCTTTCAGAAGCCTATTCCCACTAGGAGGCTTGCAAAGTGGCAGATCCTGCTCACAGAGTTTGACATTGTCTACGTGACTCGAACTGCAATAAAAGCACATGCCTTGGCAGACCATTTGGCCGAGAACCCGGTTGATGAAAATTATGAACCTTTGAAAACTTATTTCCCTGATGAAGAGGTGATGCACATTGATGAGCTGGAACAAGGCGAGAAGCCTGGATGGAAGCTTTTCTTTGATGGAGCTGCAAACATGAAAGGCGTGGGGATAGGAGCAGTACTTATTTCTAAAACAGGGAAACACTACCCTGTTACGGCTCAGCTTCGTTTTTACTGCACCAAAAACATGGCTGAGTACGAGGCGTGCATTCTGGGTTTGAGGTTAGCTGTGGATATGGGTGTCCAGGAAGTTTTGGTCTTGGGCGACTCGGACCTCCTGGTGCACCAGATTCAGGGAGAATGGGAAACACGGGATTTGAAACTCATACCGTACAGACAATGTTTGCATGACCTTTGCCAACGGTTTCAGTCGATCGAATTCAAGCATATCACAAGGATCCATAATGAAGTTTTTGATGCTTTGGCTACTCTGGTGTCAATGCTACATCATCCAGATAAGGCTTATGTGGACCCTTTGCAGATTCAGGTCTGTGACCAACAAGCTTACTGTAATATGGTGGAAGAAGAACTTGATGGGGAGCCATGGTTCCATGATATCAAAGAATACATCAGGATGAGAGTATATCCGTTGCAGGCCACAGGTGATCAGAAAAGAACAATTCGACGATTGGCCAGTGGATTTTTTTTCAGTGGAGGGGTATTGTATAAAAGAACTCCAGATCTGGGATTGCTAAGATGCATAGATGCAAGACAGGCCACAGCTACCATGACTGAGGTACATTCCGGAGTTTGTGGACCGCATATGAGTGGGTATGTTCTGGCAAAGAAGATTCTCTGAGTAGGTTATTACTAGCTCACTATGGAGCGGGATTGCATCAGTTTTGTGCGTAAATGTCATCAGTGCCAAGTGCATGGAGATTTGATTCATTCTCCACCATCTGAATTACATACAATGTCTGCACTATGGCCTTTTGTTGCTTGGGGCATGGATGTCATTGGGCCAATCGAGCCAGCAACATCAAACGGACACAGATTTATTTTGGTAGCCATTGATTATTTCACCAAGTGGGTTGAAGCAAAAACTTTCAAATCCGTGACCAAGAAAGCAGTGGTCGATTTTGTGCATTCAAATATTGTCTATCGGTTTAGGATTCTGAAGGTAAGCATCACGGACAATGGTGCTAATCTCAACAGTCATCTGATGATGGAGACATGTCAGCAGTTTAAGATTATACATCACAATTCCACCCCGTATCACCCCAAGGCGAATGGAGCAGTCGAGGCAGCCAACAAGAATATAAAGAAGATACTTCGAAAGATGGTGGAAGGTTCTAGGCAGTGGCATGAAAAGCGGCCGTTTGCGTTGCTGGGTTATCGCACTAATGTCCGCAATTCAGCAGGGGCTACTCCTTATTTGTTAGTGTATGGAATGGAGGCAGTAATACCCACGGAAATTGAAATCCCATCCCTTCGGATTGTTGCTGAGGTAGAGATTGATGATGTTGTATGGGTCAAATCCCGCTTGGAGCAGTTAAGTCTGATTGATGAAAAGAGATTGGCAGTAGTATGTCATGGCCAATTGTACCAACAGAGAATGACAAGAGCATATAACAAGAAGGTACGTCCACGGAAGTTCGAAGTGGGTCAACTAGTGTTGAGACGTATCTTGTCTCATCAGGTTGAAGCAAAAGGAAAGTTCGCCCCAAACTGGCAGGGGCCATTTGTTGTAACTAGAGTGTTGTCCAATGGCGCGTTATATTTGACAGATATAGAAGGGAAATGTCTAGAAATGACTATCAACTCCGATGCAGTCAAGAGATACTATGTATGACTTCTTTCTTTGATTGTAATTGTTTGTATTTGGCATATTTTGAAGATTGAAATGACGAAGGCGTTTTGTTTTGCTATCTAAATACTTTATCCTTTGTCACCCCTTTTTTAGCGTTATTTATTTTCTTCCATACCCCACTTTCGGGATCAACGACACAATTCAGAAATGCAAGTGCGGAGGATAAGTAAGTGAAAAGGAAAATAAAGAATGAACAAGAAAGGAAAAGGAGAAGAAAAATGAAAAGAGAGAAGAAAGAGAAAGAAAAGAAAAGAAAAGAAAAGAAAAGAGAAAAGCAAAAAGAGAAAAAAAAAAGAGAAAAAAAAAAGAGAAAAGAAGAATAACAGAAGAAAAGAGAGAAAGAAAGAAAAGAAAAATCACAACAACAAAGTAATTTCTATGACATGAACTACGTTCGACCTGATTCCTTTTAAGGATACGTAGGCAGCCTCACGGTGCGGTCTCATCAAAACAAAAGTCCAAAAGTCCCCAAGCGAGGAACTGGGGCAGAAGTTGTGGATGTTGTGAGAAACCTGATTCCGAAAGTTGTAAGTCTAGCTCATTTGAATGTTTTGAGCCTTTTATACCCTTTCTTTTTAACATTATCCAAAAGCCCACATTACGGTCCAAAGAAAGACCTTCTGATTAGTCTTTGAGAAATGCCAAGTTGAGCAGGTAAAGGTAATTCATGTCAGGGGCAACACTCTAGTTCAAATAGAAAAAATAAAAATGAGAGAGTCTTATTGGTGAAAACCTTCACAGGCACCGTAAGGTGACGGAAGTTGAGAGAAATAAAAATGAGAGAGTCTTATTGGTGAAAACCCTCGCGGGCACCGTAAGGCGACGGGAGTTGAGAAAAGTAAAAATGAGAGAGTTTTATCGGTGAAAACCCTCACGGGCACCGTAAGGCGAAAGTGAGTCAAGAGATGAACGAATGAAAGAGGTCTGCCGGTGAAAACCTTTTAAGGCACCACAGGATGAACAAGGCCGAGGTTTGGGTAAAGTAATCAAGTCATGGAAATTCTGGGGCAACAAAGTACGGCAACTGAAAGTTGATTGGTTGGACAGATTGGGCCGACTAATCCGAAATGTATGTCATGATCATTGGTACCAACTGTTCCACTCAGATAAGTTTCTTTTTCTTTTTCCCTTTTGTAGCAGTCATCTGGCTTTGGATTCTTCTTATCCTTAACCCGCAAAGTCATTGCATTTCATTTCTTTTGGGTTTATCTGTCTAAGATGTTTTAATTTCAGATGTTTCAATGTCAGTCTTGTTCAAAGCAAGTCAAAACTCACTACCAACTTCCAAAATTGCAAAGCACGTCGTGGTCGGAGCATACTAAGGATAACATGATGTAAGTGGAGGGTACAAGGAATCACTGGAAGTCTCATTGGTGGAAGGGATTGGTAATGTCATGGGGGATGCAAAGATTCAGATAAAGGGGTCAGAGGCAAAACAACAGCACGGGTATAGAACACTCGGTTCGTCAAAGGTCATCGGGGTTTGAAAGTCAGTCAGAAAGTCAAAGCGGTTCAAGGCCAGTTCGGGGAAGCCAGTCAGAACAAAACAATGCAGCGGAAAGATCTTCAGCAAGAATGCCATCAGCTAACCACCATTTTAAACTGATAAAATTTTCTTTGATTGAAACATGGCCAGAAAATTTCGGTTGTTTCGGAGAAACCCTCCATAAAGAAAGGAAGGCACCAAACAAGTTTGATTTTTAATTTTCAGGATCCTCCTGGAAAATGGGACCTAGTTTAAAGTTCAGGAATAGCATAATCTAGCATAAATGTATCCCAAAGGAATATAAGTTGGCTTAGAAGTTTGCATGTTCGAGATAGGATTAAATTAGGAGTTTTCAGGACCCTCCTGAATAATGGGACTTAGCGCAAGATTTCGATTAGATACCAACATTTAGCGTAAACTCTGTTGTAAGGTAGTATAATTCAGAAATGAAAGCTGTCACCTTTAAGATAAAATTTGACCTTTGAGTTTCAGGACCCTCCTGGATAATGGGAAGTAGTTTAAAGATCCTCTTAGATAGCAAGATTTAGCAGAAGTCACACCTGTAGAAAATATAACTTAGATTTTAAATTGTCATTTAGTTAAGAGTTGTCAGGACCCCCTGAATAATGGGACCTAGCTTTCAAATCCTTAGTAATACTTGGTAATATGATTTAGTTTTACAATCACATCTGTCCCCAGCCACCAAACTGGGGCAGAAAAAATTCTTTGTTTTGTCTATGTTGAAGTCAGGAGCCCGCCTGGAGAGCAGGGAATACTTTCAAACGCAGTAGTCAGGAGCCCGCCTGCAGAACAAGGGAGTATCATCTAAGTTTAGCTTTCAAATTCTTTGCTTTGTCTATCTTGAAGTCAGGAGCCCGCCTGGAGAACAGGGAGCACTTTCAAATTAAAGTCAGGAGCCCGCCTGAAGAGCAGAGAATACTTTCAAATGCAGCAGTCAGGAACCCGCCTGGAGAACAAGAGAGTACCATTTAAGTTTAGCTTTAATATTCTTTGCTTTGTTTATGTTGAAGTCAGGAGCCTACCTGAAGAGCAGGGAATACATTTCAAGTCAGCAGTCAGGAGCCCGCCTGGATAACATGGGAATACATTCACGTTTTGAAGTCAGGAGCCCGCCTCGAGAGCAGGGAATACATATCAAGTGCAGCAGTTAGGCGCCCACCTGAAGAAGGGGAAAACATCTCAGTTTACAATTCAAGGAGGCAACAAACGGACGTCTCCGAAAGAATGGAGAACAACAAGGCAGCAAGAAGCACAAGATCAAGTTTTAAGATATAGATAGGACTTTTGTAACCCATAGACCATAGTCTAGTCTAGCTTCTTGTTTTATTCCGGCATGGTGTAATAAGGAGGTTCAACAAGCAGTAGTAGCAGCAACAACAACAACAGTGAAATCACAGCTTCGTGGTAGTCCCAACTACCAAAATTTCCCAAACTATACTGACCTGATTCCTTTTTAGCCAAGGATATGTAGGCAACCTTGGAAGCAGGGTGCGGTCAAATCTTTCCAAAAATGTTCCCCACGGAGTATTCAAGTGGGCAAAAATCGCTCGTATCCGCTCACTTATCTTTGCACGAAAACTCTTCGTGTTTCCGGGCAAAAGAGGGACAGCTGTGAGCACGTAATTTTTGCCCTATATGTATTACTCCAACAAATTCAAAACAAAATAATTTCTGTCAGTATTTGCAATTTTTTCGGATTTTGTGACATTTTCTGTTAATTGTTTGCATTTTGTTTGCGCATTTTAATTGATGATAAAATACAAAAAAAATATTGCATTTGCATTTAGGATTTAATTTTACATTTTAGGATTAATAGACAAATCAATTATTTTATAAAAAATGGGAAAAATCACAAAAATAGTTTATTTTGCACTTTTAATTTTAATTTTGAATCTTGGTGGTTTTTCTTTTAATTTGGTTTTTAATTATTTGTAGTAGCAATTATTAGGGTTAATTAATTTTAATGTGGTAGGACAATTTGGCTTAGGATTTAATTTAGGTTTTAGTTTTAATTTTGGAAAGAAGAAAAAGATTTCTTTTTTAAAAATGAATTGGAAAAAGTAAGGAAGTAAAGAAGGTTTAAATTTGGGCTCAAATCCGGTCCAACCGTCCCAGCCCAAATGAAGCCACCCAATACCCGACCCAACCCACGCCTGACCCGGTCCGGATCCCCCTCAAACGAAATGACGTCGTTTCGATCAGTGTTGATCTGAGCCGTTGATCTCCACTTGATCGAACGGCTCAGAACTAAAGCTTGGGGAGTATTTATATGTCCAAATCTGTCCCCCCCTCAAAACCCTTCGGTTCAATACCCCACCTGAACACCCAAGCTTAACCCTAACGGAGCCGCCCCAATTTCCACCACTGTCCACCGGCGGCGCCACCTCCAAACGCCACCAAATCAACACCCCATGACCCCCTCACCCCCTCTTTCTAAATCCCGGACCGATTTCCTTCGAATCTGCCCAGAACTTCTCGAATCTTGGTCTGAAGAGAAGAACCCTAAAATCCCAAAGTCCAAATTAACGGGTGTGCTGAAGGTTTCAGACTGCAACAGACTTTATTCGCGTATTTTCACATGAAAATACACGATTAAGGGCTATTCCGGTCAGGAATTTGAAAAGCCCTGCAAAGTTTGTCGAATCGGCTTCTGGCTTGTGATTAGGTATCTTCTTTGTCCGTTTTGTTTAGTTGTTTATCTTTCTTTTTTTTGTTTCTGCTTCATCTCCTCTTCTGGGTTTTTGTTTAGTTTTTCCGAAGTTTTGTCATGCATGCATGATTAGTTCAGGGTCCTTTCTTAATTAGTCTAGCAGTTCAGTTAATTCCCTCTATTTTGTGTCAGTTAGTAGTAATTTAGTTTAGGGTCTTAGTTTTAAAAATTGTTCCAGTACTTGGATGGGTCTGTCTCTCAGAAGCTCATAGAGTTTAGGGTTGTTAAGTACGAATTGGGCTTTGGTCTGTTGTTGACCCGTCTCGCAAATGTAGCCCGTTTAATTTGGTCTATATCCTTAGGTCATTTTGACCCGTTTGGATTTCTGAAGTAAATATCAGAGGTCTGAGGGGTAATTTGGGGTAATTGGTTGAGAGAATCTTTGTATAACAGAATAGAAAGCTTCCTAAGAAGCTGGGTTGGGGGCTGTTTTGATAATATGGTAACTACATTAGGGACAGTTAAGCAAAAAGGAAATCAGGCTAGGGGCTTTTAAGCTGAAATGAAAATTGGAGGAGGGTAGAAGTGCAAATTTAATCTCTCTATTGTTGCCCTACTCCCTTGCCTATAAAGGCTCATTTTCTTTCCATTCAAGGCATACAAAAAAAGAGATAAAAAATACAGGAGAAATCAGAACAACTGGAAGAACACTGAAAACTATTGTTTCATTAAAGATTTCCATAATTCTTGAGGCTCTCATTTCTGAAACGATCACTAAATCATCAATGCTAAAATGATTTGAGTTTGGTTGGTTTTCAAAGTTTGGTTCAAGTTTTGGTCGTTTTTTTGATTGCTGGGTATCAGTAGTTATTTCTGCTGGTTTAAAGTTGGGTTCAAAGCTGGTTTCATTGGTCATTTCTGAGTTTACTACTGCTGCTGCTTCTGTATACTCCCAGCTCATTCTTCTTGTTGGTTTTTGCTGTTGTGACCAGGTATTACTCAGCCCTTTGGCATGTGAAATGGAAGAACACGAGTTTATTTGATTAAGGTTCAATCTATGTTTATTAAATGTTGTTTCCTATATTTCTGAAAATTATTAAACTTTACAATTAACTTAGTTTCTTTGTTACGTTTGATATTTTCTGTTTCAGTTTTGATTTGTAATAATGACTGAATTATGATCTTTAGCCAATTAGCCTATATGAGTTTAAGTCTGGAATGGACCTGTTAGAGTACTGCAGCAAAAGGGTTCATACCTGTTTTGGCTTTGTTGAAACCAGTGTTTGCTTGGTTTTGATTTCTGCCTAAGTCTGCTAAAATGTCAAGCATAATTGGAATGGCTAGCAACTTTCAATTGGAATACATATCAGTGGTTGTAGTGTGCTAATTAAAGTCATGTATTACTTCATCTCATCGAAGTATAATTGATTCATTTCCAGGCCAATAGTCAGTATTTGGTCAGTTAGTGTTTGGCTTCTACTGGGTTTTCTTCTTTAATAAAAGTCTGTAAGCATGAACTTTTCCTTTCAAAGTCAGGTTCAAATCCATGTTAATAGGTTTATTTTCTTGAAATCATGTCAATCTAGGGCTAAAATCTGACCGATCTTTACATTTGGTTTTCTTTTAGAAAATTTTAAGTCATGTAGTCTTGTTTAACGTGTTGATATGAAGTCAGAATTTAGCATGAGTTCAGATCTCCGAATTTCTGTTATTAAATGATGAATAATTGGTGCGAAGGTTTTGCTATCATGTTGGGAATCTTATTTTCAGAGTAGAATGTATGTGGTATTCAAATGTGATGTGTATGTGCTTAAGGTAGTCAACATTTGGTTCAGATTCAAGGATTTTATAAAGGATACAGTGTTACCATCAATTTATTATATTTGGGCTCAATTTGGGCCCAGAACTTTTAAACATTTGGAAAATAGGACCTGGCAGGCCCTGTCGCATGAATACTGTCTTGCTATGGCCGCAAATGGGCCCAATCGGCTTTAATAACTGGCCTAATCGCCCAATCGCTACAATTTGGTTGGGTCTGGTTACTCACAATGGATTCGAGAAGTTTCCTATGCTCTTTAATTAATTAGTCATGCCCTCTAGAGTTAATTTAAATTCCCTTTAAAAATGGAGTCGAGGTGTGCTACGCCAAATAAAATTCCAAACGCGTAGTTGCTTTAGGCGCGTATTTTAATAATATCATATTCCTAAATTTGGGTGCGCATTTCATGTGACCCGAATCCAAATCCTAAACGTTGAATAAGATGTGTTCCGGATTGCGGGTGTATTTCATGTGACGCAATCCAAAGACACGTTTTAAACGACGTTCAATCTTATTTAAAAATCAATTAAAAGCGGTTAAAGGTTAAAATTTGCACATAGGTTCATAATTGTTTAAAATCAGATAATTTAGCTAAATATAACAGTTGAGCGACCGTGCTAGAACCACGGAATTCGTGAATGCCTATCACCTTCTCCCTGGTTAACAGAGTTCCTTACTCGGATTTCTGGTTCGCGGACTGTAATACAAAGTCATTCTTTCCTCGATTCGGGATTTGAACCGGTGACTTGGGACACCATAAAATTATCCCAAGTAGCGACTCTGAATTTCTTAAAATAAATCCTGTTTCGATTGTCACTTTAAGTTGGAAAAAACTCCCTTATACACCCTTTTATCGGGGTGTAAGTAGCAAAAGGGAGGTGTGACATCACCTGCATCTATAAGCTTCTGGACTGCTCCTTTCAGATGCCAACACTTTTCTATGTCATGCCCCAGGGCATTAGAGCAATATTCGCACCTTTGAAAAAAATCAAAATTCTTTAGAAGAGGGTTTGACATTTTTATCTGAATTGGCTTCAACATGTCCAATTGCCTCAGCCTTTAAAATAGACTGGCATATGATTCTCCAATAGGAGTGAAAGACCTGCTGCTGCCTTCTCATTTTGTACTCTGGACTCGGTTGAAATCTTTTGCGGGTAGGTAGTTGATATGCTTGAGGAGGCGGGATAGATATTTGCGAAAATGGTGCAGGCCATCGCAGGTCTCGTGGGTGTGGAGCATATGGCGATGCATTGTGGATAGGGTACTGGGAAGGTGAGGTATGACTTTGGGATTTTGTGGAAAGAAGTTGCATTGAGGAGAAATATTTGGAGCACGAGGATATCCCTGGAGTCGATATTGAGGCTGAAAGCGTTGAGCAGGAATGCCCACTGGATCCTATCGTTGGCGGGGCTTAGCAACATCTTTTCTATTAATGGGAGGATTGTCCCGAGTAACTTGTTCGTTCCATCTGAACCAAAATTCCCTAAAACTTTCCTTTAGTTTCTTTTCCATCTAAGATAGGGAGGAGCGGTCTGGGACAATGTCTATATTATACTGAAAGTGCACTACAAAAAAATAGTCAAATTGCGGTAGTTAATTAGCTGCGATCATCGGTAACTCCCCCAAATTGTATCAAATTGCGGGACTTTCTCTAATCGATGCAATTAATTATAATTTGGGGATCAGCTGGTACATTAAAAGCAAAAGAGCGCTAAGCTTCTAATTTTTCCCACAATATTTTTGTTTTCCCTCATTTTTTTCTCTACCAAAACCTTTTAGACTTATTACCCAAAACCTTTGGACCTTCTAATTTTTTTTGCCGTCTCTCTCACTCTCTCTCTAGTCTCCAAGCGGCAGCCTGTCTCTCACCAAATTGGAGTGTCGTTGCTAGAAAATTCACGGTG